>NC_138179.1:38687897-39887897 GCF_964165515.1 Mesoplodon bidens | reverse complement strand
TGAGACCCCAGTTTTCCCAGCAGAGCAACTAAAAGGCCTGGACAGGCAGGGAAGGCAGCCTTCAGTTCAGGCACTTGGGCAACTAGGTGCGTTTTCTGGTGGTTTTGAGGGTGGCCTCCTTTTCTCATTCCTCCCCTGCACTTAAGATAGGCTCTGCACACCTGGCACGGAGCACATTTTGCCTAATCATATTTACCTTTCCAACCATAATCTGTTACTAGCAGGTTCCCCAGGGGACAGAGGCTGAGATGGAGAATTGTGTGCAGGAGTTTCACCGGGCGAGCTCCCGGGAGCTTATAAACTTCTGGAAAACAGAAATTGTATTGAACGTGTGACAATGTGCTAGATACAGAGACTAGGAGTCTATCAACTTGGTGGCGATTCTGTTGAGGAGGATGACACTTAGCTCATTGATTTGCTGTGGATTTATTTTGAAGCCTCCTTTGCATAGATAGGCTGACATCACTGCAGGGCTGAATGTAGCCCCGTCCTTATTTAGGGTTCAAAATCTGCCATATTACACAGGCAGTTTCCTCAGGAACTTTCCAGACCTTTCTGCAACGGAGGTGTCAAAAGCAGGAAGAGATCGCCACCTCCTGGAGAAAGAAGGGACCTATGGCTTCCTGAGCATCTGGAGCCTGGCTCTCCAACAGAAAGATCCCGTGAGCCGCATATGTGATTTTCAATTTTCTAGTAGCCACACGAGAAAAAGCCAAAAGAAACAGGTTAGCTTGCTTTTAATAAAATATTGTATTTAACCCAATATATATAAAGTTATTGTCATTTCAACAAGTAATCAATATAAAAATTATTAGACATATTTCATAGGTTTTTTTTTTTCTTTTATACACTGAGTCTTCAAAATCCAGTGTCAATTCAGACCAACCACATCTCAAGTGCTCAAGACCCACAGGTGGTTAAGGGCCACTGCAGTGGGCAGTCCAGATCTAGAAACTGAAGCTTAAGGAGAGAGCAATGGTGGGGGGAGGCACATGTGTATGTGTGTGCACGCGTGTGTATACATGTGTATATGTATGTATGTGCACGTGGGGTGAATGTGCCTGTGTGGGGTGTGTGTCTAGGACAAATGGAGAACTTGGGACTTGAGCAAAGACAGAGGTGTCCCAGGGACCTGTTGGCACCATCGGGACCTTTGAGAGAAGTTGGTTTGTTTTGTTCAATCATTTAACAAAATTTTTTTTTAATTGACATATAGTTGATTTACAATGTTGTGTTAACTTCTGCTGTATAGCAAAGTGATTCAGTTATACATATATATACAGTCTTTTTCATATTTTTTCTGTTATGGTTTATCACAGGATATTGAATATAGTTCCCTGGGCTATGCAGTAGGACCTTGTTGTTTATCCATTCTATATATAATAGTTTGCATCTGCTAACCCCAAACTCCTAATCCATCCCTCCCCCACCCCCTTCCCCTCTGACAACCACAAGTCTGTTCTCTATGTCTGTGAGTCTTTTTCTCAACAAAAATCTTTTGAGTACCTACTATGAATCAGAGCTATGCTGGATGCTGGAATACAAAGGTACCAAGAAGATACGGTCCCACAGGAGAGATAGGCATGCAAACAAATGGTTGTAATAGAGGGAAATAAATGCAATCAGACAGGTATGACCAGGTAAGTGGGGGAATAAGTGGGGAAAATGGGGTTCTTGGAAGACTTCATAGATAAGAAGCCCCAAGCTGGGGATTCCCTGGTGGCGCAGTGGTTAAGAATACGCCTGCCAATGCAGGGGACACGGGTTCAAGCCCTGGTCCGGGAAGATCCCACATGCTGCGGAGCAACAAAGCCCATGCGCCACAACTGCTGAGCCTGCGCTTTAGAGCCCGCAAGCCACAAGTACTGGAGCCCATGCTCTACATCAAGAGAAGCCACTGCAATGAGAAGGCTGCACACTGCAACGAAGAGTACCCCCTGCTCTCCGCAACTAGAGAAGGCCCGCGCGCAGCAACAAAGACCCAACTCAGCCATAAATAAATAGATAGATAGATAGATAGATAGATAGAATAAAAAGAAGCCCCAAGCTGAGTATTGTAAGATGAAAAGGAGTTCTTTAGGTAAAACCATGGGTTGAAGTAGAGGAATAAAAAATTACAAGCAGACGGTGAAGCAAGTGCAAAGGCATGGCGGCACCAAAAAGTCGGGATCCTGGCGTGAGCAACTGAGGCCAGAGCGTGGACTGTGTGCACTGGGTGCAGAGGTGGAAGGTGGGGTGGGAGGCAGGTGGAAGGAACCAATTCATGTAGGGGCCCTTGTGCCATTCTCTGGTGGACCATGGAAAGCCACGGAAAGACGCTAAGCTAAGAAGTCGGATGATCATGTTTATATTTTCAATCTCCCGGGAACCAGGTGGTGAGGCGACTACAGCAATGGTGTAGGCAAGAGATGGAGATGAACTAATAGCAGCAGGTAACGTTGATCAAGCTCCTACATTGTGCAGGCAGGTGCAAAGCACCTCCCATTCATCATGTCAGTTAAATTCTCAGTAGCCCTATCTAGTAGGTACTGTTATTATTCCCATTTTACAGAAAGGAAACCAAGGCTCAGAGAAGTAAAATAAGTTGCCCAAGGTCACATAGTGAGTCAGCGGCAGCACAAGCTTCAAACCCACGTTCATCTAACGGCAGAACCTCAGCCTTAGCCACTGTACCATCCCATCACCACTCCCGCACCAGCCCCCGTGGAGCTGCCCTCCTCGGAGTAGCTCTGGATTTGGGGTTGTGAAAAGCGGGTAGAGGGACCATGACCTGGGCTTTGATGACTTACGGAGCTCAATATCGAGGGCTGACCCTCAGGTGGCCAACTTGGTAGCCAGGTAAGTGACCCTGCCATCAACCTGGATGAGGACTCTGGGAAAAGGAAGGGGTTTGGGAAGATGCCACTTGGCACCCGTGGCTGGTCATCCAGGAAACACCCATGTGTTGGTGCTGGGGTGGTGAAGAGCATGGCATGATTAAGCCACTCCTGTTGTTCTGCAGGCTGGTCTGGTGGGTTTGCTGTCTTTGGCCCCTGTATCCTCAAGAAGGAGGGAAGCAGGATGAGCCTGCCAAGCCTGGGCTCTCACTAGGGCTCAGCCTTCCCGCTGTTGCCCTCAGCACAAAGTGTTTCACCCAGTGGATTGCAGCCCATCCTCAGAGTCAGGAGTGAGAATGGCCAAAGGCCAGCTGGCCTGGGTCCTGATTCTGACTGTACTGCAGGGTGACCTTGGGCAGACCCCACACTTGGTTCTCCCAGGGCATCAATGCAAGGAGAGGTGAGGCTCCAGGGACAAGAAGAGCCCTTTTAACTCCCAGAGCCCGTGATTCTAGAGCAACACACAGCTGGATCTCAGAGGCATTTCTCCAGCCAGCCACTGAGGTGTGGGAGGACTCTCCAGGGCAGCTCCCCTCCTGCCCCACTTTCTGAATTAAAGCTCCCAGTGCTGAAGCCAGCCTGGAGCCCCCAAACACTCACTGCAGGGTAGAAGGACCTCTCTGCGCCCATCTGAATTTGCGCCTACACGGAGGTTTGGAGAGGCCGGGCAGGGTAAGGCCCCCCCAGGGGGCGGTGTGGGGCCCATGCACACTTCATGCATGGGTCTGGAGAGGCAGCCAGTGGCCCGTTAAGATAGGGACAAGACACGGCCTGCTTCCCCGAGATCAGCTCATTTTGCTGACAGCTCTGCTGCCTCCTGCACCTGGCCAGCTCCTTAGCAAGGGGAGTGGCCAGGCTAGCTCAGTTTCTGGCAGGCACATTTGTAAATAAGCAAAATTCTCCCAAGAAGCATCTCTATTCGCCAAGAAGGGCTAGATGTTGGGGCCATGAGAGAAGGGGGTTTCTCCATTGGGGAATAAAGGGTTTTTTTCATTCATCAATTATGAAAATAAAAATCAGTCAGTCGCTTCCATCCAGGCTCACCCCACTCGCCAGCCTGGATGTGAAGAGACACTGTCTGGGGGTTTGGGGTTTGAGAAGGAGTCAAGCCTCAAACCTTGTCCAGGGCATCTCAGGTCTGAGTGAGGACACTGAAGGTCACCACGAGGTGGGGAGGAATGTACTGAGCCTCTCTCTGTAAAAGGGCTCAGATGAAGCTCAAACTGGGGGTGATAGAAAGGGCTTTGAGGGACTTCCCTGGTGGTCCAGTGGCTAAGACTCTGCCCTCCCAATGCAGGGGGCCCGGGTTTGATCCTTGGTTGGGGAACTAGATCCCACATGCTGCAACTAAGAGTTCGCATGCCACAACTAAAAGATCCTGCATGCCGCAACAAAGATCGCGCACGTGGCAACAAAGATCCTGCATGTCGCAACACAGACCCGGCGCAGCCAAATAAATAAATAAATAAATAAAATATGAAAAAACGAGAAGAAAGGGCTTTGAGATAGCATGGGCAGGAGAGGGCTAGAGAGCGCCACTCTCCCCCACCCCAGCTTCAACTCCTCAGGTATACAGAGGAGAGGATGGGAAACTGGTCAAATGGAAGTACAGAAACCTCAGACAGTACCCACCAAGATGGTACATTATTGCGTGCCAATGCTGTGCCAGGCACTTACTAGGCACCAGGGTTACACATATAAATACAAGAGGATCCACGTGCTCAAAACAGGTTTAGCAAGGGAGGGGTCAGCATTTGAAATCAAGGTCTCTTGCCTACAACCTAGAACGTTCTTGGTAGTGGTGCGGCAGTGGGGCACAGCACAGTCTGGCACAGTGCTTCACAAAGTAGGGGCTCATACTTCCTCCCTCACAGGCGGATAATCTATGTAAAGGTGGGTAAGCTATGTAAAGCACTTATCATAGTACCTGGCGTTAAGTTACAGCTCAATAAATGGTTGCTATTATTAGCTGTTATTATAAGAAGCCGCAGAATAAACACAGCACATCTTCCTGGAGTGCTAATTTTACTCAACGATTAGGGAAAAAAGGACATTCTTTTTATATTAAAACAAACACTGGCATAAGCTGGAGTAGAACGCAAAGCTCACTTGGATTTTTGACATCAAACAAAGATTTCGGGTCTGCATTGCCCTGCCCCTCCTAACGACTTGCTCACCCCCCATCCCTTGATGGACACAGGACTAGAAAAGCCCCTGCAGGGACTTCCCTGGCGGTCCAGTGGTTAGGACTCCGTGCTCTCACTGCCGAGGGCCCGGGGTTGGGTTCAATCCCTGGTTGGGGAACTAACATCCCACAAGCCACGCGGCATGGCCAAAAAAAAAAAAAAGACCCTGCACTTGAGTCAGGAAACTTGGGTTCCAACCTGGCTCTGCCAGTTACTACCTTGTGACCTTAGGCGCTGAATTCCTTGGGTTCTGTTTCCTCACTGGTACAAGAGGGTTAATTACAGCTATATTCCAGATTGTGATAACAAACAAGATAATGTATGTGAATGTGCCTGGCAAAGTGCCTGGTCAATAATAGGTGATCAATACATGTTAGGTGGATGATCAATAAATGTTAGGTGATTGGGGCCAAGGAGACAGAGCTAAAGGGACATGGTAGATGGAATAGAAGTTACTATGTCACTGCTACTAAGCCTCCCAGGTCTTTATGGGGAAGGGAGTGGGGAACTGTGTCCTTACAGCAATGATTCCAGATGGCCATTCTGCACTGTGGTCTGTGATGCGAAGCCGATGATTTGGGAACCCAGCAGTGGCCCTGAATCATATACTAATTCCTCTTAAGCTCTTTTTCTATACCTTAGTATGTGAGTTTTCTAAGATACAGGTCCATTGACGACCCCCCACCCCAAGCCCAATATTACATCAATACTCAATAAGTACTTGGCTCAGGGCATCTCATGTACTTAGGTTGCCATCTGTGCTTCATGCATGTTCTTTTTTTTTCTATTTTTTTAAAATGTTTTTTCTTTCATGAGTGTTCTTATAATTTTTCCATGAGTGTAGTCTGTATCCTCGGCAGCCTATAAACTACCCAATGACTTTTTTGAAGAACCTAAATACTGTAATATTGAATCATCTTACTAATCTGCCATTGATGGTCTTGCAGAAAATTGTGGAAAAAGAAAAAAAGATTTTAACTGAGAAAGGTGAGGGCTATATCTTGATTATTCCTAATTTCCTTTCAACAACCCATTATGAATCTGTCCACTGAGAATACATCTAAATCTTTTGGAACTTACTTAGGAGACACATTAGTATAATTACTTTATATATATATATATATATATATATATATATATATATAATGTTTTTTTTTTTGTTTGTTTGTTTGTTTTTGCGGTACGCGGGCCTCTCACTGCTGTGGCCTCTCCCGTTGCGGAGCACAGGCTCCGGACGCGCAGGCTCAGCGGCCATGGCTCACGGGCCCAGCCGCTCCGCGGCATGTGGGATCTTCCCCAGACCGGGGCACGAACCCGCGTCCCCTGCATCGGCAGGCGGACTCTCAACCACTGCGCCACCAGGGAAGCCCCTATATTTTAAAATGGCAATTTGGAACAGATCATAGGTCTAAGAGCTCTGCCAATCTAGAATTTTAGTCTAGGCAGGGGGCTTGAAATATTATAATAATGTAGTGTTATAAAAAAGTCCGTTTACTGAGGGAACTCTATGTCAGACACTGGTCTATTTCACTTAATCCTCTCAAATGCCAGATGAGACAGGTACTGCTATCGCCTCCCCAATTTTACAGATGAGAAAATTAAGGTGAAAACAAGTTTATCAGCTTGCCAACTTTATAAGACTAGTAAGTGGCAGTGTCGAAAATTGGAATCAAACTCTTATTGTTCGTTATGCGGGGTTTTCTCTAGTTGCGGTGAGCAGGGGCTAGTCTTCCTTGCGGCGCGCAGGCTTCTCATTGCGGTAGTTTCTCTTGTTGCGGAGCACGGGTTCTAGGTGCGCGGGCTCAGTACCTCCACAGCATGTGGGATCTTCCCGGGCCCGGGATTGAACCCATGTACCCTGCATTGGCAGGCGGATTCTCACACTGCGCCACCGGGGAATCCCCTATGGCTTCTACTCTTAACTACCTCACTATCCTACCTCTTGCCATGCATAAGCCTCAAGGAGCTTTGAACTCATTTAGATGTATTTAAAGCCAAACCACAGGGGCCACTAACACTTGCTTACCTTTCTTATTTATCTATCTATCTATTTATTTATTTATTTATATTTTTGGCTGCGTTGGGTCTTTGTTGTTGCGCGCGGGCCTTCTCTAGTTGCGGCGAGCGGGGGCTACTCTTCGTTGTGGTGCACGGGCTTCTCATTGCGGTGGCTTCTCTTATTGTGGAGCACGGGCTCTAGGCACTCAAGCTTCAGTAGATTCGGTGCGCGGGCTCAGTAGTTGTGGCTCTCGGGCTCTAGAGCGCAGGCTCAACAGTTGTGGTGCACGGGCTTAGTTGCTCTGCGGCATGTGGGATCTTCCCGGACCAGGGCTCGAACCCATGTCCCCTGCATTGGCAGGCGGATTCTAAACCGCTGTGCCACCAGGAAAGCCCAACTTGCTTACCTTCCTGATCTTTCTCTGGGACTCCTTCACCAACCCCTTGACCAATCCCTGAGGGGTCATAACCTTCCAGGCTGTACACGGAATTCCCTAACGCAATACACTCTAGATACACTCTCTATGTGGCCTTGCTTACAAGCTGCCTTGGAGCTGCTTTTAAGCTGTTTAATGTGTACAGTACATGTTTTGCCTCCCCAACTAGATTGTAAACACCTAGAGGACAGAAACTGTATCTTGTTCTTTCTGTATCCCTCTCAGTGCCTATGACTAGACTGGAGACGCCAGGGGAGCTCATTAAATGTTGTTGACACTCTTCGGACCATCCTCCGTCCCACCTCGGCCACTCCCCTTTTCCTCGCTGACCACTCTACTTCCTCCTCCTGGGTCCCCACTCCTGCCCGCTCCCTCTACTTTTATCCCCTCCGGCCCCGCCCGCCCTCGTGGAGTTCATCCTTTCCCACCTCGCCCCCCGCCCCAGGCAGAATCTCCAGCGTCCCCTAGCGACAAGGCGGTAGCCCCTAGCAACCGCATCTTGGTTTTCTGACGACGACGGCACGTAAGGTCACGTCAGCGCGCCGTGGTTCCGCCCCCGGCGCCGGCTGGCCCCGCCTGCCCGCGCCTCTTTCGCCGCCGCCGCCGCCGCCGCCGCTGCTGCCGCTTCTGCTGCCGCCGCCGCCGCCGCCGCCACCGCCGCCGCAGCCGCAGCCGCCGCCCGAGACTCGTACAGAGCAGTTATGGCGGATCGCGCAGCACCCGCGCCCGCAGTCCCGGCTCCCGCCCAGGTCCCGGACACGGCCCCGGACGAGACCTTGGCCCCGGACGCAGCCCCCGCCCCGGCGCCGGCGCCCGCCCCGGACTCGGCCTCCGGGCCGTCCTCGGACTCCGGTCCCGAAGCCGGCTCGCAGCGGCTGCTGTTCTCTCACGACCTGGTGTCGGGCCGTTACCGCGGCTCGGTGCACTTCGGGCTGGTGCGCCTCATCCACGGCGAGGACTCGGACTCGGAGGGCGAGGAGGAGGGCCGCGGGAGCTCGGGCTGCTCCGAGGCGGGGGGCGCGGGCCACGAGGAGGGCCGGGCCAGCCCGCTGCGCCGCGGCTACGTGCGCGTCCAGTGGTACCCGGAGGGCGTCAAGCAGCACGTGAAGGAGACCAAGGTGCGGCTGGGCGGCGGGCCGGCGGGCGGGGGCCGGGGCCGGGGCCGGGGGCCGGGGCCGGGGGCCGATGGAGGACCGAGTTGGCTGCTAGAGCCCTAGGGTAGGAGGGGAGACCTGCGGGTCGCTGCCCGGAATGGTGCAACTGCAGTGGGCCGAGGTGGGAGGACAAGCCTCAGCGGAGGGGACGCTCCGGTGCAAAGTCATTGCACCAGCCCCTGGGCCACCGGGCCCTGGGCTTCCGCACACGGAGGACTTCCAAGCCGTACTAGGCTGCGGTGTCGGCCTCAAGATTGTGTATGTGGACCCACTCTAGTGGGGGGAACTCCTGGGGCTCTCGGGCACGCTCGGCTTTACACCGGTGCGGCGTTTTGCTGACCCCCAAGGAGCTGCATGCTGCATTGTGCATCCAGAAAGGAAGGCCGTGCCGGTCTGGTCCGTGCAGGGAGGGGTTGTGGCATTCCAAAATAAAGATAGAGGTGAGAATCGCGGCCGACATAAAACCCCAAGAAGTTCACTAGATTACAGAATGCGTTATTATGGGTGAAGAAAACCAACTCCTTTGTGGTTTACCTTGTTGCCTCGTTTTAATTGCTGCAGGGAACTTTGAGGAAATCATTAACAATCAGAGCTGTGATATTAATAGTACTGGGGGAGCAGGGAGGGATGTGACAGCTGCTGACTGGGATTGATGACTCTTCAGTACAGTTGGACTTTGGAAAAAAAATACTATTTTGTAACCTGAGGCCATTAAGGAAACGTCGGACTCCATTATGATGTTGGTGAATATTGCAGTTTTACAAAACTGCAAACAGCATTCGTCATCATAAACGTGAACCAAGGTTGGTTTGGTGGTTTTCATGACTTGTTTTCTTGAGTGTGAATTCTTATCAGTGATTCCGACAGACACACACGCCCCCTGTATTTTTCACCCCTTCTTCATCTCCTCCTCCTTCTCTCCTTCAAGAAAACACTTCGAATGCTTCTTAAAAATTACCACCAGTATTGCCATGTTGGGAAGCAGGAATCAGGCCTGGGCTGGTTTTAGCTGCCTGGGATGTTGAGTGGTGTGATTGATTTCAGGGGAGGGCACTTGAGAAGTTAATCTGGGTTTCTCACACCCTGGGAGACAAAGGTGACCTGCACGAGGGGTCTGTGATGACAGCTCAGGCGGGGAAAAAGGCCCCACTCCCAGGAAGAGCCTATGATCCATTTCCTAGTGGCAGAAGTGACTGCTGATACCAGCAAGATCTTTTTCCTGGCCAGTGAGTGCATGGGCATCCACAGACATAGAAATCTGCGCACAGGACCCCTGGCTTCCCCTCAGAGAAATACAAATCAGGCGGTAGCTTCTCTGACTCAGAGAGAAAATGATAAGTTCATGCAAAAGTATGTGGAAAGGATTACTTTTTGCAGCAGAATGCTTCTTAAAAATTACCACCGGTATTGCCGTGTTGGGAAGAGAAGATTTTTGCTCTTTACACTGTGTTTGTGCATTGTCACACTAGCAAATGGTTGCTAGCGTTTTCCCATGGGTTCTTAAAAAATGTTTTTCCCTAACCATCTTCTCGAAAGGTTTGTGACTTTGGAACGGAACTCGTTTTACTCTATGTCATGGCCTCCTGCCCTGGGACTCAGGGAGGCAGGCCTAGCTCACTGCTGGGAGCTGCCATGTTTATCAGTTGTTGTTCCTGTTCATCTTGACACTGGTGGTTAACTTTGTTTACAGTTATGTTCAGTCTGTCTCCCCCCACCATGTGTAATTATACGAGGTTTGGCTTAAAATACCTATTTTGGAATTTAGTAGAAAATAGCTTTAAGGCACCAGCTCGGATAGATTTTGAAGCTGCCCTCTTGACTTGCTTTGAATTTGTTGAAATCCATCGTGGCGCCAGTGGTGATGTTTTCTTTGCCATTGTAGTTTCTGCAGCTTCTGAGCTTGGCAGAAGCTAAGGGATATAAGAATTCTAGGAAGTGGTGACATGTAGTGTCTATTCATGGATGGCAGGACCCACTGCTGCTTTTAGGATTTGAGAGTAGGCTTATTGGGGAGGGAGAGGCGAGTTTATACCTGATAGGTACCTCTCCGCTACCCTGAGCCGTAGGCACAGATGACCCTGGTCAGCTGAATGTCTCTCTTGCTTTGCTCCTGACCGCCCACTAGGGTGATGGGGTGGGTCCTGGGACCTTGCAGCATTGTGGTTTAGGAAGATTTTCCTTCTCACCTCCCACTCCTTATAAATCCATTGAGGTGACGGTGTGCTGTAAAGGAAAGACCATTAGACCGAGACTGAGCATTTAGGTTCTGATTCCTAGTCCACCACTAACCTGGTTATGAGATTTGAGAACCCAATTATTGATAGAATAAAATAGTGACAGTCTTGGGAAACATTTCTTTTTAAAGCTGCCAACTATTGGCATTCTTTAAATAGTGTCCTGTGTGTGTGGATTGTTTAGTAGGCTGTGGAGTGTTTTTGTAGTTTTCATGTTAGTGTGGTGGACAATGAGTAATCTTAGTCTCTTAATTTCTTTTAAGTTTTTAATGAACAAATTCAGGAAATTCAGAGAGAGAGGTGAAGAGGCTGGCCAACAAGTCCTACCCCCTCCTGGCCACTACCATGAACATTATCAACAGAAATAAAATAAGTAGTTCTTCCTAGAAACTGGAATTTATGGTCCAGCTCCTGAGGCTTCAAGCAGCCAAAGTTAAGCTTCTTTAGGACTTAAAAGAAGCACGCAGTTTGTGCTCCTTCCTTTCCTTGAGCTCCTGACCCCTTCAGTATGGTAGCTGATTTATCTACTTGAAACTTTTCCCATTTGGCCATGGATCTCCTATGCGGAGATTTGCCCCATCCCCATCAGTGGTCATCCTTTGAGTAAATTTTTGGAATAAAGCCAAATGCCGATAGCCTCCTCCCCTTCTTGAGCATGGGCTAGACATGGTGGGTCTTTCTGGTCTCCACATGACACGGTTGGACAGAGTGGCCCCTATAAGGAAGAGAGCTAACTGCTGTCTGTCTGTCCAGGTTTAGGGCCTTCCTGTTTACACTGCTTTAGCTTTCCTTTGCTTGCCCATCTCTTGTGCGTTGTCTTTTGCTCTCAGTTGCCACAACTTTCAGGGTCTTACCTGGTTTGAAATTTCATGTCTAAATTAAAGCTGTTCATGATCATCCTGCTTTTGTGAGATGTTTTGTGTGTGTGTGTGTGTGTAGCATCCCTGATGTCAGGAATTGGCTTTTCAGTCTATTTTTGGCTCCTACTCAGGCCATCATTTCCATGGGGAAAGCTATTTAAGTGTAGCATCACAGCATGAGAAGTTTGCTTCCTTTGCTTGTCCAGGTGCTGGGCCCATTAAAAACAGTTGTTCTTAGTGATGTAAGGTTAGCCAAGATGCAGGACTAAGTGCATCTAATTGCATTTTATTCAGGTAGGATCACAGCGCTTGTGGCATCTCACTGTTCTGTGATTTTAGTCTTCGCCCCTTGGCTTCTGGTTTCTAACTCCTAGGCCTCGGTGCCTTCGTGGTGCCTCTGTCTGGCTCGCCACCTGACTCAAGGGCACTTTCACCAGATGAAGGGCGTGTGTTTGTGTCCTGTGATTGGAAGTCAAAACCCTTGGGTGCTCTTCCTGTCTGTCACGTACTCTGAATGACCTTGGCCTTGTCACTGCCTCATTTTGTCTCTCTGCAATAAAATACGAGGTCTGTCTTTCTAGCCCCTGAAATGAGCCTGCACAGGTGGAATAACCAGAAGTGTAGCCAGGTGGTGCCCGTAGCAGCCACTTGGCTATTAGCAGACACCATCCTGATGTCCATCAGACAGAGCCAGCCCCGTCCCTTCAGGAGATCACATCCATGTGTCATAGGGTGATGCCACTCGAAAGAGAAGCAAAAGGTGCACCACAGGGGTTTGTTTCAGGGGTGTAGGAACTCCTATTTGATGATGTTGTTGCTTGTGACCTGGTGGATTATAGATTTGATTTCTTTACTAAGCCTCTTCTATAAACACTCATGATCTTCACTCCTCTATTACTTTATAAGAAATTCAGTAGTGCACGTTTAAAGTAACGTCTGCCAAAGTTCACCAACCTCCAGGAGGGGGAGGGAATGAATATGTATGTATGTATGTATGTATGTATGTATGTATGTATGTATGTATGTATGTTATGTATATCTTCCAGAATCCAGGAGGCATCTTTTGAAATTCCCAAAAGTCAGGTAATGAGATTACGAATTATAGGGATGACAGAGTATTGCTTTTGTACTTAAAGATTACATAATGTTTGTCCTTCTCGTTATTGGGGTACTGTGTGCTGGGCACTCCATAAGTGCTTTATGTGTATTGCTCACTTAATGCTTACAGTACCCCTTGTGAATTAGGTACTATCACTATCCCTGTATTTCAGAGGAGGAAACTGAGGAACAAGGAGTTGAGTAACTTGTCCAATGCCACACTGCTAATAAGTGGAGGAACCCAAATACAAATGGAAGTGACTACAGTTTGCTGTCACCTGAGGAGTCACAGATCGTTACTGTATCGAGCTCCCTCATCAAACATGGGTCACAAACCCTGTGATTGGCATTAATCATCCAGTCTTTGCACACTTAGAAGTCATAGTGGAGCAGGAGGGAAGCGCAGGTGAGGAGAAAGGGCAGGGCATTGGGATGGGTGGGAGGTGGACCAGTGGCCGCGAGGGAGGCGATCGTGGCTGGGAACAGGAGTGTGGGGGAAACACCACGTTGGCGCTGCAGGGCGCTTCTCTTCTAGAGTTGTCATTCCCTGGCCCCTCGGTCGTTATCAAAGTAATGATCAGAAAACACATTTTATTTCCGGAGAACTTGTGAACACCCCTAGATGTTGAGTGTAAGGAACCTTTGTAAGTCTGATTCCCCGCGTGCATCTCCTGCAGCAGAGCAAGTCTGAGTAACTGGTCTTTCTGTGTTGTCTTAGGAAAGGTTGGTGTTAGGAAATCCAGCTTCACCTCGTGCCCCCTCTCCTGCTGCTGTTGTCACCCTCTGGCTGGGAATGCTGAGTCACGAGTCAGGTCCAGGTTCGGAAGGACTCCTCAGAGAGAGGCTGAGTTCCGCTCAGTTCCAGTCCCTTCTCCTGTCAGTTTCCCGGCGGACCCTGCTCCCCACCTGCTTTTGCTTTAGGATGTTGAAGGTCTTTTAGTGCTTTCCCCATCCCCACATCACTGGTATTCCTACTTTTTTCTTTGTCATTTTCCTGTTCCATTGAAAGGAACTTTTTCTCTTTTTTACTCTTTTCCCCGGGGGCCTCATGGACTCCAGTGGAACATCTATGGGGCCAGTACTTTGCAAGAGGGGTGTAGGTATAGTGTGTGACGTGAATTGCCATCACAACAATGCTGGACCCATGATCAGTGTTAGCTGACCCTGTGGTCCCCTCAGAGTTGAATTTAGGGCGATTTCGGTGATGAGTGGGTTCTCTTTTAAAGAGCCTTAACCCTTGGAAGACATAATCTGTGCTTCTATTCTGATTGAAAGAACTTTCGGAGTTTGCTGCCCAGAGCTTAGGCTGCTTCTGGATCAGGGCGGGAGGGTGCTCAAAAGGGGGAAATGGCCATCAGGACCGTTTACAAAGTGCTTTTTCAGTTTACAAGGTGCTGTCACTTGTATTAACTAGCAGTTTGGTGTTTTTAACTGTAGCTCCTCCCTGAGGCTTCACTGGCCTGGCGGCTCAATGCTAAGCCCTGAGAAAGTCGAGGTTTTCATGCTGCTGCGTCCACAGTGGCAGCTCTTACTGAGCAAGGACACACGTTCAGAATTTCTTCTCTTGCTGACATTTCCGCCAGCCTCGGGGGGCTTTATTAGGAACCACCTGACGTGTGGTTACAGACAGGGAAGAGCAAAACGCTTACTGGAATTTTTTGTAGTTCAGGATGGAACTGAATCATGTTAATGGGGAACCCCTCTGCATTTATCTACTCCAAGCTTATTTGCCCTTGTTTTGCTCTTCAGCTGCAGTCTGCGGTTGAGGATTTCGTGTCCTTCAGTGCAGGCTGACTGTGTTGAATGGATCTTTTGGTCAGTTTTGTCCACAGGTATACTGTGTTCTTCTGAAGCAGGATTGTGAAAAAGTTTTTATGATTTAAACATTGAGGCAAATGATACACTGTTCAGAAGTATTCAGCTAGGCAGTAAGTGCTGGAATGCATGTCCTTTTTGGGTTAAATCCAGTTGACTGGTTGAGGGGTTTTTGGTTTGCATATTTTGAGAGACGGAAACATTTTATTTTCTGCAGCGAGGTCAAAGGAATAAGACACTTACCAGGTCACTTCTGGTTTAAATTGATAGCATAACTATATCTGGTAAAAATTCATTCTAGCTATGTCTAACTATGACAGTCTGAGCAGTTAAAAAAATTTAACTGAGTACTGCTTTAAAAAAAAAAAAAAGAAAAGAAAAAGCAGTCAATCCTATTCAACAATAAAATGAAACCCCCCAGCTCCCGGAGAGATTTCCTGCAGTCTTAAGAGTGTTCTTCATTTGCATCCTGCAAGCGAGAGCTGGTCTTTCACACTCCGCAGCTCTGATGAGGTTCTTCCTCCTTGTTTTAATTTTGATCCTTTTTGTGGGAGATGCTGCTGTGATGAGGGCTAGTGAAGCTGTCTTGACAGGCATATCTACAGGACTGTCCTTGCTGGCCCCCCGTAAGTACAGGTGGGAAGGAATACAGACACACACATATCTGTGTCTCTTGTGTGGCTTCTGGCAGCATCAGGACGTGACATACTCCGTGTTGAAAGCATCCTCATATTTGTCTGCTCTGTTTAATTACTTAAAAGAGTTCGAGGCCCCTGAAGGCTGATGATATCACCTTCAAGATGAGGAAGAAAGAGCATCTCGCCCACCCCAGTGTGCTTTGGGGGGCACCCCAGCACCCCGTGATGAGAAAGGGTGTGTGCCTCCATTTCCTTGTGACTGGCACACCCCAAGCCTTTCTCCTTCTGGCTTCACACCACTGGGTGTGAACAGCTCTTCTGAAGGTCACAAAGGACTAGTGAATTCCTGGTCACTGTACTCACTGATTTTTTCTCAGTTCCTGTCCTTTTGACCTGCCAGCCTTGTTAATATGGTCCGTCACCCTCCTACTGGAACCTTTCTTCCATTGGGTTCCACTGTACTGGCTGTAGTGAATTTCTCTCTCTTTCACCTTTTTCCTCTTACCTCTCTCAGAGGTTCTCCTCTCCTCCTATCCTTTCTTCAGTGCCGTCATCTGCTCAGACAGTGCAGCTGGTACCTGCACTTACACACGACGTCCACGTCCATAGCGCGTTCCCAACTGCTTACTTGCTAGCCCTGTCCTGTCATCTAGAGCCTCAGACTTACCACGTGTAACTGCCCTCCCCACCCCAAATCTATGGAATTTTAAAAATTCCTTTTCCCGACTTTTTATTATGAAAAAAGTTCAGACATACAGAAGAGTTGGATGACTAGTCCAGTGATTACTAATTACCAACCATCATGAGTCAGCAGTTAACCTTCTGCCAAGTTTGCTTTATCTGTGTGTGTGCGTATGCAACTATGTTTCCTGCTGAGCCATTGGTAAGTTAGTAGCAGACATGGTGACAGTCACCTCTGAATACTCAAGTGTACATCTTCTAAAAATCAGAACATTTGGGATCGTTTTAAATTTACCTTTCTGGGCTCCCATCCTAACTTTTTTTCCCTGTTATGAATAATGCTGCTATGAAAATGGGTGTACAAATATTTCTTTGAGATCCTGTTTTCAGTTCTTTTGGGATATACCCAGAAGTGGAATTGCTGGATCGTATAGTAATTCCATTTTTACTTTTTTGAGCAACTGCCATACTGTTTTTCCATAGCAGTGATACCATTTTACATTCCCACCAACAGGGCACAAGGGTCCCAATTTCTCCATATCCTAGTTTGTTATTTTTATTTATTTTTTGATAATAGCCATCCTGCTGGGTGTGAGGTGATATCTCATTGTAGTTTTGATTTGCATTTCCCAAATGATTAGTGATGTTGGGCATCTTTTCATGTGCTTATTGGTCACTTGTATATCTTCTTTGAAGAAACATTTATTCCAAGTCATTTGCCCACGTTTGAATTGGGTTGTTTGTTTTTTGTTGTTGTTGAGTTTTAGGAGTTCTCTCTGTATTCTGGATATTAATCCTTTATCAGACATGTGATTTGCAACTATTTTCTCCCATTCTCTGGGTTGCCTTTTTACTCTGTTGGTAATGTCTTGGTGCATACGGTTTTAAAATTTTCATGAAGCCCAAATTTGTCTGTTTTTTCTTTTGTTGTCTGTACCTTTGGTGTCAGGCCCCCATTCTAATTTGTCATTAAATCTTTGTTCGAAATGCCTCTTGGATCCTCTGCATGTCCCTTCTCCTGCACTGGTTCGCTCTCTGGTTGCCTCGTGACCAGACTCCTCTCGTGGTCTCCCTGCCTCTAGACCCAGGACCCCAGGCTGACAACCGCCCCCCCCCCCCGCCCGGTGATCCCACAGCCGGTTGTCACGCCTTAGCTTGTCTTCAAGCCTCCTCACCTATGTTTCACATAGCCTCCAGCCTCTTCAGGTGACTCCGGCTAATCTGTTTCCCCAAATCAGTTGCGCTGTTCCCTGCGTCTCAAGCCCCGTGGCACTTAGCCGACACACTCGGGTTCTCTCCCTGGGTTGGACGCTTCTTGAGAAAGAGAGCTTTCTGTGAAAGCTTATATTCTGAGTGACTCACGTGTAGGAGTGAGTAACTCCTTCAATTAAAAATGGATCAAACCATCCCTGTTTATCAGTGGTGGGCGAGTGGGGAAAGCGTGGGTAAATGATACCTGATCGGCACTTGTAAAGGCTGAGTGCGTGGAATCACCTGCAGATTCTTCTGAAACAGTCAGACTGGGGTGGGTGGACCTGAGGACCTGCACGTCTAATATGCTCCCTGTGGTGCAGATTCTGCTTGTTGGGACTAACTGCCCTGGGAATTGGACTGACACGTAGGTCCTTAAAAACCCTGTTGACGTCAGTGGGTTCAGTTTTTAATCTACCCCCCATCCCAAGTTTTAAGTATATACAGCTGGTTTGAGGTTTTTGTCTGCCTTCTGCGTAGTCTTCTAGCAGCCGTGTTAATGCCAGAAATTGTCAAAAGACGGGGCGACAGGAGGGTAGGGAAATGACGTGCCCTTGAAAACCAGGCAGTGCTTTCAGGTCATCGCGGGAGAAAGACCTGCTGTCCCCCCACTACCCTTTTGCCTCCTGACCAATGTTAATACACAGCTGTCCTTAAGACGTTTCATTGGACTTAATTTCTTTTTAGGGTGAAAATGTATGACCGTTGTTATGAGTATAATGCAACCCTCTAACCCCTTAGACTGCTTTATTTTCAGTCCAAGAGACAAATGATTGAAATTGCTATCCTTTATCCAGCCAGTACCAGTGGGTCGCCGGCTGTGTGCCAGGCAGTGTAATGCTTGCTTTGCGTGTGTCATCTTTCTGTTTCCCTAAAGTGGCCAGTGTCCCCAGTTTAGAGAGGAAGAGACTAAAACCGAGAGGATGCCTGTAACTCGCTCAGGGCCACACAATTAGTGAGGGGCCGGCCTGGGATGTTTGTGTTGCCAAAGCTCGGGCTCTATTCCCTTCCTTCCTTCCTTCCTTCCTTCCTTCCTTCCTTCCTTCCTTCCTTCCTTCCTCCCTCCCCCCCTTCCTCCCTCCCTCCCTCCCTCCCTCCCTTCCTCCCTCCCTTCCTCCCTCCTTTCCTCCCTCCCTCCCTTCCTGTATTTATTTATTTATTTATTTATTTTTGGCTGTGTCAGGTCTTGCTCGCGGCACGTGGGATCTTTCGTGGCTCTTTCCTCGTTGTGCGTGGGCTTAGTTGCCCCAAGGCATGTGGGATCTTTAGTTCCCCTTGAACTGAGTCCCCTGCATTGGAAGTGGATTCTTTTTTTTTTTTTTTTTTGGTGGTACGCGGGCCTCTCACTGCTGTGGCCTCTCCCGTTGCAGAGCACAGGCTCCGGACGCGCAGGCTCAGCGGCCATGGCTCACAGGCCCAGCCGCTCCGTGGCATGTGGGATCTTCCTGGACCGGGGCACGAACCTGCGTCCCCTGCATCGGCAGGCAGACTCTCAACCACTGCGCCACCAGGGAAGCCCGGAAGTGGATTCTTAACCATTGGCCACCAGGGAAATCCCTTGGGCTCTTTGCACTGGGTACACAGCTGCCCCTGCAACTGCTGGGTGCTGTGGAAGGTGGAGACTGCCCACCCCCCACCCCCCGCGCCAGACCCTGCCCTCTAGATCAGGGGCCAGCAGACTTCCATAAAGGGCCAGGTAGAAATACTTTAGGCTTAGCAGG
Source organism: Mesoplodon bidens (assembly GCF_964165515.1). NCBI lineage: Eukaryota > Metazoa > Chordata > Mammalia > Artiodactyla > Ziphiidae > Mesoplodon > Mesoplodon bidens. Next base: position 39,868,948 of record NC_138179.1, on the reverse strand, counting down.
CTGTACTGTCTCCTTCACATCTACTCCCCTTGGCTGTGTCAGTGTGAAAACATTCAGAGACAATAAGCAAACAAATGGGAGTGGGCTGTGTTCCAATAAGATTTTACTTTAAAAAAGAGGGAGCAGGCTGGATTTGGCCTGTAAGCCACAGTTGGCCAACCTGTGCTCTGGAAGGGTCCTGAGCAATGGACATAATGATGTAAGCCCCGTCTTGTAATTTTAACCTTTATAAGGAGCCACATTTGAAAAGAAAATAGAAAACAGGTGAAATTAACTGTAATGTATTTTAGTCCAATGTATCAAAAATATCATGCCAACGTGTAATCAGTATAAAAATTATTATTGAAATATTTTACATTCTCCTTTCTCTAACGGCTACTGTATTGGATAGCACTGCTCAAGAAGCTTAGTCTGATAGGCGAGAACAACATTCCTCTAACCCCTTAGAGTGCTTTATTTTCTTCACAGCACCTAGCAGTCTCTGAGATTTTATGACTTCATTTCCTTCTTTGCTGTCTCCCCCACCAGAAAGTAAGGGGTCAGAAACGTCTCTGTTCTCAGTGCCTGGAACAGGACTGGCCCAAAGCAGCACTGATGTTTGTTTCATGAGTGAATGAAGGAGTGCACATAAGGTTCCATCTGAAGGTGCAGTGAACACTCGGGTGTTTGGTGGGAGAGCATTAGGAAAAGCTTTCGTGGAGGCAGGTTTGGGGCTAGCTCTTGAAAGGTAAGAATTTGGAATCACAGTGCTGGGAGGGAAGGGTGTCCTAAGTGGGAAGACCAATGTGAACAAAGACAAGAGAGGCCGGAAGTTTGGGCAACATTCCGGAGCGATAGTTCACTTGGCCTTAGAGCTCCTTCAGACTTAAAAATTATTGAGGCCCCCAGTGAGCTTTCATTTATATGGGTTGTATCGATATTTACCGTATAAGAAATTTAAACAAAATTTAAAACTCAGGAATACCCAGGCACACATTCTGTTAGCCATCAGAACAGTGACGTCATTACATCATGTCGCCTCTGGAAAATTCCACCATAGACTTGTGAGAGGACGAGAGTGAACAGAGCAAGTAACACCTTAATAGTATTTTGAGGAAGTTTTGACTTTGGACCTCCTTAAAGGGCCTCCGGGACCCCTAGGCCACATTTTGAGAACTGCTGAGCTAGAGGTGGGGGTGAGGAGAAGGCAGGTGAGAGAGAGAGTGCCAGCAAATGTGCTTGGATCTGATTGCAAGTAATAACAGTCAACGTTTATCGTGCACCTGCTGAGTTCTAGGCACTGTTGTAAGCACTTTTCATGTGTTAGCTCATGTGGGAAAACCCTGTGAAACAGGTGTTATTATTTAACAGATGAGGGCAGGTCTGAGGCTGCCCAAGGTCACGTAGTAAGTGGAAGAGCTTGGGTTAAACCAGGCAGTTGCCCCTCAAAGGCTGCATCACACTTGCTCTGTGTTTATAAAGGCCTTTGAATGACAGACTCAGGAGTTTGGTTTTTTTGTTTCCGGTTTTGTTTTGTGTGTTTTGTTTGTTTTTTTTTTTTTTACATAATGAGGAGCCACTTCAAAGTTTGCGTGAATGAGTGAATGATCTGGCAGCGGCTCACAAGGGGAGCTGGGGATCCTGGAGACCAGGTAGGAGGCTTTTACATACAGGGCAAGTGAGTTGTGTCTTCTGGACGTTGAATTTGCGCATCGCGTATATATATGCACGGCTCACGCAGAGTGTTGAAAGTACTGATTTTTCAAACAAGATGGCCCCTAAGTGTAACCCACGGACTTCAGAGGGAAAGCTGGTGTGCTGAGCTTAGTGATGGCGTTAGGGAGTTTTCAAGGATCATTTTGATGATGCTCCGTTTGACCTGGGGACCTAACTCCCAAGTGACATTAGGACTCGGTTGAATCTGAGACCGCAGTCGTAAAGCTTTGAGTTAGGGTCACGGGGCTAGAGAGGTGGATGGGTGTCGGGGAAGGTTTGCTCAGCGGGGCACAAAGGCAGGAAAGCCTTCTGGGGAGTAAGAAGCAAAGCACGTGTAGCACTGACAGGGCTGCAGCAGTGGGCGTCGGCAGGCCAGGTGCCGGGATGATCTGGAGGGAGTCGAGGAGCCCTTACGTTCCTTGTTTTTTCTTGTGGCAAAATATGCATAACATACAATGTATCATTTTAAAAGTGTACGGTTCAGTGGCTTTAAGTATAGTCACGTGTTTGTGCGACCTTCTCCACCATCCGTCATCTCCAGGACTTTTTCATCTCCCCAAACTGAAGCTCTGTCCTCATTAAAGAGTAACCATTTGCAAGAGTAATAGCCATTCACTGCAGACATGTGGTCCCCCGGCGTTCAGGGAGTGAGGGGACATGTGGCAGAGACCCGGGCTTCCCAAGGGCACGACCAGGTGATGTCCCTCCAGTAATAGCAATGGGGACAGAGGATGAGGACTCTGTTTTGGATGTGCTGTGTCTTAGGTGCCCGGAAACATGAACGTGACGAGAGATACCTGCCTTGGAAATATGTATTTAGTCTGTCCCCCATCTTTCTTTTATTCTTATTGTTGTCCTATTTCATGCCCTCATAATTGCATTTTAAAAATAAACACTGGGCTTCCCTGGTGGCACAGTGGTTGAGAGTCCGCCTGCCGATGCAGGGGACGCGGGTTCGTGCCCCGGTCCGGGAAGATCCCACATGCCGCGGAGCGGCTGGGCCCGTGAGCCGTGGCCACTGAGCCTGCGCGTCTGGAGCCTGTGCTCCGCAACGGGAGAGGCCACAACAGTGAGAGGCCCGCGTACCGCAAAAAAAAAAAAAAAAAAAGACACTATTTAGATTTACAGAAAAGTTGCAAAGATCCTGGTATACCCTTCACCCAGCTTCCCCCCAATGTTAACGTCTTATGTAACACGGTATATTTGTCAAAAGCAAGAAGCTAACATTGCTTCCACACAATTAGCTAAACTACACACTTCTACTTGGATTAGTTTTACACTAATGTCTTTTTTCTGTTCCAGGGTCCAAATCTATGATACAACATTGCATTTAGCATAATTGCCTTTCGAATGTTGGAAAAACCATTCTAATTGATCTTTCTTTACCTAATCCACACTTCATCCTCTTCCCTAAGAGTTATCTTACTGAAGAACTTTGTTCAACAGCTTTTGATGCCAGAGAGAAGGGGTCAAGCAAGATGCTCTCTGAGAGAAGGCAGTCGTAACCGTAGAGAGCACTTGTGGAGAGTAGAGGGCAGCGGCTGGCAGAAAGAGCGGCAGCAGGTAGACAGGTGAATGCGGAGGGTGTGGGAGTGTAGGCACCCGGGGTCAGGGACGTAGGGAAAGTGCAGACTTAACGTCCTGTTGTTCGGTCTCTGTGATCCAACACTGAAGAAAAATTGGTGGGATTATTCTCTTATTTGTCTTAGATTGATAGCTTTTTTTTTTTCTGGTTGCAAGTTACTTATTAAGTTACAAAATTGCAAGAACATACAAAAAGTAGGTTAAAAAAAGTCTCTGGGCTTCCCTGGTGGCGCAGTGGTTGAGAGTCCGCCTGCTGATGCAGGAGACACGGGTTTGTGCCCCGGTCCGGGAAGATCCCACATGTCGTGGAGCAGCTGGGCCCCTGAGCCTGCGCGTCCGGAGTCTGTGCTCCGCAACGGGAGAGGCCACAGCAGTGAGAGGCCCGCGTACCACAAAAAAAAAGTCTCCTATGATTCCACCACTCAAGTATAACTGCTTTTTATCATTTCAGTGGATGGTTATTCTAGTCTTTTATGAACATATAAATATTTGTTTTCGCAAATACATGCTGTGCTTAATCCCTCCCCCTGTCCCACACCACTTAACAGACATAAACTGGACCGTTTGCAAGTGTCCAGGAGGAGTTCAAGTTTGCAGTACCCGTGTGTATTTCCACAGAATAATGGAAGCTTTAAACCCAGACAGTCTTCTTCCCTTTACTGGTCAGTGTTCTAAAATGCACCTTTCCCACAACAGTGTCATCTGCGTTGGAACTGTCAGATTTGTTGCTGTGCAGGCGACTCTTCATGCTTTGATGCACACTGATTCTCTTGGGCTCGAATCTAAAGACTTATTCCCAGATTGTCTTTCAGAAACAAAGAACACCAATAACAAAAACCTTTGCCACTTTTACCCTGCCTCGTCTTTAGGGTCTCAGGTCCGAGCCTTCTGCTGAACCCACAGCAGACATTGGCTGAGGAGATGCCCGGGTCTTGGGTCTTTGCACCCATCCGTCCCTCTTCCTCACAAAGGCCAGCACTGTGGGCACCTCACAGGGGTTTGCTCAGCCCTTCAGGATCATTTCCTCTGTTGATCAGCTCATCCCATAAACTACTCTTCAAGTACGATTCATCATGCTCTTTCTGCGTTCTCTTTACTGGAATTGTCATCTGTAACCTTGGGGGCCTGCATATTCAAGTTCTTTTAACAGCAGCTGTGGTGCCCACTGCCTTTGCTCTTTTCAGATGCGATGGGATTAACGCTTGTGGAACACACGCAGACTCACTGCAGGCACAGTTGGAAAGGCCGAGTAGGACTGCTTTCTTTCTGGAATGTGGCTTTGGGCCTGTCTACAGTGTTCCAAAGTTGGGTGTTCAGAGGTGGAGGTGTTTCTGTTTCGTAACATTTTCTCCCCATTTCAAAAAAAATGTCTCATAGGAACTTCCGTGGTGGTGCAGTGGTTAAGACTCCGAGCTCCCAATGCAGGGGCCCGGAATTGATCCCTAGTCAGGGATCTGGAGCCCACACGCATGCCACAACTAAGACCCGGTGCAACCAAATAAATAAATAAATAAATACTAAAACCAAAATTCTTTTGACAGTGTGATTTTTAATGAATGCCCGTAATTCCATCAGATGGATGAAACCATTTCTGTAACCTGTCTCTTTTGACAAGCTAGTTTGTTGCCTGTTTTTCACAGTTTTAAATGACGGGACTAATATCTTATACTACTTTTTTTTTCTATCTTTGTTAAGTTTCTTAGGATAAATTCCTAAATGAAATTACTGGTCAAGGGATAGGAGTACTTTTTAAAAATATTTATTTATCTATTTACTTATTTATGTATTTATTTATTTAGGCTGCGCCAGGTCTTCTTTGCAGCAACATGGGCTCTTCGTTTCAGCACGCAGTGTTGCGGCATGCGGACTCTTAGTCGCGGCATGCATGTGGGATCTAGTTCCCTGATCAGGGGTCGATTCTGGGCCCACTGCATTGGGAGCACAGAGTCTTAACCACTGGACCACCAGGGAAGTCCCAGAATTTTTTTTTTTTATATTTTTTGCGGTACGTGGGCCTCTCACTGTTGTGGCCTCTCCCGTTGCAGAGCACAGGCTCCGGACGCGCAGGCCCAGCGGCCACGGCTCACGGGCCCAGCCGCTCCACGGCATGCAGGATCTTCCCGGACCGGGGCACGAACCCGTGTCCCCTGCATCGGCAGGCAGACTCCCAACCACTGTGCCACCAGGGAAGCCCCAGAATGTATTTTTAAGACTTCGTTCATTTTGCTAAAGTGTCACCCCCCCAAGTGGTACCCACTTCCACTTCCATCTTAGAACGCCTATTTCCCAGCACAATGGTGAGGCTTTTTGTGACTTATGCAGGAGTACCCAGCTAGTTGGCAGCATCTCGAGGACTAGAGCTCAGGTTAACTGACTGGGCCTTTTTGTGGCCGCGCCCCTGTTGCCAAGAAATAAGCCCTTCTTGTGCCAGGGGGTTTCCCTGAGCCCTGCAGGATGGGCAGGCCAGTCTGTTGTGCCTTCAGCTCAGGGCGTGCATTCCCCAGGCAGAGGGCTGGACGAGGAGGCAGTGAGTAAGCTGGGGTGGGAAGGCGGAGGGACAGGAGGTGTTCAGACACAGGGCTTGGCGTCGGCATGTAGACCTGCAATTGCTGTGTCCACAGCCAGACCCATAGACAGAATCTTGTACAGTTGCTGGTAATTGGATGAGATCACCCTGAGCACCGCTCAGCATAGCGCTGGCCAGCAGTTACTGCTAACGGGGGAATCATTTAGCTCTGCTTCGGTTTCTTCGTCATGTTTGGGAGCCCGCACAGTACGTATGACTGCAGGTTTAGGGGGAATATTGCTAATTAGCTTGTCTGCCCTGTAAGACTGACTTTAAATTGAAATCTTAACGCTTGTGTGTGTGTGTGTGTGTGCACGCATGTGTGTGTGTGTGTTTAAATGCAGATGGAACAACATTCAAGAGGTTTTAAAGAGTATGTAATGAAATGTTTGTTTCCTTCCTACCGTTTCCACCACTCTGACCAGATACAGTCTATTCTGTGTGTGTGTGTGTATATATATATATGTATATATACATATAATTTTTTTTTACGAGACTAGGCATATTTTAACACGCTGTTTAGAATTTCTCTGTGATGGTTCTGCAGTGAGACTGAATTAATTAGATTTTTTTAAACTATTAACATAGAAAAATGATATTGAAAATTTGCCTCTGCTTTCCCCCCCAGTTTTATTGAGATATAATTGACATACAGCACTGTATAAATTAAAGGTGTGCAGCACAATGATTTGACTTAAATATATCATGAAATGATGACCACAGTAGGTTTAGTGAACATCCATAATCTCATAGATACAAAATAAAAGAAAAAAAATTTTTTCCTTGTGATGAGAACTCTTAGGATGCACTCTCAACTTTCATATATAACACACAGCAGTGTTAATTATATTCATCATGTTGTACGTTACATCCTTAGTGCTTGTTTACCTTATAACTGAAAGTTTATACCTTTGACCACCTTCCTCCAGTTCCCCCTCCCCCCCACCGGCTGCCTCTGGTAACCACAAATCTGACCTCTTTTTCTGTGAGGTTTTTTTTTTTTTTTTTTGTGGTACGCGGGCCTCTCACTGTTGTGGCCTCTCCCGTTGCAGAGCACAGGCTCCGGACGCGCAGGCTCAGCGGCCATGGCTCACGGGCCTAGCCGCTCTGCGGCACGTGGGATCTTCCCGGACCGGGGCACGAACCCATGTCCCCTGCATCGGCAGGCGGACTCTCAACCACTGTGCCACCAGGGAAGCCCTTTTTTTAAAAAAAATTAATTTATTTTATTTATTTATTTTTGGCTGCGTTGGGTCTTTGTTGCTGCGCGCGGGCTTTCTCTAGTTGCGGCAAGTGGGGGCTACTCTTCGTTGCGGTGTGCAGGCTTCTCATCACAGTGGCTTCTCTTGTTGTGGAGCACGGGCTCTAGGCTTCATTTGTGGCATGTGGGCTCAGTAGTTGTGGCTCACGGGTTTAGTTGCTCCGTGGCATGTGGGATCTTCCTGTGGGATCCCTGTGGGATCTTCCACAGGGCTCGAACCTGTATTCCCTGCATTTGCAGGCAGATGCTTAACCACTGCGCCACCAGGGAAGCCCTGTGAGTTTGTTTTTGAAGTATAATTGACCTACAATACTATGTCAGTTACTGGTGTACAACATAGTGCTTCAATATTTCTATACATTTCAAAATGATCACAGCTATTCTATGTGTATTCTGACCTGCATGTACATATTCTCCTCCCCTTCCTCCCCCTTCTCCTCCTTTTTTTTTTTTAAACACGGTAGCTTTCTGGACAACTGTCTGCACTTGCCAGGTCACAGCTTTGGATCCAGGCCACAGGGCGGGGTTCACCCTCCCCCTTTATTAACTTCGTGGTGTTGAGTGGTGGACCTAGTGTGTCCTGTCCCTGGCCTGTTCTTCCCTCCTTTCTCCTCTTGGAAGTGTTGCCCTCTGCCGTGTAGAGTTGGGTTCAGTGTGGTGCCACGTGGGGAGAGGCCCGCTCTGCTGCAGGGGGCAGCAGGGCCAGCATTTACTGTTCCTTGGTGTCTGCTCCCAATCCCTCTGTTCCAGGGTCTTCTCAGTAGCCAGAGGTGCCACTGTTAGGGGTGGGCGCTCACGGAGATATTTGAATCAAAAGACCCTTTGTGGTGGGGAGGGGGAATGACAGTTTTTTTTTTTTTTTTTTTTTAAGTTTAAGTGAAAAAGCCCTCCCAGAAACATCCTTGTGCCTTTCATCTCCACTCCTGGCATTTTGCTCATGGGATGTGATGGTTTGGGCCGGGGCCGCCCCTGGAATTCCTTCCAGAAGCCGAGGCTGAACTGTGAAAGGACCCTGCACAACCCCAAAGCAGACCGTGGCCACGTGAGGTGGGCTCTGTTTCCTTTCTCCAGGGGGAGGCGTTATCCTAATCAGCGTTCCGCATCCTTGTCTCTTTCACATGGCTCCAGTGAGACATTTCTCAGATGGCACAGCTCCTAGTGGGACTGGGACTGTGTCTTTGGCGGTGGTTCCCAAGGTCAGCGTGTGTTTCCTACCTAGTGGGGCTTCCAGCTTCTCCGCCTCCCGTGGACCCTCACACCTTAAGTTCCCCCCTTCTGTGCTGGTATTGCTGGAGTACGAGGGCATGTTCGGTGCAGGTGATGTATTACCCCGAGGCCCTGAGATGATTGATATTTGCTACATACCAGGTTTTAGTGTGTCTGGGCCCGTAGTGGCGGGGGTAGGGGGGGGACTGGAAAGGGTGATTTGGTTTCACCCCCTTATTTTGTAGCCGAGGAACTAAGGCCCTGAGGGGCTAACTGGTTGAGATTAAGGTTGATGGAAGCCACAAATGGACAAAGACGCTAAGACTTAGGAAAGGAAAGTCCACAGGACACCCATCTAATTTCTGAGTAGAAGTAGAGGTTGTTAGTGGTGCTGATTTTAGTTTTCTGGGATTTAGTTGTAGCAGAGACAGGTTTTGGTATTTGACTTGGAAGACAAAATCTAAAATGCAGAGGATTTAGAGGATTTACACCATGACTCAGGAGACATTTTCCAAGAAAACTTCCTACTCAAGACCATAAAACCAGGCAGCTTAACCTGGCTTGCTTAAAAAAAAACAAAAACCACTTTTATTGAGATATAACTTACATCCCATAAAATTCACTCTTCTAAAGAACACAATTCAAATGGTTTTTAGTATATTCAGAGCTTTGTGCTCCCATCATTACAGTCTAAATTTAGAACATTTTCATCATCCCAAAAAGGAACCCTATGCCCATCAGCAGTCACACCGCATTCCCGGCTCCTCTCAACCCCTGGTAATCACTTTGTGTCTCGGTGGGTTTGCTTATTCTGGATATTGCATATAAATGGTAACATATAACATGTGGCCTTTTGTGTCTGGCTTCTTTCATTTAGTGTGTTTTCAAGTTTCCTTCATGCTGTAGCACACGTCAGTACTTCATTCCTATTTATGGCCAGGTAATAGTCCATTGTATAGATAGGCCACATTTTGTTTATCCATCAATCAGTTAATGGACACTTGTTATTTCCACTTTTTGGCTATTTTGAATAGTGCGCCTATGAGCATTTGTGTGCTGTACAAGTTTTTCTGTGGACATATATATTTCAGTTCTCTTGGATACTATACCCAGGAGTAGGATTGCTGGGTTGTGTTTATTCTTTTGAGCACCTGACAAACTGTTTTCCAGAGTGGCTGCACCATTTTGCATTTCCACGAACAGTGTTTGAGGGTTCCAGGTTTTCCACATCCTCACCAACACTTGTTATTATCAGTCTTTTGACTATAGCCATCCTAGTGCAGTGGTATCACATTTTGATGCGATGTGCATTATGACTAATGATGTTGAGTGTCTTTTCATGTGCTTGTTAGCCATTTGTATATTTTCTTTGGAGAAATGTCTATTCACATAAATCCTATGTCTATTTTTTTAATTGGGTTATGTGTTGGCTTGCCTCTGAGACCCTGCATTTGGGTGTTCTTTAGACTCTAGCAGGTCTGTGGTAGGTGCCCTGTCCGTATCATAGGGGTCTGTGCCCGGTGTCTTGCATTACACTGGGATTTAACCTCCTTTCCTACTTAAATATGCTCTAGAGGATTTGAGACCCTTATAAACTGAAAGGTCTTTAAGTTCTAAATCTTTCTAAGAACTGAGTTCTGATTGTTTTACATCTGTTGCTCCACAATCACTCTAGAATAAGAAAGGGGCTGTTGAATAGGGCTTCTTGGACAGTGGGGCAGCATTTCACATACGTACCGGTCACATGAACTATGCATAGTACGCCATTTACAGTTGAAGTTTTTCAAAGGCAGAGACTATACCATCTTTTTTTTTTTTCTTGGCTCGCCCTCGTAGTATGGATTATAATATTTCTTATGCAGTAGGTGATGAAATGCTTGTTGCTTGACATGAATGTACTTTGGTAACTGAGTCGTTTCTGTGGCCCTTCGGCAAGGTGAAGGCATGGTTGTGCTGAAACGGTGAGAGGATGCCTGTGTGTGACAAACGGCGCTTGGTTCACAGAGGCCCTTGGCTTTCCCAGTGTGTCTTGGCCGCTGCTGCTTCACAGATCCTCCCTCCTTAAGCAGCATGACTGTCTGCCGAGGGGCACATGTACTGCTATTTATGTCCTGTGACTTTCTCAGTGATTGTTTTTAGGTTAGCATTTAAGAGTCTAATTTCATTTTGTAAGTGTGTAAAGTGTTGCTTACTCGTGCTTGTTGCTCTACACTGACACTGAGTCTCTCCCACCTGGAGCCCAGCTTTGTCCTGGATCTGTTCTAACTGTCAGGGTTGAATCACAGCGATCTATGGAATTTAAAGTTTCTCCAACATTTGAAACAGAAAGCTATTTGTAGGAGCAGACAGGTGGCCTCTTCAGATGATTGGGGCACTTTCTAATGGAGTTGTGCTTTCTTTTCCCTTCCCACCATTTGGAGCAGTAGTACTGAAAGAGCCCTTCAAAGATACACTGGTGTCTAGTAGGTAGTGTGCAAATACTTGTAAGTGATTGTCGAAACTGAGGATTTCTAATTTTTGAATTTGTGATTTCTTGTTTTTGTTGACATATTACCGTCTCTCCGTCTTCAAATGTGTCCCATGGTTGTGTGTAAGTACTTTGGAAAATTAAGGTTAAAGAGCTCTGGTTGGCATGGTATATTTAGGTAAACAGGGACGATTGAACACATTTATTTCCACTTCCTCCAGAAGCCCTTCTAAAATGACAGTAAAAGGATTTTTTAGGGCTTCCCTGGTGGTGCAGTGGTTAAGAATCCGCCTGCCAATGCAAGGGACATGGGTTCGAGCCCTGGCCCAGGAAGACCCCACGTGCTACGGAGCAACTAAGCCCGTGCGCCACAACTACTGAGCCTGCGCTCTAGAGCCTGCGAGCCACAACTACTGAGGCTGCGTGCCACAATTACTGAAGCCCGTGCGCCTAGAGCCCGTGCTCCGCAATAAGAGAAGCCACCGCAATGAGAAGCCGGCGCACCGCAACGAAGAGTAGTCCCCGCTCACCGCAACCAGAGAAAGCCCACGCGCAGCAACGAAGACCCAATGCAGCCAAAAATAAAAATAAATTAAATAAATAAATTTATTTTTTTTAAAAAAGAATTTTTAAAATGTCTAAACCCACGAGGAGAAAGAATGCGAGAGAAGACAATTGACAGTAGGTTTCAAGTTGTGGATGATGGACGGTGACTGCAGTAGCAGAGCAGGAGCTGAAATGTTTGGTGCCTCAGAGACATGGCCCAGGGAGGAGCAGTGTGGGAAGCCTGGTGTCCTCAAAGCGGGAGTGCGGTCTGGGCCTAAAGACAGAGGGATAAACTGAGAGTCTGTATTGGGAGAAATTCAATTCTCCAAGTTACCTGTCCGCTTGTACAAACCAGAGAGTACTTATCCCCTCTGCCCACGTGAGCGCAGAGGTTGATGCTCCGGAGAAATCAAACCGGAGACTCTAGATGAGGAACCTCAGGTGGAGCGAAGGGGGCAGTGTAACCCGGGCTGAAAGGGGGATTCATGGACGTCTGTATGCTCAAGGGGAAATCCCATAGCCTGAGATCAGGCCAGGCGCACGGTTGGAGGACTTCCCTCTGGGAGAAGGAACAGTGTTGGAGACAGGCCCGCAGTTGCTAGCGTTTGGCAGTCCCTCAAAGCAAAAGCTAGATGCTACCCCAGCTAATATGATCAGTACTAGTCCAGAGGCTTGCTTGTGTCCACAAAGCTTCCATCATCTTTTTATTGCCTCAACTTCTATATTTTTTATTTTGAAATAATTATAGATTCATAAGAAGTTGCAAAAATGATACAGAGAGGTCCCCTGCACCTTTCATCCAGTTTCCCCCAATGGTTACATCGTACATAACCACAGACAATAGCAAAACCAGGAAATTGACATGTACACGATGTGTGTACAGTTCTATGCCATTTTATCACATGCAGCTTCATGTAACCACCTCAGCAGTCGAGGTACATGACTGTTCCATCACCACAAAGATTTCCCTGATGACTCATTTTAAAATAGGAATGGACAGCCAAGGATCACAGCATATTCAGAAAGCTCCCAACATGAAGGGTAGAGGCTAGAACAAGCAAGAGAAAGATGTGTCAGAGGAAGCAGTTGATACTGCGAACAGAAGAAACCCTCAGAACACATAGTGAATAGCCTGAAATAAGAGTCAGTATTTTGTCAGTGAAATAAAACAGGATGCTATAAAAATCAGAACAAGAAATAATTTTTGGAAATTAAAAACATATTAGAAGAAAAGAGTTGACAAAGACTCCCAGGAAATACAATAAAATATCTGACATCTAGGAGATCTATAAAGAGAGAAAGGGAAGATGAAGGGCAGAAATGTATCAAGGAAATCGGAAATGTTTCCAGAATTGAAGATCACAAGGTTCCAGGATGGTGAATGGAAAAAGTCCTAACTGGCACATCGTGTAATTCCAGAACACTGGGGATAAAGCTTCCAAAGAGAGAAAACAGTGGCATAAAAAAGATTGGGAATGAAGATGCATCGGATTTTCAACCTCCTGGGAAGCCGGAGCAATGGAGTAGGTTTCCAATCTGACATGGTAGATTGAGCTAACATAGAACCACTCTTACTACAGTCACTTAGAAGTGCTATGTAAAATACAACAAACATTTTAAATGTAGCTAAGCATATAAGAAAGAAAAGGGATAACAGGACACCAGAATCAAAGAGGGACCCTAAAACCAGAGCAGAATAGGCTGCTGATGTCGTAGCAGCCCTGGGGGGTGTTTATTGGGCCCTGAAACAGGCCCTAACAATAATAGAAGTCTGGATTTTAATGAAAATGTATAGAATTGAAACAGAAATCCCCTCAAAGGGCTATTCCCTGGTAAAAGGGGGAAAAAAAAAGATGTGACAAAATCTCCCCCATGAAGCCAGAGAAATGGCGAGGAAGTTTATCACTGCCCCACACCATGAGGTGTTAGGGGAAGTCTCCCATGAGCGATTGAAACATCTGAGTTTGAGATCTGTAATTATAATACCCACTTTCAGGAATCCCCAAGCCAGCACCAGGCTGGTGATACTCCTGGAGGTCCTTGCAGAAAGAAAAGCAAAACTTTTGTAGAATGACCCTTCCACAACGCAGGCCACTTAGAATCCTATGATTTCCACAAATGATGAGCTCGTGCTGAGAAATTACTAAACATACAGAAAAATCATAAGGAAGAGTCAGCTGTCACAACAACAGGAGGATTTCCAACATTTTAAAACTTCAGATAATGAGATTAAATATAACGTTTAAAGTGATTGAAGGGCTTAAAGAAAGAATAGAAATCAAGGAAAGAATAAGATACAGTATGTTTTAGAGACTGTTTTTTAGAAGAGCCAAATCTCCACAATGAAAACTCTAATCATTGCATAAAAATCCCAGTGGAAATGTTAAATAGCAGAATAGACACACCACAAGAGAGAATTACATGAACTGGAAAATAGATCTGAAGAAGTTAAGTAGAATTAGCACAGAGATCCAGAGAGATGGTATAGATGGTATTGAGGGAAGGGAAGTACCAAGCTCAGAGGATGGGAGGAGGGGCCCAGGCAGAGTCGGATGGAGTTCCCAGAGGGATCAAGAGCATCTTAAAAACAGCTTGAGAGGAAAAGACAGATTACTTCCAAGGTTCAGCAGTGATACTCAGCAAATGTCTAAGTTGTAATAGTGAGGCCAGACCACGATGGGATAAAATCTTCAGTGTGCTGAGGAAAATAAGCTTAGTTTTCAGTGACCAGCTTATCATTCTATAGTGAGAACAAAATACAGGCATTTTTCACCGAAAGAAAAACTAAGTTCATTCACTCACAGACCTTCATTGTACTTCAGGAAGAAGGAAACTAAACCCAGGAGAGAGAGACAAAAAGAAATGGCGTACAGATACGGCAGAAATGTGTGGTAGAGCTAAATCATCATTAACTTATAAAACGGTGATCATTACTGACTTGAGGAGAGTTAAAAACTGAAATCCTGACAAACAGTCAGTGGAAATGAGAGAGCGGATTATCTGAATTAACACATTCTAAGATCTTTGAACTGTTTGGGAAGAGTGGGAGGGATATTGATTTGCTTTAGATTTTCTGAGTCAAGTAGACATATTAAAATGTTAAGGATAGGGCTTCCCTGGTGGCGCAGTGGTTGAGAGTCCACCTGCCGATGCAGGGGACGCAGGTTCGGGCCCCGGTCCGGGAAGATCCCACATGCCTGCAGAGCAGGCTGGGCCCGTGAGCCATGGCCGCTCAGCCTGCGCGTCTGGAGCCTGTGCTCTGCAACGGGAAAGGCCACAACAGTGAGAGGTCCGCGTACTGCAAAAAAAAAGAAAAAAGTTAAGGATAGAGATAGGATTGGAAGCCTTCAAACCAATAGAGGGGAAATATACAGAATTATAAAAACGAGGTCATTTCACTAGAAAAAAGAACAGAGAAAAAATGTGGTAGGCAGAAAGCCCTAAAGGTAACAGAACTAAATCCACACGGATCCCAATGAATATAAACAGAGCAAAAGTGCCAGTTAACGACAGGCCTCCGGTTGGAAGACAAGAGCGAAGCCCTCGATGTTCTGTGGGAGTTTCACATCCAGCCAATTACCTGACGAGTTCTTCTCAGGCCTGCAAGGACTGGAAAAACGTGCCTCCTGTGGACCTTTCTCCAGAAGCTGGTGGGAGGTGTGCTTCACCAAGACAAGGGAGTTTTCTGGGATCCAGGAAACGAGATTCCCCCCCAGGCAGGCTGTGGGAGAGGCAGGCTGGAATTCCGCAGGAGAGAGATCTCCAAGGAAGAAAGACAGAGCCCAGAGTCACTCGATGGATTGTTTGAGCGTGTTTGGAAAAGTTAGGGATAGCTATGTGATAGAATTCTCAATCTGTACACGGGTTGTGTGTATCCACAGAGCACACTCGGTCCAGCTGCGGGCCACAGTTACTCCATTCCAGCACATTCAGGTTGTTTCCGTCAAAGCTGCAGAACTGTCGGAAGGATGGACTCAAGGTAGGGGTTGTCAGGGGACGGGTAAGAAACAGGAGGTCAGTAGGTAATGTCCACAATTAATAACTTAGGAATTAGAGGCGCAAGCATATTGTTTATGTATATGGGTAAATACTCAAACTGCTAAGAAACTAGAAAGTGGTTTTCTCAAGGGAGTGCTGTTGTGACAGTAAGACAGGGCATTGCTGTTTTGTGTTGTTAAGCCCTTTGGAACGCTTCGATTTTTTTTTTTTTTTTAAAGAATTTACTGGTTTAAACCAACACTGTTCAGTAGAAAGTGGCCTCACTTTCTATTGAAAGTTTTTTTTTTCTCATGGCCTCAGTTTTTTTAAATGTAAAAAGGAGCAGGTGGGGCTTCCCTGGTGGCGCAGTGGTTGAGAGTCCGCCTGCCGATGCAGGGGACACGGGTTCGTGCCCCGGTCTGGGAAGATCCCACATGCCGCAGAGCGGCTAGGCCCGTGAGCCATGGCTGCTGAGCCTGCGCATCCGGAGCCTGTGCTCTGCAAGGGGAGAGGCCACAACAGTGAGAGGCCCGCCTACCGCAAAAAAAAAAAAAAAAAAAAAAAAAGGAGCAGGTGAAATTAATTTTAATATATTTTATTTAAGCCAGTATAGAGCCAAGACATTGTTTGAACATATAACAGATGTAAAAAACATTAATGAGGTAGCTTGCATTCTTCGTAGTAAGGCTTTGTAATCCTCTCTGTGTTCCAGCACATCCTGATTCAGACGTCACATTTCAAGTGCTCAGTTGCCAGATGTGGCTGGTGGCTGCCCTGCTGGGCAGGGCGGGTCTGACCCAGGAAGGATGGAGGGTGTCTGCTCCGTGAGGGTCTTTAACGATATGCAGATCGACATTCAAGAAGCCCGTTCTGGAGAGTAATTTCTGACCCTGGTTTCTTCCTTTAGCCCAGACACCCCTACTTTAAATTCTCCACTGACATTTAGAACTGTTCCATATTCCCAGGAAAGTCATAGACTTGACGGCAGAAATGACAGTCCTAAGCTTCTCTCCTGGAAGTTGTTTCCCTCTTTCTTCATAGATACTGTTTCTAGCACTGCTCTGAACCTTCTCAGATTTCTTCACATTCTCTTAGTGTAGTGATCAAAACTGAACTTAATATTGTCGAAAGGCTGACTGACTCAAAACAGAACAGCAGGACAGATGGCCTCACCTTTCCAGGTAGCACTTGCTTGTTCTTGCTTGTTCTCCGAAATAGTGTCGTTTTCGCTTGTCAGGTCACTGTCCTCTGTGTGGAGCAGCTCTTTTTCTGAAATGCTTCTTTCTCTTGGCTTTGTGAGCATCAGGAACTTGGGGTGTTAAGATTGAAGGCTGAAGTATTACTGTTTTAAAGTCTGTTTCTTAAGTGGTTATTCTACCTGGATTTCTGGAACTCAACCCTCAGATTTCAGTCAGTGGAAAGCTGTGAAGGGTTTTTTTGTCATTGTTGTTTTTTATTTTTGACTGCGTTGGGTCTTCGTCCTGTGGGCGGGTTTTCTCTGGTTGTGGCTAGCAGGGGCTACTCTTCGTTGCGGTGCGCAGGCTTCTCACTGCAGTGGCTTTTCTTTTTTTTTTTTTTTAAGAAGATGTTGGGGGTAGGAGTTTATTAATTAATTTGTTTATTGTTGCTGTGTTGGGTCTTCGTTTCTGTGCGAGGGCTTTCTCTAGTTGTGGCAAGCGGGGGCCACTCTTCATCGCGGTGCGTGGGCCTCTCACTATCGCGGCCTCTCCCGCTGCGGAGCACAGGCTCCAGACGTGCAGGCTCAGTAGCCGTGGCTCACGGGCCCAGTTGCTCCACGGCATGTGGGATCCTCCCAGACCAGGGCCCGAACCCGTGTCCCCTGCATTAGCAGGCAGACTCTCAACCACTGCGCCACCAGGGAAGCCCACCGTGGCTTTTCTTGTTGTGGAGCACGGGCTCTAGGCGCACGGGCTTCAGTAGTTGTAGCACGTGGGCTCAGTAGTTGTGGCTTGCGGGCTCTAGAGTGCAGGCTCAGTAGTTGTGGCGCACGGGCTTAATTGCTCTGTGGCATGTGGGATCTTCCCGGACCAGGGCTCGAACCCGTGTCCCTGCCAATCCCCTGCATTGGCAGGCGATTCTTAACCACTACGCCACCAGGGAAGCCCGAAGGTTTTTTTTTTAAGGGTGCTAGGATTGATTTGTGTTTTGAAGCTATTGGTAATCCCCTTCCTCCCATTTCTTTCATTATCCTATTTTTTTATATAACTCTCCTGAGAATCAGGAAAGGTCTGTAGAATCAATGGGTTTTTCCACTCCACACACACACACACGCACGCGCTTGCCCCCTTGCCCTTTTCCTTGCTTCTCTTCCCACTTCCCACCCCTTCCAAAGAAGACTCAGTTTTCATAAAAGCCACCGCTGTGTAAGCCTAGTCTTAAAGCTCTGTTAAAGCTTGAAGTGAAGGAAGCATATCAGGGTGATAACAAGTAGGGCAGGGCAGGCGTCTCCCCATCCTCCAGCCTGCTGCTGGGTCTCCATCCCACTCCTCCAGGACCCTGGAAAAGGCACCGGCCTGCGGGCCCTGAGCACCACCACTCGCGGTGTCTGCGCCTGTGGACATCGGTCACCCCCGGAACTGTCATTTTAGACGGGGGGGCCGCCGGGGGTGGGGAGGGGAGGGGAGCTGAGCCTCTGGGCCAGGCCGATGACTGCAGTCCGTGTGCGCAGACTTGTGTGTGATGGGACCCTGCCCTTGAGCCGCGGGTGGTCTGCTTGGGGGAGCAGCTCACATATGCGGAGGTGGCTGCCAGACGAGGGTCTCTTGCTGGGAACTGGCTGCTTATGACGTTTGGGGCTGAAGGGAAGCGGGCGTAGCGGGAGCGGAAGCCGGGCCCTGCGGC
Organism: Mesoplodon bidens; assembly: GCF_964165515.1. Classification (NCBI taxonomy): domain Eukaryota; kingdom Metazoa; phylum Chordata; class Mammalia; order Artiodactyla; family Ziphiidae; genus Mesoplodon; species Mesoplodon bidens. The sequence goes on along the minus strand of NC_138179.1, from coordinate 39,850,783 downwards.
CTGCCTGAGCCCAGAGAGGGCGGCGGGGGTGGCCTGGCGGCCGGACTCCAGGGTGCCCGTGGGACACCAGCCTCGTGGAGCTGCCAGGCTCTGGCTCTCGCATGGCCGGGCTGGAGGCACCTCCCTGGGTACCTCGCAGCCTGGACTCTCCAGACTGCCCCTCAGCAGCTGCCGCCACACCTAACTTTAAAGTCTCAAGAAGAGGCCCTTGCCCATCCCGCGTCCCCTCCACCTGCCTCTTCCTTTCTCCTCCCACCAGCCTCTCTGGTCCCTGCTTCCTGGGTGGCCAGTTGTCCTCCAGCGTGGGCGTTGCTGACCACTGCTTTCGGCCACCTGTCCCTGTTCCCGCGGGTCCCCCTGCAGCCTCCGCCCTGGGAGACGCGTTTGAGTGCTGTCTGTTTCCCGGGCGCTGTGCTGGGGCCGCCCCATGCCAGGCAGGGCTGGTGAGCAGGGAGCAGCAGCACTGGACAGGCGGTCAGAGAAGGGCTTCCTGAGGGAGTGACGTCTGGACAGAGGCTTGAGTCAGCTGTCTGGGCAAACGTAAAGGCCGTGATTGTCGCCGTGGCAGCCCCTTGTGTGTAGCTGCTTGTTGCACTTCCGCCCCCCACCCCCTTCTCTTGGCTCCTCATGGCCTGGTGTTTTGCTAGCACCAGGCACAGCGTTTGGCGTCCTGGTAGGTATGCAGATTGTTGAATGAGTGGGTGGATGGATGGATGATCCACTGTCGATGGAGTGAGCAGCACATGACAGGTGTCAACGGAAGCAAACCCAGACTTCCTACAGGGCGGGCTCTGCCCCTGCCGAGCCCCTGAGAGAGGAGAGGCAGGTCTGAAGCCCAGGCCTGAGGAAAGCCAGGTTCACGTTAAACACCTTCTGTCATGCCCTCTCCCTGTGTGGTTCATTTCACAGCTTCGTATATTACCTGCCATTTCAGGGTAGTTCAAACTACTGATGGGTGAAGTGAACTCTGAAATTGCTGGGAGAGCATAAGCGGGGTGGGCATGGGAGGGCAAGAGAACTACCATTTCCATTACTTACCACATGCCACGTACGTCCTGGGGCCTAGATCTCAACCCATCTCCACAGGCCTGCTGTCCCCTTCGTGTGGCTTGGTTGGACCTTGAAGGATGGACCGTAGCAGAGTCCTTGAGGGCGTCTGGATACACCTGCGGGAGGTGGGAAGGATTCTTCAGATATGCCAGTCTGGGGTTGTCTTCTGGTTCTTTTTTAGATTTCTGGTCCAGCAGCCTGTTGGCCAGCTCTGAGGCCCCAGGGATTAGAGAAATAGGGACAGCCCAGGTAGGAGAGATAGGAAGGCTGAGATGTTTATAGTAAAAGGTGTACTGCGGGCTTCCCTGGTGAAGCAGTGGTTAAGAATCCGCCTGCCAATGCAGGGGACACGGATTCAAGACCTGGTCTGGGAAGATCCCACATGGCACGGAGCAGCTAAGCCTGTGGGCCACAACTACTGAGCCTGTGCTCTAGAGCCCGTGAGCACAACTACTGAGCCCACGCACCTATAGCCTGTGTCTTGCAACAAGAGAAGCCACCGCAGTGAGAAGCCTGTGCACCGCAACGAAGAGTAGCCCCCGCTCGCGGCAACAGGAGAAAGCCCATGCGCAGCAACGAAGACCCAACACAGCCAAAGATAAATTTTAAAAAGAAAAAAGAAAAGGTGTACTGCGTACCCCTGGCAAGTCTCCAGCCCTTCTCAAGCAGGTGTGCTGACACCCTAGTGCGTCCATTGTAATGCGTTAGTGTATCTCAGTGGTGCTGATCACTACCATCCTTAGGAGAGCAGAAAATGGTCACCTTCCATGCTCTGGTGGCTTAGATGACGATGACGCTGGCGTTTCAGTCTTTGGAGGGGTTGTGACCGTGCAGGCCCGAGCTGAGTCTACAGTGCCAGTAGGTGTTTCCTCCTCACCTCTCTCCAGTGGGTGGTGGTGAGTCCTTTCCACTTTCCCAGCCATGCCAGTTACCACGACTCAGCCCAGAAGCGGACTGCTAAGTATTTGTGCTTCATTTTGTTAGAAATCTTTGCTCAGAAAGCTGGCTACCTGATCCTTCCCTGACCTAATTCTAGTGACATGGGGTGACTGAGAAAAGGAAGGCGTGACTGTCAAGGTTGGCAATGGGGAGTGGCGGGGCCAGCCTGTCTGTGTGGCTCTCAGTGGCTGTGGCATCGACAGTGGGGACCAGGCAGATCCAGAAGGCTGTCAGCGATTTGGGACCAGCTGGCTGTTAAGACGGTCACTCAGTGATGTGAGACCCTGGCTCGCTTTCCATCCTAGGGGTCTCGTGTCTCTTCCTCCTTGGCTTCCTGTGCCTTCATCAAGCTCCTGCTTCTGGGGTGGGGGGCGGGCAGGGGATGTTTGCAGCACCCACCCCAGTTTGTCTTGGAAAGATGTAGTTTTGGAATTGAGGAAAGCAGAGGACCATTGTTCTGACACAGTCATTCTGGGGAGGGTCATGAAAGCTCCTGCCCCTCTGCTGTGGATCCCCCTTACCTGCCTGGGCGTGGCTCAGGGAATGGGTGGGGTGGGGGCTCTGAGCCCACAGGTATGATGAAAACAAAACTGCATAGGGAGATGAGCCACCCTGCTCCCACACCCCACCTCAGTGAGAGCCTGACCCCTGAGGAAGGACTCGGCCTTGGACCAGGGGTCTGGTGTGTTATTTTTACTGTCTTTTCCTCCCATATTTGCATTTTTAAAAATAGCAGTGCTGAGTGAATCCCTTTCAGTCTGAGTCTGCTTCGGAAGGTAGGGTGTATTTTGCAGAGAGCGTGGCTATTGGTTAGCAGCTGATTCTCAGTTTGGGAGCATGGACCGCGGGAGCCGCAGACGTTCTGGGTGGAGATGAGGCTCGGTGTCATGAGCCACTGCGGGGATGAGTCCCCAGCTCTGCTGACTAGAGGTGACATCGTTTTGAAGATGATGTCATTTTTCTGTGGGTTTGAAGAGGGGAAGGTGAAGAAAAGGGAGCGGGAGCGTCTGTGAGCCGAGGTCCTTGCAGTCATCTTGGAGGATTTGGATCAAGCAGTGACTCGCCTTCCTGCCAGGGCAGTTCTTTCTCAGACTCAGAGTTCTTACAGGAGAGAAGAGCCACATCTGATACACCAGCTCCGTCCCATCCAGTATCCCAGCTCTAAAAATCACGTTCTTGTGGCTGCAGCATGGGCCTAGGAGCTGCCTTCCTGCCTGGAAGTCTTTATGGTGGGAAAACCGTGTCCCCCAGGTGTCCAGGATGTGTACTGGCAGGTTCTGCTCTTTGCCACCTAGGCAGCAGCTGGCCTGGGTCAGGTCACAGGGCTCTTGGTCAGCAGGGTCTGGGGCTTTGTTCTTGGTGTCTGTCTGGAAGCTGATCTAGACCAGGGTCTGGACCACCTGAGCAGAGGTCAGAGTTGGGGCCACATCGTTTAGGGGACCTGGTGCCTGTGTGTGTGTTCAAGGGCTGAACCGCAGGAGGAGTGTGTCAGGGATACTGAGGGCCGGGTATGAGCTGAACCTCACTTTGTTCATTATTTTAATCCACCTTGCTTCTGCATCTTGATCCCCAGATTTTTATCTTTAAATTTTTAAAAAATTAAAAACAAATGTCCCGAGGCTTCCCTTGTGGCGCAGTGGTTAAGAATCTGCCTGCCAATGCAGGGGACACGGGTTTGAGCCCGGGTCTGGGAAGATCCCACATGCCACGGAGCAACTAAGCCCATGCGCCACAACTACTGAGCCTGCACTCTAGAGCCCACATGCCACAACTACTGAAGCCCGCGCACCTAGAGCCTGTGCTCCGCAACAAGCGAGGCCACCGCAATGAGAAGCCCGCGCACCGCAACGAAGAGCAGCCCCCGCTCACCGCAACTAGAGAAAGCCCGCGCGCAGCAGTGAAGACCCAATGCAGCCAAAAATGAATAAATAAAATTAAAAAAAAAACAAAAAACCACAAATGTCTCTAGTAGTCCTATTTTGTTTTAGAAGAAAGGGAAGCATACTGGTTGAAGTAGAGCTGTTTTTACCAGGCTGGTTATCTGACTTGCCCAGCGAACGTTAAGAAATAGATTCCTGGCTTCACCCAGAGATTCATTCAGTAGGTTTGGGGTTAAAAAAAAAAATCAGCAATGTGTGTTTTTAAAAGAGTTCTGAGGGTTCTGATAGTTGCCTTAAAACCTAGTCCTCCTCCCAAGGGGCCTGTCGAGGCTGCCTCCATTCTTCTTCATAATCCTTTGCTATTTCAACACTGATGAGTTACATATCTGGACTTCTCCACTCTGGTTTTATGGGGCCGTGGGGTGGTTTCCATCAGTTTCCCTTCCAGACCAAACATAGCGGTGTGTGTCGGCCAGAACGCTACCTTGCAGTCGCTGATTTTAGGGCTTGATGTCTAGAGGTGGGCGTCTAATAGTTCAAATACATTTTATCTTTCACCTTCAGGAAATGTGTCCTCCTTCAGATTTGTGATAATATGAATTCTGGCTGAGAAGTCCTTCTACGTCGGACCTAGAGGAGCTCGGAGGAAGGAAGGAAGGAAGGAAGGAAGTTTCGTGCTTAATCATACAGAAAAGAGAATCAGGCCAGGGTCTTGCGTGCTGGTGTCTGTTCACTGGTCACCCCCTCTCCCCAGACGGCTCAGGGGCGCCGTGGGGCAGTGAGGCTGGCCTGGTGCCAGGAGGCGGACTGGGGAGAGGCTCACTTGGTGCGTGCCAGCCCTGTGCCCACCCCTGGCACATTGTTTCCAGGACCCTCCTCCTGAGGGGGCTGTGAGGCCTGGACGAGGTCTATGAGGCACTTGGACGCTCCTTACCCTTCCCTCCCTCCCTCCCTCCCTCCCTCCACACTCACCCGGGCCTGAGAGCACCTCCTGCTGGCCCCCTGGCCCATGCGGTGCCACCTCCTCTGATCGCACCTCCTCCAGGCAGGCACCTTAGTGCCATCCAGCTGAGCGCACCCTCTCCCACTCACTCTGGTTCTCTCTTAGCTGTATCTGCTCATCGCTGAGGTGGGTGTGTCTGCAGTCATTAAGAGGGGAGGAGGGCTTCCCTGGTGGCGCAGTGGTTGAGAGTCCGCCTGCCAATGCAGGGGATACGGGTTCGTGCCCCGGTCTGGGAAGATCCCACATGCCACGGAGCGGCTGGGCCCGTGAGCCATGGCTGCTGAGCCTGCGCATCCAGAGCCTGTGCTCCGCAACGGGAGAGGCCACAACAGTGAGAGGCCCGCGTACCACAAAAAAAAAAAAAAAGGGGGGGGGGGGAGGAGAATTTTGACCCTATAAACAAGAAGGTGGTAATTTGCATACTCTAAGATTTCCTGTGGGTTTTCTTGAAATAGCTCCCCGATTCTAAAATCCTTTCAATTTGTAAAAGACTTTTTTAGTAATGATATCTAACTCAAGAGGCACCTGTACGTTAATTTTTTTTAAATAAATTTATTTATTTATTTGTTTTTATTTTTGGCTGCGTTGGGTCTTCGTTGCTGTGTGCAGGCTTTCTCTGGTTGCGGCGAGCAGGGCCTACTCTTCGTTGCGGTGTGCGGGCTTCTCATTGCAGTGGCTTCTCTTGTTGCAGAGCACGGGCTCTAGGCGCGCAGGCTTCAGTAGTTGTGGCACGTGGGCTCAGTAGTTGTGGCTCACGGGCTCTAGAGTGCAGGCTCAGTAGTTGTGGCACACGGGCTTAGTTGCTCCGCAGCATGTGGAATCTTCCTGGGCCAGGGCTCGAACCCATGTCCCTTGCATTGGCAGGCAGATTCTTAACCACTGCGCCACCAGGGAAGCCCTGTACATTAATTTTTGCATCTTGTTTCTGTCTTTGTAGATGTTATTTTGTGTACTTGTTTTCTCCAGCTGAGCTCTAAGTTCCTGGGGAGAGAAACTGTCAGGGGCCTGGTCCAGGCTTTGCCCTGGTGCTCCTGTCCCGGGGCCTTCTCAGGCCGTGTGCACCAGCGCCATCTTTTCCTTTCAGCCACCCCCCTTGGGGGTCTCTGGAGATTCACTTTGCAAATGGAATACCCATGTGGCCCCTCGGCAGGGACAGGTGCTGGGCAGATAGATTCCAGGGCTTCTGGAGACGTTGCAGGGGATGAGCTCTGGAGCTGGAAGGGCCCAGAGCTTGTCCAGCCCAGGGCTGCCCATGCCAGGTGATGCCCAGGGAGGTGACAGGACTTAGCGCATGCAGCTGGGGAGTGGCAACACCGTGGCCTCTGCAGGACCTGGGTCTTGGGCCGTATGGCCAGCCGCAGCCTCGTCTCACTGTGCCTGCAGGGCTGGAGGGATGCTTCCTCCCAGCCTCAGGGATTCCGCTTTTTCATGGTCAGTCAGGTTTTTAGGACTTAACGGTCAAACCAAGAGGTAATAGCGGCCCCCAGGAGCCATTTGGTCTGTGCCAGAGTTGCCAGGCCAGTTGGTGCTTGAGTGATACCCTGTACCCTAGGATGGGTATCCATTTCATGCCTTGAAATAGTAACCACAGGTGTTTGAGAAACAAGCAGAGGTTGGTGTGGGTTCAGGGAGGCTGTGTTTCTTCCTCATGGGGTCCCTTATAGTTGAGAGTGGGCTTGACCTGCCCCACTGGACTCAGATATAGTCCCTTTCAGCTATTTCTCCTCCCTTACTGCCTTGAAAATGCCAGTCAGGATAACCAGGATTTGGAGATAAGTATCAAAATCACTTTAGGAACTTTTTCAGAATGCCTGTTTTCAGAATACCATCCTGGGGACTGGGGGCAGTGAGCCTGGGATGGGGCCCTCCTTCCATCTTGATGCCCCTCTGTTAAGAGCCACTGTTACGTGAGGACAAGGTGATGTGCACGTGGGTCACCTGGAGACCTTGTTAACCTGTGGATTGTAAGGCAGCTGGGCTGGGGCCTGGGGGTCTGCATTTTCAACGAGATCCAGGACGATGCCCCGGGGTAGAAAGGGCTGTGCAGAGGGCCACGCACGCCAAATGAGGAAGGACACTAGCAGATCCAGGGCTCTGGAATCCTGGCGCCAGGTGGCCTAGGACAGGTCACTTACCTCTCTGAGCCTCCAGCCTCCTCTGTGGAATGAGAGCTACCACAGCAGTACCTCCACGTGGGGCTTTCCCCTGCACAGCATGGGCTCCATGAAGGTCTATTCGTGGGATTACCAGCCTGGGTCATCGTTCTGTGAACTCACCTGACATCAGACACGTGGGGGTTATGGTGGGGGTCTGGAAGGCAGTGTTGGGCTCTGTCTGCACCTGGACCATGGGCTTGCTCTCTGCTTACTCCTGGGGATGGATGCCCAGCAGCCCGGCCATGAGAACAGACAGGAAGTCATGCTGTTTACTCTTCTACCTTTTAGTCATACCTCTTGAGTAGGGAGGCCTTCTCAGTCTAACGCTGCCTGTCTGTACCCTCCTTTCTAATCCGGGAGTCCTGGGCTGTTTTGTCCTTTTTAGAGCCAGGTTGATAAGCCCGGGGCCAAGACACTGGGTGCAGTGCTGGGTTCTTTCTCCGTGCCAGCTCTTGCTACTGGAACGCATATGCTGCACCCCAAACACTGCAGCATCTGCAGAGACCCAGCTCTGCTGCCTGGGCTCCAGCTGGCCTGGTGCCAGGCACAGCTCCCCGGTCCTTCCCCCTCACTGAGCAGGCAGTTGGACTCAGTCCCCTTGGGCAGGCTGTGCCTCTGGACCATTTCAGCAAGCTGGCAAGCCGCAGCTGCAGTTTCCAAGCAGTGATGCAGTCATGCTGCATTGCCGGCCCTGATTACAGGCTTCAGGACTGTGGTGTGCCATCAGAGAGAGGGTCCCTGGGGACAGGGCTACCCCTGGGGGTTGAGGGTACAGAGGCCTGGCCAGTTTTCATCTGCAGGGGTCAGGGGGTGGCATCCCTTGCCTGCATCTCTGATGCACATTTCCTTTGCAGCCTGGCCCTTCCCGCCTTCCCCCACCTGCCATTTGGAAACAGGAATCTTTGTCTCTCTACCCAGCTCGGCAGTGTATTTACTTGTATAAATGTTTTGAGGTATTTTCATTTTGTCTCCCCCATCTAAATGTAAGTTCTGTAAAGCCAGGACACGTACCTATGTGTTTGTATTCTTGTCTCATTCTGAATCTATGGAAAACACTAAAAAACTATTGAATTGATTGACCCCAGTCTTTGGTTTTAGCAGAGCTTCTGTTGAATGGTTTCTGTAGCGCGTGATTGACAGAATTTTCCAGTTAGGGGCACCAGCGTTTGTCTTTTCTTCCACTGCCCAGGCATTTCCAGCTCTCCTCCTCCCCCTGGCATGTGAGGCCCTCTGGCCATTTGTGTTTGCTGGTAAAACCTTCGATCCTCAGGTGGGCAGCTTGCTGATGGCTGGATTTTTAGGGACTCGGTCACATGATGGTCAACTGCTCTGAGAAAGTCATTACACTGGCATTCGCTAGACTCACTGGCCAGTCATATCCCCAAATCCATTCAGAACTGGAAGTTGGAAGAGGAGCCCAGCTCCAACCCACAGTTAGTACCATTTCCTGCCACTCCCAGGTTCACTCTTCTGAAGGCCAACTTACTGACATTTTAAGTAATGTCAGAAAGAGTTAAAAGTTCCCCACTCCCACAGTATCTGTGTGTGAACGTTTAGATCCTAGGGTTTTTGATTGTTTTCTTGTTTGGGGCTCTAGACCAGCTTCTGACGAGAAGAGATGTCTCGCTTTGCTTGTAACTGGCTGAAGCCCTAGCCAGAGGGAGCCAGCAGAGCAGATAGGCAGGGGTGGGGCCCTCAAACTTCTTGAAAGTGACCCACCATAGAACATACTATACATCGTGACCCAGGACACATGTATGTTATATATGCGCCTGGAAAAGTGTTCTCAGAACAGTACCTCAGGGCTTCACTGCTGGCGCAGTGGTTGGGAACCCGCCTGCCAATGCAGAGGACACGGGTTCGAGCCCTGGTCTCGAAGATCCCACATGCCGCAGAGCAACTAAGCCCGTGCACCACGACTACTGAACCTGCACTCTAGATCCTGCGAGCCACAACTACTGAAGTCCACGTGCCACAACTACTGAAGCCTGTGCACCTAGAGCCCGAGCTCTGCAACAAGAGAAGCCACCGCAATAAGAAGCCCACGCGCCGCAACGAAGAGTAGCCTGCCGCAACGGGAGAAAGCCTGCGTGCAGCAACGAAGACCCAACAATGAAGACCCAATGCAGCCAAAAGTAAAATAAATCAAAACAAAACAAAACAAAACAAAACAGTACCTAGCCTTCCTGTATGTGATACACCCAGTGTTGGCCATGACCCACTAAATTGATCTCATAACCCACTAATGGGTCACAGCCCTCAGTTTGAAAAACACTGCTTGGGAATTCCGTGATGGTCCAGTGGTTAGGACTCTGCACTTTCACTGCCGAGGGCCTGGGTTCAATCCCTGGTCGGGGAACTGGGATCCCTCTGGCCAACTGGCACGGCAAAAAGAAAAAAGAAAGAAAGAAGGAAAAACACTGCTCTAGGGAGCATTCCATTCTAGGATTTCCAAGGCTTTTTCAGAATTCTGCACTGTGGGATAAACTTCCCAATCTGGCATCTTAGCTCCTCTGGCCTCCAAATTGTATTTGCGTTGGAGGGAGGGAGTTAATATCCCTGGGCCTGCCCCTCCCCTTTCCCCACCCATCTCTATGCCAGATCCTTCTAAATTCCTTAAAGACTGTGTGCATTCCTTATTTTACATTTGTATTCTTCTCTAGCCTTGAATCTATAGGAAGCACTGAAAAAAATTTCGATGACCTCAGTCCAAGGATTAGCAAAGTTCTATTGAATGGCTTCCTCTATTCTCACCCCCTAGACTGAGCTGGGCTTCTCAGCCAGTGACTAGCATGTCCCCCATTCCATCTTGGCTTGGAGTGCAGCTGGGTGGCCACCGCAGTGAGCTGGGGTGCTGGCAGCCAAGTAGACCCAGGGGCAGCGGGACTGGGGCCTTCTTCAGCATCTGCGACCTCGGCTGAGGGAGTGAGAGGGGGTGGTTAGGAGGCCCTGAAGTTTCCCCACCCCACCCCCCATTGACCACTGTCCCAGCTCTAGCTGTATGAGAGGTGGGAGGGATGGTGTTTCTCAGATTCTTTTTACCCCTTGGGAAGTAGCAAGCCTTTAGAAATTTCCAGCACTGGTCTCACCTCATTATATTCCTTTCAGGAATCTGTTCTTTGAGTCCTGGCCTAGGTAAACAGCCTCATCTCCCGTGTGTCTGCTGGCCCTGCCACTCCTCTCTCCTCTCCCTCCCCAGGAAGGGCCTGGCTCAGGCCACTGAACACAGCCCAAACCGGGGGCCACAGCAAGCCGTCCCCCATCTCCCACTCACTTGCCAGGGGCACGGTGTGGGACTGGCAGACAGCTCGTCCTTGCGACCCGAGACTGTGGGTGCTGGTACTCCCATTGTCAGTTGAGGATCTGGTACAGCTCATGTCACTCATCCCCAGGGAAGACTGCTTGGCTTTCTTGCTGTGGGTCCAAAGGACACCCGCCTCTCCTCCCCTGTGTTTTGGCCTTGCCGGAGTTTGACAGGAGATGGCAGTGGTGGGCGGGTGGCTTCCAGCCTTGATGCAGATGCTCAGGCCCCTTTAATGGCCCTCCTTTGCCCGTTGTTGGACTTCCTGCCTCTTCCCCTCTCACACTGGGAGCCCTGTTCGTGGACACTGATCTTAGTGACCAGGCATGAAGCCTGCTTTTTTTCCTAAGGTGGGTGCTCAGCCCCCACTGAGCAGGCCAGCCCTTAGGGCCACCCAGTCCTACAGGATGTAATGTTCAAATCCACTTTAAAGTAACTTCTTGTTTCAGCTTCCTTGTATTTTCAACCAATTGATCAGCCTCAGTTTGCCTTTTTCTGTCCTTGGAACATTTTTATATGGTGCATTAGGTTCAGTCGAGAGCCGTGTTAGGAATGAGGGTCGGGACCAGCTCGTCGTTCCTGCTGTGCCGTCAGTGCCAGGAGTCAGAGCTGCAGCTCAGGGAAGCAGTGTGCGCCTCGGGCAGCCCGGGGGGCAAGGGGCAGGGAGTGGGCCTCCTGGCCAGGGCAGAGCTCCTTGGAGCTCAAATGGGGGTGGGACGGAAGTGCTCAGGCCCCCTGCCATGTTGCCTTCCCCCGGCGGTGTCCCCCCTCCTCCCTTTGCCACTGAATTGCTTTCCGACTTGGAGCACCTCTTTAACTCAAACTTCAGAAAGGATCTGGAGGGTGATCCTTTCACCCTCCTCTGGTCTCAGCACCACCAGACTCTCCTGGGAACAGCCTCAGGGCTCCTCAGCCTCAGCACTGCTGATGCTTTGGGCCGAATCAGTCTCTGCTGTGGGGGGCCGTCCTGAGCATTGTTGGATGTTTAACAGCGCCCCTGGCCTCTCACCACCAGGAGCCCCTCCCCCAGCTGTGACAGCCAAGCGTGTCTCCAGACATTACAGATGTCCTCTGTGGGGCAGAGTTGCCCCCGGTTGAGAACCCCTGGGCTACCTGGTCACCCTACCCTGCCCACAGCCAGATGACGCTTTTTTCTTTTCTTTTTTTTGCGGTACGCGGGCCTCTCACTGTTGTGGCCTCTCCTGTTGCGGAGCACAGGCTCCGGACACGCAGGCTCAGCGGCCATGGCTCACGGGCCCAGCCGCTCCGCGGCATGTGGGATCTTCCCGGACCGGGGCACGAACCCGTATCCCCTGCATCGGCAGGCGGACTCTCAACCACTGCGCCACCAGGGAAGCCCCAGATGACGCTTTTAATGTGACCCCTGCTCAGAGACCTGCAAGCGCTCCGGTCACTCAGGACGGACTCTCAGGTCCTTCCCTGGTGCTTTTTCTCTGAGGCCCGAGATGCTTGGCCTCGCCTCCTGCTCCCTGCTGCTCTGTTGCAGCCCTGCTGGCCTCCGCTGGGCGTCATCCAGGCGCACTCTGCCAGGGTCGTCAGGGCGGCTCTTCTGTCTGCTTGGAAAGCGCACTCCCTTAATACACTCAGACCTCTGGTCACATGTCACCTTGGAGCAGCCTTTCCTGGTCACCCTCTGAAAATAAATAACTTGCTCTTGCTCCCCTCCCGTTTCCAGCCTCTCCCCCACACACCCTGGGTAGTGCCTTGGTTTTCTGTATGGCACATAGCACCACCTGACCTGTGTGTGTGTGTGCGTGCGCACGCGCGTGTGCCTGTCTGTTTCTCTGCTGCACTAGAATGGAGGCTGAGTCAGAGCGGGGCTTATCTCACCAGTGCTTGTCCTCCCTGAAGCCTGGCTCTCTTCCTCCAGAGCAGGTGCAGGAATCCTCGCCATGCGGGCAGGTGTGTTGTTTGCTACTCCTGTTTCCAGAGGAGGCAGTGGAAGCAAAGGATGTGGGTTCTCGGATTCCACCAGGCACGTCCCGCAGACATGTCACAAAAGTGTCCAAGCACAGGGAGTTATACCCAATCTCTTGTAATAACCTGTAACGGAATGTAATCTGCAAAGAACCCACAAAAACAAATCGCTGTGCTGTACACTTGAAACTAACACAGTATTGTAAGTCAACTATATGTCAATTTAAAAACATTTTAAAAGTCTCCAAAGTAATGCATGTTCGTTTTTAAAACCACCTGTAGCCCCTCTTCACTCAGACACTTTAACATTTTGGTGTGTTATCTTTCTTGTCTTGCTTTTTTTTGTTATTCAGAAACCTCTGATAGCTACAGCTCTCCCTCAAGAAATGTTAAACAGTAGTTCACCACCTCAGAGGTTGTTCAGAATTCTAGAGCCAATAATGACAGTTAAACTCTATCCACCTTCCACCTCAGATCCCACGCTGGTGACACTTTTTTAAAAACTGCGTCCAGGGTGCGCCTAACCAAAAACGTGGCTCTGTTTCATGGCTTAGTTTCACTTTTCAATCTGGCGTTTTCTTAGAGCAGGCACAGCGCCCTCTGGTGTTAGCCTCCAGTGTCTGGTGCCTGTGATCTGGGTGCCTGATCTCTCAAGGGGGGAGGAGCAGAGGAAGGCAAACTGCTGAGACCCGGTGGTGTCTCCCACCTGGCGGCCTCGGCGGGCGCTCAGGGCCCTGATGACGTCCGCAGGCAGAGGCCACCACAGCCGCCTGCCATGTGCCCCAAAAATGAATAGAGCAGTTGTTGCTTTTATAACCAGGGGAAGAATTACTGTCTTTCAGAGGGTGTGGACCTGCCTGAAATGTGTTTTACTCTATCCCTAAATCTCTCCTTCGCTGGGGAGGGAGGAGGTTTTTCTGTGGTTAAGCGCATGGACTTGAGCTAGACTGCCTGAGTTGAAGTCCCAGCGGCACCACTTAGGAGCCGTGTGACCATGAACACATGACTTCTTTTCTCTTTGTCTCAGTTTACTTATCTGTAAAGACAATGACAGTCTGCTTATTTCGTGGAGTTGTGGAGGATTTCTCAGGTTAAAACACGTGAAGTGCTAGAAAACTGCATGGAGTGTAATACACACCAGCTGTGCTGTCGCTGTGAGGAGAGGCTTCCAGAGCAGAGGTTCCTTCCAGAGCAGGGGTTCTGAAAGCCTTCGAGATGCAGGGAGCACGTGCCCGGAACAGGGAGAGGTGAGGAGGACGTGGGTAAGCGCTGTTCCAGGGGAGATGCCCGGCTGGAGCGGCTGGCGGATGTGGAAAGAGCAGTGCCCGGTGTGGTGGGACGTGGGCACCTGGGAGGGAAACTGGTGAAAGAGCATGGAGAGGCTTGCAAGTCATCCTCGCCCTCCCAGGCGTCCTGTTCTCATTTTCTGGAATTCCCAAGGAAAAGAAATGTAGCCAGAGGGACTTCCCTGGTGGCGCAGTGGTTAAGAATCTGCCTGCCAATGAAGGGGACACGGGTTCTATCCCTATCCGGGAAAATCCCACATGCTGCGGAGCAACTAAGCCCCTGCGCCACAACTACTGAGCCTGCGCTCTAGAGCCCATGAGCCACAACTACCGAGCCCACGTGCTACAACTACTGAAGCCCGCGCGCCTGGAGCCCGTGCTCCGCAACGAGAGAAGCCACTGCAATGAGAAACCCATGCACCGCAATGAAGAGTAGCCCCCGCTCGCTGTGAGTAGAGAAAGCCCGCGTGCAGCGACGAAGACCCAACGCAGCCAAAATAAATTAATTAATAAAAGAAAAAAAAAGAAATGCGGCCAGAATAGTGGCCCCTGCACCCCTCTGTCCTGCCTGCCACTCCGCTCTACACTGTCATTGTCGTTGTCGTGCAAGATCAGAAGAGCCTGGAGACCCAGCTTCACGTGGAAGGAGTCAGACTCGGGCAAGAGGCCAAGCGCGGGTCAGGAGAGCCACATCCGGGGACACGCTGGCTCACCAGGCCCCCTCCTTGGAACTCGGGGACCTGCCTGCCCCACAGCCTCGCAGAGGTTCTACAGAGGGAGGAAGGAGAAAACCCATCCCTGTCCTTGCTGTGATGCCAGCTTTCACTGGCTGTGTAGTTCCTGCTTCGGCCTCAGAGCAGGAGCCTCAGTTTCCCGTACCCCCTCGGAGGTAGCGAGGCTGGGCCGTGTCCCATCAAAGACTGTGCTGATTTAGGGTCTGCGCTTGGGCCACTCCCTTCCTTTCCTGGCAGCTGTCTCGGGGACTGACACAGACGCTGAGGTTGGGATGATGTGCAGACTCAACTTGGGTCTCTCCTCAAGGTCCCTGAGCCCGCGAGGCAGCCTGTGCCCGCAGCCACAGCTGCTCCAAGCATGGTGTCACCTGCCCCATGCAGCACTGTCCCTCTCCCAGTGGATTTCCCCTCACTGCAACTTCTGGTTTCTGTGGCAACTTGGAAAGATCTGCAGTTGTGGCTTTTTGAAGTCTAAAATGGGAGCAGAGGTTTGAGATAGGGTGGGACAGCACTGAAAATACCATGTCCCACCCAGGGATTTGGGCCCAGAGGGTTACAGGATAGGAGGTTCTTTGAATTAGAAAAATGGCACTGTCATCCCAGCACACCGTTAGCAGAGTTCCACGTGGCCCCTTGCAGCCTCCTGGGATCTTGGATCCTGAGCTCAGGGTCTTCAGCCTGTGCCTAGCGGGCAACGGAGGCCGGTGGAGTAGTCATAGCACTTAGCGTTGGCTGAGCCCTTACTGTGGGCCTGGCGCCTGGTGGCCGTCTGTGCTTTCACTGCCTCGTTAATCCTCTGAGCCACTCACCCCACCTTTTACACGAGCGCTTCGCGAGGCTGCTTTGCAAGGCTGCAGCGCCAGCGCAGGTAAGTGTCCGGTGTGCTTAACACCGGGGCTCCCTCTCATCTGGAACACGGGCTTGTGTCCCTGTAGGAGCATCTCTGTCACCTGTTGATGGCGGGCCCATTGCTTCCCCTTTACTTTTTTTTAAAGTCACATCCCACTAATAGCAGGGTTTGCTTTAGTCGTTGCCAGGATTTCGGTGCCCTTAAGCGCCTGTCTCCCTTCTCAGTTAGTTCTCCTCTCATGAGGTCACCGTTCCAGGCCCCACGTTCTGCGGTGGAGTGATCTTGAGTGTTCAGTTGGGTGTTTGAGGGAATAGCTCTTCCATCCCCCTAGTTTGGGGTCTTGGAGGTGCCTGAGCCAGGGAGATGGGCAGTCACAGAGATGCACCGGTTCCCAGGACTCAGTGAAGAACCACAGAGGAGCAGCCCCAGGTTTGGGGAGCCAGCAAGGAAGATGCACTGGCCCAGTGGAGAAACGTCTCCCGCCTGGGCTGCTGTGGGGCGTCTGGTGCCCGGCAGGGGGAGGGACTTTGTCGTGGAGGGATGGCTCAATGCTTGCCGCGCAGTTGGCCAGGCTCCAGAAGCCGGCATCCTGAGAGTCGGTTACTCAGCAGCTCGCAGTCCTCTGCGGGGCAGTTGATAAGGAGCAGGCTGTGACTGGCCGGGCAGGGTGGCCCAGATTAGAAGGTGGTGAGGCTGATAGCGGCTTCAGGGTGACCCTCGGCCCAGTGTCACGCTCCTCCTCCAGCCCACCCTGCTCAGCACTCGGCAGCAGGGGTGCAGGGCAGGCAGAAGCTGGAAAAAGGATTCCACTCACAGCAAAATGTTTTGCTCTCTGCAGAATGGGCTGTTAAATCTTTATTTTATTTTATTCTATTTTTTCGGCACGCGGGCCTCTCACTGCTGTGGCCTCTCCCGTTGCGGAGCACAGGCTCCGGAAGCGCAGGCTCAGCGGCCATGGCTCATGGGCCCAGCCGCTCCGCGGCATGTGGGACCTTCCCGGACCAGGGCACGAACCCGTGTCCCCTGCATCGGCAGGCGGACTCGCAACCACTGCGCCACCAGGGAAGCCCCTAAATCTTTAATTTAAATGAGGCCTTACGTGATCTGTCACGTAGCCACACTTTTCAGCGTGATCAGTTACCGCTGGTGAGCACGGTGTTTGCCTTTGGTGCGGGAGGTCGCACCTGGCGTGCTGTCTCCTGATCTGGGTGCTGTTGGAGGGGCGTGTGGGATTTGGCAAAGCCGAGCTCTGGGCTTATGGTTTGTGTGCTTAGCTATACGTATGCTACGCTTCACTAAGAGGTAGGGAGAAGACTGTATCCTGTAGTGATCTGGGGGGCCGTGCTCTGACACCTGTGCTCTCTGTTCCAGTTGAAACTAGAGGACCGCTCCGTGGTGCCCCGGGATGTGGTCCGGCACATGCGCTCCACTGTGAGTCCCGCGTCCCACTCGGTGGGGCAGGGTTGGTGGGGGGTGGCCTGGGGCAGGTCCTGGCCGGGTCTGCTGGGTGGCCCCACGGGGCGCCTGCCGGGACCTGGATGCCTTCTCCCCCGCAGGACAGCCAGTGTGGCACGGTGATCGACGTGAACATCGACTGCGCCGTGAAGCTCATTGGCACCAACTGCATCGTCTACCCCGTCAACAGCAAGGACCTGCAGCACATCTGGGTGAGCCCACCCCGCCTGCCACCCCCGCTGAACCCCCTCTCGGGGCTCTGGTTCTCTCCGCGGCTCCTTCCCAGGCCGGGTGGCCAAGCCCAGCAGTCAGCTCGCTCTCTGCAGCCTCACCATGCTTCTTGTGAGTCAGCCATGCAGACGCGAGGTCAGGACACGGCTTTACGTCTCCAGCAGAGACTGCTGGTTTCCCTTCTCCTCTAATGCTTTTTTTGGAACAAATTTCTTTTCAGTTTACTTTCTTAATGATTTCAAACTTACTGAAAAGTTGTAGGTACCTTTTTCCCCTGCAACATCCAGGTTCCTCAGCTGGTGACATTTCGCTGCATCAGCTCCAGCGCCTTTCCTCCCTCCTTCCCCACCTCTCTGTACTCCTCTGTCGCTCTCTCTTTCTCACTCCCCCCGCCGCCTTCTCTCCCTCTCTCTTTCTCCCCTCCCCTTTTCTGAAACATTTGAAAGCAAACTACAGGTATGATGCTATATGACCCCTAAATACTACAATGTGTATTTCCCCAAAACAGGAACACTCTGCTGTTTAACCACCATTCAAAGCCCAAAACGAGGACTTTGACCCATTACTGTCCAATCCACAGACCTCATTCAGTTGTCCCAGCGATCTCCTTTTTCCCCTCTGACCCAGGATTCCATCAGGAGCACACACAAGAATTGTCAGCTCTTTGATCTCCCCCAGTCTGGAGAGGTTCCCCAGTCTTGCTTTGTCTTCCTTATCCCGGGTGACCCTGAGCGTGGGGCCATCTGACGGTGCCCATGACCAGCCTGGGGCCCTGCGTTCTTGGCAGAACTGCCCCAGAAGTGCTGCTGAGCTCTTCACTGGCCCGGAACGTCCCATGGCCTCAGGGTGGGGGCATTCCGTTTGCTCCCCAGTCGTCTGGGGCTCTGCCATGTCTCCCCACCGTAAAGTCAGCATTCACCCTGTTGGAAGCGATTCTATCAGTTTTGTGGGGAGATATTCCGGGATTGTGTCAATAACCCGGTACTTCTCAAACCCCCATACATCAGCCTTAGCTTCCATTAACGATTCCCACCTGAACCAGCCAGCACTCTGGTGGCTGCTAAATGGGGATTTTATGACTCCATCGTTGCCTACTTGTTTTTATTAGTTTGGCATTCTACTGTATGGAAGAGCTGTACTTTCTGTCCCATTTATTTATTCACTTTTTATATCAGTATGGATGCAGAGATTCCTGTTTTATTCAGTTGGTTATAACCCATTACTGTCATTATTTGTTTTGTTGCTTGAATGATCCCACATTTGGCCAGTAGGATCCCCTTCAAGCTGACATCTGTGTCCTTTTGACATATCCCCACCATTTTTTTTTAAACACTTTCTTTCTATCTTATATTTTTTCTCATCCAGCCTAGAATCAGCTGTTTTTTCAAGGAGCCCTGGTTCCTTTCAGAAAATGGTATTTCAAAAGCCAAGATCTGGATGCACGCTGGGTGTGCTAATTGCTGCTAGGCCCTATTCAGGGCAACACTGGGGAATACATGTATGTCTACATACGTAGACACACACACACGTCTAGATATGTCCGTGCCTGTTCTGTGTGTATAAGATGTATGGGTTCGTCTTGATCCTTCCAGCCCCAGTCCAGCTCCACAGGCTCCTCCTCTCTTCCCCTTCCTGTTCCTGTATTAGTGAGTGCCGTCCCCAATAGTGAGAGACATGGCTCTTGATATCCTCAGTTTAGTTATTTATTTGCTTAAATCACTTTACTTATTCATCTGTATAACCACCCTCCCCAGCCCGCTCCCACTTATGTGTCCTGTGTCCTTGGGACGCCGTGGGAGGGGAGCTGGGGTGCAGCTGGACTCTTGGGGGAAAGCCTGCTGCAGCAGCTATTAGGTCGGACCTATCTAGAGCCTTCCTCCCGTCTGTACGGCCAAGAGGAATTGGTGCCCTGGACACCAGTGTCATCGGCCACCTCTCACACCCCTCTCGCCTGATCTGCAGCCCTTCATGTATGGAGACTACATTGCCTATGACTGCTGGCTGGGGAAGGTCTACGACTTGAAGAACCAGATCATCCTCAAGCTGTCTAACGGTGCCAGGTGCGGATTTCACCATGGAGGAGCCATCGTTCGGCAGGGGCAGCCCGTGAAGCGGGGCAGGGGGTGTTTTCTCGGTTCCTCGAGGGCTGTACTAGGGGCTGCAGGCTTTCGGGGCTTCAAGTCTCAGGACCTGACCCTGGGCTGGTCTCCTTGTCAGCCTGGCCTGATCCTCTGGCTCAGTTTCTGGTCTAGGCTCTACCCTGGTTTCGGGAGAGCTGCATTATCATTTAGGACACGTGAGAGGGGCTGATGCTTTATTTTAGGCACTTTAATGGTGGTGAACACTCAGATCCGGGTGTAGGGTCTTGTTTGTTTTAGGAGAGTTCCTTGTACCAGTGCAGGGGCTGAGGTGTGGGAGGAGGATGAACTGCCTATTTTGGGCGGGGGGGCGGACGTATTGACACCTCTGCACAAGTCCTTTAGATCCTGACCAGCACCACAAGGGGTCCTGGCTGCCTCGCCTCCCCTAAGACCCAGGCAGTGTGTCAGGTGCCAACCAAGCCCCTGTGCCCTGTTGCAGGTGCTCCATGAACACAGAGGATGGTGCCAAGCTCTACGATGTCTGCCCGCATGTCAGCGACTCTGTACGTTGGCTCCACCCAAGGAGACTGGGGGCGGGGCGGGGGGCCTCTCATCTCATGTTCCTCAGCCCTTGGGCTGTGCAGGAGGGACTTCTCAGCAGAGAGCTTGGAGCTGACCCAGGCTAACCACTGCTTCTACGCCATTGCTTTCCTAGAAAAGGGGCGGTGTGTATCCAAAGGTATAAAAGTTTGGGTGTGGGCAGAAAGCAGTAGAACCTTTCTTTGCATTTTGTTGACTTTGTATCTCATTCTTTTTAAATCTCCTGTTTTCTTAGAGCGTATGCAGTATTTTACTACAATTGACATTTTAGAACAGTAGTACATGACACAGTTTGTAAATAAGAATACTAGGGGAGTGTGTGTGATTAAGCAGGTTTGGGGACCCCTGTCCTCTGGAGCTTTAGTCCTTCAAGTGCCTCCCCTGGACCAGCAGCATTGTTGTGGCCTGAGAGCTTGGAAGCAGAATGGGCCAGACGTGCATTTCAGTAAGATCCCTGGTGATTTGTATGCACCTGAGGTCTGGGAGGTGCTACTCTGGAGCCTTAGGGGCTGTGGAGCGTGGAGGTTGGGGCCAGCAGGAGCCAGGCACAGAGCAGGGGGTGCGGGTGTGGAGAGCGCCCTCCCCTGAGGAGGCAGTGCTCACGGGGACTTTTCTCTGGCCCCAAATCCTGCAGGGTCTCTTCTTTGATGATTCCTACGGCTTCTACCCAGGCCAGGTGCTCATTGGCCCTGCCAAGATCTTCTCCAGTGTCCAGTGGCTGTCAGGGGTCAAGCCCGTGCTCAGCACCAAGAGCAAGTTCCGCGTGTTGGTCGAAGAGGTAGGGGTGGGGGCAGGACAGGGGGGTGAGGCCCTGGATCTCCCGCCCACCCTGCCTCACCTGGGGTGGGGCTGCTCTGAGAACCAAGGGAACCCGGGCCGAGCAAGGTGGGAGGGTGGTGAGTGGCAGGTCCTCTGGGCCCTGACTGGAGGTGAGGAGGCCGCAGTGAGTGGCCCCTGGGGTGGGCCTGTTCTGTGGGTGTCCAAACTTGGTGCTACACTGTGATGAGGACCTGCTTCCTGCTCTGGGGACAGGTGGGCTCCGGACAGCTGCTTAAAGAGAGGGCGTTAGAGCCTGCTGACTGTGGCCCTGTCCTGCCCGCCACCCCCAGGTGCAGGTTGTGGAGCTGAAGGTCACATGGATTACCAAGAGCTTCTGTCCAGGGGGCACGGACAGCGTCAGCCCCCCGCCCTCTGTCATCACCCAGGAAAACCTAGGCAGGTGAGCGGCTCCAGCGCGCCACCCGCTCCAGCGCCCCCAGGGGCGGTCCCCAAGCAGGTCTCTGGGCCGCGGGCACAGGTGCGTGGGGCTGAGAACCCCCTGGCCCAGCCCCTGCCTCTCCTCCCTCCCCTCCCAGGGTGAAGCGTCTCGGATGCTTTGACCATGCTCAGCGGCAGCTCGGGGAGCGCTGTCTGTATGTCTTCCCAGCCAAGGTAGAGCCGGCCAAGATTGCCTGTGAATGTCCAGAAAAACACTGCGCCCAGGGGGAGGGCTCTATGGCCAAGAAGGTATGTCCTCGGGGCTGGGGCTTGGCGGGCGTTTGAGGAACTGGCCTTGAGCCATTTCCACAGCAGGAAGGTCTGTGCTTTAGGCCTTGGGGGGCAGCCCTGATGACCCTTGCAGGCCAGCTAGGTGTGTACAGCTGTCACCCCTCAGACCGAGCTGCCTGGGGCCCGGCCGCGTCAGCCGGCTCTCCCTATTCTGTCCCTGCAGGTGAAGCGCCTCCTCAGGAACCAGGTTGTGAGGATCATGTCCTGGTCCCCGGACTCCCAGTGCTCCAGGGACCACTCCGTGGAGGACACAGGCAAGAAGGGGGCGGCCAAAGCCAAGGGCGCAGCAGGGTCCGCCAGCCCCGAGGAGACGCCTGATGGGTCTGCCAGCCCCGTGGAGATGCAGGACGAGGGCCCCGAGGAGGCCCACGAGGGGGGCGAGCAGCTGCCCCCCTTCCTGCTGAAGGAGGGCGGGGATGACCGGCTGCACTCGGCCGAGCAGGACGCCGATGACGAGGCCGCCGACGACACGGACGACAGCAGCTCGGTGACCTCCTCCGCCAGCTCCACCACCTCCTCCCAGAGCGGCAGCGGCGCAGGTCGCAAGAAGAGCATCCCCTTGTCCATCAAGAACTTAAAGCGGAAACACAAGAGGAAGAAGAATAAGATCACTCGTGACTTCAAGCCGGGGGACAGGTAAACTCAGGGGCACCCTCCCTTTCCCGGCCGGGTGCCCAGCCTGAGACCCTCCCCTCCTGCCCCCGCCCCGCTCCCACACGCATGCACACCCAGGCTCACGTGCACATGGGCGCGCTCGCAGTCTGCAGGCCCCGTGAAGGCTCAGAGGTGCCCAGCCAAGATGACGTAGGTGCCTGGGGTTGGCCGGGTGGGAAGGAGGGATCTGGGAGTGGGAGAGGGCGGGACAGGGGCCCCTTCCCGGAGGAGATGCCTGGCGGAGAGACTGTTTCTTCCCTGCTGCCTGATGCTCAGAGTTTCAGTTTACGAAGCCCGTGGGGTGGGGCGGTGGGTAGAGAGCGTAGCTGCCCTTTCCTCACTGGTCCTGCCCTGCAGGGTGGCGGTGGAGGTGGTGACCACGATGACCTCAGCAGACGTGATGTGGCAGGACGGCTCCGTGGAGTGCAACGTCCGCTCCAACGACCTCTTCCCTGTGCACCACCTGGACAACAACGAGTTCTGCCCTGGAGACTTCGTGGTGGACAAGCGAGGTAGCGCCGGGTGGGGCTTGGGAAGAAGGGGCGAGGGGTCTGGGCATCAAGGACACTCCCCTTGGTGGTCACTCTTCTGAAGACTCGGGGAGCCTTTCTGGCCTGCACTGACCGAGCCAGGGAAGCAGTGGGTTCTGGGCCCCATTGTGGTTGACGTGCAGTGGGTGGGTGGGTGGCAGGTGGCACCACCAGGGCGCCTTAGCTAGTCATGCCCCCCTCCCCCCGACCGCTGGGTCCCTAGTCCAGAGCTGTCCGGACCCCGCTGTCTACGGCGTGGTGCAGTCTGGGGACCACGTGGGCCGCACCTGCATGGTGAAGTGGTTCAAGCTGCGGCCGAGTGGGGACGACGTGGAGGTGAGCGGGTGCTGCCCCCACGTCTCCTTCAGGGTGGGCTCTGGTGGGCTGGATGTAGGGCCCCTGGGCTCACGACCACCCATCCCTCCCCAGCTGATTGGAGAGGAGGAAGATGTGAGCGTCTACGACATTGCCGATCACCCTGACTTTCGGTTCCGCACGACCGATATCGTTATCCGAATCGGCAACACTGAGGATGGAGGGCCTCACAGGGAGGATGAGGTACGTGCACCCTGGCCTGTGTGGCAGCTGCAGTACCTCATGGTGCCACCAGGTGGCACCAGGAGCCGAGACCTGCAAGTCCTTTGGGCTGCGTGTCCGCCCCAAGCGCCTTCCCCAGGAGAGCAGCTGCCGGCAGCGGGGCCGCTCAGTCCGAGCACCTGCACGAGGACTCACCTACCTGCCAGGCTCAGGCCTCGTTCACACAGCTGCTCCCTGGGCCTATTAGAGAAGCCCATTCGTGTCCTCCGCGCCACGAGCGTGGTGTCAGGTGCTACAGGAGCACAGGAGAGGCCTGGGGAGGTGGCGTCTGAGCTGGGCCCTGGAGCACAAGTGGGGACACAGGGTGGGGTTGGGCAGATTCCAGGCAGAGGAAGAGTGGGGATGAGAGTCCCGAGGCTGGAAGCCCGGAGAGACCAGGATGCTGCAAGCAGGAAGGGAGTGAGTGGGGGGCTCAGTGGATGGCGAGCATTGGGGGTGTTTCAACCAAAGGGTCCCGTGCTCGAGTTACTCACGGTGGTCTCTGGCTGGTGCCCACATCCCTTCTGTTCTCATGGCCTTGCCCCTGCCCTCACCCTTGGGGAGCTGCACCTTTGACCCTGTCCCATTTGCCCTGCAGCCGTCGGTCGGCCAGGTGGCCCGCGTGGACATCAGCAGCAAGGTGGAGGTGGTGTGGGCTGATAACTCCAAGACCATCATCCTGCCCCAGGTGAGCCCCTGCAGAGTCCACCTCGCAGCTCCAGACCATGGCAGCCAGGCCGGGAGCTCAGATCTTCCTGGCCAGGGAGTCTGCTTTGGGGGAGTAAGGTCTCAGGGAAAGGAAAGGCAGTATTACACCCAGAGCCCCGGGGCGAGAGAGTCGGGAAAGCAGAGAGGCAGCCTACAGCTGGATTGCCAGTCTACAGCTGGATTGCCAGTCGTGTGTAGATTTTCACAGACCTCCCAGATCTGCCTGGATCCCCATTCACTGTGCTAAGAAAACACAGGTTGCTTCCTTTAAGAAATTAGAGCCTTCTCACCAACACTTCTAGGACAACTTTCACAGATCAGGGAGAGAAAGCAGATGGGTTCTGAGTGGCAGGGCTGTTTTTGATGCTGTTTCTTTGCTCCCTTGTTTGAGCTGATGCTCACACCCCAGCTCCCCTCTCCTGGCACCAACATGGGGTGGGGGAGGGGCTCACCTCTTGTCCAGGAGGCCATTCCGGGGGTGGGGAACAGGGTGTGACACGGCCCTGCTGACCAAGTGCACTCAGCGGCAAGGAGGCTGGAACAGGCCTTGGCTGGGCCTTGGGCCCATGGGTGGGGCTGGGGCAGCGGAGGTGCCTCTCGGGCCTAGGGACCAAGAAGCACAGAGGCCCAACTGCGGAGGCCAGAGCAGGAAAGGGGGGAAGGGTGGCGTGGCTGCCGAGGCCTCAGGGCACCCAGTCACTATCAGCTCTGAGGGTTGGGGTCCTGGCAGAGCGCCCCTGAATGGCCCGCGCCCCGTCTCCCCCCACCAGCACCTGTACAACATCGAGTCTGAGATCGAGGAGTCAGACTATGACTCGGTAGAAGGCAGCACCAGTGGGGCGTCCTCGGATGAGTGGGAGGACGACAGTGACAGCTGGGAGACGGACAATGGGCTGGTGGAGGACGAGCACCCCAAGATAGAGGAGCCCCCCATCCCAGCCACCGAGCAGCCGGTGGCCCCCGAGGAGGACAAGGGAGTGGTGATCAGCGAGGAGGCCGCCACGGCCGCCATCCAGGGAGCCGTGGCCATGGCCACCCCTGTGGCTGGGCTGATGGAGAAGGCTGGCAAGGATGGGCCCCCGAAGAGCTTCCGGGAGTTGAAAGAGGCCATCAAGATCCTGGAGAGCCTCAAGAACATGACCGTGGAGCAGCTTCTGACGGGCTCGCCCACCTCCCCCACGGCGGAGCCGGAGAAGCCGACGCGGGAGAAGAAGTTTCTGGACGACATCAAGAAGCTGCAGGAAAACCTCAAGAAGACCCTGGACAACGTGGCCATCGCAGAGGAGGAGAAGATGGAGGCTGTGCCAGACACGGAGCGCAAGGAGGACAAGCCCGAGGGGCAGTCACCTGTGAAGGCCGAGTGGCCCAGCGAGACCCCGGTGCTCTGCCAGCAGTGCGGCGGCAAGCCCGGGGTCACCTTCACCAGCGCCAAGGGCGAGGTCTTCTCGGTGCTGGAGTTCGCGCCCTGTGAGTTGGCCCCGTGTGTGTTCCAGATCTGGAGGCCAGGTGGCTGGCCCCTGGCTGCCGCCCAGGGCTGGGGAGCCGTTTCCCTGGCCTGGGCACCAGTCCCCATGCCAGGAGAGGAGGGCAGGGAGCATGTGGGTTCATCCACCTGTCGGGGGAGCGCTCCCAGCGGCCGCCGCATCTCCAGGTGGAGTTCCCAGGCCTCGCCCTGAGGAACTGACCACTCTCTTTCCCCCTCTAGCAAATCACTCTTTTAAGAAAATTGAGTTCCAGCCTCCAGAAGCCAAGAAGTTCTTCAGCACGGTGCGGAAGGAGATGGCCCTGCTGGCTACCTCGCTGCCCGACGGCATCATGGTCAAGACCTTCGAGGACAGAATGGCAAGTAGCCTGGTGCGGGCTGGGCCTGGGGACTACCGGGTGCGGCTGTGCTGTGTGGGCGCCTGGTGCCCGAGAGGCTGCAGCCTCGGCCCCTGGGCCTGCAGGCCTGAGGGACTCCTTACCAGGCAGGACAGGCTCCACCAGGGGAGCCACACGGCTGGCAGGAGTCCCACGCATGTGTCTAGACCAGATGGTCATCCTTTTAAAAGTTAGTTTAAGATTGTAATGATCACCTGACTCTTCTCTCGTTTTTTGAAAAATTAGAACATTTTAGAAAAAGTCATAGTTGTCTTTGACCAGTCCTCACCCTGCCCCCAGGGGCCATGACTTCAGCAGTTTCATGGGTCTCCTTCCAGGTGATCTTCTTCTGTGTTTACATGTTCGTGCATCGCCATAAACCAGACTATCTTGTAGGATTTGTTCTACACGATTAGCACATCATCATACACATCATCTATAACTTGTTTTTTTTTCAGCCAACGGTAATTTTTCAGACGTACCCACGTTGATTCACACTGATGTAGGTCATTGCTTTTTAGCTACAGGACAGTATAGCCTCCCGTGGCCACGTCACACTCCATTTGCCACTTCTCTGTTTGTGACCTGGGCCCCGTGTTTTGAGTCATGCTGGTGGAGGCGTGTGAGCGCCTCCTTGTTTGTTCCAGGAATGAGCGAGCGTGGTCCATATGCCACCTTATTTGTTCAGCAGACCTTCACTGGGCCTTGCTGTGTGCCAGGCACCATGCAAGACACTGAATTTGGGTCCAAGTGAGGCCTCAGCTCCAGCCCAGGCCTGGAGGAAAGGGGCCAGAGGAAAGGGACCACAAAGAGAGGCACTGTTGAAATGGGCCTGCAGGCGGCCAGAAACCCCAGGGCAGGGCCAGGAGCGCGTGCGTGGTCAGGGCCGCTCGAGGTTCTTGATGATGCTTTTAGTTTTCCTTGGGTTTTAGTGAAATTTCTTTTGAAAATTCCAGCCCATCTCAGCTCTGCTGACGGAAGAACTCTTTTGTTTGCTTTCTACCCAAATCTCACTCAGAGGGAAAGGGAAATCGTGTGTTATCTTGAGGCCCACAGAGTGGCTCTAGTCCCAAGTACACGAGAGGATTCCGTCACTCCAGCTAGTCCTTGGCCCTAGCCGGCTCTCAGCTCATTGCTCACCCGGCACGTTGCCCTGGCGATGGTCCCCCCCAACCCCGACAGTCAGTGTGGATCTCTGGTGTCTGTGGAGAGTCTCCTTGGTGACTTATAGCCTGAGTTTCTAGTGGTCTCCCAGCGTTTTCCCCGACTTCAGTTCCTCTCATCCTTCTAGTTCCCTAAAAGCAAGTGCAGCCTTGCCATCCTGGAATGTTCTTTCATCCTCTGATGGGTTGTAATTGTTGCTTGCTTCACTGGGGGTAGGGGGCTGTTTTGAGGAATGCAACTTACAAGTGATGATTTATAAGGAAAAAACCTGGTAGGATACAAACCGGCTTCGAAGATTCTTTTTGTGTCAGGAGTTAGAAGATGCCAGGCAGGTCTGCACAGAGGTGTTTGCGTTTAGCTTCTCTGTTGCTGGCAGTGTCTGGAGTCCCAGGGGGCTGCTCCTGCTGGAGCCGCACAGAGCCCTGGAAGAGATCACATCCAGGTGCCCCGTGTGGAAGCCCGCCGCCAACCTCAGCCTTCCCTCCCTCCCCCCCTCCTCCTCTAGGACCTCTTCTCGGCCCTAATCAAGGGCCCCACTCGCACCCCCTACGAGGACGGCCTCTACCTGTTTGACATCCAGCTCCCCAACATCTACCCAGCCGTGCCCCCCCACTTCTGCTACCTCTCCCAGTGCAGTGGCCGTCTGAACCCCAACCTGTATGACAATGGGAAGGTGTGCGTCAGCCTACTGGGCACCTGGATTGGAAAGGTGGGTACGGTGCCGGCACCTGGTCAGGACTGGGGGAGGCCGGTCTGGACAGGTGTCTGGGACAGAGTTAATCGATCGCACTGTGTGTGTGTTTTAGGGGACAGAGAGGTGGACGAGCAAATCCAGCCTTCTCCAGGTGCTCATCTCCATCCAAGGTACGGTGGGTGGGGCCGGGGGGGTGACAGGGCTGCCGGAGGGCACAGTGACTCGGGCTTTTGCGCCCCCCACCTCCTGTCTGTAGCTCTGGCCTCCTCTCGGGGGTTGAGATCGGGCGGGCGGGCCTGATGGGCTTCTCCTCGGGCAGGTCTAATCCTGGTGAATGAACCGTACTACAACGAAGCCGGCTTTGACAGCGACCGCGGCCTACAGGAGGGCTATGAGAACAGTCGCTGCTACAACGAGATGGCGCTCATCCGCGTGGTGCAGTCCATGACCCAGCTGGTGCGGCGGCCGCCCGAGGTCTTCGAGCAGGAGATCCGGCAGCACTTCAGTACCGGCGGCTGGCGGCTGGTGAACCGCGTTGAGTCCTGGCTGGAAACGCACGCCCTGCTGGAGGGGGCCCAAGCGCTGCCCAACGGGCTTCCCAAGGACAGTAGCTCGCCAGAGCCGCCAGCTGTGGCCGAGCTCTCAGACTACAGCCGAGAAGAACCTGAGGACGGAGGGCTGGCCCCTGGAGAGGCCTCCCAGGGCTCAGACTCGGAGGGCGGCGCGCAGGGCCCGGCCTCAGCCAGCAGGGACCGCACAGACCAGACTTCGGAGGCAGCGCCTGACGCCTCAGTGCCACCCAGTGTCAAACCAAAGAAGCGGAGAAAGAGCTACCGGAGCTTCTTGCCTGAGAAGAGTGGCTACCCTGACATCGGCTTCCCCCTCTTCCCGCTTTCTAAGGGTTTCATCAAGAGCATCCGGGGGGTCCTGACTCAGTTCCGGGCCGCTCTGATGGAGGCGGGCATGCCCGAGAGCGTGGAGGCCAAGTAGTCAGCCAGCCCTGGAGGAAGGAGTGTCGCTGCGGGGAGAGGCCAGCTGCTGCCTGCTCACTCCCTCCCCTGGAACCTCCCCTCTTCCCTTTCCTCCTCTGTTCCCAGTGCAAGCCCCGCCCATTGCCCTCTTCTCCCCAGTATGAGTGATGCTGAAGTGCAGGAAGTTTCTTGAGATGCTGCCATTTCTATTCCCAAGCAATCTTCCAGCAAGCGGGGTCCCTGTGGCAAAGAAAATCTGAACCCTGTTGCTGATTTTCCACTTGTCACCCCAGGCAGGGTGTCCCAGCACTTCCTCCCTCGCCATCTCCGCCTCAGGTCGGAGGTGGGCCTTTCGTGGGGGCTGACGCGGGAGAACTCGGGGCCCAGGTGTGTGCGGACCCGCGGGACCGGACCCGTGGGACCGGACCCGTGGGATGAGTGGACGTGCCTTGCATGAAGTGTGGGTTGCTCCAGCGGTTCCCCGGTCCCCTTTGTCCTCTTCATCCCACTGTAGCTTCCTAGTGTCCCAGGCCCTCCTGCTGCCACCACCAACCGCCTCCTCCCTCGTCTCCCAGCACCAACACTCTCCCTTGGGAGTTGTAGCTGCCGTCACAGACTTCTGGCTCTGCTCTGGCCCATTTACACAGGAGAGCCTTCGGGCCTGTTGAAGTCGCTCTCTAAGAGAGGTTGGGACCAGGCTGGGTTCAGGGTGACCCCCAGGAGAGGTGGTGGCCTCACACGCTGCCATGGAGTGAGGACCAGGGGGCTGCTGGGAAAGAAACAGCTGTAGGTGCCTTGCTCTTCCTGTGCCACGGGGCCGGGGGGATGGCAGCTCTGGCCTCAAGGCCTTGCGCTCAGCCCCGTCCCGGGGCCCCGGGAGGCCGCAGCACGGACAAGCCTGGGGCAAGTGCGAGGGCCTCTGCTGTGGGCTGTGCCCCTCCCACTGTCAAACGCTAACGCTGGGGGGCGGCATGTAGCTCCCTGAACACAGCGAGCCAGCCCTCTCTCCCGGAGGATGAGAGCGAGGCCTGTCAGCCCTTCACTTACGAGCTGCAGGCTCAATGCGGGAGAGAGGCAGCCGGCAGGCTTCTCCCTCGCAGAGACGGGCCCAGAGGTTTACAGATTTTTCTAAGCGTTTGATAATGTGAAGCTCCAGTTGAATAGGATGCTGTTGAGCACATTGCAGCTATGTAATTTTGGTGTATGTATGTACTATTTAAGATTGAAAGAAAATAAATCTCAAAAGCAAAGATATTAACTCTTACTAGAAAAAAAAAAAGACAAAATAAGAAGCCAAAGCATGATGCGTCTTGTCCGCCTTACGCTGGCTCCACACCTGAGCTGCCGCAACCGTGTGGGCGGCTGCAGCAGCGCGGGGAAGGGCGGGGCCGGAGCCGGTGTCTTGTTTGAGGATCACCCAGAGTGACTGCCCGGGCTGTGCTTCCCGGGGCGTCGTTCATGTGGAGATGTGAATGCCTACTGCTTAAGATACCTGTATAAAGTGCTGTGTGATTAAACTTTTTTTTTACTTGCATTTTTTTTGTTTGTTTGGCTCATTACAATGTACAAAAAAGACAAGGTGGCACCATTAAACCTGCCTCTGCCATCCATCTGGCTCTGTCGCCTTTCTTCCCCTCGGGGGCACCTCACACACCCTCCCCAGGGGAAGGAAAGATCCCTATTGCTGGGGAGGCTCGAGGCAGCGGCACTTTCCCCTCCCAGCCTGCTGCTGCGCCTCCGTGTTTCCTGTCAGGGGACTCACGGGGGCCGGGAGATGAGGGTCTAGAAGTTCAGTGGGTCGGTGCTCTCGCCTCCGAGCAGGGCCCGTGTCCTTTTCCTCAAGAGCCGCCTTTCAGCAGTGCGTCAGCAGTAGCCGTGGTCCCCAGGGGCCCGTGACTGACCAGTTGCACCGGTTCAGCTCCTTCCAGATGCTGGGGGAGCTGACTTGGCAGCACCTGGCCTGGGCTTGAAGCCAAAAGGGTTCCCCACTTTGAGCGGGTAGCATCTGCCCCTCCCTGCTGCTTCCTTTTAACCCCTGCCCACCACTCCCCAAAAAGGATGGGCTGGAGGAGGGCAGGGGAGGCTGAGGGAGCCCTGGATTCCTCCCTGGAGGGGTGACGGACTCCTTGTAAAAAGGGGACAGCTGCCTGCCATTTTGACTTGTGTTGCTCCTTGCCAGTTTTCCCCAGTGCGCCTAACTCGGAGACATTTTCTCGTTTCGCTGAGACTCGCTGGCCGTGTGGCCCTAGGTAAGACATACTCGCTCTGAGCCTCAGTCTTCCGCTTGTGAGAAGAGGCAGTTGGCTCCAGGCCAGATGTGGCATAATCATCACTGGGGCAGGGCCCCACCCCTACAAAAGCAGCTGGGACCAGCTCTGATCCAGTGCCCACCACCAAAATGACTTCCAGGGGCCAGTACCGTG
This sequence comes from Mesoplodon bidens, assembly GCF_964165515.1. NCBI lineage: Eukaryota > Metazoa > Chordata > Mammalia > Artiodactyla > Ziphiidae > Mesoplodon > Mesoplodon bidens. The sequence continues at coordinate 39,820,151 of NC_138179.1, read as the reverse complement.
CATTGCCCCATCCAGGAGGGACCATTGGGCATCATGTTAAATTCTAGAGCCCTGGAAGAAGCAAGACCCCACTCTCCCCAACCCCTAGGATAAGACCAGTAGGCTGGGAATGTCGCTTTATTTGGATTTGATTCAGGGGGTGGGGCTCCCTAAACAAAACACGGTGGCCTCCACGCTCCTAGCCCAGCACCTCATCCTGGCCTTTGGTGGGCAGAGCCACCCTTCCCAGCCTTCTCCAGGAGTCTTCCTCCTCCTCCCGACCCGCCAAGTGAGCTGTGGACAGTCCCTCCAGTCCCTGGGGAGGGAAGGAGGGAGGGGCCTAAGCTCAGAGTAAACCAAGTAGACAGACTAAGGCACGGCAAGGCCTGCGGAGTCATAGGTGCTCCTCTGGAGGTGGCCTCCGGCTGGGTGAGGCCTGTGGCTCCAGAGAGGGTGGGGACTCCCTGCAGCCACTGACCATCCAGAAGTAGTTTGGGTGCACCTGGCCCTGCACAGCCTCGCTGATCATCAGTTCCCCGTCCACAGCAAACACACCCTTCCTGTCCTTGGGTTCCAGGCGGAAAGCAACCACGGGCACATACACCAAGTGGGGACAGTCACACTCCATGTGCCTGCCTTTCTCCATGGCCAGGAAGAGGCGCAGCAGTGTGGCTCGAGACACACCTGCCCGCACATAGAACAAATGCATAGCGCCGGCCGCACAGCGGCCCATGGGTGCGGCAAACATCTCACTGCCCAGGTGTGAGTGCAGCAGTGCCAGCACCAGCACGAAGTCCTGCTCCGGCACCACTGTCCAGTGAGAGGGCACTGCCTCCTCCAGGGGCACCAGGTGGGCGTCCACAGGGCCCTGCTGGGCCTGCTGGTCCCGAGCGGGGCAGGGGGGCATCTTGGAGACCACCGTTTCTACAGGGAGGTAGGCCAGGGAGCCCTGGTAGGTGCGCAGGGCCGCCAGGCGCAGGAAGGTGCCCAGAGTGAAGCGCATCTCACCCAGGCGCCGAAACTTCTCACTCTCCAGATCCACGTCAGCAATGAAACCCCAAGCCAGGCTGAGCACGGAGAAGAGGCGCTGCCCGGAGGCTGTCTGCAGGGACAGCAGATCCATGGGCGCCAGCAGCCGGCGGCACAGCAGCCGTGTGCAGTTGGTCAGGAGGTCTTCATTAGTCACCTGCTCGTAGCTGCAGAGGGAGAAGTCAGATGGGGAGGGCAGGAGCCCTCACATGTCCTCCCCTTCCTCCTCCTGGGGAGTTGGGGCGGGCGAAGTGACACTGAGTCCCTAGGGAGTTGGCAGGAGTGACAGATGGAGCAGGTGGAGGCAGCAGCTGGAGTCACGGAGAGGGCCCCAGAACGGAGGGGCCGAGGCTCCAGAGAAGAGGGCATGGAAGTTACCCCTGCGCATGGTAACTTACAAAAGAAAGCCTGGCAGTAGGGCGGCACTGAGGGGAAACTGAGTCCCACTCTGGCCCTGGGCTCTCACCCGGCATAATGGTTCACAGAAGCGGCCAGTGCATTGCCAGAGCCGGCTGGGAGGCTACACAGGGGCTTCTGGATGGCGGTCTCCCAGTCAGGCCGCTCCATGAGCCCGTTCACCACCTGTTGGAGCACAGGTGGCCTCAGCCTGGGAAGCACCCCACCCCCACGACCCAGGCCCAGCCTCCCGGTGCGGGCCTCACCTCATGCATCAACCCGTCTCCAGACATGACCACCAGCGCGTCCCAACGTCTCAGGTCCTCCGCCCGCACCAGCTCCCGGGCGTGGTTCCGCCGCTCTGCGGAGAGACCAGCGCGGTTATCACGGCGGGGGCTGGGGTGGGGGATCCCTGGCTGGGGATGCTCCCTGCACCCCCGCGGGGAGACACTCACCAGTGAGCGTCAGCGTGAAGGAGACATCGGCCTGGGCCAGCAGGGGCTGCACGTGGCTCCGGAAGAGCTGCAGGGCTTTGCCCTTGCCCCCGCGCGGATTTAACAGCACCAGCACTCGGCAGGGCCTTGGGAGCGGGTTCCGGGAGCCGCCCGCTGTAAAGACAAACCCGAACCGGCCACTAGGGGGCTGACGATCACAGCAGGGGCACTGGGGTGGAAACGCTGTGCCTGAAACCCACGGGTAACTGATCCAACAGTCTGACCAGAGGCAGCGGCCTCCAGTGGGGAGCTCCAGCGGCAGCCCCGCGCTCCTCACCCGGCCAGCTTGGCTTGGCTCAGGCTCGGCCCGCTTCTGGTCTCGTCGGGAAAAGTGCTTCTCTCGGGCGTCCCCAGCCTCTTTTGTTCAGCTGACTCGGGCCAACCTTCCTCTCGAGGGAGAGAATGGATCCCCCTACAGGCCTTCCCCGCCAGGCCCCCACAAACCTGCATCCATAACCTCGACCCGTGGCCCCCGCTGCCAGGGGGTCCCCGGCGCTGTCGGGGCGCTGTCCGCGGCGGCGGCTCCTGCCTTCAGCTCCTTATCGGTGCTGCCCAGGCGGGCGTCTTGGTGCCGGCTGTGGGGCTCGCCCTCCCCGCCCGGAGCCGGGGCTGTAGGGGCACCCGCGTCATTCCCTGCGGTTGCCGGATCTGAGGGAGAGGAGACAGCGCTGGTGGAGTCCGCAGCGACCCCCTGAGGTGGGGGGCGCCCTGCTAGGTCCTGGGACCACGCGCGGGGAGCCGCGCCTCCGGCATCGCCTAGTTTTCCGAGAGATCCAGCTAGCCGAGGTCCAGTGCTACCAAGGGCGCTCCCGTCCTAGAACTGAGCTCCCACCCCCAGAGGCAAAGGGTCTCTTCCTGAGGGGCTTTCTTTCCTGCGGCCTCGGGTTCCGGCCCGACGATGAGTCAGAGCCCCGTGGCTCTCTCCGGGGGATCAGGTCCTCACCCCCTGGGCGCTGCCAGGGGGAGGGGAGTCCAGTTGCGTGAAAATCCCAGAACGTGAGTGGACATCTCAGGGCGCGAAGTTCGGGGCGAGCGATCCCCGCCCCGAAACAGCCGGGTCGCCTTGTCCTCTACCCTGAGCTCCGGAGCGGCCGGAGTCGCCGCGCGCGCCTCTAAGGACCAGGCTCTGCGGCGCCGCGCGCAGCGCTCGTGGGAGCAGCGCCGGAGTCGCACGAGAGCTGAGCCGGAGCCCGGCCGCCAGCCGCCGCCTCCCTCGGCCGGAGCCGAGTGGGCGCGGAGGCCATGCGGTGCACGGCAGTTCCCCCGACCGCCCAGGAGCCACGCACGGCGAGAGGACAGGGCGGGCGGCCAGCCCTACCCAGTCGGTCCGCTTTGCTGGGGAAGCGCCACCTCCGTTCCCCACAGTGGCCTAGGGCTGAACGCAGCTCGTCCCGGGCTCAGCCTCGCATCTGAGGGACAACAGGAGCGCCGGGCAAATGCTGACTGCACGGCCTCGCTGTCTCCAGCCTCAAACTTTTGTCTCAACTTCGGGGAGGGACCTGTGCCTCGCCCCCGGGCCTGGCCACGCCCCGCGCTCCCGGCGTTTGCGGGGGAGGACCCCGCGCCCCGCACAGCTGGAGCCCACCTGTCCCTGGCCTCACCGCGCCGACCCCCGCACGGTCAGCGCCCACGGCTCGGCCACGCGCAGCCCTTTGGCTGGGTCCCGGGACGCTGGTAGTAGGCGACCGGCGGAAGGCGGCGCCGCGGCCCGGCAGGAGAGGTGGAGGCCGTTGGCGAGGCGCGGAGCCCCAGGCCCAGCCACGAGCGGCGCGCCGCGAGCGCAGCGTCCCGGGCGCGCGAGGGTGAACGCGCAGAGCAGGCCGCGGCGCGGGCCCCACGCGATCTCGCCTCGGCGCCCAAAGTCGGAGCGGCCCCCGGGTGGGACTCTGGGCACGCGTGGCTCAGGGCTCCGGGCAGACCTCGGCTGCCCCTGGACGCTGCGACTTTCCGTCCCGGAGTCTCCTGGCAGAACTGGCCCCGCTGCCGGCTCCGGGCAAGCAGCGCCCGCTTCGCGCGCCCCGCCCCATCCCACCCGGATTTCGAGGCCCAGGCCCCGCCGGGTGCCCCCCGCTCCGTGCCGGGGCGTCTCTCCAGCCGCTCCAGTTCTCCCCCAGAGAGTTATTTTTAGCCTCCTGACCAAGCAGCTCTGCAGCGCAGCCACCGAGCCTGAGGCAGCCAGGCGAGCGGTCCCGGGGAGGGCGGGCGACCTGCGCGGGGAGATGCGGTCCAGAGGAGGGATCCTTGTCAAGAACCTCAAAAGTTGGATCCTTTTCGCAGAGGACAACATCGAGGCTCGCCTGGGCCAGAGAAGCTGCTCCGCAGCGGGCGATCCAGGCCCACGCACCCGAGAGGAGCTTGGCGGTGTAAACAGGCCTAGGGGTCCCCATCCGCATTGGGCAGCCAAGCATCGGGGGCGTGTCCTCCGCCGCCCCCACTGGCTCAGTGGGAAGATGCAAACGGGCCCGGGACTCGTGTATCGGTGCTTGTGTGATAAACATATCACCGGCAAGTAAGTGTCTGAGCTGAACTTGTCCGCAACCAACTCGAGTAAACTCCCTGGGGGGTTGTTGACGGCGACCCAGAGGAGGAAGTTACCAAGGCGGACTTGGCGACCTGACCAGGTAGGGCCAAAGTTAGGAAAAACCAAACCGCTGTAGGAGGCTGAGGTGGTACAGGCCCAGGCTGCAAAGTGCTCACGCGCCCACACCTGCCCCCACCGACACTCGCTCACAACTCTCTCTTCCCATCGCCTCAAGTCGAGAAGAGGCAGGTCTCTGCGGCCCCGGTAACTCGGGCACGCCTCCGCAGCATCTCCTCTTACAGAGGACCCAGGCGGCCCGGCCCCGTTTCCCAACACCTGGGGGTGGGGGGAGGAGGGCGGGGCCCAAGCGTCCCCACGTAGAGGGGAGGCACAGGCTGGTGGGACGCGTTGGCCTGGCACGCGTCCGGGTGGTGGCCACCTCCGTCCTGCGTGGCCCCCGGGCAGCCCTGGCTGGGTCCTGAGCGTCCCGAGCGTGTTCCGGGAAGGTGACTCAGCGACGCTTTCACGGGTCGAGACTCTATGCGAAACTAGGAACCGGGAGAGGAAGCGGGGGCGGGGTGGCATCGCCCTCTCGCAGGGCCGCGGCGGGTGTCCGCCGAGGTCTGATGTTGAACCTACAGGCCCCCACCCGCAGCCCCCAGGAATCCGACGCCAGGAGGGGAGCGCGGCGCTGCAGCCGCAGTGCCGCGGTCACGCGACGCGGGGACTCAAGCGCCTGCGGGAGGAGGGGGCTCCTTGCGGGAGCCGGGGCTCGATCCCTCTCCTCCCCCTTCGCCTGCCTTCTCTTCCTGCCAGGACTCCGGTCAAAGTCGGGGCTTTGGCGCCTGGAAGACGCGGGACGCGGGACGCGGGCGGGGTGCTCCCCGAGATCTCAGTCTTGGAGGGAGGGTGCTGCGGAGACCGCCAGGGCAGCCTCCCCTTTCTCCCCCGCTCGGGAGGGCGCTTCCATCAGTCCTGAAAAGCCGCTGCCTTAAACCTTGGAGTCTGGTGGGAAACTGAGGCCCTCGGGAAAGGAAGACCTGGCTGTGCACGAGTCCGCAGGGAGAAAGCCCACCTGCCACTGGGTCCCTCCGCCTCCCAGCGCCCCGGGCTGGAGCCCCTGGGGTCGTGGGGCCGGACGGGGGCGGGGTTGACTGGAAACCGAGCGACGAGGGAGGCGGAGCAGCCTGCTGGGTTCATTATCCGGCCTCCGGGGGCCCAGTGGGAGGGAGGTGAAGGGCCGAGCCCTCTGGCCCCGGTTCCAGTCTGCACAATGGCTCCTCTGTCCTCCCAGCGGCCTCGCCCCCGCCCCCACCCTCACGGTCCCTGCTCTGCCCTCCTCATTCTTGTCCGTCACCTCCCCCCTCCAGGCTGCCTCCCTCCAGGCCCACACCGCCCTCCAGCCCCTCTCTAAAGAGCTTTATTTCATCTCCAGAAACACTCATCAGCATCCCTGGCCCAAGAGACAAGATTGAGCAAGAGTAAGATGCTGTGCCCCTTTTGATAACGGGGAACTGAAACCCTGAGAGGTGAAGGGTCTAGCCTAAGCCACTGAACCAGTTCCCGGCAGAGCTGAGAAGCAAACACAGGTCCCAACCCCCAGGCTGAGAGGCCCAGCTGACCCCAGGCTTCTAGCTGATATCTGAGTACCTGTTGGCCGGGTGGGTTGCTTGCCACAGCTGCCCCAGTAACCCAGCTGCTCGGTCTCCCTGGGAAAGAGGAAGCAACCCGAAGCCCTCTCCAGGCTTCATCATCCAGGTTCTGATTAAGCAACTAGCTGCTGTGGCCAAGGGCCTCTGGAGTCAGGCTTGATCTGTGCTGATCGCCAACCTGCAGGTAACACCTGTCTCCCAGGTGAAAGAGACTGCCTTTCCATCTCCCCCAGCCACCCTCCTTCCTCCTTGAGGGCAGCCTTCCCAGGTGGACACACCTGAGAACCCCCCCTTTTTTTTTCTTCTTCAAAGAAAGAAAGCAGGCATTCACTGGGCCTGCCCCGGCTCTCTGGAAACTTGGAGCCAAGGCCTCCAGATGGCAAATGACTTGCTTTTATTAGGAGAGGCTTCCTGCCATCTCACCCATTCCTGAGGTTTTCAGCTCCCAAGTTGAACTGGAGGACCTCGAGGCCTCCCTTGACCTCAAGTCCTTTCTGCCTGGGAGGCTGCAAGGGCAGGGGAAGGGAGGTATCCAGCCCTGCAAACTGTGTTGTTGTTGGTTTTTTGATGTATTTTTTTTGTTTGGTTGGTTTTGGTCGTTGTTTTAGCTGCGCCGCGCGGCATGTGGGATCTTAGTCCCCCCACCAGGGACCGAACCCCTGTCCCCTGCATTGGAAGCGTGGAGTCTTAACCACCGGACCGCAGTTTGCAGGGATGTCCTGCAAACTGTTTTTAAGACTTGTGTTCTGGGACAGCCCCAGATGTGGTTTTCCATTCTGAGATCCTGGTGACCGTGCCAGGCATTGAGGGTGGCTGGCTGGGCGTGGAGGAGTGTGCCACACATGGACATCCAGGAGAGCAGACTGGTCACACAAGATTCTTGGCTGCTTGCAGGGAATGTTCCGAGTTTCTGTCTCTGCAGCGGTTCAGCCACTCTGGGTGTGGTGGAGCGAGCTTAACTCTACCTCTTGCGTGGCCTACTTCTCCTCACGGGTGTCCTCGCCAGCGCTGGGAACCAAAGTCTCTTCTGGGCCTCTGGGCTCTGCCTGCCACCCACCTTCACCTGCAGGCCTGCTGAGAGGGACACATCCCTTTCAGGGAAATTCGCGGGCACAGCCCTCCCCGTGGAAGCCTGCGAGCCTCACCCACTTCACTCATTTCAGCTGCTTGCCCGGCATCTGAAGGCATTTGTATTAGTTTCCTGGGATCATTGCAACAAAGGTACCGCAAACTGGCTGGCTTAACAGAAGTTTACTGCGTCACTGTTCTCAAGAAATCCAAGATTAAGATGTTGGTAGGGCCGGTTCCTTTTGAGGGCTGTGAGGGGGAGCCTGTTCCAGACTGCTCTCCTAGCTTCTGGTGGTTGGCTGGCAAACTTTGGTGTTCCTTGACCTGTACATGCATCACCCAGACTCTGCCTCCATCGTCACATGGCCCTCCTCCCTTGTGAAAGATCTGGCTGAGATTTGTTCTCTTAGGGTCTGCATTCTCTTCTGTTGGGCATGTTCTTTTTCGAAAGCAAATTACTCTGGGAGGGAAAACCAGTAAGTTATTAGGACTCTCGTGTGAATGGAGGTATCCATTTTAAACTAAAAAATCTAACAATACTAGGTGTCCCCAAAGAGGACAACAGTGCACGCTTGTGTGGATGTCTCAGGAAAGGTGTCTGGGAGCTGGACCTGCCCGTCTCCGCTGTTGGGAGGAATTGTTTATATCTGCGCTGGCTGCCGGGTGGCTTTGCCCAGGCTTGCACACTGCCCCGGCTACCTTGACTTTCAGATCTTACCTCACACCTTGGCTTATGGCATCTCTGGCATCCTGAGCAGATGCGTTTATTCCCCAGTCCTCGGAAGAACAAAGCTAAGTTTTGTGTTAGTGTACTGGATTCCTATTGCTGCACCAATTTATTATCCTGCAGTATGAAGGTCAGAAGTTTAAAGCGGATTGACAGGGCTGTGCTGTCTTCCTGTTCTAGCTTCTAGAGACCTGCATTCCTTGGTTCAGGACCCCTTCCTTCACCTCCAAAGGTGGCCGTATAGCATCTTCAGGTCTCTGTCTGACTTTTGCTTCTGATGTCACATCTCTGACTTTGACCTGTCTCCCTCCCTCTTACAGGGTCTCCTGTCCGTGATGACATTGGCCCCACCTGACTAACCCAGGATACTCTCCCCATTCAAGAGCCGTAACTTAATAGCATCTGCAAAATCCCTTTGGCCATATAAGGTAACATACTCATGGCTCCCAAGGATTATGACGCAGCCGTCTTTGGGGGGCTGTTATTTTGCTAACCACAGTTGGGTAGGAAAAGACTGGGAACCGTGTCCTTACTTGGCTACAGAACCTTCGTTCTAGCATTCCTCACCTCCCCAGTGCTACCAACTGAACACATACCAGGAACTTAGTTCCCCCCAAATAAGCATTTGTCGTGGTGGGACCGAAAACACTCTTGCTGAGGTCATCGACACCTGATTCTGTAGACTTTTTGGTCTTTGACTCATCCGGCAGAGGCCCCTGCAAAGAAAGCGGGTTTCCATTTTTTTAAATTACCCAGGAGGGAAAAAACAAATTACCCAAAAGAGAGAAGTTGACATCTTCACTAAATATAGTCATTATAGGTTTGCAAACGACTTTTCACCTGAGGAAGGGGTGGGGAGGAGAGCAGCCCATCCATTTCCAGCCTGGCAGGAAGGGCTGACCCCAGGGTGTGCGGTCCGCTCAGCTCCTGTCACGTGACCCGGCAGTCCAGCTACTTCTGTCCTCTGTGGTAAGGCTGGACCAGGCCAGCCACACGGAGAACCGTGGCTTAGGAACCTTCCACAGGCTCCCGCTGACATCAGCTCTGGTTTGGGCCCAGCATGGGCTCTGACCTGGTCTCTAGCGCCCAATCCCCCATCCTGGATACTTGTGAGGGGAGAGATGATCCCCTTCTGAGGCTGCCGCCAGTCCCCACCCCACCCAACTGTGCTTTGTAATCACTTACTCATTTATACTGGCTTCTACTGGTTCGGAGACACTGTGTAACTGGTGAACGTTCTCATGCAAGGGAAGAGAAGCCATCAGCCATGTGTCAGACTGCTTTGGGTGCTTTGGGTGATTCCCAAAAGGAGAACTTCTGGGAAGCGGGAAGAGGGGCCTGGCCCCTCTACTGGGTCGGTCGAGCAGCCTGGCGTCCAGGCCGAGGGGATGGGTGTGTCACAGTTTTCCGGGGGCTTTTTGTTGTGCAATGTTTTCCACTTTCACATCTCTCTGAAGCTAAGCGATGTCCTTGGGTTGTTCCCAAAGCAAACAGACAGCGGGCTGGACACAGTGCATTTGCGCTCATGGTCTAGGGTGGTTTCCTGGTACCTGCGATGGATCCCTTCCTCCGAGCAAAGGTGAAGTCCTAGCTCACCCCCTCCGGAGATGCTCACTCTGCCTTGGGAACGCCCTTTCAAGGCGCCCCGCTGGCCCCTGGTGGCCACCTGGGGATGCGTCCCTCTCTCGTCTTTTATCCAAACGGTGCAGCCACTCAGGCCTCCTCCGCAGAAGCCAATTTGCTGGAGGCAGAAGAAGGGCCCGTGCGCTTCTTTGCCAAACTGCAAAGAGAGGGAGCCTGGAGTGGGCTTGCCTGCCCAATGCTCATTAACCACATCCTGAGAATAGAAATTCCCCTTTCCTGGAGGCTGACCTCCTGAAGGTCAAAGGCTTCGCTTCTTTTCAGACACAGCCTTGGTAGTTTAAGTAATGAGTATACAGGATGGGTTGGACAGGGGTCGAGGAGAGGGGCCCGGGGCAAGGGACACCGTAACCTCATTCCACACGTGTGCCCTCAAGGCTTTGTGCAGCCAAGGGAGTGATGCTGTGCTGATCCGACAGGAGAACCATTTCCAAAAGCGGCTCGTTGTTCTTTTTGCTCATTGCCCGAAAGCACTGACCACAGCAACGTGACCGGCATCTTGAAAATGAGTTGAGATGTCATTTCTCCTTCAAGGCACCATCAGATGATCCTAGCAGCCTCCTCTGAAACTCCCCGTTTCAAAACTGAATGGGGGGCCTCCCTGGTGGCGCAGTGGTTGAGAGTCCGCCTGCCGATGCAGGGGATACGGGTTCGTGCCCCGGTCTGGGAGGATCCCATATGCCGCGGAGCGGCTGGGCCCGTGAGCCGTGGCCGCTGGGCCTGCGCGTCCGGAGCCTGTGCTCCGCAACGGGAGAGGCCACAACAGTGAGAGGCCCGCGTACCGCCAAAAAAAAAAAAAAAAAAAACTGAATGGGGAACCTAGTGATTACCTGTCAAAGCTTACAGACTAAGGAGTGAAATTATTTTTAAAAAACAAACAAAAGATGCAGTGGACTTGGAGAACGCTCCTGAGCGGTGAGGAGCTTATAGGCGGGGACTGAAGAGCATATCCTTTCTTTGCTCTTGCTCTCTCCTTCCTAGAGCTGCAGTCGGTGCGGTTCTGTACACAGAAGTCCTCGAGAGAAATGCTTGTGGGCTGCTCTTCCAACCGCATCCCTCTGGCGGATCCAGGGGAGGGAGCCCCATCGGGGTGCCAGGTGGCTGCTGCAGTGATGCAGAGCCCAGGAAGGGCACAGTCCAACACCCCACCTCCTCCTGGCTCTGCGCAGCAGGCTGATGGGTCCTGGGAGGGAGGGACAGACAGGCGGCTCTGATGCAGAGTTAGAAGGACACATCCATCTTCCTGACTCGGCATGACCTAGAAAAAGCCATAGCATCAGAACTTGGTATTTGCAAACAAGCACAAACAAACAGCTTATCATTTTAAGCTGAGGTTCCAGTTGCCATGTGACAAGTATCTGTGACCCCTTGGTCCTCAGACGGAGAACTTTGAGCACTTAAGGAGGGAAGACAGTCTAACTGCAAAATATGATTAGCATGGAATCGAATCTGCCGCCTTCATCTCTTGGCAGGGGTAAGTGTTATCCTAAGGGGAGAGGTGTGTTGAGTCCTCAGGGGGTGGATCTGTTACCCCGATTTGCAGCCATTAGTGGTGCAGGAGCCACACAGGCTGGGGAGAGGCTGAGTGGCAGCCCGGAGACAAGCAAACCCCAGGACACTGAAGGCCAGGTCTCTGAGGTCTCAGGCATTTCTGAAATGCTGAGCACCCTGAGTTTCGGAATAGCAGAAGCCTAATTCTAATTCTAAACCAGGACTTGGATATTGTGTGTACTTAACAAAGACTGGCAGGTCGCCCATGAAGAAATGGTCCTAAGAGGTGTGGAAAACAAATCTGGAGTACTCACCAGCCCTTGAGAAAAATATCTTAAAACATTTTTTTTATTGAAGTATAGTTGATTTACAATGTTGTATTAGTCTCAGGTGTAGAGCAAAGTGATTCCGTTATACACATACCTATATTCCTTTTCAGATTCTTTTCCATTATAGGTTATTACAAGATATTGAATATAGTTCCCTGTGCTATACAGTAGGTCTTTGTTTTTCTATTTTATATATAGTGGTGTGTATCTGTTAATTCCAAATTCCTAACTGAACCTCCTCCCTACCCCCAAGAAAAATATCTTGTTTTTTTCTTCTTGGCTGAGCCACACGGCTTGTGGGATCCCGAGCCCTCGGCAGTGAAAGCATGGAGTCCTAAGCACTGAGTCGTCAGGGAATTCCTGAAAAATATCTTTTAGAATGGAGAGCCTTGCGACTTCCCTGGCAATCCAGTGGTTAAGACTCGGAGCTTCCACTGCAGGGGGTGCGGGGTCTATCCCTGGTTGGGGAACTAAGATCCCGCATGCCACGTGGCAGGGCCCCCCCCAAAAAAAGGAGAGACACAAGGTTCCTCAAAAAGTTAAACATAGAGTTACCGCATGACCCAGCAATTTCACTCCTGGGTACTTACCCAAGAGAACCGAGAACACGTGTCCACACAAAAACTTGTACACGGATGTTCATAGCAGCTCTATCCACAATAACCGAAAGGTAGAAACAACCCAAGTGTCCATCAACAGAGGAATGGGTAAAAGAAATGTGGCCTATCCATACTCAGGAATAGTATCTGGCCGTAAAAAGGAATGAAGTCCTGACCTGTGCTACTGTGTGGATGAACCACACGAACATTATGTGAAAAAAGTGACAGAGCCATATACAAAAGGCCACATATTGTGTGATGCCGTTTAAATGAAACATCCAGAATAGGTAAATCCATAAAGACAGAAGGCAGACTGGCGGTTGCCCGGGGTATGGGGAGACACTGCTTAACGGATATGGGTTGTACTTTGGGTGATTTTATTTTACGGTGATAGTTTTATTATGGGTTTTGTTTTGGAACTAGTTAGAAGTCATGGTTGCACAACATTGTGAATGTGCTAAATGCTACTGACTTGTTTATTTTATGTTATGTGCATTCATCTGAATTTTTTTTAATGTTCGTTTACTTTATTTATTTATTCCTTTTTTTTTTTTTTTTTTTTTTGGCCACGCCTTGGCTTGTGGGATCTTAATTCCCTGACCAGGAATTGAACCTGCGCCCTTGGCAATAAAAGAGCAGAGTCCTAACCATTGGACCTCCAGGGAATTCCCAAATTTTATTTTATTTTTTTTTAAATGAGGGACTTGAACCAGCCATGACCCTTTCAGGATCATTCTTTTGTGATGCACAAAACGTCCATTTCTAAGGATGCAGTTGAAATTCTGATTTGGGTGGTGTTAAGATATTTATTCCACTCATTTGTTAAAGAAGGGTAAGGATAGGCTTTCTTCAGGACCATCTTGATGGGGGCAGGGACCACTACCTGGGGGTCTTGCAGTGGTGGGGGAGGGAGTAGAGATTGGGCTCAACTGTGAATATAAGGAAAGGTGGGAATGTATAGCCAGGGAGCAGATTGGGGTCAGTGGATGGAAGATTCCTAAGAGGAAACATCAGGGGAAGGGGGAGATTTTTGCTAAACCGACCTACCTGAACTTACTGAAGGCAGGCCAGGGGGCTCAGACATCACCCCAGGGTGGTGGAGGATGGGGAACCTCAACAGGTATTGAAGGTGACCAGATATGGAGGATGGGGGATTCTGGCTAAACTGACTTAGCAGGATTCTTGCTAGAACTGGACTCTGCAAAGCAGGACACAGAAGCCCAGGGTTTGAGACCTAGTCAGAAGAGGGCTCAGATGAGCCCGATTAGATCAAAGAGAGAATCTTTCTCCTTGTCACTAAATTATTCGGAGTCCAGTAAGGTCAGCCTCATGGAACCATTCAGAGGCTCCTTCCCTCTTCTTTCAGGGGTGAGGGGTGGTCTCCAGTGCTTTGGTGGCATTATTTGGAGGACTTATCTTGTCTCAAAAGTAGTGTCACCTTGTGAGGGCCCTAAATGCCGATCTTTGGTCACTGTTATTTTCTTTTCATTTCTCTGTATTTCCCCCCATAGTTATGCAATATGTGTGAGGTTTGTTTATTTTTAAGAATGTATATGTGTGTGTGTGTGTGTGTGTGTGTGTGTGTGTGTGTGTGTGTGTATAACTGAAGCACTTTGCTGAGTGGAGTTTTTATTGAAGTATAAATATATACAGGAAAGCACACAGATCATAAACTATGAATTTATGCACCAACACACCTGCATTAATAAAAGAGCACATCCTAGAAACCCCTGGTGCTCCCTCCCAGCCACTCGCTGCCCCGCACAAGATAACCACTCATGCAGTATATTTTTATATTTGGGAAAAAATACTTAAAATTTAAACAAAGTGAAAATACATTAGAGATGGAAAAATTTTAAATCCAGCCTTTTTTATTTGTGAAGGCTCTTCCAAATGGCTCAGACGTGATAAGGGCTGAGGGCTGTAAGTGGGTTTGGCCTCGGGATATTCCTAAAGGAAAGCAGGAGGCAGCTGGCCATAGCCATGGGATCAGCTGATGGACCCATCTCCCTTCTGGGTCATTTGGCACCTCGGCTCCCAAACTAGCCAGCACATTGGAACCCCCTGGTGGAACTTCAGTACTACAGATACCTGGGTCCCACCCCCAGAGATTGTGATTTAACTGGTCTGGAGTGTGGCCCGAGCGTCAGAGTTTTTCAAAGCTCTGAAGTGATTCTAATATGCAGACAGGGCTTCCCTGGCAGTCCAGCAGTTAAGACTCTGTGCTTCCAATGCAGGGAACGCAGGTTTGATCCCTGTTCGGGGAACTAGGATCCCACATGCTGTGCAGGGAGGCCAAAAAATTTAAAACTTAAAAATAGATAAATAAATAAATATGCAGACAAATGTGGGAACTACTGACTTAGCATAACAGGAAGATCTGAAGCCTGTTTTCCAAGCAGGCAGGCAAACTCAGAGGCCTCCCAGAGATTCTGTAACTGCCAGAAAAATCTTTCCTATTCAGGAGCATCATGAATTGTCATGGTCCCACTGACTATTTCACATCTGGAAGTGAGTCAGGCATAGTACAGAAATGACACATACTATTACAGCCTCTCCCCACATCCTCCCAGACACTGGCTTGGGAATGTGGGAATAGTGACAAAGCTGGCTACCACCCAGGCTCCAGGAAAATGGGGGGAGGGGAGGCTCTGCAGTTATTACAGTCACTCCCACTAGGTGTGTCAAAGCAGATGCTCTTATGAATTAAAAAAAACTCAATTAAATCTTATTTCCCTGTTGAACAGTAATACAATTTTGAAAATGCTCTTTCTTAATATCGAATTGGTATTTAATTACCAGGGGGATTCTACTTTCCCTGCAAGGAAGATGAAGATACCTTCCCACCATGAGGACTCTCGCTCTGGGGGTCAGCCTTGGAAGTTCCTGCCCCCTCCACCTTATCACACTGTACCTTCATGATATAGGTCAGATTTCTAAGAACCTGACTGTGTTTCTATGGTGGTTGTTTGGAATAGTGGTTTAAAATTTATGGAAGAATGGGAAAGGAGTGACAGGAGGAAGAAATGGGCAGGTGGGGGAGGACGGGGGTGGGTGCGGGGGCGGAGCTGGAATGCTTTCATGTCAAGGGTTACCCAGCTTGTGAGTTGGTACTGTGCCTAGGCTAGAACTTGGGCTTGGAATGGCGTTTGACCTGTATCTTTCCACCAGCCCAGATAACCCACTTGTGCAAACCGTTCTTGGACAATCACTAGAAAGACAATTAAATTTTTCATCCAAGAAAGCACCATATGTTTCTTCAGAAACCTTTCAAGTACTTGACTCCCTAGGGAAGTGTTCCAATTATCTGTTTCCGAGTGAGAAATCACCCTAAGATGTAGTGGCTTGAAGCAATAATTTATTGGGTCCATTGTGGGTTGATTGGGCTCAGCCGGGTGGTTCTCACTTGGGGACTCATGTGATTACAGTGTCAATGGGCTGAACATCTGAGATGGGTGCCTCCCGTGGGACCACTGAGGCAGGCTGTCAGCTGGTTCAGCTGGGGCTGTCAGCCAGAGCGCCTGTGTGGACTCTCCGTGTGACATGGCAGCTAGGTTCCCAGAGGGAATGTCTCAAGAGCATCATTCCAAGACACCCAGCGGAAGCTGTGTGACTTCTCATGCCCTGGTTTTAGAAGTCCCAGGCCATCACTTGTGCCACATTCTACAGCTCAAGCAAGTCACTGAGGCCAGCCCAGATTCCAGGGAATGGAACCAGGGTCCTTCCCCCTTGGTCGGGAAGGAGAGATTGATGGAGGCCATATTTAGGGGCTCTCAGTTACTTACCTTAGGAATTGAGAATTGCGATAAATTTAGGGAACTGCTTCACCCTTAAGGAAACTAGTTTGTAGCTTAAGAACAAGATTCCCGGGCTTCCCTGGTGGCGCAGTGGTTGGGAGTCCGCCTGCCGACGCAGGGGACACGGGTTCGTGCCCCGGTCCGGGAGGATCCCGCGTGCCGCGGAGCGGCTGGGCCCGTGAGCCATGGCCGCTGGGCCTGCGCGTCCGGAGCCTGTGCTCCGCGGCGGGAGAGGCCACAGCAGTGAGAGGCCCGCGTACCGCAAAAAAAAAAAAAAAAAAAAAAAAAAAAACCAAGATTCCTTCAAATATATTTTCAGGAACCCCAGCGCCGTGTTGATCAACGCCCCAGCTTCCTTGGGTGTCCTTGCTTTAACTGAAACCAGCTACCCTGCCTGACAGGCGTTCATCCTTAAGCCTTCTCTCTACCCCCGGAAGCTGCTGATTTTCCACTTCCTTCTTAATACAAGTGCTAACATTCATCACGCTCTTATTTTGTGCCAGACACTGTGCTGAGCAATGCATGTACTTAGCCCGTTTCATTAGGAAGACTTGTCTTGTTGAAGTGCCCATTAAGAAAAGGTTGATTGTTCATTTGTTTCCAGTAACTACCGCCAGCTGTGCTCTGTCCAAACCCCCTTTGTTACTGGGTGAAAGACTCCCCATTAAGGCACCTCAATCTGATTCCACTGTTCAGTCACTTTTTTTTTGTTATTAAGGCAGCCCCACTTAAGACTTATCCATTTAGGAACTCAAACTTGGGAATTCCCTGGTGGTCCAGGGGTTAGCACCCAGCACTTTCACTACAGGGGCCCCGGGTTTGATTACCTGGTCCCGCAAGCCGTGGGCATGGCCAAAAAAAAAAAGAAAAGAAAGAAAGAAAGTCAAACTTATCTCAAGCACAGACTCCAGCACTGAAGCAGGGACGAGGCCTATCTCTCACAAGCTGCCCACTCCTCTGTGCTTACTTTGTGAGGTTGAGGCAGAGGGGAGAGAAATAGAAAACAGATGTGTTTCCTGTGGTGACTAGTTGGGGGCTGCGATGTGGCTGTCCTGTGCCCTGGGTCTTTACTGCTGACCCGACTCATTCTCTAGAGCAGGGTTTCTCATCCTCAGCACTATTGACATTGGGGACTGGATTATCCTCTGTTGTGGTGACCTGTCCTGGGCATTGTGTAGCAATAGCCCTGGCCTCCCCCCACTAGATGCCAGTAGTACTTCCCAAGTTGTGCAACCAAAAATGTCTCCAGTCATTGCCAGTGTCCCCTGGGAGCAACCTTGCCCTGGTCGAGAACCAGTGCTCCCTAGACTTGGTGTGGACAAGTGGGCGCCCCCCAGGCCTGCCAGCAGAGACTCTCCCCCAAGGGGCTCCCCTGGTTACACATTCTTGCTGACCTTTGGAGGTGGCCTCATGCCATATTTATTGCTCTGAGGAGGTTCCCCAATCCCCAATCCCGGAATCTGCAATTCCATCCACACTCTGGATCCGACTCTGGGGCCGTGGGGTTGCATCCATCTTCTGAGGGGATGGGTGGATCCAGTCCTTTGCCTCCTGGCTGACTGCCCACCATGCCAGCTCCTCTGGGCACTGTCCAAACTTCAGGAGCCCCAGGGCAGATCCACCAGCCCATGGCCAAGTGGACAGCCAAGTGGGAGACAAGATGTTCCTCTCTACTGTCCCACACGCTTTACAGTGACTCCACTGTGTCCCCAACCCCCCTCACCCCCACCTGGTTTCAAGAAAAGCCAGTCAAGGCTTCATGAAGAAGCAGCCTCTCACCCTTCCTCTCTCCCTTTTTCTTGAGGCAGGATGCCATGACACCAACTACCCATAGTTGGGCCAAACTTCACAGGTTAAGACCACCATCCTCCACAAGACTGTCCTCCCTCAGACACCAGCAGCAAGTTTGGGGGTCCCCTGGCCACACTCACTTTTGACCAGCTGGCTACAAATTCGGTAGGGTTCCCACTACCCCCTCAGGTTCAGTAATTTACTAGAATGACTCACAGAACTCAGGAAAGCGCTGTACTTGCTATTACAGTTTAATGATAGCAAAAGGATGCAAATCTGAACCAGCCACAGGGAGAGACACCTAGGGTGAGGTGTGTGTGTGTGGGGGGGGCGGTACCAAACTTGAAGCTTCTGGCGTCCTCAGGGACACGTTACCCTGTTGGCAGAGCACTGCCAACCAAGGAAGCTCACCGAGCTGGGTGTCTAGAGTTTTTATTGGGGTTTCATTATGTAGGCACAATTGATTAAGTCATTGACCATTGATTGAGCTCAACCTCTAGCTCTCCTTCCTTCCCCAGAGGTTGAGCTAATATCACGTGGTTTATCCTAAACTATCAGATAGAATTGGAGGGGCCCACCATGAATAACTGACACTCCTGTCACTCAGGAAATTCCAAGGATTTAGAGGTGACCTCCCAGGAACCAGACAAAGGCCAGCCAAATGCTGGATTACACACAGGATTTAAAGAGTCAGTGCTGCATGGCATCTCCCAGCCAGTTCCCGGCTGGTCGTTCTCTGAACATAGAATGTGGGGTGCATTTTAATTCTTGGCAGTAGGCTCTGGCAATTCTTGGAAAGCAGGAAAGATCCTGCCAGGCACCTCCCTCCACCTTGTCACACATGCATCATCTCATTTAGTCCTCACCATCACCCCCAGGCGGGTATTATTGTGATCACCGTTCTGCAGATGAAGAAACGCAGGTACAGGTTGACGGACTCCCCCAGGTGAACCAGCAGAACAGGACTGAGTCCAGGGCTGTCTGACTCCAGAGCTGCCCCCTCATAGGCGACGGAGCCCTGCCTCCTGCCCCCCCACCTGGTGTAGTCCTACCAGCTCTTCAGGCGGCCTCCAGAACACCTCTCTTCCTCCTGCAAAGCCCTCCCTGCTCTGACCCTCTGCTACCGGGCTCACCACCCGGAACACCCCCTCTGCTGTTGCCCACTCCTGATGTCTCTGTTCCCCGCTCACCATCTTCTTGGCTCCAAATTCTAAGAACGCGTAAACATTAGGTTCTGGGAGTTGGACGCCTGCCATAATCTCTCTCCGACCTCGAATGATTTTCATCCGCGTCTGACCTCAGCCCTGGCTCTCGTGGTCGCGGCCGGACCACCACCCCTTCTCCAATGCTAAAACCCACATGCCAGCCTGCCCTGCTTTCTCCCTCTTGCGGCCACACTGTCATTCAAGCTTGCCTCTAAACCTCTTGCCTTGAGCACCCCACCCTCTTCCTCCTCCAATCCGCTGTTCTGAGGCTGTGGGGAAGGAGAGGAGGGGCAGTGCTTCGAGTGGGGACCACACGCACCTCCGTGATGCTGCTGGGACTCTGCGAACCCCGTTTCTCCTCTGCGGCCGCTCCCTTCCAGCCTCTGCCGCCAGGGGCGCTAGTGGGGCCCGCACGGCTGGAAGGGGAGAAAGGGCCGCTGCCTCCTGTCTGCTCTCCTTGGTCACCCGAGCATCACCCTGGCAATGGTGACATCTGGTTCCAGGCTCCAGTGTCCCTGCGCTCCCAGAACCAGCCTCTGTGCCTCTCAGAGGTACCGCACCAGCTGGGCAGTGCCTCCTCGCCCGAGATCCGAGTCCCATCTCCGTGGGACTCTCCTCCAGGCTTCTAGAATCCCATAATCCCAACCTGTCCTCTTGGTCCCCCATTCATGGGGGTGGGGTAGCTGCTTCCTGTGGTCTCCCAGTGTCGGCTTTCTGCCGCTTCTATCTTGCAATACCCATTTAACCAATTCTCTATATTAAATTCTTTGTTAAAATAATGAATGTGTTAGGAATTCCCTGGCAGTCCATTGGTTAGGCCTCTGCACTTTCGCTGCCGAGGGCGAGGGTTCAATACCTGGTCAGGGAACTAAGATCCCACAAGCTGCTAGGCGCGGCCAAAAAAAAAAAGAAAGAAAGAAAGAAAGAAAGAACGTGGTTTGTTTTCCTGGTTGCCTCTGACCTAATAAACATGTATACACATTTCCCATCTCCCTTCACCTAATAGCTCATACGTGCCAGACCTTGTTCTGTTTGACATGTATTAACTCACTAATTATTATTATCCCCACTTTACAGGGGAGAAAACTGAGGCAAAGGGAGACATAATTGTTTGCTCAGGATCACACAGCTGTTAAGAGTGGGCTCCAAGATCCTGGCTCCCAAGATAACACTCGTCTACACACGCTGCAGCGTCTCACTGCTGACAGTGAGCTGGTGTAGCTGGGGCATTAAGTGACCACATAATGTTCCCGTTTATGGATGGATGAGAGCTATTTTTGGATATTTGTATCATGTGGGGGTTTTAGCTATTAGAGAGCCTGGAGCCCCTTGAACCTGACACACTTAGGTCACTTGAGCCAGGAACCTTACAACTTTCTGAATTATTTTGGTCCATGATTTGTTGTAACCTGTCTCCTTAATGTTTAACCTTCTATCTTCTCAGCCCCGACTCCCCATGGCCTTTTTCCTCCTTCCATGTCTTTCCCTATGAGCCCACCTTGCCAGTGCTGCTGTAAATCTGGAGATACGGGCGAGGAGACGTCTCCTGTTTGGCAGACTCTAGAAGGTACCAGGAGGCACTGTGGTCTCACCTTGAATCAGAGTCTTCAACGAGGTATGGGTATTGGTGATACCCTGAAATGCCTCCAAAGGCCTCCACCAAGAGTTCCTGAAAACCCCATGACAGAAGAGGTTCTGTCCTACTGAGACTCTATGCTGGATTCCATTTCAGACTTTCCAGCGCCCGGCAGGGCAGCTGCTCTCTACCACTGCCCTTGCTGAAGCTGGGAAGGGTCACTCCCAGCGCGCTCAGCTCTGTCTGCCCAGTATTTTGCCCTCGCCCCCAGCATGGTTTCTGGTGTCCTATGGAGAGAATCAGCTTAGAGATCCAAGTCGGTATTATTTTTAGAACTAAAGATCATTCAGTCTCAGCTTGCTTGGGCCTGTTCAGGCAACGAGAACAAGGAAAAGTCTCATATTTTTCCAAAGTTCCTGTCGGAGTAGTGCAACATGGAAGCAACACTTCTGAATCATGGCCTCAAACGTTCTCCTTTGTTGCAAAGACTGACCTTGTCTTCCAAGTAATTCACTCCCTGGGGACAAGGCTGAGCCATTCTAAACACACGCCTCTTTGTCTTCTCTGCTCATTCTCCGACAATTCTTCGTGCCAAATCTGAACCTGGGCTTTCTCTTCTGGTTTTTAGAAGACAGGAGATTATATTTCCGTAATTCATGCTGAACCTGCAGCCCAGTTAGCAACAGGATTTTTTTTTTTTATAACTTGAAAACTGAAATTGGGTTGAATATGGAAATGTCAACTTGCACTGAGCAGAGCTGTCTTTGTTTTTGCAGGAAATGTCCAGCAGGTTTGGAGCCTCAAGGATCAGCCTGTTTTATAGAGAAACATTAAAACAAAACAAAAAAAACTGGAACTGAGCAAGAGAAGTTTCACTTCAAACTGTTCAAACTGCAAAAAACACATTCTTTGCAAAATGAGCAGAAGTGTTTTTCTGCTCAGTCCAGACCCTGTACTGGTCAGAGTTCTCCAGAGAAGAAACAGAACCAACATGATATCTATCTATTTAGAAAGCAAATGTTGAAGAGCTAAAAGGAAAAATAAAAAACTCCACAATCAGAGAACAAGCAGATGAAAAATAATTAAGGTAATAGAGAATCTGACTACAACTAACAAACGATCTAACCAACAGATGTAAAACACGCACCCCCAAACTGTAGGACACATATTCTTTTCAGGTGCATATAGGGCATTTACCTACATAGATCACATGCCGGGCCACCAAGTGTGTCTCAACACATAGCAGAGGACTGAATTCACTTAGGGTGTGTTCTCTCACAAAGTGGAATTAAATTAGAAATCAATAATAGATCTCTAGAAATTTCCCAAAGTTTAGAAACCATGCAGCACACTTCTAACAATTCACAGGACGAAGAAGAAATCACAGTGAAAATTACAAAGATTCTCAGACATAAAAAACCACGTCGGGACTTCCCTGGTGGTTGGGTGGTTAAGACTCTGCACTTCCACTACAGGGGCATGGTTTTAATCCCTGGTGGAGGAACTAAGATGCCGCATGGCGCGGCCAAAAAAACAAAACAAAACAAAGCCATGTCATTTTCAGCAAATGGCAAACAGCTCAGAAAGCCACAGACCTAGGGCGTGGCCTGGAGAAAGCAGGCAGATGGAGAGGGAGACTCAGGCCATATCAGGCTAAGGAGTTTGGGCTTATAAACCGTGGAAAGCCCTGGAGGCATTTAACCAGGGGATCTGCTGTGTGGATGTAGAGGGTGGACTAGAGATACTGGAGGGAAGGAAGGACGGAATGTGAAAGAATGAGGTCAGTTGGGAGGCCTCTGCTTGAGATACGAGGTCAATAGCTGTTCTCTGGGTCTTCCCTGGTGGCGCAGTGGTTAAGAATCTGCCTGCCAATGCAGGGGACACGGGTTCGAGCCCTTGTTGGGAAGATCCCACATGCCGCGGAGCCACTAAGCCCGTGCACCGCAACGACTGAGCCTGCGCTCTAGAGCCCGTGAGCCACAGCTACTGAACCCACAAGCCGCAACTACTGAAGCCTGTGTGCCTAGAGCCCGTGCTCCGCAACAAGAGAAGCCACTGCAATGAGAAGCCCACGCACCACAACGAAGAGTAGCCCCCGCTCTCTGCAACTAGAGAAAGCCCGCACTCAGCAACAAAGACCCAACGCAGGCAAAAATAAATAAATAAATAAAATAATAAATTATTTAAAAAAATAGCTGTTCTCTGTATCACTCATTGGGTCCACAGATACAAGTAGAGCCCCTACCACGTGCCAGGCAGCAGGAGGTCACTGGGGGTTCCTTTTCCCAGATACATTTTGTGAGCCATCCCAGTGCCACACAGATTGTTATACATAGGTCCTAAAGTGGGAAAACTTCCAACAGTGTAATCTAAATGTTCATTTTTTATGAAGCTTCATGTTAAAACAGAGCCTGGTTCTGTAGTTCTTGATGCCAGGCTGAGACTAAATGCCTAGCCTGAGGGTGCTTCCCATGATGTTCTGTGCCTAAATCCCAGCCTCTTCCCTCCAGGCCTGAGCCAATCTGTGAGGGCAGCTGTTTCTCATAAGTAGCTCCCAAATGGTTAGCCCAAATTCATCTTTTATGACCCTTCTTCCTTATCTTATCAGTGGAGAAATAAGGTAAGTTTGTAGGAACTTAGACATTGAGGCTTGGTGAAGGTGAGTACTTCCGATCTTAAATTTTGTGATTTTTCATCAGAGTAATTGATTATTAATCCTAGTGAGAGACCCACAGCAGGGTGAAGAAGGTGGGAGGACTTATTATTAAAAACCACAAAAGTTTTTTTTAAAATAAATTTATTTATTTAATTTTGGCTGTGTTGGGTCTTCGTTTCTGTGCGAGGGCTTTCCCTAGTTGCGGCGAACGGGGGCCACTCTTCATGGCGGTGCGCGGGCCTCTCACCGTCGTGGCCTCTTGTTGCGGAGCACAGGCTCCAGATGCGCAGGCTCAGTAGCTGTGGCTCATGGGCCCAGTTGCTCCACGGCATGTGGGATACTCCCAGACCAGGGCTCGAACCCGTGTCCCCTGCATTGGCAGGCAGATTCTCAACCACTGTGCCACCAGGGAAGCCCCCACAAAAGTTTTGAATAGGAGGGAGGCAAGGGTGTCAGAGTGGGTAAAGATATGTGAATGGAAGCAAAGATCAGAGAGAGAGAGATTTGAGGATGCTAGGCTGCTGGTTTTGAAGATGGAGGATGGGGACCACTAGCCAAGGAGAGCAGTGGCCTCTAGAGAGTGGAAAAGGCAAGGAAATGGATTCTCTTCCAGAACATTCAGAGGGAAATCAGCCTGCCAACACCTTGATTTTAGGACTTTTGACCTCCAGAACTAAGATTGTGTAAGTTTGTGTTGTTTTAAGCCACTTGGTGGTAATTTGTTACCACAGCAATAGGAAACAAATACAACTTCTAACACATTACATAATTTACTCAATTATTATGTTTATTTAAAAATTACTCTCCCCCTGCTAGGTGTACCTCTCGAGGGTAGGAATTTTTGTCTTTTTTTTTTTTTTCCTCTAAAGTATCCCAAACAACTAAAACAGGCCTGGCAAACCGTAGGTGCTCAGTAAATGTTAATAGATGGATAAATGGATAGATGTAGAAAGCGAGAGAAAGGAAAGAGTCAAGGATTCTCCTGAGACTTACTGACTGGGAACCTCACGTTATGTTTACTCACAGAGGGAATAGAGGAGCCGGTGCAGTTTGGAGAGACCTGAGAAAATGAAGATGGATTTAGTTTGGGGTATATTAAGGTTTGATGGGTTCTGTGGGATATACCTATGGAAAAAATATACCTCTATGGAAAATGTGAAGGGAAGTGGTTTCCTTTAGTTTTAGAAGGTAAGATGGCTTATGGCTGGGTCCATCGGCTGAACTTGTGTACAGGTAAACAATTTGGTCTAAGCTATTTACCCCATAGCCCATTTGCTTTTTTCCTTTCCTTCTTTCTTTTCTTTCTTTCTTTTTCTTTTTCACCTGCTCTAGGAGAGAGGGGGTGGGTGCATCAGTAATTCTGGAGAGCCAGCTGGAATGTGGGTCAGGCTGCTACAGGCCCTGGGGCAGTTCAATTTCCAAATCCTGAAGCTTCAGGCTTGTGAGGCTTCACGACACAAGAATCACAATCAGTTGCTCCCTCAGGCCCAATGTCACAACAGGCAGAGTCCTCAGAAGATGGAGAAGCAGGAGATCAGCTTCCCTCCCCAATCCTGAGGCAACTGATAACTAGTGACTCAAATGCTTCCCTGCCCTTTACTTTCTTCTTGGACCTCATTCAACAGGTATTGATTGCGTGCCTCTGGAACCCATAACACTGCCCTGGACACTGGGAAATACAAAGAACTAAGTGACATACGATCTTGCCCTAGGAGGACATACATCCTAGTCGGGAAGACAGATGTTCACAAAGCTAAGAAAAATAGAAGCAACTATACATGGTGTCATGCACGGTACCGCCCAGCGGGCGAGGGCGGCTTACTGTGGTTGAAGTATCTAGAAAGACTCAGTGGAGCAGACGTCACGTGAGTGGGTCTTTAGGGGACTGGAGCACATGGAAGGGGAGGAATAAAGGCTTTTCTGTTTGAGAGCAAAGACTGGCAGGAGTGCCTTGACTCGTTCAGAGAGACTTGCCTTACGTGCAGTTGCAAGTTTGGAGTTTGTTTGGGGAATAAATATCAGGCTCAGGAGTACACCACCTTTTGGGCATTTTAGTATCCCAGGCAACCACCCGGAAATAACCCCGCCCTCCACTTTTCAAAGCAAGCCCAGCCTAGCGCGGCGCATGCGCCTCGCAGGGCTCTCGCGCTGTGTTATCATGGAGGCGCAGAGCTAGATCGTCAGCCACCTCGGAGGCTGACATTTTGGATCCTGGCGGAAAAGTTGGAAAGGCTGACACCACTACCAAGTCAGGCTGCACCATCCAAGAAGATGAGAGCAAAAGAACTCCCGTGGAGCGACAAGATCAGGCGGCGGAGTGAATCCGTGATGCTTCCCTCGGAAAAAAAGCTTGTAGATAGTTGCGCACAGCCCTGCCCTCATCTGAGATGGTGACTGTGTGGGCGCTCTAGCCGCGCCTTTTCGATTCCCGGAGGGGGCGGTGCCGTCGTCACTGGCTTTGAGGTGGCTGCGGCACAGGTCGCAGCGAGCTCTGGTTGCGCCAGAGCCCTTAGTACCCTTTTGTACGAGGAGGGTGGGGGTCTCTGACCTCTTCCCTCCTGTGCCGGGTTTCTCGGTTCCTTCCCTACGCGGGCCTACTGCTCCCCCGTGCAGCCCCGCCGCGGGCCGGCTATAACTGCGCCCCCGGGCCGGACGATGCCCAAGAAGCTGCTGCTGCTGCCTCCGCTCTCCGTGTCCTCCGCTTTCCGCGCCCCGCGAGCCTGCCCCGCCGCCCGCCCGGCCATGAACGCCGCCCGTACCGGCTACCGAGTCTTCTCGGCCAACTCCACGGCTGCCTGCACCGAGCTGGCCAAGCGCATCACCGAGTAAGGGGCGGGAGCCGGGGATGTCCCGAGGGGCCCCTCCCTTGCTCCTCTTCGTCTCCACGTCCCCCGACCCGGGCGAGGGGTAATTTGGCCCCATCGTCCTGCCCCTGGGGGAGGGAGTCGCAGAATCCTGCCGTTTCAGGTCTGGACAAACCCTTGGAGGTGACAGAGGATCCCCCCACCCACCCCAGTTCTGCAGCTGAAAAGCGTTCGTCTGACTCTTGCTGGCTTCTCCCCACCTCCGGGTCCTTGGACCCCTCGCCCTGCTTTCGGCTCCCCACTCCCACCTCCCAGGCGGTGGTGAGGATTCTGTAACCGCTGGATTAGCGCCTTGGAGAGAGGGGCTCTGGGTTTGGCTCCCTTTCCCACGGTTGGGGTTGACCTCTGAAGCTGGTCATTGCCATTCCCAAGTCTCCCCGAGGAGACGGAGGCCCGCACGTAGTTACAACACTGGGGACGGACGGGGCGGGTGCAGTAGGTGGGGGCGGCCGGAGGGCCTTGCAGGTGGAAGACCCGCGAGGCGCAAGGTGCACCGACAGAAGTAGAGGTGTAGGGGAGGGCAGGGAGAACAGGGCAACCCTAGGGGAGCCGATTTGTCGGAGTTGGTGATAGAAACCATGGTCTAACCGTATTTTGTAAGTCCGTTAGATTCGATCAGTCTAAGTCTTTGCCTTTCCTTGTCTTTTTCACCTAAGGAAGCCTCTGGCCTCAAGTGGCCTTTGGGGTCTGAAGGCCTTGTGAGTCTTACCCCGGGCAAGAGACTTGATTTTCCTGAACTTCATTGGTAAAATAGGGATAATTCCATCTGTTGGACCCAGAACATTGTGAGCACGAACAAAATAAAGTAGATCAAGCATCTAGCAGAGCAGAGGCTCATAGTGGCCCTCTGAATAATACATGTTTACTAAATGGCCTCTTTTCTAGTTGGCTCTTGTGAAGAATCCCAGAACCCTAGTGTAAAGGAGGAGCCTTTTGAGCCCTTTGCAAATAAACTTGTTATAAAATAAATAAGCTTGTCTTTTAACTTTTAAAGTCATTTTCACATTTTAAACAACTTACATTAGAGTTCTGTGGGTTTTTCAGAGTTGATAATTAATGGCATGAAGATATTTTAAAATTCTAGATGAAAATGTAGAAGAAAGGGGAAACTTTAGTCACGTTTTCTCAGTAATGCCTATGTTCTTTTCAGTTAGAGTTTTGAATGAGATTAGAAGAGTGTAAAAAAAAAACCAAACAATCCTTTTGCAATCTACTACCTAGTTTCTATTTCTAGCCTCTGATTATTTGTCTTTCTTTTTGAGGCCAACTAAAATACTAATTTTAAATATAAAGCTTGTGTTTGTTTACCTTGGGTCAGATTTACCACAGTGACCTTGCTAAGAGAAAGCAGAGGGAGGAGGGCAGATTTAAATAGTCAATGGTTTCGCTTTTTTGTTTTTATATTTGGTTCTTGAAAAGTTCCAGAGAAGTTTTAAGTTTTAACCACTTTTAAGTGTGCAATTCACTGACATTAAGTACATTCACAGTGTTGTGTGATTATCACCACTATTCATTTCCAGATCTTTTAATCGTTTCAAACAGAAACTCCGTACCCTTTAAGCACTAACTCTCCATTCCCCCTACTCCCAAGACCCTGGTAACCTCTGTTCTACTTTGTGTGACTGTGAATGTGCCTATTCTAGGTACTTCCTATAAATGGAATCATGCAGTATTTGTATTTTTGTGCCTGACTTATTTTACTTAGAATTATTTTTTCAAGGTTCATCCGTATTGTAGCATGTACCAGAATTTCATTCCTTTTTAAGGCTGAATAATATTCTGTTGTACACTTGGCTGGAGTGTTTTTATTTTTTTTTTTATTTTATTTTATTTTTTTTTCTTTTTGCGGTATGCGGGCCTCTCACTGTCGTGGCCTCTCCCGTTGCGGAGCACAGGCTCCGGACGCGCAGGCCCAGTGGCCATGGCTCACGGGCCCAGCCGCTCCGCGGCATATGGGATCCTCCCAGACCGGGGCACGAACCCGTATCCCCTGCATCGGCAGGCGGACTCTCAACCACTGCGCCACCAGGGAGGCCCTGGAGTGTTTTTAAACGGATTCCACCCTTATATCATTTCATTCATAATTCATGGTAATGCTAACTGATAAGAACTGAAAACAAACAAAAACCTACCATTAATTCCTTAATATCTAGTATCTAGTCCTTGTTCAATATTTCCTAGGTTGTCCCCAAAATGGGTTTTTACACTTGGTTTGTTCTAATCAGGATCCAGACAAGATTCACACTGCATTTGGTTAATGGCACTGAAGTCTGTAACGCTTTTGACAATTGAGGCATTTACCTTGGGCTTGTGTGTCTTGGAATTATTGCTAGCAACCACATATTTGTTGGGTATTGATGTTCCAAGACAATTATTATTCAAAAAAACAATGGAACTAGACACTAAACTTTGATTGTGGGTTCTTCCCAGTAAAGCAGTGTGTTACAGATTGGTGAGTGCTGGAAGCTGCTTGTGGAGTGACTGCAGTTTTTAGTTCTTAATGAATTAAATTTTCTAAATTTTTTTTTTTTTTTGGTAAAAGAATGCTGGTGTAGTTATTGTAGTCTTTTTGTTAAACACATGCCTGTGAACTGGAGTTTTTAAAAAAGAGCGTTCTTAATTGCCTCCCCCTCCCCCTCCTTTAGGCGTCTTGGTGCTGAATTGGGGAAGTCTGTGGTTTATCAAGAGACCAATGGAGGTAAGTTAAACTTATTTCTTAAACATCCTTTGTTCTCTAAACTCTGTTTAATCGGCTGGCATGTTTTTAAAAGGCGAATGTTAATCATGTTTAACACAGAAATGAGGTTTTTTTTTTTTGCGGTACGCGGGCCTCTCACTGCTGTGGCCTCTCCCGCTGCGGGGCTCAGGCTCCAGACACGCAGGCTCAGCGGCCATGGCTCTTGGGCCCAGCCGCTCCGCGGCATGTGGGATCTTCCCGGACCGGGGCACGAACCTGCGTCCCCTGCATCGGCAGGCGGACCCTCAACCACTGCGCCGCCAAGGAAGCCCCGCGTTTCTGTTTTAACAGTTGGGGCGGAGGGCATTCCGTTCATCCCTCTAAATCTTGACTTCTTTGCTCCTCCTTAAAAGTCTCCTTTCCTCCTGTTCCAAGATAATGCAAATATCCTGTCGTTCTAGAATGAGATAAAGGAGCGATGTAGAGAGTAAGTTTTTTCTTCCATATTGCGCTGTATTTGATAAGTACTTTTTACATTTATCTGTTTCATTAGGCCATCAAATGACATTAAGTGCAATCGGTACTAGATAGTAATGACTTATTTAAAAAACTTCCTTGAGTTAGTTTTATCTCTCATTTTTTTCTCTCAAGTCTTGTTGACCCTCACCCTGGGTTGGTCACCCATTTTTGCTGCCGCCTGGGTTTCTGGGGAGAGCTGGAACATTAAATGATATTGCTTGAAAGCACTTGTTGATAGCCAATGTCCCAGGAATGCAGCAGCATCATAACCCCCCCCCACCTCCCCAGTGGGTTCCAGAGTATAATGTCATCACTCATTGCGAAGACAAGTTCGTATAAAAACAATTTGGAATTATTTTTGCAGAGTTGAAGGCCTTGGATTCATGTTTTTGTACTTGCTTTTCTCTCTCCAAGGTGTAACTGTCTATGGTATCACTAGCTTAACAGGAGATAATTAAAACAAAATTGATGTTTGGGGAGCTAATAAAGCAAAAGTGTTGGAAGAGGGAAAGATAGTTTAATGGGTAGTAATGGAAAGCACACGTTCCCGGGGTGTGTGTAAGTTACACGTGTGTTGTAATTAACCCCCAGAAACCCTTCATCCAGCTTCCACACTCACAACTTTTAACTTGGTGACTTGAGAAATTCTCCTGCCAGGACAAGTCAGGAGATGCTGGTATTTAAAAACCTGAAGATGGTGCAGATAGGTGAGATAGCCTATTTAACAGTAATGAATTTCCTTCATTGTGATGGCATTTGGGTTTCTCATAAATGAAGCGCTGGAGGAAAAGAGGGTGGTTTAGGGAAGACCTTTTTCTCCATCCTCCCATCCCTGTTCCAGGCCTCCTAGCTCTCTCTCATGCTGTCAAAGTAGCTTCTTAACGGGTCTTCTTACCTCCATTTTCAGCCTCTCTAGTCTGTTCTACCCACTTCCATCAGGATATTTCCAAAATGCAAACATTTTTACTTACTACTGTTTAAAACTGTATAGGCCATGGTCCAGTCTCCTTAGCAATCACGTGGGGCCCTTTGGGTTCTGAGTTCTGCCCATCTCACCTGCTTCGTCCTTCATCACGTTCATCAGCACGTCTTGTGTGCTCTGATTCAAGAATCCATCTGAAGCCTGCCTGCCTCTCACTACCTCCACTGCAGCTGCTCTGGTCCAGCCCGCCATCTGTCGCTTGCCTGGACTCCCTCAGAAGCAACTGGAGTGGCTCCCCCAAGCAGCCCTTCTTGCTTTGCCACCGTTGTCCTCACACAGTAGCCAGTGATCACACGAGTCCTCCAGTGGCTCTGCTGTCACCCCTTGGAATAAAATCCAGACTCCTGCGTGGTGTGGTCCTGGTCAGCTCCCTGACCTCCTCTCTGTCTCTCTCTCTCCTCTCTCGCTGTGTTTCCGTGCACACAGTGGCAGCCCCACTCTGCCCCACGTCTTTGCATGTTGCGTGCTCCTTGCCTCACTGTATGTTCCAGTCTACAGCGAGGCCGTCGTTTCCAGGCCTCTTTCTCTTTTATCATGGCTGGTCTTTCTCCTGCACATTGGCCTGGAGAGTTTGCCAGCCTTTGGCATTGCATTGTCTCTCCTGAGTCAGTCTTTGTCCCCTTGGTCCAGGTCCCCCACTTTGGGACCCCAACTCAGGGCCTGAAACAGAGGAGGCATTGGCCTTTGTTGAAAGAATAAGGATATTAACTTTTGGCCTCTTTATTCGCTGTATACTTTTCCCTAAGCATCTTGTGTTTATTTAGTGACGGATATTCTTTTCTGGACCCTGAGATTTTATGTACACTTGTTTGTTGCTTTTGCCTTCTAGTCTATTTTTGGCTTTTTCTCCCCTTAGCTTGACTGTTTTTTACATAAGTACATGCCATTCCGAGATCTCTTAAGAATTTATTTTGGTGCGCTAAGCAAAGCATTGGTTTAGACTCACCTTTACTTCCTCCAACTGCTGCCTAATTATTGTACCGTGAAGAGCTTTTCTTCAAACTGCAGAACGTTTTTATTTTTCAGAAACAAGAGTTGAAATAAAAGAATCTGTTCGTGGCCAAGATATTTTCATTATACAGACAATACCTAGGTAAGAGCACTACTTTATTTATCTCTCTTCCTCAAAAAATCTTAGTGATATAACTTATTATCTTTTCATATGAACAACAATTCCATTTTCTTTAAATTATAAATGTGTTTGCACATTAAATGCTTTCCAAAATACTATATATATGTGTACACATATATGTGTGTGGGTCTATATATGTGTGTGTGTGTCTCTCTCTCCCTATAAATGTATGTATATATATAGTCTTTTGGAATTCCTGCCATGCTTGTCACACTATACTTAACTGTTGTTGTTTACTTTTTAATTTTTTTTAAATTTTATTTATTTATTTATTGGCTGTGTTGCTGCATGCGGGCTTTCTGTAGTTATGGTCAGTGGGGGCTACTCTTTGTTGCGGTGTGCGGGCTTCTCATTGTGGTGGCTTCTCTTGTGGAGCACGGGCTCTAGGTGCGTGGGCTTCAGTAGTTGTGGCATGTGGGCTCAGTAGTTGTGGCTCATGGGCTCTAGAGCGCAGGCTCAGTAGTTGTGGCGCACGGGCTTAGTTGCTCCACGGCATGTGGGATCTTCCTGGACCAGGGCTCGAACCCGTGTCCCCTGCATTGGCAGGCAGATTCTTAACCACTGCGCCAGCAGGGAAGCCCCCGTTATTGTTTACTTGATCATCTTCTCCAAGCTTTAAACTCCTCAAGGACAAAAATATTCTACCTCCATTTGCAGGAACCTAGGCCAGTGTCTGTCCGCTCAGCTCTCCTGGAAAGCCTTTGTTGTTGTTAAATGGTGGGTTTTATTTTGCACAGTGACCTGTCTCTAGCCTGTCTGTCACAGATACTATCTACCACTCCTTCCCTCAGGGTGGGAGGACTGGCCCTGGGGGAATCCTGGCATACCTGAGCATGAACTTCCCTGTGGGGTTATCTCCTCTCAGCCCCTCACTGGGAATGGGGTCGATAGATCACGAGTGTCTTTGAAAAATCCAGACCTTCACATCTTGATCCGTTCAGATTCCTGAGGCCGTGTTAGTAATAAACACGGCACTGGCTGCCAGCAGGGTGCGGATGCTTTACACGGATCATTTTTAATCCTTGTGTGTCAGTCCTACATGGCAGCTCTTGTTGGCCTCTGTGATTTATGATAAGAAATATGTATCTGGTCTTCCTTTCCTGGCACAGAGCTCCTAAAACCCTTGGAATATCCTAAGTGATAAGAGCAGTAAAGGTATCTTTCGTTATTCAGAACAAGCCCCTTTCAGTTACACCTGAGTTATGTGAGTGAGGTGATTTTTGGAAAGCCCCTGGATAAACACAGGATGGGGGCTGGTTGCCAGGGTAACCAACCTTGTGGTTAGAGGGTTGGTACTTTCAGCCCAGCCCCCCTGACCTCTGGAGAGGGGAGAGGGGCTGGAAGTTGAATCAGTCGCCAGTGGCCAATGATTTGATCATTTGTGCCTGTATAATGAAGCCTCCATAAAAAACTGAAAGGACTGGGTTCGGAGAGCTTCTGGGTTGGTGAAGACGTGGAGGTGCTAGGGGGTGGTACACCCAGAAGGGGCGTGGAAGCTCTGCACCCCTTGCCCTATACCTCGCCCTGTGCACCTCCCCCATCTGGCTGTTCCTGAGTTACATCCTTGATAGTAACCTGGTAATCTAGTGAGAAAACTGTTTTTCTGAGTTTCATTTATTTATTTATTGGCTATGCCATGAGGCATGCGGGATCTTAGTTCCCCACCTGGGGATAGAACCTGTGCCCTCTGCAGTGGAAGCACGGAGTCTTAACCACTGGACTGCCAGGGAAGTCCCTGAGGTATTTTTTGCCTTTTTCTTTTTTTTTTTTTTTTTTACTTTGCTCTAGCAAATTAATCGGAGCTGAGGAGGGGGTCATGGGAACCTCTGATTTATAGCGGGTTGGTCAGAAGCATAGGTGACAGCCTGGGCTTGCCCATGTCTGAAGTGAAGAAGGGGGCAGTCTTACTGGGCCCTTAACCTGTGGGATCTGATGCTTTGTCCAGGCAGAGAGTGTCAGAATTGAGTTGAATTGTAGGATACCCAGCTGGTGTCCCGAGATTCCGAGAATTACCTACGTGTGGGAAAATCCCCACACATTTGGTGACCAGAAGTATTCAGTGTTGTAAATGTACACAGAAGGGAAAAAAATTTTCCTTACAGCCTCCTGTGAAGGGATTGAGAAAACGGGGTCTGAAGGAAACTGAGGACCACGGGGTCATGGAGTGAGTAATCTGAACCCTGGTGTAACAGAGTTCCCTGTACACTGGTAACTGCTAGATACTAAGTATTTTAATACTTTTTTCTGATCATGCAGAGTAATGTTCATCTCTGCAAACACAGGCAGTATAGAAATGTGTATCAGAAAATAAAAATTCCCCAGCCCTCTGAGATAACTAAATACCTGGTTGTTCCTCTTTATTTGATAATGTGCATACAAATTTAGGCTCCATAATTCAGGTGAGCCTCAAAACCAAAATAAAAGTAATTTTAATTTATCTGCATGGTTCAAGTTTCAAAAGGGTGTATGATGAGCCCTGCCTCTGCCATCAGCCACCCTGCTTCCCTCCCTGGGTACGGCAAGTGTTATCAGGTTCTTAAGCATTCTTTTCAGAGACTCTGTGTGCTCAAGCAGTTGCTTATATGTTTTTCTTCATTTTTACATAGAAGGAGTCTAATAGGGAATTCCCTGGCGGCCCAGTGATGAGGACTCTGTGCCTCCAGTGCAGGGTTCTGTCCCTGGTCAGGGAACTGAGATCCCACAGGCCCAGCGGTGCTGCCAAAAAAAAAAAAAAAAAAAGGAACCTAGAAAAATGGTACAGATGAACCGGTTTGCAGGGCAGAAACTGAGACACAGATGTAGAGAACGAATGTATGGACACCAAGGGGGGAAGTGGCGGGCGGGGGGGTGGGTGGGATGACTTGGGAGATTGGGATTGACACGTATACACTAATACGTATAAAATGGATACCTAATAACCTACTGTATAAAAAAAAATAAAACTCAGAAAAACAAAAAAAAGCGTGTAAGTTACCTCTAAATTGATAAGTTAGCAATGATTCTAATATCTACCTAAAGTTTACTCAGAAATTATTCTTCTTCCCAAAAGAAAAAGACAGTTATAAAATAACCATACCTGTAGCCACATCAATTATGTTAACATTTTATAAATACGAATTTTGTAGATTTGACTACATCATAATCACTGAAAAAATATAATTATTTAAAAATATTTCACTTAGTCAAAAAATTTTCCTACATTGAGGTCTTCTTTGCCTAGATGTACTTAATTCTGAAATGCTTCATCCACTTGTAAATATTTTCTTTTAGATCAGTTAATCAATGTACTTAACATGCAGTAAAAAAAAAAGTCTAATACGCTTTGCTGAACTTAAAGCATTGTACTCTATCAATACAGAAAGAGCTACCTTATCTTTAAAAGATTCTAATTTTGAAACAATCACAAACTTCCAGAAAACTAGCCTGTGCTGTGCAGCCACTTTAGACAGAGTTGCTAGCCTGGTGCCTCACCACCCCAAACACTTCAGCGTGTAGTTCCTACAAACAAGGGCTTTCTCTTATACAGCCACAGTGCCACCGTCAGAATCAGGATACTGAGACCTCTGTGTTGTCACCACCTAAGCCTCAGACCCCATCCCCGTGTCATCTGCTGTCCCCCAGGCCTCTTCCTGGCACAATGAGCCAGTTGAGGCTCAGGTAGCACTTAGTTGTCTGTGTCGTGTCTTCTGGACAGTCTGGAACCATCCCTCCGTCTTTCCTTGACTTTCAAAACTTTGTCACTTTTGAAGACGACACTTTGGCCAGTTTCTTTTGTCGAATGACCCTCAGTTTAGGTTTGCCATATTTCATTATGGTGGGATTCAGTGGAGCTGTGTTCCCATCTTGTCTTCTGCGGCTTCATACTGTGTTCTGTGGACACACCGAAGCATATTCCTCCTGTCGCATATGCTGTGTCTCTAGTCTTGTGCTTGCCAACTGCGGGACATCCTGTATGTGCGTCACATTGCCCGTGTTTAAGGTGTGTCTCTACGAAGATTCCAAGAAATGCGATTGCTGGGTGTGAGGATCCATGCATTTGTAGTATTGATAGATGTGGCTGCATCGATAGACACTTGAAATATTTGTGGTATCGACAGATAATTGCATATTGCCCTCCATGGAGGATCTACTAATTTATGTTTCCTCCAGCAATTTTGGTTTTGTTCTGTTTGTCTCCTGGTGACGGGAATCTTTTTGCCCCACGCTTTTGTTTGACACCTGCACCTTAGGAATGAGGGGAAAGCCTGAGGGGCTTGCGTAGCCCTAGAACATGTGTAGTCAGAGAGCTTTGACACTCCCCTTGGCTGCTCCCTGGCCTTCTGTGCTTATCCTGGTTTTTGTTGGTGGTGAATGGTAAGGTTGCATTGTCACCACTTCTTTTTTTTTTTTAACCTCTGAATTCTTGAGTTCCTTAGGGTATAGGACAGAGCTGCAGGTGACCCTAGATCCTTGGCTTGGCCTCCTTAGACTACTGAGAGCCTTTTACTAGTTTATTGAGGCAGAGAGAACAGAACCTCGACCTTTGTAGCCATAGACGGGCCACCTTTGTCACTCATCCTCCAGGAAATTTGGGGGTCTGACTCCAAAGGCAGTGGTGGTCAGTGAAGTCTCTTTACTCTACCCTAACTGAATTTATGGCAGCAAAAGAACATGTGTCCTGTCAGGAACTGTTTATCTTTAAGGAATCTTAGCCATAATTCACAGGTCTGCACCTCAGCCTGGAATTTGAGCTCTGACTTTGAACTCATCTCTAGGACAAGAGTTAACTTGGTCGTGGTCAGTTGTGTGCCAGCACATGAGCAGCTGTGCTCTTGGTAGCTTTGTTCTGTTCCGTGCAATCAGGAATCATCCCTGAGTTAGGGGAGGAACTAAGAGGTTATGACCTTGTCATGTCAGAGACCCCATTGTGTCAGATAGTCCTGGATGCCGTTAGTGACCGGGGACTTGATGAGCTGCCTTCCTGCTGTGTGTGTAGACAGCTGACGTCCAGCTGTTGGAGAGCCAGGGTGTTGACCAGTCTTCATTTTCATGATGAGCTGGGATGGTCGAGGCTTTGATGCCTTTGTGAAAGTATAATCTTTTCCAATCAATTTCTTAATCATAGGATTGACTTAGCAAGACCGAATTTAAAAAATTTTTTTATATTGGAGGGTAGTTGATTTACAATGTTGGGTTAGTTTTTGCTGTATAGCAAAGTGAGTCAGTTTTACATACACATATATCCACTTTTTTTTAGATTCTATTCCCATATAGGTCATTATAGAGTATTGAGTAGGTCCCTGTGCTATTCAGTAGGTTCTTATTAATTATCTATTCTATACGTAGTAGTGTGTATATGTCAAGGACCAAATGTTTTTAATAGTACCTCTCTGAGGCTATCGAGTATTCTAATTTCTTTACTTTTATTATGAATTCAGGAAGTAGGGAAGAGATATAATAATAATAGAAATAGCAGACTTTGCCCTGGCTGGTGTGTGAAGTTGGTGACATGTGTGAGGCTGAAGGGCTTCAGGTGGATCATCCCCTCCACCAGTCACCACCCTCTGAGGCAGGTGTCATCATCACCCCCTTTTATGTCCTCTAACCACAGATTTCCACACTGGGGTATCATTGTGCACTTGTTAATGCATGTAGGGTAGAGGGACAGCTATATCCATAATTTCCTTTTTGTTACAATACATCTCCCTCCCTAGTTTTAGTTCAGACTTCTTTAACACGTCATAAACAGTATAAGTTCACAGTCTATTGGCACGACAAAATAACGCTCACTATTTTTTTTTTTTTTTTAAACGCTCACTATTAACAGCCCTGTCCTGGGATCTTGAGACAGCTTGTGGTTAGTCTTCTTTGTGACAAGAAGTTGTGCTTTATCTAATTCTTGGTTTCCATATCTCATGGTAACCAAGAATGCAGTAGAAATATTTAGTACATGCAGTTTAGAGTGATCCTGGGGCAGTAACACATACGGAACTTTATACTGTGCAGGTGTTTTCCAGGGAAAGGACAAATTAATGTGGAAAAATGAGTTGGTTAATGGCTAATTGGGAAACATTTGTAGTTTTTTCTTCCCATTTGTGCTTAGGATACTCGAAAATTTGAACAAAGGAAGAGGTAGGGAGCAGTCCATGGAGTTGCAGCAGAGAAAGTGAATCTTGTAGAATAATCTTGACAGCAATTTTACACACTTACTGGAAAGGTTTCCTTTTGAAGGAGCAGCACAGATATACATGGTGCTTTTGGAAACCAGAGCCCTGTCCTGAAGATGGTGCAATTCCCTTGTGTGTACTTGTTTTGAGATTATTGAGAAGCCACAATTGTCTTCCTTGTGAAACCATGCACCTCAGATTGGGACCTGAACCCACGTGCCGGGACTCGAACCCAGCCAAAACCCATGGTCTTCCAACGGAGATCACACATCTGGTTTTAGGACTTAATGAAGTTCAGGTTCCTTCCTTCCTTCCTTCCTTCCTTCGGTCTTCGTTTCTGTGCGAGGGCTTTCTCTAGTTGCGGCAAGTGGGGGCCACTCTTCATCACGGTGTGCGGGCCTCTCACTATCGCGGCCTCTCTTGTTGCAGAGCACAGGCTCCAGATGCACAGGCTCAGTAATTGTGGCTCACAGGCCCAGTTGCTCCGCAGCATGTGGGATCTTCCCAGACCAGGGCTTGAACCCGTGTCCCCTGCACTGGCAGGCAGACTCTCAACCACTGCGCCACCAGGGAAGCCCCCGAAGTTCAGGTTCTTGATGTCTCGTTGCAGAAAGAATTCAGTGAGAGACAAAGTGATAGGTAAGATGTAGATTTATTTAGAGAGAAACACACTCCACAGACAGAGTGTGGACCATCTCAGAAGGTGAGAAAGGCACCAGGGTCTGGGCTTGTCAGTTTTTATAGGGGTGGGTAATTTCATAGGCTAATGAGTGGGAGGAGTATTCCAGCTATTTCAGAAAGGGGCGGGGACTTCCAGGAATAGGGCCACCGCCCACTTTTTGATCCTTTTGGTCAGTCTTGGAATTGTCATGGCGCCTGTGGGTGTGTCATTTAGCTTGCTGATGTGTTACAGTGAGCGTATACTGAGGCTCAAGGTCTAGTGGAAGTTGACTTGCCCGCCATCTTGGACCCATTTGGTTCTAATCAGTTTCTGTCATATCCTCAGGCTATGTCATGCTTTCAACGGTTATGCCCTGCCCCCTTCCCTCCTGTTTCACCTGTGGTTCAGTTTGGTGGTATCAAAGCAAAAACATCCTCACCTTGTGGTTCCTGTATCTCTTAGGATGACGGGGATTGGAGAGGAAAAATTTGGAGAAAGGACAAAGAGAATGTCTGTGTGTGTGTATCCCATAAAAAGGATTATTGGGTTTGTCACAATAAACTATTTTATTGCTGACTACAGAATATTTTAGTGACAACTAAATTTCGTTAATTTAGCAGGGAATTTAGTTTTTTAGTACTCTCTGCTATAAATGGTTATATAGATTATTAGTTGAAGCAAAGCACACAACCTAAAAGTTGCAGGTTAAGTTTTATTTGGGGACCTTACTGAGGACTGTAGCCCGGAGCCAGCCACTCAGATGGCTCTGAGAAACTGCTCCAAAGAGGTAAGGGAGGAGCCAGGATGTATATGAGGTTTTTGCTGGAAAAAAACCATGTACTGGAACATCACAAGATTACCGCTGATCACAAAGAACAGACATCTCAAGTTAATGATTTTAGATGCAAGGATCTGGGGTCACTGAAATTATTCCTTAGATATGCATCTTTCTATCTAGGGCAGGTATCCAAAGCACACAATGCTGCTTATTCTCCTCCATCCCGAATTCCCCTCGGGGCTTGCCTTCAGTGGGCAACTGCAGTGGCAAGTGGCTTGATCCTGGTTGAATTGGGATGGCAGGCAGCATCCTTTGTTTACTGGAATGGCAGGGAACATCCCTGTGCACAAGGCGAAGGAGTGTATCTTACAGATTTTTCTATTGAGGAGGAGAGGATGTTACCTAAAGTAATAAGGCTGATTTTAGACAAACAGAACAAAGCTTAGACATTGAAATGAGTTCAGTCGCCTTTAGAGCCGATGTCCTGAGATATAATATAGACCTTTTTCTGGTGCTGCCCTTGTTCAGAATTTCTTTGGCATTCACCTTCTGGTTGTATCTCAGGAAGGACCGGATGCAGGCGATGTGTAGGGCAAGGTATGCAGGAAGGGATGGAGCTCTCACGCCACTCTCCCCAGTCTCTACACGGTCTCCAACCTGGAAGCTCTCTGAACCCCCCCCACCCAATTTGGCTTTTTACTGAGGCTTCATTACATAGGTATGATTGATGATATCGTTAGCCTTAGGCGATTGTTTCAACCTCCAGAGGTCATGGGGATGGGACTGAAAGTTCAACCCCTCTAATCACGTGATTTGTCTCCCTGGCAACCAGTCCCCTCCTTTAGGTGCAGTCCAAAAGTCTCCCCCTTCACATAACTAAAGACACCTTTATTCCTCTCGAGGCTTAGGAAATTCCAAAGGTTTTAGAAGGGAGCTTGGTGCCCGAAATGGGAACCAAATACATATTTCTTATTATAAATCACAATATCACAGGGTGGTACTCAAGGAGTTTCAAAATGTACTGAGCATTGGAACTAAGTAAAATAGATACGAAGCTTACAAAGTGTTTTTTTGAAGGACAATTTTTCATGTTTATGTTACAAGTTCTAGTATGGTGATGTAACATAAGAAGAGGCATTAAAAGAACATTACAGCTTATTTGCTGCAGGGGATTCATTGTTGGAGGTGGGGACGGGGTAAATCGTACTCCATGACCTGTTCTCAGTACTTGCCTCTGTGGTGTTGGTCTGTCTTTGCAATTTTAATTGATAGGTATAGACCATGTCTGTTTCTTTAACTCTCATTTTTGTCTGTCGAAAATGAGAGAGCAGTCAGGGCTGAGTTTAATATGAGATATGATAGTCTCAGGGCAGAGAAAAATAGTTGGTAAACAGTTAAGATTGTCCTACTTAGATACAAAGACTACAGGCACTAGCCAGGATGTACTTGGAACAGTCTTAGGGAACAGATAAACAAAGCAGGGGCCGCCAGCCAATTTCTCTTCGCCCTGCTAGCCCACAAAATAACTGCTTGGTATCCAATTTGTCCAGTGTCCCTCAGTGAATGGGTAAAAGCCGTTGTGACAAAGGCCCTTTTGTTGCCTTCCCTTCCTGACCAATAAGGGGTGGGGCGGGGGAGGCTTTCCTTAGCCTCGGGCTAGAGAATGTTGACTCCCTTGGCACAGGGCATTAGGAAGAGGAAAAAGTAAAAAATAAAAACCTCAGGAGAAAAATTAGTAATTAGCGGAAAGAAAGTTACTCTGAAATCAAGGCTCCTCCAAACCTGTTCCTGTTGTTACATTAATGTCTTACCATCTGGCCTTCCCTTGTGTGCTATCCAAACCTCATGTTGTGTGGTTGTGTCTTATAAATGCTATCACAAAGCCAGCTAGAAACCCATGACCCAGATAGCTACTCTTCCAGGATCTGCTTAATTAACTTCAACAGTTATTGTTGGCATTGGGATCTTGTGTAAGAAACCACCAGGTCCAGTGGAGCTTTTATAATGCCACACATTGCATCACACAAGTGGAAGGTTAAGAAAGCTCTGATTTTATTTCTAACGTTGACAAGCAGTCTATATATGGAAGAGGCCTTTGCTACGGTGTATATGATGCCTGTTGTTTAGATATGGACTCCTGAGTTACCTATATTCTGTCCTCTGAGTACTGTGCAGGCTTCCAGCTCAACCAGCAGAGCCCACAAGGCATCAATGTAGATGATCCGTTGTGGGAAGGGAAGCTCTCCCCTCTGGAATGAAGGATAAGTGTTTGGGAAGGGGAACATTCTTAGGTGAGTTAGCTGTGCTCCTTGGGACAGATGATTACAAGGGTGATCCCGGGGCGGGTCTCTGGCCTTCCCCCACATGAGGTCAGCCTTGCTTACCCTGTTATCTCCCCACCTGACACACCTAACACAGTGCCTGGTGCAAGGTGCTCAATAAATATTTGTTGAATTGATGACCCAGGATGAAAACTGTTGAAAAGTGCTGAAAATCGACCAAATATTATGAATTCCTAAGTACCTTGGAGGTGTTTGATAAGTGTTTTATTTATTTATTTTTTAAATTTATTTTATTTATTTTTATTTTTGGCTGTGTTGGGTTTTCGTCACTGCGCACACGCTTTCTCTAGATACAGCAAGCAGGGGCTACTCTAGGTTGCGGTGCGTGGGCTTCTCATTGCAGTGGCTTCTCTTGTTGCAGGGCACGGGCTCTAGGCTCGCGGACTCAGTAGCTGTGGCTCGCGGGCTCTAGAGCACAGGCTCAGTAGTTGTGGCTCACTGGCTCAGTTGCTCCGCGGCATGTGGGATCTTCCTGGACCAGGGCTCGAACCCGTGTCCCCTGCAGTGGCAGGTGGATTCTTAACCACTGTGCCACCAGGGAAGCCCTTGATAAGTGTTTTGTCCTGATTATACCAAAAGGTCGTGTGTCCTCTGACCTTTTGATGGCAGACTTGGGGCATTATTAATTTGGGAGCACGAGGGAGAAGAATGTACCACTTTATTTCAGAGGAAGGAAATGGCAGCTGGAAAGTAACGTCACCTGTCAGCAATGCAAAAGCCATGTCTAGGTTGACAACTGCATCTTGAAGTTGAGCCCAGAATCAACTCTGCCTACCCCGTGGGAGAAACAAACATAGAAACTTTTGACAGAATCTTGAAATAGTTGTGAAAAATCGAAACTACAAAGGAGAGGTTGGAAGTTCCACCAGTTGAACGTGGGTGTGGAAAACATTGTCAGAGTGAAAGGATGTCTTTGCATCACTCACTCCAGGGGCACAGGTGTAAACATAAACTGGAAGAGACTGGGAGAAAATGGCCTGACTGTCCTTCGAGCTAAAAAGCATTTCATGATGAGTATTTCATTCCACCACTTATTCAACAAGCATTTATTAAGTCTCTGCTATGTTGATGTCAGGCTTTCCATTTTGCTGCAGATCAGATAATTCAGAAACTGTATAATCTGAAGAGCCTATTCCTCACTTGGGTGGGGACTAGGACGTGAGAAATGATCTTCTTTATCTGGGGAAGGCAAGGGAGATACACTCCTGATGCAAAAGAGAGGCTGTTTGAAGACACTTGGATAATCCAAAGAGGAGTAGGAGGAGGCTAGAGAGAGAGGGTAGAGCTTTGGAAGGTCATCCGGAAGGATTTCAAGGCCCTTAACTTTAAGGGCAGAGGCCACCTTATGCTTTTTTTTTTTTTTTTTTTTTTTTAGTAAATTTATTTATTTTATTTTTGGCTGCATTGGGTCTTCATTGCTGCGCGCGGGCTTTCTCTAGTTGCAGTGAGCGGGGGCTACTCTTCATTGCAGTGCACGGGCTTCTCATTGCAGTGGCTTCTCTGTTGCGGAGCATGGGATCTAGGCGCACGGGCTTCAGTAGTTGTGGCACTCAGGCTCCATAGTTGTGGCTCACGGGCTGTAGAGCACAGGCTCAGTAGTGGTAGCACATGGGCTTAGTTGTTCCACGGCATGTGGGATCTTCACGGACCAGGGCTCGAACCCGTGTCCCCTGCATTGGCAGGCGGATTCTCAACCACTGCACCACCAAGCAAGTCCCCACCTTTTGCTTGATCAGCCTTGGCAAAGGGTTAGCAGTCAGCATTCGTTAAAATTTGGAAATAGCCTTACCTTTGAATACCTTTCAGATTCATATTTTCTTGTCTATCTGGGTAATCTTTGTTAGGAATCTATGTATCTCAAGGAAAGAAGGGATGGGGGAGATATTTGGAAATTAAGTTCCAAAATCTCCCCACCCCTCCCCCTTCTCCCCACTCCCAAAAGAAAAAAAAAGAGACCAGATTCTTTATGGTTACGGCAGCTAAATACAAGGGCGGGTGGGTTTCCCTTGGTGTTCCCAGGAAAACGAGGTGCTATAGCACTCGGGCCCGAGTTCAGGTCCCGGGGATGGTGCCAGCAGGTGTGGGTTCACTCTGGTCGTCAGCAGTCACTGCCTGCTTCACCTGCCGGGTGCTCTGGTGACCGTGTCACTGACAGAAGATCCAGGCAAAGGTGAAAGTGGATGACCTTGTGTGAATTTAAGTCACCTCACATGAAAACTGGAACTCAGACAGCTATAAAGAGGAGTTAATAAGCTTTCTCCTCTATTCAGGAAGCGCCGTCATAAGCTAGCGTGATGATCCACGTAACGTCATTCTTGGCAGCCCAGGTCAGATTGCTGAGGTTGAGATCTTTTTTTTTTTTTTGCGGTACGCGAGCCTCTCACTGTTGTGGCCTCTCCCGTTGCGGAGCACAGGCTCCGGATGCGCAGGCTCAGAGGCCATGGCTCACGGGCCCAGCCGCTCCGCGGCATGTGGGATCCTCCCGGACCGGGGCACAAACCCGTGTCCCCTGCATCGGCAGGCGGACTCTCAACCACTGCGCCACCAGGGAAGCCCTGAGGTTGAGATCTTTGCCAGGAGTTAATAACTGAAATTAATCCAAAAGTGCAAATCTCTTCTGTTTCAGAGACGTGAATACAGCCGTGATGGAGTTACTGATCATGGCTTATGCACTGAAGACCGCGTGTGCCAGGAATATTATCGGCGTCATCCCCTACTTCCCCTACAGCAAGCAGAGCAAGATGAGGAAGAGGGGCTCCATCGTATGCAAGCTCCTGGCGTCCATGCTGGCGAAAGCCGGTGAGTGTGGCCATCGCCCCGGCACCCCGCGCCGTTGCTTGGGACTGTCCCCTGTGCCAGATTAGTCCATACCGCAGGTAGCTGGTTGGGGACCTGTTTTCTCTGAGTGTTGTTCAGTAGCTACTTAGTCTTGCTTCCGTTTGCAGAGTTCTGCTTAGGGATAAGTGAGCTTAGGTGTCAATTCTTTTTCTGTTCTCTTTGTCCTCCTTCAGAGTGACCTTGTCTGCTTCAGGGCTTACTTCTCTCATCTTGGACTTTTTCCGCATTCCACCTTCTTTTCCATTTCATCTTATCATCGAAACTTCAGCTGGCGATCTTGGCATTCGGATGTGATCTTTTGAGTTTCAAGTCTAGATTTATTTAAACCTTAGCTAAATTCTATTGATGTACATAATAGTAAAACTGGATTTTTCCTTTACTACTTCTTCAGCTTATATACTCTTTTTTTTCCCCCTCCCCGATTGTCTCTGTACAGCAGATCATTTTCATTGTGTGTTTGTGTAGTGGTGACGTACTTTATGGCCTCTAAATCAAATGTAATAGCCCTTTACAATTAATGGGATTTTATTTGCCGCATGTTTATTTAAAAACTCAAATATATATCTGAGTCCTGAGAAACACATTTGAATTCCATTCTCTATAAAAATGTGTAATGTTTTTGGAAAGAACAAATAATTCTGCTTCTTCGCCCTGGAAATTTTTCAGTGACTTTGGCCATTTGCCATGTATTTATATGTGTACCTTTTTTTTGCTTAGCACTGTTGATTATAAGAGTATG
Source organism: Mesoplodon bidens (assembly GCF_964165515.1). Lineage (NCBI taxonomy): Eukaryota > Metazoa > Chordata > Mammalia > Artiodactyla > Ziphiidae > Mesoplodon > Mesoplodon bidens. Next base: position 39,775,522 of record NC_138179.1, on the reverse strand, counting down.
TTTTCATTGTTTTTCTGTACTTGCCCCATTCTCTTCGGACATATACACATGTTTCCAAACTCTTCAGTGTCTTATCATTGTGTTTGTGGATTTCTTTCCTTCTAGTATATATATAACTTGGCTTTTGCTTTCCTATTTCTTCTGCCTTAATCCACAGTCCTTTAACATTTCTTCCTAAATTCTTTAATCAGGGCCTATTTTTTACATCTATTTTTGCTCCAGTATTTAATTCCATGTTTATATTTTTGCTTCTACCTGATTTTTCTTTTCCCAGTGTTCAGGCCTAAGCCGATGATTATAGTAGAGGAGAGTGCTCTTTTTTAGTTTTAGTGTTTTAGTCCATGTGGTAGGTCATAGGCTCCTTTACTTTAGGCTTAACATTGTCTTTAGCTCATTACGTTTTGTTAAGATTGCAAATAAGGTCTATAACAAACATGCTTGTTCCCAGCACCCCCCTGCCTTCAGTCTTCCATTAGGAAAGACGCATTGGGCTTCTAGTTTGTGTCCACTGTAGCCGTTAACTTGTAGGGGTGAACTTTGTAATTTTTTGTTTTAAAATTTCAGGTTTAACTCACATTATCACTATGGATCTTCATCAAAAGGAAATACAAGGCTTTTTCAGCTTTCCTGTGGACAACCTTAGAGCCTCACCTTTCCTGCTTCAGTATATCCAGGAAGAAGTGAGGAGCATCAGCAAATACCCCATTGTCCTCAAAAGAGACCCTATGTAGTTCTTCTCTGGTACCAGATTTCAATATTGAAAGGCACATCCAATGATCAAATGATCTTTCCCTTAAGTCTTAATGCCTGAGGCAGTCAGATAAGGTCAGCATTTAGGCACAGAGGATAGTATTTTTTAAAGAAATTAAAAATGGATTTCCTTCTAAGTATCTTTAGCAATTTGCTTATATTTTCTAAAATGAAGGTTTTAGGAATTAATTATTTTTATCTTCTTGATGTAGCAGACTTTGGCAATGGTGCTAATTGATAAGGGTTAAAAAATGTTAAAATGAGTGAATGAAATTCTAGCTTGTTTGTTTGCTAGTATGGATCATTGTTATAAGAGGAAAAAAATGTATTGCCAGCACCCAGGTGTTATTTTTTTGATACCTTTTCAGTATTTTCTTATTTTTCCTCCAAATCTAGATTCCAAATTATAGAAATGCAGTCATCGTAGCTAAGTCTCCTGATGCTGCAAAAAGGTAAATAAGCCAGACATTTATACACATCCCTTTTGGGTGTTTCAGAATCCGAGGTCTGTCTTAACACGGCTTGTGAAAACTCATCAGCTCCAGCTCTCCCCCAAATCATTGTCATGCCCCAAACCACAGCTTTACCTCTAGTTTCCAAACAACACGAGCATTTCTCGGAGTTACTCATTTTTCCCCTGGGAGAAAATGAAGCTCTTCCTTCAAGTTCTCAGGAAAAGGAAAACAGGAAGACTGTGAGCGCCTTTGAGACAGTGGTTTTTGAGACCTTTTTGAACAGAGTTCTTCTGAAGATGAGGGACTTCCATGGCGGTCCAGTGGTTTTAAGACACCGTGCTTCCACTGCAGGGGGCACGGGTTCGATTCCTGGTTGGGGAACTAAGATCCAGCATGCCTTGAGGTGCAGCCAAAAAATAGGGGATAAAAACAAAACAAACAAAAAAACCCTGAAGATGAGTGTGACACTGTTGGACAAAGGGTAGAACCAAAATGATCTAGAATCAGATACCAGCCCACATCCCATTTTGAGTGGCCTCTTGAGGTATTTACATTCCGGCCTGGGCCGCACTTCCTGATTTGTAGAAGTAATTCCTTTGCATATCCATAAAAGGTTGAATGATATTTTCATTCCGTGGTTAACAAAGTGATGAAAAAGCAGCGTTTGGGTTTTCCTTCCCATGAACCTCACCCTTTCCCGTTATCTTCCTCTTAGGGCCCAGTCGTACGCAGAGAGGCTGCGCCTGGGCTTAGCTGTGATCCACGGGGAGGCTCAGTGTGCAGAGCTGGACATGGATGACGGCCGTCATTCTCCCCCGATGGTCAAGAACGCGACTGTCCACCCTGGGCTGGAATTGCCATGTAAGATCAGCTCTGTGGTTTTATTCTATTTGTAAATGGAAGAAAGTTTTGAATAGTATGAATGCCTAGGAGTTAATACCTATGTAGATGCTGTTGTGGTATTTTTAAATAATTGAATGGTATTATGTTGATTTTGCCTTTTGTCAAAGATTTGGTTACACACTTTTGTAGACTAGGTAAGGACAATTGAGCTAATCTGGGCAGCACTTGGCGTTCAGAGAGTGAAATAATTTTAGCTTTAGTAAAAATGTTGTATGTGTAGTGGTGTGAAATCTTAAGCTTTTATATTTTGGTAAGATGGATGATAGCAACCGTTGATCACATATCAGGCTTTGGTGATCAGATAACTTTAGCACTTAATTTAGTGATGTAGCCCTTTGACCTGATGCCTGACTAATTTATTTTAATCCAATAGAGTGGAAGCTATTTACTTTGGTGGACTTTTGAGTGACAATAACAAGCATTCTATGCTGGAAGATATATCATGGGTTTTAGAGGAAGGAGAGTATTTCTTTTTAAAATCTGTATCTATTTGCCATGCCTCAGAAAGATACAGACTAATATGCTGGGAAAATATTAGCATGGTTACACCGCAGACAGTTTATTTCAGACAGGCTCCTGTCTAAGGTATAAACATTACAATTTTTTTTCCCCATTCTATAAAATTTCCACTGCTCTGTTTTCAACTTTGGAGGTTTTTATTATAAGAGAAACAAGTAATATACTCCTTAAATTTTTAGTGTCACAGCATTTTTTTTTTGAGATTTTCATAATTAAAGTTCTTGAATAGGGAATACATTCACATATTTCAAAATTCAAAAAGTATAAAATCCTTTATGGTGAAAAACCTTTCCACCCACCCACCTCCCCCCTCTCCTGCAGCTACGCTGATCTCCAGTGTGGTTGGTTTCTTGTGTATCCATTTAGAGCTTTTATGCAAATACAAGCAAATTCCCTCATTTTCACGCAAACAGTTAAGTTGTATGTTATACATCGTTCTGCCCCTTGCTTTTTTCATTCAGTAGCTCGTTCTCAGTCCATACAGATTTCTGTCTTTACAGTTTCATAGTATACTGTTTTATGGATATGCCATAATTTATTTAACCAGTCCCCTGTTGATGCACTTATTTTTTTTTCCCAACCTTTGGGTATAAAAAACAAGGCTCCAATAGTAATAAACGTCTGTTGGGAATTCCCTGGCGGTCCAGTGGTTAGGACTCGGTACTCTCACTTCTGTGGACCTAGGTCTGATCCCTGGTCGGGGAACTAAGATCCCACAAGCCAAAAATAAAAATAAAAAAATAATAATAAGTTTTAAAATAAAATAAAATAAATAAACATCTGTTGAGTCCTTATTATATGCCAAGAGCCGCTCTAAGCCCCTTAGTAGATCTTCGAATTTGGTCCTTGCACAATAGTACGCATAGGTGCTCTTGTGATCCCTCATTCTGCCAGTGAGGAAACCGAGACACACGGCCGGGGCTGGTGGCGCCAGGGTTTGGAATGTAGCTGCTGATGCCAGAATCCACACTACTTTGGGTTTTTTTAGCTTTTTATTTTGAACGAACTGCAGACTTAGAGAAAAGGTGAAAGAATAATACAAAATTCCTGTCTATTCTTCACTCAGAGCCCCCAAATTGAACATTTATATATGCCTTTTTTTTTTCTGAACCATTGAGAGTGAGTTGCAGACATAATGCCCCTTTATTGCTAAATACTTGTGTATATTTCCTAAAAACAGAGACTGTCTAATATAACCACGTATGATTATCAGACTCAGGAAAATCACGTTGTTACGATACTGTTATCTAATCTGCAGACCTTATCCACATTTTACCAGCTGTCCCACCAATGTCCTTCAGAGGAAAAGAAAACAGTTTTTTGGGGCCCAGGACCCAGTGTAAGATCACACGTCGCACCAGTTGTCATTTCTCTTTGGTCTCAGTTAATCAGGAGTGACTCCTCTGTTCTTTGTCTCCAGTGACCTTGATACTTCTGAAGAGTGCAGGCCAGTTATTTGTAGAATATCCTTTCGTTGGGGCTTGTTTCTTTCCGCATATTGGGTTGAATCACTTATTACTATGATTTTTGTCAAATGGAGGTTTTTCTAATTCCCCTTCTTCCCTGTCCGTTCAGTCATTTATATCAGTGTGGATTCGTGGAATCTTGGTTTATTCAGCCCGTTATAGTCCATTGCTACTACTTGTGTTAATGCTCAAACTGTCTCATACTTGGCCAGAGAGGACTCCTTCAGGCTGCCTCCCATGTTCTTTGGACGTGTCCCTATTGTGTGTTGACTCTTCCTTGTTACTTCCTGGTACAACTAGATGTTCCATGTTCATCTCGTACTTTCTTAGCCCTGGGATCAGCCATTTCTCCACGGAGCCCCAGTTCCTTCAGTGGGAAGTAGTATTTAGAAACCAAGATTGGGGCTCCAGAGTGGACACACTCAGTCACTGTATGTCATTGCCTGTGATTAACCTCGACTTACATTCTTTCATAAGTGACCAAATGTATTTACAGGATAAAGACCAAGAAATCAGATTATTGGGTCAGAAGTTAAGTTGACAGATATTGCCAAATTGCCACAATATTTTATATGGTGAGATTCTCTTCTGAGAATGTTGCCTTATTACTTATTGTAACAGTGTTGTCATTCCTTCATAGATGGTTGGTATGTTTACATTACAACTTTTATAATTGCCATAGGATTGTTTTCTTTTTCTTTAATTTTAATTTTTTTTAATTTTTTTTTTTTTTTTTTTTGGCTGAGGCATTTGGGATCTTAGTTCCCCGACCAGTGATTGAACCTGTGCCCCCTGCAGTGGAAGTGCCGAGTCCTAACCACTGGACCACCAGGGAAGTCTCCATAGGATCATTTTCTGTGATCCCCTTTTATAGATATAGCCAAGGGAATTCTGAAAAAAATGTTATTTCTTGTATGTGTAATTGTATTCAGTACCTTCCAAATTAAATATGCTTTATGTTTATATATCAGTTTTGCTTCTAGTATGTCGTAATAGTTTATTCAATAGTAATGAAGATGAAGACATTAGAACAAGGACAAAAAGGAAAGCAGACTCTCGGAGTCTGTGTATTTTTAAGAAAGAAGAACTATGTTATCTTCCTGGAACCCATTTTTAAATTTAATTTAATTTTTTAAAGTATTTTTGATGTGGACCATTTTTAAAGTCTTTATTGAATTTGTTACAATATTGCTTCTGTTTTCTGTTTTGGTTTTTTGGCCAGGAGGCATGTGGGATCTTAGCTCCCTGACCAGGGGTTGAACCCACACCCCCTGCATTGGCACGTGAAGTCCTAACCACTGGACCTCCAGGGAAGTCCCTGGAACCCATCGTTTTAGAGCAGTAGCTCTCAGTGAGGGGGCTTTTGCTCCCCAGAGCATTTTTGGCAGTGTCTGGAGACATTTCTTGGTTGTCTCAGCCGGGGGGCATGGGGTGCTATAGGCATCTAGTGAGTAGAGGTCACAGATGCTACTGAACAATTATCCAGCCCAGAATGTCAATAGTGCCAAGGTTGAGAAGCCCTTTTTTTAAAGTAATTTATTAAAAGTGAGGTTGTTGGGGCTTCCCTGGTGGCGCAGTGGTTGAGAGTCCGCCTGCCGATGCAGGGGACACGGGTTCATGCCCCGGTCCGGGAAGATCCCACATGCCGCGGAGCGGCTGGGCCCGTGAGCCATGGCCGCTGAGCCTGCACGTCCGGAGCCTGTGCTCCACAACAGGAGAGGCCACAACAGTGAGAGGCCCGTGTACTGCAAAAAAAATAAAAAATAAAAATAAAAAAAAAAGTGAGGTTGTATAAATGTTTCTCTTTTTTAAGATAGAATTGATACCTCCCTGATGGCAAGGAATCTAATGAACTTGAAAGGATTGTGTGTCAGTGGTTCCACTGAACAGTGCTCTGTGTTTGCCACAGTGGTGACATTAAGAGCTTGGAATGCAAAAATGAGAGGGAGTCACCTGCTCTGCCTTGATTTTCCTGGCTTGTTAATTTTATAAGTGAAGGTATGGCTTTCAGCACTAAAGTGAAAACCAACATCCGCTCCTCTTGAGCATTTGTTAAATGTAGGTTTTGACTTGTTTGCATGTAGATAGCATTATGAGCTTGGAAATCATTTCAGTTCTAGTTCTACTGGCGACCTTATTTTATTTCGTATATCTCTTTTTAATATCAGTCTGTTGATAAAGTTTGACATTCCATTGAATTAGAAATAGACCGAGGTCAAAATGGATAAGGAATGAATACTTCCCCTTAGTCCCTTTTCACTCTTTATTTTAGGAGAGGAAGGTTTTTTAGATTCTGGCAAAACAGTAAAAGTGTGTGTGTGTGTGTGTGTGTGTGTGTGTGTGTGTGTGTGTGTGAGATCTAAAGGATGGTTGCAAAAGCAGCACTATTTTACCTGGAAAATGCTAATTTTAAATGCAAAAGACAATTTCCTACTTCTTTCATAAGAACATTGGAAATCATTTGCTAAATTGACATTTTTACTGCAGTAAGTCTATGTAGTTTTTTTTTTTTTTTTTTTTTTTTTTTTTTTGCGGTACATGGGCCTCTTACTGTTGTGGCCTCTCCTGTTGTGGAGCACAGGCTCTGGACGCGCAGGCTCAGCGGCCATGGCTCACGGGCCCAGCCGCTCCGCAGCATGTGGGATCTTCCCCAACCAGGGCACAAACATGTGTCCCCTGCAGGCAGACTCTCAACCACTGTGCCACCAGGGAAGCCCAAGTCGATGTAGTTTTAACAGTGATTTCTGGCCACAAGTAATGGCGCACAGTTCATTTTATTCTTAAACATACTGGGTTTTGTTTGACAAAGTGGAGAAAGAGAGCAGACTCTTAAACATAGAATAATTTTAGCACCCTTTATTCTTGACCTTCAGTACATATATTTTACTGGAAAGTTTGAATCATTAGTATTTTATTTTCTGGGCAAGCTTTTAGAAATTTGGGGGCATTTTTTTAAGCCTGTGAGGTCCTATTCTCTTGATGCTATAATGAAGTCTGTCTCTTTTTTAGTAGCCACCAAATTATGTATCTAGTTTGTGCCGATCCCAAAGGCAGTTATGAGCGGGGACTGAGCCTTTTTTTTTAAGCCTTGATCCTTGCCATGCCTGTTTTTCATTTCAAACTGACAAAAGTTTTTGGGGGAGAAGGTAGGCTTACAGAAAAGTCAACAGGAATACTGTGACATGCATCAAACTAGAGCTGAATTTCTGTTGATGTCTGATGAGGGTTACTGGCTTTCAGTCTTTTTTTATTTTTGTAAATGAGGAGTTATTATTATTATTATTTATTTTTAATTAATTTATTTTTGGCTGTGTTGGGTCTTCGTTGCTGCACGCGGGCTTTCTCTAGTTGCAGTGAGCAGGGGCTACTCTTCGTTGCAGTGCGCAGGCTTCTCATTGCAGTGGCTTCTCTCATCGCAGAGCACGGGCTCTAGGCGCGTGGGCTTCAGTAGTTGTGACACGTGGGCTCAGTAGTTGTGACTCACGGGCTCTAGAGCGCAGGCTCAGTAGTTGTGGCACACGGGCTTAGTTGCTCCGCGGCATGTGGGATCTTTCCGGACCAGGGCTCGAACCCGTGTTCCCTGCATTGGCAGGCAGATTCTCAACCACTGCGCCACCAGGGAAGCCCAGTCTTTTTTTTTACAGAGAAAAGTGGTCAAGAAAGGGGCCACATCTCTTTAAGAAGCGGGTAGGTCAACGTAACCACCTACCCACATGGTTTAATTTAAAGGCAGAATTTGAGGAAGGCTTTTCTGATGTTGGTGGTTTATTTCCTCCCCCTTCTAGGTGATACTTATACGCAGAGCCTTTTTGACTGCCCAAATTTAACAAATTGCCCTTGTTTCCAGGATGGGAAATCAGGAAATGTCTACTGAAATTTGCCAGTAAAATAGTGCTGAATTTCAACTCGGCTAATTTGCTAGTATACGCAAAGGGACATGTTCTTCCAGGTTTACAGCGCTTGTAGATAGGAGTCAGCTAAAATGGATTGCTTGCTGATAATTACTAAACTATATAATTACCCTGAATTTATTCTATTCCCGCTCCCCCACTACTAGTTTAGTAACTATTTCAGAATTTAAAAAAGCTTTCCCAAAAAAGTAGAATGTTTTGCCTGTTCTTCTGAAATATTTCCCCCCCCCTCAGTTTACTAACCTCCTTTTCAGGGTGAATTCCTATGTCCCTTCTGCATCCTGTAGTTTGCTTTGTACACTGATGGGCCGTTTTCACATATAAATTTTGTAGTGAGATAAGAAGCCTCTACTTTAAGGACCAGTTAAATCAGGAAAAGATGATGGACTTGTGGTTATTGTCTTCAGCTTCCTAACTTTCAGGAAACCGATTATGTCAGTGGTGTAGTTGTCTGATAATAAGGTCACATTGTCCCAGTAAGGTCGCCTTGGAAGAAAATGAAGTAAAGCCAGCTACTTATCTGGCAGTCTGGCAGCCTTTCCCTGTTTACTTCTGCGGAGCGGCATTTATTTACATTTCTTTACAAGTGGAATATTTCTGTTTTGAGTGGCATCGCGGTGCTGCTTCTTTGTGCCTGTGAGATCTCTCTTGCCCTGCTCCCCCCTGACTTGAGGCCTGCGCCGCCCAGCGTGGCCTGGCTCTTAGGCACACGGGGCTGCTGAGCCCTTGAAACGTGGCTGGTCCCAACTGAGAATCGCTGCGTGTGGAGAATGCGCACCAAATACGAAGACTTAGTATGGAAAAAAAAAAGTAAAACATCTCTAATAAATTTGCATATAGATTATGTATCAAAACAATAATATATTGGCTCTATTGGGTAAAATAAAAATCTATTAATTTCACCTATTTCTTTTTGCTCTCTAATGTGGGTACTAGAAAATGTAAACTTACTTTTATGGCTCACCTTCCCTGCTGTTGGACGGTGCTGCTCCGGATAACCTGCTTCTGAGAGAGCCCAGGTTGACTGAGGGGAACCTGCACATTTTTTTAATTGTCCGCCCTGGCTCTGCCACCGCTTCCAGGGAATGGCGTTGTGATGACTGCATTTACCTAGTGATACGTGACTAACTGAGGTCTTGTGATTTGCTTTGCTTTGCTAGTGATGATGGCCAAGGAGAAGCCACCGATCACGGTAGTCGGAGATGTTGGAGGACGCATTGCGATCATTGTGGTAGGTCACAGTCTTCCTTCGTGTGCAGAGATGACATTACTGACTCTTAGTAGGTGTCCACCTTAGGATTGGTGTCCAGTGACGATGATGCATTTAAGTGGACCCATCTAGCCGTTCTCACCCAGGCTGCCCTAGGACAACTAGGAGAAACTTTTAAACAGATGAACCGGGACTATTATAACCTACAGGTGTAAAACGAGCACAATAGTAGTACCTGTAAGTAAATTCGATTCCATAAATAGCCTTTGTCTGAAGGGGTCTGTGTCCTGTCAAACCAGCTGACCTACTTAACCTTAAGCTCGTGGGCAGTGAAGTGAGCTGAAGGTGGGCTGTTCCATTCTCACTAACAAGAATGTGTGTCTTGTTCTTTGTTACTTTAACACGATACACGTGCTCCCAGCTCTAAACGCCTCTGCTGGGCCAGAGGATTGGCCCTTTACAATGGCTCACCTTATTTCTCTGTTCCCTTCTGTTAACTTTCTCTTGGAAAAAAGTAAATGAGACACTGGCTATGTGGGATTCATCAGAAATTTGAAACAGGGAAAGGAGTCTTGGCAGCCTCCTGAACTCAGGCCGAAATGTCACGTCTGCCTGTAAGGCTTTGCTGCTCTTTCCACTGACAGCCATGCACGTTACAAGGCTACGCAGTTCCAAATGGACGTTCAGTCTTTGACCCAGGCAGATAGCTCTGATTTTCCGTTAGACATCCTCTGAAGCGAAGTGCAGAGAGGTGTGTGTTTATAGATGGGGATGGAGGGAACTTAGCACTAACACTGGTCTCTTCTCAGGATGACATCATTGATGATGTGGAAAGTTTTGTTGCTGCTGCGGAGATCCTGAAAGAGAGAGGTGCTTATAAGATCTACGTCATGGCCACTCACGGCATCCTGTCTGCGGAGGCCCCCCGTCTGATTGAGGAGTCCTCCATCGACGAGGTCTGTCTGCTCTTTTTTTTCTTTTTTTTTGAAGTCTTTAATTTTTTATTTTATATGCAGAGAGCCATTGTTTCTGTGTAAGGTAGATGTCCTGGACGACCCATTCAAGGAAGTTGAGTCACAATTTGCTGCTCTGTTTTCCGTGAATAGTTAAATGGCTCATTCAGTTTTTTATTTTTTTGAAATTTTCTTATTTTATTTTATTTTAATTAATTAATTTTTGGCTGCATTGGGTCTTCGTTGCTGCGCATGGGCTTTCTCTAGTTGCGGTGAGCGGGGGCTGCTCTTGCGTTGCTGCGCGCGGGCTTCTCATTGCCGTGGCTTCTCTTTGTTGTGGAGCATGGGCTCTAGGCACGCAGGCTTCAGTAGCTGTGGCTCGTGGGCTCATGATGCGTGGGCTGAGTTGCTCCGCGGCATGTGGCATCTTCCCAGACCAGGGCTCGAACCCATGTCCCCTGCATTGGCAGGCGGATTCTTAACCACTGCGCCACCAGGGAACCCCCTCAGTCAGTATTGACTACTCCCTCTTGAGAGGACTGTGAGATTGTGCTTTGGGTGGCTAGTGGTCTGTTGGGGCAGATGTATAGTTAGGAATATATGTCTATTTTCATAAAGATTTGCTCTGTGTACTTAAGTATAATTTGTATTTCAATATGATTTGATACCATAGTAGCGTTTCTCTCAAGACTTGAATTCTTCCTTGATAATAGGAAGGTTTCCCGCAGTGCTGGGGCTCACCCTATCATTTCTGCATTCGTAGACATGACCTTCCTCAGCTTCTGTTTTGAATCATATAACCTTTGCCCTGTGTAAAGTCGGGTTAGTTTGTAAAAACTGTACTGAGTGGAATAAGGTTTTATAGTTTGGGCCTTGCTCTGTGGGTACCACACGTTAGGTTAACTTTTCTGAGTGACCACGTTGGGCCGCACACATCAGTAACAGCGTTTCTTTTCCATTACTGCAACGACCAGGTGGTGGTGACGAATACTGTCCCTCACGAGGTCCAGAAGCTGCAGTGTCCCAAGATTAAGACTGTGGACATCAGTCTGATTCTTTCTGAAGCAATTCGGAGAATCCACAACGGGGAGTCCATGGCGTACCTTTTCCGAAACATCACAGTGGACGACTAGCTTTCCCGGTTGCCTTGGCCCTGGAACTCCCAAGGAAAACATGTGAAAAGCAGTGCCATCAATTATGTACACAGCATTTCCTTTCAAGGGAGGCAGATGGTCTCTCTTGCCAAGTTTGGTGGGTAGGAGGCATTAAGATGGTCAAGGGGAAGACAGAGATCACGGGTCCATGGCCTCAGCTGTCTGTTGTCAGCATCCTGTTCCTTAAAAAAAAGTTAGACACCTTCCTGAAGAGAATCTGAAAATCTTGTTGATATTGAAAGGGAGTGAAAGGGAGATAAAGTCCTAACTCTCTAACGTTCATTCAGTTGTTTCCACTGCAGGGAAACGCCCGTGTTAATGTTGAACTTGGTTAGGGAAGCTGAGCACCCGGCACTGTACCTATTCCAATTGTCCTCTCGCCAGTCAACTTCATGCACATCTTTTACAGAGAATCATATTTTTCTTTGAGAAACTCCTTGCCAGCCGCCAGTGAACAATGAAGAATTTGTGGTGTAACTCCTAGCGAGGACATCAGATTAAAGAATCACATCCTAACTCTGGATCTCCGAGTTGCTCTTAAATTGCAAATAAAAGAATTTTCTGTCTTGCTAGTGTCTTCACTACATTGCAGAGCTGCCCACTCTCCTGCCTTCTGTCCAGACTCTGCAGAAGCTGGTGCCTTGAATGCGGGGTGGTCCAGGTCCATGGCTCCTGGACATAAGTCTCCCTCTGCAGGTTCCATTCCCTTCCCTTCACATTCCGTGACGTTAAATTCTTTTTGAGTAATATATTTTCAACCTAAATTAAAAAAAAAAAACAAAGACATAACTGGACTTTTCCCTGTGTGACAGGTGACACTTAGGTTGGTTGCATTACTTAGGACTGCACTTGATCTTTCTGCCACCACTTTAAATTACATAATCACGATTCTAGTTGACACCTTATTTGTCCGGCAGGCCTTGCCGCAAATGCAGTGTAGACTTTTTATACCTTTTAGTCTGATCCAAGTCAGGACTGAATGAAACAGGCAGGAGGAGTGTCTGCCCAGAAATGAACTGTAGTCTCTCATTGGTTCTCATAGCTCCTAAGAGATAATAAAGGGCAATTCGCTTATTTGTACAATTGTATTTCTCTGCAGGGAAGTTTCCTGGACATTTTTCCCCCTTTCCCAATGACTAGGAAAGTTCCCAGCCCGCCATCAAGACTTGAGCACATTTGCTTTTTCAAGCACACAAAGAAGTTGCCTTTTGTTAATAATCCAAGTAGGGGAATTCTGAGAAAAGAATTTAATTATCAAATAATTAGCATGGTTGTAGAGGAAGAGCTGTGGACTGTTACTCAGGAGACTGGTTCTGTCCTGGAAGTCAGTCAGATGACCAGTCCTTTCTGGCCCTCTGTCATCGGTTGTGGAAGGGGAGGTTAGGAATTGAAAGCTAAGGTCCTTTTCAACCCCAAATTTCATTTATACCTGCGGTTAATGTTTTCTTTCCTGTGTCTCTAAAAGAGATTTTAAGTGTACTTATTTAGCAAAAGCGTTTAAGAGAATATATCTCCTGGGATTAATAAGTCCTTTGCATTGGCATTTAGTGAGTCCTAGTGTGTGCCTGGCATGATAGCAAGTCTCAGGGACATGAAAATGGAAACGTGAGGGCTTGGGAGCTGATGTTCTGGCCGTAGCTAGTGTAGTAGTAGCAGTCACATTCAGTAGAAAGTCACTGAACTTAGAACGGTTAAGCCCACACACCACACCACAGGCTCCAGTACAGCTGATGCTCAGTCCTAAGGCTTCAACTTCAACTTTGTGATCTGGCCTTACATTTTCTTTTTTTTTTTTTTTAAGATTTTTTTGATGTGGACCATTTTTTTTAAAGTCTTTATTGAATTTGTTACAGTATTGATTCTGTTTTATGTTTTGGATTTTTGGCCTTGAGGTATGTGGGATCTTAGCTCCCTGACCAGGGATCAAACCCGCACCCCCTGCATTGGAAGGCGGAGTCTTAACCACTGGACTGCCAGGGAAACCCCCAGCCTTACGTTTTCTAATGTAAGAGTGTAAGTGCACAGACGACTACAAAGAATTTCTTCTTTTGATGATCTCAGCCACCACTTGAAGGCCTACCGTGTGTCAGGCTCTGGGAATATAATAGTGAACAAAAATCCTTGGGTGTTACTCTCAGGGAGGTTTTAGACTCGTGTCTAAAACTCCATTTCCAGGAAACACTGCTTTTATTGGAGGGGGAGGGAGTGAACATGAAGGGTTTCAATTTTACCAGTTCAGACTAAACTAAAAATTTGAATTTGAAAAGGAGTTAAAATAATACATAGTATAGATGCAGTTACAAGTTTTCTTTAGCTTCCTGAATATAAACACTGAAAATTGTTACCTGTTTTCTGGGAGAATCTAGTATGGGGAAGTCAAGCCTCAATTGCTGAGAGCATCAGATTCCTCTGGTCCTGTCTAATCAGTCCTGCCTTGTAACCAGGGGAGATGCTGGCGCTTGACCAGATGTCTGTTTTGAGATAAATGAGGCCAGGGCGGTGTAGAAAAGGTCTGTCAGCTGGTGGCTGACTGGAACCGCCTGAGTAGTGAGTGGTCTTTTTCCAGGTTACCTTCCCTTCTGATTGAGCAGAATGATATGGGAACTGTTCCCAAGGGGCCAAGGTCTCAGGACTGCGTCTCTTAGATCTGTGCCACCGCCCTGCGAAGGGAACAACTAAAACACACAAAATATAGTGGCCATGAGGCCTCTTAAATCTTCCCACTATTGTGGCCCCTACAGGAGAGTAAATCAGCTGGAATCTAGGTGAACCTTAAGGGGTCTCCACCCCTCACCCCCCACCCCCCAAAAAACCGGATGTGTTTCCTGGTAGGAATGCCTCGGCACAGCCCTATAGTGCCGTTTGGCAGTGTTAACTGAGAACAAAAATTGGTGGCACCTTGGGTGTAGCCAGGGCTTCCTGACCCACTAGGACTGGCTGTCTTTGGGGGTCGGGGGTGGCTTCAAGGACGGGCAGGTCTCCGCGCTGAGGCCGGCTCTCTGCAGGGCGTGTTCTTGCGCGGAATCCCCGGGGCACGCAGGGGGCCCCCACAACCAGGCAACGAACGGGGCCGCGCACCAAGTTCCAAACGTCCTCCAGCCGCCAGGGCAGGGCACTCCAGGGCTGGAACTCGGAGACCGAAGATCGGATGGTGGCGGGCTGACGGCGGGGGCTCGGCGGTGCCCGGACCCCCGTTTCCCGGGAGCGAAGAGTGGGAAGCCCGAGGGCCAGGCGCTTCCTCTCCGTCTTCCAGGCGGGCTCCAGACTGCGACTGATGCCCGGCGTGGCCGGACCCAGGGGCGGGGGTGCCCCGGGGCCTCGCAGGGGCCCGGAAAGGCCCCAGAAGCGCGACAAGCCGTGAGGGGGGCAGGGCCGCCAGAGAAGGCGCACGATGCCGCCCGCGACGGCGGTCCCCTCGGTCTCCCTCCGGGAGCTGGCCGACCTCGCCATCGGCACCCCGGAGGTGGGCGCCGTCAACTTCACGGCCCTGCACACGCTCATCGTGGCCATGCTTAAGAATCTCAACCTGCAGGATACTCGGATCGACTTCCCGTCCCCGATGCTCGAGCAGAGTCGCTTGTTCGAGTCCCCGCGGGTCTCAAGCAGCAGGGAGCAGCCGCAGGCGCTGGAGAGCCAGGTGAAGGACCTGGGCGGGCAGGTCCAGGACCTCAGCCTGCAGCTCAAGACCATGGGGAGCCAGGTGCAGGCCATCATGGCGCACGTGCAGCACTTCCCCTCCCAGGCCGACGGGCTGGACGCCCGGGACTGGCTGGAAGCGAAGGATCTGCCCTTGCTTACGCAGGGAAAGGCGCAAGTAGGGTCGACGAAAGTCCGGAAGGACAGCGAGTCGGTCCCCGAGGTGGGCGCGCGGGCTGTCCGCCCCTCCCCCCGCCCCGCCGCTCTGCAGCGCCCCCTGGAGCTGAGCCTCGGAGGCGCACCTGCGGGAGGAGGCGAGAGCCGGGAGACGCGGGCGTGTTGGGGCCCAGGCCTGCTTGCGGCCTGGGCCCACGCGGCCCGTGCTCTACCTTTCAGGGCACGGAGCTGCTCCAGGACATCGTGGAAGACGTGCAAATACTGAAGGAAGCCCAGCAAAAGGCGGAGGAGCAACCCGAGTTGCACCCAGAGGTGAGGGCGGCCGGGACCCCACCTTGGGGAGCTGAGTGGCCCCTTCCCGGGCAGCCTCCTTTGTCCCCTCTGTTACACGGGGGCTCACCCACCACTTGTCAGACACCCAGGCATCCTGAACCGACCCAGAGAGGGGCTGACAACGTCTCAATATTCTTTGAGCGAATTTCCTTTAAACTAGAATAAAGAAAGAAGGTGGTGGGTGTTGAGAGACAAAGCTTGGTCCAAGAAGAGGAGGACTAGAACGGAAGGGGTTATGGGTCACCACCACCATCCCCCTATCTGCAGCCCCCCAGGCAGCCCCACTCTCACTTGGATCTTTGCTCCCTGGGAGAGAGAAGCACAAATTCCTCAGTGTAAGCGTTTTCCAGTGAACAGCAGAGACCGGAAGTATGCCAGTTCCAGGAGATACTAGGCAGTGCTTCTGTTTCAGGCCCATATGAGACTGGAGTAGGGGATTAGAGCTGGGAAAAAAAGGAGGAGCAATTAGGGGGAAGCCCAGGGAGAGGCTGAGAAGAGAGACTTGAGAGAGAAGAAAAGCTCAAAGGAGGAGGTGGCCGAGACCCTGGAGGAGACTCACCCATGGATGCCACGTGCCCACCTCATCCCAGGCCTCCAGCCCCCAGCAGGACTCATTTTTGCTCTGGGAAGCTCTTCTTTTTAAAGTGTGGTGTTTTTAGGTTTGGAGCTGTCTTCGGTTAGACTAAAGGCTTGTTTTACCTTCAGATTCGTAGATTCTGGAGGTTTGCAGAAGTTATAAGGAGCCACTTAAATGGTAGCAATTTGCTTTGGTTCTTTTGAGGCGCTTTTCTCTTTAAGCAACACAGTCGTTCAGATGCCCTTGAAGTACCCATTCATCTTTGTCCTTGAGAGGCGAGGTTAGCCTCGTGGAGCAGTGCTGCAGTGTCTCACTGCGGGTTGTGTGACATGCATCCCAGGACCAAAGAAAGGTTCCCATTGCTGCATCATGTTTGCTTGTGGCACGCTGTCCCCGGGTACCACCTACCACACTCCGCTTCCCTTCCTCTTGTTGGCTGGGAAGAGCACGGGGAGCCTGGCGTACCAGCCTTCTCTTTACCCTCAGCTCTCTCAGACCCACATTCCTCCTTTCCTCTTCTGCCTTGTGAGAGTGTGTGTGTGTGTGTGCGCATGTGTGCAGGGGCCACGGGAGGGGCTGCTTTGATCCTCAAACTCTGAACTCTTCTTCCAGAAACTCCTCCAACGGGTTGACGAACTGGAGAAGCTAATTAGAGAAAGGGACGAATTCCTGGTAATGTCAGCCAGTTCTGTGGGAAAGGGCCCTCAGGGGCCCCAGGGGGTAGGATGGTTGCCCGCAGCCCGGCCCCCTCTCTCGGGGCTCATCCAGACTCTCACCCCGGGTGTCTGCATCCTTCCAGGGTGGGGTGCTGTATGCCCTCTGCCTCTTGGGGTGCCCCCCTGGGATGAGGGAACATTCTTTCCCTCCTTGCTCAGTTGTCCATCCAGAGCCCACATGGGACAGGAAACCAGCCACTCAGGACTCACTGGTTACTTGGACAGTGACTTCTCCTCGGGGCTTTGGAAGGACCCACCCAATCCTGTTAGTTCTGTTCTGTTCCTAAAGCTTCCTGGGATTAAACTCGGGGTGTGTGTGTGTGGGTGGGTGTGGGTGTTGTATGTTTGTGTTTGGCGTGTGTGTGTGCACACATATGTGTTGTCTTTCACTGTCAGAAAATAATGAGCTGGAAGCTCAGAGTGATGCCTGGTGTGGAAGAAGCCACCATGGTCACCTGGGAAGAGCTGGAGCAGGCGATTACTGACGGCTGGAAGGCCTCACAAATGGTGAACAGAGACGGGGTGGGGGGGCTTGGGCAGCGGTCTTGGGTGGGGCCCCCGAACCTTTCCCTTTTTTACTGCTGTGCAGTATTCCATTATGTGGATGTTTATAATTTATTTCACAAGTTTTCTATTTTGGATATTTTTTATGTTTTTCCCCAATCTTATAACAAACCATGCTCTAATGTGACACTCACACAAGTGAAGGTACTCATAGGATAGATTCCTAGAAACAGAACGCACATTTGTGATTTGGCTAGCTTTTGCCAAATTACCTTTCGTGGGCGTGGTTCCAGTTTGGACCCCCACCAGCAATGTAGGAGAGAGCTTGTTTCTCAGTACCCCGCCAGCTCTGTCTGTTGGTACCCACTTTTTTTAGCTTGGCCGATCGGTTAGATAGAAAACAGTACCAGAGCATAGTTTTGATTTGCTTTCATAGCTTTTCAAAGTTCCTTCAGAGTCTGTCCTGAAATGCACGAGTCCCTTCACTATTAGTGGACAAAGGTGACCAACCCTGGAAATAAAACCTCTTCAGGAAGCCTTTTGCTGATGGTGACTTGTACCCACGGGTGCGGGCATCTGTGCCAAGGCAGTGCACAGGGTAACCAGGCTAAGTTTTCTTTGTCTGAATAAAGTGGGTATTTTCAAACGGCCCTCAAGGACAAGGATCAGCTGCCCTTTGGCCTTGACATTCCTCTTCCCCTGGCTTTGTGTATCTGGGTCACTCAAAAAGGGTCACATGGACGTACAGACTCATGGGGAAGAGAGTAAAGAACACTTTGGCACCACCAAGTGGCCATCTGGGGTTCGCCAAATATTCTCTGGGTACAAAAGACACCCTCCTGGTCTCCCAGACTGCTTTCTGAGTTTGGGGCCCTTCTTCAGAGGAAAGCAGCATCAGAGAGAGTTGGAAGAAGAGCCTGCAAACGAAGAGAGTGGCCTAGAAAAAGGCGGCCTCTGCTTTCACTGTCATGTTTTTAAGCCAAAGCTTTTTTACACTTACCCACATGTCACTGTCCTATGTTTTGAGTGAGCAACACATTTCCTCGGGGTGCCACCAGAAGACACCTGCAAGACCTAAAAATAAGCCTCAACAGAAGCAACTCTAGACATTTTTACTTCTCCAGAGGTAAGAAAGTGTCAGGGGTCTGACAGTTGCTCATAATCATGAACGACCCCAGAAGCAGATGAGAATTAGTATAAATATTATTATTTTTATTTATTTATTTATTTATTTTTTGCGATACGCGGGCCTCTCACTGTTGTGGCCTCTCCTGTTGCGGAGCACAGGCTCCGGATGCGCAGGCTCAGCGGCCATGGCTCACGGGCCCAGCCGCTCCGCGGCATGTGGGATCCTCCCGGACCGGGGCACGAACCCACGTCCCCTGCATCGGCAGGCGGACTCTCAACCACTGCGCCACCAGGGAAGCCCCCCTCCAACTCTTATAATGAGTACTTTCTACTTAGAGTCACTGATTTCTTTCTTCCTCTTCCACCAGGTCTCAGAGTCATCAACAGGGCTTCCTAGGCGCAAAGGGCAGGGTTCCATAACATCAAGTGATAAAATTCCAAGTGGATCCTCCACCAAGCATCCAAGTATTGACGAGGCTATAGAGCCTGCCAGTGATTTTAGCACAGATAAGACCTTCTTGGGAACCAGTGGCATAGGATACTCCTCTGAAGGGGTTACTGGCAGGGAACAAAGCAAAGGTGAGTCGGCTACTGGGTTTCCTGGTAGAGAACAGCACTCAAGGGCCCGTGAAGAAGCTGGCCTAACCAAACACCATCCCCAGTTGAGAGCAGAGTCAGATCTTCACCGGGCTAGAGAGCAGCACGGCTTAGCACATCTACGCAGAGATGAACGAGATGCACACCTTGGCCCAGTTTATCAGGACGTATCCTCCGCCGCCTTGCCTAGAGATCTGCATGGTCATGTGTCCCCAGATCAGCATGGGGGAGTGCACATTAGCCAGGGTCAAATCTATGCACGGCCAGATCAACCTGGATTAGGACCACTTGGCGTGGATCAGCCTGCATCGCTACCACCTAGCACTTATGTACATGGTGTGGTACCCCTCACTGTGGGTCAGCTTGGAGTGATGCCACCTGGAATGGATGAGCAGGAATTGGTGCTAGCTGGCATGGCTCAGAGTGATGCAGTGCCACCATTGGTATCTGGCAGAGATCAGCAAGGATTGGGACTACCTAGTACAGACCAGCCTGGTATGGTTCCACTTAGCGCATATCAGCATGATGTGATACTTCCTGGCATAGACCAACATGGTATAAAACAGGCTGGCATGGACGAGAGTGGTATGGGACCACTTGGCACTGATCAGCATGGATTGGTACCTCTTGGTGTAGATCATCACGGATTTGTAATATTTCGCATGGATCAGCAGGGCTTGCTGTCACCTGGCTTGATGCAAGTCGCTGCAGATCAGCAAGGTTTTGTACAGCCCACTTTGGGAATATCTGGCTTCATACAACCTGGCACAGAGCAGCATGATATGATCCAGCCCAGTGCGGGTCAGCCTGCTTTGGTCCAACCCAGTATAGGTCAGCCTGGTTTGGTGCAGCCGGGTGCAGGTCAGCCTGGTTTGGTGCAGCCTGGTACGGGTCAGCCTGGTTTGGTGCAGCCTGGTGCCGGTCAGCCTGGTTTGGTGCAGCCTGACGCTACAGATCAGCCTGGTTTGGTGCAACCTGGTGCAGGTCAACATGGTTTGGTGCAGCCTGGTACAGGTCAGCCTGGTTTGATGCAGCCTGGTGCCGGTCAGCCTGGTTTCGTGCAGCCTGGCGCTGCAGGTCAGCCTGGTTTGGTGCAGCCTGGCGCTGCAGATCAGC
Organism: Mesoplodon bidens; assembly: GCF_964165515.1. NCBI lineage: Eukaryota > Metazoa > Chordata > Mammalia > Artiodactyla > Ziphiidae > Mesoplodon > Mesoplodon bidens. The sequence goes on along the minus strand of NC_138179.1, from coordinate 39,755,417 downwards.
CTGGTTTGGTGCAACCTGGTGCTGCAGGTCAGCCTGGTTTGGTGCAACCTGGTGCTGCAGGTCAGCCTGGTTTGGTGCAGCCTGGTGCTGGTCAGCCTGGTTTGGTGCAACCTGGTGCTGGTCAGCCTGCCTCAGTCCAGCCTGGTGCAGGTCACCCTGGTTTGGTCCAGCCTGGAATGTATCAGCGAGGTTTGGTGCAACCCAGTGCAGGTCAGCCTGGTTTGGTGCAGCCTGGTACAGGTCCACATGGCTTTTTTCAACCTGGTGTATCTATGCCTAGCTTGGTTCCACCTGGTACATATCCACCTGGTCTGGTACAGCCTAGTGGCTATCCACGTGGTTTGGTCCAATCTGGTGCCTATCCACGTGGTTTCATGCAGCCTCGTGCCGATCAGCGTGGTTTGGTTCAACCTGTAATAGATCAGCATTGGTTGAGGCAATCTGGTACAGATCGAGGCTTGATACCACCAGGCACAGAGCTTCATGGCTTTCCAACATACCATGCAGATCCTCGAAGTTTTCTATCACCACGCCCATACCAGCATGGTGTGGCACCTCCTGGCAGAGATCAATATGGTCGGGTGTCACCACTCGTAGCCAGTCAAGTTTTGGCATCACCAACTTATCAACAAGGTTTGATGCGTCCTGGCCCAGACCAGCATGACCCCAAACCATTACGCACGGGTGTGGAATCTGCACGCCAGGATCAACAGCATTTGGAAACACCCGAACCAGAGCAGCATGACCGGGCACATTCTGTCCCAGACTCCCATGGTCCAGGGTACCAAGGTGTAGATCAGTATGTCGAGGTAGGTTTGGATCCAAATGAAATACGTGACTCAGTCCGACCTGGAGTTTCTGTTCAGACTTCCCCAAGCCAAGATGCCCCCTTTCTCAGGAGCACACACTCCCTTGACTGTTTATACCGAGGCTCATCAGAAAGGAGTGATGTTCAGAGTGAGAAACATGATTCACTGGATAAATTGGCTCCTAGCTTCCCCATGGCAGTGGAAACATTTCGTCTGCTGGGGGAGCTTATCAGCCTCTACGTGGAGCTTAAGGAGAACATAAAGGATCTGGATGATGAACAAGCTGGCCAGACAGACTTGGAGAAGATCCAGTACCTGCTGGCACTGATGGGTGGGTGCTGTGTGCCCAGAGGCTGCTGTCGTCCTCCTTGGCTTGGCTTCATCCTTCTCTCTCCCTGGGCCTCTGCCTGAGGCCCTGAAAACAGCATTTCCATTCTTAGCCATTCTGGGTTCTCCTATAGCCTTCAGGGTCCAGGAGATGGGATTAAACTGCTAGGAGTAAAGGAGCCTCAGGAGAGGAGTGAGGCAGGTTCTTATGCCTTTGCCAGACTCTCTGGAAAGCAGCTGGGAAGATGTTGGGATGAAGGGAAAATGATTTCACGGGGTTGGGCAGGGAGAGAGAATGTTGAAAAATTAAATTTAACCGTCGCACATTCACAATTCTAGCCCCAGAGAATAATTAAGATTTTAGAGTTGGGTGGAAATTGTGGGTAAGTGGTCCCACAGCCCTTTAGGATATTAAGCGTTAGATGGACTCTTCAGAGCTAAGGACGCTTATCCCCTAAAAGGACACTCCTTTCTTCCCATCCCCTCTCTCCAGCCCCCAGGAAAAGCAGATAAATGATATGTGTTGTTCTTGATTGTGAGGGCTGGGATTGGGAGCCCACGGGGAATCTGACGCTTCTGACTCTAAGGCCTCGATTCTCCATAGTCAAGAAGTCCATACCCGATGACCTGAAGGAACAGCTGAAGACCTTAAAGGCCTTGACCAAAGAAGTTGAGGAGGAAAAAGCAAAAGTAAGTAAGGGAGGGTCCGCCTACTTGGCCTTCAGGTGCCAATAATCCCTTTCATTTGCATTTGGATAGATTACATAGTCCTTTCACTTTCATTATTATCTCACTGGATCTGTACAGTCCCCTCAGATGGGAAACACACCTCAGGTATCCACGTGTTTATTTCCTGGATCTAAAACCTGACATTCAAAGCTATTAAGATTCAGTTGGGCCAAAAAGGAGGCCTGAGCTCCTTTCATTACATGTGGCCATTTCCAATAAAAGCCACTGTCACTGGAGCAGCCTTGGAGCCAAGTTCGTGGGACTGTCTGGGACCAGCGGTCATGGCAAGGGGCTGCTAGGTCTTCAGTCATTCTTTTAATGCTAGCTACCTGCATCCATGGGATGGATGGATGGGTGGATGTTAGGAAGGGACCTTGGGCTTCGCCAGAGGGTTGGATAGGGTTAGGGAATGGGGGAGACTCCCTGGTGGTCCAGTGGTTAGGCGCTTTCACTGCTAGAGGTCAGGGTTCAATCCCTGGTCCGGGAACTAAGATTCTCACAAGCTGCGTGGCGGGAATTTTTTTTTTTAAGGATTAGGGAATGGGGGAGGGGCTTGCTGGGGCTGCAGAGGTACGTTCAGAAAGCAGAGATCTCAAGCCTGCCTGACCCTCCTCTTCCATCGGATTTGTAGCTGGAGAAGATGAACAGGATCCTGGAGTGGGAGGGAGAGCAAGAAACAGGAAAGGAGGTGAAAGCTGGCCAGCTGAGCCTGCAGCTGGGTACCCTCAGGTAAAATCCCCCTGCCAAATGCAACTTCTGTCCTGGCATCACATGTTCTCAGCCAAGGAGGTGATAGAGCCTTTGGTTCACTCATCCCTGAACTGACCACTATCTTTGACCCGCATTGTGTCTGCTCTTGAGGTTGTCTGTATCTAGTTCAAGTTGCTAGTGGAAGTTTCCCAGGTTCTTAAAACAGCTCAGCACCAGGGCTTAGAAGAACCAAAAAAAAAAAAAAGCCTCTTAGATTCTGTCCCCAGCTGGGGCTTCGGAGCATTTGCTGGAGCCCCTCAGAGCCGTCTCTGTGCAGTGCCAGGCCTCACCCCCTAGAAGCCTCTCAGGCCAGCACACTGGGCACCCACCTCCACCACAGGTGGGGCCTTGGACCCCTTAGACAGGGCTGGAGGGGAACGTGAAAGAGCCCTGTCTGCCTCCTCCATCCCTGACGGCTGGGGCTCAGCACTGCTGGGCCCAGGCCCCTGGGCCGGTGGTGGGGCCGGACCATCTCTTGTGCATGCAGAGTCACCGTGGCTGACATCGAGAAGGAGCTGGCAGAGCTGAGGGAGAGTCAAGAACGGGGCAAGGTCAGCATGGAACGTTCGGTCTCCGAAGCCTCCCTTTACCTGCAGGATCAGGTGAGGATTCCACACTCTCCAGCCACAGGGACTAGGGCCCTTGGCAGAGTTGGCTGTGGACATTGGGGATAGTAGACTCTTATCTGATATATAATTTGCAGATATTTTCTCCTGTTCTGTGGGTTGTCTTTTCACTCTCTTGAAAGTGTCTGGCTTTACATCTTTGTTTTTTGTTTTTTAATTAATGTTTTTTTAAAGTCTTAATTAATTAATTTTAATTTTTGGCTGCGTTGGGTCTTCCTTCCTGCACATGGGCTTTCCCTAGTTATGGCGAGCTGGGGCTATTCTTCGTTGCAGTATGCACACTTTTCATTGCGGTGGCTTCTCTTGTTGCGGAGCATGGGCTCTAGGCCCGCGGGCTTCAGTAGTTGTGGTGCACGGGCTTAGTTGCTCCGCGGCATGTGGGGTCTTCCCGGACCAGGGATCAAACCCGTGTCCCTGCATTGGGAGGCGGATTCTTAATCACTGCGCCAACAGGGAAGTCCCCTCTTTGTTTTTTTTTAAATTGGAGTATAGTTGATTTACGATGTTGTGTTAGTTCCAGGTGTACATGCTTTTACATCTTGGGTGTTACAATCCTTGGTCACCCCAGAATGTTCCCAGTGAGGAGCATTGGACTAGGACCAGCCCTCTGAATGCTCGCAGAAGGATCAGATGGGCAAAGCCGCTGGGCCCAGGGGTCCCACGTCAGGAGCCCCTTTGTGCTAGGGGCCCCATTCTGGGCCCCCTCCAAGTTTGTCAGGACAGTGGTGTACACCATTTCATGACCCAGAGCTGCTTGTCAGGACAGCAGTAGGACAGCAGTAGATAGTGCGTTTAAGAGTCATCTGTCATCCCAAAGCTCACACCTGAGCTTAGCAACCTCCGGGGCTCCCTGGGGCCACACCTGGGAGGGCATCCACTCCCTGCTGGGCAGGCTCGGCCTCTTGACTCTTCAGAAGCGTGTCGGCTCTTCTGGTGGCAAGAGTCTTGCTGAGCTCGGGCAAAAGGGAGCCTGGCTGAAAATACATACGTGTAGAGGAAATTGGGAAAAGCAGTATTTTCAGGCCAAGCGGGCAGTCTGGCCCGGGCCACCACCTGTCTGTCTTTCTGTGTGTCTGTCTTTGCCTCTGTGTCCCCTTCCTTATCCATCTCTCTCAAATACCCTCACATTTCTTTTCCCTTCTGCTCTCAGCCAGCTTTTTTATCTCTCACACACAGTCCAAAAGGGCTGCCCCAGGCCTTGCAGTGTTGCGCACTTCCAAGAAAGGGGGCCTTAGGTTGGTGCAGTCCCTCTCTCTAAGCCAGGACAAGATGTCACAGGCCTTTGGCCAGTCGGGTGTCTAGCTTTGTGGGGACAGACTGGGACCATGGGATCCAGAAGAGAGCAGGAGGGCCAGCAGAAGGAGTTTGTTCCCAGCCAGGCCATGAGAGACCCCTGTAGTGGTAGCACTTATCACATTCTCTCTCTTTTTTTTTTTTATTGAAGTGTAGTTGATTTACACTCTTATATCAGTTTCAAATGCACACCATAGTGATTCACTGTTTTTATAGATTATATTCCACTTAAAGTTATTATAAAATAATGGCTCTGTTTCCCTGTGCTGTACAATATATCCTGGTGGCTTTTTTGTTTTACACATGGTAGTTTGTACCTCTTAATCTTCCACCCCATCTTGTCCCTCCCCCTTCCCTCCCCCGACTGGTAACCACTAGTTTGTTCTCTAGATCTGTTGAGTCTGTTTCTGTTTTGTTATATTTACTAGTTTGTTTTATCTTTTAGATTCTATATATAAGTGACAACACACAGTATTTGTCTTTCTCTGTCTGGCTTATTTCACTAAGGATAATACTCTCTGGGTCAATCCATGTGGTTGCAAATGGCAAAATTTCATTCTTTTTTATGGCTGAGTAGTATTCCATTTTACATATAAACCACATCTTCTTTATCCATTCATCTGTTGATGGAAACTTAGGTCGCTTCCATATCTTAGCTGTTGTAAATAGTGCTCTCATGGACATTGGGGTGCATGCATCTTTTAGAATTAGTGTTTTCATTTTCTTCGGATAATATATACCCAGGAATGGAATAGCCGGATCATATGGTAGTTCTATTTTTAGTTTTTTGAGGAACCTCCATACTGTTCTCCATAGTGGCTGCACCAATTTACACTCCCACCAACAGTGTAGGAGGGTTCCCTTTTTTCCACACCCTCTCCAGCATTTGTTATTTGTAGACTTTTTGATGATGGCCATTCTGACTGGTGTGAGGTGATATCTCATTGTGGTTTTGATTTGCATCTCTAATGATTAGCAATGTTGAGCATCTTTTCATGTGCCTGTTGGCCACCTGTATGTCTTCTTTGGAACAATGTCTGTTCAGGTCTTCTACCCATTTTTTAATCAGTTCTTTGTTTTTTTGATATTGAGTTGATGAGCTGTTTATATATTTTGGATATTAACCCCTTATGGGTCATATCGTTTGCAGATATTTTCTCCGATTCCATAGGTTGTGTTTGTTTTTTTTGTTGATGGTTTCCTTTGCCGTGCAAAAGCTTTTATTTATTTATTTAAAAGAATCAATTTTATTTATTATTTATTTATTTTTGGTTGCGTTGGGTCTTCGTTGATGTGCGCGGGCTTTCTCTAGTTGTGTCGAGCAGGGGCTACTCTTTGTCGCGGTGTGCGGGCTTCTCATTGCAGTGGCTTCTCTTTGTTGTGGAACATGGGCTCTAGGCGTGTAGGCTTCAGTAGTTGTGGCATGCAGGCTCAGTAGTTGTGGTGCACAGGCTTAGTTGCTCCGGGCATGTGGGATCTTCCCGGACCAGGGATCAAACCCATGTCCCCTGCATTGGCACACGGATTCTTAACCACTGCGCCACCAGGGAAGTCCCCCAAAACTTTTAAGTTTAATTAGGTCTCATTTGTTTATTTTTGCTTTTGTCTCCTTTGCCTTAGGAGACAGATCCAAAAAATATTGCTACGATTTATGTCAAAGAGTGTTCTGCCTATGTTTTCCTCTAGGAGTTTTATGGTTTCCAGTCTTACATTGAGGTCTTCAATCCATTTTGAGTTTCTTTTTGTATATGGTGTGAGAAAACCACATTCTCTTATTGTTATTTACATTCTAGATGGGGACAGAGCATGTGTGAGCCCACCCCTCGTGTCCCCAGGGCCTGGAGCAGGGCCTGTGTGTCAGCAGGGTGTCTGTGGACTAATGGGCATCAGCTCTGTAGGATTTAGCTAGAGGAGATGTGTTCTCACACTGCACCAATGGGCTGGCTGGAGAAAGGTCCAGAAGCCTCCTTCCTGCAAGGGCTTTATCAGCATCTGTGCTACCCTCCCTGGGAACTCTGGTCACTATTTAATGGACGGAGGTCGAGTGCCTCCCATGTGCTGCACACCCTGGGAGGCACCGAGGCTGTGGGATGGCCCGGGTCACAGCAGGCCAGGGCAGAAAGCACTCGCTGGTGGCGACCGCATGGATGCGGCGTAGCTGGGCCTCGCTCACTGCCCTGCACCCGCCCTCTCGCCCATGCCCAGTTAGACAAGCTCAGGACGATCATTGAGAACATGCTGGCCTCATCCTCCACGCTGCTGTCCATGAGCATGAGCGTGGCCCCGGACAAGCTCCTGACCACCCTGGCACCCAGCCAGATCGACCCTGCGGCCACCTGCCCAGCCTGCAGCCTGGACCTGAGTCACCAGGTCAGCACGCTGGTGCAGCGCTACGAGCAGCTCCAGGACATGGTCAGCAACCTGGCTGCCTCCCGGCCCTCCAAGAAGGCCAAGCTGCAGAGCCAGGTGATGCCGCCTGCTTTCCTCTGGTGCGGCCGCTCATGGCCGGCCTGCAGGGAGCCCCTCGGGGAGTCCCCAGGGGAGGGATGTTTGGGCCACTTTTCCATGATGGAGCCCTTTAGCGACCGCACGGAAGTCCCTGGTCTTTCCCTAGGGTCACAGCGAGGGCAGCCGTAGAGCTGGCTCTGGGGATGGGGGACCATGGGGAAGAGCTGGTTCCATGGGTGGGTCCAGCACAGCTGGCTGAGGGGTGGAGCAGTGCCATTCACATGCCTCGGGACGCTGGCATAGCTTTAGGATTCATCGCCCCTCCTTCATGCCGGTCTTCTGGACTCCTTCCCACTTCCCCTCCAAAGGGCAGGCCTGCTGGTGGAGCAGGGAGTAGCACAAGTCCCTGAGGCCTGCCTCTTAGACTCCAGAATCTAGATTCAGCTCAGGGTGGGTGGCGAGGCTGTAGCCCACACCCAACTCTCAGGGGAGCAGCTCACCACTCCTGGGCCTTGAGGCCACCTCTACTGACCACCCACCCCGGTGGACCAGGTCCCTCAAGGCTAGTCCATGGGGAGGTGGGGAATTGTGGCGGCAACTGAGGAGATCCAGAATGGGGTCTGAGGTCGGCCTGTCTGCCGGGTGATGTTTTAAGGGCTGACTTACCAGGGGTGGCAGTACCCCTGGGGGTGCCCCAGGGAGGCTGCCTTTGTCCTTCTGCTGCAGGATGAAGAGCTACTGGGCCGCGTCCAGAGCGCCATCCTGCAGGTACAGGGCGACTGTGAGAAACTCAGCATCACCACCGGCAACCTCATCGAGGACCATCGGCAGAAGCAGAAGGACATTGAAGTGAGGGCGGGCAGGGTGGCAGGGGCGGGGCCGACGCACGACCTTAGTTCCCCCTTGTTCCTTATTCTCTGCTCCCTCGGCCTCCCAGGTGTTGTACCAGGGTCTGGAGAAGCTGGAGAAGGAAAAGGCCAACAGGGAACACCTGGAGATGGAGATCAATGTGGTAAGGCTAGGCCGAGGGGCCACCCTGCGTCCCAGGGAGGTCCCACCGCTCGTTCTTCAAAAGGCTGAGAGAGGAGGCGAGTCCGACGGGGGATGTGGGCTCAGTGCTGGTGCTCTCACTGTAGGGAGTGGGGCCCCCGCCATGGCTCTCTCCCATCTGGGGGGCCTCTTCCTCTCTCCGGGCAGAAAGCCGACAAGAGTGCCCTGGCGGCCAAAGTGAGCCGTGTCCAGTTTGACGCCACCACGGAGCAGCTGAACCACATGATGCAGGAGCTGGTGGCCAAGATGAGCGGGCAGGAGGAGGACTGGCAGAAGATGCTGGACAGGCTCCTGATGGAGATGGACAGCAAGGTGAGGGGTGGGAGGCTCCAGGGCCCCCTGGACGGGGACAACGCCCTCCTCTCTGGGCGCCGCAGACCCCACCTGCTTCCTCAGAGCTCACCTGGGCCCCGCCCTCACCCACAGCTGGACCGCCTGGAGCTGGACCCAGTGAAGCAGTCACTGGAGGATCGCTGGAAATCCTTGCGACTACAGCTCAAAGAGCGTTCTCCGCTCTACCAGGCAGACGAGGCAGCCGCCATGCGGAGGTGAGGCCTGGAAGGGGTGAGGGCAGGCGGGCTGGAGGTGTGCTCGGGGGAATGGCTGATCTTGCCTGGGACCATCCCGCAGTAGGAGTGACAGAGTTTTAGAGCTTGAAAAGCTCTTCTAGCTCAGGCCAGTTCACATTACAGCTGAGAGAGGGAGGGGAGGGAGGCCTAAGGCTCTCTGGGCACAGGTGGGAGGGGGTCCACAGCCCCCAGAGCTGAGAGCACTCCTGGGGGGCCTGGCCCATGGCAGCCTGAGCCCCAGGATTTCCATTCCTGACCGCCAGAGGGCTCCCGAGGCTTACGCAGGGCAGTCCTGGGCCCCTTGGGAACCCTGCCGGCTTTGGGTTAGGGTAGGTGGGTGCTGGGTGTGTGCCCAGAAGCAGACATGTCTAGGAGCTGGTGAGTTTGGTGAGTTCCCGGGGAGCTGGGCCCGGAACTTTCTCTGGTGGCCTGGGGCCTGTCACCCCGGGCACTGAGCGTCCAGCCTGCCTGGCCCACAGAGCGCCGAGCCCGCTGGGTTCTCTGTCCCTCACGTTCGGGACCCTCTGGGCAGGGCGCTCACCCTGTGTGTGTTCCACCTCCTCACAGGCAGCTCCTGGCACATTTCCACTGCCTCTCATGTGACCGTCCCCTGGAGATGCCTGTGACTGGACAGTGAGTGGCCCCAGCTGGTGGCCACGATGGGGGTGGGCACGGCGGGGCTGCGTCTCCTGTATTCCCGGCCTGTCTCCACCTCCTGTCGGCTCCTGCTCTCTCACCGTTCCCTCCGTACACCTCGGCTGCTCCTACCCCGGCCTTCAGCCCCCAACCCCTGCCCGGGCAGGGAGGCTCCTCGGGCAGGTGGAGTGTGGGGAGTGGCGGGGGGCGCTTGGACGATGGGGTTTCTCACACTCCGACCTTCCCTTCTTTCTGTCCCTGCCCAGAGTCATCCCCCTGACTCCTGTGGGCCCAGGCCTTCCCTGGCACCGGTCCATCCGCCCCTACACGGTCTTTGAACTGGAGCAGGTCCGGCAGCAGAGCCGCAAGTACGGGCAGCGGAGGGAGTCCTGTGCAGGGCTTGCAGGGGGGTCTGGAGGGCGAGAGTGGAGGCTCCTCCTCACGCCTGGGATGGGGAGTAGGGGCGGTGCTGCTAGGGTGCTGACGGAGCTCCCAGCTCCTCCCAGGGTGAGAGCCTCGGAGGAGGAGAGCACCGACCTAGTAACCACCTGCCTTTGGGTCCCTGCTGGGCACCCTTGGGGGACATTGCCTCTGAGACCCCCCTCTCCCTGCTCATACCGGGCATGTGAGGGAGAGAGGCGGTGGCTCCACGAGTGGGTGGGATGAGTGGGTGGGGGCGTGTTTCACGCCCTCTGGGGCTCCTGCCCTCCTCCCTGCAGCCTTTCCACCTCCTCCTTGAGGGGAGGATGCTGGGGGCGTGGCTCACCCCTCCGCTGGGCCCGCCCCCCGCAGCCTGAAGCTGGACAGCGCTGCCTTCCCCCGGGGCAACCTGGGGCAGACAGAGCGGAGCGTGGGGCGCCTGCGCAGCATGCACTCCAAGATGCTGATGGACATTGAGAAGGTGCGGATCCACTTCGGGGGCTCCGTCAAGGCCGGCAGCCAGATGATCCGCGAGCTGCTGCACTCCCAGTGCCCCAGCGACCCCTGCTACAGACGGTAGGTGGCCGGGCCGGGTCCCCGGGGCAGGCGGTGAGCTTCGGCCCACTCACAGCCCACCCACCACCGAGAGCCTGGCACAGAGTGGGGGAGTGTGCGTGCGTGTGTGTGTAAGAGAGAGAATGTGTGTGTGAATGTGTGTGTGAGAGAGCATTGTTCATGTGTATTGTACGAGTGTGTGTGTGTGTGTGTGAGAGAGATTATGTGTGTGCATGAGGGGTGGGGCCTGTGTGTGGATGTGTGTGAACATGTGTATAAAGGTGTATGAGAATGTATGATTGTGTGTGAACGTGTACGTGTATGAATGTGTGAGAGTATGTGTGAATGTGTGTGAATGTGTGAGTGTGTGAACATACGTGTGAATGTTTGAGAATGTGTGTGAATGTATGTGTGTGAACACGTACGCGTGAGAATGTGCGTGCGTGCGTGCGTGTGTGTGTGTGTGTGTGTGTGGCCTTCAGGGTGGCCGGGCCGGTCCGCCCTGCTCACTCACCCCCTGCCCTGTCCTGGCTTGAGCGCTGCCCCCCGCCCCACCCTAGGCGTGTCCCCGGCCACACCTGCTCCCCGTGACTCCACCGTCTTCACCGCAGGCTGCCAGATGCGGCTGATCCCACGTACCCGAGGGCGCCCCGGCTCTGCGGGGGCAGCCACACCCTCACCTACCCCTACCGCCGCAACCGCCTAAAGCACCTGGCACAGGGCCTGTACCCCACTGAGGAGAACCGGATCGCCAGGAAGGTGGGGGGCACTGCCGTAACGCCAGACTCTCAGGTCCCTCTGGAAAAGCCACCAGAAGTCCCCTCCTGGGCCCTCGACCTCGGGGCAGTTTCTTAGTCAGACCCAGTCCAAGCGTCAGGTTCTTATCCTTTCCTGGGAAGAGGAATGCCAACCCGGCCACCCGCCCACCTGGCACTACCGCCTCCACCACGGGCCCCCCCTTCCCCTGTCGCTTGGCCCTGGCGCCGCCCAGAGCCCCCTCAAGGGCTCTGAGCACCGTTTGGTGCCCGCCTCAGGAGAGGACCACCCTCTGGGAGGCAGGACAGGAGGGCAGCTCTGAGCGGCACTCGCCCGTCTCCACAGCACGATGAGGTGGATATCCTGGGCCTGGACGGACATATTTACAAGGGACGGATGGATACAAGGCTGCCGGACATCCTGAACAAAGACAGTGAGTGTCCAGGTGGCCCAGAGGCCCCTCAGCCTCCTTGCTTGGGTCCCACAGGGCCCGCCCAGCTCCTTAAGGCCCTTCTTGTGGCTACCGGGCCCTGACTGCCTTCTTCCTCCACCTCCCTGACTCCAAACGTTCAGGTCTCCAAAAGCCTCCGGGTCAGTGTTTGCAGAAGGGGGACGGCTGTCCAGTCTCAGCCAACTAGCTGGGATGTCGTGGCCCCATCTTTTCTTGCCAGCCTTTATCCTCAGACCGCCACCCCAGTCTTCCTGCCTAAGCCTCTGTTCCCAGCATCACCGAGGCCAAGTCCTACCCCTTCTTCATAACTCAAAATACCCTCTCCTGAGCCCCCACCACTTTGTGAATCACCCGTGTCCTGGAATGTCCCCTTCCAGTTAGCCATCCTGAGGTGTGCCATTTGTCACTTCCCACCGGGTCTCACTGCCATGTATGCACCTTTCTAGTTGCCTCCCCTCCCGAACTATAAACCTGGAGTCAGAACTCACCCAGCACCTGGCACGGGGCTGATGTCTGGGGGTGGATATCCGAGTGAGTGGGTGGATGGATGGATGGACAGACAGATGGCCGGGCAGACATTTCGGTGAATGAAGTGCTTACAAGGGGCATATCCACGAATAAAGATGGAGAGGGACGCCAGCTGAGGCTGGCTGTGACCAGCAGCCCTGCAGCCCTCTCCCCATCCCCATGGGTCCCCACAGGGCTCCTACCCGGTGTCTCAGAACTGCCTTTCCCCTCCACTGTCTCCATCAGATTCGGGGATAAAGCACAAGGCCAAGCAGTCCCAGCCCCACGTGCACCAGCAGCGGTCACTCAGCGACAGCGGTCAGCTGCCCTCACGACCCAAGAGCGCTCAGATGCTGGCTGGCAACGACTCAGGTAGCTCCTCTCTGGGTGGAGGGTCCTTCTGGGTGGCCTAGGCACTGCCGCTCGCCTCTCCTCCTTGCCCCGCCAGGCCCCTTTCCTGCCCATGACTGGTATATACCTTTATTTCCCTGGAGAGAGGAAGGGCCTGGGAGCTGAGGGATGGGATGCAAGGGAGGAGAGAGAAAACTCTTCATTGCTGAGTGCTTGATAATGCGCCAGGTCTGTGGTCAGATACTGTTACTGCCCCCATTTCACAGAAGAGCAAATAGGGACAGAGTTGCAGCCCAAGCTCTGGCTCCAGGCCCGAGTCCTTCCCCTGCTCACATGTGCCGACTCTCCTGGAGCTAAGCCCCCTGGCCTGGAAGGTCCCCCCGAGTCCCTGCTCTCCCCAGAGGGGCTAAATCCTGCCTGAAAGCCAGAGGGCTAAGGGTTCCCCTGGGGTTTGGCTACACATGGGGCCAGAGAGGGACAGTGGCCTGGAGCTAGGAGGCTGGATGACTTCCAGGTGACTCTGAGCACCTCTCCCCCTTCTCTTGACCAGTTTCCTCATCTGTCGATAAAAGGGTGCCGGATTAGGGCTGCTTAGTTAGGCTCCCCTTTGAGAGTCTAAGAAAGGTGCTGACTTTCTTCCCATAAAAAGCTACGCGCCCACAATGCTTTACAGCTACTTCCGGAGGTTCAAGGACCACCCCCACCCCCTGCCCAGGTTAAGAGCCCCAGCTAGGTACTTTTTACACCCCCCTTCCAGTTCCAGCATTCAGTGAGTGCCTGGAGGAAGCAGAAACAAAATAAGCGGCAGTGGTGGCTATGTTGCCTCGCCTGTTGAGGGTTCCTCACCGGCCAGGCACTGCTGAGGAGCTTTCCACTTACAAACCAGTCTTCATCCTCATGCATTAAGAGGCAGGGACCACTGTTGGTCCCACCTACAGCTGAGAAAGCCGAGGCACAGAGAGGTTAAAGTATTTGCACAAGGTCACACAGCTAGGAAGCAGCAGAGCTGGAGTTCAAAGCCAAGCCATCTGGCTCCAGAGCCAGCACTGGTGACAAAGGGTAAGAGCCTGGGATGGAGGACTCAGCAGTGGACGGACAGCACAGCTCTTGGTTCCGAGTTGATTTCTTGGGGATACTTAGCTTTTTTCTCCCCAGCACTCCACCGTCTACTCCAAGGGCACTTAAAACGTGTGGAAGCAGCAGCAAGAGGGAGGGTAGTGTTAGGGAAAATTCCTGCACCTACTTGTTTCAATATTGCCTAAACAGTCCCTGTATTAAGAGGGAACGTTACCAAAGAGGCAGGCTCTCAGCCCCTGGTGAAGGCTTGTTTATTTTTAACTCAGAGAGATTATAAAGGAGTGTGACTTAGGGGCTCGTATGAGGGCTTGCCACCGCCCCCCCCCCCCACCGGCAGCATGATGCCTTAGCTCGGCCTGGCTACTGGGGCTGCTCCCGACTTCCTTGGGCTTTGCGCAAGCTGGGGTGGGCCGCTGGCGGGCATGGGAGTGAGACAGAGCCAGGTCTGCTCCCTCCTGTCTCGCAGGTTCATCTCTTCAACAGAAAGACAGACCCATCTCCACTGAGGGGCACCTCTCCCAGCCGGATACAGCTCACCTGCCCAGTGAGATGGCATACCTGCCAGCGGGGCTGGAGATGCACATGGACGTGCCTCCTGGGGAGGGGCTCGAGGAGCCCACCCGGGGGCCGCAGTCCACCACTGCTCACTGAGCAGAGCTATAAATAAATGTTGAGGAAAAAGCTTGGGGCCATGCAGCTTCTCTGGTCCTGGCTCAGGAAGGTGGAGTGAGAGGGAGGGGCCGCTGCAGGTCGGATGGCAGACCTCTTGCAGCCTGACCATTAGGCCATGGCCCCCAAACAGGTTGAGCTGTTCTCTGAGGGTGCCAGGGCTTCGAGAGGGCTGAGTGGTGGACCCAGGGCCAGGAAGAGGCAGCACAGGCCAGACCCCAGGCTCCGGGGACTGGCGGGCCTGCAAGCGGTCTGCCCTCTCCTGACCCCGCTGGACCCGGTGCTATGGCCTTCTCTGGCACCGGCACTGCCTTCCATCTGGGGAGGCTGGCCAGGGCACTCTGGTGAGGTTGGGATGCTTCATGTCTGTGCTTGAGCTGTACCTTGTGTATCTTGGAGCAAAGGTAAGGGTGGCAGCCCTCCTGCTGCTGGCAGGGAGGCTCCTGGCACATCCTGGGGGGGAGCGGTGCCACCAGCACCTGGGAAGGTTCCTGTTTGCTGTCCTCTGTTGCTTACCCTTGAGTAGCTGCTGCAGACGTGGGAGGGGCGCAGACCCAGGGGCTGCCAGGGCTAGGTCGTGTCCCTATTCCCCTCCCCGCCCCGCCCCTCCCCTCCCCAGGAAGATAGAGCAGAAGTGTGCCTGGCATTTGCCAGGGGGTCTTGAGGCCTGGCCCTTGTCCTGCTTCAGTGTCACCCCAAACAGGCCAGAGGGCTCACTGCTGTCCTCCAAGTCAACTGTAAGGGACAAGCCCGTCCCCAAAGCCCCAGGGACAAGGGAGAGCTGCCCCGCACCCGGGAGGAGGCCTCTGCAGTCATGGAAGCAGTTTTCTGCCTTCAGATCTGTTCTCAGCAGCTCCCTCCTCCAAAGTGGGGTTCCCTCCCTCCCACCCCCACCCCCAGTCCCCTCTGACATGGGAAAGGGATGTTTGGGGTAAGAGGGCTGCTTCAGGGTGTGAGGTGAGGGATGACAGAGTCACACAGGAAAAGTGTAGCAGGAAGTAACCAAGAAAAGGGTTTCTCCCTCATCCCCCTGTGGGCACAGGAGGGTGGGGTTGGCTGGGGGTGTCAAGGGTGGGGCAGGCGCTCCCTGCGGGAAGGGGCATCCCCCATCTCTCCCCATCTGCTGAGATCCGGTTCACTGTTGAACCCTGGGGTCCCAGTCGGCACCGCCCACACCCCCGCACCCTTTTCTCTGCAAGGGGGCGGCAGCGCCAGGCCCAGGCCTCCTCTGCTGCTGCCTGAGAAATGTCAGGCCACTGGCTCAGTGTCCCTGGCCTAGAATCCAAACTCAACCAGCTTGGCAGGGAGGAGCGGCAGCCAGGCCTCCCCAATGCCCCCGAAAGGATGAGGGGTGACATTCCCCAAGCAGCCCAGGCCACCCCTGCCTCCCCGCACCTGGGCCCGCCTGCCTACCCTCACCCAGGCCGCCCAGCACTGACCGCCCACGTGCCCACGAGGGGCCTTCCCCTTCCAGCCCGGGAAAGCACAGGTGGGCAGAGTGTGGGGTGTGGGTGGGAGGAGTCTCACGGGTTTCCAAGCAGGAAACAAAACTGAAACGACAAACCCAGCTTCAAAGTACACGATCCCATGCAGAGGGGCCAAGGACAGCTGCGTCCCCGGTTTTGCTCCACTCCTGCAGGGGCTGCCCCACAGGTGACCTTGGGAAGACACACGAGGCCCAGGAGCAGCACGGGCTGGCTTGCCAGGTGGGGCCCTTCCCAAATGTCACTGCACGTTGGGCCTGAACCTCCAGGCCCCGCAGTCCTGATCGACAGCAGTGCCCGGGCTGCTGAGAGAGGGAGGGAACAAGCCCACTCACACATGTTAAAGGGGTTTGTTTTTGGCGGGGGCAGGGGGCTCAGCAGGAATCCCAACCCTGGGGCCAGCCACCCACTCCTCCATTCGGGTGGACAGGCTCCTCACACACCTGGCCACCTGCGCTGGAGAGTCTGAGAAGAGCCCAACTGCCATCACCGCTGCTTCCATTCCAGCCCCTGAAGGCCGAGCAAAGGTGGGAAGGGAAAGGAAGCCAGTCCTCTTGGGGACCCACCCAGTCTCTGTGGCTCCCTGATAGCCTTGGTTGACCTTTGGGACAGGACCACACAACATGCACATGGGGACAGGTTACCCCCAAAGGAGGCTGAGGGCAGGGACAGCAGAGACAGGCTCAGTGGGAAGTGCCTGGGGGAGCAGGCAGAAGCGTGGGGCTGCCATTGGGCCCCCAGGCGGGGAGGCAGCTCCCCCACTGCAGGCAAAGACAGGGGCTCCGGGGCTGAGGCCTAGCCTGCGGCGGGCTGCACGGTGGCGAGACAAGGGGAGAGGGTTACCGTAACCAAGCCAGGACCCGTCCTTCCTCTCCTCCCCACGCACAACCAGATCCAGCCTGTCGCGTCGGCTCCCTGGCCGGGATGCCCCTTGTCAGAGCATCCAGACCCGCGACATGGCAATGGAGCTGGTCCCCCAACCGCAGCACAGCCGAGAGCCTCACCACCCCTCTGCCCAAGGAGCACGCTCTCCACACCAAGGTAAAGAAAGGCACCGCAAGCCAGGCAAGTTAGAAAAGTCTCTTTTAAATTAAAATTTCACCCTCGTGAGATGATTGATTTGGGAACTAAATCCAAAGGCAAGCTCTCCACTCTGTTGTCCGCAGCCAGGCTGCACGGTGGAAGAGGCAGGGCGGCGACGGGGTGGAGCCCACCGGCAGAGCCTGGGCCTCTGACCCCAGCTGGCTCTTAAAGTCCCGCACAAGCCCCGCACACCTAGATGGAGACAGGGGTGACACCGGGAGAGGCGACAAGGGCCGGAGAACCACTGACTGGGGGTGGGGGGAGCCTCACGACGGCGAAGAGGGCCCACACCTTCAGCCACCCGGCGCACCCCTCCTGCCGCCATCACGCGGAGTGGAGAGGTGGTGGTCCTTCTCCTGATTCCAGAAGGTGTGACCTTTGAGAGGAGGCAGCCGGCAGACACCTCGTGACTGCAGGATCACGCCACCTGGCTTCCAAGCACCTGTGCCCGGGACCGGGGTGGAGGACGGGGTGCTGGCCCAAGGGGAGGCTTCACTGGCCCTTCCCCGCTGACCCAACACCCGTCAGCCAGCCCCATTCTCACATACATTAGTTACTTTTATATATTCATATATATATTATAGTTATATATTAAAAAGAGAAAAAAAACTTGCCTGAAGAGAAAACTCCTGAAGGACCCAAGTGGCTCAGGAAGTTTACTGTCCCCTCCACCCACAAAAATTCTCTTATAAAATCTTCCAGTGCGATCTTCAGGAAACCCCGTCCGCCCCAGTTCCCCCCCCCACCGGCCCTCCTGTGTCCCCACGACCCTGGACTGCCCCCCAGCTCCAGCCCAGCGCCCGGCGGCATCCAGTCTCATCTCTGGCCATCCATTGCAGCCACGGCTTTCTGCTGGGTGCCCCCCTGCTGTGCTCCGGGCGGCCACGTGGGCTGCGGGTGGTGGAGATGGTGGAAGCTGTGGGCCGTGGGGGAGGAGGGTGGGATCCAGGCGGCCTGGTGGCTGGGTGGGGACGAGGCCCAGAAGGGGCTGAAGCTTGCCGGGGGGGAGCAGGCCACCGCGGTCATGGGGCTGTTGCTGTTCTGCAGGCCCTCGGAGGCGCGAAGCTTGGAGAACATGGCCAGCGCGTCGGGGAAGTTGGGCGGTGTGGCAGGTGTGTTGCTCGGGGTGCACATCTGCTGGGAGAGAACACGGGTTGCGAGGGCTGCCTGCACCGCGCCCCCCCCACCCCGCCCCGATCCCAGGCCACTATCCGTGGGTCTCTAGAGCCTTCCCACGGTGCTCACCCACACTGGGCCCTCCTTCCTCCCCGTTTTTCAGTCCATAAGTGGTTTCAGCAGGACAAAAGCACCCCTTGCACCCTGAGCCAATAAAAACAGAAAACCAGGGGCGGACTCCTACAATTTTTGTCAAAACCAAAGAGTGTTTCCTGATGCTTGGGAATGACGCTCTGAGGGTCAGAAGTAGATGGTTAATTCCGGCAGAAGCTAGGGTGTCAGATTGAAGCCAGGACAAGGGAGGCAGCCCAGGACACCGCTGCTGAGCGCCTCACCCTGGGTGAGAAACCAGCTGGCTCCTGAATAATCCGCCCTCAGACGTTCCGAGGTTGTTAGCCAAGGGAAGGAGGCCAGATCCAGGATCTCCCTCCTATGCCAACCCCGGAGAGGCTGCACTTGCTTGGTGCTTGGGTCCGTTCCACATCCACAGCACCAGCCAGCGGGCCTCGGGGCCTCAGCCTGCATTCTCTCACTTCTCACGAGGGTGCTAGGTCATTCTGATGATCCTCTCGGTTACAGATGAGGAAACTGAGGCCCAGAGCTCAAGTCACTGGGCCAAAAACACACCGCTGCAGGGCACAAGTTGAGAAGCCGGAATCCCGGGGCTCCCAGGTCTGCAGGCCCAAGCTCTTAACCTCTACCCAGCCCCACTCTGCACTTAAGAGTCAAGTGCAACTTCATGCCTGGGCTCCCCGAGGACAAAAATCAGCGTCTCCCAGCAGGCTGCCCTTGGCCAGATGCTGCCAGTGTCTCGGTCAGCTCAGCCCCTCTCAGCCCGCTTTGTGAGGGCAGCTGCAAACATCCCAGCGTCTGCGGTCTTCTGCCACTACCCTGAGCAGGGACCCCAGCCAGGAAGGGCAGCGGCTGGGCTGGTGGGCGGTAACTGGCAGCCTCCCTGCAAACAGCGGGGACCGCAGGCCTCCCAGCCCTGTGGCGTGGGGGCATGGGGGTGCCACCCCCTGAGCACTTCACTAGGGTGCAGGGAAGAGGCGGCAGAGAACAAGGCCAGCCCAAAGCCAGTTCTGACCCGGCAGCAGCTTCTCCCTTTCCCAGGAAACCACGGGAGCCCTTCTTTGAATTTCTCCTAATTTTAGCAACACCGGCCCCTCCCCCAGGCACAGGGCTCAGGGAGCAAGATTCTAGGGCTCCTCACCTTGCTCCCAGGGCTCTTTCCCGGGAGCTTCCACAGCTCTGCAATTAAACCCCGGCCCAGAAGGAGGACAGGCCCACGGGAGGGGGGCAAACCCCCTCTGATGAACTGGGCCGGCTCCACATCAGCAGCTGGGGCGCTCCAACCAGCGTCCTCTCCAGGGAGGCCACAGGACCCGCCCGGGGCAGGCCTGGCCCCACCCAGACCATTTCCCTCCTCCCTTCACTCTTCCCCCCCCCCCGCCCCCAGGGCTGACTTCTCGGCAGCAGGAAACAATGAATGGGGGGTGGGGGGGACCGGCCAATTGCATCACAGCATCGTGACCGACTTCCCCAGTTCACCGAGCCAGTGGAGCCTGTCTCCTCAGCAGCCACCCTGCCCCCCACCCCCCCCACCCCCGTGACAGCAAGAGCGGCCTGGATCAGGAGCAGGCCTGTGCCCACCTGCCTGTGTGAGCTCGGGCAAGTCCCTTAACCTCTCTGGGGTTTCTCTCTACTTCTGTAAAACCAGGGGTTTGGACCAGGTCCTGTAAAAGTCCCTCCAGCTCTGCTTCTAATAGCTATGGATGGAGCTTTCCAGCTCTCAAGCATACCCAGCGTCCACTGCACCCTGCTAATGTCCTACTGCTTCGCATCCACAGTGTCTTTCTCCTCGGCCCTTCCCAATCTAACCCAGGAGCCCTCCCTTATCTAGGAAGATGCCTCCGACTGTGTATGTACAGTCATCTATGGGACAACCATTTATCAGCAACTCTTGGCCTGGGTCACTTCTGGTATTTTTATCTAACATTTTCCTTTGATTTATTATCTCTAAAAAAAATTACCAACTCCTCGAGGGCAGGGATGGCGTTCTCTGTGGTGCTGGTTAGGAGCACTCATGGATACACTGATCATAATGTCTGTTAGAAAACCAGCCACAGCCCTTGAGGGAAACTTCAAAAAGATTACAGTCCCTCAGGATTTGCAGGGAAGGAGCAACAGAACCTAAAAGGACCATCAGTCCCAGCTCTCTGGGGTGAGCCCCTCTGTTCAGGGCAGCACAGAGTAGCTGTGCTGGAAGCCTGGGCCTTTTGAAACGACCACAGTTGGTGGAGCAAACCTCAAGGCCCCCTTTAGGAGGACGGAGGCAAGATGGAGGCAAGCTCCAGGCTCACACTGGAGCTTCCCATGGTCCGGTACAGGGGAGGGTCCCCTGGAGATGAACCCCTCTTGGGTTTACCAAGAGTCCAGCCTCAACTGCCACAGCCCTGCAGCCAGCATAATTCTCATCATATTCCGATGCAGTTTCGTTTTTTGATTTATACAAACAGCATGGGCTATTCCAAGAGAAAAAAGCTGGTTAAAAGGGTCAAAACAGACCCCTCTCTACTTGTCCTTTGCAACTAGATGAATACAGAGCGCCAAAGACAAGACACAGCAGAGGAACCATTTGCAGCTTCTTCAGGCAAGGCAGCGGCTCTGAGAAGGGAGCCACGGGCAAGGACACCAAAATGCCAAAAATGTACTCCAGAAGCCATAACAGATCTCCTGGGGAATCATGTTTTACAATCCCTATCTTGGGGCCCTCCCCCCACCAGCAGGGCTAATAGGTAACTAGAGAGGTAGAGAAGGCATTCAATCCTCTAAAGTGAAAGGGATGTCCTATGCCTGTGGAAAGCAGGGCAGGAGGGCAAAGGCCCAGGCCTGGGGCCAGCTTGGAAAAGAGAAGAAAGCAAATCCAGGCCTGAACCACTTCTGTTTCCTGTGTTTTATGTATCTTCACCTACTGAGATTAAACGCATTCTTGGCTTATCTTGTCAAAAATCTGTAAGTCTTCCACGCTCAGGGTAGGTCTTTTTCCATGAACAGGAAAGAGTGAACATAACTCTCTGGGTAGAGCCCAGCTCCCAGGCCAGGGTGGATTTATCCCTTTCCTGTTCTCTGCAGAGCTGGGTTGTCTGGATGGGGGGCTGCCACTCCAACAGCAAGACGGGTGCTCCGTATAGACAGACATTCCAGGTCTCAGTCCCCTCGGGGCCCTTCGCTCGGCCCGCGTTCCCCCGACGTCTAGTTGTCGTCCGAGCCCCCCTCCCCACTACCTGCCAGCCGGCTACTCCGCCGGCCACCCTCGCCGCCCTCCTAGCCCCTGGCCCAGGGGGAGCGCCGAGCACAAGTCCTCAGGTCGAGCTACAGCAGCCCAGGAGGCCTGACCGCAAAGTTGGGCGAGCCAGACGGCCCTGGGAGCCGCTCTTCCCTGGAAGACATTTTGGCTCTTTGTTTACATCGCGGCTCGGCGCTCCCCGGCAACATGGCTGTCACCGTCGGCGCCTGACAGCGGCCCCCGGCCCGCGCCCTCGGCCGCCCGTTGGGCTGCGGCCGCGGCGAAGCCGGCCCTCCAGCCCGCCGGCCCTCCCGCCGGAGCCCGGCCACACTTACCATCTGGTGGTGGTGGTGGCTGTTGGGAATGTTGGTTTCTTGGAAAAACGTGCTCAGGGCGGTCTGCGGACAAACATAGCGGCAGGGCGGCGGTTAACGGGGACGGGGCAGGAAGCCCACCGGCCGGCCCTGCCCCACCGGCCGGCCCTGCCCCACCGGCCGGGCTCATCCGCAGTGTCCGCGGCGCCGCGCTCGGGCCGCCGGGCCCGACCCCTCGGCCGGCCGGCCCGCGTCGCTCGAGGGGGCGTCCCCGGGCCGTGCGCGGAGGTACAGGGCGGCAGGGCCCCGCGCCCCACGAGAGACCATGAGGTCGCTGAGCGCCTGACGGGGCGATATAAATAGAGCTTCCCTCCCCCCACCCCCTTTCGTGGCGCGCGGCCGGGCGCCCCGGCCTGCGCCCCTGCCCCAGGGACGGCGGCCGGGGAGCGGGGCCGGCCGGGAGCACTCCCTAGCTCGGCCCGCACGCACCTCGAACTGCCAGTGGGCCGCCTGCAGTAGCTGCTTCGCCTGGTCGGCCGCGCAGCCTGCGGCCAGCACGAACTGGTTGATCATGACCTGGTGCCGCAACTCATCCATGTTCACCGACATGGCTCCGGCCGGCGCCCCCTCCCGGGATCGGCGGCCGCGGGAGGCCGGCTGCCCTCAGCTCGCGCTCGCCGCCGCCCGCGGCCTCCGGACCCTCGCCCGCCCCGCCACCCGCCGGGCGAGTGTTGTGGTCCGGCTCGCGCGGCCGGCCGACACCACAAACAACAGTGCGGGGCGGGGCCGGGTGTCCCAACGTTCGGGGGCCGCGAGCCGCCGCCGCTGATTGGCCCGCGCCGCTCGGCCGGCGCCCGGCTCCCTGGCAGACGTTCGATTCGAATCCTGCGGCCTGCGGGCCCGCACTGTTTCTCTTTCTGCCTGGCCGCGCCCATTGGCGGACGTCGGCGCCGTGGGGCCCCCCGGCATTGGCCGGACGCTGTGTTTTGGCTCGTCCTGGCTCATGATTGGCCACGACCCGGCGTCTGGGGCGGAGCCGCGCGCGCTGATTGGTCTCCCTTGGACCTGTTTGAACTCAACTTGAAAACCTGGAGTGCCTGCTGATTGGCCGAGGCCCCTCTGTTTGCTGTTGTAGGCTTGGGGGTGGTGCAGCCAAGTTCATTCATTACTTCATTGAAACTGAACATGCTCAGCTGGAAAAGCAAGACAGAGTGGCTTTGACTCACTTCCTCTGAAAGATGTGGTCATCTCGAGAAACAGAATGATCAAAATAGAAAACAGACAGAGCCTTTGCAGCTGCTCCATTCTCAAAATTGTTTATTTTTTTAAAAACTTTCAAGCTGCTCTACTTTTTTTTTTAGCTTTTTATTGAAATGTAACGTACCCCTTTCATGCCTCCTTCCAGCCACTACCCACCCCGAGCCCAACAGTCTTTCCCTACGTTTTTAGGACAAAAACTTTGCTCTCTGAAGAAGAAAACTACTGTTAATGTACACTATAAATACAATTGCAAGGGAGAAATGAGACTTTCTCAGACACTAATATTCCAAGCTAAAAAACTGTTTTTCCTTAAATTGATTGGCCTAACTGAAACTTTAATTTGTTTCTACACAGGTACCGGCTCTCAACCCTTGACATTTAAAAACAAAGTTTATTTATATGCACTGAGCTTCCATCTTCTGGATTAGGATTTTAACCTTCAAGGTTTGTGCTTGGGATTTGTGCAGATGGGGAAGGAACTAGGAGTTTAAGCATACTGAAGAAAGGCCAGAGAGTTTAGGAAGGTAAACATCGCTAGGAATTCACTGTTAGAATTTCTGTTTCTAAAAAACTTAGTAAGTTCTGGATCTGAAATACCAGTCAGAGAGTATATAATAATTAGTTAAGAGTCTTCAGAACGGGAGGCTAAGAAGAAAGCAAGCCATGGTTCTATTTTGACTTTGCCTAAAGTGGATTTAACTCTCCATCTAAGAAAACTTAACCATGTAAAAAAAACAGAATATAAATAAGGAAAAAGTTACACCCAGTGTTTATGTTCTGATGAAAAACAGCCTCGGGCACTATAATGAGTTTGTCCCATTTTGTTAGTCTTTTTGTTTGTTTATTTGTTGTTTGTTTTGAACGGGCAGGAGTCAGCTTTTTGCCACGGCCAAAAGACCCCTTTCTCTTCCCGTAATTGCACTTGGCCACCCCCAAGTACTCATGGGCTGAGACCTGGAGTGTGACTAGTCAAGTACAGCTTGCAGCCCTTCCCTTCCAGTAATTGCAAGGTGAAAACAAAAGTGAGTATCCAGGACTTCCCTGGTGGTGCAGTGGTTGAGAGTCCGCCTGCCGATGCAGGGGACGTGGGTTCGTGCCCCAGTCCGGGAAGATCCCACATGCCGCGGGGCGGCTGGGCCTGTGAGCCATGGCCACTGGGCCTGCGCGTCCAGAGACTGTGCTCCGCAACGGGAGAGGCCACAACAGTGAGAGGCCCGCATACCGGAAAAAACCAAAAAAACAAAAGTGAGTATCCAGCAGCTGCCATTGCCAAGGGGCCTGGCCCATGAGCAGCCCAGAACAAGGAAGTACTGTCATTGTGGGGCTCCAGTTTTCACAAGTACATACAGCTGTCAAGCATGCCAGGGCCATGTGTAGTAGGATCTAACTGGGCAGAGGCATTTCAGGCTGCAGGAGCCCTTAGGTCTTATTTAAGTTCTCAAGGAAGGCAAAGGTCCTGAAAACACCAAAATTGCCAAACCTATTTTTTTTCTTGGATATCAGTGTGGTTTATTCCAAAGCTTTCTTTAGTTTACCATTTACAGGGCACAACTGTAGGCACCTGGCATAGGCATGGAAGACAAAGCCCCCAAGCCATTCTGGTTATCTGCTGGGGGCCATAATCACCCTGGGCAGAGAGAGCAACAGAGTTCTGCCTCTGATTTGTGGCCGTGAGTAGTGGAAATGCTTAATCAGTACTTTGGCTTCTGAGAATCTCTTCAACGATGTATGAGGGTAGGGCTTCCCCTTCTCGGTCTGGGACACAGGAGTGCTCCCGTCCTGGGAGCGCAGGGAGAATGAATGAGGTCATGTCTGCAGAGGCCTTTGAGCTGCTGAGATGAAAGCAGCTCCCCAAGTGTAAGGTGTTGTTAACTGAAGGTATTATTATTTTAATCTGAGAGGACAGTGTGCATCAGGTAACACAGAACAATAAAAACATGCCCCTTAATAATGAATAAAACACAGAAGTAGCCTTGGAAGGAACAAAATCCTTGTTACATCAATGATCTAGGCTACAGAACGGGCCATGTTACAACCACTAAGAGAAACAACCAGCCAGTATTTCCTCCGGGCCTGGATAACAAGGATGTTGTGAATGCAAGTCACTGAGTTGGTACAGAGACAGGCAACAATAAGTAGCTGGACCATCACAGACAGCTGCCATTTACCAAGCACTTCGTGTGAGCCAGGCACCTTTTGAAGAGTTTACTGTCTGTTAACTCATTTCAATCCTCACAACAATCCAGAATTCCATTTCACAAACAAGGCAGTTATGGCACAGAAGAGGGGAGGAGCTTACCCAAGGTCACAGTAATAAGTGCTGGAGTGAAGCATTGGCCCAGTGTAGTTCCAGAACTTTGTGGTTAACCATTACACCATACTACCTTCCTTAATGCTGCAGTGTCACCTCAGTGGGGCTCACAGAGAAGAGCTATCAAGGACACTGGGACTTGCACAGCAGACGCTTGAAAAGTAGTGAGCCCCAGATGGGGAAAAGGAGGCACCAGCTGTTTTGGGCAATCATGGGGGAGGGGTGGAGAACTGACATTCCCAACCTCCATCT
The DNA here is from genome assembly GCF_964165515.1 of Mesoplodon bidens. NCBI lineage: Eukaryota > Metazoa > Chordata > Mammalia > Artiodactyla > Ziphiidae > Mesoplodon > Mesoplodon bidens. The sequence goes on along the minus strand of NC_138179.1, from coordinate 39,730,225 downwards.
CTACAGTGCATTCCATTCCTATTCCTTTTTTCTTCCTTTCTACCTCTTACTCCCCAACCCAAACAGATCCAACAAAACTGAGAGAGGGAGGGACTTCCCTGGCGGTCCAGTGGTTAGGACTCCGTGCTTCCAAAGCAGGGGTCATGGGTTCCATCCCTGGTCGGGGAACTGAGATCCCACATGCTTTGCAGCACAGCCAAAAAATTAAAACAAAAACAAAAAACAGAGAGGGAACTTGGGGACTCTTGGTACCCAAGGCCCACCACATGCAGGCTCCCCGTGAAACTTTGTACACCTCTGCACATCTTCTCTGATTTGAAACTTCTAATAGTCTTGAGGCTCAGAGAGGGTGAGGAACCTACTCAAAGCCACACAGCCCCTGCTTGATTTATGGTAGCAATGGGATTAGATCTCTCATTTTCTTCCATCCCTTCCTTCCCTCCCTCCTTTTCTCCCTCTTCAAATTCTTATTTCTTGTTTCGCTGCTGATGCTTCAAGATGCCAAGACAAAAGGACGAGGGGGCCAGGAGAAGCAGGAAGATGTTGAGAGAAGGAGAGGGAGAATGGGAGAGGATGAAGTGCCAGGTAAAGAGACCAAATGCAGACAAGCAGCACCAAGGTCTGCGGGGCAGACCACCCAGTGCCTGGGTGGACCCAGGCACTCCTGGAGGTGGGATGGCTCCCTTCTCCTTTCGTGGACTTCGAATGCTATTGCCAGCCCTTGTTTGTTTAACACAACCTATTTTTTTTTTTTACAACTACTTGCCAGAGCAAATTTATGCTATTTCTACTATATGATGGGCAAGGTAAACGTTGCCACTTTTTTTTTTTTTTTTGGACACTTTTGAAGCATTCTTTTTTTTTCCTAGTCTTTTTCCTTAAAGAAGATGGGGGCTTAGTGCAGGAGTACTTCTACTCCAGGCAAATCCCAGTCCTCCTCCGTGATCATTGAGATTTTGTCTCAATGACAAAACATTATGTCTGTTGGGAATGTACTCTGAACCCACCTCTGCGCCATTCTTTATTTGGATTACCTTGTTTAATACAACAACCCAGGGTGATGGGGACTGTGCATATCCCCAACTAACAAAGAAAAGCAGGGTCAGAGAGCGTAAGTGACTTGCCCGAAGTCACTCAGCTAGCTCAGGGTGGAGCTGAGATCTGAACGCAGGTACATGTGTTTGCTCCCCGAGCTGGTGCTCTTAACTACCACAATCTACTTTCCAGCCCTGTCTACCCCCTGGAATGCACCTTATCTTCTCTCTCAGTGGTACTGAAAAGACACAAAATCTTGTCTGTATTATTGGAAGTAGTGGGAAGGTCAAAGCCAGTCCTCAGGTGATGAGTTTATACTGCTTTATACCAGATTTCACCAAATGTCACACGTCCACAAGGGACAAAGGCCATACCAATCCCAGCACAGTTAATGGCAGTTCCCAGAAGGAGCACTGGAGGCCTGTACTCTCTGTCCTGTACCTGCCAGCCCCCTGATAAGGCAGCCCCACCTCCCGTTGCCAGGTGTGTCTTATGGTAGGTAAGTCTCTGGCAACACTTTTGAAGGGACGTCAGAGGTGGGTCTTTGCCGAGGGGGACAGGAAGGGAGGGCAGGAGACAGCCTTCTTAGGAGGGTCTCCCTTCTCTGGGGGCCTCAATTGTCTGCTTGGACTCAGGCATCGGCCACTTTCTCTCTATGGGACAGGAATTGAGCAGCCTGGAACTGGGCCTCTCTAGCCCCATCCATGAGTCCAAAACACAGGAGGCCCGTTGCTGTGGCAACCACTGACTTCAAGGTTTGAGACAGCCTTCCAACCTGACACACCTTTTCTTTTCTTTTTCTTTTTTTTTTTTTTGAGAACTATATCATACACCAAGTTTGTGTATAACCTATGCACAGTTTGAAGAATAATAAACAATCACCCACATACCCAACACAGAACTGAAGTCCAAGACTAGTACCTTTGAAAACCCTTGCATGACTCTCCCCAAATGCGTATTCCTTTCCTCCCCAGACACGTAATCCTCAAATCTGCATTAAGCATCCCCTCCCTCACTTTTTCTTTTTTATAAATTTATTATTTATTTATTTATTTATTTATTTATTTATTTATTTATTTTTGGCTGCACTGGGTCTTCATTGCTGTGCACGGGCTTTCTCTAGTTGCGGCGAGCGGGGGCTACTCTTTGTTGCGGTGCGCGGGCTTCTCTTCGCGGTGGCTTCTCTTGTTGTGGAGCTTAGGCTCTAGGCGCGCGGGCTTCAGTAGTTGTGGCACACAGGCTTAGTAGTTGTGGCTCGCGGACTCTAGAGTGCAGGCTCAGTAGTTGTGGAGCATGGGCTTAGTTGCTCTGCGGCATGTGGGATCTTCCTGGACCAGGGCTCAAACCCGTGTCCCCTGCATTGGCAGGCAGATTCTTAACCACTGCACCACCAGGGAAGCCCCTCCCTTGCTTTTCTTGGTCATTTAATCCTATGTGTAGGTATCTTCAGACAAAGGCGATTGTGGGTCTGAGACATTGATCCCATTGATTAAGTGACTCACCTTTCCCTGGGCCCAGTCCCTCTCTCCTCCAACTCTGCTGGGTGAGCTCAGCGAAGCCCCCTGAGCAATATGGATCACTCACAACAAGGGCTGGCTTTCTTTTTCTCTTTTTCTCATTTTCATGACCTCAGACAGTGACTCTGATCATAGGATCAATCATAGAAGATTGTCCAAGAAGGCTCCTTGGAGGAGGGAGATCTGAGTTGGGAAGGATTTGGGTAGATAGAAAGGAGACGGAAGGGAATTTTTGCAAGTGGAAACAGTGCAAACTATAGCACAGAGTTACCTTGAAAGCAAGTTTATAGCAAGACCCATCGGGGCTTCTGTTGGGAAGTGGGGTGGGGGAGACACTAAGCTTGGAGAGGCATGGGTTGGAGTGGACCTGCCCTGGGCAGCGGGGGAGGAGGGGGCTGAGTAGCACTTCCTTTGTCCACAAAAAATGGTACATGCTTCCTCAAGTTGGTGCAGAAACTCCGTAAATTGGTCAGGTAAGGCTAAGCTATGCTGAGGTAACTACAATCCTACAGTCTTACTTCTCACCCATGCAAAGTTCGCTGCAGTTCGGTGACTCTCAAGAAAAACTGCCCTCTGGGCAGTGATATAACTGCCCTCTGGGCAGCCTGTAGGAGCTTCCACTGCCTTGTAGCTCCAAATTGGCAAACTACAGCTCTCGGGCTGCCTCCTGTTTTTGTAAATAAAGTTTTATTGGAACACAGCTATATTTATTTGTTTATGTATCATCTATGAGTGCTTTCATGCTACAGCAGAGCTGAGTAGTTGCAGTATGAACCACAAAGCCTAAAACGTTTCCTATCTGTTCCTGTGCACCAGCTAGAACTTGGCAATGAGAGGCTTGGAGGGTTGAGTGTCGGCAAGTAAACGCTTTAGCCCAGAAGTAATACGCCTCTGCTCACGGTTCATTGTCCAGAAGAATCACATAGCCTCTCCTGACTTCCAGGGAAAAGCAAAGTCGATCTTCCGCACACCCAGAAGTAGAGATCCAGGGACTGGTGAACATTAGCAGTGTCTAAACCACCTACATGCGGCACTTCCACAGGTACCAGCCTGTTGGGCAGTGAAGATGAGTCTATTTTCACTTGCTTATCTCTAAATCCCAGAGTCATAGAGGGAATATAAATGGACCAGGACTTAGCAGAACGGAGAGAAATATTGGAGAGGTCTGTAGTTTCCAGTGAGGTGCTGCTTGAGGTTTTGGAAATTTTCAGAAACACAGGAAGCCAGGGTACATTGGGGGGAAAAAAAAGGAAGGCAAGTTCTGGAGGAGAAGCATTTGTTTAAAATAAAATCCCTGGTCATTTTTTTTTTTTTTTGGCAAGTTTGGCAGTGACAGGTGCCCTCCTGTCAGGGACACAGGGCACCTCGGGTCAAATGATGGATGTGCGCTATTTCGTGACCCCAAGAGCCCACACCACTCTTTGGAGCAAGCAGGGTGCTGTTAATAAACACAGGGCAGTGCTCCACATAAAGAGGAAGGAAGTCTCTACTGAGAACGAGAGCACTGGGTTGTACACAACAGAATTGGGAAACCACCAGAACGCGCCTTGTCACCCACAAAATCCATGCCCATCACGCCTTGGACCCTGAAAGCAGGCAGAGAAAATCCTGCGACCTGCCCTTGGGGAGCTGCCAGACCAGAGCTGTTCTACTGCCTGGGGTGTGTACAGAGCCCAGTCATCAGATGGGATTGTGCAAGGACACAGGATGTCTGTCCAGACCTGAAGGCAGTTACAAAGCACAGGGTTCTCCAAAGTGTCTATAGGAGAGAAGTTTAAGGCCAAGAAAGACTTCCATAGAGAAGAGGAGACGGGGGTCAAAGGCCTTGTTGAAAAATGGTCCTAATTCAGATGCGGAGATGAGGTAGAAGGAAGTGGGATAAAGAAGGCAGATTAAAGTTAGAGAGACAAAGTGAAGGTGGGGTGGAGAGAAGTCCCCATGCGTTGCCCTTTTTCACTGGTGCCGCTACAGAGAGAACTACTCTGCTGGCTCAGTGACCAGCAGGCTTGGCACAGGGACGGGTTTTCCCCACGGAGGCTGGTAGGACAGGCCATCTGTGGGGAAGACCTGGGGCTTTAGGCTCAGGCAGATTCCTTCTCCCTGCACCTGGTGGAGTGAGCTTCAGTTTCCTCATCTGGGAAATGGGAACAATAATCCTACTTACCCCTAGGGGCTGTTTTGAAGATTAAATGAGCTAATGCGTTCAAAGGTGCTTGGATGGAGTCATTGTTCAAAATCGATTATTCTTTGTAACTATTTAACTAGTCATTTATCTAATGACTCTTACCCATATGGGAAACGATGTGGCCAGTCCTTCTGGGGGATTTGAAGAAACCTAAGGCCAGGGGTGTGCTGGCAAACTGGCTCTGGGGAGTGGGGGAAGCCCTGATTGGCAGCACTTGATGTTTCCTGTGGTTTAAATAGTCCCATTATGACCCGTTTCAAGCTACTGGCCGTTTAACAACTGGGCTGGCAAAATTCCGAACAATCAGCTCTGGAGAGCAGGCCCCAACCCAATGGGCTTTCTCTGTAGTTAGCAGATGACATATAAATGAAAAGTTAACAATGGTGGCTCACAGATACACAGCCCAGTCCACAGATGGCCTATCTAGAGGGCCTTTGAGGGTGACATTTGCTTCCAGCGCAGACACTGGGGCTGCCGTGCGTTGGGAAGAAGGGAGGGGTGCAGGCTGGCTTTTTATCTGGCCATTCGGGAGCCCACAGGCGTGATGGGGGAGATGTGTTCCTGGCAGTTTGGGTTCCAATGGCACAGAAAGGGGGTGTCTCGGGGGATCCAAGCCCTGGGTTCTGCCTCCCTCTATTGTAGTTCTATCATCTGCACCATGAAGGCACGGGTTTTTTTTATGTTTTGGCCGTGCGGTTTGCGGGATCTTAATTCCCTGTCTAGGGATTGAAACTGGGCCCCCCACAGTGGAAGTGTGGAGTCTTAACCACTGGACTGCCAGGGAATTCCCAAAGGCAGGGTCTTGAATGCACATCCAGGCTCAGAAATCCTGGACCCCTGACTTTAAAATGTTATCTTTTGGGGGCTTCCCCGGTGGCTCAGTGATTAGGAATCCGCCTGCCAATGCAGGGGACACGGGTTCGAGCCCTGGTCCGGGAAGATCCCACATGCCACGGAGCAACAAAGCCCGTGTGCCACAACTACTGAGCCTGCACTCTAGAGCCCGCAAGCCACAACTACTGAGCCCATGTGCCACAGCTACTGAAGCCCTCACGCTTAGGGCCCGTGTTCCGCAACAAGAGAAGCCACCACAATGAGAAGCCCGCGCGCTGCAACAAAGAGTAGCCCCCGCTTGCCACAACTTGAGAAAGCCCACGTGCAGCAACAAAGACCCAATGCAGCCAAAAATAAAGAAAAAACAATTATCTTCTGGAATCCAGTTGCTTCATAACAATATTTTTATTATTGAAGTTTAGTTGATTTACAATGTTGTGTTAGTTCCAGGTGTACAGCACAGTGATTCCGTTATATATATCTATTCTTTTTCAGATTCTTTTCTCTTATAGGTACTAACGATTTTTTTAATAAAAAAAGCGTTAGCATTTATTGAGCCCCTGCTGTGTGCCAGGAACTGTGCTAGGGCTTTACATAGCTTGTCCAACTGAATGTTCAGACAGCTCTTTGCTGTTCTCATGTTCATTTATAGAGGAGGAAACTGAGGCTCAGAGAGAATGAGGAAATTTCCCAAGATGCACAGACAGTAATATAAGAACTGGGCTTTGGACCTTGTTCTGATTGGCTCCAGAGCCTGATATGCCTTTTGCCTTTGGAAGCTGGGGACATCCTGCATATAAGTACATATCAAGTGATGTATACAGAAAATTATTCACACAATAAGACTTCTGAGAAAAGAAGAGCCAACTGTGGGCCACGGTTCTCAGAGGCGGCTTCATGGAAAAGGTCAGATTTCAGCTAAGTGGGATTGACCTCAGCACACAGGTGTGGCACAAGCCAGGTTTTTTATGAGCCAACACATGAGCCGGAATGACAGCTGTTTTCAGGGTATGAGCGGGGTTTATGGGGACACAGAGGGAGAAAAGGGCTCGGGGATAAAATATCTGTCTTGTGTAGGGTAATAGGCAGCCACTAAAGGTATATGGGCAGTAACATGATGACAGGCGTGTATTAGGAAAGTTAAGCAAAGAGTGATTTTTAGAATGTATGAGAGGAAAGAGGGCCAAGATGCAGGAAAACCAGAGAGGAAGCTAATGGAATTGCTAGGCCTCTTTTCATACACAGATAGCATCTTGGACTATAAAAGGTAACAGTACACGACGAAGCAATATAATAAATATACACCTCATGGTCCATAAAAGAGATCTGAGGCTTCCAGCAGAACCACAACAGTAAGTGGTATCTCCGTTTATTACTCTGACAGGCTCAACACACGATCTTTGAAGTGTCCCTGATGAAGATAGTAGGTGTCACCTAAATGAACAAGCAATTAGCTCAGGAATAAATGTGTCTTTGTAAACGAAGTCACGGAATTGGCCAATCCTCAGGCTTTAGCAGGGATGCACCGTGAGTGTGTATGTGACACTTTTAACCCGCTTGCTAAGAATCTGATCTAACCCTCGGTGGTGGGTCTCACTCCCTTTCCTCATCTGCCCTTTGGTTCCCGTGCTTGGGAGGAGATGGATGACTGATCTGACCTCAGCTCCAATTTCAGGGGAGTAGAGGGAGTGTGTAGGGAGACTCCAGCTGAGAGAAGTTCCCTGGCTTCCTTATGCCAGCTTGAGAACAGGATTGGATAACTTCCATGGCAGGGTGGTTTATCGTGTGTGGGCACTGGTATCACAACAGGTGAACATGTGTTTGTGTTGGATTTCTGAACTTATTCCTTGAGATGATTTGTCCTCTTATACCAGCTCTAAAAGTCAATCTACCTTGCAAAAAAAGAAACCAAACCAGCAATACGGGTTTCCCACAGTGAGGCCCAGTGCACGAAGCCTGGGATCCCTGGGTTCTGAGCCAGGCTGCCACTGGCCTGACCTTGAGCAAGTCCCTTCCCCTCCCCAGGCTGTAGCTGCCTCATCAGTCAGGTGAGGGGGCCTGGACTAGACGGTCTTCCGACTGCTTTCATATCTGATGCTCCAGCCAGGACTCGTGTTGTCAAGAAACCCTGGGAGAAGGAAGAGAATTTGTTCTCAGTTTCTCCCTTTGATTTTCTAAGTAACCGCAGTTGAGCATAGAGGTGTGGAGGCTGTCACCACGCTGCCTCTTCCACATTCTGGTTTCTCTGGGTAGCAGGAGACAGATGCTGGGATTTTTGCCTGCCTGAGTGTTTCCCCAGGAAGAGCAGAGGGGGCATCGGATCCAAACTGGGCTGAAATGGTTGTGGCGCCTTCTTTCACACTGATTTTATCACACAGCATGTGCAGCCCCAGATGGGGCTGAGCTCAAAACCAGAAGAAGGGCAGGGAAGTGAAGGCAGAAGCGAATGTACAGAAACGAGCTCACGGGCTCTAGTGTTTGATAGAAACAATCTGGGACTAAAGTAAAGCAAAACAGAACGAACTCTCCTAATTTCTTTAAAGGAGTCCTTGAATGGGATTAATGTCCCAGGTCTTTCATTTCTCCAAATGCCAGATGCCTGAGCAGCAGGGCTGGAGCCAGGGTGAGGCACCTGCATGACACTAACAGTGAGTGCCAACTTCAAGGTCCCACCCCAGGCACCTCACTCTCCCTGCCCAAGCCACACCAGTGTAAACATTGTCTTTCATTTCAATCTTAAGTTGAAAAGTAGATTAAGAAGCTACAAACCCAACTGTAGTCTGAACAGTTCTCCTTTGTTAGAGGCACACAGCTGAGCAGGAAATTAACAATGAAGAATTCACACTTGGCAAGAAGCAAAATGTGAAAGGCCGATTGCTGATTGCCTAATGGGCAAGGTTATTTTCCTCAACAGAGAGCCTTAGGTTGTCAGAGGAACCGTTTGCTGGGTCTCAAAACACTTAGGATCAGCCCCCTCTGTCAGCGTCAGCCTAGCACACTGATCTGAAGCAGGATGTGAAATTCTCTGCTTGTGCTTTTAGCTTTAATCCACTTAAGCCACGGGCCAAGGACTGAGAAGAGAGATCAGGGGCTGTGTGTTGTGACTGAGCCCATCTTTTGGATACTCAGAACAGCCAGGGCTCTAACCTTCCTGTCCCCCTAGCCCAGGCAGAAGGGCCAAGCAAACAGCCAAGAAGGGGCCTGTCTTATCTCCTTCAGGTCCCCAAGGTATTCCCTGCCTTAGGAGTGCTGTGCTACATACAGGGCAGCGTCCATCAGCTCTTCACCTACAGGCTCTCTCTCCCTCCTGCTACAGGAATCTGTACAAATCTTCGAAATGAGTGGATGTGTTACAAAGGTAGAAAATGCACATCTGAGCTGAAACCAGGACAGCCAAAATGAACAAAATTAAAAGCTCAAGGGGACTAGCTGACCTAGAAATTACTCATCCCTCTGTTCCCCTCCCCACAGCCTTCTCCTTTCTCCCTTGGACCCAAGGTTGAGAAGAAGGGCGAAGACCTGATAAAATACGTAGCTTTTACCTCCCTGCCTTCCTCGGATGCTTACAGGAAACCCCTGAGACCTTTAAACACCGGGCTCTCTGCTGGGATTCTCCCGAGGGCTGCATCCACAGCTTGGAAATGGATAGGATGCCTTGAGGCTATTTACCCAAAGGATGCATGGTATTTGCATGTAATTTCCCTATGCACTCTGCGCCACCCCTCCCCAGACCATTTGTTCAAGTTAAAAGTATTTTTATGGCTCTCTCGATGGGAGTCATTTCTGGATTTTTCCTCTTGTCTGTGCCATCTTCTCCCTCAGGGCCTCTCCTTGGCCCAGATCTCTGGCAAGGGAGTCAAGAGGCACCAAGGAAGGACCTGGGAGGAATGCAGTGGCGGCTCTTCCACGGGTTTGCTTATCTCGCTTGCACCCTGAGCACCGGTAGAGGTTTTCTTTTCCAAAACTGTAACATTATGTGATTCCGTTGTAGATTGTAGACGGTGGGACTCTAATTCAATTCACAGAAAGTCTCTTTGAGCTAGAATTTTCCCTCCTTTTCTCTTCTGTCTCACGACCCTAGGCAGCCCATTATCATTATCGCTTCTTTTTTTTTTAGACTGAGTCTTGATTCACTAATGACTTCTTTGCAACAGCCAGTGAGGATTGGGCTATTTCACAGACAAGGAGACTGAGGCTTGCTATGAAGGGCTTAGTCCAAAGTTACACAACTGCTTAGGGTCTTCATTTGTCCAACTCAAAGTCCAGTGCTCTTTCTCTGCCTCAGTTTCTCCAACTGTGAAGTGGGATGTTAATAGCACGTACTTCATAGGGTCGCTGTAAGGGATGGATGCTTTACTATGTGTAATAGTGTTTAAAATAGGGCCTGGCACATGGAGAGTGTTTAATAAATGCCCACTAATGTTACTGCTCTAGGCCTTGTGTTTTACTATTCCGAGCACTGGATTCATGACTCATTTGTGGGAGGAGGAACCAACTGATACGCTTGGGGATTGTTATCCAAGATGGGGAACGAACCCATTTCCCAAGCTCAGAGCAGGCTGAGATGGGACAAGAACAGATCCTTGCAAGCAACGGGATGGAGCTGCCTGATTGAGCCGCATCCTGCCTGGCTCTGGCTGGGACAAAGAAACCTGAAGACGTGGGTAAACCCATTAAGAGGATGGTGCCCCCTTTACCAAATGCTGAGGGCAGTAAGGACAAAGGCTTCTGAACAGAGTCTAAGATTATAAGACATTTTACTCTGGGATGTGCTGAAGGTCTTCTGCTTTGAGGCGGTTATAGATGACTTGTATTTTCCCTTTACCCAGTAGTTACAACGTGGGCCTATGTGTGGAGAAAGGAGTATCCAGGAGGTCCCTTCCAAAGGTATATCCAAAAGCCTTCTAGTGATGAGGGTCGAGGGCTCGGGGGGGAAGGCTCTGAACTCCTCTAGGGAGACCTGGTACTGGGAGAGGCTGCCCATCCGCTCGGCTGGGCCAGGGACTTGCCCTGTCGCTCAGGCCCTCCTCGGCATCAATTGAAAAAAATGACAGGGATGTGTTCCTGCCGTCCTGGGGACCTTGGAGAAAACCAAGGCAATTGGGCGTCAGTCTCTTTGTCACCAGGTCTGAAGCTGAAGAGAGGGCGATGAAAACTACAAAAGACGATCAGGAAAGAGACTCTATGGTATGGCTTTGCAAACCTAATCAAGGGAACTCGAGGCCCCAAACTGTACTGTGTGTAGAGACGCTCTTGAAATCACGTTCTAGCAGTTGAAGTTCTTGCTGATCAGTCCACCCTCTCAGAAAAACACACCAGACACACACACACACACACACACACACAAAATAAAAGGTTTAAAACACAAATGTCTGTAATTAAGCTCTGGAGTGACGTCTTCTGCCGGTCCAAGCATCCCACTGTTGTTGGGTGTGTGCTCTCATCCAGAGGAGCCCCTGCTCTGCCTGGCCCACTCGCGTCCCACTGCGTTGACTCTCCTCGCTCGCAGGCCTTTCCAAAGTTTCTGAAAGGTGCAGTCCGGGGTTGAATGTCTTGATCTTACTTTGGCTTGATGGTCCCCTAACTTCAGGACTACATGAGCTGCCCAAGGGACCCATAAACAGAACATGTACAGCTTTCTGCGCTTTGAAAGGAGCTAAGTGACAGGGATGGCGACCTTGTCCTAGCGGGTCCCCAGCACTCACCAATCTCCCCGCCCCCTGGGAGCCCCTTTGGGGCTGAGGCTCTGGGGGCGGGAACCCACCCGAACTGCCCCGGCTGGGGGACTGGGGGCGCCCCTCTTTGGGGTTTCTGACCACTGGCTTTGGCAGATGCTGAGGGGTGGGGCTGGAGAAGGCTTCCCCCCGGGCCGGGAAGCCGCGTGCGCCTTTCGGATGTTGGGAGACAATGGTGACCGAACTCCCGGCCTCGGCCTGGCGCGCGGCGAGGAGGCGGCTCCCGCGCGGTCACCTGACGGGGTCAGCAGGCTCCACGGGGCGACACGTCCTCGGCCCCTTCAGCCCGCGGAGGGCCGCGAGCCCCGGGTCGGCCCCGCGCGCCCGGCCGCCGCTCCGCCGCGTCCCGCTGCCCATTGGCTGGCGCGGCCGCTCCCGCCCCGCCCCGCCATTGGCCTTGGCCGCCGCGGTCCCCGCGCGCGAGCCGCCGCTGACATCACCAGGCCTGAGGCGGCGGCGGCGCCCCCGGCCCAGCCCGCAGCCCCCCTCGGCACAGGCGCCGCCGCGGGGCCCGGCGGAGGATGGTGCGCGGCGCGCCGGGGGCTCCCCGCCGCCAAAGCCGCAGCACCGAGGTGGAGCCGTCCGCGGCGGGCAGCCGACCCCCGCATCGGGCGCGGGGCGAGCGGCCGCGGTGAGGCGCCGAGGGCGGCGCGGGCGCAGCCGCCATGGGGGCCCTGACCAGCCGGCAGCACGCGGGCGTGGAGGAGGTGGACATCCCGTCCAACTCCGTGTACCGCTACCCGCCCAAGTCCGGTGAGCACGACCCGGGGCCGGGAGGAGGTCGCGGTGCTCCCGCGCGAGGGCTCCGGGGATCCCGGGGACGCAGAGGCCGACATCGCTGCAGAGCGATCTCGGAGGGTGGGAGGTGTTGGAGGAGGTCTAGAGGGATGCTTTAGGGCCCTTGGCCGGGTCGCCGGAGTGGGCAGCCCTTCCGCCGGGGGACGGGAGTGGCCCCCACGCAGTCGGTCCTGTGACAGAGACGTGCGCTCGGGGCACTGCGGCTCCCGAGGGGCGGGGTGTCCGCGGCGCAGGCCGGGTCCCCGCTGGCCGCAGCGCTGCGTCCCTTCCTTCCCGCCCGGTGGCCTGTTCCCCTCGGGAGCTGAGGGTTAGGTCAGGCGGGCTTGGCATCCGAAGCAGGCGCCTGTGCCAGGTGCTGGCCCTGGTGGCCTCCGGAGAGGGAGGGACAGACACAGGTTTGAATTAGGTTTCTCAGGGGAAAGCTCCCGTCGCCTGCTGGAGGATGGAGGCCGAAAATGCGTTGTCTGTACTGGTGCTTTTTAAGAGGCTGTCAGAAGAAAGAAGGTGTTTAACAGAAATGTTCGGGAATCTAGTAGCAGAGTCACTCGGGTTGCCGCTTTGCCAAAGTAGTGGCAAGCCTGGTTTTTGGAATGAGGATAACTCTGGGACAGGGCACAGGTATTTAAAATGTAGAGAAGTATTATGTTTGTTTTCAGAATCATTAAAAAGATAAATGTCTCCAGCCTCTGGTTTGTAGCATAAATATTGGAAGTGGAGGAGAATTTTGACAGCACAAAGAGGATGACTAGTGGATTGAGTGAGCACCAGCCAATTCTGAACTGCTGGCGCATGACCTAACTCTCTGCTCTTTATTTTTCCTTGCTTTTCTCAAGACTTCTGGGGACCCATGGCTATCATCTTCTCTTTGGCTTAGGACCTGATGAGGATTTTCGTGATCTTGGAGAGATGTCAGAATTGCAGCAGGAGAATAAAGGCATAGTAATGAGATGAGCTGGTTTCTCAGCAGTCTGTCCAGTTTGTGCCAGCCCAAAGTAGGGACCAGGCAATGAACCTGCACCCTGCAGAGTGTCTGCCAGAGCTGTGTTGCTCACTGATTTGTGCCAAAGAGTGAATCCTTGCAGAGATGAATATGCTTAAGAGCTGCTTTAGAACAGTCTAAGATAAAGCCGTGCATCATTAGTGTTTTAATAAAGCTCTAGCTGATTATGACCATATGAAACCAGTGCTAAAGGAAGCATGCATTTTGCTTTTTAGTAGACAAAAATATGCACAAGTATTGTGGATTTTTCTTTTCTGAAATCACTTAGCTTTTATTGCTCAGAATATGGAGCAGGTTTTGCTGGCTTGGAGTTTGCAGTAGAATTTGTTGCCTCAGAAGAGTATTCACCCCTCCTTCACTTATGGGAATAAGCAAAGGTAAATCACTGGAGGGCTAGTCCTCAAAGGATATTAATACAAGTATGAATCTTGGATGATGATAATCAAAGGATAATGGACCAAACTAAAGATTTTCTTAACCAACACTCTCCATACCTACAGTCTTAAATCATCCTCTCCACTCTATCAGTCTTTTAAAAGTTTTACCTAATGGTAACTCTTTTTTTTAAATAAATTTATTTATTTATTTATTTATTTATTTCTGGCTGTGTTGGGTCTTTGTTGCTGCGCGTGGGCTTTCTCTAGTTGAGGCAAGCGGGGGCTACTCTTTGTTGCGGTGCGCAGGCTTCTCATTGCGGTGGCTTCTCTTGTTGTGGAGCATGGGCTCTAGGCACACAGGCTTCAGTAGTTGTGGCCCACGGGCTCAGTAGTTATGGCTCACGGTCTCTAGAGCGCAGGCTCAGTAGTTGTGGTGCATGGGCTTAGTTGCTGCGCGGCATGTGGGATCTTCCCAGACAAGGGCTCGAACCTGTGTCCCCTGCAGGTGGATTCTTAACCACTGTGCCACCAGGGAGGTCTCTGGTAACTCATTTTTAGTCAGAGCTTTTTTTTTTTTTTTGTGATACGCGGGCCTCTCACTGTCGTGGCCTCTCCCGTTGAGGAGCACAGGCTCTGGACGCGCAGGCCCAGCGGCCATGGCTCACGGGCCCAGCTGCTCCCCGGCATGTGGGATCTTCCCGGACCGGGGCACGAACCCGCGTCCCCTGCATCGGCAGGCGGACTCCCAACCACTGCGCCACCAGGGAAGCCCTAGTCAGAGCTTTTGCATGCGAGAAATCTTTGTAGCAAGTGGACCAAATTATGTATGTTGAAGATAAAACACAGAAAATAGGAATCAGAACATTCATGTCCCAGTCAGCAAATCTTTGTGTACGTGTGAAAATATGCTGTAGTCTAGAGGCATCTCCTATCCTTCATCTGATCTTTAGATTTACCTGACTCTTTATTGGATTATAGTATTTTATTTTATTTTTAAAAATTAATTAATTAATTAATCAATTTGGCTGTGCCAGCTCTTATTTGCCCTGTGTGGGATCTTTGTTGCCGCGTGTGGGATCTTTAGTTGCGGCATGCAAACTCTTAGTTGGGGCATGTGGGATCTAGTTCCCTGACCAGGGATCGAACCCAGGCCCCCTGCACTGGGAGTGTAGAGTCTTAGCCACTGGACCACCAAGGAAGTCCCTGGATTATAATATTTTAGACCCAAAGGAACCTTGCAGAGAATTTGGCCCCAGACTCATTCATTTCACCGGTAAGAAAATGGAGGCCCAGAGAAATGAATTGGCAAGGCCAGGGTTACCCAGCAAGTTAGTGCTCTTCTTACGAAAGCCTCTGCCTTTTTCAGGGTATTGAATTTTGAACTTGTCCTTGATAGTTTGTGGATTGGAGGCTATTCTGCATCAGAATTGAGACAAAACTCAGAGGCCTGTCTCCCTGTCGAAGAATCAGACTGGGTTGATTTTGAGTTCTCCTTATCTTGAGTACGGAAAGTAGAACAAAGCAAATAGCAGAGTCAGTTTTCTCCAGATGACTAAACTGTCTGAGCTGAGACCGCCCTCTGGCTCACTGGAAAGTCTCTGTTACTCGATGGCCTTGGAGTAGTTGTTTCAGCAAGCGCATGGTCATCTGTCCCTGTAATGATGGTCACAGTGCCCAGAAGAAATTGCTTTTTCTTTCTTTCTTTTTTTTTTTTTTGGCTGCGTTGGGTCTTCGTTGCTGCGCATGGGCTTTCTCTAGTTGCGGCAAGTGGGGCTACTCTTCATCGCGGTGCACGGGCTTCTAATTGCGGTGGCTCCTCTTGTTGTGGAGCATGGGCTCTAGGCAGGTGGGCTTCAGTATTTGTGGCACGCAGGCTCAATAGTTGTGGCTCACAGGCTTAGTTGCTCCGCAGCATGTGGGAACTTCCCGGACCAGGGCTTGAACCCTTGTCCCCTGAACTGGCAGGCGGATTCTTAACCACTGTGCCACCAGGAAAGTCCCTCTTTTTTGTGTTTTTAAAGGAACCCCTTAGTTTTGTATGCACATTGAACTAGAAACATTTTAAAAGTATTGAGAACAGCTGATTTCATGTTGGAACTTGGGTTTACAGCTTTTTTTTTCTTTAACAGAGATAAGTGAAAATAAAATAGCCTAAAATTATTTAGAATTATTTATTTTTTTGAATAAGTAATATAGTCACATGGTTCAAAGTTTAAAAGAATGAAAAGGCCTACAGTGAAAGTCTAGCTCTCACTGTAGCTGTTCATCCACCCAGGTCCTCCCCATACACCTCTCATACATACGTAACCACTTTCTGGAATCCTTCCAGAGTTTCTTGTGTAAATACAAGCATAGCATGCTACTTAGACTGCTCTGCACCTTGTTTTGTATTTGTTTTGTTTACTTTCAAACATATTGGAGATCTTTCTATATTATCTCCATATTAGAGAGGGTTTTTTGTTGTTGTTGTTGTTCTTTTTTTAAAAAAACAACTGTATAACATTCCTTTGTGTGCACATGCTATCAGTTTTTAACATAGTCTATTGGTGAACATTTGGGAGTGGCTTTTTTTTTTCAGTCTTTTACTATTGCAAACAATGCAGCAATGATTAATGTTATACATATGTTCTTAGGTGATTTTTAGCTTTGTTAATAAATACATAAATATTAATCATTTAAATAGCAGAAGGTATGATGGGAGTTTGTTTCTGTAGAGTATTTCTACATTATCGTAGAAAGCTATTTATAGCACTGTTCTGCATTTGTAATTTTTGACTTAGAAACCATATGTGCTTTTAAATCCTTCTCTGAGATCTTTGCCTCTTTCAAAGCCCACTATCGTTGGTTCAGCAAAGTTAGGGCTTTGCTGAGATGGTTGTTTTTATGCGTGTAGGCCCGACTTTTGAAAGGGGTCCCCATGTTGATAAGAGTCATTATTTCTGTCTTCTCTGGGCAGGAAGAAATAGGTATACTATAAAGACAATTTAATCCATTTTAATTCAGTACCTGATAAATCTAGTTCATTTTTCTCTTACATATTTGAGCAAATTGGAAAATAGGAGTAATTCATTTTGCTCAGGTTTTAAGAGGGAAACCTATTATAAAAATTCAGAATGGTAATCAGAGTCCTGAGCAGCTAACATCATCATTTTCCAAATTTTTGTTATATTGGAGTACACGTATGCTTGTCAAGTGGGTCTGTCCTAGGGCAGACCACATTTCTAAAGCGTGGGTACTAAGTCTTTGCTTATCAAATAGTTATAAAAGTTTCTCTTAGCTTTTAGGAGCATCAGTTAAATATGTTTCGAAACCAGGGACTTTCAAAGATGAAACTTACTGCAGAATAAAGAATTATTTGGTTCTGGAACATTTTGATTGGTACGTTAACTAAAATTAAGTAGGTTTCTGAAATTCATAGTAAATACATTTAATACCATAAAAAATGTAAAGGTTCTTCCATTTAATGATGGAATCATCCGGATCAGGAGTTCAAACGCTAGTATTATTATTATTATTTTAAATAAATTTATTTAATTAATTTATTTTTGGCTGCGTTGGGTCTTCGCTGCTGCACGAGGGCTTTCTCTAGTTGCGGCAAGCGGGGTCTACTCTTCGTTGCAGTGCGTGGGCTTCTCATTGTGGTGGCTTCTCTTGTTGCGGAGCACCGGCTCTAGGCACGTGGGCTTCAGTAGTTGTGGCACGCGGGCTCAGTAGTTGTGACTCACGGGCTCTAGAGCACAGGATCAGTAGTTGTGGCGCATGGGCTTTATTGCTCTGCGGCATGTGGGATCTTCCCGGACCAGGGATCGAACCCGTGTCTCCTGCATTGGCAGGCGGATTCTCAACCACTGAGCCACCAGGGATGCCCCAGTATTACTTTTGAACACTTAAAACGTGGTAATGCTTCCACTTTCGAAACCTCCAGTATTTTTGCTTTATTTGTACTTTACTTCATTAAGAGCAGACTGATTTCTTTCACTTCTTGATTTTGTCTTATGATTTGGGGACTTTCATTTACTTATATGATGTTGGTTGTGCTCTTTTGTTCTTTAGCATCTCTTTTCTCTTTCTGTTTATTACCATCAATGCACATTCTTGGGCACCTGCTATGTATATATCATGCATCATGCTGTGCACCAGTGTATAGATTCTGATCCTGTGATTTTGATGCCTATGGCAATCAGCAGGATAGAAGCCCTCAGAATCAACTTTGTAATTCATGATGTGGGTCACAGAAGGGAGGATTAACAATATAAGCTATTTGATGGCTGTATCATCCAGGGTTCTCCAGAGAAAGAGAACCAATGGGAGATATATACATATAATTGGCCTCCATTATTGTGGGGGCTGGCAAGTCTAAAGTTTGTAGGGCAGGCCAGCAAGCTGGAAACTCAGACAGGAGTTGATGTTGCATTCTTCAGTCCGAAATCTGTAGGACAGTCTGCCGGATGAGAAACTCAGGCAGGATTTCTATGTCAGTCTTAAAGCAGAATTCCTTTTTCTCCAGGAAACCTCAGTTTCTGCTCTTAAAGCCTTCAACTGATTGGATGAAGCCCACCCACATTATCAAGGGTAATCTATTTTACTTAAAGTCAACTAATTATAAATGTTAATCACATCTACAAAATATCCTCACAGCAACATCTAGATTAGTGTCTGGACGAACAACTGACCACCATAGCCTAGCCAAGGTGACATAAAAATTAACAGTCATAGCGGCTTCTTTTTTTTTTTTTGGCCATACCCCACAGCCTTATGGGATCTTAGTTCCCCAACCAGGGTTTGAACCCACACTCTCAGCAGTGAAAGCACAGAGTCCCAACCACTGAACTGCCAGGGAATTCCCAGTGGCTTCTTATATTTTTATTTTTATAAATTTATTTATTTATTTATTGGCTGTGTTGGGTCTTCGTTGCTGTGCGCAGGCTTTCTCTAGTTGCGGCGAGCGGGGGGCTACTCTTCGTTGTGGTGCGCGGGCTGCTCATTGTGGTGGCTTCTCTTATTGTGGAGCATGGGCTCTAGGCGTGCGGGCTTCAGTAGGTGTGGCACGAGAGCTCAGTAGTTGTGGCTCACGGGCTCTAGAGCGCAGGCTCAGTAGTTGTGGTGCACAGGCTTAGTTGCTCCGCAGCATGTGGGATCTTCCCGGACCAGGGCTCGAACCCGTGTCCCCTGCATTGACAGGCAGATTCTTAACCACTGTGCCACTAGGGAAGTCCCCCCTCAGTAGCTTCTTATTTTAACAAGTTATTCTTGCTAAATAGGTGCTGAGCTCAAGTTTTTAGTTTCTGAAAGAGTGCTCGTGCTGGGAAAACATATTTTTAAAAGTCTAAAAATTGCAGTCTTTAAAAATCATTATTTAAAAATTACACTCCTGGGCTTCCCTGGTGGCGCAGTGGTTGAGAGTCCACCTGCCGATGCAGGGGACGCGGGTTCGTGCCCCGGTCTGGGAAGATCCCACATGCCGCGGAGCGGCTGGGCCATGGCCGCTGAGCCTGCACGTCCAGAGCCTGTGCTCCGCAATGGGAGAAGCCACAACAATGAAAGGCCCGCGTACCGCAAAAAAAAAAAAAAAAAAAAAAAATTACGCTCCTTCCTGGGCTTCCCTGGTGGTCCAGTGGTTAAGAATCCGCCTTCCAATGCAGGGAACACGGGTTCGATCCCTGGTCGGGGAGCTAGGATCCCACATGCCACGGGGCAAGTAAGCCTGAGAGGCACAACAAAGAGCCCACATGCCACATGAAAGATCTCGTGTGCCACAACTAAGACCTGATGCAGCCAAAAATAAAAAAATAAAAAAATAAAAATTACACTCCTTCCAAAATTTCAGTGCTTATCATCTAGTATCAAAGGTAGAATTCATGCATACAGAGATAAATAAGAATACAGAATATACCATGACCAGGGATCTATCTCAGGAATGCAAGGTTGGTTTAATATCTGAAAAATCAATCAGTGTTAATACACCATATTGGTAGAATAAAGAATAAAAACTACATGATCATCTCAATAGATGCAGACAAAACATTTAACAAATCCAACACCTTTTCAAGATGCAAAACACTCAGCAAACTTGTAATAGAAGGGTACTTCCTCAATCTGATACAGGGCATCTACGAAAAGCTCATAACTACCACTATACTTAAAGGTGAGATACAGATGCTTTCCTGCTAAGATCAAGAAGAAGACAAGGATGTCTGCTTTTGCCATTCAGTATTAACTGGAGATTCTAGCTAGTACAATAAGGCAAAACAAACAAACACATTTTTTAAAAAATTTAAGGCAACCAGATTGTAAAGAAAAAAGTGAAACTGTCTTTATTCATAGATGACATGATCCTATGTATAGAAAATACCAAAGATTCCACAAAAAAAACCTACTAGAACTAAAAACTGAGTGAGGAACATTGCAGATACAAGATCAGATCAACACACAAAAATCAACTGTGCTTTTTCTTTCTCCGTTTTTTTTTTTTTTTTTTTTTTGCGGTACGAGGGCCTCTCACTGCTGTGGCCTCTCCCGTTGCGGAGCACAGGCTCCCGACGCGGAGGCCCAGCGTCCATGGCTCACAGGCCCAGCCGCTCCGCGGCATGTGGGATCTTCCTGGACCGGGGCACGAACCCGTGTCCCCTGCATCGGCAGGCGGACCTTCAACCACTGCGCCACCAGGGAAGCCCCCAACTGTGCTTTTATATACAAGCAATAATCTGAAAATAAAATTAAGGAAACTATTGCCATTCCCAGTAGCATCAAAAAGAATGCAGTTCTCAGGAATAAATTTCACATGATAAGTATATGATTTGTGCAATGAAAATTCTAAAATGTTGCTGAGATTGATGCTTTAACTAAAAAAGTTTAAAGAGATCTAAATAAATAGACGTTTCATGTTCATGGAATGGAAAACTCAGTATTGTTGAGATGCCAGTGCTCTCCAAATTGATCTGAAAATTGAGTACATTCTCTGGTAAAATCCCAACAGACTTTTTTGAAGAAATTGGCCAGCCAATTCTAAAATGTATGTGGACATTCAAAGGACCTAGAATATCCAAAACAATTTTGAAAAGGAAGAACAAACTTGGAGGATTTTCACTACCCAATTTCAAAAATTACTATCAAGCCACAGTGTGGTATTGGTACAACAAGAAGCATATAGATCAGGGACTTCCTTGGTGGTCCAGTGGTTAAGACTTCACCTTCCAACGCAGGGTGTGCGGGCTGGATTCCTGGTCTGGGAGCTAAGATCCCACTGGCTTGCTGCCAAAAAACCAAAACATAAAAGAGAAGCAATATTGTAACAAATTCAACAAAGACTTTAAAAATGGTCCATATCAAAAAAAAAAAACCTTAAAAAAAACAGTATGTAGATCAATGGAGCAGAATTGAAAGCCAGAAATAAATCCTTATATTTATGCTCAGTTGATTTTGACAGAAGTACCAAGACAGTTCAACAGGGAAAGGAAAGGTTTTTCAACAAATGGTGCCAGCACAATTGGATGTTGACAAGCAAAAAAATGAACTTAGACCCTTTCTTCACATGACCAAAAATTAACTCACAATGGATCACAGAATGAAAATACTACCCACAGAATGGGAGAAAATATTTGCAAATCTTATGTATGGTAAGGGATTTATATCTAGAATATATAAAGAACTTGTACAATTCAAAAAACAAAAAGACAACCCGATTAAAAAAGGAGTAAAGATCTTGAGTAGACATTTGTCCAACAGAGATATACAAATGGACAATAAGCATGTCAACAATGAAAAGATGCTTAACATCATTGGCTATTAGGGAAATGCAAATCAAAACTACGGTTAGATAATACTTCACATCCATTAGGATAGTGATAATTTAAAAAACAAATAGTAAGTGTTGGTGAGGATGTGGAGAAGTTGGAATCCTGGTCCCCCGCTGGTGGGAATGTAAAAGGGTACAGTTGCTATGGAAAAGAGTTTGGTTTTTTTCCAGATTTAGCGCTACAATCTTTTATAACCATAGAAGGTAGCTGGAAATACTAGATGCTAACAGACAATATGATACATAACCCCTGGGGTAGGAGTCAGCAGGGACTTTGACAGAGGCCACCTGTTTAGACTAAGAGCCTTTCAATGGACTGCTGGGTGGATTGGGTCTGCTGCTTCAGTTGTGAGCGTTCTTTGATGGTGACAGAACAGGTGATGACAGGCCTGGAGACCCCACCGGCTCGCCCCAGGGCCTGCTTGGAGCACACAAACACACAGGGCACGTTCTTGTCCTCACATAGCAATGGGAGGTGCAGGATGATCTCCAGGGGCTCGGCGTCTGCAGCCATCACAGTGAACTCAGAGATGCCTCTGTTGAGGGTTTTGGCGGCCTCACTGGCTCCTTTTCGAAGCTGCTTGTAGTTACCTGATTGCTGAACGAGGTCCAATAGCTTCTTGGTGAGGTGGTCATCTGCAAGAGGGTAGGCCTTCAGATTTACATCAGCCTCAGTCTTGGCTCCAGTTCCATGGTATTGTCATTGGTCAAGGAGCACAGGCGATGTCAGAGTTGGAGCCCTCACCGCTGCAGAAAGCTCTATGGGAAACAGTTTGACAGTGCCTCAAATGTTCATTACTTTATAACTCAGCAATTACAGTCGTATGTTACACACACACATAATATATATATATGCCCAAGAAAAAAAAAATCCACACCAAAACATGTACATGAATGTTCATAGCAGCACTGGTCATAATAGCTAAAAGGTGGAAACAACCCAAATGTTCATCAACTGGTGAATGGAACAACTGAGAAAATGTGGTAAATCCATGCAATGGAGTGTTACTCGGCAACAAAAAGGAATGAAGTATTGATATTTGCTACAGCTTGGATGAAACTTGAAAAACACTGATGTTAAATGAAAGAAGCCAGAGGCAAAAGGCCATATATTGTATAATTCCATGTATATGACATGTCCAGAAGAGGCAAATCCATAGACAGAAAGTAGATTAGTGGCTGCCAGTGGCCGGGGGAGGGGGAAATGAGAAGTGATTGCTAATGGGTTTCTTTCTGGGATAATGAAAATGTTCTAAAATTAGATAGTAGTGAATAGTTGCATAACTCTGTGAATATACTAAAAAACCATTGAATGGTACACTTTAAATAGGTGAATTATATGGTATGTGAATTATAGCTCAATAAAACTTTTTTATGGTTACTTTTAAAAATATTTATTTATTTATTTGGCTGCTCTGGGTCTTAGTTGTGGCATGTGAGATTTTCGTTGTGGCATGAAGGATCTTTTAGTTGTGGCATGCGGGATCTAGTTCCCTGACCGGGGATTGAACCCGGGCCCCCTGCATTGGGAGAGTGGAATCTTAACCACTAGACCACCAGGGAAGTCCCAAAGCTGTTTTAAAAGTAGACCTAAATTCAAGAGCTAAAACTATAAAACCCCTAAAAGAAGACATAGGAGAAACTATTTATTTGTTTCAGATTGGGCAGAGTTCTTTGATACAGTGCCAAAAGCAAAATCCGTAAGAGAAAAAACTGATAAATTGGATTTCTTCCAAATTAAAAATGTTTCTACTTCAAAAGACAACATTAAGGAAATGAAAGGACAAGCCACCTTCTGAATGAAAATATTTGCAAAATACATAAAGGATTTACTTCCAGAATATATCGAGAACTTTTTACAGCTCAGTATTAAGAAGACAACCCAATTTACAAATGGACAAAAGAGTTGAATAGACATTTCACCAAAGAAGCTATAGGAATGGCCAATAAATACATGGAAAGGTGCTCAGCATCAGTAGTTATTAGGGAAACACAATTAAAACCACAATGAGATAGCACTTCAAAACCACTAGGAGAGCAACAATAAAAAAGAATATCAAGTGTTGGTGAGAATGAAGAGAAATTGGAATCCTTGTGCATTGTAAATGGGAATGTAAAATGGTAACAGCCAGTTTGGAAAAGAGTTTGGGAGTGTCTTAAAAAGTTAGGGACTTCCCTGGTGGCACAGTGGTTAAGAATCCACCTGCCAATGCAGGGGACACGTGTTCGAGCTCTAGTCCGGGAAGATCCCGCATGCCGCGGAGCAACTAAGCCCGTGCACCACAACTACTGAGCCTGCGCTCTAGAACCCGCGAGCCACAACTACTGAACCTGTGTGCCACGACTACTGAGCCCTCACGCCTAGAGCCCAGGCTCCACAACAAGAGAAGCCACTGCAATGAGAAGTTCATGCACCACAACAAAGAGTAGCCCCCGCTCGCTGCAACTAGAGAAAGCCTGCACGCAGCAACGAAGACCCAACACAGCCAAAAATAAATAAATAAATAGAAAAAGTTAAACATAAATTTACCTTATGATCTAGCAATTGCACCCCTATGAATCTATCCAAAAGAAATGACATAGATACACACAAAGATATGTATGCAAATGTTCATAACAGCATTGCTCATAATAGCCAAAAAACTGGAAATAATCCAAATGTCCATCCACTGGTGAATGGATTAACAAAATGAGGTATATTCATACATTGCAATACTATTCAGCAATTTAAAGGAATGAACTATTGATATATGCTACACAATGCAGATTAACCTCAAAAACATTGTGGTAAGTGAAAGAAGCCAGATACAAGACGATGTATTATTGTATGAGTCCATTTATATGAAATGGCTAGAAAAGGCAAATATGTAGAGATAGAAAGCAGAGCAGTGTTTACCTAAGGCTGGGGATGGGAGTGGGAATTAGTTGTAAATTGGCATGAGGGAGCATTTCGGGGTGGTGTTTTCAACTGGATTGTGGTGATAGTTGATTTTAGGATGGATGAATTTTACGCTGTGTATATTATACCTCAGTAAAGCTGTTTTTAAAAATAACAGTACAGGGCTTCCATGGTGGCACAGTGGTTGAGAGTCTGCCTGCCGATGCAGGGGACGTGGGTTCGTGCCCCGGTCCGGGAAGATCCCACATGCCGCAGAGTGGCTGGGCCCGTGAGCCATGGCCGCTGAGCCTGTGCGTCCAGAGCCTGTGCTCTGCAACGGGAGAGGCCACAATAGTAAGAGGCCCACGTACTGCAAAAAATAAATAAATAAAAAATAAAAATAACAGTATAGAGTGGTTTATGCCAATTGACTAAAATAAAGAGAAGAGCTTCATCATTAAGGGTGGGGCTCTTGAGAGCTAATGGCCTTGAAGGACTTTGAAGGCAGGTAGAACTCTCCAATAGTCCAATGTGGAGAATAGTATTAGTAGTGGGTAAAGGTCGCCGATGGTATTGATAGATTACAGAATAACAGGTAGGAGCCATGAGAGGAAGCAAATGGTGTTTTAAGGAAGATTTATCTCTTAGAGGGATAGGTTGTGGGGAGAAAACACTGGAAGCATAGAGACTTGCTAGGAAAGTTACCTGGTAACTCACTGTAATCAAACTTGGAAAGGGCTGAGGTCTTGACGGGGTGCTTTGCACAAAGCACATGTTCAGTGTTTTTGTAGCTTTGATGCCTATACTGTTTTTAGCTTGGGAGCCAGAGAAGTGAGGCCCCGTTGACAGAAATTGGGAATATGGAGCAGAAACTGCTTTTGAATTGATTCCCAAACGTCGGCCAGGGCTTTACCGCTCCTCAAAATCTAGGTAGATTCGGGACTTCCCTGGCGGTCCAGTGGTTAAGACTCCACGCTTCCACTGCAGGGGGCGTGGGTTTGATCCCTGGTTAGAGAGCTAAGATCCCGCATGCAGCACTGCGTGGCCTAACTAACTAAATAAATAATCTAGGTAGATTAGACAGAAACCCACCTATTCCCCCACATCAGAGTACAGACTTCTGATGCCCCCTCAGAGATTTCTGTGAATTCCCAGGTGACATGTTATGACCATGTTGGCCCCTGAGCTCCAGCTTGCTGTCTTGGCCTCATAACAAATGTAACATCGGTCCATTATTCAGTTTCTCCAAAAAATTCCATTCACATAAAGTATTCAACGTGTGGATTCTAGTAAAGATTTGTAGGTGGATGATGAAGTTTGGGCTTACATTGGAGAAATACAAACTCCCTAATTGTATGTCAACTAGGGAGTTTTACTGGCTCTTCAGCTCACCAATTCTGGCCTTCCTCTGTCTTAATGTCTCTTTTCCTCTTACCTCTCCTTTTTTGGGCTCTTCTCTTTATTATTTCCCCTGAGAATAAAAACAACTTACTGGGACTTCCCTGGTGGTCCAGTGGCTAAGACTCTGTGCTCCCAACGCAGGGGGCCCGGGTTCAATCCCTGGTCAGGGAACTAGATCCTGCACGCCGCAACTAAAATCCTGCATGCCACAACAAAGATCCTGCATGCCACAACAAAGGTCCCACATGCCACAACTAAGACCCGGTGCAGCCAAGTAAATAAATAAATGAATAAATAAATAAAACAAATTACAAAGTAGTTTGAGTGCAATTAACAAGCAACAAAATCACGCATACTTTTGGTGTGCCATTCTCCATTCTAAGTAGCTCATGAATGTATATTCCAAAAAAAGATCAAGCCTTCCCTAAGAGGAGTTCTGGTGCCAACTCTTAAGATAAAATGCCTTTCATTCCACCTCCTTCCAGAAGAAAAGGTTATTCACTGAGTTTGAGTCAAAGAAGGGATACCCAGGTAAAAAGATACGGCAGGTAGTTAAAGATTTGGACTGAAACTCCAAAGAAAGATCAGAGACAAAGGTTTGGGAGTTGAGGATGGCAAAGGAGGGCCAAGGTGTATTAATTGCCCACTGGGCCTAGCCAGCTGCATAAATGTTATCTTATTAGATCCCAAAAGCAATCCTTGGAAAGAGGTAATATTATCTCCATTTTACAAATAAAGAAGCCAATGCGGGACTTCTCTGGTGGTCCAGTGGGTAAGAATCCATGCAGGGGGCCTGGATTTGATCCCTGGTTGGGGAACTAGATCCCACATGCACGCCGCAGAGAAGATCCCGTGTGCCGCCAACTAAGACTCGGCACAACCAAAATAATAAATAACTAAATAAAGCCAATGCTCAAAAAAGTTAAATGATTTGTCCTAGGTCACACAGCTGGTAGACGGTGGCATCAGGATCAAATCCAGCTCTGTCTTAAGTCAAAGCCTTTTCTTTGATTCTGTGAGGAAGAGAGAGAGAGGAAGAATGAAAGAAAAGCAGAGGATGGGGCTCTTGAGACATATTCATGTTTGGGGCTGGGTGGAAAAGTGGGGCAAGAAGAGGAAGACTCAGAAATTAGTGTTGAAGTCTTCTGAGCATTCGTAAGGTGAATGAATTGTGGGAAAAGACAGTTGGCCTGGTTGGTATTCCAGAGAAGAGTTTCAGTGCAGTGGTGGAAACTGTTGTAAAGATTTGAGGGAAAAAAAAAAAAGATTTAGGCTTCCCTGGTGGCGCAGTGGTTGAGAGTCCACCTGCCGATGCAGGGGACACGGGTTCGTGCCCTGGTCCGGGAAGATCCCACATGCCGCGGAGCGGCTGGGCCCGTGAGCCATGGCCGCTGAGCCTGCGCGTCCAGAGCCTGTGCTCCGCAACGGGAGAGGCCACAGCAGTGAGAGGCCCGCGTACCGCAAAAAAAAAAAAAAAAAAAAGTAGCATTTCAAATTAATGGGGGATATGGAATAGTCAGTAAATGGTGTTAGTAAAATTTCCTATTTGGAAAAAAAAATTCTTATCCCATACAGTCCGTGAGGACAAATTCCAGATGTAAAAACAAATAGAAAGAAAGAAAAAAAAAAGCAGGCAAGCAACATAAACTAGAAAGAATAGGGAGTGTTTATCAGTAGGGAAACAGTTAATTCATTCTGGGCACTCATTGGGATTATAGTGTAGTGGTTAAGAATACACACAGGCTCTGGAATAAAAATAGCTGGATTTGGGGCCTGACACTGCCTCTTACTAGCTGTGTGACCTTGGACAAAGTACTTAAACTGTCTGTGCATTCAATTCCTCTTTGGTAAAATAAAAAAAAAAAATTAGTAACACCCACTTCGTAGGGTTTTGAGGGATAACCTATATAATACTTGTTAGTACAGCACTGGTATAGAGTAAGCCCTCAATAAGAGGTGGTTATTATGTAGTCATTAAGAACAATGAGGTCGGGAATTCCCTGGCGGTCCAGTGGTTAGAACTCTGGTGCTTTCACTGCTGAGGCCTGGGTTCAGCCCCTGGTTGGGGAACTAAGATCCCGCAAGCTGCTCGCAGCGGGCCAAAAAAAAAACCAATGAGGCAATGAGGTCAATCCGTAAGTACAGACATGGAAAGATGCCTACAGTACATTAGGAAAAAAAGCAACATGCAGATCAATACGAGTAATATCCCAATCAGGTTAAATATCAAAATAAAGCAAAACAGAAAACCTGAATGTGTTTATATATGTATAGGAAAATCTGGAAGGCTGCAAACTGATTGTTAATAACGGAGTTACCTTTCATAATGTTGGGTTGTCACTTTTTGTTTTGTTTTGTTTTTCTCATGGTACGCGGGCCTCTCACTGTTGTGGCCTCTCCCGTTGCGGAGCACAGGCTCCGGACGCACAGGCTCAGCGGCCATGGCTCACGGGCCCAGCTGCTCTGCGGCACGTGGGATCTTCCCACACCGGGGCATGAACCCGTGTCCCCTGCATTGGCAGGCAGACTCTCAACCACTGCGCCACCAGGGGAGCCCAGATTATCACTTTTTAAATTATGTACTTCTTTGTATTTTTTTTTTTTTGCCAAAGACATGTATTACTTATATAATTTTTAAATTTTATTTAATTTGTTTTTCGCTGTGTTGTGTCTTCGCTGCTGGGCGCGGGCTTTCTCTAGTTGCAGCAAGTGGGAGCTACTCTTCGTTGCAGTGCGTGAACTTCTCATTGTGGTGGCTTCTCTTGTTGCGGAGCACGGGCTCTAGGCACGTAGGCTTCAGTCGTTGTGGCACGTGGGCTCAGTAGTTGTGGCGCACGGGCTTAGTTGCTCCGCGGCATGCGGGATCTTCCCGGACTAGAGCTCGAACACGTGTCCCCTGCATTGGCAGGTGGATTCTTAACCATTGCACCACCAGGGAAGTCCGTATAATTGGTAAAAAACATGAATAACAAAAGCAGCACTGTAGCATTAGAATTGACTTGAACAGTTAGAGGTGCTTAAATACAATTTTGTTACTTTCCTTTTATTTTTGTGACCTTAAGCTTAAAGTATGTTATTGAAATGCCATGTAGATGAAGATTTTTCAAATATATGAAAACGTAATAGGATTTCCATAGCCAGTTTTTCCGTATTTTAATTTTTTCTTTTTATTTCCTTTTCTTTTTATTTATTTTTAAATTTTTCCCCATATTTTAATTTTGTATGAAGTTATTTTTAAGTACAATTCCATTTTCTACAATAATCAAGGATATAACTCCATTGGTCCAAAAGTAAATAGGTGAAGATTAGTATTTTTCACTTATAGGCAGGATATCTAATTTATTTTACTGTGACCTCAATTTTTTAAAAAATACCAAAAGAAGGGAAGATTGATTAGAGATCTTGCAATAAAAACTCCCAATTAGGGCTTCCCTGGTGGCGCAGTGGTTGAGAGTCTGCCTGCCGATGCAGGGGACACGGGTTCGTGCCCCGGTCCAGGAAGATCCCACATGCCGCGGAGCGGCTGGGCCCGTGAGCCATGGCCGCTGAGCCTGTGCGTCCGGAGCCTGTGCTCCGCAACGGGAGAGGCCACAACAGTGAGAGGCCCGCGTACGGCAAAACAAAACAAAACAAAACAAAAAAACCTCCCAATTAGCATGAGATAGTGACTCAAATCCAAAATATATATATATATATATATTTCTTTTTTGCGGTATGCGGGCCTCTCACTGTTGTGGCCTCTCCCGTTGCGGAGCACAGGCTCCGGATGCGCAGGCCCAGCAGCCATGGCTCACGGGCCCAGCCGCTCCGCGGCATATGGGATCCTCCCAGACCGGGGCACGAACCCGCATCCCCTGCATCGGCAGGCGGACTCTCAACCACTGCGCCACCAGGGAGGCCCCCAAAATATATTTTGCTTCATCTTTTACTCTATACAAATTATCACAATTTTATTGCTTACTCAGCGTCTTTGAATTTTGTTAGTTTTATAAAATATAAAGTTTCAAAAACCTTAAAATCTTTTATTTGGAATCATGCCATGACAATAAATAAATTGCTATTCCTTAGAGGCCTAAACAGTTGAGTTTTTTCCCCTAACCCTTTTTCTGTAGACCAACATATTTCAGTAATATCATAGATTTGGAAAGAAAAGTTATTTTAAATTAGAATAAAATTAGAGTTTCTGTTTGTTAACATTTAGGGTACCCTTTAAATACAGAGTTGTAGAAAGACGGGAAGGATGTTTAACTGCCCTTTATTGCGTGATGTGATAATACATAGTGGTTTGGTGGCAAATGTCAGAATATCTCACTGGGACAGACATAAATTCTGGAATTCACTGAGCAACAATGAATTTCATTGTGATGTTAGGAATATGCCCTAATGTCTTAATTCACTGGGTAAATTATTTAAGTTAATGAATTCTAAGATTTTTCTCTTTGTTCTCTTGCTGAGTAACAAATAGTTGTATTTTTCTTCATGGATAGTTGAAAAAAGAGTGTGAATAGCTCCTTAAAAGTTTTTATATTGATTACCTATTGAAATAATATTTTGGATGTATTGGGATATTGGAATATCCAACATTGGGATAAATAAAATATATTCAAATTAATTTTGCTTATTTTTACTTTTTAAAAATGTGGCTATTAGATAATTTAAAATTACATATGTGGCTTGCATTTATGGCTCATGGTATACATATATATTTTTTTGGCCACGCCACGCGGCATATGGGATCTTAGTTCTGGGACCAGGGATTGAACCCATTCCCCCTACAGTGGAAGCATGGAGTCTTAACTACTGGACCTCCAGGGAAGTCCCGTGTTAGCGTATTTTTGTTCAGTGCTGATCTGGAGAACAGTACTAGTGTAATTTTCTTCCCTTGTAAGTAATTTGATTTTTGTTTGTCTGGATACCTTTTTTTCTTTAATACTTTTTAAAAAATACTGAAAAAATATTGTATTAGCACTGGTCATTCTGGGCCACACCTTATGGTTGTTGTTTTTTTTCTTGATATTTATTTTTATTGTGGTTAAAAATACATAACATTAAACTTACCATCTTAACCATTTTCAAGTGTACAGTTCATTAGTGTTAAAATCTCTAGAACTTTTTCTTCTTGCAAAACAAACTCTGTACCCATTAAACACGAATTCCCCTTTTCCCCTCCCACTCATACCTTATGTTTTAAATATAATTTGGTTAAGAAATTATAGCCAACTAATAATGGAAAGCTTGCAGGTTATCTACTAGTCATATGTTTTTTCCCGTTAGCAAACAGGCAAAGAAGTGTTTTAGTGCAGTTCTTTTTCCCCTGCCGTTTCTGATTTTAGAGCGCAGTTCACACTAAGAAGCAAAAATGTGTGCAAATTGTCCAGAAGACATTTTTTTTCAAGGATTGTTAGTGTGTTTGGTGTTCCCATCTGCTGATGTGGCCGCTCTAGGTCACTGTGCCCTGATCCACACCTCTGGGCAGCCTGGGCACACAGGCAGGATGCTTTAGCTAGGCTGCAGATAGCAAGTTTGCTCTCCCTCTAGTCTAACTGGGGTTATTAGCGAGGTGCATTTCAAAGAGAGGAAAAAACAAAATTTCAGTTGTCTTAAGTTTAATTTTCCTTTTACCTGATGAGGCATTTCTATTTTAAGTGCACCAAGGAAGATCA
The DNA here is from genome assembly GCF_964165515.1 of Mesoplodon bidens. Classification (NCBI taxonomy): domain Eukaryota; kingdom Metazoa; phylum Chordata; class Mammalia; order Artiodactyla; family Ziphiidae; genus Mesoplodon; species Mesoplodon bidens. The sequence goes on along the minus strand of NC_138179.1, from coordinate 39,699,007 downwards.
GCTTTTCCCAGGAACGTGGCATTGACGCCTCTCCTGAAATGAAAACTCCCCTTTTCATTTGCGGATTATTGACCTTAAGTTTAGGTCTTTGTATATGTGTGCTCTTGATTTCTAATGCTACAGTTAGCTCTGCACTGCTTTCTGGATGATTCCTTTTAATGTCACAGCTCCCCCCAGAATGGCATTTCCAATAGAACACTGTCATCTTTAGCACTTTAACCCTGAGGCCATTAGTGCTCTTCTCTTGCTAGGATCAAATCTCCGTGGATTTCATTGTCCCCACATCCCCCACCTGACTGCTCCCAGGTACTGGAAACTCAGCGTGTCCCACATTGAGCTCAACCTGTACCACTCCAGACACCAAACCTGCTTCTCCCGGTTCTTTATTCATGATTTGGGTAAGCCATCCATCCATCAATGTGAACATCTTTCCCTTTTCTAATTTCACCTAATGTATAATAAATGTATAATGTCTAGTGTATAAAAAATATACTTTACTAAGGTTCAACAGTAAATGACAAATTCTTTGAGATGGCTGCATCTGCTTATGGCAACTAGGCACCTCCCCTCTCTATAAATTATGCACGTGGAAAATAGGGCTAGTAAGTGCTAGACATAAATAATTGATAATTAAGCTTTCCTAAAGGATGAATCGCACTGTTGTATCACTGCAGATGGCTGCTGTGTGTGTTTTCATTTTGATGGGTAACTTTCAAGGGTTCCTCAGTGATTGCTTTGGTTTTGGCTGCTGTTACTCTCAAATAATGTTTTCCTGCTTGTTATTTAATTAAAGAATTGCCTCACTTTGTGGCGAGTGATTTTATCCACGTTGTTTTGTTTAATAAATGTTTCTAGACTAAAGCAGCTCCATGTGTAGAAAATCCAAAAAATGAACATTTGGTTCCATTTTTCTGTTAGAACTTTCTTCTCTGTCTTCCTTGCTGTGGCTTCTTCACAGGCTGAAATTGCCGAATCTCATTTTTTTTTAGAGTTTGCTGTATACCTAAAACATTGAAACATTTACCTGAGCCGTATAACACATAAAGAAGACTTTTGCCGATTCATAAGTTCTTTGTATTAATCTAAGAACTGGGGTATATGAGAGCATCGATAAAGTATGTTATGGTAGGAGTCGTTCACTTTGAACAGCTTGCCTTTGTGGGAGAATTAGATTATAAAAATGTGGCTTAAGAAGCATTTTTTTTGCTGGAAGGGGTGTGGTGAAAAGGGAACCCTCCTGCACTGTTGGTAGGAATGTAAATTGGTACAGCCACTATGGAGAACAGTATGGAGGTTCCTTATAAAACTAAAAATAGAACTATCATATGACCCATCAACCCCACTACTGGGCATATACCCAGAGAAAACCGTAATTCAAAAAGAGACATGTACCACAGTGTTCATTGCAGCACTGTTTACAATAGCCAGGACATGGAACCAAACTAAATGTCCATCAAAAGATGAATGGATAAAGAAGATGTGGCACATATATACAATGGAATATTACTCAGCCATAAAAAGAAATGAAATTGAGTTATTTGTAGTGAGGTGGATGGACCTAGAGTATGTCATACAGAGTGAAGTAAGTCAGAAAGAGAAAAAAAATACTGTATGCTAACGCATATATATGGAATCTAAAAAAAAAATGGTACTGATGAACCTAGTTGCAGGGCAGGAATAAAGAGGTAGGCATAGAGAATGGACTTGCGGACTTGGGGTGAGAGTAGCACTGACATATACACACTACTGAATGTAAAATAGTTGGCTGGTGGGAAGCAGCTGCATAGCACAGGGAGATCAGCTCGGTGCCTTGTGATGACCTAGAGGGGTGGGATAGGGAGGGTGGGAGGGAGGCTCAAGAGGGAGGGGATATGGGGACATGTATGCTTATGGCTGATTCGCGTTGTTGTGCAACAGAAACTAACAGCATTGTGAAGCAATTATACTCCAATAAAGATCTATTTTTTTTAAAAAAAGCATTTTTTTAATTGAAGTATAGTTGATTTACAAAGTGTTCATTTCTGCTGTACAGCAAAGTGACTCAGTTATACATATACATACATTCTTTTTTCTATTCTTTTCCACTATGGTTTATCACAGGATATTGAATATAGTCCCCTTTGCTATGCAGTAGGCCCTTGTTGTTTATCCATTCTATGAGAAGCATTCGTTTAATCATCAGATTTGGAAAGTGTTCCCACATGGAATGTGCAGTGTTACCCAAGCCTCCCTTGGTGACTCAGTGCCATCACGTCCTGGCACCGTTCTTCCTTCTATCTGGATAAGGCAGATGGGGATTCTGACCCTCACTGCTGATTGCATCTGGTTAGTGTAGAGTTGAAAATATCCCTGCCTCCTGGCTGGTCAAGGTGGGGCAAAGAGAGCCTGTGTGACTGATGTCCCTGTAACCTTGGCCATTAGCACTGCTAATGAATTTGAGACTAGGGTTTGTGTATGTGTCTATATCTTTCATAGCACTAAACCTGTCCAATTAAACTACATAATCTATGTGGTAGTTGGTAGGTAAAGCCTGGGGCAGTATTATTTAAATTTGTATTTTCCTATTAAACAATCATTTTGAAACAAATATGAAAAACAAAGAGCCTTCATTGTGGAGGGTTATGGAGGTATACACGTAGGTAGGTAGGTGCTGAGACTTCTGTGTATAGGTATGAGCTGGCTTATGAAAAATCTAGGCAAAGAAACGTATGTGTGTATGCACGCTGATACCTGCAGTTAAGATTCCTGAATAGGTGGAGAACAAAGAACAACCGCTTCCAGTGTAAGGAAAAAAAATCAGGGGCCTCCCTGGTGGCGCAGTGGTTGAGAGTCCGCCTGCCGATGCAGGGGATACGGGTTCGTGCCCCGGTCTGGGAGGATCCCATGTGCCGCGGAGCGGCTGGGCCCGTGAGCCATGGCCACTGGGCCTGCGCGTCCGGAGCCTGTGCTCCGCAACGGGAGAGGCCACAACAGTGAGAGGCCCGCATACCGCAAAAAGAAAAAAAAAAAAAAAAAAAATCAGGAACAAAACACATATATATGTTCATTAACATATATATATATATATATATATATATATATAACATAGATATGTTCATACATTATATGTTCAGGTGCATTGTGGGGCCTTCTGGTCTTTTGCTTCATGGTATCATAGGCAGATCATGGTAAAGATTCAATTAAGAATGTCACAAGGAATACGGTGATCTATTTTATATTTGGTATCTTGGGTTCTTACTGCTATGATTTTGCTTATTTTGTGCCATTATCCCCAATCAAGAGAAGAAAATTTTCCTAGGGTTAGAAATTGCTCTAAATGTTTGTTGAAGGGTTAACCATTTTTTTTTTCTGCATCAGCTTTTTCGCTTGGCTTAGTTTGACTGGTTTCTGTTTGATTTTTCTGTCTCTCGCCCTCTAGGAAGCTATTTTGCCAGCCACTTCATTATGGGAGGAGAGAAGTTTGATTCAACTCATCCCGAAGGCTACCTGTTTGGAGAGAACAGCGATCTGAACTTTCTGGGGAACAGACCAGTTGCGGTATGATTGTAATCCATTTACATCCACGCGGGGCTAAGTGGCCCAAGTCAAATGGTCTTGTCAAAATAAGTTTGTAATTGCTGGCTCAGCAGTGTTTGTAGCTTGGTCTGAGTTGAGAGGGGCCCTGGGAGCCAGACCGCAGCCTCTTTGATGGATCAGGGTCTCCTGGCAGTAGAGGCCACCCCGTGGAAAAGTACAGAGTCTGCCTGAGGGCGAGGACAGCTCACAAAACCCAGCTCTCCTAGGGATCTGAAGCTCTGCCTAAATGCCACCTCTGCAGACTGCCCTTGCCCAGCCCCTAGCTTGCCCTCACCTTGCTTTTCGTTCCTCTTCATGGCACTTAATACCATATAAGCGTTTATTTCTGTCTCCTCCTGTTTATTATCTGCCTTCCCCATCAGAAGGTACATTTCACAGGGCAAGGGCTGTCCTACTGCTGCATCCCAGCACCCAGGACAAAACCTGGGACATTATGATAAGCCCTTAATAAAGATCTGTTGAATGAATGACTCAAAAAGTTCCCCTTGATATCTGATCTGCTATCAGACTGTCTCTCTCTCCATTCATTCAACTCATTCCATAAATGTTTATGGAGCATTTTCTCTGCACCCAGCCTGAGGCTTTGTAATAATAGCTTCCATATGGCAATTGAGTGGCTGCTGTGTGCTAAGGAAGGCCCTAGAGACTTCTCAGGCATTATTCCTAATCTTCACAAAGACCCACCTGACAGAGGATTTATTATCAATCCCATTTTGTAAGGGAGAGAAGTGAGGTTGCGAGAAAACTGAGTTTCCGAGAGGTGAACAGCGGTAATAGCCTTATATGAAGTGCATACTATGTTCTGGGCCCTGTTCGAAGTGCTTTACAGAAAGTTTTCCCAAAGTCACATAACTAGATGTGCCTAGCCAGAGATCCATAACCTTTCCACTGCTTCTCATGCTTCAAAATATCCTGCCTTTCTCCAGAAACTCCTAGTTTAGTGGGGCAGACAAAACATAGGAACAGGAAATGTTTCAGTAGCACGCAAGGCCCGAAGGGATGGGATTCTGTAGGAATAGGGAGTGGGGGAGGGGAGTGGCAAGGGCAGATGCTTCGGTGCTGGTGTGGAGAACAAGGCCTTGGAGGATGGCTGGGTGTTCACGAGGCGGGTGGCAAAGGGGCTTCCCGGGAGTGAGGTGCAGAGCCCGGGCCTGAAAGCATTCACGTTTCTGTTGAATCAGCTACCATTTACTGAGAAACTACCGTGGACCAGGTACTGTGATAGGCGCTGGGGATACAAAGCTGAAATGAGCATGGTTTGTTCCTCCCCTGGAACAAATGAGGAAGCCAGTCTGGCGGGAGTGGACCTTTCCTGATGGCGAAACAAGATTGGAAAGGTAGGTGGGGGCTCCATTACCTCGAGACGTTTTCCACTCTCTCCTGTAGGCTCTGGGGAATACTGAAAGTTTTTAGGCAGATAAGTGCCCTGGAGAAATTATCTGTTTGTTTGTTTTTTAGGAAGGTTAATCTGGTGACTCTTCCATCTGGAGCTTTAATTTAAAAAGTTGTTGTTGTTGTTGTTGGTTTTCATTGTTTTCTTCCTTTCTATCTGGGGTGACAATCCTCCCCTTCAGCACCTTCTAATTCTGAGTCCAATAGTACTTTAGAAAATACCAAGTCCTTTCTGCTTCAGATTCACTTATGACAGCTCACACTTATCAAATGTCTGTTCTCTGATTTTGCTGCTACTACCTTAGCCATTAGAGTAGAAAGATCTTTTTTTTCTGATTGAGCCAGATAAGTACTCTTGCTCATTCACCGAGAGTCAGCTTATGCCTGGAAAATGCCCTTTCTTCTCACATGGACTTGCTGTTTGTGTCCAGTTCTTCCTCCCTTTTTTCTTTCCTCTGGTGTCAGAATAGTTTATGTACTTTTAAAAAGTGTAGTTTTTTTTTTTTTTTTTACCTTTTCAGGCCATAAAGATTATTTTATTTATTTATTTTTGGCTGCTTTGGGTCTTTGTTGCTGTGCGTGGCTTTCTCTAGTCGTGGTGAGCGGGGGCTGCTCTTCGTTGTGGTGCGTGGGCTTCTCATTGCGGTGGCTTCTCTTGTTGCAGAGCATGGTCTCTAGGCACGTGGGCTTCAGTAGTTGTGGCTTGTGGGCTCTAGAGCGCAGGCTCGGTAGTTGTGGTGCACGGGCGTAGCTGCTCTGCGGCATGTGGGATCTTCCCGGACCAGGGCTCAAACCCGTGTCCCCTGCATTGGCAGGCGGATTCTTAACCACTGTGCCACCAGAGATGTCCCAAAGATGATTTTAAAACAAGGGAACACTCATTTAGGTTCATTTTGAGGTTTATGCCAGCTAACAAACCTTCGCAAAGTTTAACTGCCTTGTTTACACTTCTCTGTGAGCCTGTGAATGGCTGAGCTCTTTCAGGAGCACAGGAGAGCAGACTTGACCTTCACTTGCAGTCTGTCTCCCAAAGGAGCATCAACACTGGCCGTTTTGTTGTTGTTTTTATGAAGTAATCATTAACTGTGCTTCATGTTGCACAGAGCAAATGTTTTCAAAAGGCATCATGATTTCATGTTAAGAAAGCAAATCAGGGTCACTTCAAAGAGGGAGGTAGAAGCAGAGAAAACAGAAGAAATGTAGCACATTTCCCTTTGCTTTCCCCCTTTCTTAGTTAATAATAATAATAGCTAACATTTATTGAACACTTACTGTTTGCCAGGCCCGGTTGTTCTAAGCTCTCCATACATGTTCTCTCGTTGTGTTCTCACCCTAACGAGTAGGGTCCTGATTTGACAGATGAAGAACAAAGAGACACAAAGAATTGAAACAAAGATCGCAAAGCCTGGAAGTGACTAAATTGGGATTTGATCCCAGCAGTCCAGCTCCAGAGCCTGGGGTCCTCAGCCCTTTCCTGCTGGTCAGGTCAGGTGCACTCAGGACCCCTGCGCATGTCCTGTCTGTGAGTCTGTCTAAGTAGATCATCAAGTGAGGTTTGTGAGATATGGAGAGACAACCATCCGAAAGTAGCCAGCATGGCCATGACATGTTCTCCTGAGTGTCTCTTGACAGAGTCCATATCTGGTGTGTAATTCCACCTGCCGACCTGACCTGGGGAGTCCGCCGTTACCGCACGTCAGCTTGTTTAGGGGAAGGCCCATCGATTGAAGGTTGACTGGTCGCTTGAGTTCTGCAGAGCTGACCTCTACTCTCTAGTAACGTATCTCGGTGTCGGTAAATGGGCGTCAGGTTGCAGAGGAAAGAGAACAGCCTTATAAAGCCATCCAGCAGCTCCAGGCAGGAACAGCACCTCTTTCCAGAGAGATGGGGACAAAATATGTTGAAATAAATTATTAGATTAAATTATAAATGCCATAGACTTCCTGGCTTCTGGGTCTTGTTTTTCCTGTCATTTCTGAATGATCAGACTAAGATGAGTACCATTCAGTTCTCGCTCAGCCTGTAGTTTTTACTGGAGCTGATCTCCCACTTAGGATAATCCATCAAAGTCAAATGTATTATCAAGTCTTCAGGTCAGATTTAAAGAACCAGATATATATAGAAGGATGTATATATAGAAGGATGGTTGAAGAGAGGTTGGAATCAAGATTGGAAGTTTTACGTACCTTAAACTCTTTGCAACCTTGGCAAGTCCATCACCCAGGCTCTCAAATTACCCACTTGTAAAGTGGAGGCAGTTCTGACTTTATAGGAATGTCATGCTTGAAAAATGCATTTCAACTGCTGGATGCAAAGAAGTATGGAGCAAGGTTAGCTGCACTCACTAGGCTTTCAGGTTGGTTATTTCTGCAGTTACTGATAGTTCTGGGTGGAGAGAATACCCACTGTTTTTTAAGCAACTGTCTTAAGTAGTGAACAGGGCTTCTGAAGGCCTTTCTGCCCTGGTCCCTATATAGAGGAGATAAGATGGTTGTGTTTGTACATCACAGTTGAGTAAAGGCCATTCCTCCCCTTCTTAGGTGGCAGAAGAGCTGGTGCTGATTTTTTTGGTCCTTTATTGCATTAGATCTTATTTTGTTGAGGTAAATTACTGCTAAAACTCTAAATTATTTGGAGGCTTAGTGACCTTAGGATTGTCAGATATCAAGTGTTCTCTTGACTCTCCCGGAGTTCAGATCTCTCCTGTCATCTGAGAGGAAGCAGCTGAGTTTTCGTTGGGCCCCTAATACTCCACATCCTCTTGTGTGTTTTGTCGCTTCTTCCTCACTCTCCCTACAGCCAGGCTGCACAGCTGGTGTTAAGAACCAAGGCGCACACAGGTGGGCTTTCCTTCTTCCTCTCATAGAGATGTACCCCCAAGTTGTGCTTAAATCCAGTTGCCATAAACTGAACCCTTTTATTCACATATGGGCAGGGAGGGCAAGTTAGTTAAAGGAACTTGGCGATATATCCATTTATGAAGCAGGATTTTACACATATAGAGCTTTGTGTAAGCCATGGTGCCGTTTATTCATTCAGTAAATACCTGTGAGTCATACATTGTGCTCGCAACTGGGAATGCAAAGGTGAGAAGGACTTGGCTCCTGCCCCGAGGAGCTCTGACAGAGTGGGGTGGGCAGATTGCCCCTGACTGTGAGGGATCGTGGTAAGTTCTCCGAGAGAGACAGGGCCAGAGTAACCTGAAAGCGCAGGGGAGTGGGGATGCCCTCCGCCCAGGGAACTGGCTCTGAGAGGAGTCTTGGAACCTGGAGGGATGAGCAGGACTTCCCGGGTGGAGACTGGGAAGGTCATTAAGGCAGAATTCACAAGCACTGCGAGAAAGCACAAAGATGCAGAAGTGCACATCGGGCTTCCAGAATGGCAAGTAGTCTGTAAGGACTGGATCGTGAGGGATGTTGGTGGGAGATGAGGTTGGAAAGACAAACTGGGCCCGTGTTCGAAGGGCTGTGAATATTGTACTGAGAAGCTTATAGTTTTCTATGGCAGTAGAGAAGGTCATAGTCATGAGTGGCTTTGCCATTGACTAGCTTTGTGGTGTAGGTTAAGGTATTGGCCATCACTGAGCCTCTGTTTCCCCATCTATAAAAATACCCATCTTGGGGCTTCCCTGGTGACGCAGTGGTTGAGAGTCCGCCTGCGGATGCAGGGGACACGGGTTCGTGCCCTGGTCTGGGAAGATCCCACATGCCGTGGAGCAGCTAGGCCCGTGAGCCATGGCCACTGAGCCTGCGCGTCCGGAGCCTGTGCTCCGCATCGGGAGAGGCCACAACAGTGAGAGGCCCGCGTACCAAAAAAAAAAAAAAAAAAAAAAAAAAAAAAACCATCTTGGGAATTCCTCGGTGGTCCAGTGGTTAGGACTCCATGCTCTCACTGCTGCAGGCCTGGCTGGGTTCAATCCCTGGTCAGGGAACTAATATCCCACAAGCCACACGTGTAGCAGCCAAAAAATTAAAAATTAAAAAAAAAAGAAAGTTAAAAAAACTATCCATCTTGCTGGAATATTTTCAGAATTCAAATAATGACAACTATTGTGATTTGATTTCCATTTTAGAAAGTTAGCTCTTTAAATCAACTCACAGTGTAGAGTGAATCAGAAAGGGAGGAGATTACGGAGACCAGTTAAGAGGTTGTAGTTTTAGTTAAGAATGAAAACTACCTGAACTAGGATAGCGGCATTAAAAAATAAGGATGGTGCAGATTCAAAAGTTGTGGGCAGTGTGAGTTGAGGGAAGGGGAGAAGTTAGGGCAGAGGACACGGAGGAGCAGCCCCTGGGGGCAGCTACCTCTTAGATGGGATCCTCTGCACGGGTTTTGTCTGCAGGTTGGTTTGTGCCCAGGCCCCAGTGTAACCAGACCGGTTGGTCACAAGTACCCCAGTATCTACTGCCTTGGAGCCTGTATTCATCTGCCCAGGCTGCCGTAACAAAATACCACAGTCTGGGTGGCTTAAACAACACATACTCACTTCTCACAGTTGTGGAGGCTGAGAACTCCAAGATCAAGGTGCCGGCAGACTGGGTTGCTGGTGAAGGCCCTCTTCCTGGCTTGCAATGACTGCCTTCTTACTGTGTCGTCACGTGGCAGAAAGAGACTGGGAGTTCCCTGGTTGCCTAGTGGTTAGGCTTCCCGGCTTTCACTACTGTGGCCCGGATTCAGTCCCTGGTTGGGGAACTGAGATCCTGCAAGCCTCACGGTGTGGCCAAAAAGAAAAAAAAGAGAGGGAGACTGATATCTCTATTTCTGTTCTTATAAAGCCACTAATCCCATCTGGAGGGGCCCACCCTTATGACCTTATCTAACCCTAATTACCTCTCAAAAGCCCCATCTCCAAATATAGTCACATTGGAAGTTGGGCTTCAAGGTATGAATGGGGGAGGGGGACATGAGTCCATAGCACAATGTAAAGTCCATGGAAGGAGTGGGCCTCTTTTCCGAGTGTGTGTATGTGTGTGTGTGTGTGTGTATTAGATTGGATTTTTTGCCTTTTGTCTGCTATCTTCTTTCCTTCTTCCTTCCTTTATAATTGTACTACAACTGTTTTTGTTTTGGGCATTCAGTTTGGCAATATTTAGTAAATTTTCAGCTGTGGCCCAGCTATTTCACTTCTCTGAGTGTCCATGTAAAGGAAAAACATACTCGGGTGTGTTTCCTCTGCTCTCAGTATTCTACTACAATGCTGATTCACTTTTTAAAAATCAATTAATTAATTAATTAATTTTTATTTATTTTATTTTTGGCTGCATTGGGTCTTCGTTAGCTATGCGCCGGCTTTCTCTAGTTGTGGCGAGCAGGGGATACTCTTCATTGTGGTGCACAGACTTCTCCTTGCAGTGGCTTCTCTTGTTGTGGAGCATGGGCTCTAGGTGCGCAGGCTTCAGTAATTGTGGCACACGGGCTCAGTAGTTGTGGTGCACTGGCATAGTTGCTCCATGGCATGTGGGATCTTCCCAGACCAGGGCTCAAACCCGTGTCCCCTACATTGGCAGGCAGTTTTTTATTTTTATTTTATTTATTTATTTTTATTTATTTATTTTTTGCGGTATGTGGGCCTCTCACTGTTGTGGCCTCTTCCGTCGCGGAGCACAGGCTCTGGACGCGCAGGCTCAGCGGCCATGGCTCACGGGCCCAGCCGCTCCGCGGCATGTGGGATCTTCCCAGACCGGGGCAGGAACCTGCGTCCCCTGCATCGGCAGGTGGACTCCCAACCACTGCGCCACCAGGGAAGCCCTGGCAGGCGGTTTTTAACCACTGTGCCACCAGCGAAGTCCCCTGATTCACTTTTTTTTTCCCAATTCACTTTTAATTAATTAATTAATATATTTATTTACTTTGGGCTGCATTGGGTCTTTGTTGCTGCATGCGGCTTTCTCTAGTTGTGGTGAGCAGGGGCTACTCTTCGTTGCAGTGTGCAGGCTTCTCACTGCGGTGGCTTCTCTTGTTGCAGAGCACGGGCTCTAGGCACATGGGCTTCAGTAGTTGTGGCACATGGGCTCGGTAGTTGCGGCTTACGGGCTCTAGAGCACAGGCTCAGTAGTTGTGGCACATGGGCTTAGTTGCTCCACGGCATGTGGGATCTTCCCAGACCAGGTTTCAAACTCATGTCCCCTGCATTGGCAGGCAGATTCTTAACCACTGGGCCACCAGGGAAGTCCCTCCTGATTCACTTTTGACACTAGATATGTGTGGGTTTTCCACACATCAGGCAGGAATTGTTAAATAAATTATAGTGTATCTATACTATGAACTGGTATTCGGCCAAAAATAAAGTAGAGCTGTATCCACTGAGGTGCAAATATATCTATGACCACATCGTTTACCAAAAAAAAAAGCAAGTTCCTATATATAATGTAGAGTCTGGTTTCATTTCTTTATTTTATTTTTTTAATATTTATTTATTTATTTGATTGCACTGGGTCTTAGTTTCTGCCGGCAGGCTCCTTAGTTACGGCTCACTGTCTCCTTAGTTGTGGCATGTGAACTCTTAGTTGCGGCATGCATGTGGGAGATAATTCCCTGACCAGGGATCGAACCCGGGCCCCTTGCATTAGGAGCTCGAAATCTTAACCACCGCGCCACCAGGGAAGTCCCTGGTTTCATTTCTGATAAAAATAACAGTGTATAAAAATATATGCATACATTTATGTTGATATTTACAGGTGCATAAAACTACATGAGCACAATACATTTTAACCTGTGATGGGGTAACTCTTGGGGGTGCATCGGTGAGGGGAGGTACTTCCCTTCATATTCTTCTATGTTGTTTGAATTTTCCCCAGTGAACATGTTTTCACTTTTTAATTAAAAGCATTTAAATTTTTTCTAAAAATAGAGAAGGGATTACTGCTGAGCACAGGAAGGAAATAAAATATATAGAGGAGAATATATAGAGGTAGGAAAATTAAGGAAATTCATAGAATAATGGTTTTAATTTTTTTTTTTTAATGAACTGCAAGAAGGGTGTGGTCTGCTGAGTGGTTACAGGCTTGTGGAAAATGAGAAAAACATCAGAATAAGCATGGAGAGGGATGGAGTGTCAGCCTTAGGGTGTCAGGCTGTGATGGTTCAGCTTTAGAAACGTCAGATTAGGTGTGGATGTGGCCTACTTTTAACAACCTGAGAGTAAAAGAAAACCCAGATTATAAAAGAGCTAAACTAGGGAATAAATATTCATACTTTAAAATTTTTTTAATTTATTTAATTTATTTATTTTTGGCTGCGTTGGGTCTTCATTGCTGTGCGCAGGCTTTCCCTAGTTGAGACGAGCAGGGGCTATTCTTCATTGCGATGCACGTGCTTCTCCTTGCGGTGGCTTCTCTTGTTGAGGAGCACGTGCTCTAGGCACACGGGCTTCAATAGTTGTGGCACACGAGGTCCAGAGTACAGGCTCAGTAGTTGTGGTGCATGGGCTTAGTTGCTCTGCCGCATGCGGGATCTCCCTGGACCAGGGCTCGAACCTGTGTCCCCTGCATTGGCAGGCAAATTCTTAACCACTGCGCCACTAGGGAAGCCTGCATATTCATACTTTTTAAATGCTTTAAGGCTTTACAGACAGCTTTACGTAAGGATTTTTTAAAAACAGCATTTTTATAATACATGTCTTCCTACTTCTGGGCTCTCCCCAGAGGTGACCACGCTGCTCAGTTCAATAAGTGATCTTCTCGATCTTTTACTTTCAGTTTTTTAAAAAATTGTGACAAAAATACACATAGCATAAATGGTATCATCTTAACCGTTTTAAGTATATAGTTCAGTACATTGACATTGTTTTACACGCAGTCTCCAGAACTCCTTTCATCTTGCAAAACTGAAACTCTGTCCCCATTAAATACTAACTCCTCCTTTTCCTCTCCCCCTAGCCCCTGGCAACCACCATTCTACTTTCTGTCTCTAGAAATTTGACTACTCCAGTACCTCATCTAAGTGGGTTCTTACAGTATTTGTCTTTTTGTGACTGGTTTATTTCACTGAGCATAATGACTTCAGGGTTCATCCATGTTGTAGCCTGTGTCAGAATTTCCTTCCTTTTGAAGGCTGAATAATATTCCATTGTATGGATAAGCACATTTTGTTTTTCCATTTATTTGTCAGTGGACACTTGGGTTGCTTCCACTTCTTGGCTGTTATGAATAATGCTGCTATGAACATGAGTGTTACATTCAGTTTTTAAGGTACACGTGCACACCAGTATTGGCCTAGGGAAGAAATGACCATTCCGTTTTAGGAACTTATTTTAATGAAGTTATTGTAGGTCTTCTATTTTGAAATTTAACTTGCTTTTATATCCTTCCCCCCCCAAAAAATCCTTCTATTTATGTTACCTTTTAGTTCTTAATAAAGATGAAGAAATCATTTCAAATACCTTCTTCTAGGGAAAGTTGCTTCCTGACACTTAGTGAATAAATATCAAATACATAACCAAAGACTATTTTGCAGTGTACAGATAACGTCCTAGTCATTTTCCCAAATACCGAGAGAATATAACCAAATTGTAGATTTTATTCAAGAGTTAGTTTCAACTGTCTCTTGACTCCAGAGATAACATGAGAAACATGAGAAAGCTAGTTACTTTTACATGCAGAGTAGGATAGATTATTTTTTAGGTAAATGAAAGCATAAAATATGAGACTTAACAGTATGTGTAACGTTAGCTCCACCTTTGGATAGTAAGTAATAACATAAAAAAGACAACTTTGGAAGCTAGTTGGTTGGGTCCAAGCGTTTGCTACTTGGCACTAAGAAAAGGACTTTTAGTGGCTTCTGTCTTAGTTTTCCACCCTGAGAATTCTGTTTTATGGAGATGGGTTTCTGTAGTAGATGGATCATGGGATGGACAGGGGTCCCAGTGGTATGACAGAGACCAGCGAGTCACACTATCCAGGGCAGCTACACTTCATGCTGAGGCCCCAGTGATGAGAGGGTGTGCCCCTAAAGAAGTCAAATCAGCTGATAGGACTGCTCCTGCCATATGTTCCTTTTTTTTTTTTTTTTTTTTGCGGTACGCGGGCCTCTCACTGTCTTGGCCTCTCCCGTTGCGGAGCACAGGCTCCGGACGTGCAGGCTCAGCGGCCATGGCTCACGGGCCCAGCCGCTCCGCATGTGGGATCCTCCCGGACTGGGTCACGAACCCGCATCCCCTGCATCGGCAGGCGGACTCTCAACCACTGCGCCACCAGGGAAGCCCCCTTTTTTTTTAAATTATCTTTTCTGGAAACAAAACCCAACTGCTTTTAATTTACTTTCTATTGTTTTTTTTTTTTTCTTTTCACTTTCGTCTTCTGGAAACAAAACCCAACTGCTTTTAATTTACTTTCTATTGTTGTTTTTTTTCTTTTCACTTTTGTCTTGTGAATTGTGAAATATTTATATGGAAGTATAGAAAGCACATATCTACAGGTAAAGAAACTGCAAACAAACACCCTTGGACTCGCCACCCAGATCAAGAAATGGAATATCGCCAGCACCTTAGAAGTCCACCCTATACCTGACCCTGGTCACATCTGCATTACTTTGTTAAATAACAGCTTTATTGAGATATAATTCACCATGGGTTTCTCCATGGTAGAGTTACCATCTTTCCCTTTGTAGTTGATAAGTACCTTTGGGAGGATAGTTTGAAACTGCTGCCTAGATTTCTTTTTTTTTTTTAATGCTCACTGTATTCTTTTTTTGTTTGTTTTAATATTTATTTATTTAATTTATTTATTCGGCTGTGTTGGGTCCCAGTTGTGACATGCGAACTCTTAGCTGTGGCATGCATGTGGGATCTAGTTCCTGGACCAGGGATCGAACCTGGGCCCCCTACATTGGGAGCATGGAGTCTTAACCACTGCGCCACCAGGGAAGTCCCAGATTTCTTTTTTTTTTTTTTAATTGCTCCTTTCTTAACTAATAGGACGCTGCATATTAGATCTACTGCATTGCTTAGGGATATAAGACAGGGATCATTGTTCTGTCTGTCTGGTGTGTAGGCTTCAGGGTATAGTTTTATGGATTAGAGCTATAGAAAGGGGTTGTAATGTAGCCTGAAATTATGAGAGTAAGCAAAAAAAATTCTCTGGAGAAGAAACTTTGCTGGAGATGATGAGGAATAAGAACAGTGTTTAGTAGCTGTTGACCTAGTGGGTTACCTTCCCAATATAAGAATTTCGAAATCAATTTGGATTATAAAATTATGCACTGGGAGAAGAAAGGAGAGAAGGAGAAGGAAACAGTTTCTTCTCCGTTCTTATCATAATTTGGTTACTGTCCTAGTTGAGAAGATAGTTTTCTTTGATAATCATGAGGCCATGCCCACGTTGATCCCCCCCATTACACAAATCGTTGATTGATTGACTCATTCAGTCATTCCTTCATAGGGGTTCATTTGACTGAACCCCTATCATCCTCCAGGCTCATGTTCAACACTAGAGATACAAAGATAAAATGAAACCCCTGCCTGAAGGAACTTACTTTATAACCAGGACATACACACGAGTTGGAGGAGGGGCCGAAGAGCAAAGGCACAGAAGCATCTAACCAAGGTGACAGCTCTGCACTACAGATGATTCAATAAAATTAAAGTGTAGGGTCCAGAGGGTGCAGGGGAGACACAGCAAGAGATAAGGCTGTGGATCCCGGCCTAGACCAAGGGGCCTTGTGTGCCTTCCTGCAAACTTTATCCTATAGGCATGGGGAACCATTCATGTGGTATAAACTGGGAGTCATTTAATATACATTTTGAAAGATCACTCTGATGACAATGTAGAAAATCAATTAAGAGATGATTATTTTTACTGTGGGAACATAAAGCAGAGCCCGTTGTCCAGATGAGATCTGATGAGGTGTGATCTCAGGTTGCAGTCAGAATAAAGAAGAGGGCCCTGATCCGTGAGGCAGAATCAGTGTTGGTGACCAACCTAAGAGGCAGAGTCTAGGCTTTGGTACTCAGACTGTATCTCCCGGGCCCTCCCAAAGGATACGGCCAGCTCATGGGTTTCCCTGCTTTATGTGGCAGACCCATTCTAGTGTGCCGGCTCCTCTAAACCTTTTGGTCTTTGCTTCCAAAGACTTCTGTGCCAGTTCTGGAATCGCTTAGTGTGGGCCATTGCTCGTCCAGGCTCCTAAGAGGCCCCCTCCCCCAGCACCTGTGAGATCCAGGCCTTCGCCAGCGCGTTAATTTTGAGTCATGAGAGGATGTCCTCGTATCAGCAGCTCCTCCTCATTCTGCTTTATAAGCCACACCCATGACCAGCACCCTCAGGACCCACACATCCTTCCAGCTCCTGCCAACGCGTGTGTCAGCCCGGTCCCCTGGGATGTTTGCAATAATACCCCCTCCTCTCTTAGCCGGCCCAGCTGGCCCCGAGTGAGTGATGCAGCCAGGAGGAAGATGGGGGCAGTCCATTGTAGGGCAAGCGGTGTCCTGTAAGAGGCTTGTCTTGTTTGAGACTGCTGCCGTGGTCTTCAAGCAAGGGGGATTCCTCTATTTTCCAAGGAGAGGGAGTTGGCCACTTTGCGGGCCCAGAGAATCTGGGGTTCACAGTTCTCAAGTAAATAGATACAGACATCCCATCTCAGGCCTTAGAGTTCACCCTTTCCATCAGGGCCCTGACTTTGACGTAGGAGACTTGCCTGGGCTGAGTTCAGCCTTCTTAGAGCTGCCACCCCTAAACATCAGGTCCTGAGCCTGAGGGAGGTAAGTGTCTTTAGGCTGGCTGACTGTCATACTCGGCTTCAAGTTGCTGGTTGTTGTATCCGAGACTGTCTTTTTCTGTTTTCACTGGGCAGACGGCTCTTAACAACAGCCACCCGGTTCCACAGTCCTTCTCGTGACCATTTCTTCTGCACCTCCTGTACCAGAGACGTTAAACCAGTCAGCGCGTCCCCAGCCACAGGTCGCACTACTACAGCACCCCAGGGGCCGTCACCCCACTGATGGGTCCATGTTGCCATCTGGCTGGTAAGCGACCCACCCTCAGAATTCCACCTGCTGAGTCCACTTCCGTAGGCAACTTCTGATGCCACCTGGTCTAAGACAGACTCTGGAAGCAAACCTGTGCTAGAGACTTTTGTGAAAACTCTTTATTGAAGAAGTGCTCTTTGGAGAAGGGGCATAACGGAAGCCAGATGGGGCAGGGGAGCAAAACTAAGCAGCAGTGTGGTCTTGGCACTGACTTGCTCCAGCCTGGCCCTTTGGGAAAGCTCTGGAGTACAGCTTGCACCAGAGAATCCCCCCATCTCGAGGACAGGGGGCTGGCCTTTTGTACCCCTCACTGTGCTGTCGTGAATATTCCATTGGGTTGGCCAAAAAGCTCGTTCGGTTTTAAGTGAAACTGAGACAGTTTTCATTTCACGAAGGACTTTATTGAACAACGAACGTACTCACTACCCGAGCAAACGCACTATTCTGTGTATTTTGTTCAGCATGTGTACGCATATTCGTAGGAGTACGCCCGCAGCTGGCATTGCTGGGCACACAGTATACTGGAGAAGATACTGCCAAATGGTTTTCCAAAGCAACTATACCAATTTTACTCCTGTCAGGAGTGTTTGGAGTCCCCAGCACCTAGTATTTTCCATCTTTTTCATCATAGCCATTCTGGTGGGAGTGCAGAATTAATTTCCATTTTCCTGATGACCCATGAGGTTGAGCACCTTGACATATATTTACTGGCCGTTTGGATCCCTCCTTTGCGAAGGGTCACGTCAAATCTCTTCTCTTAGCTGAGCTGCTTTTTCTTTCTTAGTAAGGAAATAATAAGAAAAACATGAGCCCTTTCTCAGATAAATATATTGCAAATATCTTCTCCTAGTCTCTGCTTGCTTTTCACTCTCTCTTTTTATTTTGTTTTAATTTTTGTGTTCAGTATGTCGGTTTGCTTGTTTTTGCTTAAAACAAACTTTTGGTAAATCTTGGCCAGAGGTAAAAGTGTGAGAAGTTCTATTTAACAACCGTAATTTATTAGTTTTCAAATGCTGCTCTAACAAATTGTTATAAACTTAGTAGCTTAAAAGAACATGAATTTATTTTCTTATAGTTCTAGAGGTCTAAAATTAAGGTGTTGGCAGGACCTTCTGCAGGCTTTAGAAGAGAATCCATTTCCTTTAATTTTCCTATCCTAGAGGTTCCCTGCGTTCCTTGACTCATGGTCCCTTCCTCTGTCTTCAAAGTACATCACTCTAGCCTCAGTTACCATCTTCACAACTCCTTTTTACTCTCTCTTTTTAAAAATAATTTATTTATGGAGTTCCCTGGCGGACCAGTGGTTAGGACTCAGTGCTTTCACTGCCGTGGCCCGGGTTCAATCCCTGGTTGGGGAGCTGAGATCCCACAAGCCACACAGCGTAGCCAAAAATAAAAAATAAATAATAATTAATTTATTTTTATTGAGATATAATTGACATAGAACATTGTGTTAGTGTGAGGTGTACAATGTGTTGATTTGATAGATTTATATATTGCAATATGATTACCACCAATGTGTTAGCTAACACCAGCATCAGGGCCCGTAATTATTATTTCTTTTTTGTGGTGAGAACATTTAAGATCTAGTCTCTTAGCAACTTTGAAGCTTATGCCTTTTCACTCTCTTCCCAGTATCTTTAGTTGAACAGAAGTTCTAAATGTTAATATAGTCCAATTTATCTGTTTTTTGCTTATATGGTAGCACTTTTTGTATCCTATTTAAGAAATCTTTCAAATACCAAAATCATGAAGATGCTCTGGTTTTCCTCTAATAGCTTTGTTTAACCTTTCACACTTAGGCTTGTCATCCATCTGGAATTGATTTTGGGGTGTGCTGTGAAGTAGGGGCCAAGGTTCTTTTCCTCCTTTTTCTTTTGTTTAAATTGACCCAGCACCGACCGTGGAAAAGACCATCCATCCTTTCTCACGGCACTGCAGGATCGCCTTTGTCATAAATCAAGTGACGGTAACTAGTTTCTCCAGTGAAGAATCCACTCATGTCCAGCCTGGGGGTGGGGGACAGAGGGGAAGGGGTTGAAAGTCTGACGGCCAGGTTCCAGGAGATGAGCGGGGAAGGGGCTGTGTGGTCTCAGCAAGCCTCCGTGTGGAGACCTTGACTTAGCCCTGTGTTTTCAAAGAGCTCCCTTGCCCTTGGCTGTGCCCCGTGTCCCTGGGACTGTCAAATCCTCTGACTGGTAAACGTCTTCTCTTAGAGAGGGGACAGGTGGCCTCCTGGCCACGTGGCATCTGGGAAAAGATCTCAGAGTCGAAATGCTCTTCATTCAGACCTTCCCAGTCTCCTCTTTCAAACCTCAGTGTACCCCGCTTTTAGGACGACCTGTTGCCTCCAATTCCTAAGCCTTTCTGGGATTCTGGGCATAAATATGTTTCTGCCATTTCGAATTTCAGCCTTTTCTGTTCTCCTAAATCAGTTTCCACTTGTCTGTGTGTGATACAGCTTCCAATTGTTTATTTCCTCTCCCATTCTCTCTGTTCTTGTGGTTTTACACTTTTTTTCTTCTTTTTCAATCCCTTTGCTGTCATTTCAGTGGGAATTCAGAAGGGAACAGAAGTCAGTACAAGTATTGAATCTGTTGTGGGCACTGGGAGGCCTATCCTAAACTTTTGCCTTCATTTCTTCAAATTTTCAAATCTGTGCTGATGGGAGCTGGGAAGCACTGTTTGACTTTAAATTCCCTATCATTTCTTCAAACTACATCTCAAAATTTTTTATAAATTTATTTATTTTTTATTTTTGTTTTTGGCTGCATTGGGTCTTTATTGCTGCGTGCGGGCTTTCTCTAGTTGCAGCGAGTGGGAGCTACTCTTCGTTGCAGTGCGTGGGCTTCTCATTGCGGTGGCTTCTCTTGTTGCAGAGCAAGGGCTCTAGGCACACGGGCTTCAGTAGTTGTGGCATGCGGGCTCAGTAGTTGTGGCACTCGAGCTCTAGAGCACAGGCTCAGTAGTTGTGGTGCACGGGCTTAGTTGCTCCACGGCATGTGGGATCTTCCCGGGCCAGGGCTCGAACCTGCGTCCCCTGCATTGGCAGGCGATTCTTAACCACTGTGCCACCAGGGAAGCCCCATACATCTCAAAATTTGATAGCTAACCCCTTATATATCTAATATGAAATATAAGATATAATATAAAATAATTTATTACATGGAGTAGAAAGGGAATGAGTAAGCAATATAATTGGGGCTTTGAAATTACAGGGCAAGGATTTTCTATGTAAAAATTTTAAATTAAAAAAAAAAGCTGTAATGTGACCTTGTATTGTGCTAGAAGGTAATTTGCAATTTCCCTCAGTCTCCATTTGCCAGGGAGCTCGTCATTGTCCCTTTTTTTGCATTTATACGTTCTTTGTACTCTGCTTCATGTTAGCCTGAAGTTGTGTAGGAAGCTCTTGAGTGATTCTTAAAGAATTCAGTAAAAGTTCAGTATTTTGCTAGGCACAAAGTAACTCACTGTGCGGTCAAGCCAAATCTGATAGGCTGGAAGAACATTCTACTGGAACTCAAGCTTTTTAGCTTAACAGCATTTTCTTATTAATCTATATTCTATTTTAGCTACAGTAATTTATGTTTTCTTTTAATACCAAAAGCTCAACCAAACCAGAAGGAAATCGGGTTGTGTCTTGTACCATATGACCATGGAAGAAGGAACCCGGATATTTCATAGAGAGGCAGTTTAAAATAAGAGGTCTTTGTCCTTGGATGTAGAAGAGCTGCTTCCCAGCTCACGAAGACGCGTCCTGCTCTCTGTAGAGCTTGTGACGTCATCCACGCCACAGTGAATGGTGCTGCCCTTCGCACCCATCAGCCCCTGGGTTCTCCCTTCCAGACATACACGAGAGGCTCACAGGGCAGCTGAACATATGGTGATCTGTGCAGAGTTCACTGAGGCCTTTGGCTATTTTATTTAAGCATGGAAAGAATGTGTCTTGTCATTCTGGAAAGGACAAAACTGTGGGGATGGGAAACAGATGAATGGTTGCTAGGCACTGGGGGTGCAGGGAGGGGTTTGCTGCAGAAGGGAATGAAGGAACATTGTGGGGGGATGGGAGTGTGCTGTACCTTGATTACAATGGTGGTTACAGAGCTGTATGCATTTGCCAAAATTCATAGAACTGTACACTAAAATGGGTGAATTTTACTGGATGTAAAATACACCTCGATAAACCTGACTTAAAAAAAAAAAAAAGGAATGTCTTGGAAAGAAGGAGTGGTTCACAGACATGCCAGTGCTCTCTGTGGCCTGGTGTCCATGTGGCCCAGGGAGCCCCTGCTTATAGCCATGTACCAACAAGAGGCGGTGGACGTGTGCCCCAGACGCCGTGTGTGCACGTGGCAGTGGGGGGGGAGCAGGGGAGGGTCAGCATTGCTTCTGCATCAGCAGCCCTCAGCCAGAGGGGTCAATCCTAGTACCCCAGCAGCAGGGCAAAACTATAATGGAAAAGAATATTAAAAAAACGATTGTCTATTTGCGTAAAACAGAGTCACTTTGCTGTACAGAGATTGACACAGCATTGTAAATCAACTACACTTCAATAAAAAGGTAATAAAATAAAAAACAAAAAACACATGGCGATCTGTTTTTTAGTTATTTTGTGAGTATTAATTGTGCCAACCTGCCATTTAGGGCAAATATCCACAATCCAGATGGTCACCATGGGCACATGCTGTGCTCTTCTGAAGACCTTATTCATATATTCATTCTACACATACCTATTTTTATCTTTTATGTGTGCTGGTCTAATCACTCTGGGTGATACAAAGATATCTCTAACCTAGACTTTGCCCTCAAGTTTATAATCTCGCAGGAAGCTCAGACACTATATACACACAAAGAGGGAAGTGATAAATGAAGTGTAGACAGAGCTTCCAGAAGCTCTGAGAAAGGAACTTTGCTTTGTGACATAAGTTTTGCTGACTTGGAAAGTGCCACTAAACGCTTGAACTTTTGGTTTGTTGTTTAAGGCTGTGTTTCTTAACAAACCAGGGCACAAAGAACTGCTGCGGTTTTCAACAGTGAAACTAAAGCATCTGTGTTGTAGGAAGTTCCTCGACATTTCTTTGAAACCTACTGAAACTAAGTGTGCACACTCTCACCTCTGTTTCCTGTTGTCAGGGTCCGCCCCAGCTTACGGGAAACTATATGTATTGGTGTTGCATTTCAAAGAAAAATTTGGTTAACTTTTTTCAGCTTTTAAAGAGATGCATAATGGCCTTACATTGTAATGAAAGTGTTTTTACAAAAGTCTATAAAAGTCAAAGACTTCTGGGTCAAATAGCCTGGTTACATGTAAATAGCATCCCTGAGCAACACACTTATTTCACTCAACTAAAGTAGTAGCCCTGACTATTACAGAAATGAATCAGACATATGCTTTATCTTTAGAAGACAGCTCTGACAAAGCGAGCTTTGTGGTAAAGGTTGCTATAATTATAGAATAGAATGTAGTCCCATATTTTCCATTTATTAAAAATTTAAATGCTTTTAACACCAAAGGTGCATATCCTCTGTTAATCCATACTGTTAAATATTTTTAAAAGAAAGAAGGGGAGAGGACTTCCCTGGGGGTCCAGTGGTTAAGACTCCGTGCTTCCACTGCAGGGGGCATGGGTTCGACCCCCTGGTCGGGGAACTAACATCCCCGCAAGATGCGTGGCGTGGCAAAAAAAAAAAAAAAAAAAAGAGGGAGAGTTATCTCAGGCACTTAATAGAAATAATGAAAATAATAAGTACTAGTGGGTAACATTTACAGTCTACAAAATTGTTTCACAGTTAACAGTTCAGCTGTTGTCTCCCAGCCCCAAACCACCCTCTAACCTGGGCTGAGTAATTCTGGGGCAGGGACTCTTCGGCCAGGTTTCTCCACTTCCAGGCTCTACCAATGGAGGACGCCAGAGGGTCTGCAGGGCTGGAGGAAGAGAAAGGGTGGTACCCAGAGACCAGAGTCCCACCCCCAGGGGGCCTCTAGACTGAATAGCCCCCACCTCTCCCCTTGATTCCCTCAGCCCCAGGGGTTGTAGCCGCTTCCTGAGGTGACTCTGTGTCAGCTCAGTGTCTCCTTTTTGTGTTTTGGTTCTCCGGTGCCTGTTTAACCAGTTCGATTAAATTCTCTGTTAAAATACCTGGTGTGGTTTGTTTTCCTGACTGGACTAATACAACCTTTATTTTTATTTATTTATTGGCTGTATTGGGTCTTCGTTGCAGTGCGGGCTTTCTCTAGTTGTGGCGAGAGGGGGCTACTCTTCATTGCGGTGTGTGGGCTTCTCACTGCAGTGGCTTCTCTTTGTTGCGGAGCATGGGCTCTAGGCACGCGGGCTTCAGCAGTTGTGGCGGGAGGGCTCAGTGGTTGTGGCTTGTGGGCTTAGTTGCTCCGCGGCATGTGGGATCTTCCCGGACCAGGGCTTGAACCCGTGTCCCCGTGCAGGCAGATTCTTAACCACCGTGCCACCAGGGAAGTCCCTAATACAACCTTTAATCTCACAAATTATAAGGTAGCTATTATCAAGCACATTTTACTGGTGAGGAAATAGAGACTTAGTAGGGTACAGCAATTTGTGTAAAATTGCGCAACCACTAATACAAGGGCCAAGACCTACACCTTCCACTTTGGGATCCTTTGCTCTCCATTTCCTCTCAGCACTTCTCTTGCTGAACTTTTTTTTTTTTTTTTAATACTTAACAGAAGAATTGCAAAGGTAGTAGGGAATTCCCATATTCCCTCCACCCAGCTATCTCTGATGTTAACGTCTTACACAACCATGGAGCATTTATCCAAACTAAAAATTAGCATAGGTACATTACTATTTTTCAAAACTACAGATTTTATTAGGACTACACCGGTGTTTCCACTAATGTTTTTTTCGTCCCGGTTACCTTTGGTTGTCATGTCTCCTTCATTTCTTCCAATCTTTAACAGTTTCTCAGTTTTTCCTTGTTTTTCATGACCGTGACAGTTTTGAGATGTACTAGTTAGATATTTTGTAGAACTCCCATCAATTTGGGTTTTCTGATGTTTTCTTGTGATTAGACTAGGGTTATGGATTTGCGGAAAGAATACCACAGAGGTTAAGTGCCCTTATTACATCATATCAGAGGCACATAACAGTTCATGACATATTCCCAGTGATGGCAACCTTGATCACTTAGTGAAGGTGGTGTCTGTCAGGTTTACCCACTACGAATCTTTCCTTTTCCGTAATTTATTTGTTTAGAAGCCAGTCACTAAATCCTCTTGCTGAACTTTTGACTTCCCACTTAATCCTGGGGCTGTGCTTTCTTGGTGGATTATTAAGTAGTGCTTAAAGAACCTTTGAATTGGCCAGGCTGAGAATTATAAACCCAGGAGCCAGACTAACTGAGTTAGGAGATATGACCATGTATTGCTCCTTGGGAACTTATTGTCTGTTGTGCCGTCTTTGTTTTGCACTACGTTTAAACTTGGAACTTGGCTCTTTTTAGTCTCAGAAAGCTTATGGTTAAGGCTAGGACACCTGTTTTTTTCTTGATGAACTGGAATCATTTCTGACAAGCCTGGAAAGATGATCAGAAGCCCAGGGTCTTAATAGCACACAGGAAATCAGTAAAAAGAGGAAGAGCCATAGAGAAGTGTTTGCTGAGAACAGGAAAATTGGAGGTGTTGAAGGATGTGGTTAAAGGAGTGAAGATTTATGAGGATGGACTGAGAGGTGATAGGTGACTGGTGGAGGGACACAGAGATGTCAGGTAGGAGGTCAAGGAAGGGATGAGGATGGAACACAGGATGAGAGAGAAGCCAGTGACGTGAATCAACCTTGGGATTGGACTCTGTGCATGATATATTGTAAATATTTGTATTTTGTCTCTGAGATTCACCATCTAGAACATCAGAGTTATACTTCTAGCTCTAGATTTCATTACAGACAGACTTTAAGTGAGCTTAGACTTTAATATATTTAATATATATTTAATATGTGAGCCTAAGAAATTAGTTCAGTTGGTTTATATAACCTTGGCTACTCACTGCTATTTTTTAAATTTATTTTTGGCTGCGTTGTGTCTTTGTTGCTGCACGTGGGCTTCCTCTAGTTGCGGCGAGCGGGGCCTACTCTTCATTGCGGTGCGCGGGCTTCTCATTGCGGTGGCTTCTCTTGTTGCAGAGCACAGGCTCTAGGCACGCAGGCTTCAGCAGTTGTGGCGTGCGGGCTCAGTAGTTGTGGCTCGCGGGCTCTAGAGTGCAGGCTTAGTAGTTGTGGCGCACAGGCTTAGCTGCTCCCTGACATGTGGGATCTTCCCGGACCAGGGCTCAAACCTGTGTCCCTCATACAGGCAGGCGGATTCTTAACCAGTCCTACGCACTGCTATTAAGGAGTGAGTGAAGAATAATCAGAGCTCTCAAGACTTTTGGAAGCTTAGCAGGGCAAAGTGAAACTGATTGGTACCCTGTTAAATTAGCTGCAAATTACAGATTTTTTTTTTTTTTTTTTTTTTTTTGTGGTACGCGGGCCTCTCACTGTTGTGGCCTCTCCCGTTGCGGAGCACAGGCTCCAGACGCGCAGGCTCAGCGGCCATGGCCCACGGGCCCAGCCGCTCCGCGGCATGTGGGATCTTCCCACACCGGGGCATGAACGCATGTCCCCTGCATCGGCAGGCGGACTCCCAACCACTGCGCCACCAGGGAAGCTCAGATCTTTTTTTAAAAATTAAATATTTATTTATTTATTTTTGGCTGCGTTGGGTCTTAGTTGTGGCACGCAGGATCTTTCATTGAGGCGTGTGGGCTTCTCTCTAGTTGTGGCGCGTTGGCTCTGGAGTTGTGGTGTGCTGGCTTAGTTGCCCCGCAGCATGTGGAATCCTAATTCCCTGACCAGGGATCTAACCCCCGTCCCCTGCATTGGAAGGCGGATTCTTAACCACTGGACCACCAGGGAAGTCCCTACAGAGCTTAATATTAACAATTTAGAAATTAAAACTATCATACATATGCTATAGGGTTTTTTTTTTGGTTTATAAACAGCAGTAATTTTTTAATTTTTATTTTCTTTTTATATATTTATTTTTTGACTGTGTTGGGTCTTTTTTTTTTTTTTTTTACATCTTTATTGGAGTATAATTGCTTTACAATGGTGTGTTAGGGCTTCCCTGGTGGCGCAGTGGTTGAGAGTCCGCCTGCCGATGCAGGGGACACGGGTTCGTGCCCCGGTCTGGGAAGATCCCACATGCCGTGGAGCAGCTGGGCCCGTGATCCATGGCCACTGAGCCTGCGCGTCCAGAGCCTGTGCTCCGCAACGGGAGAGGCCACAACAGTGAGAGACCCGCATACCGCAAAAAAAAAAAACAAAAAAAAACAATGGTGTGTTAGTTTCTGCTGTATAACATATAGGTTTTTATTTTACGCTATTTTTTTAAATTAATTTATTTATTTATTTTTGCTGTGTTGGTTCTTCGTTTCTGCGCGAGGGCTTTCTCCAGTTGTGGCAAGTGGGGGCCACTCTTCATCGCGGTGCGCGGGCCTCTCACTATCGCGGCCTCTCCCGTTGTGGAGCACAGGCTCCAGACGCGCAGGCTCAGTAGTTGTGGCTCACGGGCCTAGTTGCTCTGCGGCATGTGAGATCTTCCCAGAACAGGGCTCGAACCCGTGTCCCCTGCATTAGCAGGCAGGCTCTCAACCACTGCGCCACCAGGGAAGCCCTATTTTATGCTATTTTGTTCCAATTATATGAGGTTTCCATATCTCATGATGAGCTAACCAAAATAAAATCTCATTAGGGTTTTTGAATTACTAATGGCCTTCTTCCTGGGCCTAGGGCTGTATCTGCAAATAGGTAGCTTAGCCAAAGAAACTGACCTTACCTGGGCTTAGAATTCTGTATTTGATTGGCTTATAAACTTAACTGTTTCTGTATTTCATACTATTCTTTTTCTGAAGCTGAGATTCCTAACATAGCAGACTTCAGAGCATTTTTTTTTAAGATTTATTTATTATTTATTTGTTTTATTTATTTTTGGCTGCATTGGGTCTCAGCTGCGGCACACGGGATCTTCGTTGAGGTGTGCGGGCTCTTCATTCTGGTGCGTGGGCTTCTCTCTAGTTGTGGCGTGCGGGTTTTTCCCTTCACTAGTTGTGGTGCATGGGTTCCAGAGCCCGTGGGCTCTGTAGTTTGCGGCACGTGGGCTCTAGTTGAGGCGCGTGAGCTCAGTAGTTGTGACGCACGGGCTTAGTTGCCCCGTGGCATGTGGGATCTTAGTTCCCTGACCAGGGATCGAACCCCCGTCCCCTGCATTGTAATGTGGATTCTTTACCGCTGGACCACCAAGGAAGTCCCTCAGAGCATATTTCCTTCCAGAAATATGAGAGATGGAGACTTGAAACTCTTGTAATTGATCTTGGCTCTTACAGAGATAGTTTTAGGGTCAGTATATTTCAGGAGGGGCACAGGTGGGCAGCTTGGAGTTTTTCAACTTGAAGACCAGCTTACAGTTTTTAGTTTTTAAAATATAGACTGGGGAAGACTTCGGTCCACTTGCTCTTCTTAATAACTGGCCTACTAAAAACACCTCTGTTAAATAAAATGACTGGAAAGCTAATACTTGGTGGCATTAGAACATTCATATGCTTCTTTGGAAAAAATATATATGTTGTGTATTTTATTTTTTTAATTATTTTTTAATTTTTTAACATGTTTATTGGAGTATAATTGCTTTACAATGGTGTGTTAGTTTCTGCTTTATTGTTGTGTATTTTAAAATACCTGTTTTGGCTGATACTGGTGCTTTAGGCATATTCTTTACCTACAGTATTAAGCATCTCAAAATCTCTTACTTAAAACTGGATTCTTATTTGTGAGCTGGGTTACCAGTCTCCTGACCAGATGAAATCTGGAAGTCAGGCGTCTAGAATGGGGTGCTGGTCTGAAAGGAGTCGTCTCTCTGACCCTTAGTCATTATTTACCAACTTGCTGGAGGGAAAAGATGACAGTGTCTGCTTTACTAAAAGCACTTTTTTCCCTTTTAACTCTCCTTAAAATTAGCTGGTGTTAGGCAGAACCCTCTGTATCTAAAAGCAGCTCATCTTCAGAAAGATACTTTTATTGTAGAAGCACAGGATGATTGGGTAGTGTTTTATCCCGATGGGAGGGGCTTTCAATCAGGGGAACCGAAAGTTGAGTAGGTTTCACTTGTCATCAAAGCAGCGCACACAGCCCTGGAGGTGCATTTGGTGTCAGAGTGTACGCAACCTGTTGCCCGGTCTGAGTACTCCTGAACAATATGAGTCAAGACCCAAACCATAAAGTAGAGGGAGAAAATGGGTCTGTGATGGTTGTTAACAGAGACCAGGGCGATTTTGTGATGGGTGCTTTTCTCTGCAGTGGATCTTTCATGCTCTTGTTATCAAAGAGAACTGGTTAAGTGGGCACACTCGTAGTAGGGTTTAAACATTTTGGAAAGATCAACCTTAGAGGTGATGTCATATAGCCAGGACATTGGTCCCATGTGCACCCTGCCAGGGGACCCAGCGGAGGAGTTAACAGACTATAAATAGACTGCCATCTTGGATGGATTCCTTTGGTAACCAAACCTGGACACAGAGCATCTTTGAGTTAAGGTCATCATGTGATGCCCCCGTGGTATCTCCCTCACGTCTTTGATTTGAGTGAAAAAAAGTCTTTTCACATCTTGTCAGCTTTGTGGTCACCAGTCTTTCTACATGGGTGATTGACTCCCCACGAGGATTGGATGGAAAATTAATGAAAAGGGGTTTTACTGCTGTAAATATAGCTCATTGATGTTTTGGTGGACAGCAGGCACAATACAGTCTGCCCCAGGGCTACAGCTGGTTAAATAGGCAAATTTGTATTCATTTCACATCATTCAACCAGAGTAAACTGTTCTCCCTGATGTGGATCTAAGAAAATGTTATAAAGTATCACAAGTCTAAATATATCCACTGGTAAGTCTTGGACACACTACATAGCTGAGAAGAGGGGAAGTAGAGAAAGCTGAGAAAATAACCAGGCATCAAATAAAAAAGGAACTGAATTTTAAATATAAAACCCCTAAAATCTATAAAAGCAAGAGCTTATGTAAATGAGTGCTGTAAATGAGCTATTCATATGATCCCAGATGTTGATTTCCATATTAACTATTATTTATTTCTCTGACACAAATATTACATGTCTATGTGTAAAATGAGTACTTTTCTCTTTTAGTCATAAATTGCCTAAAAATAATTTCCTTTCTCTTCAGAGGCAGATTTTTGGCATTTGGGGCTTTTTTCTTCTTAAGTAAAGACTGCATTAGGTCATATTCATTTGTTTTTCTTTTACATCACCCCCCCTCCTTTTTCCTATTAAGTTTCCTTTCAGGGAATGTTTATTGCATCATTGTTTGTAATATTGAAAACTGGAAGCGGAACAAGTGTTCATTGGTAAAAGATTAGTGAATACATGATGGTCTGAGGTAGACGTCTCTAAAAAGGAACCAGGGATCCTTGGAGACATGATCAGTTCCAGGGAGGGGACGGAAAAACACAGCATGAACTTGGAATATCTTGTGGTGCCAGAAAGTAAGGAGGAAGTGCTCAAAAAAGTGATGGGGCAAGTCAAAAGGACACAGGAGCCAACTGAGGGAGTTCCCAGTGGCCAAATCCAGGATGCGATGTGTGTATATGATCAGGCCTGAATTTAATAGCAAATGTTAGCAAATTATGTACCTTAAAAAAACTTTTTGTTGAAATTAATTATTTAGTTTTATGAATGGATTATAGTCCCTTTTACAGACTACTGGGAATTACCCAATAATTTACAATTGAAGTAAGATCCTTTAATCTCGTATGCACTGGGACCATATTTTCTACAGCAAAAATGTGAGTGCAGATATGGGGGTAGTTTAACAAAATACTTGAAATTAGAATGGTTAGAAAATCTAGGATACATAGTTGATATATACATACATATATATGTGTGTATATGAATATATACGTATGTGTACACACACACACACACACACACACACACACACACACACACACACACACACACACACACACACACACACACACACACACACACACACACACACACACACACACACACACACACACATCCGGTCTATCTAAACCGGCAGTTCCACATTTGGCCGCCAAGTGGCGCTTTGCTGGTGTAAGGAAAACGAGCAAGGAACCTGATGAGCACCAGGATAAACGGTCAAAGAGGCGCTTGCTTTGTATTCATGTGAGCCTTGATCGCCAACCCCCTGGGGCCCATTGAAAGAGTTCCTCTGGCCGAGTGGGTACTATACTCCCATCCTGGGCTTGAGGTGTTTGGGATTTAAATTATTCTGAGATTTAGGCTTATTTTGGCGCGGACACAAGCAGGCCGGTCCTGGGCGGGGGCGGGGCGGCGGGGGGGGGAGTGCGCTGCTGGTACCTGAGTGCAGGGCGCCAGATGCAAGCTCTGTTGTGGGCCCCTTACAGGTGGAACTAAGAGAGGCGTGCCTGGTCCATCCCCGAATCCAAGTTAGCATAGCGCTCAGGGCTTAGTGAACGTGTTGAATGAATTGGTAGATGTCTTTGTTCTTTGAAAATAATTTAGAGGAGAAACCACCGTGCTTTAGGAATATCTATCAGTAACACATATTGGAGCATCTTGGGAAGAAGGTAAACAGCGATGAACATCTCCCCTGC
The DNA here is from genome assembly GCF_964165515.1 of Mesoplodon bidens. NCBI lineage: Eukaryota > Metazoa > Chordata > Mammalia > Artiodactyla > Ziphiidae > Mesoplodon > Mesoplodon bidens. The sequence goes on along the minus strand of NC_138179.1, from coordinate 39,668,399 downwards.
TTCTGCTGGCAGTGTTCTCTGACGTCACACCCTGAATATACCTTTGTGTCTTCTACAGGTGCTGTTAGCTCTTACAGACAAAAGGAATTTGTCATGCAGTGCTCCAAGAAAGCTTTCCTCTGAGAAGACCTTAGATACTCCTGTTAAAATTTAAAAGGAGTGTGGCATTAGGTATGCTTTTGTATGTACTGCTGCCTAAGCATAAGGGTGTAATCCAGAGAGTTTCGACCAGCCTCTAGAACCTGAACAGGATTCGGTACCTTTTGCAGTGATCATTTAACGTTCAGACTCTCTCCACACTCAACTCAGGTACCTGGAACACTCCTGGGATCAGAACATGTAGCCTTGCCCTGCTGTAGCCAAGGCAGCTGCAGGACAAACAGTGTGGCTTTTGGATTCAGATCCTGGTTCTGCTACTTATTAGCCCTGAGACCTTGAATAATTAAATGAATCTTTTGAGTCTCAGTTTCTTTATCTGCAAAATGGGGGTGTTAAAACTGATATTCTTCATTTATCCAGTCAACCAACATATTTCTCTTCAGACTCTCCTCCAAGAGCTTACAGTCTGGTGGGCATGGCCCACATGTCTATTAGTGTCTAGAATATTAAGTAAGAATGTATCTACACCAGAACTCCACGGGAGTCATGACAGCACAGGACATGTGAATGCATTTGCTGCCGCTGGACTGTGTGCTTAAAAATGGTGAAGGTGATACATTTCATGTTATGTATATTTTATAAATTAAATAAAGTAAAATGAAAAAAAAATCTAAAGAACCCAGCATGATGCCCGGCCCATAGTACGTACTCAGTAAACGTTTCCCTATGTTCTCTTTTTTCATGGATGGGCATTGGCAAGCTGTCGTTGCAACAGTTACCCAAATTTTACCCCATTAAGAGGGCTTTCTTCTGGCAGCATTTCTGCTTAGATGAATAGAGTAGAGGGACCTGAGCCTTAATTCTCTGTCAACACATTACTGACCCGGCAGGTTTGGGCCACAAGTCCCTGAGCAGACCCGATTTCATTCTTTGCACACTAGTCTTTATAAGCCTGTCTTCATTATGAAAAGTGAAAGAGAATCCTGGAAGCTGTTTTTAAGGTCCTTCATAAGGTGCTGAGAGTTTATTTACTCCAGGATGTTGTCTGAGAAACGGGAAGACGTCTCCTAAGCCCATACTGAGCTTGAGGCAAGAAGTGAGGATACGGCTTGCAGAAGGCCTGTGGGTCCTCCTCCATCTGTGCGCCTGGTGGCATGTTGTGTGCAAGACAGAAAAGGCCACTTCTTCCCGTTTACTGACCTAGTTGTGCCAGGGCGCTTGCATCTGAGAAAAATAAGTTCTGTCTGATCTTTCTTTTCATCACTCACTCCCTAATGAGGTACAACTGGGGCTGAGAAAATTACGGTTCCAAGGTCATAAGAAAGCAAGTGGAAACTGTGGATGTGAACTGAGAAACGGTTATTGATGCTGTTCTGAGCACAGTGAATGACCGGTGAGCGGCTCCTTCAGGGCAGTGCGTGGACCGGAGTCCATCCTGACCTTCGTCTCCTTCGGTCCCAAGAAGATGTTACTTTGCTTTCATGTCACACGTATCTGTTAGCATAGGAGTGAAATCTCTGGCCTTGAATTGAACCAAGATACTTTTTTTTGCTCTAAATATAATACAGTAATGATGCGTGTGTTAAAGAGGTACTGTAGGCAAACAAAAAAGTTCATCAGTGCCTTGCTAAGAAAAAAGAATGAACAAAGACATAGGTTAGTGTTTTCAGATAGCTTTTAATAACTGGTACTTCAATCCCTTCGTCATCTCTAGGTTAAGCAGCTATATCCAGGAGCATCTTAGAGAAAGATGGAGGTAGAATGTGTTCAAACTCCAACTCTTCTCCTTAAAACTTGTGGAACTTTGGAAGGTGTTACTGAACCTGTTGCTATGTCAACATCCTTATCTGCAAAAAGGGAACAACCATCTCTCCCTCACAGGATTGTTCCAAGGATAACTAAGATAATGTATGTAAAGAGCTTAGCATAGTGCCTGGCACCTAGTAAGTGCTCAGTAAATGATCGTTTTAAAAGCGAAGATCACAAAGAAGCTTAGAGTCACGGTGGGCTAACCTGGCCTAGAGAGGTAGGGGAGGCGACTCTAAGAGCAGAGTATTTTCTTTAGTTTGCCTCTGTTCCTGCTGTTTCCTCTGTCTTCCCTGTCATCTCTGAATTTACAAATTACGTTTATCCTTCAAGACCCCAGATCAAATACCACCTCCTCCATGAAGCCTTCCGGATTACCTCAGCCAGAAGTGATCACTTCCTGTATCGTTGCCCTTTCTGTGGCATTTCTGTTTAGTGTTACAGTTATTTGTGTAACTGTATCATCTTCTTTATAATGCTGCTTCCTGAAAGAGCAGGACCTTATCTTTTCCACTTTAAGTCTCTCTTTACACCCAGCACTGAGTGTTGCCGGTAGACTCCGGTTGGTTACGTGAACGGCCACTAAGGCTGAAGCTTTGGTAGGTAAGAGCCTACAAACAGGATTAGTTTCTCCTAAACGGATTTTCATCGTTTTCTTTTGGCGGGGCAGAGGGTAAAGAGCTAAAAATGTAAGTGTGGATTTATTATGCTATAAGGATAGTTTATATATGTAAACAATCGATCCCACGATGCCTTTCCCTGAGCAGTGAATAACTTGTGTCCCATTCCAGTTATCATCAAATGTAATATTCTAAATGGAAGGTGAAGAACACTAACTCCCCCCACCTTCCTTTTGTTTTTCTTTTTTTTTTTGCGGGGGAGGGGAGGATATAGAGGGGAAAGGGCAAAGAGTGAAGGGAAAACCTCTATTTTTTTTTGGACTCAGGTAGGAGTTAAGGATAACTCCCAAGTACCCGTGCAAATGAATATGATTAACTTCACTACTCCAGAAAAAAATTTTAATCCCAAAGTCATTTATTTTGGCTTTAGAATAGACAAGCATTTGTGTTGGGTTTTCCTGGCTAATTACTTTTTACTTAAGCTTATTTAAAAATTGTTTAAAATTCCTTTAGTGTGACAGCCCAGCAAAGGGGGTGGGGGGTGTGTGGAGAAATGGGCCACAGATGGGGTCTGAACTAGGATTTCAGCTTTCCTGTATAAAAGCCTCCTGATACGCTGCAAGCAGGAGAGCAAAGTTGGAATCAGCTTTCCGGAGAACAATTTGGCAAAATAGTTTTAAAAGTCTTAAAAATATGCTTACTCTTTGATCCAGTAATTCCACTTCTAGGAATGTCTTAAGGAAGTAATCAAAGAGGCACGCAGAAATGTAGGGACAAAGCATTCACCACGACATTTATATCAGGGAAAAAAAAAAGTAAAACCAACTGAAAACACTGAATAATGTGGAATTGATTAAAGTAGGCCCCTGTCTCTAATGTGTGTAGTTATATTGTCAAATTATAGGCTTTAAAACATTTGCCACATCTTTCTAAGTGAAAGAGAGACAATAAAATAGAAGGTACAGTTTGAAACAGTGCAGAGAAATAGAGGCGGGGGAGGGAGGGAGGAGGTGGGTGGGTGGATGGATGCCTATCCAAAAAGACACATTCTGCAAATGTTAACTTTGGTATCACTGAGTGGTGAAATTATGGCTGATTTTGTACTTTTTTGTGTTTTTCAAGTTTTCTGCTTGAACGTGTATTGCTTTGTAATCAGAAAAACCACCTATCATATATTTTAAAAGAATATATGTTTAAGGTGAGAATTCCCTGGCAGTCCAGTGGTTAGGACTCCACACTTCCACTGCAGAGGGCCTGGGTTCGATCCCTGGTCGGGGAACTAAGATCCTGCAAGATGCTCCACATGGCCAAAAAAAAAAAAAAAAAAGAATATATGTTTAAGGTATCAATGAAAAAATAAAATGTTGCTACACAATACCCACAAAGCAATCATCTGAATGCACAGCTGACAGTTTGGATTAAATGTATTTTCTTAAGGGTCACATTCATACACATGAAGTATCAGGGATCACACTGAATACACAAAATCAGACGTACCTTAGGTTCAATTATGTTTCCCAAGTAAAACAGCAAAAATCTGTGAAGACACAGAGTTTCATGTGGACGTCCTGTTTTCTGAGACCAGCATGAGAGGGTAGACTCTTCAGAGCTAGGAGGACCACGGTTTTGCAAAGCTCCAAATACTAGTAGGTCTTCTGGGAATCACATGTAAAAAATGTTTACTGCCCAAATGACATTATAAGAATAGGGGGAACATTTTAAATCACTCTTAATCTTCTCAAAGCAGTTCCCAATGAAATGTTTTACTGTGACCCCTTTCTTATCTCCTCATTGTCATCAACTCACAACTCCAAACCCACATGTTTAAACAGGGAAAGAGAGTGAAAGCATAAGGTAAATGATGGACAACCACAAACCTTTGACGACCCCAAAAGAGCTCTTTGGCTCACTTTTTTTTTAAAAAAACTCTGCTTTATATGATCAGCTGCGGAGGAAATTTGTTCTTCACTGTTTGCAGGCCTCCACTCTGTACACATGATGGGGTTCTCTTGTGTTTGCAGTTCCTAAATTCTTCAGACACCATGTGGCTTCACTGAAGGAAAATCCTTGCAGGTCCGGCTCCCCGTTGTGTAAGGTCAGGTGGAAAAGCCTTTTGTGATTAACTCGGCCACCGTGTGTCCCTTGGTATTTGGAACTTCAGTGGGAGTTTTTATTAGGTGTCCGCATTTTGAATGCTGACTCACGTAAGCTTCATCTAATGGGAAAAGCAGATAAATGTAGCGCTTTGGACACCAAGTCGGATCCCAGCTCTCCCACTAGCTGTGACCTCGAGCAGGTCCACTTACTATGGTTATCCGTCTTTCTAAACACAGTCTTCTCCCACTTTGTTTCCGACACAGTTTCCTTACGCCGCCCCTCCTCCCCAAGAACCAGTGAAGACTCTGAGAAGCCTGATCAACATCCGAAAGGATACACTAAGACTCGTCAAGTAAGTTCAAGTTCCCAGCCGGCGGGGGCCAGGTTCCAGGGGCCCTTCTTCGTGAAGGGGCAGCCAACTCCCCAGGGGACCCACAGAACAGTTTCTGCCAGACCCGGAGCCCAGCCTCTAGGCCTCTGGGCCGTGGGCTGCTTGCATGAGGGGTCTCCGCACCTAGATTGTTCAGAACTTTCTCTGATAGTCAGTGTTTGGGAAGAACTTTCACTCTCCTGGAAGCTGTCACGATTACCCCGGTATGGTGAACCTTCCAGAAAAAGAACAGTTGGAGGAGAAAGTGAATTCTGCAAATACCTCGACAAGCCTGTGTGAAGATGGGATGTTTGAACTTGGTGCAGGAAATCCTTATTTTATTGCCTATATTTCCTTTTTAATTTATTCTTAATCTCATGTGCCCTTCCTCTGGTGCACTGGGTTTGTTGTTTAATCACCAATGTCAGTACTAATTATCATCAACATCTGCCTTCTTTGTGCTGTCCCTGAGATAGCACGATTTTTTTTTTTTCTTTTTTTTTTTTTGGCTGCATGGCGAGGCTTGTGAGATCTTAGTTCCCTGACTGGGGATTGAACCCGGGCCCCCTGCAGTGGAAGCACAGAGTTCTAACCCTGGACCACCAGGGAAGTCCCAGAGATAATGTGATTTTTAAACAGATGCTGCTCTCCAGATAGCAAGTCTGTCTACTAAGACTCACTGGTTCCCTGGGGAGACAGATTTGGTTAGGGCAAACCAGAGGTCCCACATTTTTCTCAATTGACAAAGGAAGATGACTCGGAGACCATTTTATGCTTGTATAGATCAGGGAGCTTATTTCTCTCTGATCATCTTTTTAAAATATAACCACTTCGGGGACTTCCCTGGCGGTCCAGTGGTTGAGACTTCACCTTCCAATGCAGGGGGTGTGGGTTCGATCTCTGCTCGGGGAGCTAAGATCCCACATGCCTCGAGGCCAAAAAACCAAAACATAAAACAGAAGCAATATGGTAACAAATTCAATAAAGACTTTAAAAATGGTCCACATCAAAAAAAAATCTTAAAAAATAAATTTTTAGGAATAAAATATAACCACTTCATTGAGATATAGTTCATATACCATGCAGTTCATTCATTTAAAGAGTACAATTCAGTGATTTTTTTTTTAGTATTTATTTTTTTATTTGGCTGCACCGGGTCTTAGTTGCGGCAGGCGGGCTCCTTAGTTGTGGCATGCAAACTCTTAATTGCGGCATGTGAAGTCTTAGTTGCGGCATGCATGTGGAATCTACTTCCCTGAGCGGGGATCAAACCCGGGTCCCCTGCATTGGGATCGCGGACTCTTATACGCTGCACCACCAGGGAGGTCCCCCGATTCAGTGATTTTTAGTTATTCACAGAGTTGTGCAACCATCACTACTGTCTAATTTTAGAACATTTTCATCACCTCAAAAAGAAACCCGATACTTATTATTACCCGATACTCATTATTAATCATCCCCCATTTCCCCCCGAAACCCCTCTTCCCGGCCTAAGCAGCCACTAATCTGTTTTGTCTCAGTTTTTTAATATTTTATTTGTCCCTGAGGTTTTCAACTGCCTCCCCAGCCACTCGCACCCCCGGGGTCAACCCTGGGGATGGCGCAGCCAAGGGGAAACTCTTTTGCTACAGAAGAATCTGCAGCCGGGCGTCCCCCCTCCACCGGGGAGTTCCTGCCGCAGCAGGATAGATGGGGGCTACTGAGGCCTCGGGAGCCTGCCAGCTGTCAGCTGCTCCGGCCACTTGTTTCTCTCATCACATATGGTCTGCTCGCGTATTTGATGGAGATGGATTCAAGGGTCTGAGCCCCCTTGAGGTCCTGGCCTCGGACGTGGCAGCCTGGCTGCAGCTCTAGAATAAAATGAGGCAACTGCTCTGAGCTTCTGGTTCTCACCTGTAAAATAGTGAACCAACCTTACCTTTCATGGCTGTTGTCAAAATTAAAGGGGATAATGAAAGGGAAAGCACCTGGTGATCAATAAACGTTAAGGGCTTCCCTGGTGGTGCAGTGGTTGAGAGTCCGCCTGCCAGTGGAGGGGACACGGGTTCGTGCCCTGGTCTGGAAAGATCCCACATGCCGCGGAGCGTCTGGGCCCGTGAGCCATGGCCGCTGAGCCTGCGCGTCCGGAGCCTGTGCTCCGCAACGGGAGAGGCCACAACAGTGAGAGGCCCGCGTACCGCCAAAAAAAACCGATAAATGTTAAGATGAAGGGTGAGTCTTGATTTTGTTTTTTCTGAGATGGGACTAAAGTAAATTCTGATTCTCAGATTTCCAGGTAAAGATGGAGGATTGAACATGTACCTTTGCTTCCTCTCCAAACCCCACTAAACAATAATGAGTATTTTTAAACAGCACAAATCCACAAAAATTGGGAGAGTGGGAAAGGAGCAACGGCAACAAAATTTTAGAAGCTGGGGATTCCCTGGTGGCGCAATGGTTAAGAATCCGCCTGCCAATGCAGGAGACACGGATTCGAGCCCTGGTCCGGGAGGATCCCACATGCCGCGGAACAGCTAAGCCCGCGCCCTACAACTACTGAGCCTGCGCTCTAGAGCCTTCGAGCCACAGCTACTGAAGTCCGCGTGCCTAGAGCCCATGCTCCGCAACAAGAGAAGCCACCGCAATGAGAAGCCCACGCACTGCGACAAAGAGTAGTCCCCTCTCACCGCAACTAGAGAGCCCACACGCAGCAACGAAGACCCAATGCAGCCAAAAATAAATAAATTAATTAATTTTAAAAAAATTTTAGAGGCTAGAAAAAGGTGGTGAATGTTAAATAACTTACTAAACCTGAGAAATCAGGATCCTGAGCAAACAGAAGGAAAAGCTGAGAATCACTAGTTTGTACTGTGGTTTCCCCCAGAAGGCTCAGGAATTGGCAGTTCCAGGTACCTCTGGACATCTTGGGGGTGGGGGGGCTAAAAGGAGGGGGGTTAGTGGAAAGTCTGCTTGAGAGATATTCAGATCCCCCCTCCTTTAGACTACACAGCCAGAACTGCCCTCCCACACCCTGGCAAAAGGCTAGCAGACGATGCTCACTGGAAAAGTTCAAACAAAGAATCTCTGGACTTGGGGGACCGAGGCACAGCTAAGGGCTGGACTCAGTACTGAAATCAGGGGGTTAAGTGAATTCAGAAATGTTGGATGCTGAGCCCTCCAACCTGCCCCCCAACCCCAACTCTAAGCCCAGAATGCCAGCAGCCAGGCCATTGTTAGAAGAGAGGAAAACTGTTCTTTGGACAGTCAGACTCCCCCAGGTGGGAAGACCAAAGAGACTGGTTTTGGAGGTCCCTCGCCAGACCCAGGTGAGTCCCCAGGGAAGCCTAGCATCCCCAAGCCCCACCATGCACTCAGTTCCAATCAGGATTTTATTTTTTTTGGCCACGTGCCATGAGGGATCTTAGTTCCTTGACCAGGGATCGAATCCATGCACCCTGTAGTGGAAGCGTGGAGTCCTAACCGCTGGACCGCCAGGTAAGTCCCCATGGACCACAATTAGGGGGTTTAAATGTCTTAGTATAAGCAGAAAACCAAAGGTTCTCAGATGTATAAGGAACGCCTATCATATGAAAGACAATTGTAAAACAAGCCAACGGGAAAAAAGTGGAAATAAAAACTATGCAGGAAGAGGAAACCTTGATTTGTAGCCTCAGAGACATAGAGAAGATACTACCTTCTTATTTCACGGACACAGTGACACAAATCTTTTAGCAAACAAGGCTCTCAGAGCTTAAAAACATAGAAATGAAAAAATCAATAGAATATCGGAAGAAAAGTTGAAATGTTCTAGGAAGTGGAGCATAAAGGCAAAGATATGGAAAACAGAAGAGGAAAGATACGAAGAATATAAGGTCCGTTTAGAATGTCCAACAGCCAACTAATGGTTCTAGAAAGAGAGAATGGAGAATATAGAAGGAAGGAACCACCAATGACGTACATAATTTAAGAGTTTCTACAAAGGTCCACCGAGCGCCCAGCCCAATCGATGATGAAGGCGACCCTGGGAGCTAAAGGATAATGCAGCAATGCTCTGAAATGACTTTTTAAAAGTATTTATAGGGCTTCCCTGGTGGCGCAGTGGTTGAGAGTCCGCCTGCTGATGCAGGGGACGCGGGTTCGTGCCCCGGTCCAGGAAGATCCTACATGCCGCGGAGCGTCTGGGCCCGTGAGCCATGGCCACTGAGCCTGCGCATCCAGAGCCTGTGCTCCGCAGCGGGAGAGGCCACAACAGTGAGAGGCCCGTGTACCGCAAAAAAAAAAAAAGTATTTATAATCCAGAATTCTTTACTCAGCCAGACTTTTTTTTTTTTTTTTGGCCTCATGGCTTGCAGGATCTTAGTTCCCCAACCAGGGATTGAACCCGCATCCTCAGCAGTGAAAGCACGGAGCCCTAACCACTGGACCACCAGGGAATTCCCTCAGCCAGACTTTCAATGAAGTGTGATTGTATAATAAAATCTCTCAAAAAGTTTATCCCTCCAACACACCCCTTTTCAGGAAGCTACTGGAAGTTGTTCTCCAGCAAAATGAAAGCGTAACTCAAGAAAGAGGAAGCCAGGAGGTGCAGGAAGCATGCGATTCTCCGGGAGAGAGGCAAAAGGGACACACAGGGAGGTGGGGCAGGGAGATTTCAGGGTGGCAGCCATGTGCAGGTACGGAGGGATCAGGGACCGGATGGAGCAGGTCAGAAGGCTGCATAAGCGTCCTCAAAAAGGCAAGGTGCACAGAATACCTGTTACGTCTGAACATCGAGATGTAGACAGTCAAAGAGTTTGAATTTGAATTAGTGACTAGTGCATAAAAGACTAAGCAACTGAAAAAAAAGCAAAATGAGCACAAGCTCTAAGAAAAACTTATGCAGGAAAGGAAAAATAATTAGAGATTACTCTGTGGCTGAGCTGTGAATAATGTTGATGGACTCAGTCGTATAGACGAATATTACTGAGCTAACAAAATCATGGTGTATCACATGGTGGAAGGGGTGTCCCTATATGGAGCGGAGTGAGGAAAGAGAAAGTCTAATTTCCATAGTAGGAAGTCAATAGATAATGCCTAAAGCTGAAAAATTAACATGCAAATAAATGCCAAAATGGTCAGCTACAGAGGTAAAGGCGGTTTCCTCTAAAGAAGAGGAAAAGGGACAGAAAGAGACCTGCTGGTTTTTTGTCACAAGGCTTGTGGAAACTATTTAAACTATGTGATTAGTAACTTTGATTAAAATTAAAAACTTTTTTTAAAACCTGGCAAATGCACAAGGATGTTAACTGTGGCACCGTGAAATATCAGAAATCGCCTAAATGCCCCCTGATAGTGGTAACAAAGTGTTCTGCCATCGTTCAAAATGAGGATGGAAAGTGCATGATCACAGAGGGAAGCCCACAGTATATTCAATTAAAAGAAGAAAACAAGGGACTTCCCTGATGGCGCAGTGGATAAGACTCCTCGCTCCCAATGCAGGGGGCATGGGTTCAATCCCTGGTCAGGGAACTAGATCCCACATGCTTGCCACAACTAAGGAGCCCTCGAGCCACAACTAAGACCTGGTGCAACCAAATAAATAAATGTTAACAAAAAAAAAAAAGAAAAGAAGGGAATTCCCTGGCAGTCCAGTGGTTAGGACTCTGCACTTCCACTGCAGGGGACATGGTTCCATCCCTGGTCAGGGAACTAAGATCCCACACAAAAAAAGATTACTTTTAAAATATTAATTTGCTACCCCCAAATGCTGAGTCTTTGTGGTTTTCTAGATGTGCCGAGGAAGTGAAGACCCCGGGGGAAGAGGCCGGCAGAGCGAAAGTCCACTACAGCGTGGAGTTCACCTTTGACACGGATGCTCGGGTGGCCATCACCATCTATTATCAGGCCACTGAAGAGTTCCAGAATGGGATTGCCAGGTAAGAACAAAGGACCAGGGGAGCCACGTCCTTCCTAGACAGGGTCTGTGCCTGACGTGCTCACCTGTGGAGGAAAACATTCTTTTTCTACACCCAGGTGAGAGCTGGTTCCTGAATTTGGATTTTCTTCTACACAGCCTTACTTTTTCACCTTTCCCCTTCAAACTATGTCATCTTGGTACAGTGACAGATAGCAGCATAGTCATTCAGGTCATCATGATGCTGTTAAAAATCTATTAAGCTGGGCTTCCCTGGTGGCGCAGTGGTTGAGAGTCCGCCCGCGGATGCAGGAGACACGGGTTCGTGCCCTGGTCCGGGAAGATCCCACATGCCGTGGAGCGGCTGGGCCCGTGAGCCATGGCCGCTGAGCCTGCGTGTCCGGAGCCTGTGCTCCGCAATGGGAGAGGCCACAACAGTGAGAGGCCCACGTACCGCAAAAAAAAAGAAAAAAAGTTATCTTTTCAGCCCACATATCCACAGAAAGGTAGCTTAATAGATTTTTTTTTTTTTTTTTTAGCGTTACGCGGGCCTCTCACTGTTGTGGCCTCTCCCATTGCGGAGCACAGGCTCCGGACGCGCAGGCTCAGCGGCCATGCCTCACGGGCCCAGCCGCTCCACAGCATGTGGGATCTTCCTGGACCGGGGCACGAACCCGTGTCCCCTGCATCGGCGGGCGGACTCTCAACCACTGCGCCACCAGGGAAGCCCTGAATAGATAACTTTAATAGCATTACCAAGCAAGGGCAAAGGAAAGAGATTATAAAGAAGATCTTTTCTTCTCTTTTCTCTTCCAGTCTATACTGAGAACCTGTTGAGAACAGGCATGAGACAGAGGAAACTGTCAGATGGTAACTTTTGCTTTGCTTCCCACTTTGACCAACAGCTACATCCCCAAGGACAACAGCCTGCAGTCAGAGACGGTGCACTACAAGCGTGGGGTGTGCCAGCAGTTCTGCCTGCCCTCCCACACCGTGGACCCCTCCGAGTGGGCTGAAGAGGAGGTGAGCTGCCGGCTGGCGGAGGGGACCGGCCGCTGGGAGGAAGTGCAGGGCAGCTTCTGCCCACAGACCCCCAGGGCGTGGGAGCTACTCAGGACCCTGGCCAGCAGCAAAGGATAGGCCCGGGTACTCGAACGCCATGCTCCCCTTCAGGCTTGTAACGTCTTCATGTCCTGGGAAGGGTACATCTAATTTTTCTGTCCCAAAGTAGCCCATTAACCCAGGATATTTTGAGAAAGCCCTGCCCAAAGGCAAGACCTGCAGGTTAGAAGCCTTTACATCTATGAGATTTTTTACAAAGAGACTGGTGGCCTTCAATTCCACAGACTTAGGTAGTTAACCAGGTTGATGGATGAAGAGCAGAGATGAGGTTCAGGCTTCCTGACGAGACCTCCCTTTCTGACGGATTACTGTGCCCTTTAAATGTGTTAAGTCCCTTTTTTTTTTTTTTTTTTTTCCTTTTCTTTCAGCTTGGCTTTGACCTGGACAGAGAGGTTTACCCGTTAGTGGTCCATGCTGTGGTGGATGAAGGAGATGGTACGGGTGCTTCCTGTCTTCTTTGGCTGCACACGTGCCCGTATGTAGCGTGCAGGCCTGGCAGCGCCTGCGGCCTCAGAACAACACACCTCCCCCGTGGGTATCAGGCAGTTCCCACATCCTCACGCACTCTTGCTCCCACGCTCCTCGGGGGAGAGTCCTGTTGGGTGACGTAACCTGCCCCTTCCCGTGACAGCCAGAGGGTTCGTTTTGCCAGACTGTGGGACCCAGGGAAGGTGAGTGGAATCGAGGTGTGTTGTTGGCTTTCTTCTTCATCCTTGTGCCTTTATTTGTTTCAGAGTATTTTGGCCATTGCCATGTCCTGCTGGGCACTTTTGAAAAGGTCAGTGGGTAATGTTATAGGGCCTCACTTTGGTACATGTTACTCTGTCTTTCCTGTGAGGACACGTGGAGCCCTGTTCGCTGGCTGCCTGGGCTCGGCAGAGTGGGTCCGGCTCGGAGGCTGCGCAGGGAGCTGGGGGAAGCACCACACCGGGGGCTACGCCACCAACTTGCTGCATGACCTTCAACTCCTTAGGCCCCGTTTCCTCTTCTTCTTTTTTTTAAATATTTATTTATTTATTTATTGGCTGCGTCGGGTCTTATTTATGGCACTCAGGATCTTCGTTGTGCTGCCAGGGCTTCTCTCTAGTTGTAGTGCATGGGCTCAGTAGTTGCGGCGCTCAGGCTTAGTTGCCCCACAGCATGTGGGATCTTAGTTCCCTGACCGATTCTTAACCGCTGGACCACCAGGGAAGTCCATCATTTCCTCTTCTTAAAGCAGAAGGGCTAGATTATGTGCTTGAAGACCCTTCCCGTATTAGGAGTCTGTCATTCCACACTGGCAGGGTGTGGGGGGCTGGGGGGGGGCTCCAGGAGGTGTGTAATTGAGAGAAGTAACAAAAGAACAGCTGATCCTCATTGCCCTCCTTCATAACTGTGTATTTTCGCTCCAGCACACAGATGGGACTTTCTGTGTCAAGCCCCTCAAGCAGAAACAAGTAGTAAGTATTGGAGGGCCAGGGACTGGTGGTGTACCCCCTTCTCTCTCTCCACTCCTTTGCTAAAGCACTCTTCTTTCCCTTTCACCCCCTCCCCTTTTTTAAATCAAAGAAGAAAAGCAAACAGGGAATGCTTTTCTGTGTTGGAAACTACTTGGGTGGCCTGAAAGGAATACTGATTTTTGGTATCTCTGTTGTTCCAGAATTGTTGGTGGTGAGGCAGCCATTATCTGAGCAGAGGACTTTAGAAAATGAAAGGGCAAGATTTATCTCCTGACTTTAGGTTTAGGGAGAATGTTGTTATTTAAAATGCCAGGGTGAGAAACATTTCCAGCTAAAGGATAAAAGTATTGGGGTCCAGTTCAAGGCCAATTGGAGCTCTTGGCTTAATTTATCCCAACATTCCTTTTCTCACATTCCAAGTTTGCTGGCTATCTGCCCCCCTCCAGAATGATCAGGCAAGTTATGCATATGTGTGCTGGAAGTCCTAAGCCCCACTGTGTGCCAACACTTTCCTTCCACTCTTGCAGAGGCAGGAGGAGAGTCATGGAAGACAAGGAAGGGAGAGGTGTCAGTGGCATTGCCAAGGGAAGGTGTGTCATCACATGGAGGGTGTGGAGCAGTCGGGTGGGGGGCAGGGTAGGCCTCGGGTTGAGATGCAAAGAAAGGCCCCCCCCGCAGATGGGTGACAGATATCTTAAATTCTACATCATTCATTCTTTCAGGTATCAAGTGCTGTCCACCCTTAATGAGGTCAATAGTAGTCAGTAATACTTTAGTATAAATTGGTTGATAATGTCCTTTCCAACATAATCACTGTGTTAAAGCAAGTTTTAAGAGAGGCAGAGGAGATAACAGATTCTGAGCCCAGGGTACGGCCTGGAAAGGCCCGGCCTCAGTGAGTTGCCTCTTGGGAAGGCCTGGTTCCCCAGGACTCCTGGATGGGATGGAAAGGCTAGGGTAGCTCAAGGGAAATGGTTTACCTCTTCTTCTGTTGCTAGATTGGCATCAGCAACAGCCTTTGTCAGACTGGAGAGTGGGATGCGAAATCGGTGACAGGGTGGGCCTTATGGACGGGGATCACTGGGACAGGGTGGGGGGCAGGGGAGAGGAGTGGGCAGGCATGAAGAAACAAGGGAGGGGCCAGCTTTGGCACCAACATGGCCCAAGCTAGTGGGAGTCCAACTGGGCATTGAAGTTGAGGTTCTAATGTTTTTTGGTTTTTTGGGGGGTTTCTTGGCTCTGCCTTGGGGCTTGCGGGATCTTAGTTCCCCGACCAGGTATTGAACCCAGGCCCCCTGGTGGTGAGAACGCTGAGTCCTAACCACTGGACCGCCAGGCAGTTCCCAAAGTTGAGGTTTTAAGGAGCAGGGCCAAGAGAGGTCATATTTTGCCGCGTGTTGGAGACGGGGTGGCTCCATGGCCAGGGAGGGGGCGCAATCGGCCCCTCCTTCAAGGTCCTGCTCTGTCTTTGCTTCTGCATTTTCCCTTCCCCTCTTTTCCTTGCCCATTTCTTCTCTTTCTTCCCCATTCCCATTGCTTCCCGTTTATAATGTCTAAACTTAGCTTTTATTACATAGCCAATGCTTCTGACACATGGTCTTCCATCCTTTTCCTAGTTTCTGCCTTCCTTGACTGTCCGTTATAGCGACCTGCAGTGCAAGTGTTACTGTTGTATTTGCGCACATTCCCTGTTGGGGATAAGGGCGGGTGAATTAAGCATTTGATTTTTGTTCCCCTCCCAAAGAGAACACATAAGTAAATAAGAGCCTCCTTTACTCTCCTAGGCCTTTGATTTTTTTCATTGTGAATCAGTAGTCCTTGGTTACCGAAGGAGGTTGGGGGGTGGGGGGTGAGTTCCCACTCATCTCTCGGTAGAACCAGCCTGCCCTTGAACTTTTCCATTTGCTCTTCAGGTGGATGGGGTCAGCTACCTCCTTCAGGAGATCTATGGAATTGAAAACAAGTACAACACGCAAGAGTCTAAGGCAAGTTCCATCCACAGTTCTGAACGCACTCTTCCCAGGAGGCAAAGTGAGAACCTCTCTGATCCAGCCAGGATCTAGGAACTTAGCATGCCAGACTCTGGAATCCATTTGGTCCTAGAAGGGTATTTCTTCTTCCTCGTTTCAGATGATTATACTTATATAACTTTGGAAATGAGAACATAGGCTGGTTTGGATTGGTTCTTTGGCAGGGCTCTGCTCACTCAGTTCATTGCTCCCCACTTCCCTGGGTGGCCTCCTGGGCCCCTTCAGCTCCGACTTTCAGACAGGGCTGGATCTCAACCTCAGAGGATGAGCTTGAGACAAGCAGTTGCCAGAAGAAGTGAAACTCAGTGTGCCAATGCACTTGGTAAACTACCAAGTTCAATGTAGTTTACCAAGTGCGTTGTCTCAGCTCTGCAGGCAGGCCGCCTTCTAAAGAAAGTATGTGACATGACGGTCTTTGTGACACTGGCTAAATTTCTGTCCCCCGGCCAGGTGGCTGAGGATGAAGTGAGTGATAACAGTGCCGAGTGTGTGGTATGTCTCTCAGACGTGCGGGACACCTTGATTCTGCCATGTCGTCACCTCTGCCTGTGTAACACCTGCGCCGACACCCTGCGCTACCAGGCCAACAACTGCCCCATCTGCCGACTGCGTAAGCCCCGGAGGCCCTGCTGGGTCCCCGAGGTCAGCCCTCGGGGAAGAAGGGGTCGTGGCTTCTGTGCGGGCCCTTGTCCATCTTGACTCCTGCATCACCGTGTCCTGATGGCCTGTTTTCTTCTTCACAGCCTTCCGGGCACTGCTTCAGATCAGAGCCATGAGGAAGAAACTGGGCCCTCTGTCCCCAACCAGCTTTAACCCCATCCTCTCATCCCAGACATCCGACTCAGAAGAGCATTCAGTAAGTTGGGCTTTTTTCACCTTTTGTCCTTCTTCACGTGACTTTGTGGCAAGTAATTAAACCTTGGCATTCTGAAGGTCTGAGTAAGGTGGCCGAGATCATGTTGTGTTAAACAGCAGCCAATAGTACAGTGGAAAATGAGGTTCTGATCATTAAAACCTCCCCTTTCCACCTTGGGGACTCAGCGTCCAGTTAACATTTACCATCCCTAGAGCTGTCAGCTTGCTGTTTCACTCCAGTGTCCGGGTGGATGGGGGTGGGGATGGGGTCCGGCTCTGGAACGCCCCCAAGCAGAAGCAAGGGGATGATTGTTTGGGATTTAGATACAATTTACCATTTTTATCTGAATCCTCCGAGAAGGTAACTGTTTTTCTTTGTCTTATTTTGTGGCTTCAGGGACTGGGAGCCACATAGATGAAATAATTCACCTCTGTCTCGTGGTGTAAGTGATGGTGTCAAGCCTCCACGCTTTGTAGTTATAGACCAGAAGGTCTTGTCTTTAGGTTAACACGCTAGTGGAAGAGATTAATTATCAATTATTCAGTAAATGGTATTGGAATGATGAAGTAGTGCTTTAGGGAGGAACAATCAGTTTAGCACTTCACTCCTTACCAGATAACAAATTCCAGGTGGGGTAACTAGTTAACTGCACTAAAAACAGAGCAAGCCAAACATTAAAAACCTAGAATAAATTATAGATGATTCTTTAGTTGACTATGGATGGGAGAGGGCTTTCTAAGCTTGAAAACAATGGAATGCTACCAAAAAAAGAACCTGTAGATTTTTTTTTTTTTTTTGGCCACGCCGCGCGGCATGTGGGATCTTAGTTCCCCGACCAGAAATCAAACCCTCACCCCCTGCAGTGGAAGTGCGGAGTCTTAACCACTGGACGCCAGGGAAGTCCTGAACATGTAGATTTTTTTTTTTTAATTTTTTTTTTGGGGGGGGTACGCGGGCCTCTCACTGTTGTGGCCTCTTCCATTGCAGAGCACAGGCTCCGGACGCACAGGCTCAGCGGCCATGGCTCATGGGCCCAGCCACTCCGCGGCATGTGGGATCCTCCCGGACTGGGGCACGAACCTGTGTCCCCTGCATCAGCAGGCGGACCCTCAACCACTGCGCCACCAGGGAAGCCCCCCGAACTGTATATTTTATCGCATAAAAATTTTTAAACTTTAGATGTGTAAAAGATGACCAAAGTTAAAACCAAACAGCAAATCATCTAAGGAAAAAAAATGTACTCACAACATTTGCATCAGAGGAAAGGCTAGTATCTTTACCATAACTCACTTGAATGAAATAGTAGATAAATGGGGCAAAGGATATAAAAAATTTCTCAGAAGAGGAAACATAGCTGGTCAACAGTCATTTTTTAAAAAGTCAACCACGTTAAAAATCAACAACATGCAAATTAAGATGAGAGACCATTTTTCACCTTTCACATTTAAAAACTTCCTTTTTTAAAGATACCCCATGCTGGCCGAGAAGCAATTAAAACAGGTAGTCTGTACTGCTTGTAAGGGTGTAACTAGAAAGATCACTGAAAATAAACAAAACAAAACAGCTGTATATATTAAGAGCCTTAAAAACATTTGTACTTGGTAATCTAAGGTCTTAGAATTTAATACCCAGAAAATGATATAAAAAAAGAGATTTATGCCCAATAGATGAACAGATGTTCATCAAAGTGTTGTTTACAGTAGGAAATGGGCACAACTAAATAGCCAGCACCAATGGAAGAGTAGGGAAATGTATGGTATCTATGAAAATGGATGCATGTGAAGGAAAATATTTATGTTCTGTGAGGTAAGCGGGGTATAAAATTATCATTAACACATTGATCACAACTGTGTAAACAGTACAGAGGAAAAAACATTGGAAGAAAATAACACTAGAATGCTAACAAAAGTTATCACTTTGGGTGATTTGACGGTTGATGACTTTTTTCCTTCTTTCCACTTTTATGTATTTTCCAAATTTCCTGTAATGAACATATATTTCTACTATAATCGGAAAAAATCAACAGTATTAAGAAGAAGTTCATCGGTAAGCAGAGTCAAGGAACATGCGGTTCTCTGATATTTTATCTTTCTTCTGCTTCTAATACAGCTTTCCTTTGCCAGAGCCCCAGACTAGATGTAAAAGAAAGCGTTTTGCCAATGCAGAGGAAGAAACATGCTCATACCATAAAACGAAGAGTATTTAATTAATTTCCCAACCTGTCTCTGATTCCCCTAGTCCTCAGAGAACATTCCACCGGGTTATGAAGTGGTGTCTCTTCTGGAGGCCCTCAATGGGCCCCTTACCCCATCCCCGGCAGTCCCCCCACTCCACGTGCTTGGAGACAGACACCTGTCGGGAATGCTGCCTTCCTACGGCAGTGACGGCCACCTGCCTCCTGTCCGGACGCTCTCCCCCCTCGACCGCCTGTCCGACTGCAGCAGCCCAGGACTCAAGCTCAGAAACAGTCTCTCCAAGTGAGTAGCCAGCATGCAATAGCGTTGGCCCTGGGGTCCTTGATGAGATGCTCTCAATCCATCTTTCACCTCCTCGGTGCTGGCTCGAGTCCCAAGTCCCAGGGCAGTGTAGACCCTCTGGGCTGTTCCCAGAGCTGCTCATTGCACTGAAGACCTGGGCTAGCACCTATCCCTTGGGAGAGGAAAATAAGATGGTACATGGGTACTTAGGAGGATCCAGACGGACG
Organism: Mesoplodon bidens; assembly: GCF_964165515.1. Lineage (NCBI taxonomy): Eukaryota > Metazoa > Chordata > Mammalia > Artiodactyla > Ziphiidae > Mesoplodon > Mesoplodon bidens. The sequence goes on along the minus strand of NC_138179.1, from coordinate 39,649,384 downwards.
AACCTCTCACGTATTCTGTTGTGGGAGGAGAGTATGGGGTATAGGGACGATGACATCGTTAGGGTCACTCAGGCCCCTGGGAGCATCACTTAGTCTGAGGACCGAAGGAACCTTGTGATCTGTGTTTCTTAGGCGTTTACATCCAACTAGGAGCAAGTCATAATAAGTTTCCACGGCAGAGGAGAGGAGGGTAATTTTACAGATGAAAATATTGAAACCCTCAAAATGTCAGTGGTTTTCCCCCAGTTCAGACACAATTGTTTGAAAGAGCTAAAGGTAAAACTCCGATTTTCCGACGCCCAGAGGAGGTCTCAGACCCTCTGGTGCCCTTTCTCACGTCCCCACTCCTTCCTAAGATTTAGGTTCCCTCCGGTTCCCCTCAGGGCCCTCTTCTCCCTGTGACGTCTGGTTAATGGGAGTGCAGGCGAGTTCTGTTCTTTAAGGGGCATTGGCTGCAGCTGCTTCTCCCTCTGGGCTTATGCAGGTCCATCTCCCAGAATTCTTCTGTGCTGCACGAAGAGGAAGATGAGCATTCATGCAGCGAATCTGAGACGCCCCTGTCTCAGAGACTGTCAACCCAACATCTGAGAGAGGTAATGTGCATTGTCCTTCCTTGTTTGGTTTTGGACTCCAGGTGCTCTCCTTCCTGCCTGCTGGCCTCTCCCAGCCCGTCTGGTCTCATTCATTCATCAAATGCCTTTTGAGCACTCTCTGAGACGGCAGCAAAGGTGTCACCAGACTCAGTCTTTTCTCAGTGTACGGGGCCTGTGTTACTGACCAGGCATGATCCTTTATGCTGAGGGCAGCAGTGGGGAGACACAAAAGTCCTGCCCTCCTGGCGCTTACAGTCTTCGTGGTTGGGGTGGGGGTGTACACAAAGACAGTCAGTACCAAACAATCGTGTCAGGTGTCACCGGGGATCTGTGTGTCACGTAAGGGTCGGGAGGCTCGCTTTAAAAAGTGGTCCGTGGACAAGGGGACTCCCCTGGCTGTCCAGTGGTTAGGACTCCGTGCTTCCACTGAAAGGGCTGTGGGTTCGATCCCTGGTTGGGGAACTAAGATCCCACATGCCACGCAGTTGCAGGCAAAAAAAAAAGGTGGTCCATGGACAGAGGAGGTGAGACGAACTGAGCAGATGTCAGAGGAGGGCAGGTTCTGGACGCAGGCGCAGCTGGTGGAAAAGCCGGGCGGCTGAGTGGAAGATGGGATCCTCTACCCTGTGCGCCCTCACAGGCTTTATGTAACAGAGGTCAGCAGGCTGTCGAGCCCACCCCTGGTAAGGCGGTGGGCGAGGTGCAGCAGAGCATAGGAAGGTGAAAAGCGGTTCCTGTCCTGAGGAGCTCATGGTCCAGTAGGAGACAGGACACATACATGAATAACAAGACCACATCTGGCACATAGGTGTTAGTAAGCGTTTGTTGAATGAGTGAATGAATTTTAACCAGAGAAAGGAAGGGCTCCCAAAACAGAGACACTGACGTGCTGTGGAGGATCACGTCAAGTGAACGGAACCAGAAGCAGTGATGGCGGAGCAGCGTTTGAGCTGAATATCAAAATTTCTTAGACACGAAGAGACAGGTGAGAGAAACATTCCTGGTGGCAGGGACAGTACACGTGAAGCACGGAGCAGAAGTGGGGGCCCTGAGCAGGCCAGCAGTACAGTGGGAATGTGGCTTCACGAGGGCCCACCTGGCGGCGGTGTGCAGACTGGATTGGGCAGGAGACAGACCAAGCCAGGCAGGAGGGTTGCCTGAACCAAGGCTTTTTTTTTTTTTTTTTTTTTTTTTTAATTAATTTATTTTTTTGGCTGTGCTGGGTCTCCGTTGCTGCGCGCGGGCTTTCTCTAGTTGTGGCGAGCGGGAGCTACTCTTCATCGTGGCGCGTGGGCTTCTCATTGCGGCGGCTTCTCTTGTTGTGGAGCACGGGCTCTGGGCACGCGGGCTTCAGTAGTTGTGGCACGCGGGCTCAGTAGTTGTGGCACGCGGGCTCAGTAGTTGTGGCTCACGGGCCTAGTTGCTCCGTGGCATGTGGGATCTTCCCAGACCACGGCTCGAACCCGTATCCCCTGCACTGGTAGGTGGATTCTTAACCACTGCGCCACCAGGGAAGCCCATGAACCAAGGTTTTTTGGTTTTTTTTTTTTTTTTCTGTATGTGGGCCTCTCACTGTTGTGGCCTCTCCCATTGCGGAGCACAGGCTCCGGACGCGCAGGCCCAGCGGCCATGGCTCACAGACCCAGCCGCTCCGCGGCACGTGGGATCCTCCCGGGCCGGGGCACGAACCCCTGTCCCCCGCATCAGCAGGCGGACTCTCAACCACTGCGCCACCAGGGAGGCCCATGAACCAAGGTTTTAAGAAAAGAAGACCTGGAAGAGAGAACACAGGCTGTAGAGAGAGAATCAGTAGGCCTTAGCATCTGCCCTGGGGTGCACCGAGGTTGCGAGCCCAGGTGACTGATGGGGGTGCCGGGCGTGGGCTGGGGGACAGGCGGTGTTTGTATTAGATCCATCGAGCTGGAACTAACCCTCCATCCCAGAGGAGAAGCCCAGCAGGTACCGGGGCCTCTGCTGGTTCTGTGTTCTCTCCCTTCAGAAGAAGAGCTGTTTGTCCGCGTACCACAAAAAAAAAAAAAAAAAAAAAAAAAAAAAGAAGGAGAGCTAATCCTGGGGAAACCTGGGGTGTTCCCGTGTCACAGCTGCTGGGTGACCTGTGTCACCTGAGCTGTGGTCTTTGTGTGGCTCCAGCAGCTGCTGGGCCTCGGGCAGGATGTGCATGCACCTCCCCCCGGGAGACAGCCACTCCGGGTCAGGGGTGCACAGAAGTGATGAGAGGAGAGACCAGCCCTCCCTCTGCATGTCGCCTCCTGCCGCCCTTCCCAGATCCCCTTTCCTCCTCCTCGCCCGGGGCCCCTGCCCTGACTCCTCCCCTCTAACATATTTGACTGGCGCTTACTTCTTTCCCCCCAGGAATGTGGCATCACCCCAGAAAGTGAGAACCTGACCTTGTCATCGTCAGGAGCTATTGACCAGTCGTCCTGCACGGGGACGCCTCTCTCCTCCACAATTTCCTCCCCAGAAGGTACATGATGGTGGGCGGGAACAACTGCAGGTCCTTCCCCGTCAGCCGAGTCCATAGTGCTTCTAATATTTCCTCCCGGATGGACTGGGGAGCAGCACATTAATACCTAAGCGGCAGACAAAATAGGTCCCGGCTTGAGAGGAAGTGAGACTCGCTCCCTTGCAATGAGAGGGCGGTCTAGCGGCTGAGCTGGGGGAGAAGCAGGTATCTCACTCCCAGTCCTGCTGTCGTAAGGGTTTCTTTAACATTATGACAGGGAAAAGCAAATCCCTCATCCCTGAGGTTGAGTTTGGAGCTCTAAAACATAAAGGAGCCAAACCTTGGAAAACCTTCCATCTAAACCCTATTTGGTGAGGGCAAGGCCAGGCCGCTGGTGTCCTCACTGCCCGGGTGCAGCGAGAGAGTTCTGCTCCCAGTGCACTCACAGCAGCCGGGCCTGACCTCCGTGTCCTTCCTCCAACTCCTGTCTCCAAAGACCCTGCCAGCAGCAGTCTGGCCCAGTCGGTCATGTCCATGGTGTCCTCCCAGATCAGCACCGACACCGTCTCCTCCATGTCCGGCTCCTACATCGCCCCTGGCACGGAAGAGGACGGGGAGGCTCTCCCCTGCCCCCGGGCCGCCAGCAGGACCCCCTCAGAAGAAGCAGAGGTAAGAGAGGAGCATGGGATCGCCCTCGCTGCTCTGCTCTGCTCTGTACTCGAGTCCCAAGGAGCTCAGTCCAGGGCCTGCCAGGGAGATCGGCAAAGCCCCCCAGTGCTCGGGAGGGGAGCCCTGGAAAACAGGGTACCGTGTCGTTGAATCAAAGACTCCCTCAGATGTGATCTTCCGTGTGGCACCACTTCTGTCCTGAGGACTTGGTTTGGGTTTGCTGCCAGGCGAGCTGGGTAGGAGAGCCGGTGGCATCTGCACCTTGACTTTTGTTGCTCCTTTGCAGGTGACGCCAGCGGCGTCTCCAGACTGCAACTTTGCAGGCCTCGCCGCCGCCGCCGAAGAGCAGGATGCAGAGGTAAGAGCAAGGTGGACGCTGGTGCCCCTCCCCGGTCAGAGGGACTGCCGGCGCTGGCAGAGGATGCAAATAGGATGGGGGCTGTTGTGGAAGAAGCCTTCCAAGGTGGTGCACTTGGATCTGTTAGAGGCAGGGTGCAGGCAGAGGGACTGTCCGATTAGCAGAGGGCGCTGGTCTCAGCGTAATAGGCGTGGGGTGAGTTCCAGAGGGAAGTCTTCCAGGCCAGACGCTTGAGAGGGTGTTTGTCCTCCAATTCACTTAGTATTTACCTGGCACAGGCATCTCACATCTTCCTGGCACTGGGGGACACAAAGACCGAGTGACATGGCTTTTGCCTGCCCACGCCCCCAGTCCACCCATCCCACCCATCCCGGAGCTCCGTCTGATGGAGGAATCAGAGTTATAACTCAGCGTGAGAAGTGCTCTGACGGAGCTGTGGCCGAAGTATATGGAATGCCCAGCTCCCAGTGGGGACTCTACAACTTTCTCTTGAGCCAGATGTTCTCAAAGAAGTATCTGGATGGGGTTGGGGATCCTAAAGGGTTTCTGAAAGTTTTATGATCTCATGGTTTGCTTTTTCATTTGACAACTTTTATTTCCACCTGAGAGAAACAGTGTGAGCTAGACTATTACCAAGGCTATTCCTGACAGTCCCAGGGCCCCTCTGTAAGGTGCCTCAGACCTGGTCCCTCTGTAACGTGCCTCAGACCTGGTCCCTACGGGCCGATCCTGCCTCGCCAAGCAAAATCTGCCTCTGCTGGGCCTCCCAGCCATCTCACACGGACAGGAAATGTATGGATACCATGAGGGTGATTAGTTCTGTCTTCTGACAATCAGTAGACTCATTTCACTGCTTTATGGACTCACAGTGCCTTCCTTCTGTCCTAGGGAAATGATGTTCTAGAAGAAGAGGACGGATCACCCACACAAGAAGATGGTAAAAGACCTGGTCTTTTGCTCCCTTTTATTATATTTCTTTCCCGGGTATTCTCTAAAGGGTACAGAAAGGGGCACTGGTGTGACTTGGTGGCACTGCTCAAGGGTGTGGTTTTGGGGAAAGGTCGTCTTCTTGATGGAATATCAAAGCAAGCAGGGTATCTGAGGACCTCAGCAGCCTTCCTGGCTCTTTCTGGGCCTCTGAGCCAAGGCTGCAGTAGATACATGGAGTTCTCCATCTACGTTGAGTAGATCCTGAAGCTTCTTGGGCAACTGCCATCACCTTCCTTCCTGCTTCAGCTTCTCAGCTGAGTCTCACAGAACTGCTCTAGCAGCCCCAAAGTTCATCTGCAGCAGGAGAACAGCTTCCTCCCCTTGGGGGAACCGACTGTTAGGCAGTAGGTTTTCCTGCTTTAGTGAAGAAAACGGCTGATGTTACAGTAGCAGAAGGATCACAGCCCTGGCGGCACAGCAAAGGTGAGGTGAAGAGACGTTAGCAGCTCAGCGTGCACTAGTGTTTGTAGGCTATTGGAACGAGTCTCTTTACCATCGTTCAGGCCTCAAGTAGATATATTTTTTTTAATTGCAAGAGTTGGTTTACAATGTTGTGTTAGTTTCTGCTGTACAGCCACGTGAATCAATTATACATATACATATATCCACTCTTTTTTTAGATTCTTTGCCCATATAGGCCATTACAGGGTACTGAGTAGAGTCCCCTGTGCTCTACAGCAGGTCCTTATTAGTTATCTATTTTATATATAGTACTGTGTATATGTCAATCCCAATCTCCCAATTTATCCCTCCCCTCCCTTGCCCCACGCCATAACCATAAGTTTGTTTTCTACACCTGTGACTCTATTTCTGTTTTGTAAATAAGGTCAATCATATCTTCAGTCGGAAGAATTTGGTTTCTAGTAAGCCGAGAAGCGAAGGAACGACCTACATATAGAGCAAAGACGTGGCTGGGGGGGGGCGGTTAGGCGAGCTGGGAATCCCACCTGGGATTGTAGGACCAGGCATCCCAGGACCCGGTGTCTCTTCCCTCTGCTCTTCTGAGGTGCCTCCACAGAAGGGCAACCTCCAGAGCAAACCTGGATCCCAGCCTGGATGCAGATGTCACGCTAGTCGCTTCTGCTTTGGCCATGGCAGTTGCTTGGGGGGCGGTGTGGTGTGCAGGGGGTGCGCATGTGCACTTGACCACTCTCTCCTGGCCAAGTAGTGCTGGAGGAGGGGTGGTCGCCCAGGCTGTGCCTCTGCCGCACGCGCGCGCCAACCAAGCCGGGGTTGGGCGCTACCTCCCCTCGGTTGATGTCTTCAGAGTGCAAGGCTCCGAGCTCTCCATTGTGATTGTCGTCCCCGGTAGAATATTTGCTTCTAAAAGGCACAGGGCAGTACGTGGTTTCCGCCTGACATTTCATATGTGGTTTCCACCTGACATGCCGTACGCAGTAGATGTATGTTTCTTCCTCTCCCTTTCACCAAGGAAAAAAAACCGGGTGGGGGGCTTGAAAAAATAACATCTAAAACTGTCCCCTTCCCATCTTACATGACTGTAGGTTTCTGGTCAGCCCCTTAAAACATACTCAGAATAGCAAATTAAGTCTCAAAGAAAATAAATCATAATTTTGCGAACGAAGCGATTCTTTGATTTGAGGTGCAAAATTACGGAACCAAAGAGCTTTAATTGCCATTTTATGTATTAGTCATTTCGCAGAGCCTTGTGGTCATAAACACACCCCACGTGCACCGACAGACACAGGCCGGAGCCCGGGGCCACTCCCCCCGCGGCTCTCCTAGCTCTTCCAGCCTGGCTTAGCTCTGCTCTGGGCCCGGGTCTGCGTGTCCGAATCCCACAGACCTCCCCAGGGTCTGATTTCCCAGGAACGAAGGCTGGAAAGGGGCCAGTTAAGGAAACAGAGCAGAACAGAGCGAGAACACAAACGTACCCACACAGTTTGCTTTATTGTCCACTCTACCCACTTAATTATTGTCTTTTTTTTAACATATGATTTGATGTTTTTTGTCTCCATCCTTAAGATTTTTATTTTAAGGACAGCGAAGCAGAGAAAAACACAGCCAGGCCCTCTCTAACTGCCTTAACTCCGTTACAGGCCAGAGGACATTCGCATTTCTAGGTATGGAGTGTGACAATAACAATGACTTTGACATCGCCAGCGTGAAAGCACTGGACAATAAGCTGTGCTCTGAGGTCTGCTTACCCGGTGAGTGGCAGTCTGCTGAACATGAACTTGGTGGGAGACGCTCCCCTGCTCGCACCCCTGCTCTCACCCTGGGACACCCATCTCCTGCCCTGCAGTTCCTGCAAGAAGGCATGGGCTTTGCTAAGGTGCTGGGAGCCAGTTGCTGAAAGGAAGTGAGGCGGCCTCGGGAGAGTCCTTGGGCAAAGAGCGACTCTGCTCTAAGCGAATCTATTTGGGCATGGAGAAAGGCGCAAAAATACCTCCAAAGCCTTCCGATTTGGCCTGACCATGCCCCCTCCATCATGATCTTGCAGATCCCATGGCAGGGGGGCCTGGTCTTGTTTCCATCAACAGGCAGTTTAAGGCAGACACGGCCTCTGTGATAAGGTCTTGGAAAGAGAGCCTGAGCCCTTGAAAAGGGAACCTGTAGCCCCTCAGAGGAGAGTGGTTAGTTAGGATCAGAGAGGAATTTCAAAGCCAGCGTTTTATAGACTAGCTCTGTGACCCAGTGAGCCCTGGGCTACCACCAGTTGCCTTGTGCTCCCTAGATTTGGATCCCAAAGGAACGATCAGGGGTCGAGGATGACTCTTCTCCCTGGAGCCCTAACTCTATAAATTCAATCAGGGCCATCAACGTGCCCCTTATTCCTTCTCATGACACTAAACTGAATCCGGGATGAGTTCTCAGGAGGAACCCACCTGTCAGTCACACTCTGGGCACTGATGTCCCTCTGCTCCGTGCTCACCAAGGGCTTCACCAACCATGGCTCTAAAGCCACGTCTCGCCTGGTGGACTAGGTCGAAATTGCCCCTCCTGGGTTCACGGCAGAGACTGCCTTCATGTTGCGTGGTTTGTAATCTCTTAAACATGCCCTGGACATGTTTAAGCTTCAGGACAACCACGTCCCGTCGTGGGTCCAGTGCTTTACTCTCTTGGCGACATGGCTACAGGTGCTGGAGGGACACAAACTCCTGTGGTTGCCACTCTCCATCAGCTTGCAAAAGACACAGGTCCTCACCCCTCTGGCCCCATGCAGGCTTGTGGTGGAGGAAGCCGTAATCCCCAGAGACGCCTCCCACGGCCTTCCCAGGGGCTCTCCGGTCCCTTCCCACTTAGCGTTGACCCAGCCAGGCCTGGGCCAGAGCGGCTGAGGTCCAGGGTACACTTCACTTCCTGCCTTCCCACTCTTTACCTGGCTTCTGTCTGTCCATTTGTTTCTCATGTCTTTTTGCCAAATGTACGTCTGTCTGTCCAGTTTGTTTATTTTGAAACTCATTTAGGTTATCCAGACTTCATGTGAAAGTTCATGTTCACCCACACCCAACCCCAAGCTTGCTGGGCGCGCACACATCTGAGGGGCCCTCGCTGAGGCTTCCATTCCTAAGTGGCAAGAGCCTGTATTTAATATGCTGAAATTTTCCAGGAAAAAAAATATTTGAGAATAGGTTAATCCCTGTTCCACAAAAGCAGGGATGCTTCTGTGGCAAAGGTTACAGGCAGGATTTGTTTTGGTCACTAGTTGGGGAAGATGACATCTCTGCCCTCACTCCGCCCTGAGTCTGTGGCAGCTGTGCCGGCCAGCCGCTCACTGGGCTTCAAGAGAGGAATCTAGGCTCCTGCCTCCCCGCAGTGGCTCCCCACCAACCCCCGTGTTTGGCAGAGAGAGCTCCTGGGAATCGTTTCAGCCACCCATGCTGGTGGAAACTGACCCCAGGCCTTGTGCTTGCTCCTCTCCCTAACTCCTTCCGGCCAACCTGCTGGTGGATGTTTATTCCACTCTGGGATTGCGGCAGGGGAGCGAGACCTGGAAGGAAAACAATGCCTGGGCTTCTTTACGGTGATCTCGGGAGCCAGCCATTCTCAGATTAAACTGGCTTCACCGTTCAGGCCAGACATGAAACCGAATGACAGTGGTGGCTGCCGGGAGAGGGAGTTGAGGGTCGCATCGTAGCCTCACCCTGAGGTCTCAAGGGCTCTTACGGGAGAAGGAAAGTGCATCTTCTCTCTTGGAAAAATGTTTCTCGGGTTCTTCTGTTAGCGTCACACTGGTCGTAAAGAGCTGGGGAACTCTCTGGAAGCATCTGTCGGGTTAATGTCGGGTTAATGACAGGAGCATCCACTGTGGTAGGTCCCGTGGAATCAACAGACCTCACCACGCTCAGCTGTAAGTTCAAAGTTCCATCCTATGACTGAGGTGCCTCAGGCTGGCTTGGCCGTCAGGACAGCTTCTCAGGCACTTGGTCTCCCTCTCCACGCTGTTTCCCTCCCCACACGGATGCCACTCCCCTCACGGAGCGCCCACAAGGAGGGAGCCCGGGGAGCATCCCATGGTCCACCCTCCCCAGGCCCACAGGTGCTCTGCCAGGAGCCCCAGCTCGCGGCAAGGATGGCTCAGGTCCCCATCCTCGCTGCTCTCATCACCCTTGTGGGAGTGATGCTGAGAAAGCACCTGTGTCATTCCAGCACCTCTTCCCCTAAGAAGCCTCTGGGTCTTCTTTGGCCCCAAGACCAAGGGGGGGGCAATGGTATGTTCTGAGATTGTTCTGCAAGGTTCTCAAAGGGAGGAAATCTGAGTTGACCATTGTAGGTGGTGAGCCGATTAGAATCGCGAGGCCGTGCTAGGTAGACGGGGCTCCAAGGAATCTGATGGAGTATCACACAGGCGGCAGGATAGTGGTCAGGGGACCAGTGACAATTCTGTGAAAAGTCTCTGGGGAGTGTGATGGGAAAAAGCAAAGATAATTTGAGTTTATTAGTGGAAATACAAATGTTTTTGTTTTGTTTTGTTTTTTGTGGTACGCGGGTCTCTCACTGTTGTGGCCTCTCCCATTGTGGAGCACAGGCTCCGGACGCGCAGGCTCAGCGGCCATGGCTCACGGGCCCAGCCGCTCCGCGGTATGTGGGATCTTCCCGGACCGGGGCACGAACCCGTGTCCCCTGCATCGGCAGGCAGACTCTCAACCACTGCACCACCAGGGAAGCGCGATACAGATGTTTTTAAATGACAGCATTGGACAGGAGTGGGCATACCGATGAAATCTAAAAGTACTTATGGAGGGAATTCCCTGGCAGTCCAGTGGTTAGGACTCAGCACTTTCACTGCAGTGGCCTGGTTCAATCCCTGGTCGGAGAACTAAGATCCTCCAAGCCACTGCGCAGCCAAAAACAAAACAAAGAAAAGTACTTACGGAGACCTGAAATAACCCAAGACTAAGACGCCACTAGGAAGGGTTATGCTTCGCAGATACTAAGGAAAAATCTGAATTAACTTTCTCTTTTCCTGGAGAGAAACTCTACAAGATGGTGGAACTGTTACAGACCTTAAATTTAATTAGTGGCTGGGTAGAGGCAGGAAAGAGGTGTGTGGAATCCCCCTAGATGTGCTCCCCAAATCTGCCTCTAGAGGTCTCTTCACTCCCCCGTTTCTGAGCCTGAGGATGGAATTAAGTGGGAACCACCTTTCTCTACCTCCCGTGAAGGATTTTGAATCTCCAGGCTCCCTTTTCTGGCTGAGGGCTGGACAGATTGGTAGCACTCGCTCAGGAAGTCTTCCTGCGCCTTCCAGGCTTACCTTCTGCATCCAGGATGCACGGAGCAGCAGGGTTTCGCCGAGGGTCTGGCAGAAGCCTTTTTAGAGGAAAGAGCACCACCGACTGTACCAAGAAGCCGGGGAGAACAGAGACTTCAGGTCTGAGTCTTGAGGCTGTTTCAGAAGGAGCCAGTTTTCAGCCCTGGCTCAGAATCTGGACCGGTGGTGTTTGTAGCAAGGACTCATGAATTCAGAGCCAGGCAGCCTGGCAGCCAGTGGTGGTGGCAGCGAGGCTGCGGCAGTGTTTTGATTTGACTTTGTGTGTGTGTGTGTGTGTGTGTGTGTGTGTGTCTTCTCTCCTGTTTACCATTTGCATTTGGTCTTTCCTACCAAACAGCCGCAGTTCCGGAGTCCTGCCCCATAAACACAGAGGAATAAGTATGAGATCTACCAAATTATATAAAATGAAGGAACAACTTATTTCATCTGGGGGTTCCTAACTTAAAAGGGCAATCTTGCCTGCTCTTCATCCTGTCACCCTTAGAGGGGAAAAGCACTGTGGACCCATGTGCAGGACTCCGGTACCCCCAGGGAGTATAGATCCCCACATTCTGTCTGGCTGTGAGAGATACCTAAACATTTCCTGTCCCACTCACTCCCCTTCCCCTGGGGTCCACCTCCACAAGACTATTATTAGAGCCTTAGGGCGGATTAGCACACCAGGACATTTATGGGTATACACAGTTTATACCCACTTAATCCTAGTGTTTCTGCCATTAAAGGGTTTCGTGTCTTGGGCTGGCCTAACCTGAAGCTGACCCCAGACATTTGTGAGTGGCCTCCCTCAGATGTGACGCAGTGAGCCTCACGCCCACCCTCCAGTGTCAGCCGGCTCCGTCCACGAACTGAGCCCTCTGATGGGCATGGCTCTCGGCTCTGCCCTGGAGGAGATCACCGTGTGCTGGAGGATCCAGCAATTTCCACGCAGCATGAGAAATGGGGTGGTGGTACGGGCCAGTGTGGGAGCACTTCGGAGCACGCTGGACCCCATCTGGCTTCAGGGGGGGCCTTCTGGGGGCAGGTGCTGGAAGAGGCAGCTCAGCAGTCCTCGGCCAGAGGATGGAAGGCTTTCCCCAACCTCAGGGGGTTAGGGCTTCATCCTCTCCCTTCAGAAGGGGCATCTCGCTGCACTGGGGGGAATGAATCAGATGGAGCCAGTCTGTGGGCTGGGAGGACGACTTGGAGGAGATGAGTGTAGCCTGAACAAGGCCTGGGGGGCGGCTGGTTGTCGCGCACATTCTGTGAGTCAGGCGCCCTGCTCACCACTCTCCCATGTCGCCTCGCTTAGTCTCACAGAATCCCTGGGGGGTAAGTACTCGTCTCCCATCTGATGGATGGGGAAACCAGGGCTCCAAGTACAGTGACCTGCCCAAGGTCACACAGTATGTTACAAGCTGGGGCTGTACCCCGGTTTTCTGACTACAGATTTAGACCTTACTAGAGCTTGAACAAGCAGGAGGTCATGATGGATTGGATACAGAGCACGAAGGAGAGAGAAGCACCAAGAGTGGGTTTCCAGCATGGGCAGCGGGTGCTTCTCGTCCAGGAACTGCAGTACAAGGGGGGAAGATGATGAGTTTCGTGGATGGTACCCGGGGGACCCCAAAGCTCTGGAGCTAATGTCTCCTGGGGTTGGTGGCACCAGCTGATAGCAAATCTCGGTGGGCTGTTCGGGTGCAGAAAGAGAGGAACAGCCGTCACTCTGTTCTCTGCCATGCCATTTGGTCCCTGGCACCCTGCTGGGCAGCCAGTCCCTTCCTGCCCCACCCTGGCCCCCACAGCAAACACTAACTCTGAGCCCAAATTAACACACTCTTCTCCCTCCCCTTCACCTCCTCCTGCTCTCGTGAAAGTCTCAGCCAGACTCAGTTTCTTTTCCTGGTCCGCTGTAACACTTAGGCAAACTTCAAGACCAAATAAAGATACAAAAGTGGATCCTAGGGCAAGCTCACAAAACAAGGACCATCTTGCATGTCCCTCCATCAGTGGGCCACAGTGGCCATGACTGTCCCTAGCCCAGTGGGCGCCACTGTTCCCAAGTTTCACGTGCTGTGGTTTGCACCCTGTGGGAGTTCCAGGTAATGCGCATCTTGCCAGTTTTCGTGCCAAACTCCCGGACTGTCCTGCCAGATACAACATCTGGACCAAACCAAAGGTCCGGTAACCTTCCTTTCCTCTTCTCAGGTGCCTGGCAGGCTGACGACAACGTGGTCAGTCGTCGGAACACGCAGCGCCGACGCTTATCTTCTGGCAGCCTGGAGGACCCCGAGAACAGGCTCTGCGTGTGGGGTCCTTTGGCCATCTGAGAGCCTTAGCCCCTGTACCAGGGCTCTCCTCCCGTTCTCACATCCCATCCTGTCCTCATGGCACCACTGACCTCCTGGGCATCCTCAGCAAGACACACGGAGACTTTTTAGACCCAGGTGGAAGCTGGATGCTGAGGGCACCTGACCCTTCTCCCAGACTCATCTTCTTCCGCAACCGTGATCCTTCCCCTCTCAGAAGGGACTGGAAACCTCTTTTCTCCTTGTCGGCTAAAGCCACTCGAACTGCAGCTCATGAGACCCTTTGCAGAGAGTCTCTAGAGTGTTTCCACTGTATCTTGATCTTCAGGTGGAGCTGTGGTCTACAGACTGGTTATTTCTTGTGCATCTTTTTTTTTTCTCCTTAGGAGGTAGACCAAGAAGACTCAAGAGTTTGGGTGACTTCATTACAAACACCCATCTGGCATTTTCTAGTCTCTGGGACATCATAACCAATCTGAAACCTGCAGTTTGGGGTGGCGTTGGGGGATGACTCCTGTGAGAAGGGAAAGCCATATTGCACTGTAAGTGGGGTTTCCCTCAAAATGCATTAGGAGCTCCTCTCTCAAGGACAAGAAGCAGTGGCAACCACCAGAAGGTTGGTTGGGAAAACAGTTCTTGCTTCTGGTAGCAGAGGCTATGCCTTGTGTGTCTGCTTAGGAAGGAGGCCTTGAATCTGAGAACCCCTCAGTTAAATGATGACCTACCGGGGAGTTCTTTATGATCAGGTGCACTCAGGAAGGCCTGGGGCTCCATCCTAAGATGACACTGCAAAGGCATTTTTGACCCCCTCTATGTACCAGGCACTTGTTAGGGACTGTCGTATATTATCACGTTTCATCACTACCGCCCTGTCAGGTGGCATTCTTATCCCTGCTGCCCCCGTCTCCACCCCACTTTTCTTAAATAGTTGAAGAAATAGGCTGAGAGAGGGGTGGACCGGTGGTTCTCATTTGGTGTCCAGGAACCCCAAAGGAGGTTGGGGGAAGGGCTGAGCTGGGGTCAGTGGTGGTCTGGGAGGCTCCCCACCCCACCGGTTTTCCTCCCCTGTCCTCCAGATCAGCTGAGCCTGATGGGGGGAGCGGGAGGTCCTGCCTTCCATAGGCTCATCAGAGATTTAGAGATATTGTTCAAATCACATGTCCACCCCACCTCAGTCCAGTGTAGGGCATATAAATAACAGCCTGAAACAGCAAGACCGTAAGCTGTTGGCTGTTCGTCTCTCAACACTAGTGTTATCAATGGATTCCTCATAGCTCTCTGATAGATGCATTGTCTGCTGGCTTTTGGAAGAGGTGGTTGTTTAGTGGAGCATGAGATTGAGAAGCAAAGTGGGATCCAACAGTTTATGAGGCTGAGATATGACAGAGCCCTAGGCTATGCCCACCATGATGGCCTGAATTAGTAGTTGGAATTGTTGCCCTAGAAGAGCTTTTCAGGGTCCTTCCCGAGGCCTCAAAGAGAGCCCAGTGCCGGGGGATCTTTTGCACCTCCTGTGTGGCTTCTTTGCGCCTGCGTGGTGACCCTCACTGCCTGGTGGTTGTGATTCACATCCTGCCCTGGGCGTGGGCAGGGGGAGGCCTGTGGTCCTGACAGACACTACATGAGCCAAGCCTGAATCTCAGCTTCTGCCTTGAGTTCCCGTGTCCACCCGCTCTGAAATCCTGCAGTGGGCTCTGCTGTTTCAGGCCCCATTTAATGTCCTTCCTTTCCCCGAAACATTCTTACAGCCCCTTTCATATTGAAGATTCGAGCAATAACCACACTTCCTGATTTCCTTGAAGTCTGAGCCCCAGAAGCACTAGGGAAGGGGGCGCTCCCTTAGCCTGGGGTGGTGGCATAGAGATCCACCTCCTCTCCCGGCAGGTAGTATTCACAGTGTGGTGTTACCTGAGATGAAGGAGATGCAGGTAAACAGTCGCCACAGTGGCCAGGAACCCTAAGAGGAAGCCATTGTCTTCACCCTTTCTGGAGGCTCTGTCTTCTCCCAGGAAGAGGCTCAGAGAGATTCCTCAAGGCCTTGGTTCCATAACCAAGACATACCCCGTGAGAAGTGGCCCTTCACTCCTGTTTCTCAGACAGTTCCTGCTCTCTCCCCCATCCCCTCACCTCTTTGCCCTCACTTAGCTCTTTGGCGAGCAGAAATATCCCATCCAAAAGGGCTGGGATCAGGGAACAGGGCACAGAGCCTGGTCGGGGAACAGGGCAGCCGCCCCAGTCATCATCTGGAGCTGGTCATGTTGTTAGCAGTTGACCCAGAGAGAATATGACGGGGCCTGGTTTCTCACACAAGGACACAGACTAACCGGAGGCCTGGGGCTCCCTCCTGCCACACTCAGGTCGGAGCTCACCTATGAGCTCACTCCCGGGTGGTGTGGTGATCCCAGCCTTCTCACAGAGCCCTTTTTCCTTCTTCCCAGTCCCATCCCACCAGAGGTCATGCCCACGCTGGGGCATCTCCTGGGCACGGATCCACACACGTTAAGCCATCTCACCTGGGGAGAGTTTGTGTCCTGTTCACCTGACCTTGGCATGCTGGTTGCTCACTTTGCTTTAGGATCTGCACACCTAGTGTGTATAAGTATGTGTGTACTGTTGTGCCAGCTGTGTACCCCTCACTCCCTGGAGTACACTCATGGGCACACTACAGTGGGGACGTCAAGGATGCAATATTTATGGATTGCTGCATGATTCTTAAAAATGAATAAAACTTCACAAGGGAAGGAGAGCTGTTAACTGCGCAGTTGGCTTATTTGTGAAAGTTTCTGTCCGACTTTCTCCAGCACGCTTTTAATACTTTTACTCAAGACAAGCTGGACATGGAGGAGTGAGAGAGGGCAAGGGGTAGAGGGAAAGACATGTTTCTGGGTGGGACCTGGTGTACCATCCCCCGGGCACAGCTCCTGCGCAGAGGCCTGATAAGGAGCCCTCACCTTCACCCACCCCCACCCCCACCCCCTTCAACCGGAGAACTTCCAACTGCAGCTCCTCAATAATTGAAGAGCAGGAAAGCTGGTGACTGGAGGGAGGCTGGGGGAAGGGAGGAGGAAGGACCACAGTCCACCGTTAGTCCGTCACTTAAAGGTTGGTGAAATTAATGGGGCAAATGACCCCAATAAAAGAATTTGGCAAGTCCACGGCTTTCCTGGGTTTCACCCACCGGCTCTGTTTCCTCGGCTATCTGGAAAGGAGGGAGAGCACTTCCGAAGAAGCCTCTGGAATGTCAGCTTCTGGGAATCTTGCTGAGGACGGGGCGGGGAGGGAGCGCTTACCGGGAAACCCTGGATTACCCTAGCCACCTTGGGGTGTCTGCGACCGGGGCTGCGGTTTCTGCGGACCTGAGCGGCAGGTGGCATCGGAGAGTCAGACCTGCTTGCGGGCACCAAGACGACACTCGGTCGGGAGACAGGGACAGGCCGCAGAAACGTGAGGAAGTGCCACTCGCAGCCCAGAGGAGAGGAAAAGAAACACCCAAGCATGCACCCAGCCCTGGCCCCCGCGCCATGGGCTGCGTCCCAGGAGCCGTCGACACCTCTGAGCAGCCCAGATGGGAAGGGGGTGGGGCGGAGTACGGTTCCCGCGGCGAGCTGCTCGCTGAGGGCCCCGGGGCCTCTGCGGGAGCGCCGAGCCGCGCGCCTCTCCGAGCCCTGCGCGGGGCCCTCGGGCGGGAATGCGCGGAGCTGGGACGCGGTGGCGGGTAGGGGGCTGGGTCGCGCGGGAGAGGACGGCAGGAGGGACTTTGAAGAGAGTTACCGCGTGAGAGAGTGGTAAGAGCCCGCGGTCTCTTTGGAGACGCCCTGGCCAATGGCAGAAGCGGAAGCTGTTTATATGGGCGGGGCGTCGCCATGGCAGCAGGAGACGCCTTCCGAGCGGCTACTTAGTGCCGGTCCCCGGGCCGTTGGCTTTCAGAGAGGCGCCGTCGGGCGTGAGTGGCGACGAGGATTGCTGGCTGGGCCGTCGAGCTGGGAGCAGAGAGACACGGTGAGGGTGGGCGGTGGGAGGAATTTCTTCGAGAACCTTCCTTTTGCCCGGGCTGCGCTCTGAGCCAGGTAAGGGACGGGGAGGGCTGCAGGCCGTGGGAAGGGAGGGCGTCGGTACCAGCCCGCTCTCCCATCCGTCCCCGACGGAAGTGGTGGGCCCGTGGGCTGACATTAGAGGCGTTTGGGGGACACTCACTTCCCGCCCCCTTATAACTCTCTGTTTTGTTTCCTTCCTTCCCCTTAATCCCCATCCTAATATCCTTTTTCAAAGATCAGACGACCTCCCCCACCCCACGACCCGTCGTACTGCCCTCCTGGACTCTCTCGCCCCATTTCCATTTGTTGTGGAGGGAGAGAGGGGGGTTAATTTCCCGCTTTGAGGGAGAAAGGGGTGGCCTCGCATGCCCCTACACTATTCCCTCGTTTGGCTAATTAAGTCTCCTCTAAAAGATCAAAGAGGAAAAGAGCGAGGCGAACCCCGTGTGGGTCGGACCCCCGGGCACAGCTTCTGTTTCCCAGACCTCGGCAGTAAAAGATCCTCCCCAGCTGCAGGAACGATTTTAGTAAGAGCCTCCCCCCTCGCACACACCCTCCCCTCGGGGGTGGGGAAAGAGGGCTCAGTTCCCGCTATGGTCCCCGCAGGCACCACATTCAGTTCGGAGGAGGCTACCCCCGGATCGCGGGATGGAAGCACGCTCCCGGGAGGCTGCGTAACTGAAGCCGCGGGAGTCAGCGGGCCGGAGAGCTCGGCGGCCACCCTCGGCTCGGCTCGTGGATGTTGACCGCCCCCTCGGAGAGTCCCCGCAGATATGGCGGAGAGCTGGCTACGCGTCTCGGGAGCAGGGGCAGCGGAGGAGGCCGGACCGGAAGGCGGCCTGGAGGAGTCTAACGCCCTGGATGACAGCCTGACCAGCCTGCAGTGGCTGCAGGAATTCTCCATTCTCAACGCCAAGGCCCCCGCCCTGCCTTCGGGGGACACCGACCCCCACGGCTACCACGAGCTGTCAGGCTCGGCCGAGCCGGGGTCTCCCCTGGCGGCGGACCCCGCCTGCCTGGAGCAGCCGCACACGCCCGGCAAGCCCACGTCCTCGTGCACGTCGCGGAGCGCCCCCTCAGGGCTGCAGGCCCCGCCTCCCGACGACGTGGACTACGCCACCAACCCGCACGTGAAGCCGCCCTACTCGTATGCCACGCTCATCTGCATGGCCATGCAGGCCAGCAAGGCCACCAAGATCACCCTGTCGGCCATCTACAAGTGGATCACGGACAACTTCTGTTACTTCCGCCACGCTGATCCCACCTGGCAGGTAGGGGAGGCCCTCCCTCCCTCCCCATGCCCGCGCGGACTGGACTCACATCCCAGATCCGCAGGCCAAGTAGGCGCGGTACGGCCAGGGCCCCGAGAGAGGAAGGCCGTCCAGGAAGGACCTCAAGGGAGCCCAGTGCTTGGACTGCTGCCCCTTTGACTTCAGAGAGGGAGGAGGGAGGATGTTCAGAGGGCTGTAGGGGTGCCGACATAGAGGTTCAAGTGGAAAGAACTTGTCACTCATCCGGCAGGCTCAGCCCGAAGACCAGGGCTGAACTATGCGTGGACACAGCCCCCCAGGGTAGGTTGATGGACTGAGGGACACATTTTTGTCCCAAGTCCTGGAATTCCTCGACACTACCCTCCTCAAGGTCAGTTTGTCAGGGCCTGACTGGAAGCAGAGCATCGTTCCTGCCAGGCTCTGCATCACGCCTGCTTTCAGTTGGCTGGAGGGGCTCTGGGAGGGGAGAGGGGCGTGCTGCGGGGTGTGAAGGCCATCTGTGTCCCAGTGGAAGGGCTACGGGGCCTTCCGAAAGCTGCTGTGCCAGCCCCCACCCCAAGCCCTCCCTAGTTTCCTGCCTACACTCCTCCCCCTCTTCTCATCAACCTCCCTGCGGGGACCATTACCTCAGCCAGGTGCTTTCCACAGGGGCTCTTTCCTCCCACACTGGCTTCATGTTCCAAGTCTCCGGAACCTGGCACAGAGCAGCCAAGGGGCCCAGGCCACCATGTAAACATCCCAGTCTTGCCAGGGGGCACTACTCACCTGCCGGCCCCACCAACCAGGCCCCAGACCCCTGTGCCCCAGCGTGGTTTGGACTGTGCACCCAGGCATGAACAAGGCAGGATGGTGATTCAGGCTGGGCACACACTGCCCTGAGCATCTTTGACCATCAGGATCAGGGGCTACTTGGGGACAGAGACCCTGAGGATGCACAGATCCTTCCCTGTGGCACAGGTCACAGGATCACAGTTCCTGTGATCACAGCTATTCCACGTTTGCTTGGGCCCTGACCCTGGGGCAGGTACCATTTGTAACCTTGGTGAGAAAGCAGAGACCCTCCACCACCCCCCACCCTACCCCAAGCCTGAGAGGCCCCAGGAATGAGCGCTATGCTCTTGGCTGGGTAATAATCAACTGAGGCCTCAGAGCCTGGGGTGGGAGGAGGGGGACATGGTGGGTGAGGGCCCAGGCCAGCAGCCGGCTCTAGAAACAAGGAAAGTCATCAGATCCTCCCACACTTCATCCCCCCCCCCCACACACACACACCCTCACACCCACTCACTCATTTCACAAACAGAGAAGGCCAGCCAGGCCCAGGCAGAGGGAGATGGCCGTCCAGGCCGTGGGGGAGCCAAGGCCTTTGGCCAGAGGCCGCAAGCGGCGGGGTAAGGGAGGGAGGGCAGGACAGGGTGGCACTGAGAGCCACCCTGTGGCTCAGGGCTCGGATGACTGAGCAGGCAGATATCCTGGCAACAGGGAACAAAAGCCCCCGACAGCACTCCCAGCTCCTGGTGCCCCGTGGCTGGTGTCCCAGAGCCTCCCGGTCGGAGCAGCGCCTCTGTCTCCCCTGCCCCCATTGGAGAGAAGGTGGTGGTGGGACTGGCAGTGGCGCTAGGAACCCCCCATCACTGACGCCACCCACTCACCCAGCTGTCTTCCTTCTCTCCTATCTCCCTGTGTCCAGAACTCCATCCGCCACAACCTGTCCCTGAACAAGTGCTTCATCAAGGTGCCTCGGGAGAAGGACGAGCCAGGCAAGGGGGGCTTCTGGCGCATCGACCCCCAGTACGCCGAGCGGCTGCTGAGTGGGGCCTTCAAGAAGCGGCGGCTGCCCCCAGTCCACATCCACCCGGCCTTTGCCCGCCAGGCCGCGCCGGAGCCCAGCGCCGCCCCATGGGCTGGGCCACTGACCGTGAACACCGAGGCCCAGCAGCTGCTGCGGGAGTTCGAGGAGGCCACTGGGGAGGCGGGCTGGGGTGCAGGCGAGGGCAGGCTGGGGCGTAAGCGTAAACAGCCGCTGCCCAAGCAGGTGGCCAAGGTCCCACGGCCCTCCAGCCCCCTGCTGCTGACCCAGGAGGAGCAGGGTGAGCTGGAACCCCTCAAGGGCAACTTTGACTGGGAGGCCATCTTCGACGCTGGCACGCTGGGCGGGGAGCTGGGCACGCTGGAGACCTTGGAGCTGAGCCCGCCGCTGAGCCCCGCCTCGCACGGGGACGTGGACCTCACCATCCACGGCCACCACATCGACTGCCCTGTTACCTGGGGGCCTCCAGTGGAGCAGGCTACCGACAGCCTGGACTTCGACGAGACCCTCCTGGCCACATCCTTCCTGCAGCACCCCTGGGATGAGAGCACCCGTAGCTCCCTGCCCCCCGAGCCCCTCTTTGAGGCCGGGGATGCCACACTGGCCTCTGACCTGCATGACTGGGCCAGCCTGGGCGTCTTCTTGTAAGAAGCCAGGCCCTGCCCCACCTCCAGACAGCGCCGAAGTCTGGACCCAGACTGCCCCCCTCCCCGCCAGTGCAGGCCCATGGACACCCTACCGCCCAGGCAGGGGCTGGGCCAGGTCACTCCACGAGGCCACACGGCCCCCAGCCCAGGCCATCCTCAGATTCTAGTCCAGCAGGCTGAGAATTGGGGCCCAGGACCAAAATTGCTGCCTCCGCTCCCCAGCCCCCCATACACACAGTGTTTCATCGATCCACTTCTTCCCTGCCCCAGAGACACGCTAAGGGTCCTGCACTATGAGAGCTGCGGCTTGGAGGGGCCCTGGCCAAGCTGGAAACATCAGTACAGGGCCCGCCCCAGAACATCTTAGCTTCGAAGCTTCTCTCTCTCCCGCTCTCCTCCCCAGGTCTCTATCCAGAGAAAGTTCCCAGGTACAACAAATGCTGATTAGGTGACTGCAAATTAACACCCTAGAGGCCTCTCCCAGCAGAGCTTCCCTGGGCCTGTGGCCAGCAGTCTGTGAGGAGGAGCTAGGCGGATGGGGGAAGAGAGAGGAGACAGAAACGAGGCCGGGGTGCCGGGTGGAGCCAGGAGATTTTCTAAGGCCTCTGGGATCTTCTGGCTTCATCCCTAGAGGTGGGGCAGAGGGTATGTGTCCCTAATCTTTGAGCCCAACTTGAGGCTGAGAGCAGCGGGGAGTTGGGGATCTGGGGGTTAGGGGCTGGGACAGCCAAGCTGCAGAGGGAAAGGGGACAGACAGACTAATGTAGTGAGTGTAGCTATAGCTGAGGCTTAACTGGGAGGGACGCAGTGCTTGCTAGAACCACTGGGACCAGGAAGGGGGGATGGCCCCGTGCCCTTGCTTGCACTCCTGTGGGGGAGTGTCTTGCTCCACCATAAACCCCCTGGGCTGCATCCCACATCCACTCTCCTAATGCATCGGGCAATTTAACCTTTTTCATAGAAAGTTATTTACAATAAAAACATTTTTAAAAATAAAGTTTTAAAAAATCTCAAAATGGACCTGCTTGCAACTTTCTCTGGGGAAAAGCATGGGCCAGTTTTGGGGAGGCCAAGGCCCAAGGGGAAATGGCTGGGAGGAAGATGGGGGGCACCAAAGGCCTGCAGAGTGTCCCCTGATGCACTCCTCATGATCTCTGGGTCCCCAGAGAGAAAGGGGCTGAGAAGCAGCCCTCGGGGGTCCCCTGCAGCCAGGGCCTTGGCACCTCTATATGTGCAATGGGGAGACTGTACCCACAGCCCCCAGGAGCAGGCGGCAAAGGAGGCACAGCCCCCTCCCTGGCCCTGGGGACTCACTCACAAAGGCCGAGCTTGCCCAGGGCTCGGCTCACGTTCCCCACCTTGCCCACCTTGAGGGCCTGCCCAGACTTGCCTGCGGTCCTCGCCTGGGCCTGTCTCCAGCTCCTCCCTCCCCTGGTCCCTTCCTGAAGGGACAGGGTGTGAGGTCCGAGGGCCCCAGCCCCTGGGGCCCCACTTGCCAGCCTGGGGTTCATTCGCCCCTCCCAGCGCCTTCCCTCCAATGCAGGTTGGGGCTGAGGGAGGCCATCAGGGCAGATGGAAGACGGGGTGCCTAGACCCTACAGCTCCAGCCTGTGAGGAATCAACGTACCAGAGTTCTGATGGGGAAACTGAGGCACAGCAAATATGTGACACTCAGCAGGCACCTTTCAACCCCCTCACCCCAACTTTGCCTGGAACCCATCTCTCCCCCGAGCCGGCACCTGGCCCCGCCAGCACGCCCTTGTGGTGCACAGCCCCTTCCCCCAGCACTCACGCGCGCGCGCGCGCGCGCGCACACACACACACACACACAAACGGGCACTGTCCTACACAATCCTGCCCAGCCTCCACGGGCCCCTTTCTCCTGAAGCCCCTTTCTTTCCTTGCACTCGAGGCTGGCTCCAGGCCAACCTGGCATTCCCCCGCCAACTTGCTGCTTTCACTTGCTAATTATTCCAAATATTTCAGAAGGGTGCACACACTGCAGGGCCAGCCGGGTTGGGGCCTTACCGAGCTCAGGAGGCAGCCCATCCCCTTCCCACCGCTTGCTGAGGAGGCTGCCCCAGCCTCCCTCTGAGACTCCCTTCACCCCCTAAGCAACGACTCCCTCCCTCTCCCCACCACCCTCCGGCCTTCCTCCCCACGCTCCCCAGCACTGGGGGAACATGGGGGCTCCAGCCTCTCCACTGGTCCCCAGGCTCAGCCTCCAGCCCCCGCCAAAAGGGGTACACCCTGGATTGACAGGTGGGGCCGGTCACTGTCCCCCCTCCTCACCCTCTGCCTGGGCCCATGCTGGGGGAAGAGGGGCAAGGTCAGGGGCTGGCAGAACTGCCTGCCAGGTAAGGAAAGGCTGAAGAAGCTTCTGGCTGCCAGGAAGAATCACCAGGAGCTCCTGAAAATCCCTATGCTTGGGACTAGCGTCTCTGGGGCTGGGACCCAAACACTGGCACTTTTAAGGGTCCGTGGATGCTGCCAACGAGCAGCCAAAGCTAAGAGGGGGCTCTGAAGCGGCCGGAACATAGGGCTTCACACACCCTTTCAGCAGGCAGCGTTTGGGGGTTGGCGGTGGAGGGGGCGGGAAGCGTGAGTGGATCCTGTCCCTCCTATTCATCCCTGCCCCGGCCCTTGGCTGGGTGGCTTTTTCAAAAAGACGTTCAGTGACTCCGTATTTATTTAGAGATTCAATGTAATCCCAGTCGATATATATTTTGCGCCATTAACAGTAAGTTGCAGACAGGCTGCCCCATTAGCACTAGATACTTTAGTGTGTGTTTCCTTAGAACAAGGACATGCCTCCATAATCCCAGTACCACCATCACAATCAGGAAATTAACACTGACCTGGTAATCCCATCTAACCGCAGACCCCCTTCACTTCTTGCAGGTCACCCCAGTAATGCTCCTCTCCATTCCAGCATCCCAATCCAGGACCCCATGTTGCACTGAGTTGTCCCTTCTCTTTTGCACTGTGTGGCTTTGAGCCCATGACTCAAGCTCTCTGGGCAGGTTTCGCATTTCCTTTGATCTCCACTTTTGAGGTGAGAAGCCCTTCAGCCACTTCACCCTCAGGTGTGGTACAGTCCCTTCCCAAAGCAAGAAGCCAGCTTTCTGTCTCCTCACTTTCCACCTCTTCCCTATCCTCCCTCCCCCATGTATCCCCAGCCAGGAAAGGGATGAGGGGGAAAGTTCAGGAACTCAGTCTTTGGGGACCCTCCCCGCCTGCCCACGGGACAGGCCACCCCCAGCTCCAGTGACTGGAAGGCCCCCGGGATGGGATTCCATGCTGGCCTGAAGCAAATGCGCCAGGCCTCCTGAAGAGCTGAGCTGAGCTGAGGGCAGGAAACACTCTTCTCCCCGCCTCTGCCCCCCTCAACATACTGGGGACCCAGACTTGCAGAAGGAATCAGGTGAGCTGGAGGGCAGGAAAGAAGGCCTGTGAGGGCATGTGGGAGGAGATGGTCAGGAGTCAGGCAAGCTTCCATCCTGGGCTGAGGCCCAAAGGTAAACAGGTGTATTTGGACTCCCGGCAGGGGGGAGTGGGCTGGCCCTGCGGGGCAGGCCTGGACCTGTCAGGGGTGGGGCTGTGGAGAGGGGCTGCATTAACAATGGGGTGGGAGAGGGGCCCCAGGTCCTGCTGACATTCTTGTGTGATGAAGAGGAAAACACAGGTGACAAGGGAGGGGAGGCACTCGGACAGGGGAGGGCGCTTTGTGAGGCCACCCAGGGTGGGCCTGCGCTGGCCAGTGTGAGCCAAGGAGGTGCATGGAAGCCCTGGGGGGTCACCTTCCTCCTGGGGCACGTGTGTCCAGCCCACTCTGAGGCTCCCAGGTGGGACAGGTCAGAGCCACCGTGACTGGCATGCTGGGCCTGAGCTTTCCCTGTGAGTGCAGGAGCCGGGAGGGAGCAGCTGAAGGGTAGGGTCCCCCAGAAGCCAGCCAGGCTGAGCGGCAGGGGAGGGGAGGAGGGGTAGACATTAACCAAGGCGGGAGACAGGGCCGCAGGTCTCGCTGCTGCCCCCCCCCACTCCAGCTCCCTGCAGAGCCCTGTCACCCAGATGCTGATCTGAGGGCAGGACAGCAGCCTGGGTCCGAGCCCCAGACCCCTTCCTCCTTGAAGGAAGCAGCTCGCTGAGCTCCCAGGAAAGCAAGAGCTCCAGGAACTGGGGAGCGCAGGCTGCTTGCACACATCCCACCCTACCCATGGCCCCCAAGACCCTTTGAAGCCACAGTGGATTGCCAGCAGCCCTCCCAGGGCTGCTATTGGCCCAGGGAATTAAGCTGAGGCTGAGAGGCTGCCAACTGGTCTCCGCCCTTCACCCAGCCACCCCGCTTCTGTCAGTGGCTCTGCCCCCTTGCCCAGACCACCCTGCACCCCGCTCCTGCCTCACTCTGCGTTCCAAGCCCTATCCCCAACCCTAGCGGCATCCCAGTTCCCTCCAACTTGCTTAAAGTGAACTGTGGCGGGGGGGGGGGGGGGAGGTGGGAGGGGCAGGGTGGCATGCAGACCCCGCCTCTGAGAGTTTCAGCCTCAGAAGCCCATGAGTCTGCAGACCCCTGTGGGCAGATAACCTGCCGCATTCCTACATTTGCTACATCCAGCACAGGGCCCGGTGTTTTAAGTATTGAATGAATGAATGAGCTGCTGAGCAGATCGTCAAGAGCTGGAAAAACAGCCAAGTCGCCTTGGAAAAATGTGACCGCAGACAGTAAACACTAAGGAGTTCTCGGTCACTGGGCCCCGGGTGCTTCCTGATGCCCCCAGGGGTGCAGAGCATTCAGCCAGGGGGGCCTCTGAGGAAACCCCACACTGCCCTGTCCTGGAAACAATTAAGAGGCCACCCTTGCTGACTCTGTGGGCTTGGGTGAGGTAATAAAAGAGGGAGTAGGGCCCTGAGTGCCAGCTGAAGCTTGAGTGGGGCGTGTGGCTGGTGTGAGCCAGGGGAGGGCGGAGGGAGGGGGGATCTGGGACAAGAGGGAAGGGATGGAGGGCAGCAGGAGAGGCCTGGCCTTTCTCATTCTCACCTGCTCCTTTTTGGTCCCCAGCTCCCCTGGAGCCTAGGCCCTGGGAGTAAGGATCACAGAGGCCCGAGATGCAGGGTTGGTGCGGTGAAACCAGCATTCAACCCCTTCACACACATATCTTTTATTACCCCACCCAAGTCCACAGGGTCAGCAAATGGCCTTTGACATGTTTGCACCCGACAACAAGGTCACCAGGTCAGAGCTGTGCCCAGCTCAGCTGTCCCTGCTGGGCTCACCCCACTGTACACCAGGACAGGCCCTGGGGCCACTGAGCTCGACAGCTGTGGAGCCCAGCTACTCAGGGTCCAAACTGGGGCTGGGAGCTCTGTGAGGGGCCCGAGAGACCCTGGTGCCTGCTGTTTGGCTAAAGATGAAGCCTGGCCTGATGGAGATGGCCCGGGAGGCTGGGCCCAGAGCTGGCACTGTGCCACAGGGCCGGGTGGGCTTGGGCCTACAGTTCAAGGCCAGTTTTGGAGAGAAGGGTGGGGTGTCCAGGTGTGGTGGGCGGACCTCACAGGGGGCTGGGGCTCAACCCCCAGCCACATTCCCTGGCTCTATTTCATGTGTGGGTTCTATTACGAGGGGGATTAAGGGTCTCCCAGGCAAAGAGGAAGAGAAACAGCAACTAGGCCCAACGACCTCCATGCAGGGAGAAGTGGGTCACAAAGAGAAGGCAAACCCCACCCTGGCCCCCCACCCAAATGCTCAGCTCAAAGGCCCTGCCACCCTTGGGTCCAGAAAGCTTTTATCTGAAGGACAAGTCGCCTCCCAGACTCCTCTACGAAGATGACCCGTGGTGACCTCCAAAGGGACTTGGGAAGAGACAGGTATAAGTGACAACCAAAGATGTGGCTACAAAATGAAAATGAATCCCACCTGGAGAAATGGAGGACCTGTGAAGGAGTGGAGAGTGACAGACATGTGTTGAATTCACAGGGAATGAATAACCATATGAATTAGTAAATGAAGTGGAGCCATTTGGGGGTGGGGGGAGATGACAATGGTGTTAGTCCTGTCCTGTGGAGGTCACCCCAGGTTATTCAGTGGAGATGGTGGAATCTGTTGGCGAACAAACATGATGCTCAAAACCGGAAGGAGATAGAGCCAGGACTAAGACACAGTCCCAAGGGACCTGGTGAATGTAAAGGCTGCAGCCCAGGTGCACAGACTCTTCCAGAAGGGAGACCAGAGAGGAGAGCAGAGAGTAAGGAGCCTGGAGAAGGGCCACCATTAGGGCAGGAGGGAGCCCCCTCCCCCACCCCTCCCCCCCTCCTCGCCCCCTACACACACCTACACGGACGCACCTGTTCCTAGCTGGCCCCGCCCCCACGGAACCTGCAGTGAGAGTCAACAGGCCAGAGTGGGCTCCGGAAGGAAGGAAGCCAGCATTCGCCCAGGGAAGGCCTGTGGCCTCCCACAGGGCATTTCATTAGCACGACAGGGGTAGAACCCAGAGTCGGAGAGCAGGCAGCAAACTCCGAGCTCAGATCAGGGTGAAAGGGAGGAGAGGGCGGGCAGTGATGAAGACAGGACCAAGGGAAGCTTTTTTGTGTGTGTGTGTGGGCCTCTCACTGCTGTGGCCTCTCCCGTTGCGGAGCACAGGCTCCGGACGTGCAGGCTCAGCGGCTATGGCTCACGGGCCCAGCCGCTCGCTCTGCGGCATGTGGGATCTTCCCGGACCGGGGCACGAACCCGTGTCCCCTGCATCGGCAGGCAGACCTTCAACCACTGCGCCACCAGGGGAGCCCTAAGGGAACCTTTTTTAAGATGGGGTGACCTGCGTGTGCTTGAAGGAAGGAAGGGGCTAGCCCGGGGAGAGGGTGAATTGCAGATGCTGGGGAGACAGGATGCTGGGAGAGCAAGGACGGACCCTTCTGGTGGGAGCAGGAGGCAAAGGGTCTCAGAGGAGGCAGGAAGGGTGAGCTCTGCCCCAGCCCAGGGCAGCAGTCACTCTGCAGTGCCTCTTGCTTGCAGAGGGAAGAAGAAGGTGGCAGGGCGGGGGTGGGGTGAGGAGTAGCGGGGGCGGGGGCTGTGCCGGGATGCACAAGAGGATTGTGGGGACCTCTGGTTCCGGCTCCAGCTAGAGGGCAGCGCAATGGGAGTAAGGAGGGAGGAGAGATCTGGAGGGACATGGGAGGGCACTCAGGAGCCGGGGACACGAAGAGGAGGAACGGGAACAAGGGGAGGCCAGCCTTGGCCCTTGAAACTCTGCAATGGGCCAGTCCCGCCGGCATGTCTGCCTCCAGCTGGCAGGACTCAGGGGGATTCCCAGCTGCGGGGAGGAAGGCCAGGGTCCCAGGTGCTGGAAACCCTGGTCAGTCCTCACCTGGTTGCTTGGTCAATGTTTCCTTTCGCCTGTGGACCTGAGTCTGCGTGGACACAAAGATGGGTGAGACCTGTTCTTAGAGAGATTTCCCAACCCACTGAGCTGGGTGGCGGCGTGGTCTTGCCAGGACAACTCTCCAATTTCACTCCCACGATCAGGCAAAGGGGTTTTCTCAGGGCTCGGAGGCCACGACAAGAGATGACTGGGGACTGGTGGCCGGCGGTGCCATCGTCCCCTGAGTGGGGAATGCAGCATGAAAGAGAAGGGAAGTGGGGGGAGTTCGGCTGGGGGTACAGAGAGTTTGAGGCACATGTGGCACAGTTGAGGGGTGGCTGAGAGGCTTCTGGGTAATGAAGGATGGCTCTAGGAGACTCAGCTTGGAAAAGGAACCGCACTGTGTGAGCAGAGCCCAGTCAGCCCCTCCTGGCCCCTCCACTCCCCAAGCAACAATTCGATTTCTATCGCCATAGGTCAGCTTTTCCTATTCTACAATTTCATATAAATGGCATCATACACTTTTACTCTGTGTTTGGCTTCTTTCACTGAACATATTATTTTTGAAATTTAACTACATTGTCACATGCATCAGTAGTTTGTTCCTTTTCACGGCTGAGTAGTATTCCATCAGATGACTATAGCAATTTGTTTGTCCATTCTCCACTAGATGGATACCTGGGCTGCTTCCAGTTTGGGGCTATTGTAAATGAAGCTGCTATGAACATTCTTGTACAAGGTATTTTGTGGGGGTTTTTTGGGTTTTGTTTTGTATTTTTTTGCTGTACCACACGGCAAGCGGGATTTTAGTTCCCCGACCAGTGATTGAACTTGGGCCCCCTGCAGTGGAAGTGCGGAGTCTTAACCGTTGGACCGCCAGAGAAGTCTCAGGGTTTTTTTGTAGTAGGGCTTTTTTAAAAAATCCTTTTCATTTGAAAGGCGCTTGGGAAGAGAAGACATAAACATGTGTGGTCCAGCTGCCATGCTTCACTGGACTATGCTGAGTTGATTCTTAAAAGGGTCAGCAGGGGGTATCCAGCAAGACGCAGAGAGGACAGGAGTTACAGGTAGAAGGAGAGGAGGTGGGAAAGGGCATGCAGGTGGACACCCAGCTGGCTGGCTCAGTGCAGGGGAGGGTTAGTGAGACTCTTCTCAAGTACACTTCTGGCCATGTCACTCATCTGTGGAGAACCCTACAATGACTTCCCTCGCCTACAGAAGACTCTAAACACCATCAAGATCCGCCCCTGCTCGCCACTCATCTTCCCACCTACCCCTCCCTCCGTGATCAGTCACACTGATGTATCACCCAGAATCACTGTTTCCTCCCTCTGTCTCCTACCCCTGCCCTCTTCCCTGCGCGAACACCCTCCCACTTCACCTGCGTAACTTTTCAGGACCTAGTTTCAGGGTCCCATCATGAGTCCCCAGCTGTGGTCCCCCAGCTGGAAAGACCCTAACATCCTGATAGAACTCACACCAACCCTTTTCGCACTTCTGCTTGAGAAGGCAGTTGGTTACACATATTGGGGTCCCCAGGCTGGTACCCGAACTGAGGACAGCACCAGCGGGGCCACATCCTCAAGGAAGGGTGGGGCAGGCTGGAGCAGTGTCCCAGGCCAATGGCTCTGCCTCCAGCTGGCCAGAGTTCTGGAAAGCCCACCCACCATGGTCCGCTCTTGACCCTGAACCCTTTTATTTGGTGGATCTAGAACTCAGTTTGGGGCATGACCTCCATCACAACCCCTTTTCCTTCTTCACCCCAGCAGTCTGTTGCATGACTCAAGGTCAGAGGACAAGTTCTGGGGGTTCTGTCCTCCTCCTGCCCGGTGCTCATGCCCTTCCCCTGCTGCCAGCACAGACTGCTCAACTCGGGGCTCCTGGCTGCTGTCTAGAATTCAGGTTTGTTGGGGAAGGTCTTGGGCTGAGCCCTGAGCTCCAGGAGCCCACCACATCAGCTGGCTGGGCCTCTGGCAGACCCCAGGATCTTCAAGCCCAGACTCCGGGGGATGAAGGGGCAACGTTGGTCTGTTTGCTCCCTCTGCGGGAGCGAGGGGGCAGCTGGAATGGTCCTCAGTCATAGAGGCCTAGACCTTAATCTGCAGGAAGGATTAGGAGCCTTCTGGTATCACCTGCAGAAGAGGAAACTAAGGCACAGAGAGAGGACCCAGCTCTGAGGATGTCAGCACAGATGAGGTTGGCTTCTCCTGGGCACTACTTGCTGGGGGACCCATCTGGACATCTGCCACCTCTCCACCCACTGCCATCCTCCAGCGCCCTTTGTTTCACCATGTTGGCAGCATGGGCCTCTCCTGCTGGACTGGGAGCTCCAGGAAGTCAGAGGCAGTGCCTGGTTCTCCATGGCACCTGCCAGGAGTTGGGAGTGGCACATGGTGTGTGCTCAACAGAGCATGGCGGAACAGATGGAGGGGGTGGGAGTGCACGCCCCAATTCTCACAGTGACTTAGATCCAGAAGCCAGCACTCTGAGCTGGGCAAACAGTGGAGAGCCAGAGGAAAGGCAGCTCGGCCTGTCTTCCCTGCCCTCAGGGACCCCAGGCCTTGCCTCCCAGCTCACCCCTCTTCCTTGGTCTTATTAAAAAGCCCTTGCTGAAGATGTGATTGTGTGTGGTGCCCTGCCGGTGGTGTACACTGAGAACCGCATGTGCCCGTCACTGGTCTCTGTGCTCATTCACTCATTCAACAAATCTCAGACAGATGGGAAGACACTTCCACTGGGTGTGGAGGGCACGCACACAACAGAAGACCAAACGCATAGAGCAAGTGGGTCCCAAGAGTGCACCCAGGGACTTCCCTGGCGGTCCAGTGGTTAGGACTCTGCACTTCCACTGCCAGGGGCCCAGGTTTGATCCCTGGTCTGGGAACTAAGATCCCCCAAGCCATGCACAGCCAAAAAAAAAAGATTGCACAGGGGAGGTCCCCCTTCCCAGGCAGGGTCATCTCACTCAATCCCCTGCCTCAGGGCAGCTATCAAGTCAGGGAAGGAGGCCTCCTGGTTTCCCATGGCAAAGGCAGGATCCATCCATCTGTCCTCAGCACCTTTGGGGGAAGAACTGGCACTCAGCCTGCTCCTGGCAGGACTTTCCTGTGGTCCCTCCCTCCCAGCCAGCAGATCTAGAGTCCCCCCCGCCCGGGCTCCACTACCTGAGCAACGCCATTTTCTCTCACTGCCATCTCCCTGTGTCCACCATAGCCTGCTCACTTAGGTCCCAGCCCCAGGCCACCCTGCTGAGGCACCTCACCAAATACAGTCTAACCCTAGCCGATGCTTGGTCCCAGAGGCCACTCAGCCACTCTCCTCTCTGGACACCCTGCCTACTTCCCAGCTGCCATAAGCCTGGGCCCTCTTCCTGGGGTCCCTCTTCCCAGCCTTCAAAATCCAATCCACACAGTTGTGCCCTCCAAAGTCTCCCTGATCTGCCCAGGGGTCTGGGAACACTGTTTCCCCCAGGCCAGGCCTGGAGACCTTTGTCCCTCCTGTGGCCTGAATTCCACAGGCCAGCAGTGCACCCCAAATTCCCAGATATTTCCTAGAGAACTATCTTACCCGCAAACTTAGCCAGTAAGAAAGACAGATACTGCATGATTTCACTTAGATGTGGAATTTAGAAAAACTACCAAACTCAAAGAAAAAGAGATCATATTTGTGGTTACAACAAGCAGGGGTGGGGGGAGGGGGAATCGGAGGAAGGTGATTAAAAGGGTACAAACTTCCAGTTATCAGATAAATAAGAACTAGGGATGGGGACTTCCCTGGTGGCCCAGTGGCTAAGACTCCACACTCCCAATGCAGGGGGCCCGGGTTTGATCCCTGGTCAGGGAACTAGATGCCATGTGCTACAACTAAGAGTTCACATGCTGCAACTCAGGATCCCACAACTAAGACCCAGCACAGCCAAATAAGTTTAAAAAAAAAAATTAGGGATGTAATGTACAACATG
Source organism: Mesoplodon bidens (assembly GCF_964165515.1). Classification (NCBI taxonomy): domain Eukaryota; kingdom Metazoa; phylum Chordata; class Mammalia; order Artiodactyla; family Ziphiidae; genus Mesoplodon; species Mesoplodon bidens. Next base: position 39,617,207 of record NC_138179.1, on the reverse strand, counting down.
ATGACTCTAGTTAACACTGCTATGTGATAGACAGGAAAGTTGTCAACAGAGTAGATCCTGAGTTCTCATTGCAAGGAGAATTTTGTTTCTTTTCTTTTGATTCTATTTGAGATGATGGATGACAACTAAACCCACTGTGGTAATCATTTCACAATACAGTTGACCCTTGAGCAGCAGGGGTTAGAGGAACTGACCCTAGGGCAGTGGAAAATTCACACAGAACTTTACAGTTGGCCTTCCCTATCCACAGTACTATTGTGTACTACCGTAGTATGTACTCATTGAAAAAAATCCAGGTATAAGTGGACCCCCAGAGTTCAAACCCCTGTTGTTCAAGGATCAACTGTATGTGTAAATCAAATCATCTTGCTGTACACCCTTTGTTTTTGGGGGGTTTTTTGGCTGCACCGGAGAGCATGTGGGATCTTAGCTCCACCACCAGGGATCGAACCACACCCCCTGCATTGGAAGTGCCTAGTCTTAACCACTGGACCACCAGGGACGTCCCAACACCTTATAGAGTGACGTAGGTTAATTATTTCTCAATAAAACTGGAGAAAATAAATTAATTTTAAAAAGCCAGCAGAAGGGGTCCAGTGCACCCTGCGCAGGCTGTGAGCCCGTTAAGACAGGCTCCCCTCTCTTTCTCCCCATGCCTACAGTAGCCCCTGCAGTTAATGAAAAAAACGATTGAACCTGCCCCCTCCCCACAAAGATTCACCTGCCTAGCAGGGAGGCCTATGTGAGGGCGCTTCCAGGCAGGCCCCTGCCAGCAGGCAGAGGGAGGATGCGGGTGGGTCCATCCCTGAGGCTGGGGTCTCCACTCCCCCAAGCCCAAGGCCAGACGGGTCAGGGCGCTCTAGGCGCAGAAAAAGCGCTGAGTCACGTTCCGGGCACGCGACACCCAGAGATCGGGGGCCTTCCGCGCGCGGGGCTGCGGGGACGCGAGCGCGCCCGGGGCTGCAGGGTGCGGGGGCGCGCAGGCCGCCCACCCGCGTGTGCGGGGCTGCGGGAGCGCGCCCGGAGCAGCGGGGGCGCGCGGGTCGCCCGGCTACCCGAGGACCGCAACCCGTCCGCCGGCGTCCTCGGTTACCAGGAGTTTCGGGGCCGGAGTGCTGCGGGTGCCAGCGCCTGACGTCACCGCTGCCCGCCGGCCCAGACCGTCCCTTCCGGGGCCCGTTTGGGGAATGGGGGGAGGGGAGCCCCGCAGAAAGGCCCCGAACGTAGGCCCCAGCCACCCTGTTAGTGCCCCTCTTCCCGCAGGTTCCCTCCTCCGTGTCCTCTCGAGTTTTGTCCTCATTTATTTGCTTTCCACGTTCCTCTCCTTTTCAGAGCCCCATTTGCTCCCGCCTTTTCTGTTTCCATCCATCCACCTGCCTTTAGACCTCTCTCCTCCTTTCCTTGCACCCCCCCGGACATTCTCGGAGGTGAGGGGGGAGGGGCGCGGTGGAAAGGTACCGGTGGGCGTCGGGCGCCCCCTCGCGGCCCACTTTTCCCGGCCTGGCCTCCGGCCTGGGAGGGGACCGGCCACTCGCCACCCCCCAGCCCCCACCTCCTACCCGCCCAGGTCTGGGGTTCAGGTTCTAGGTTAGCGGGAGCCGCGCGCCCCCCAGCGGCACAGCCACATCCTCAAAACCCACTCTCCGGGTTCTGGAAAGTGGAAAGCGGCCTCCAGAAAAAGGCACCTTGAGACTGAAGATAAGCAGGCTGGGGAAGAGGCAGATGTTGCTGCTAGCTAAGGTAGAAGGAAGAGTAAAGTCTCAATTTTTTTTTTTAATTGTTGTTTTGCTTTTTTTTAATTTTTAAAATTTTATTTGATATTAGAGTATATTTGATTTACAATGTTGTGTTAGTTTCAGGTGTACAGCAAAGTGACTCCTTTATACATATACATATATCCATTCTTTTTCAAATTCTTTTCCCATGTAGCTTATTACAGATTATTGAGTAGAGTTCCCTGTGCTCTACAGGAGGTCCTTGTTGATTATCTACTTTATGTACAGTGGTGTGTATTTGTTAATCCCAAACTCCTAATTTATCCCTCCCCGCCCCACATTTCCCCTTTGGTAACCATAAGTTTGTCTGTGAGTCTGTTTCTGTTTTGTAAATAAGTTCAGAAAAGTCTCAAAATTCTTCACCCATTTTTCCATAGAGTTAGCACAGGGATGTGCTGGGAAGTCTGCAGTTTGAAATGGAGGGAAACGTGTGTGTTTTGGGACAGGGGCAGAGGTGGGGGAATCGAGCCAGGAGTAAAGGGACAGGGAGGGAGCAGTAGCCACGAGGAATCATCTGGCCTTGGTGGACTGGGCCTCCCCAGCTGGCCTTCTGCCAGGCCTTAACCCTGGGATCAGAAGCAAATCCCTGCCGTCCTCCAAGCCCCACTGATGAGAGTTTAAAAAGCGAATGGGAAATGTTCCCTCAAGTGTCGGTCCCCCTCCAAATCCAGAAAGTGGAGAGCCTCTTGCCTGGCGACCAGGGTCCCTGAGCAAAGGCTCACCAGGCCCAGGGGCAGCAGCAGGGCTGTGACACGCAGACTCCAGCAGCAGGGAAGTAGCTGGGTGCCTCCTTGACCCACTCTCTCTCTTTGGGACCCGAAAGGCTGAGTCCTTCAGGGTCTCCCCAGGTGGGACGGTGGCTGTGGGCCTGAAGTGTTCCAGCTAGTCCCAGGAGGGTCATTCTGATGTATCTGTGTGAGCCAGCCTGCCACATGATGAAGGATAAAAATGGAGCATCTGCTTCCTGGCTCTGGCATCTTCCAGACACTTCTGTGCACCGTCGTTCCCCCTGCCATTAAAACAAAAATACTCACCTCCCCCCGCAGTACACACAGGTGGTTGTGAGAACTCGGAGGTGACCATTTTAAAGGCTCAGCATGGTGCCAGCACATGGTAGCGCTCATACCTCAGGCTTACTTCCTGGTCTGTAAAATGTGGTCAGTGTCACTCATGTGTTCCCCTCAGCCAGTGCCTTGTGGCCTCCGCTCTTTAAACAATCCATCAGCATTTGGGTCTCACTACCTCTTTTTTCCTTTAATTGAAGTATAGTTGATTTACAATGTTGTGTTCATTTCAGGTGTACAGCAAAGTGATTCAGATATATTTTTTTTTCTTTTTCAGATTCTTTTCCCTTATGGGTTATTACAAGATATTGAGTAGAGTTCCCTGTGCTATACAGTAAGTCCTTGTTGGTTATCTATTTTATGTATAGTATTGTGTATATGTTCATCCCAAACTGCTAATTTATCCCTCCCCCGTTTCCCCTTTGGCAACCGTAAGTTTGTTTTCTATGTCTGTGAGTCTGTTTCTGTTTTGTAAATAAGTTCATTTGTATCATATTTTAGATTCCACATATACCTGATATCATGTGGCATTGGTCTTTCTCTGTCTGACTCCACTTAGTATGATAATCTCTAGGTCCATCCATGTTGCTGCAGTGGCATTATTTCATTCTTTTTTATGGCTGAGTAATATTCTATTGTATATAGAATAGATGTATACCACATCTTCTTTATCCATTTATCTGTCGATGGACATTTAGGTTACTTCCATGTCTTGGCTATTGTAAATAGAGCTGCAGTGAACATTGGGGTGCATCCTTGATCTTTAAGAATGACCTCAGTGGATGGGACCAGGGCCAGGCCACTCAGGATGCTGTCGGTGACTCAGGACTGTTTTGGGGGCAGACAGCAGGAGTTGGTGAGGTTCCAAAGGTGCTAGATAAATCAACAATTTGGATATCAGAACACATTTCTAGGGGACTTCCCTGGCAGTTCAGTGGTAGGGCTCTACGCTTCCACTGCAGGGGGCACAGGTTCAATCCCTGGTCAGGGAACTAAGATCCCATAAGTTGCGCAGCACAGCCAAAAAAAAAATTTCTATGCAGAAATCAATTTAGTTCCTAATATACTCCAGCTATAGCTGGAAAGGCCAGCCAAGGAAGGGCTGGGGTGGACACTGGTTAACATCCCTTGAGCACCTGCTATGTGCCGGGCCCTTTATATTTGCTGTGTCACCTAATTCCCGTGAAATGTTATTCAGAGGGTCCCTCCCTTGGCTGAAGTCACATGGCTCATGGGTGGCAAGGCTGGGAGCAGATGAGCCCATCTGACCTCACACCTGGTTCTCACTCTCCCTCGCTCTGCCATTATCGCCCTGGCTGTGATTGTCACAGGGGTCAGCAACCACGTGGAACACACTCCTATGGGAACACGTGTCCGAAGCCTGACCGCCACCTGCTCCACAGACCTCTCCTGGCACCTCCCCTGGGTAAGGGGACAATGAGGGTGGGAGGCTGGGGCGGGGATCCCCAGAGGGGCAGGAATGGTCACTGATTCTCTCCAGCCACATCTCTGTGGGGTGTTTCTGCCCCTCCTGAGTGTGTTGCTGTAATTCTCAGGGCAGATAGTCTCACGGTAGCCTCAAAAAAGTACACCTGCCCTCCTTCCCCTGCTTCCCCGTTCTGGAACACATACCCACCAGTTTCTCTCACCCTTTTAGTCCTCCCTCCAGGCCCCTGCTCCTCCCTTGCCCTCCTGGATTTAGCTGTCACACACTTATTTGTTCCTCACAGATTTGCTGGGCATCCTCTCTGTGTCAGGCCAAGGCTGGGTGCTGGAGACAGCCCTTTAGAAGGCTGGCCCAAGGTCTTCCTGTCACCTAGCTTTCCTCTCGCTTTTGTCACTCAACTGTGAAGAACAATTGCTTCATGCCTGCCTCTGATCTGCCTTCAGCAAGGCTCCCTTGTCCTGGCCACTCCTCGCTCCAGCTCTTGCCTGTGAGGTCCGTCTTCTAGGTGTGGCCACTTAACAGGTTCCGCTGGAAGGACTGTGGTCCAGCCTTCCAGCCCTCCCTTTCCAAGCTCACTTTGCCTCCGTCCCTCAAGCAGGCATGGATCCCCAAGTGATGTCCCAGCCTTTCTGAGGACCTTCATTCAAACCAGTTTACTCTGGGGACATTCAATTTGCAGTTGTGAAAATAATGTTAAAGCTCACCTGAAAAAAATAAACAAAATTAGAATATCTAGGAAGTTTTTATTAATTAAAAAAAAAGGCGAAGAAGGAAGGGTATGCCCACCAAATATTAAATTAAATATAATTAAGTCATAAAGCTACATTACCTTAGCTGGTTTGGTACTGGTGCTGAAATAGGTAAAAGCAGTTCATTTGAATAGAGTATACCCCAAATATCTATGGGGAGTAATTTATGATATAGGTGGCATTTCAAACCAGTGGTTGAATAATTATTGAAAAAATGATATTGGGACAATTGGGTGTCCATCCAGGAAAATATGCAGATGGCTCAATGTTGTAAACATTAAAAAAAAAAAGCAGATGAAGAAAAAGGAAGAAATTAATAGAAAAAAACAAGAGCGTTTAAAAAAAAAAAAGAAAGGGCTTCCTTGGTGGCGCAGTGGTTAAGAATCCACCTGCCAATGCAAGAGACATGGGTTCGAGCCCTGGTCCGGGAAGATCCCACATGCCACGGAGCAACTAAGCCCACGCGCCACAACTACTGAGCCTGCGCCCTAGAGCCCATGAGCCACAAGTACTGAGCCTGCGTGCCACAACTACTGAAGCCCGCCTGCCTAGAGCCTGTGCTCTGCAACAAGAGAAGCCACCACCATGAGAAGCCCGTGCATCGCAATGAAGAGTAGCCCCCACTCGCTGCAACTAGAGAAAAGCCCGCATGCAGCAATGAAGACTCAACGCAGCCAAAAATAAATAAATTTATTAAAAAAGGAAAAAAAAAAAGAAAAAAGCTTAGACCAGGGTAAGCCTTTACAAGCAAGGCACAAAACCAAAAAGCTATAAAATAAAAAGTCTGATCAATATGAATAAATTAAAAAATTAAAACTCTAGTAGAAAAAAATCAGCAAAAACAAAAAACTAAGCCACATAATAACAAAAAAGGAAAAAAATTTTCCACATAAATGTTAAAGGCTAATTTCTTTAATATATAAAGAATTCTGAAAAACTAATATGGCCATTAAACAAGAAAGATACTCAACTTTTTTTTTTAATATTTATTTATTTATTTATTTATTTATTTATTTATTTATTTATTTATTTATGGCTGTGTTGTGTCTTCGTTGCAGCGTGCGGGTTTCTCTCTAGTTGCGGTATGCGGGCTTCTCTCCAGTTGTGGCGCACGGGCTCCAGAGCACAAGGGCTCTGTAGTTTGCAGCACACAGGCTCTCTTGTTGAGGCACGTGAGCTCAGTTGTTGTGGCGCACGGGCTTAGTTGCCCCACGGCATGTGGAATCTTAGTTCCCTGAACAGGGACGAACCCCTGTCTCCTGCATTGTAAGGTGAATTCTTTACCATTGGACCACCAGGGAAGTCCCTCAACTTACTTTCTTTAAAAGGATTTTATTTATTTATTTATTTTTGGCTGCGTTGGGTCTTCACTGCTGTACGCAGGCTTTCTCTAGTTGCAGCGAGCAGGGGCTGCTCTTTGTTGTGGTGCACGGGCTTCTCCTTGCAGTGGCTTCTCTTGTTGCAGAGCACAGGCTCTAGGCGCACGGGCTTCAGTAGCTGTGGCACTCGAGCTCTAGAGCTCAGGCTCAGTAACTCTGGTGCATAGGCTTAGTTGCTCCGAAGCATGTGGGATCTTCCCGGACCAGGGCTTGAACCCATGTCCCCTGCATTGGCAGGCGGATTCTTAACCACTGTGCCACCAGGGAAGTCCCTCAACTTACTTTTAATTGAAGAGAAAAATTGAACATGAGATGCCATTGAAAGATTTTTTATTAATAGACTTTATTTTTTAGTGAAGTTTTATGTTTACAGAAAAAAATTGTGCAGAAAGTACAGAGTTCCCATATGCCCCTTCTTTTCTTATTGCATTCGCTAGGATTTCTAGTATGATGTTGAATAAGAGTGGTGAGAAGAGGACATCCTTGCCTTTCTCCCAGTCTTACAGTGAAAGCATCTAGTTTCTCACTATTAAATATGATATTAACTGTAGGTTTGTTGTAGATGTTTTTATTGAATTGCAGAAGTTATTCACTATTCCTAGTTTGCTGAGAATTTTTATTGCAAATGGATATTGGATTTTGTCAAATGCTCTTTTGTTTTTTGCATTTGTTGATATGATCATATGATTTTTCTTCTTTAACTTGTTCATGTGATGGATTACCTTAATTGATTTTCAAATATTGAACCAGTCTTGCATACCTGAAATTAATCCCGCTTAGTCATGCTGTATAATTTATTTTTATACATTGTTGGATTCTATATGCTAACATTTTGAGTATTTTTGCATCTGTATTCATGAGTGATATTAGTCTATAGTTTTTCTTTCTTGTAATGTCTTTCACTTTTAGTTAAAGACATTAGTACTAGGGTAATTCTGACTTCACAGAATAAGTTTAGAAGTATTCCCTCTGCTTCTATTTTCTGAAAGAGATTGTAGAGAGTTGGTATCATTTCTTCTTTAAATGTTTGGTAGAATTCACCAGTAAAACCATCTGGGCCTGGTGTTTTCTATTTTGGAAGCTTATTAATGACTGATTCAATTTCTTTAATAGATATAGACCCATTTATTTCTCCTTGTGTGAGTTTTGGGAGATTGTGCCTTTCAAGAAATTGGTCCAATTTCACCTAAGTTATCAAATTTAGGGACATAGAATTGTTCACTGTATTCCTTTATTATCCTTTTAAAGCCCATGGGATCAGTAATGATGACCTGTATTTCATTTCTGATATTAGTAGTTTGTGTCTTCTTTTTGTCTTGTTTAGCCTGACTAGAGGTTATCAATTTTATTCATTTTTTCAAAGAACCAACTTTTTTTTTCTTTTTTTTTGGCCGCTCCATGCAGCAGTGAAAGCGCAGAGTCCTAACCACTGGACCAGGGAATTGCCTCAAAGAACCAACTTTTGATTTTCTTGACTTTCTCTACTAATTTCCTGTCTTCTATTTCTTTTCTTCTGCCTATTTCAGATTTAATTTGCTTTTATTATGCTTGTTTCCTAAGGTGGAAGCTTAGATTACTGATTTAGATCTTTCTTTTCTAATGTATCTATTCAGTGTTATAAATCTCCCTCTAACACTATTTTCACTGCATCCCACACATTTTTGTTTTATTTTCCTTTCCATTTAGTTCAAAAATTAAACATGAGGGACTTCCCTACTGGTTCAGCGGTTAAGACTCCACACTCCCAATACAGGGGGCCTGGGTTCGATCCCTGGTCAGGAAACTAGAGCCCGCATGCCGCAACTAAAAGCCCACATTGCCACAACTAAAGATCCCACATGCCACAATGAAGATCCCGCTCATGGCACTGTGCTGCAACTAAGACCCAGAGCAGCCAAATAAATAAATATTTTAAAAACTTAAACATGGTATGCCATTTTTCATCTATCATATTGGCCAAAATGTTAAAGCTTGATAATATTTAGTGTGGGTTAAGGTGGTATAAGGGAGTATAAGGCACATTTGTACATTGGTATTGGAAATATAGACTAGTTCAACCATTTTGGATGGCAATTTGTACATATCTGTACAAATTAAAAAGGGGTATACATTTTGATTTAGCAATTCCACTCTCAGAAGGCTGAGAGCAGAGTGTATGTACGTACAGGGGGCAGAGTTTGCAATAGTAGAATACCAGGGAACAACCTAAATGTCCAATAATAGAGACTGCTTCAATATATAATATCTATTCAGTGAAATACTATGCAAAGGCTATGCAAAGAATACCCTGTTATTGAAAGATGGTCAAGATATACTGTTAAGTGAACATGCAGGCTACAAGAATAGTATGTTTAATGAGATAGCATTTGTGGGTTTTTTTTTTCTTAAGGATAGCTTATTCTGTTTATAATATGCTTGGATTTGTATGGATACATCTGGAAAGTCATAACTGCGGTTATATCTTGAACAGAGGTGCTTGGGGCCAAGGAGGAGGTGGGCACTTTCTTTTCTTCACTTTATACCTTCTTTACAGTTTGAATTTTTAACCTTGAATAAGTATTACATTTAATTTGAAGAGCAGTTTTAAACCCAAATTGCAGATTTGAGCCCACAGGTGGCTTGAAGGACACTAAGCATTTCCTTTGCTGTCTCTGCCTTATATGAGAACATGAGAAAGGCTGCCCATCCCTGGGCTTTGGGCACCCTGGTCCTTTCTCTCATTTTATATATAAGAGGATTTCAAGAGAAAAAAAAGAAAGAAAGAAAACCCTCCTGACCACTGTGTCAGATGGCACTGTTGATGGCTGGCTGGTGGTTTCTAAATAAGGAAAAGAGACTAATTTTAATCACTACAGAAAAAAATGAAGATTTGTTTTCTTCCTTTTTTTTTTTTTTTTCTTTTTTGGCCATGTGGGATCTTAGTTCCCTGACCAGGGACTGAACCTGAGCCCTTGGCAGTGAAAGTACAGGGTCCTAACCACTGGACTGCCAGGGAATTCCCTAGATTTGTTTTCTTAGATGTGTTTTTATAGAAAGGTAATTTAAACTCATCATCTTTAGAAACTAGAGAAAAAGAATCATCCATCTCCTCTACTTACTATTTTAGTGTTTTGTGGTGTTTTCCTGACTTTTTTTTGCAATGCAGCTATCATATTTTAAATGGCTGTCATCCCAGGGAACATATACTCTTGTGATCTGCTTTTGTGGCTGTTATGTCATACCGTATTCATTTTCAATATTGCTGCAGGGCCAGGAAACATTAATTTGGAGGAATTATATAGCTAATTCCTCAGAAAGAGCACAAAGTCTGGAATTAGGAAGTTACCAAACTAAAGAACAGGCTGTTGGGACTTCCCTGGTGGTGCAGTGGTTAAGAACCTGCCTGCCAGTGCAGGGGACATGGGTTTGATCCCTGGTCCAGGAAGATCCCACATGCCGCAGAGCAACTAAACCCATGAGCCACAACTATTGAGCCTGCACTCTAGAGCCCGCAAGCCAAAACTACTGAGCCCGTGTGTCACAACTACTGAAGTCCGCGCACCTAGAGCCCATACTCCACAACAAGAGAAGCCACCGCAATGAGAAGCCCACGCACCGCAACGAAGAGTAGCCCCTGCTCGCCGCAACTAGAGAAAGCCCGCACGCAGCAATGAAGACCCAATGCAGCCAAAAATAAATTAAATAAATAAATTTATTTAAAAAAAAAAAGAACAGCTTATTGGGGAACAAGCTCTTCCTCCCCCCTCCCTGTGGAAAGAGCATCTCTGTGAGTGGGCAGCTGAGGGCTCCCTGGTGACCTGCACCTTTATGTTCTGAACAAGTTTGCGAATGAAAGCCAAGCTTCTGAGGCTGCAGCTGAAACACCACTTGCTCCTTTTGCTAAAGCAGCTTGTGCTGAGCATAGTTGGGGAATTACAGCTTTTACTGAGTCAATGTCCACTTGTCAACATCAGCCTGACATTGGGTTGGGAATCATTGGAACTCATCTTTTCATTCTGTCTACCCTTTACTAGATATGGTTGCTGTAAATATAATAACTTGCTTTTCACAGTGGATTTTCTTGAAAATCAGATTGGCAGCTTTGCATAACAACAATCAGAACTCCTGAGCTACCCAGCATGGGGAGACCGAGAACAGCCTTAACTGTACCATGTCCTGGCCAGCTGTGCTGACTCAGTGCAGCTGACCTCTCTGAGCCTGACCTTCCTCGTCTGCAGAAGGGAGACAATAGCTGTGCCTGACTTGTGAGCTTATTGTGAGGATTAGACAAGATAACACAAGGTGGGGCTTGTAACAGAGATGGGCAAACAGAAGGCTCTCAACTGAGTTGGCTACCAAATTACCCTTAGAGAAGGAAATTGGAGAAAATACAAAAACGCACACACATATGTAGTTTATTTACAAAATTGCAGTGATAATGTACAAAGCTCAAAGTATTTGTTCACAACTATAGAGGATTTTTATTTTAATTAATTTATTTAGTTTTGGCTGCGTTGGGTCTTCCTTGCTGTGTACGTGCTTTCTCTAGTTGCGGCGAGCGGGGGCTACTCTTCGTTGCGGTGCATGGGTTTCTCATTGCGGTGGCTTTTCTTGTTGCGGAGCATGGGCTCTAGGCATGCAGGCTTCCGTAGTTGTGGCTCGCGGGCCCTAGAGCGCAGGCTCAGTAGTTGTGGCGCACGGGCTTCGTTGCTCTGCGGCATGTGGGATCTTCCCAGACCAGGGCTTGAACCCTTGCCCCCTGCATTAGCAGGCGGATTCTTTTTTTTGTTTTTTTTGTTTTTCCGGTACGTGGGCCTCTCACTGTTTTGGCCTCTCCCGTTGAGGAGCACAGGCTCTGGACGCGCAGGCTCAGCGGCCATGGCTCACGGGCCCAGCCACTCCGCAGCATGTGGGATCTTCCTGGACCGGGGCACGAACCCGTGTCCCCTGCATCGGCAGGCAGACTCTCAACCACTGCGCCACCAGGGAAGCCCGGCAGGCGGATTCTTAACCACTGTGCCACCAGGGAAGCCCCATAGAGGATTTCTTCCTGAGACCTATAGAGCAAGATGTTATCAATATTTTCTGGAGCATTTTTTTGTCTTGTTTTGTTTTTTTTGGCTGTGCCGCATGGCGTGTGGGATCTTAGTTCCCCCACCAGGGATTGAACTCGGGCCATGGCAGTGAGAGTGTCGAGTCCTAATCACTGGACGCCAGGGAATTCCCGCCCTTTAGCCCATTTATTCTTTACTGTGGCACCTAGCAGTTTAAACTTCTCCCTTCACTTAGTTCTCAGGACTGCACAAGGACCACCTCAGCTAAATCATCCTAGGTATCCTTACACAAGGACTCTGCCTTTTTATCTCCCTCATCTGCAACAGGGCTGCGCTTCCTGGATATTTCCTTCATCAGCACTTTCACGGCCACCCACCAGATTTGAAATTGTCCTCTTGCCCCAGAAGAGCTGCCTAATCCCCCTCCAGGCTCTCTGTCCCACTTCTTTCTCCTCTTTGTGGAACTGGGTCCTGGGAGGGCCTTGGGAACCCTATGGCTTTGTGCCCACCAGCGTATGCCTCACTGTCTATCTACCTGTACCTGGATGTCGGGTCCACAGACGAAATGAACAAAGCTGTGTGGCCACTTACTTCCCCAGGGCTGGGGGCAGAGACAGGGTGAGCAGGGAAGGGATGGAGGAGGGAGTAACTAGGTTTTGCAGGAGCTGGCTCTGGTGGTGAATCCAGAACATCCATCCCTGCAGGAACCTTGATTCAGGTCCCCCTTCCCGCCCCAGAGGTGTACTTAGAGGAGAGTCCGGACAGAGGAACTGAGACATTCTGGCACCCTGCAGAAGGGGCCCTAGCAGCTCTCCAAGCCTTTCTGATTTCCTCAAAGGCCCTGTGAGCAATGCTCCCCGTGTGTCTGAATACCTGCAAGCAGGCCTCAACCTCTCCTTAACTGACACCACCACCTGGGTCCCAAGCCCTCAGACAGGTCTGGGCTCTTTCAGCCTTCCCCTTGCACTGTTTCCAGATGTAGGAAAACTGCCCGCTGAAGCCACTTCTCTACCCCGCCCAGGTCCTCAGCCACACCACCCACGCCCTCCCCCCAGCGGGGTCCTCACCCCCAGCAAATAAAACCACACAGTTCTCTACAAAACAGACACCTTCCGGTGGAGCTTGGGGCTTGCTCTCCGGTGCCATCCAAATCCCTGGGATGGACGCGCCGAGAACTCCCGCCACAGGAATTTGGCTGAGCCCCTCCACAAGGCAGGATTGTAGTTATGGGTGCCGCTGGGACCATGGGCAACCACTCTGTCCCCATACGAGGGCTTGCACATAGGGCCCGTTCCATGAGCTTTAGGGCCGAAGGGGGGACAAGATTACACAGGCCCCTTGTTCATTAAATGGGCACACATCAGGCGCCTGCTGTGTGATAAGCTCTGTGCTATGCTTTGTGGGGAACGCGACATCGATGCCTGGATCCAGACTTCGATCTGGAGAAATGAATTCGTCATTGATCTTTGTGAGAAGAGTCAGCCTTCCCACGAAGACGGCAAGTGAGTTTTAACTGTTGTGACAAAACACCGCTCAAGAGAACCTTCTCTGTTGAGGGTGGAAACCCGCATCATGGACAAACCCGAACACTGTTCCCTGCCACACCCAAGATGGCCACCTTCCCGGTGCCCCTGTACTGAGTTGCACGCAGGCGCACTCAGCCTGCCACTCCTAACATGGCACATCAGCGCGGCACCCAGGGGCGGGGCCGCGGGCGGAAGTGGGTGTGACAGGGACGGGAGCCGAGAGGGCACTCGGAGGCGAGGTACTGGGCAGTGAGAGCCGCTGGGAGGGTCGAAGTCATGATCCCCCCACAGGAGGCTTCCGCCCGGCGGCGGGAGATCGAGGACAAGCTGAAGCAGGTGGGGCTGGAGCTGGGGAGGCGGGGGAGGAGGTGAGGGAGGGGGTCGAGATGCGGGCCGGGCCTCTACTCAGGGAGGCGTCGGGAGTGGGAGGGGGCCCTCCCTGTGAGGAGACCTAGTCTCCTAGGGGCGAGGCCGTGGATCTAGGACGCGGTGGTCTCCTTTAGCCTTCGGCTTCTGGTGATGTCCTTGCGTGCGCTCCCCCCAGGAGGAGGAGACGCTGTCCTTCATCCGAGACAGCCTAGAGAAGAGCGACCAGCTTACCAAGAACATGGTGAGTAACCCCTCAGCTGGGAGGGCTTCCAGACGCTGGAGGAGAACCCTGCGACCCGGTAGTTCAGGCACCTAAGGCCTGGGGGTGCGGGTCTGGGTAGTGGTGGTGGTAACCTGTGGGTTTCTCTAGCAACAGTATGACACGTCTCTTAACACTCCCTTCCCCTTGTCCGCCCCTTCACTGAGGATACTGCAGCCCCCACTGGCCTGGACTTTCTGCTTTCTGCCTAAGTTCTCCATTCTTCCTTCTCTCCTTCTGCAGACATTTAGTGAGACTGACTTAGGTGGGCTGGGTACTGGCCATGTGTCATCGTCAATTCAAGTGAGGGTTGGACGGCCGGGTTACCACTTCTGAGATTACTGAGGGCAGAAAAAGACTCAGCCTTCACCCCAGAGGGCTTGAGGTGTAGAATGAGCTCTGAAGTCAGAGAGATCTGGGGTCTAGTCCCCGCCCCTCCACTTATTTGTGTGTGGCCCCTGACAGGTAACTCTGAGCCTCAGTTACCTCCTCTGCTAAAACAGACGATGCCAACCTCCAGTGTAACTGTGAAGGTCATAGAAGCTAATGCATGCAGATGCATTTTGCATAGTACCTGGTATACAATAGGTCCTCAGTAAATATGAGTTTCCTTCCTTGTTCCTAGAGAAGACTGGAAAAGCACAGACTGAGCAGATACAAACTTGAGTATGTATTTAGTAACACAGTCATCAGGTGCTAGGCCTTACTTAATGAGATTCACTCTTAGAGAGAAAGGGTTTTGAAGGTACCAGCAATGCATTTGAGGCTACTCTGTATGAAACTACTTCCTGTTCAGTCCAGGAAAGCATCAGAGAGAATAGAGATTGAGATTTGGCTTCAAAGGGTGGAAGGGAAGCCATCCTGAGGTGATTATCTGAGGAGGAGTTAATTTAATGCTTGACTTGCCTTCAAATCAAACTTCAGCCAATTTATTTGGGCCACCTCCTATGTGCCAGGCACATGGTAGGTTCTGAGGATACAGTGGTGAACAGATATACCCTGTCCCTTCCCTCATGGAGCTTATTGTCTAGAAAACCAGAGAAGAGGCAGCAATTGCCAAAGACCTGGTGGGTGGCAGAAGCAGTGCTGGGACAACCCTGAGGCCTGAGAGCACGGAGCTTCCCCCCGCAGGTGTCTATCCTGTCATCCTTTGAGAGTCGCCTTATGAAGCTGGAGAACTCCATCATCCCTGTGCACAAACAGACGGAGAACCTGCAGCGGCTGCAGGAGAATGTTGAGAAGACTCTGTCCTGTCTGGACCACGTTATCAGCTACTACCATGTGGCCAGTGACACTGAGAAGATCATCAGGGAGGGGTGAGCTAGGGCCAGAAGGTCACATTCCTAACACCTCTTGCACCAGTGGCTGTAGGCCTTGGAAGGGAGGAGTAGAATATATTTGAGCCTCGAGTCCCCTGTGTTAATTCTCTTCTCCCCTTTCCAAATACCATTCTCTTGGTCCTTCCTCTTCAACTTCCATCTGCCCAGGCTAATAGGACTTTTCTCCTTTCCAGCCCCACAGGTAGGCTGGAAGAGTACCTGGGCAGCATGGCCAAGATTCAGAAGGCTGTGGAGTATTTCCAGGACAACAGCCCAGACAGCCCAGAGCTCAACAAAGTGGTAAGGGGCCAGCAGAGTGATGTGAGAGGTTTGGGGACACGAGTCATGGCCCTGGTCTCATGAGAGACACTGAACCAGCTTAAAAGAGAATATAGTAGAATAAACACAAGTATATAATACCATACACATACTGTAGGCATTAAGATCTCTGTCTCAGAAATTACACATATACATTTTTATTGCATCTTAATAATTTAACTAAATTATAAGTTAAATATGAAGTATAAGTTTAACATTTGATTTTTATAAATGCATGGGTTTTTTTTATTGTAGCAAAAAATACATAATATAAAATTTGCCTTTTTAACCATCTTTAAGGGAACAGTTCAGTGACATTAAGTACGTTCACACTGTCATATAACCATCTCCAGAATTCTTTTCATCATCTCAGACTGAAACCCTGTACCCATTAAACACTAACTGCCCTTTCTCCTCCCCACCAACCCCTGGCCATCATCACTGTACTTTCTGACTCAATGAATTTGACTAGTTAGGGGACCTGCATTCATGTTTTCATATTCAATTTTTTTGTGTCATATCTTTGTGTTTAAGTTTTGGGGTCTTTAGATCACCAGAGGGAGATGGAGAAGGGCTGGGAAGTGAGATTTACTCAATGCATTGAGGAAAGGAGAGAATGCAGACAGGAGAAAAGGTGGGAGCAGAGGCCCAGACATCCCAGCCACTGAGGAACATTAGAGGGCAGGCCAGCTTGGACCCCCAGTCACCTGGCACACCTTCCTGGTGGCACCACAGTTCTTGCCCTGAGGCGTGTGTCTTACCCAGAAGAGGGGGTGGGCTGGGGAACAAAGATGGGAAACTGGCTTTTCTCCCACCCAGAAAGCTGTTGCTTAGAACAGTGCCTCCCAGCTTTTCTCCCATCGTGGCTCCATCGGAAATGAGAATGTTTGTGTGGCACACTGGGGTAAAGTGGTAACTAGCCAGTGGTCTCTGGCTGCGCACAGCACCACCTGGCTACCCGGAGGACTGACAAGATCAATACCTTGGCACACCAGTAACGCAGTGGGCACACACCAGTAAAACCATAATACTGCAGCCCTTGAGTGGGCAGCCTGGACTCAGAGATTGGGATGCCAGGGGCTGGAGAACTTGATTCTTGAGGGTCTCTACCAAGTTTGGATCACAGAGTGAAGAGCTCTGTGCTAGAACTTGGGTGTGGGAGTGGATTAGAGAAGGAGAATACAAAAAGTATGCTATAGGTTTACCCTAGGGGACGTACTTTTCATTTAAGCAGAAATGCTCCAACTCCTCTCTCTATTTTTAAAACATCTTTACTGAGATATAATTCACATACCATAAAATTTACCCATTTAAAGTATAAAACGCAGTAGTGTTAGTATAATCACAGAGTTGTGCAACAACACCGGAATAAGTTTTATAACATTTTCATCGCCTAAAAAAAGAAGTCCATTGGCAGTCACTCTTCCTCCCTTCCCTTCCCCATTCACCCAGCCTCTGGTAATCACTCAGCTATTTTCTGTCTCTGTAAATTTACCTATCCTGGACTTCTCCTGAAAATGGAATCACACAATATGTGACCTTTTGTGTCTGGCTTCCTTCACTTAGCATAATGTTTTCAAGGTTCATCTATGTGGTAGCGTGTGGCAGTGTTTCATTCCATTGTATGGTTGAATAATATTGCATTGTATGGATCTGCCACGTTTTGTTTATCCATCCATCACTTGGACACTCCACTTTTTGGCTGTTACAAACAGTGTTGCTATGAACCCTTGTGTACGAACTTTTGTGTGGACATATGTTTTCAATTCTCTTATCTGCTCTGGATACCTGTCGCTTGTCAGATACATGATTTGCAAGTATTTCCTCTCATTCTGTGAATTGTCTTTTCACTTTTTTGATGGTATCGTTTACAGCACAAAAGTTTTTAATTTGATGTAGTCCAATTTATCTATTTTTTTTCTTTTGCAAACCTTTTTCTAACAAGAACACAAATTAATGGTACAATGAGAAAATAATCAGCTGATATCTGTGAAGCACCTACTTGTAAAACTCTGGGTTTCACCTATGAACATACATTTTGAGAGAACACAAGGGAAAGAAATCATCAGGGAAAGCTTCCCAGCGTTTGTTCTCTGGGAAAAAGGAAGTGAAGGCAGAGGAGGGCCGAGGCCCAGAATCAGGAAGGCAAAGGAAGGGGATGGGGAGGCGAGGGCCTGCCGAATGCTGGAACAGCCGTGGACCCTGTTTCTTCTTTCCCTCCTCTCTTCCTTCCTACTTCCCTGTAGAAGCTGCTGTTTGAGCGGGGGAAGGAGTCACTGGAGTCCGAGTTCCGCAGCCTGATGACCCGGCACAGCAAGGTCGTGTCCCCTGTGCTCATCCTGGATCTGATCAGCGGTGAGGATGACCTGGAGGTACAGGAGGAGGTGCCCCTAGAGCACCTGCCTGAGAGCGTGCTGCAGGACGTGATCCGCATCTCCCGCTGGCTGGTGGAATATGGCCGCAACCAAGGTGAGGTGTCCTGGGGAGGCGGGGGCCCAGGTGGCAGGGCCAGAGGGAGTGGACTTTGCCCTCTGTTTCTTTTTTTTTTTTTTTTGCGGTACGCGGGCCTCTCACCACCGTGGCCTCTCCCGTTGCGGAGCACGGGCTCCGGACGCGCAGGCCCAGCGGCCATGGCTCACGGGCCCAGCCGCTCCGCGGCATGTGGGATCCTCCCGGACCGGGGCACGAACCCGTGTCCCCTGCATCGGCAGGCGGACTCTCAACCACTGTGCCACCAGGGAAGCCCTGCCCTCTGTTTCTTTAATCCACCTGCATTTCTTTTAAAACAAAGGAGTTTAGTAGGAAACAATATGAGCAATAAGTCTACAGCTTATGTATCAAATTATGAATCTAGCTAAATTCAAGCTTTTTTTTTTTTTTTGTGGTACGCGGGCCTCTCACTGTTGTGGCCTCTCCCGCTGTGGAGCACAGGCTCCGGACGCGCAGGCTCAGCGGCCATGGCTCACGGGCCCACGGGCCCAGCCGCTCCGCAGCATGTGGGATCTTCCCAGACCAGGGCACGAACCCGCATCCTCTGCATTGGCAGGCGGACTCTCAACCATTGCACCACCAGGGAAGCCCCCAAACTTTTTTTATATACCTTACTTTCTTGTTGCTTTCCTTTTTTTGATTAATGATAAAAACTTCAAATAGCACAGAAAGGCTTAGGTGAAAAGCAAAAGTCCATCTCCCCACTTCCCTGATGCTTACAGTATCATAACCCAAAGATGAGTGCTGTTAAGGTTATTTATACCCTTCCAAAAAATTCTTTATGCCACTGTGTGTGTGTGAGAGAGAGAGAGAGAGAGAGAGAATAAATATGTGTGTATCTGCTCCTCGTTCCCAAGTGGAAGGGAGCATACTAAACACTCCCCTATGATTGTTTTTTTGGATTTTGCTTTCAACTTAGTAATATGTCTTGAGAGTGTTCCATATCAGTACGTGTATATTGCTTCATTCTTTTTGGCAGCTGCATAATATTCCATGTTATGTTGGTACCATCATTTCTTTAAATCCAGTCCCAGAATTTTTTTAAAAATCCCAAGTTAAGCAAAAAATTCAAAAAAAACCCCAACTGTAATGAATATTCAATTTTAAGCTTTTTAGCCCTCCACACTCTTCTTCTCTTTGTTAGTTTGTACACATACCAAGTTGTCAGTGTGCGTTATCACTATCCCTGCCTTCCCTCAAGGACTCTGTGGTGCCAGGTCTCAGGGCCGCTTGTACTGACCACATGGCATGTCTGTGGCTCATGAGCTGCACTGTGGGAGCTGAGGGCTCAGCAGGAGCTTTTCAGGGGCTCCCTTGGGATAAGCCGGAGGCCAGTGGATGCCTCCAGACCCCTCAGTCCCCTTCAGTCAGAGCCTCAGTGCTTTGTTCCATTTTTCACATTGGCGACACGCTCGTTGGGAACTGCTAAAATGTACCGTGGCATTCGTATCTTTTTCCTTGCTCGTTTGCATTTTTGGATTTTCCAGTTTTCCAGTATCGACAAATAGTGCTGCAGTGAGCACAATTGTATGGCTTGCTTTTCTTATTTAGGAAGTTCTCTGAGATATTTTCTCAAAGGTGCAATTATCAGGCAGAACTGTCTGAACAGATCTGTAACCTTCTTTTTTTTTTTCTTTTTTCTTTTTTGCTTTATAACAAATTTAATCAGTTATACATATACATATGTTCCCATATCCCCTCCCTTTTGCGTCTCCCTCCCACCCTCCCTATCCCACCCCTCCAGGCAGTCACAAAGCACCGAGCTGATCTCCCTGTGCTATGCAGCTGCTTCCCACTAGCTATCTACCTTACGTTTGGTAGTGTATATATGTCCATGCTGCTCTTTCACTTTGTCACAGCTTACCCTTCCCCCTCCCCATATCCTCAAGTCCATTCTCTAGTAGGTATGTGTCTTTATTCCTGTCTTACCCCTATGTTCTTCATGACATTTTTTTTCTTAAATTTCATATATATGTGTCAGCATACAGTATTTGTCTTTCTCTTTCTGACTTACTTCACTCTGTATGACAGACTCTAGGTCCATCCACCTCATTACAAATAGCTCAATTTCATTTCTTTTTATGGCTGAGTAATATTACATTGTATATATGTGCCACATCTTCTTTACCCATTCATCCGATGATGGACACTTAGGTTGTTTCCATCTCCGGGCTATTGTAAATAGGGCTGCTATGAACATTTTGGTACATGTCTCTTTTTGAATTATGGTTTTCTCAGGGTATATGCCCAGTAGTGGGATTGCTGGGTCATATGGTAGTTCTATTTGTAGTTTTTTAAGGAACCTCCATACCTTTCTCCATAGTGGCTGTACCAATTCACATTCCCACCAGCAGTGCAAGAGTGTTCCCTTTTTTCCACACCCTCTCCAGCATTTATTGTTTCTAGATTTTTTGATGATGGCCATTCTGACTGGTGTGAGATGATATCTCATTGTAGTTTTGATTTGCATTTCTCTAATGAGTAGATCTGTAACCTTCTTGCCATCTTGAGTTCGTCTCCGGGTAGGTGGGGCCAGTCGACTGACCCATCGAAAATCCCACAGCTGTTTGTTCTTCATTAGCTTTATTTATCTTAGCTATTTGACAGGGTTTTCACAATCCTCTAATTTTTTAAAATTTGCATTTCATTCATGGCTAAAGAAATGGTATGTTTTTTAATTCAGTGACACTTGTTGTCTCTTTACCGCATATAAATTGCTCACATCCTTTGACCCCCTTACCAAGTTGAAGCTGGATGCTAACTTTACATTTTTTTTAATCTAAAAAACCTTACTGTGGACTTCCTTGGCAGTCCAGCGGTTAAGACTCGGCACTTCCAGCGCAGGGGACATGGGTTCAATCCCTGGTCAGGGAAGATGCCATGTGGCATGGCAAAAAAAAAAAAAAAAAAAAAACCTTACAGGGAATTCCCTGGCGGTTCAGTAGTTAGGACTTGGCACTTTCACTGCCAGGGGCCCGGGTTCAATCCCTGGCTAGAGACCTAAGATCCCACAGGCCACACGGCGCGGCCAAAAATAAATAAATAAAATTAAAAAATAACAACTAACTGTTGGTTCTGTTGGGGGATACTTTCCCTTTTAAGCCTTTGATTTGGGACGGACGAGGCCATGTGGGAGGCCGCTAGGAAGGGGGTAGCAAGGAGCAGTGGCGGGCACCACTGCTGCCCTGCGGAGCTGCGTCTGGAAGTGAGAGGGAGGCCCTGGGCCAGGCAGAGGCAGGGACCCCAGCTGTCGCCCATCTCTCCTCAGACTTCATGAACGTCTACTACCAGATCCGCTCCAGCCAGCTGGACCGCTCCATCAAAGGCCTGAAGGAGCATTTCCGGAAGAGCAGTTCTTCGTCCGGGGTCCCCTACTCCCCTGCTGTCCCCAACAAGAGGAAGGACACACCTACCAAGAAGCCGGTCAAGCGGCCAGGTGAGTCCCCACCCTGGCCCACCTCAGAACCAGACAGAAGCTCTGTGGGACCCGGGTTGCCTTTGGCCACCCTGGGGGTAGCAGCTGCTACAGCTTGACCTCACAGCGACCCCCAACTATAGGTACGCAGGACAGAAAGCAGGTGTCTGCCCACCTAGCAAGGCCCCATCCGGTGAGCTTCCCTCTACCCAGCCGAGTCTGGGGGCTACATAAGTGTCCTTGGAGTGGAGGGTCACAGGCACGGAGAGGTGGGCTGACAGGGGTGCCGGGGCAGAGCCCCTTGCTGGACCCCCTTCTCCTCCCTGCGTCAGGAGGCCAGGCACGCTGCTGCCGCCAAAACCGTGGACGGCACTGCAGCCGTCACCTTGCAGAAAGCCAGGGTGGCTTGAAGAAGTGGATAGGGGAGAGTTTCCACTTTCACAGTCACCCAGAAAGGAAAATAACCCCACGCCTTCTTCTCCAAAGAACTTAATCCGGCTTTTGGGCCCCACTCGAAAGTTAGTGCCTTGCGGCGGGAGAGTCAAGGGAGGGGTGTTGAGGTGGGAGACACCTGGGCTGTGGGCGTTGGTATCCTGGGCGAACAGCTCACTGTCTGTCCTTCTTCCCGTCATCATGTCCCCTGTAGTCTACGCTCCAGGTAAACAGTGTTCCTGGGTGTCAGCTTCCGCTTGGCAAGCCTGGCTGTGTCTGGCTGCTGAGAGGTGTGGCCCTCGAGAGGCTGGGGTATTCCAGGGTGAGGGGCTGCTGCAGGCCCCAGGGAGAGAGCCAGTGAGGCTGGGGGCTGCTCCCACCCTAGCCTTCCCTGTCCAGCTGCTGCTGTGGGCACACACCCCACGTGCCCTGGCAGGACCCGCCCCTCATGACGGCGTTTTCCTTACCTGCCCCTCAGAAAACGAAGGACCTGTTGACAGTCGCCGCGAGCATCTGCTCCTTCTCAGGCCTTTGTTCAGGCTTCGGAGATACGGCTGAGCCGAGGGTGCCTACAGGGGCGCAGGGGAATAGAGCATAAGGGAATCTGGGTGGCCCCAGCAGGAAGAGCCCTGCCTTCCCCCTCCCCAGTGTGGATATCCTGGCCGACCCCCTGGGGAACCTGCCACAAACGGTGACCCTACTAAGCCAGCCTGCGCAGCCGCAGCTGGCTGCACCTGGGCCTGTCCGTCTCTGTGCCTTGGTTCCGGGAGGCTGCGAGGCTGCCTGGGCCTTGGCCGGTCTGTGCTCTCTTCCCCTCTGTCTCTTCTCTAATGGGCCCAGTGGAGGCCCCAGGACCCAGTCTGCATGCAAGAGTGCTGCTGGCCGTGCAGGGAGCAGGGATCTGATCTCGGGGCCCCCAGTGGGCCTAATCTAGCTTGGCTTAGAGCCCCAAGAGGAAAACTCGGGCTCTGAGCGTCCCTCTGGTTTCTGTGGGGTTTCAAGAGTTGTCAGGAGCTGGGGGGCTCAGGACTGACGTCAGGAACTAGGGAATCAAGCCCCTGGGACATCAGTTCCCAGCCCTTGAGGAGAGGAGCAGGGAGGCCTCGGTGGGTAATGAAGCACCGACCTCAGCGTCGTTCGTGGTCATTGTGCTCCTGATGGGTTTGGCGGCTGCCGGATCAGTGTCCCCAGCCTATGTCCACGCGAGCATACTGGCGAGGCTCCTGGAGGCCCGGCGGGCACACCTGCTCCTGGTCGGTTGTGGGGCAGGGCACTGACTCGCTCATTAGCGGGGCTGCTCACTGAAGGGGCAGAACCCAGCGAGACAGATGCTGAGCCCAAGCCCCAAACCTGGTCATTAGTAACTACTTGCGGTTGGTGCAAACAGAAAGAAACGAGCCTCTCCAGATGCTGTCCCTTCTCTGCTAGCCTTCTGGGGAGCTGCCAGGACCCAAGAAGCCTCACTGTGTTCAGAGGTGCAAGGGGGCACCTGGGAGTCCCCAGGGAAGAGGGACGGAGTTACACTCATGGGTGCCTCCCCTGCCCCAGTACATTTTATTAACAGGGCAGCTGTACACATCTGTTTTAAATGCTGTTTTATTTCCCCACGTTTTCTGCCCTGCGATGTCTCGTTCCCACAGAGGTAGCTGACCCTGGAGGCTGTGGGCGCTGCAGTTTTGTTTTCATTGTTCTCACTTGTGATACTAACTGTTGGTTTTTTCCCCCCATGCCAAGAGCATGTGCCCTTTCCTGCTGCCCTCCCTCCTGCTCTCTGTGTGATGGCTCCTATTAACTTCTTTTTGGCTTTTGAGTTTTTCCCAATTGCTTTGGTGGTTTGGGTCCCTCCCCTGGTGTATGGGGCCAGTCTGCCTCTGGGTCTCCAAGCCTTCCGTCTTGGGCGCTGCTGTCCCAGGAAGCTCAGTCCCATTTCACCAACTCCTGGGTGCTGCTTTCCTTTGGCTACTGTTTAGCCGCGTCCCAGCACTGAGCATGCCCGGAGAACTCTGCCTGCCCTTTGGGGAGGAGCCATGGGCCTGCCCGCTTCAAGGTACCCCCAGGCTCTGCCACTTGGTTTCGCCTTCTAGGTGTGAGAGCTCCATCGCTAGCTCCTCCATCCCAGGCCCTTGTCTATTTCTGAGTTAAGTGCCACTCAGTACTGTTTTTTATTTTTGGCTTCTCCTGGTGGATCTTGGCCCATCTCATCTCCTTCACCCTCTGCACTTCTTAAAATGAACTCAGATCTGGAACAGTGAGGGTCGCTGGCAGGATCAGGAGCTCCACTGGGGGAAGGAAATGTGTCCGTTCCTCCATCTCCTTCCGCGGGGCCTCCGGCGGGCCCGGGAGAGGCCTGCTGGGAGAGATGGTACCCGGGCGTGCTCTCTGCTGGGGGTGGGCGTGGGCCTGGGGGGCAGGTGGAGGGCTGCTGCTGTTTTCTCTCACTCGTTTCCTAGGTCTTCTTATCTCCTCTCTGTGTGGCTCTGGTGACAGGGACGATCCGTAAGGCTCAGAACCTTCTGAAACAGTATTCCCAGCATGGTCTAGATGGGAAAAAGGGGGGCTCTAACCTCATTCCTCTGGAAGGTAATCATCCTGTGTTCCTCTCCTCTTCCCTCCTCCTCCACCGTGTGTCCACTCACGTGGTAGGGCAGAGCCTCCAACCCCCCAGAGGGCCTCGGGCGCAACCCTGAGAGGGGACCAGGGGTGGGAACTGAGGTCCTGGGCCTCTGACCCCAGCTGGCTCGGGGGCAGCTTTCATGGCCCTCGGCCTGGTCCTGTCTGGCTGACGGCAGCTCTGCCCTCCCGGAGGCTTCCCGCTCCCTCCCCTCTGTCTCTGTCCTTGTCTCCTGTTTGAACTCAGAGAAAGTTTTCTGTCACGGGCAGCCCTTTCACGCTCAGACCAGCAGTGGCAGGACCAAGGCGGCCGAGGCCTCCTGGCCGCCCCCCTCCACCTGAAAGGCGAGCATGTGCCACAGGGGACAGGCAGCCCGTACACCATGTCCCTGCCTCCCTCTCATCAGAGGAAGGACAGCCCTGCCCTAGTGGACCAGATCCGCCTTCAAAAGAATGACCCTGGGGGCAAAAAGAAGCCTGTCCCCATTCATTGGGCAGTGACATTTCTCTAACTGGATCTCTCCCCAAATATGGTGAGATAAACCCCCTGGGGCTGAGCATCAGACCTTCCGCAGCTGCTGGAAACTTAAGAAACCCGGCTTTCTCTTAGCCTCCAGGCTTGGGGAAACCAGCTCCCGAGGATGGTCCGGGGCACTGCAAGTCAGGCTTGAAACGGCTGTTCCCAAGGTGGTCTGAGCAGAGGAGGGGCTCAGAGCCCTCTCCAATGCCCCTTCCTCTACACCCCATCTCACATCCCCCCCTGGAGATCGAGGGCTTCTTCCCAGTCCCCCGAGAGGCAGCCACCCCGCCCCTGGATAAACGCTGCTTGTGTTTGCGGCCGACGTCTCGCTAGGTCACGAGCATGATTTCCGAGTTAAGCACCTGTCCGAGGCCCTGAACGACAAGCACGGGCCACTGGCCGGTGAGTACTGCAGCCCAGCCCGAGGGCAGCCGCCGCTGCATTCACGGCCGTCCCCAGAGGGCCTGTTCCGGCCTGGCCTAGCCGGCCGCTCCGCTCCAAGGATGAGCCCAGCCTACTCGCCTCTCTCTCTCTCCGGTCTGTCTCTCTTTTGGGCACTAGGTCCCCTTGCCTCTCTCCAGGTGGGAGTGCACGCCTGGCTCTCAGGGCCTGGGCCAAGGGCAGAAGTTGCCGCCACTCGGAAGGTGGGCAGAGAGGGCAGACGGGCCCCTGGAGGGCAGGGAGCACCAACACCTGACTCCAGCGATGGCTCCAAACCTCTGACTCCTCGGAGCCCGTCCCTCGGCACATAGGACCAGGTTGCCAGCAGGCACCCCTGCCCCAGCCTCCAGTGCAGTAGCGGGATCCTGTCTCCTGCTGGGGGAGCTGACAACCAGGGAGCCCTCCCCCTCTGAGGCTCATTTTGCCTCTTGTCCAGTTTTGACGCCATGCCAGCTAGCCTTATGGACCAGAGCCCACTGCCTTTTTATACGTTCCAGAAGGCCTGGCGGGGCTGGTATCTGGCTCCAGAGGCCCAGCATTTTCGGAGATGGATGACCACTGTGCCTGCC
This sequence comes from Mesoplodon bidens, assembly GCF_964165515.1. Lineage (NCBI taxonomy): Eukaryota > Metazoa > Chordata > Mammalia > Artiodactyla > Ziphiidae > Mesoplodon > Mesoplodon bidens. The sequence goes on along the minus strand of NC_138179.1, from coordinate 39,591,492 downwards.
TCCTTGAGGTGGACGCGGCCACTTGCCCATCCCTGGGTGTCCTCTTCCCAGTACAATTCAGAATCCTCAGTCTTGGGGTCAGGCGTGTCTTATCCAGGAAGTCGATTAGGGGATCTTCTTATCCTTTTTATCCATCTCCCCAACACCTCTCGTACCTGACATTCTGGAACAAAGGCTGGTCTCAGCCCGTTTTCCCCCTCGCACCCTGTCGGGCCTGCTGGAGTTCTCTCAGCTTTCTGCCGGCACAGTCTTCTTCCCCATCTGCTGCTAGTCTGGCTACAGGCCAGGAACTGGGGAGACTCGTGCCCCACCCCCCAGCAGGGAGAGGGTCTGCCCCAAGCCAGTAGCTCAGCGGCGCTGCTTTTCCCCCAGGGAGAGATGACCTGCTGGACGTGGAGACCGACGCCTACATTCACTGCGTCAGTGCCTTTGTCAAGCTGGCCCAGAGCGAGTACCAGCTGCTGACGGATGTCATCCCTGAGCACCATCAGAAAAAGACCTTTGACTCTTTGATACAGGTCCTGCCCCACCCGACCCTGCCCCTGGGCCCTGACCAGATGCCCCAGCAAGAGCTGTCACTTTGGAAGCTTGAGTTTGGTCCAGGCATGCGGTCCATAGCCCTCAAGTCCAGCCACCACCTCCACCTCCCGTCCTGGGGATCTGTCCTGGGTGGCGTGTCCTGGTCGGGACCTCCCCATTGGGGGCATACTTCCCCCACGCCCCTCCAGGTGCCCTCACCGTCCCTGGGAACCGGCTGTCTGCCCCCTCCCCTGAGCCCTCTCCCTGCCCCGCTCTCTCAGGATGCCCTGGACGGGCTGATGCTTGAAGGGGAGAACATTGTGGCTGTTGCCCGGAAGGCCATCATCCGACACGACTTCTCGGCTGTGCTCACCGTCTTCCCCATCCTGCGGCACCTCAAGCAGACCAAGCCTGAGTTTGACCAGGTGCTCCAGGTATGTGGGTGAGGATGCCCTTGGGGACACTGGGAGGAGGAATCCTGCTGCCCGGCACGGCCTCCCAGGAGAACTGTGTTCTCTACCCCCACGCGTCTGCTCCGAGGGTGAGTGGCGGCAGCTTCCTCGGGGCCCCGGGCATGTGGAGGTGCTCTCAGGGTGAGTGAAGAGGGGAGACAGTCCCCTGGGGTGAGGGGCTGGGAAGGAGCAGGGCCCCAGGCACAGCCTATATAGCTGGGTTCTGGCGCCCTGTGCAGCCATGTGCTTCCTCAGGGGACGGCCGCCAGCACCAAGAACAAGCTGCCCAGCCTCATCACCTCCATGGAGACCGTTGGAGCCAAAGCGCTGGAGGACTTTGCTGACAACATCAAGGTGCTCTCTCTCCCTCTGCTGCCATGCAGGACGGCCCGTGGGGCTGTGGGCAGGGCCACCCGTGACCTGGCTTGGAAACTCTTTCTGAAAGCAGGCCTCCAAGAGGGGCGGGCCTGCCCTGTGGGGAAGCCGGCCGTGCTGCTAGTCTCCAGTCAGTGCCCATGGGCCTCCCTTTCTTCCCCAGGGGCTCCAGAGGCCTCCACCCTGGGCGTTAAGCTCCTGCCCCGCTTTTCCCATCTAGTCATGTCCGTATGTCTGTCCCGCTCACCTTTGTGCCCCAGGGGCATCCTGACACCTGTCTGCCAGGAGGTGGCGCCATGAGCCCGCAGACTGGGGTGTGGGGTGGGCGCGAGACTCCCTGGGAGCTGCTTCAGGGAGTCAGGCTGTTCTTCCCACAGAACGACCCGGACAAGGAGTACAACATGCCCAAGGATGGCACTGTGCACGAGCTCACGAGCAACGTAGGTGCTGCCCAGAGGCTCCTGGGGTGGGGAGGGGGCGCAGGTGGCAGGATGGACTGCAAGGTGCTTAGTACCCCCAGCAGACAGAGCCTTTCCCAGGAGGCCAAACCCACAGGGTGAAGCACGAAGTTTGCAGCCACCCTTTTCGCTGGGCAGGCCCGTGGCCCTGTACCTGTCCTGGAATGGTCAGGGGGTGAACTGTAGGAGGTGATCTGACCTTTGGGTCCTGCCCTTGACCTTCTTCCTGGACCTGTTTTCTCCCCACGCAGGCTATCCTCTTCCTGCAGCAGCTCCTGGACTTCCAGGAGACGGCGGGCGCCATGCTGGCCTCCCAAGGTACTTGGCCCCTCCCAGCGGGGCCCCGTGCCCCACTCCTCCCTCTGGCCTGGAGACGTGGGGTTAGCCCCCTCTGGGTGAGGAGATTTCCCCCACCCTGTGGAGTGGGAAGGAGATGTGGCCTGTGGCGGGACCCCCAAGCTGCTTGGGCCATCTGGGCCCAGCCTCAGGAACGCAGCCGGGATGTGACTACCTTTCCTGCCTCCGTGCCCTTTCGGCTCCCTCCACTGTCCTCACTCTGGAGAGCAGAACTCACTGGTTTGGAGATGCCCTTCCCGCCCCGCCCCTCCTTCTGCATTTCCCCACCTCCTCTTGTGTTGCCTGTCCTCCTAATTAGGCCAATACAGCTGACCCTTTACAGCTGGCATCTCAGGGCCAGCCTGGTGTCTTCCCGTGACTGTGACTGCTGTCCTGGGACGGGGGCTCAGGAGGTTAGCACGTGGGGAAGAGCACGCTTCCGAGCACTGAGACCCAGCGCAGCTTGTTGGGCCCTCAGGCCTTCCCTCTTCCCCCCAGTCTAGGGGCAAGGAGCCAAGGTGCAGCCTCTGGCCTGTGGTTCTCCAGATGTCCACTTTCCAGTGTGTCGCTGGCCTTCAGGGGTCCAGCCTGGGCTGTCCTGCTGTCTGTTTCTGGCGTCGCGGGGAGTAGTCTGCTTGGCTCGGGTGTTGCGGCCATTTCTAACCTGTTTTTGCACTTTGCATCTTTCTCCCTCCTTTGTCTCTCCCCCCTTCCCCTCTGTGCACACTGCCTCTCACTGCGTAGTTCTTGGGGACACATACAATATTCCTTTAGACCCCCGAGGTAAGCAGCAGGGCTCTGCAGCCCCATCCTTCCCCTCTGAAGCCCCATGAGTGAGGTTCCCTGGGGACAGAGGCACCTGGACAGACTCAGGACCCCAGTAGGAGCGGGGTCAGAGGGGACACGGGTTCCTTCCGGGTGCTCCCAACCCTCTCAGCTCCCTGACGGCCACTTTCTGTCTCTGGGTTTCTCCGGGCAGCATCCTGCTGTGTCCAGCATCCTGAGTACACCCTTCAAGCTGGTCTAGCGCCTCCCTGTCCCCTTCCTCCCCCATCCGCTCCCTTCCCCCCTTGGCCTTCTGCTCTGTGCAGCCAGCAAGTCTGTTCAGAAGGCCCTGGTAGAGGAGGTTGTAGGCAGTGGGGGTGAAGGTGGAGAGGCCATGGGGGGCCTATTCTAAGAGTCTGTTGCTGACAAATGGAAGAAGTGGGCCTTGTCGGTACCCCCAGCATGGGTCAGGGGCTGGGTTGCAGAGGCTGTCCCGTTCCTGTCCTGCCAGCCTTCCTGCTGGCCCTGGGCCAGCTCATTACCCCCGCCAGCCGAGACCATGGAGGCGCCGGCCCTGGGTTCCAGGAAGAGTCCCAGGGAGCACCCCCCGCAGCGGGAAGGGAGCCCTGTAGCTCAGCACGTCCCCAGCTCTGCCCGAGGGAGGCTCGGGCCCCTCCCAGGGTTTCCTCAGCCGCTCCGCGGGCCTAGGGGAGGCCAGAGAGGGTCTCGGCTGCTGCCACTGCTGTGGTAACAGGACTCCTCCTCTCACAGAGACCAGTTCCTCAGCCACCAGCTACAGCTCCGAGTTCAGCAAGCGCCTCCTGAGCACCTACATCTGTGAGTGCACCCCGCCAGCCAGCAGCCTCCAGCCCCCCGCCTCCCTGCCTCCCTGCCTCTTCCCTTCCGTCTCCTTTTTGTGCTCTCCTGCTAGTCCAGGTCCTGCTCCTGAGCACCAGCGCCCCGACTTTTAGAATTGCAGCCTGACCTCTGGTTGGGGGGCCACGGGGGCTCGGCAAAAGCCTCCCAAGGCTGGCGAGGCTGGTGGGGTCTCGAGTCCGGGAGGAACAAGGAGCGACGGGTGGGAGTTGGTCTGTGGGCCCCAGGATTGGGTCGTTTGGGTCAGACTGCCACGGGAGGCGTGACCACGTCCTGCCCTGTGCAGGCAAAGTCCTGGGCAACCTGCAGCTGAACTTGCTGAGCAAGTCCAAGGTGTACGAGGACCCGGCTCTGAGCGCCATCTTCCTGCACAACAACTACAACTACATCCTCAAGGCCCTGGAGAAGTAAGTGGCTACGGGTGCTGGCCTGCAGCTCTCACCCGCCCCTGCCTGGCCTGCCTGGGCTGGCTGTGCCCCCTCGTGTCCAGGGCGGGGAGGGCGCCGCTTTACCCTTCCCAGTCCCAGGACCCAGGGAGGTGGGAGGCAGGCCCCACTGGTGTTGCTGCAGAGGCCGGCAGCCTTTCTGTCATTCTCTCCTCTCTCGCCTGCTTCCACCCCAGGTCTGAGCTGATCCAGCTGGTGGCCGTGACCCAGAAGACTGCCGAGCGCTCCTACCGCGAGCACATCGAGCAGCAGATCCAGACTTACCAGCGCAGGTGGGCCTCCGCCCACCCTCCCGCTCCCCGACCTGTGTCCCCACCAGTAACGCTTCCTTCTCAGAGCCTCGGGATGCTGGGCCCAGTCAGAGTGGGCTCAATGACGGGGAACTGCCACCCTGTGAACCCCAATCCTCTGCTTGTTTTTTAATCACACTCGTGGGGTGGAGAAGGGTAGTTGCCAAGGGTGACGACTAAAATGGTTGAAGGGCTGCCCGTCAGAGATGTGGGTAACGTTTAGACCAAGGGACTCACAAGGTCCCTTGAACTTGGCTGAGCCTCACTCTACAGGGCTCTCTCTGCCCCTCTCCTCCTGTTTCTTAGTTTGTGCGTCTCCCTCTCCCTTTGGGTGTTTCTTCCCCGTGACCGTATCTCCCTCTGCTTTCCCGTTTATCTGTCCTCCATTCCCTCTTTGCTCATCTGCTTCTCCATCTTAATTGGCCATGATATCAACGTGAAGTGTAGTTGGTAGTGTTTGTTCAATTTATTGAATGTTCTGTTTCCTGTTCTTAATTTTAAAAGCGAGCAGCTTGAACGTTTTTATTCCCAAGGAAAAAAATCTCAGCTGTGTTTTGCTTAGTTACAACCCAGACTGATCCCTGCCCTCACCCTCTCCCCCAGTAGATCAAGAGATTTTTAAAAAACAAAACAATCGAGCCTCAGGGAAGGAGCAGCTGCCTGAGGCTGTCCCTTCTCTGCCCTCTGCTTCCCTCCCTGCCTGGCAGTTGGTTAAAGGTGACTGACTACATTGCTGAGAAGAATCTACCCGTGTTCCAGCCCGGAGTCAAGGTGGGCTGAAGGCCTGGGCTGGAAAGGGATGTCTAGCAGATGTGGTGCTTTCTGTTGTGTCTCTGGGAAAAAACAGACAACTGGGATGAGAAAGCAAAGGACGCATATGGCCATCCGGGCAGCAGGGGAGAGGGCTGGGCTTGGGGTTTGGGGAAGGAGCAGGGGCAGGATGATTCTGCTCTGAGGGACGCTTTCTCTGCCGTCTCCCCTGGCCCCCCAGCTTCGGGACAAGGAGCGGCAGGTGATCAAGGAACGTTTTAAGGTAAGTCGGGATCCTGCCCGCTCCACTGATCGCTGCTGCTACTGTAGCAACACAGACTCAGACATTTATCTTTGGGTCACTTCTGTTTCCACTGTTTTGGTGACCAGGGCTTCAACGATGGCCTGGAAGAATTGTGCAAGATACAGAAGGCCTGGGCTATTCCCGACACGGAGCAGAGGGACAAGATCCGCCAAGCCCAGAAAAACATTGTTAAGGAGACCTACGGGGCCTTTCTGCACAGGTTAGCCCTCCGTCTCTGCCCTGCCAGCCCCACGCTCCCCGCTGCCCCGGCTGGACCACTGGGCCCTTCTCTTCTTCAAGGAAACCTGGAGAGGGTGGTGGGTTTGGGTGGCAGATCCAGTGCCCAGGGCTTTGGTGTGGGGCCAGACCCGGACATCACCCAGGGGCACCCCGTCGGGAGGGCCTTAGGCTGAGGCAGAGCTGGGGAGGGGCTGGGCGTCCCCACTGACCTCAGCGCCCGGTCAGGTACGGCAGCGTGCCCTTCACCAAGAACCCTGAGAAGTACATCAGGTACCGCGTGGAGCAGGTGGGCGACATGATCGATCGCCTCTTCGACACCTCCGCCTGAGCCGCCGCCGCCCCTGCCTGCTCTGCCGGGCCAGCCGTGTTAGCGGACAGATAAACCAGTGTTAACTTGCCTCTGGGCCCGGTGAGCGTGGCGTCCTTTGACACGGGGGTCTTTCTCCACCACCCCGACCAGGAGCCCCGTCCCGGAGCCCTCGGGTCCCGGTTTGCCCTTCCTCTCGCAGCCCCCAGTCCCTGCACAAGCAGCGCTCTCCCGGGACTCGGGGCTTCCCCCGCACCTTGGGTTTCGTGACCCTGACTGCAGCCCGCAGGGGCCACATGACGGCTTCAAGGCAGGAAGGACAGAGAAGGGAGACGGAGGTCTGTGCCCTCAGCCGCCTCGTGTCGACAGGAGCAGGAGAGCGGAGCACGCCCACCCCCGAGCCAGCTCGGACTTGAGGATGGAGAACCCCCTTCAGCCCAGGCGTGAGGGTTGGGCTCGGAGGAGCAGGCCACACTGCAGCCACAGGGCCTGGAGAAAGGCAGGCAGGGTTGACCCGCTCTCGGATTCAGTGCAGAGATTCACCGCATTCCCCATCCCCGCAGTCCTGCGGTCTGGGGGGTTCTGCCCCCGAGGCATCACCCCCCCACCCCGGGGCTGGAGCGGGAGTGTTGTCTCCCCTGCCCTCTGGGGGCCAGCGCTCTGCAGGACTTCACAGCACGAGTTCTGACCAGCCCGTGCCTGGAGCCAAGCAGCAGTGGTTGCAGAGGAGCAGTTAGGCTGCGTGTGGGGACTGGGGGACCAGTGAGGCGACCTGGGGCAGAGTGGGGGTCGGGGGGCGTGAGATGGGCCCCACCTACTTCGATAGGAGTGAACAGCTGAGCTCAGTGAAGACAGACCCCTGAGGCGCCCTTGCACTGGGATGATGGGTTTATTCCACACTCCTTGCTTGCATGCTAACAGAAGGGAGCGCTCAGGGTGGCCTGGGGTCCTCCAGGCTTAGGGAAGAGAGTGGACCTCCCTCCCCACCTCTTTCCTGAGACCCTGTCACAGCCCAACCCCTCAGGTCTGTAGCCCCAGGCCCTGCCACTTACAGCCTGGGCCACCCACCGTGGGGTGCAGCCTCACCAGGGGCTGGGTCCGACTTGCATGTCGCCCACATCCAGAGCACAGCGAAGATGAACTGGCTACACAGCACCCCTGCCACGTACACCAGGAAGAAGATGTGATCAGCAGCCTCAGCCCAGCTCCTCCTGGACCCCGTTACTCCTCTGGAGGCTTCTGTGTGGGGAGAGGCAGGAAAAGGAGGTGTACTTCAGGGCTCCCCTGACATGCACGCTTTCCCGGAGCAGAAGGGTGAATCCCAGGAGGTGCCAGTCTGTATTTCTCCCTTCGTTAGAGTCACAACTAATGAATGTTTGGGTCTGGCCCATTCTAGGTCATCTTGAGTTGAAAAAACGTCCCACAAGAGAGGCTCTGCAAGGCAGAGGGTTATCCCAGGGAGTCTGAAGTCACCCGGGCCTTTAGGGAGGCTAACCCTGCTCCCTGCTCCAGACCTGCTGCTTCCAAGGGCAGCTGTGGTGGAACCCAGGGACAGTGGAGCCAGCAGAGTGCATGCAGGAACCTCTAAACAGCCTGGTAACCCACAACCCCAGCCCGTCAGCTTTGCCCCTAGGCCTCTTTTCTCAGCAGCCCCCAACGAACGGGCCCCAGGCCCTGCCCACCTTCAGGATTAGGCCCTGGGTTCCCACAGTCATGCTGCTCCCCGCTCAGGACTGGGCTGGGGCTGCTCTCAGCCCTGAGGTTGCTGTGGGCCAGCAGCCCGGACAACAGCACAGTCTCTGTGGTGCTGATGAAGAGCAGCAGCAGGGCAGTGAAGTAGTGAACTGGGGAGGTGGGCAGGGAGGGGAGGCCAGGGGCCAGGTCCGGCCTTGAGAGCCCAGGGACCTGAGCAGAGGCACCCCGGCTTGGGCGACAGCAGGTGCAGGCAGAATGAGGTGGGCCCAGCACAACGTGGTCCTGCCCCCGGCCAGGCGAGGGTGTGGGCCTTACTGAGCGGCGGGTTGCAGGAGAAGCTGGGCAGGGCCTGAACCGGGGAGCAGTGGAAGACGAGGTAGCCCAGCAGCAGGGTCACCTTGTAGGCAATGCACTCTGTCCGGAGGGGCAGCAGCGCCCCGCACAGGTCAGCCAACAGCAGTGCCTCCCCGGATACCAAGAGCGCTATGACGGCCTTTAGCGCTGTGTTCTGCAGGCGCAACTGGAAGGAAGAAGGTCGGGGCTTTCCAGTGGGGGTTGCGCAGGGGTGGACATAGAAGGGGGACGTCACGGCCTCTGGGCAGTTGGTTGGAGGCAGCTGTTCTGCGCACCAACCCTGGAGCCTTGGACTTGGCACGCCCCCACCCCAGGTTCAGCAAACACCTGAAGACAAAGCCCAGGACCCAGCCCCGCCCACCTTGCACCTGCCTAGGCTTCCCGGTCCTGCTCCATTTCCACCACCTGGAACCAATCATCACACTCAAGACCCATCAAGCAGACCAGGGAAGCAGGGGACCCCTACCCAGACACACACACTTTTCTCTGACACTGTCCTTCCAGTCTGGCCAGGTGCAGCCTGTTTCCACAGCAGGCACTGCCTGGCTAAATACCCGGACCCTTACCAAAGTGCTCTGTGCTCAAAGACCTGAAGTGGGCACACCCTTGGGTTATCCTGCCTCTCCTCAAACACTGAACTAATTTCATGTAAAAAGCTTGGCTCAAGAACTCCGGGAGTGGGGCAAACCTGGGGACAGGTAGAGGCTAGCTCCTGACCAAAGCTTGGGGGCATTTTTGTTCGGGGCGGGATTCTCAGCCTGCCCCGGTCCAGCAGTGCCTTAGAACCTCTGCTGTGTGCCCCAGAGCAGGACTGATGGGTGTGCGGGTGACTTTCCTGACCTGAGGATAAACCAAGCCCTTGGAGACCGGATCCCAGATAGCTGCAGTGAAGGAAGGAAACCCAAAGGCTGAAGGTGGGTAGGCACTGATCTGGCTGGCGTGACTCCAAGGGACCCCAGGGAGCTGGGAACAGGCAAGGACCCGCCACCCGCAGGCGCATGAACGCTACTAGGAACACACAGTGTCCAAGTCTGTCATCGACCGGTTTATCGAGCGCGCTGAAACACTCAGCCCGCCTTTGTCGCGCTCACTGGCGGCTGCTGGTTCCCCGATCTATATACATCTGGCGCTTCCGCATGGCCACGTGCAAAGAGCCTTCGGTTGTCCCGCGCTCCCCAGCCTCAGTTAGGGATTTCTACACGGACTTTACTCTGCCGCCTTCGGTGCGGGCCGCCCTCTTACCTTGTAACTAGGGAAGGCACCCGCCCTCATTTATCGAGAGCTCCCCTGTGAAGTCGTAGAGCCTCGTGAGATACGCGGAGACACGGCGCACCAATGCACGCGGAATGGATTGCGCGTTTTATTAACAGATGAAACTCCCTCCACGATCCCCCGACCTCTGACTCCAGTCTTTCAACACCCAAGTGTACTCCCTAAGTGCCTTCGGGTCACATTAACTGTCATATGGCTTTGGGAGCCTTTTGGTCCCGCCAGGACAGGCTGGGAACCGAGCTCGAGGACTGGTAGCTAAGAGGCGCAGGAGCAGAGGGCCCGGCTGCCTCGCTCACGTGCGTTACGTCGGTGGACTCGCGCTCCAGCACGCTGCCGTTGTGGGTGCCCTGGGCCGCGACGCACACGCGGCCGGGGGCTCTGCGCGGGGCGCGGTGCAACAGGCCCGCGCGGATCTTGCGGAAGCCCTTGCGGAAGTGCTTGGAGACGAGAGCGTAGACGATAGGATTGACGCAGGAGTTGGAGTAGGAGACGAGGTGCGAGAGGATACGCAGCGCGTAAGTAGCGCGCGTAAGGGGGAAGCGGCCGAAACACACGCAGAGGATAAGCGCGTGGTGAGGCATCCAACAGGGGCAGAAGAGCGCGGCCACGATGATGACCATACGCGTCAACTTGCGCTTGGCGCGCCGGGCGCCCGAGCCGGCGGCCACCGGGTCGACGGAGCGCCAGAGGTAGCGCAGGGTGCGCGCGTAGGTCAGGCCGAGCACCATCACGGGCAGCTGAAGACAAAGGTGCAGAGGTCCATGGCGCGGCGGCGAGGCGCGCTCCACGCCGGGTGGCACACGGTCAGGTTGGCTAACCGTGACTGGCGGTAGTAACTCAAGTACGGCCCGGAAAAGAGCAGCGACAGCCCCCAGATGAGCCCGATGGCCGCCAGGGCGTTGCGAGGCGTGCGCAGCTCGCGGGAGTGCAGCGGGTAGCGGATGGCCAGATACCTGCGGGTCAGGCCAGAAAGGGAGACGTCTGGTGTGCCGGCGGATTCGCGGAGGCAGGGCCGGACCCCTCCACCTCGAGCCCCACGCTCAGTGTCGAGGAATGTTTCTAGCGCACGGTAAATACCGCACAAGCCCGGAGGGCGACACAGAGCATCCCGGACACCCTCAGCCGCGCCTACATGTGGGGCGGGACCCGGCAGCAGGAAAGGCCACTCATCTGCTCTTCCTGAGACTACGACCACAATCGGATTCCACCCGGGAGGGCACCCCGAAGATTAAACAGACTTTGGGGCTCCGGCAGGCTGTGATTACCCACCAGTGACGGTGCCCGGAGAGGTAGGACCCAGGCGCCTTGAGGCCCTAGGAGACAGCCTGGAGACACTGTCAGGCAAGGTACCGCGAGGGAATTCCTTAGAGAAGCCGACGTTCTATGGGTCCCACCAGCGCTCTCTTCTTGGAACCAACACACTTGGCATTCAGTGGAACTGGGAGATATATGGGGAATGGGGCCTCACCTCACTGCCTGTCCAGGGAAGGTTGGGAGGACGTGGAGACGGAGGGGGCCGGGGAGATACCAGGATTCCCTCCCTAGGAATCCCCCAGGTATCCTTTCAAGCTTCAGCTTCCAGGGGGACCCTCGGGCCCGCTCCTCTCCTGCCCTTGCCCCCGGGCCTGTTGGTCAGATTGTGGGACCGAGCTAGGGAGCCTCGGGCATGCTTGCTCGGAGTTTGGCATGGGCCCTCACGAAGGACCCAAATTCTGCAGTCCGCACCAGAGTCGGCTGTGCGGAGCAAACTGTGGCTTGGAGGCCAGCGAGGTGGAGGCGCCCGAGTTTGATGCCAGGAGACAAGCCAATGGCTTCACGCACAGGATTACTGGATGGGCAACTCTGAGCAAATCACATACAAACTCGGTTTGGTCTGTAAATTGGGCACAGTAATCCCTCCCATCCCAGCCTCCCAGGGACATTGAGCTTCAAAGGAGACCCAGCATGGGGAAAAACGCTTTGTACCCAGAAACGTTGTGCTTTGTCAGATGCCAGTGGCGCTGGAGAGCTGAGGTCTCCAGCCTGAAGCCCCTGAGGATGCACCTAACAGAGAGACACGGAGGTCCCCCATTCTTATTCTTCTTTTTCCTCTTACACGCCTGCTTGTCTTTCACTCCTTCCTGGTTCCCTTGCCTTCCTAGTGTTCTTTTCTACTTTCCACACATCCCTCCTTGACCCTCAAGTCCAGCCCCTTTCTCCAGCCACAGCCTGCCTGCCAGCTCACCTATCCAGGGAGACGGCAGCCAGTGTGAAGCTGCTGGCATGCATGGTGAGGAAGATGAGGAAGTGCACCGCCTTGCAGAGCAGCGAGCCGAACACCCAGTCGTCCAGGGTGTAGATGGTGGCCTGGAAGGGCACGCAGCACACGATGAAACACAAGTTGGCCACGCCCAGGTTGAGGATGAACAGGTTGGTGGTGCTGACCGCCTGGCCACCACGAAGCAGCACGGCCAGCACCACTGAGTTGCCTATGGTGCCCACGAGGAAGATGAGCGCAAATAGCATGGGCATGATGACCGCCTCAGGCTGCCAGCTACCCCGGCCGCCCGCCTCGTTCGTGTCCTCGGTGTCCAGGCCACCCGAGCCATTCATAGTGCCGCCGCACCGGGGCTGCCCCGACTTCTGCAGCCGTCTGCGTCCTGGCGAGCGCGCAGCTCCAGCGGCTTCAGCCGCTGCAGCGCCCAGAGCGACTCGGCGGAGCTGCGGGTGGAGTGAGTCTCGCTGAGACTGGGGCAGGAGAAGCGGGTGCGCTGGGGGCAGGGGGAGGAGCGAGCAGCCGAAGGGTGGGGTGTTCCCCCTGGCGGCCGGCCGCGCTGGGGGAAGGGCTGTCCAGTGGCCTCGGCGCGCCCCGGCCAAGGCACAGGCTGCCCACCCCTGGGGCGGAGGGCCGCGCCAGTGTCTGCTCCCCGGCCCTCCGGCGTCGTCGGCGCGCTCCAGCCTCCGACTCCGGGCTGTGCCGGGCTGAGCAGCGAACCGACCTCTGGGGCAGACGCCGGAGTGGTGGAGGGACCGCCTGCCGGGAGCGCTCGTCCGCTACCCCGCGCGCCTCGGCACTTCCCTGCAGCCTGGCGGGCGCGCCAGACCTCCTGGGGCAGGCTGGGGGGCGTCCTCGAGAGAGTTCCAGGTGGCGCCTAAAGCGTGGGGTGGGAGTGATGAAGGGCGGAGGCGGATGGGAGTGCTGCCGTTTTCCAGAACTGGCGAGTGGGACGGCCCTGCCATGTGCCCCGCGCCTCTTCCCACTTCTAATTCCCAGGAGCAGCGGTGGGGATGGTGCAAGGATTTCTTTCATTCCCTTCTCTCCCTCACTGAGCGCTCCCCGCTCCAACTCAGTCCGGTAAAAATTTATTGAGCATCTGCTGTGTGTCAGGCTCTGTTCCTGGCGCCGTGCCTCGGTTTCCTCAATATTACAATATGGGCTAATAACACCTTCTCAGAGGGCTCTGGTGAGAATGGAATGAGATGTGTGTGAGAGACCTGAGGCCAGTTGGTAGAATCTGGATGAATCCAACTCTTCTTCTTTTTCTCCTTACCCTATTCAGGTATCCAACAAGGGGAAACTTAAAGGAAATACAAAACAGCAGAGGACCATGCATCAGGAGCATTTTCCTAGATAGCCAGGAGGGTGTTTAGGTTGCAAAAAAAAACCAACTTAAATATTTGTTTCTGATTTTGACATACTAGGCATCAAATATCTGTGACCCAGAATCATCACTGTTTCTATATAATTTTGAAACTGGGTTTGAACATCACTACCTTCTGTAGCTTGACCTCTGCTTCCCCTTTCCTCGCCCTGTTCCTTGAGTCCTAGTCAAAAACATTCTTTTTCCACTTTCCCCTCCAGGATCTCAGCCTCAGGAGCCCAGCTACCTGCTCCTCTTGGTAAGGAAACCTTATTCACACCTCTGCCCTGCCTGCTTATTCACTGAATAGGAAGATAATAACCATTCATGTTTCTGAGATGCTTGCCATTCATTTATTGAATACACATTTATAAAGCACCTACTCCTTTCCAGGCACTGTTCTAGGTCCTTGGGATTTACCAGTGAGCTCTACAAAGATCAAGGCCCTTCATGAGCTTCCTTTCTAGCAGGGAAGAGACAATAAGTATAACTCAAGTTATTAATCAATTACAAGTTAAGTACTTGCAGGAAAAGTAAATCACGGTGAGGGAATTGGGAGTACTGGAGTGGTGGTGATGGTGCAATTTAAAATGGGGTGGTCAAGCAGACCTCATTAGGAAGGTGATATTTGAGCAGAGTTGAAGGAGCTACCTAGCAGATAGCCAAGGGAAGTGCATTCCAGATAGAACAGCCAGTGCAAAGGCCCGAAAGCAGGAGTGTGCCCGTGTCCCTAAGCAAGGAGGGTTGTCTGGCTTGAGCTGAATGGACAAGAAGGAGATTGGCACGAGAGAAGGTGAGAGGCGTAGCATGTAGGACTTTTTTCCATTGCAAGGAAGTCTTCTAGTCTGACTAAGAAGAGGAGCCATTGCAGAGTTTTGACTAGAGGACTAACATCATCTGACTTACTTTTTAAAAAAAAGGCTTTATTGAAATATAATTCACATACCATACAATTTACCCACATAAAATGTTCATTTGTTTTTTAGTACATTCACAGAGTTGTGCAACCATCACCACAATCAATTTTAGGATGTTTTTGTTCCTGCCTCCCACCCCTAGCCCTACACAACCACTCTTTCTGTCTCTATAGATTTGCCTATTCTGGACATTTTATATAAATGGAATCATACAGTATGTGGCCTTCTGTGTATACCTTCTTTCACTCAGCCTAATGATTTCAAGATTCATCCACAATGTAGCATGTATCAGTACTTCATTCCTTTTTATGGCCAAATAATATTCCATTGTATGATAATCACATTTTGTTTATCAAATTCATTTGTTGATAGACATTTGGGAGACTTACTTTTTTAAAAATTATTTTTAATCTTGGTAAAATATACAAAACACAGTTTGCCACCTTAAACATTTTAAGTGTATAGTTCAGTAGTGTTAAGTATATTCACATTGGTGTGCAACCAATCTCGAGAACTTTTTGATCTTGCAAAACTGACAGTCTATAGCCATTAAACAATAACTCTCCATTTCCCCTGCCTTCAGCCCCCAGCAACCGTCATTCTACTTTCTATGAATTTGACTACACTAGATACCTTATATAAGTGGAATCATACCATATGTTTTCATGACTGGCTTACTTAGCACAATATTTCCAAGCTTCAATCATGTTGTAGCATGTGTCAGAATTTCCTGCCCTTTTAAGGCTGAATAATATTCCATTGTATGGACAGACCATATTTTGCTTATCCCTGAGGGCCGCTGGGTTGCTTCCATCTCTTGGCTATTGTGAATAATGCTACTATAAACGTGGGTGTACAAATAACTCTTCAAGACCCTGCTTTCAATCCTTTTGGATATATACCCAGAAGTGAAATTGCTGGATCATATGGCAATTCTTTTGATTTTATAAAGAGCTGCCATACTGTCTTCCACTGTGGATGTACCACTTTATATTTGCACCAAAAGTGCACCAAGATTACAATTTCTCCACATCCTCGCCAATACACGTTATTTTCTGTTATTATTATCCTTTTAATAGTAGCCACCTTAATGGGTGTGAGGTGATCACTCATTGTGGTTTTGATTTGCATTTCCCTAATGATTAGTGCAGACTTACTTTAAAAATGCACCATTTAATTTAGTCTTCACCACCCTAATTGGTTATCCCCGTTCACAGATGAGGGAAAAGGTTTAGAGGGAGATGATTTGCCCAACATCTCCTAACCAGTAATGGCAGAGCCAGAATTGGAGCTGCAGAGATCAGACTCCACAGCTAGCAGTGCCATATTGCAGAGGAAAGATTCATAGTATCCCTCGCTTCAGCACTTCTCACTCCTCGGACTGCTCGACCGGAAGTCCAGAGAAGGGCACCGGTCCCCATCCATTAGGGAAAGTCCCTGCACTATGGTCGGCTCCAAAGGAAAGCGCAGACAGAGGCGGTTCCCTCCCAGGCGTGGTGTTTCGTTGCGTAGGGTGGGAACCCCATCTCCGGAGCCCCCGGAGAGGCAGACACTCCGAAATCCAAAGGTCTTAGCCAACTGCACCCGCTCTCTGTGCGCGGGACGTGAGCCGGATCCCCTGTGCAGGGATGCAGGAGGTGTGGGAGGGGGACATCCCCGGGTTCTCCACCCTTGGTGGACGGGAAGTAGGATTGCCCCCAGGAGACCTCAGCAGTGACGGCGTCCGCGAGCTTCGGGACCCTCAGCCTAGCCCACCACCGTTTGAGACCCGGAAGCCTAGTCCACGCGCAGGCGCACTCCAACAAGTGGCCGCTGCCTGCGGGCAGGGCCGTCGGCGGCGGAGTCCGCCGGTATCCCGTCAGCCCGCCCGAGCCGGCTCCGCGCGCTCTCTCTCTCTCTCTACCCGGTCGTCCCGCCTTCTCTATCCCGTCCTGCTCTGCGGCGCAGGGGCAAGATGGCTGCTGAGAAACAGGTACCTGCAGGCGGCGGTGGTAGCAGCAGCGGCGGTAGCGGTGGTGGACGCGGTGCCGGAGGAGAGGAAAATAAGGAAAACGAACGGCCTTCAGCTGGATCGAAGGCAAACAAAGAATTCGGGGATAGCCTGAGCTTGGAGAGTATCCTACAGTAATCGGGCCTAATTCGCCATGACTACGTGTCGATCTGGCGGGCCGGGGGCGGGAGAGGCGGCGGGTTGCGGCACGACCTGGGCAGGAGAGGCCGAAGGTTGCAGTTTCTCTCGCTTCTACTTTTTGGCACTTAGAGTTTCAGGGTCTGGTTTTCGACTGGCCTTTCCTCGCATGTTCTTTGTCCTCCAGTCTGGGGAACGTCCTCTTCTTCAAGCGGCACCGGAATATTGGGCAGTTTTCTTCAGTTTCCCCGCAGTTGCCCGGTTGGAGGGCTGGTGATGGGGCTGACACTGGCCACTCTGGTGAACTACTGCCTTGGCAACTGGGGCCACTGAACTGGGGAGAGGAAACTGCAGTCTTGACCTTTTGGCCTAATACTTCTGTCTGACAGCCGTTGGGGAATGGATAATAAAAATTACAGTTTGATGTTTTGGAAGTTCAGGCAAAGGTTCCGTGTTGTAAGGGAAAGCTTATTGCCCATTTTGAATATAAATCATTGTAGATTGTTAACATTACTTGTATAGCTTTCTTAATAGGTCTGTAGACCTTTTATCTTACTGAGAGTCATTCAGATGAATCGGTTTCTAGTTTTCATCAGAGTGTATTACAATTGAGTGTTGACGACATTCGTTTGTGGCTTTTTGAAATGAATAAGTAGTGGAGAAAATGTAGGTGAATTTCTGATATAATACATTTAGCTTGACATCTTAATATAGTGAAGTTTTCAGGAGATTGAAGTTTTACTTTTTGAACTGGTGGTATCCTTTCAAATGGATGTTAGAATCCCTTGATTTTACTGCACACCTTATATATGTTTGTCTCTTTTTAGTTATTGAAATAGCCCCAGTGTTTTAAAATACATCTGTAAAGAAGCATTGAGGAAACTTTAAAAGAACACTAAAACTGTAGACAAAGGTCGTTGGACTTCCTGAAGTTTGGGACATAATCTTAAAATATTTTAAGATTCTTAAAAAGGAGAGTTTGCTCAGGGCTTTTTTATTTTTTTAAAGAAAAACTAGTATTTAAATGCAAGCTGTGGTCTGGTTTGGTTGGCATGTGCTCACCCATAGGCACATGAAGCGTCACAGCTGTTAAGGAAAGTCAGATTTGGCAGATGTAGGAGGTTATGCAAATAGAGGAGTAGTACACGTCATTTATAACCTGAATCTGCTAAAATGAGTAAAACATTGGGTCCAGGTGTAAATCACTGGGAACCACCCCAGATGTAGTCAGTATTTAGAATCCAGCAGCTTTAGCTGTTGGGTCTTATTAATCCTCAATGGCTAATGATGCCCTCCTTTTTTAGTTTGAAAGTAGTAATAGTTCAGGCAGTCAACTTTTCTACATGCTTCGCCCTGGTCCTGTCCTGTGGTAAGATAGCTATTGAAAATGCTTACCAGAGATTTCACTCATGTACTAAGTATTTCAGAAATGTTTAATATGCTGTGATTTGATACAAGTGTAGACTAATAGTACTAATATAGATGAATGTTTTGATTTATTTGGATTCTTGGCACTGTAAGCGTTTCCTTAATCTTGGCTCTAGTTCTTCAGATTATTAAGGAATCCCAGCAGCAGCATGGTTTACGGCATGGAGATTTTCAGAGGTACAGGTTAGTATCATGTGCAAGATATGTACAAATCTCTGTGGAATTTTCAAATTTGGTTTGCTTTTTTACTATCCTACTTATTCTGCTGTACCAGAAAGTATACCTAGAAAGTCTAGTTCTTAACTTGTATTGAATTCTCAAGAAGATACTTAATTTTCAAATTTAAAAGGAGCCAATCTTTTTATCCATTTTGTCTCACAATATTGCAGATACATTGGAGGCTTCTGCTGAAAATAACAGTTATGGTAATCTTTTTTTTTTTTTTTTTAACTTAACCATATTATAGAATCTGGGTCACATTCCAGCTGTTGGCAATCACTGTTCTGATTTCCATTGTTATAGTTTTGCTTTTTTCAGAACATAGCCTTTTGTGTCTAGATTCTCTCACCTAATAGATACTGCTCAGTAGTATTCCATTGCAGGGATGAATCGCAGTCTGCTTTTGTTCCCCAATTGAATGGCTATTGGTTGACTCCGATTTTTGTTTTTGTTTTTTTCTAGTTACTATTGTTTTCAGTGTTACATTTTTGATTAGATTTTTTGGTGGTAAAATATTCATAACATAAAAATGACTTTGATGTGTACCTTTTAGTACGTTTTTATGTCTTTTAGTACATAAATATATTTGTATGTATGTGCCTACCAAGTAGTATTTTTGTTCTTCTAGTCTCGTTCTATGCATTTTTTTCATAAGTTTGCTCATGTTGTATATACAACTTTGTATTCTGCTTTTTTGCCGAACGTTATATGATATGTATTTCTCCATGCCTATAAAAATGTTCCATACACGTGATTTTTAGTAGTTGCAGTATAACTCAATATATAGGCCTACCATCATTGATTTACCTAGTCCCCCAAGTTGGTTATTTATATCATAGCCAGTTTTGTAGGTTTAAAACTACTGTTCCCGTGAATCTCTGTTCATGCCTCTTTGTATATCTGATCATTTCTGTAATATAGAAATAGACTGTCACTTCAGGGAGTACGAACATTTTTAAGGATCTTGCTAAATGTATCCATATTGCAAGAAAATTTTTACCGATTTATATTTCTACTCATAATGTGTGAGTGTCCCATTTGATTTTTTTTTTTTTTTTTTTTTTTTTTTTTTGCGGTATGTGGGCCTCTCACTGTTGTGGCCTCTCCCGTTGCGGAGCACAGGCTCCGGACGTGCAGGCTCAGCGGCCATGGCTCACGGGCCCAGCCGCTCCGCGGCATATGGGATCCTCCCGGACCGGGGCACGAACCCGTATCCCCCGCATCGGCAGGCGGACTCTCAACCACTGCGCCACCAGGGAGGCCCCTCATTTGATTTTTATGTGATAATTAAAGCATAATTATGAATCGACGGAAAAGATCTAGTTCATAGATTCGGTCAGACTAGTATTTCTTCTTTTTAATAACCTGTGCTCCGGTAGCTTTTTTATTTTTTATTTATTTATTTATTTATTTATTTATTTATTTATTTATTTTTGGCTGTGTTGGGTCTTCGTTGCTGCACTCGGGCTTTCTCTGGTTGTAGCGAGCGGGGGCTACTCTGCATTGCAGTGCGCGGGCTTCTCATTGCAGTGGCTTCTCTCGTTGTGGAGCACGGGCTCTAGTCACGCAGGCTTCAGTAGCTGCACCACGTGGGCTCAGTAGTTGTGGCTCATGGGCTCTAGAGCGCAGGCTCAGGGGTTGTGGCACACGGGCTTAGTTGCTCCGCGGCATGTGGGATCTTCCCAGACCAGGGCTCGAACCCGTGTCCCCTGCACTGGGAGGCAGATTCTTAACCGCTGCGCCACCATGGAGGTCCGCTCTGGTAGCTTTAAGGCTGAGATTTTGAAGTACCATTTAATATCATTTTGTATTGTAAATTTTATGCTATATTATTTGATTAAGGGTGGTAAAATTTTACATGTACTTTTACACAGTTTAGTCAAAATACATTTATTGCATATCTATATGTTAGGCACTGTGCTATGACATTGGGGGAAACTTGAAAATAAAATCATCTTTGCACTAAAGGAGTTTATGTTAGTGAGATAGCCATAATAAGAACATAATATCATGCCCTCATACTGTAGTAGAAGTAAGAATAAAAAGTTGCATGAGCACAGAAGAGAGAGGCCTGGCATAGAGGTGATGTTTATAGTTTTCTTATTGATATCCTAATTAACCTCCTCATTTTTCTTCACATATGCTTGCAGTTTCTTTCTCCACGTCTTCATTGTCATCACAGTCTCCCTCAGGATGCCCCTTCTTCCCTTTTACATCCATCAGAATCCTACTCATTCTTTCAAAACCCACCATAAGTCCACTCCAGCAAAGTGGGTTAGCAAGAAGAGAATGATGACTTGTGTCCTATACGTTCAGTTTGACATTGGCCTTGTTTTTTTGGTTGCCATTCTATCTGCATGATTCTCTCCAACTAGAGTATGGGTTCTTTGAGAATGGGTACTGTGTCCTTGTCTCTTCATGTTTTCTGTGATACCAGTCATATTGCTTGCAAGTTTCCATTCAATAAATGTTTGCAAGAGGATGGTGGTATCTGTAGCAGCCATAAGTAGAATACCCCGAACTTTTGACCTTACTTTATTGTAGAATTTACTGTTGAAAGTATTATCAGCTTGGCCGAATGATTTTTGGTTGTGGTTTCCTACAGAGGCTACTGTTCCCGTAGACAAAGACGTCTTCGGAAAACACTCAACTTCAAGATGGGGAACAGACACAAATTCACGGGGAAAAAAGTAACGGAAGATCTTCTGACTGATAACAGGTATTGACTGCTCAGTGCTAAGTGCTGAATGCGTCTTGCTAATACATTTATTGAACAATTACAGCGTGACAGGTGTTGTGTCAGACTCTTAGTTATTTCACGTGATCCTGTGGAATAGACATCTTTACTACTCCTGTGTTATAAGATGAGGAGACTGAGCCTCAGAGAGACTCTCTAACTTGTTCAGGAACCATGGTAGAATGGTAAATGTTGAAGTCAGTGATTAGACTCTAACTGGTTATTAGGTAAGGTTTCTAGAACGCAGATTTCAATGTTTGAGTACTTAAATCATTATGTCTTAAGCGAAATCTGGCCATGTGTAAATTATTACAGAAGAGTTTTATATTTCGGTGCTGAATGCATTCATGCTTAACATGACAGGATTACTCTATGAAAGCGATATGTATTAAAAGTCTATGGGTCAGTTCCTCAGACTTTGACCTGTGGGCCAAAATGGTCTTCCTGCCACCTGTTTATTGTAAATAAAGTTGGAACGCAGCCACACCATTTATTTAGATATTGCTTACAGCTGCTTTTTTGCTACAGTAGCAGAGTAGTTGTGACAGAGACCATATGGCCTCTAAAGCCTAAAATACTTACTGTTGGGCCCTTTATGAAAAAAGTTTGCTGCCCCCTGGTCCAGTATGTGGCCAGAACTGAGCTAGACACCATATTGGATGTAGAAGAGTTGGGGAGGCATAGTTACTGAACCTCATTGACTCTGATATTGTTGAGAGATATTGGTTGAGTACAGAACAGGGAACACTACAAGATAGCAAAACTGCTATATTGTGTGTAATTTACTCATAAGAATTCTGAAGTCTTGGAAGGGAGAAGTTAGTTTGGGGGTTCTTGATGGGGAAGCCAGGAAGCCTGCATGGAGGAGGCTGGACCTTTAAGGGTTTGTGAGAAGAAAAGACATTCTGTGTTCAGGGAAACAGCATGCCATGTTGTCTTTGAATGCAGTGTAGGAACTGTAATGCTCTGGGCAGTTGTTAGCTACTGCTCAGGCAGCGAAGAGGCTTGGAGCTTGGTGTATGAGACACAGTCAGAAAACTAGAGCATGATGGGATGAAGCAGGATGGATTGATTAAATCCGATGAGATGAAGTTAGGAAGAGTCTGTTATAACAGTGAGACCAGGCTAAGCTGCAGTTAAAGGAAGATTAATCAAGGCAGTAGTTTAAAGAAAGATTCACCATAATAATAATAAAGTAGCTAACTTATATAGCAGTTAGTAAGTGCCAGGCTCTGGTCTAAGTGTGTTGTATGTATTACTGCATGGGAGAGTGAAGCACAGAAAGGTTAGTATTTTGCCCAAAATCACACAGCTAGTGAGTGGTGGCACTGAGATTCCAATCCAGGCCCTTAACCACTTCAGTATACTGCCTCTCTTTGCACCGCGAAAGAAACCATCAACAAAATGAACAGGCAGCCTATTAAATGGGAGAAGATATTTCCAAATGACATATCCGATGAGGGGTTAATATCCAAAATATATAAAGAACTCATACAGCTCAATATCAAAAAGACAGACAATTCGATTAAAAAATGGGCAGAGGATCTGAATAGAAATTTTTCCAAGGAAGTTATATAGATGGGCATCAGGCACCTGAAAAGATGCTCCACGTCACTAGTTGTCAGGGAAATGCAAATCAGAACCACGATGAGATATCACCTCACACCTGTCGGAATAGCTGTTATCAAAAAGACAAGAAATAACAAGTGTTGGTGAGGATGTGGAGAGAACAGAGCCCTCGTGCACTGTTGGTGGGAATGTAAATTGGTGCGGTCACTATGGAAAACAGTACAGAGAGGTTCCTCCAAAAATTAAAAATAGAACTATATGACTCAGCAATTCCACTTCTGGGTATTTATCTGGGAAAAACTCCCAAAAACATGAATTAAAAAAGATATATGGGGCTTCCCTGGTGGCGCAGTGGTTGAGAGTCCGCCTGCCGATGCAGGGGATATGCGTTCGTGCCCCGGTCCGGGAAGATCCCACGTGCCGTGGAGCAGCTGGGCCCGTGAGCCATGACCACTGAGCCTGTGCATCCGGAGCCTGTGCTCCGCAACGGGAGAGGCCACAACAGTGAGAGGCCCGCGTACCAAAAAAAAAAAAAAAAAAAAAAAGATATATGCATGCCAGCGTTTATTGTGTAGCATTGTTTACAATAGCTAGGATGTGGAAGCAGCTAAAGTGTCCACTGATAGATAACAGATAAAGAAGGTTTTATATCTAAGTCTGTGTCTATATATTTTTATGTATATTTAAACCAGAGCTCAGAAACAAAAACAAGGGATGCCAACTTCATCTTGTAAAAGCAAGATCAGGTTACATATATGTGACTCAGCCATAAAAAAGAATGAAATCTTGCCATTTGCGACAACATGGATGGATGTAGAGAGTATTATGCTAAGTGAAATTAGAGGAAGACAGATACTGTATGATCTCACTTATATGTGGGATCTAAAAAACAAATGAACAAACAAAACAGACTTGTAGAGAACAAGCTGGTGGTTGCCAGAGGGGAGAGAAGTGGGAAGGGGTGGGTGACATAGGGGAAGGGGATTAAGAAGTACAAACTTCCAGTTATACAGTAGAGTCACAGGGATATAATGCACAACATAGGGAATATAGTCAGTAATATAGTAATACCTTTGTATGGTGACAGATGGTGACTAGACTTCCTGTGGTGATCATTTCATAATGTATAAAAATATCGGATCTCTGTGTGATACACCTGAAACTAATATAATATTGTAAGTCAGCTATGCTTCAATTAAAAAAAATACACACACACGCACACACATATATATATGTATGTATACACTGCTTCTCAAGGACTTGGTTTCTAACTGAGTTGGGATGAAGGAGATACGATTCAAAGATGAGGCCAGATTACGTGCCTAGACTGCCTGTATTTGTTAACTTTGGGAGGGGTAAGTCTGGGTTTGCCAAGTTAGAGGCGATAGCAGGCTTTTCAATGAGATGCGTCTGATAGGTGGTTAGAAACCTATCAGAGATGCTGATTTGGGAGCCATGGTTGATACTGAAGAGCAGCTCTGAGGAGGAAGGCAAGGAAGAGCACAGGGAAAAGGTGAGAGGCCAAAGAGTGCACGTCAGAGAATATCTGAGTCTGGTGCTCTTGGCCTTTGCTGTTCAGTTGGCCCATTCTGTCTCTGGTTTAGATACTTGCTTCTGGTTCTGATGGATGCTGAGAGAGCCTGGAGCTATGCCATGCAGCTCAAACAGGAAGCCAACACTGAACCCCGAAAACGGTTCCACTTGTTATCTCGCCTACGCAAAGCTGTGAAGCATGCGGAGGAGTTGGAACGCTTGTGTGAGAGCAATCGTGTGGACGCCAAGACCAAGTTGGAGGCTCAGGTTAGTGTCTCAACATCAGCTTTGCTTTACTGTGGAGATTAGAGGCGTAAACAGAACAGAGTTTCTTACATTATATGTTGGTAGTCAGGAGAGGAAAAAACCTAATCTTGCTTTTAAAAGGTGAAGTTGGCTCTTGTTTTTGTTTTTGAGCTCTTGGTTTTTAACAATTAGCTCTAACTTTTAAGAAAGCCCATGCTTCTTTTGATACGTGCATGGAGAACTTGTATCTGGGAAGTTCACAAAATAAGAATTATTTTCTTAATGAATATTTGAAAAGAGATGAGAGATATTTCAACTTTTAATGCTTATGTTATAGCCCAGAAGCGGGTTGTTAAATAAAATGAAGGGAACAAATTTTCTTTATTTTGCAGTTCTTTCCGAGGAAGTAAAATGAATCATAAAATTACCTGTGTATCACATTTTATTAGTGAAATAAATTTTTTTCTTTTAGAATCAACCTGAATATCTCTGTAGTCTTGATATCAAAGTTCGAAGCAAGTAGAGGAGGTTGGGCTGTCTGGTTATCGGGTGTTGAAGCAGTTTCTCTTTTCCCGTCACCTTACAGGCTTACACAGCTTACCTCTCAGGAATGCTGCGGTTTGAACATCAAGAATGGAAAGCCGCCATTGAGGCTTTTAACAAATGCAAGTAAGTCCTCTGGTCCAAAGGCTGTGACCAGTTTTGATGATAGTAACATTCAAGCTGCAGATCAGCTAATGCTTGTTTCTGTGAAAGTTATTACAACTTCTTTCTTTTTTTCTTCTCTTTAGAAATGTTGATTCTTCTCTTTCAGCCTCAGAACATGCCAGTTCTGGTAGTTGGTCTGTGTTCCTTGTGAGTTTACTTTCTTAGAGTGAGGCTGCTGTGAACCGTGATGTTTCTTTCCTTGCAGGACTATCTATGAGAAGCTGGCCAGCGCTTTCACAGAAGAGCAGGCTGTGCTGTACAACCAGCGTGTGGAGGAGATCTCGCCCAACATCCGCTACTGTGCATATAACATTGGTGAGCGGGCTGCATAGGGCATCGACAGGTGGCTTGGTGGTAGTTCATCTCAGAGAGCCTAGAGAACTTCTTTAACTTTCTTCCCTTTCCCTTGCTTCCGTATTTGGTGTGGGTTTTGGTTGATGAAAAGAGTAGAATTGTCGGAGTTAGCCCTGCTTGAAATCCGGAAGGGAATTCCATTGCTTCAGTTTTGGCCCTGCCATCTTCTTTACTCGCCAAGAGCTGTGTGAAAGGACTTGGGAGGCCTTGAAACGTGCTTATGGAGGGAGAAGAGCTTGGTTTTGAATCTAGTGGTTCTTGAGGGAACAGCCAACTCCCTCGAGGATTTTCCACTCAATATCTCTCTTTTTCTTAGGGGACCAGTCAGCTATCAATGAACTCATGCAGATGAGATTGAGGTCTGGGGGCACTGAGGGTCTCCTGGCTGAAAAATTGGAGGTAATCCAGTATGCACATTTTTGTGAAAAGTCTTTGGTTTGAAAAAAGTCCAGTAAAAGAAGTAATCCATAATCCCGTCATCCAAGGATAATTGCTGTCAATATATGCATATTTATATCTGTTTTTAGCAAAAACTATTTTCACTTAATATTTTAAAGTGTTCAACTTTCTTACTTTGGTACTCATAGAAAAAATAGGAAATATAAAAGACTGGGAAAGATTGGGGGAAAAAAATAGAATCATTTAGGAGCTTCCCTTGTGGCGCAGTGGTTGAGAATCCACCTGCTAGTGCAGGGGACATGGGTTCGAGCCCTGGTCTGGGAAGATCCCACATGCTGCGGAGCAGCTAAGCCTGCGCGCCATAACTGCTGAGCCTGTGCTCTGGAGCCCGCGTGCCGCAGCTGCTGAGGCCCACGTGCCTAGAGCCCATGCTCCGCAACGAGAAGCCACTGCAATGAGAAGCCTGTGTACCGCAATGAACAGTAGCCCCCGCTCACCGCAACTAGAGAAAGCCCGCTCACGGCAACAAAGACCCAACACAGCCAAAAATAAAAAATAAAATAAATTTTAAAAAAAAGAATCATGTGGGTTACCACCCAGAGGTAACCACTGTTAATGATATGAATATCTTGCAACCTTTTTTAAAAATGTATGTATGTATGTATGTATGTATGTATGTATGCATGCATGCATGCATGCATGCATGCATGCTTTGGGTCTTCACTACTGCATGTGGGCTTTCTCTAGTTGCGGCAAGCGGGGGCTACTTTTCACTGTGGTGCCCAGGCTTCTCATTGTGGTGGCTTCTCTAGTTGCAGAGCACGGGCTCTAGTCGCACTGGCTTCAGTAGTTGTGGCTCGTGGGCTCTAGAGCGCCGGCTCAGTAGTTGTGGGGCACAGGCTTAGTTGCTCCGCAGCATGTGGGATCTTCCCGGACTAGGGCTCAAACCCTTGTCCCCTGCATTGGCAGGCAGATTCTTAACCACTGCGCCACCAGGGAAGTCCCTCAAACTTGTATATGTAGAGAAAAAGGCATATGTTTTAAAAATAGAATCTCAGTATACACTGTGTAGTAACGTGCTTCTTAAATTTAATGTCACGTGCATTTTTTCCACTTCAGTAAATACATTTCCATGCATCTTTTGATGACCGCATGGTATTCCATTGTGGTACATGTTTTATTTGACCACTCATTATGTTAATTGTTTAAAGTGGTAACTGGTATTACCATGAATATCTGTGTCCCCAGTTTTTGTATACATTCTTAGTTATTTCCTGAGGATAAATTTGTAAAAGTGGAATTGAATGTTTTGGAAGCTTTTGATACATATTGACAAATACTTTTAGTAAGTTTCTACTAATTTACATTTCTGCTTGCGATGCTTTTCTCCTTACACTCCTTGCCAAAACTTAATGTTGCTCTTGTTAGCCTTCTGTCGTGTCCTTTTAATATTGGAGTTTCTATAAGCTAAGAAATATGCCAGGGAGGAATTTAAATACAAATTTGTATATACTCTATAAGCTGTAGTATGTTAGTTTTAGAAAGAGACAAATGATAGTTTCCATTGATTTTCACCTTGATCACTCATATCCACAGTTAAAGCTTTAACTTTTTAAAACCACCTTCCAGGCCTTGATCACTCAGACTCGAGCTAAGCAGGCAGCCACCATGAGTGAAGTGGAATGGAGAGGCAGAACGGTCCCGGTGAAGATTGACAAAGTGAGGATATTTTTACTGGGATTGGCCGACAATGAGGCAGCCATCGCCCAGGTAAGGAGCAAGGACCTATTCTGTTCTCTTCTGTGTGTGTCTGGAGGTTGTCCTTGTGTGTTTAACACGTAGTGTTTTGTTGCTGCTTGGGATTTGGTAACAGTCTCAAGATGTACCCTCTTGAATAAAATTATTTTGAAAGCTGAGTTTATCAAGGAGTTCTTGTGTTTGGAGGGCAAAGAAATTGACAGTGACAGCCTTCAGTAAAAATGGGAGCAACAAGGGTCTGCTTAAAGTCAGGGCTTACATTCGGCCCAGCAGGTGGTGCAGCAGCATGACTGTTATGTCCCTTGTCTCTGTCTGACCTCTTGTCCTAGCCTTCTAGCCCTAAGGGCCACCTCTTGTCCCTGGGCCCTTTAAAGACAGCTAAACCAGAACATCTTGTTTTATGTGTGGTATGTATGCAGTATTCATGCAAAGCCATACTACCTGATGCTCCTGCTGAGGTGATTCTTACCTGTTTGTGGGTGTGAACAACCAAGTGAGTTCCAAAAGATGAGAGATCCTGGTGATCTTGGTTTGTATGAAGTAGGCAGTGATCGAGGCATTTTTCTAGAGCTCCTTCTCCATATTAGGTGAAGAACGTCTGAGAAAAAACCAGGCTGCTCCCTGTGTCTCCAGCCTCAGCAGGGACCAGTGGCATTTCGTGAGACTTCACAGCAAGCTACTGCACCCGGAGTGATATTTGTATGAGGTGCTTTCTTAGTTGTGCTGATGAGTTGTCTTAAGCATCCAAACCTTTCAGTGACTTGTTCCAAAATGGCTCCTTCGGGTTGGGGACAGCTTTCAACAACTGAAGGATTTCTTTGTGCCTTTTGTCTGTATTACATATTGCCCCTTATTTACCCTTTATTTCCTTGAAAGACAGAAGACTAGAACAATACCAGAAAGTTGAGTTTTCATTAATCTAAAAGACTAAACTTTTTCTGAGAACATTTCATTGGCATTTAGGGTATAGAGGTCTCTCTTCTGGACTAGGGCTGATAGCGACCATTTAGATTATGCAACTGCGTTAACTCTTTTGTTTTAAAGCGGTACATACTGGAAGAAAAGAACTGCTACAGTTCTGTGCCAGGCATCAGGCAGTGACAGTGGGGCAGAATTTCTGGATAGAATAGGGGGTCAGTAGGGGCAAATAAAATAGGGACTCCTTAGGAATGGGGCCACAGACATACATCAGACAAAGGACAAGAAAAGATAACATTTATTAAGTAACTTTAAAAAGTTGTTCATGCTTAACATTTATAAAATATAAATTTAAAAAATGTTTCCTTTATTTATTTTGGCTGTGCCGTGTCTTAGTTGTGGCATGCAGGATCTTTAGTTGACTCATGTGGACTTCTGAGTTGCGGCATGTGGGATCTAGTTCCCCAACCAGGGATCAAATCTGGGCCCCCTGCATTGGGAGCGTGAAGTCTTACCCACTGGACCACCAGGGAAGTCCCAAAATATAAATGTTTTTAAGAAATCAACCTGACTTAAGAAAACAACCTGTGATGAGGTGACTGACCATGACTTTCTCTAGTTGCGGCGAGCAGGGGCTACTCTGTTGCAGTGCGCCGGCTTCTCATTGCGGTGGCTTCTCTTGTTGCGGAGCACAGGCCCTAGAGTGTGCGGGCTTCAGTAGTTGTGTCATGCAGGCTCTAGAGTGCAGGCTCAGTAGTTGTGGTACACGGGCTTAGTTGCTCCGTGGCACGTGGGATCTTCCTGGACCAGGGATCGAACCCATGTCCCCTGCATTAGCGGGCGGTTTCTTGACCACTGCGCCACCAGGGAAGTCCTGTATGAGTTTTTAATTGTTATCCTGCAAGATACAGTGGTGTGTTTGAGGAGTGTATGAAATCAAAGGGTTGGAAAGAACCATATAGGGATAGTTTCAAATCTTTAAAGGCTGAAGCGGGAAGAATATTTGAAGCCTGTTAACTTAGTGAATTACATTGATTAATTTTCGGTGTTTAAGCCAACCTTGAATATCTGGGATAACCCACTTGGTTATAATATATTGTACTTTTTATTTATACATTGCTGGATTTGGTTTGTTAATACTTTAAGAATTTTGCATCTGTTTTCATGAGAAAGAGTGGCCTATGATTTTCTTGTCTTGTATGTAATGTCTTTCTTAGGGTTGGGGTCAGGGTTATACATACCTAATAAAACTAATTTGGAGGTGTTCCCTTCTTCTCTTTTTATGAAAGAGTATGAAACACTGGTATTTTTTTTTCCTTAAATGTTTGTTATAATTCACCAGGGATACCATTGGTCCTGGAGTTTTCTTTGTGGGAAGGTTTTTAAAATTTGTTTTTGCTTGTTTTAAACAAATATTATTCCTTTACAAGTTGTAGGGCTGTTCGGATTTCCTGTTCCATCTTGTGTCAGTTTGGATTTTATTTTTTTAAAGGAATTTGTTAATTTCATGTAAATTGTTGATTTTACTGATGTAGAGTTTACAATATTCCGTTATCATTTTAATGTCTGTAGAATCTTTTAAGTGCCTGGTTAATGTGCTTGTTGCGGTGAATAGTTATCTGTGGTTTTTTAAGCATCTTACAGTACATTAGGATCACTTGAGTATCAGAGGCCTTTAAATAATTTGGTAGGCCAAACAAAATATGTATTAATCCCAGGAATCCCATTAAGGTTTTAACATTAACAGCAGGGTGGGGGGAGATGGATTGGGAGATTGGGATTGACATATATACACTATTGATACTGTGTATAAAATAGGTAACTAGTGAGAACCTACTGTATAGCACAGGGAACACAGGATGATTTGCCTGTTCTCCTTATTGTATCGAGTTGTTCTCTGCCCTGGAAACCAAGCACTCTGCCTGAGACAGGGCTTTTCATTGCCGTGTTTCCTAACCCGGCTGATGTTGGTGTTCACCACCCTCTGGGAACTGGAATTCAGGAATTTGGTAGCCCCAGCTTCTTGCTTGCTTGTAGAGGTTTTTATGACATTTAAGTATTAAACTGCAGTTTACTGAAAAGCGTGGAAGGAAGAAATAATTCAGGGAGATAATATTAAACTGCAAAGACTGGAGCTGAGGCTTAATCAGCTGCCAAACTCCAGCTGCAAAATCCTTCCTTTCTTTAGCCAAGCTTTAGGTTCTCATGTCTTTAATATTGTCTTACTTTATAATTTATTTCTGTTTTGCTTTGTTAGTCCTTGGTCCTACCTGAATTGTCCCTGGTGGTGATTTGAGGGTGTAAGGCAGCTCTTGGGTGGGGTGGGGGGGTGGGAAGCTTTAAAGTCTCTGCAGGTTTCATGATTCTTATCCTCAGGTTATGGCTAATGTTTTTTTTTTGTTGTTGTTTGTTTGTTTCGTTTTGTTTTGCGGTATGCGGGCCTCTCACTGTTGTGGCCTCTCCCATTGCGGAGCACAGGCTCCGGACGCGCAGGCTCAGCAGCCATGGCTCACGGGCCTAGCCGCTCCGCGGCATGTGGGATCCTACCGGACCGGGACACAAACCCGTGTCCCCTGCATCGGCAGGCGGACTCTCAACCACTGCGCCACCAGGGAAGCCACATGGCTAATGTTTTAATGTTTGACTGGAAGGGAGATCATTTCCCCTTTTCTCTAAAAAAAAAAAAAAATCTATTTTTAAGTGAGGTTTGTATCCTCTTTTACTCAAGGCCCATGTATTTTTCACTAGACCTCACTGGGCCGAGTGAGGCTTGGTTCCCATCCCCTTGGTTCTCCTGCGAGTATGGTGGAGAATGTGGTCAGTCTCGCCTTGTTGTCTCTTAGTCATACCACCAGCAATTTTTGTAGACAAGCGAAAACATTCTGGGAGCTCTGTTTTAAAGAGCTGGGGGTCTCTACCTCAGGACACAAGCAGCTGGTTTTAGTCAGCGTTGAGACGTGGTTTGAGGCTGTGGAAAAGCACATTGGAGAGTGTTTGAAGTTTTATAAAAATTGATCTCGAGGGCTTCCCTGGTGGCGCAGTGGTTGAGAGTCCGCCTGCCGATGCAGGGGACACGGGTTCGTGCCCCTATCCCGGAAGATCCCACATGCCGCGCAGCGGCTGGGCCCGCGAGCCATGGCCGCGGAGCCTGTGTGTCCGGAGCCTGTGCTCCGCAACGGGAGAGGCCACAGCAGTGAGAGGCCCGCGTACAGCAAAAAAAAAAAAAAAAAAAAAAAAAAAAATTGATCTCGAGTTTGTTTATTAGGACTGAGTAACACATTACTTCTGGGCTTCAGGTTTCTCTCTGTCATAGGCACACCTGGGAAAGGTCCAAGCAGACCACAAATTCTTACGTAGGGGGTTTGCCCCTGTGTTTAGGAGCACGTTCTTGTTGGTTCAGTGGCAGACTTGAGACATATGCATGTGGATTCTGAGGGACCCTCCCTCTGCATACGTATAGAGAGATGTTTCTTGTTCCACTGACCCTTCAGGATTATCTTAGCCTCCAAGACAGGTTTATGGAATAAACGGGTAAGTAGCAAAATACGTTTCAGGCTTCCTGTTTGGAGACATTTTGTCCAGCCCGGGAGAATCATGAGAAGTTCTGCTCCGGAGATGAGTGGTCTCCACGTCACTGTGCAGTGCAGCTGCCATTAGGAAAACACAATTGACTGAAGTCCTCCCCTTCAGATAGGCTTTTTCCTTCATTGTGGTTTAAGACTTTTGTAAGATTCCCAATGGAACTTAGAATTTTCTGGAAGCAGAGGGAAAATTTGCTTATGTTCAGTACCTTGATACAGAGGTTTCCTTATTCAAAGGGAACGAAGGTAATACATGGCATTAAAGAGATTTAGCATTTTAGACATCATTTTAATGTTTTTATTTGAGCCATTCCCTCCCTGTAGGAAAGGAGACAGATCCTATGTAGCTGGTAAAACCAAATTTACTCTTTTCTTACTTATACACCCATTGCCCTGACTGCTGAGCCCCACCTATCTTAAAAGGGTGTCGGTGGCCTGTTCGCTGGATTGCATGGTATCAAACTGATGCTGGAGTTTATCCTGCCTGCTCACGACATGGCTCTGGTATGTGTGTGGTTAGTGCCAGGTCTGTTCGCGTATCTTATTCTACGGCTGCTCCGTTCCACGGGATCTGTACTTTGAAAAATTTGGCCAGTTTGATTAAATGATTATAAAGAATCTTGCTAACTTGAGATGCTTAATTAACAGTGTTTCATGTGAGTGTGTTTCTCCAGAGCTGGGCTGTACTGTGCAGTACAGTAGCCACTTGAACACATACAGCTATTTAAATTAATTAAAAGTTCAGATTGCTCAGCATCCACATGTAGCTAACGATGACTACAATGGACAGTGCAGATACATCATTATCACAGAAAGTTCTAGTGGACAGCACTGCTCTAGGCTTCAGTGAGTTAATGGTGGCTGTGTTTGCCTTTATAAGTTTATAGAATAGCTGTGCCCCTGATTTGTTCCTAAGTTACTGAACAACAGGAAAGGCAAGTAACTTATAAATAGAAAAGTATGTTCGATTTATATTGGGTGATTTACAAGGAAGTTTTTTTCCACCCTGGAAACTAGGAAAAACGTAAGCGTTCTTAAGAGAAGAAAAGGTTTTTCTTTAAGCCCCTCCCAGCCATCTCTTAAAGGAGTGGGTGGTACCGGTTTTCTTTGGGGCTTTCTTGGAGGTCAGTTGAGTGTCAGGAGATCAGATTGGATGTTAGTTTCTGTGGAAAGTCAAACATAATCATGGGAATGTTGATGTTCTAATGTCAGAGTGGGTCAGCAGGTAACACAAGTTCATCTCCTTTTTGCTTTTTGTTCATTCCCACCTGCTCAGTCAGATTCTTTAGAATGATAATGTGGTTTGGCAGGTATTCAGTTAATGAATCACTTTTTGCCTTATCCCAGCCGGCTGGCAGAGGGTTGACGCCCTATGCTTTGTCAACCTCATCTGCCCTAAAAATGTTCTCAGCATAGCCGTATGGAATATCTGAGGGCAGAATTTCTGTGGTGAGGAGAACCTCATATGGCATTTAGGAGAAATATATTTTTGATTAGGTATTGATTAGTAATGTTACTCACCTGCTTGGACTTAAAAGAAATCCAGTCTGTGCAAGTCCGTTGGGTTACATTTGTAAGGAAAAGAAACTTCTGCTGTGCTGAGCCTTAGTGTGAGGTAGCAGTGCCCCGAATCTAGTCCATAAGGCCCCTCTAGGGAAGCCAGGTGCAGGTCGGGAGCAGAGGTAGAAGAGTTGGAGGAGAATAGTAGAAAGTTCTATGATAGAGGAAACATTAAAGCATCTGTTGCCTGACAGTTTAGATCAGTTATACAGATACTTTTTCAGTATGTTCACTTTATATATATATATTTCTCATTTCCATACAAATAAAGACTAAAACCATAAGAAAAATCGTATATGATAGAGAATATTAACAATTGAAATGATCTCCGATTCGGGCCATTTTTTGGTTGATGTGTGTATTTGTGTCTGATGGGAGGAATCAAAGCGATGTTATGCCCTCCTCCCATCAGAGTGCTATGTCTTACTCAAAAGAAAATCTTTTTACTGCCTTCTGCCTTTGTTTAGGCTGAAAGTGAAGAAACCAAGGAGCGTCTGTTTGAATCCATGCTCAGTGAGTGTCGGGACGCCATCCAGGCCGTTCGGGAAGAGCTCAAGCCAGATCAGGTAGGACTCTGAGCTGAGCCATGGGCTCTTGTTCTGGGCTGAGGTCCTCTTCAGTCTGTGTGTCGCATTCTCAGTGCACTGACTCTTAGCCACCGTTGTATATAGGTGTGATTGGCTAATGAACAACAGAAGCCTCTTCTGGGCTCCATCAGGTTGAGAAATTCTTTTGTCTATCCTGTTTCTCCTAATGGTTTCACGTATTACCTGGTAAGCTTTGATCTCAAATTCATATCTCCAGGTGGATTTCTCCAGTGCTCCCTTTCTCTAATAATATCACTGTGATTCATTCAGGCATCTAGGCTGAAAACCTCAGAACCATTTTTGTCTCTTTATTCCCTGTCACCAAAAACCCTGTTTATTTTGCCTTTGTAATTTCTCTCGCCTCTTGTCCATTCCACCTGTTTCTAATAAGCCCTTTATATTATGCCTGGACTACCACAAAAGTCTCCTGATTGCTTTTCCTATCTTGGTTTCAGTTTGGTTTTCCAGACCTTTTTGCCAGAAGAACAGACTGAACCTCTCCAGATCCTATTTCACTGCCTACTTGTGAAAAAAGCCCAGTGATTCTCTGAGGTCTAGAGCAGTGGTCGCTAAACTTCTATGATCATGCACCCCATAAGTAAAATCGAGCATTTATCTCTGATAACATTTATTTGTAAATTATATACCTTATTATTCAACTGATTTGTGATATAGAAAATGTATTAAAATAAAGTTTTTAGAATTGAGATAGATATAAATAGAAGTTCTAGTTTTCTTCTTATACCCGTACCCTGAGGGTTATGTACACCCTGCTTTAGATACCACAGTGTCTAGCAAATACAGTTCAAACTCCTTGAGCTGGTATATGAGCCTCCGCTGGGTGTTTCTAGCCTGTTTCCAGTGTTGTACTTGGCTACTTCCCTCTGAGTCTTCTGCCTCAGGCTCTTGTACTCACTGTCTTACTGTGCCTGTCCCACTACAGTGCATTCCTTACACTGTTGTCCTTTCCCCCCTCCTCACACCTGGCTTCTTCCACTCCCTTTTCACCTGTCCAAACGCTGGCTGTCTTTCAAGATGTGGCTCATAGCTCACTGTCTCTGAGAAGCCTGCCTATACCATCCTCACCCACATCTCTCCATTTTCCAAATATCTGATCCTTGCAGCTATAATTTTTGTTTGATAGTTAATCAAGCATTGCCTTTTTTAAATCAATTAATTAATTTAATTTTGGCTGCATTGGGTCTTCGTTGCTGAGCACGGGCTTTCTATAGTTGCGGTGTGCGGGCTTCTCATTGCAGTGGCTTCTCTTGTCGCTGAGCACGGGCTCTACGCATGTGGGCTTCAGTAGTTGTGGCACACGGGCTTAGAAGTTGTGGCTCGTGGGCTCTAGAGCACGGGCTCAGAAGTTGTGGTGCACGGGCTTAGTTGCTCCACGGCATGTGTGATCTTCCCAGACCAGGACTCAAACCCGTGTCCCCTGCATTGGCAGGCGGATTCTTAACCACTGCACCACCAGGGAAGTCCCAGTCAAGCACAGCCTTTTAACATTTTGTGTATTGTTTTATATTTACCTTCTCGTTACATTTTTTTAAGACTATAAGCATATTAAAAGTAACTATATATTTCTTTAATCATCTGTCGTAGTACCTTCTGTATGAAATATTCAATAAATGTATGTTGGGCTGTAGTCGCATGTTTCCTCCTCCAGTAAAGCAGCCTTTATATATTATACTTCCCTTGATTCATTTAGCAGGTACATACAGAGCCCCAGCCTCATCATTCACTTTGAATTCACAGCAGCTGAATTTAGCAGACAGCTCACAGAATGTAATGAATATGGTGATAGCAAGGTGTTCCTGTTGCTGCTGTAACATTACCACAAACTTAGTGGCTAAAACAACACAAGTATATTATCTTACAGTCCTGGAGGATGGAAGTCTAAAATGAGTTCGTAGGGCTGCATTCCTTTTGGAAGCTCTAGGAGAGAATCCATTTCCAGTATTCCAGAGAGTGCACTTTCCTGCATTTCTTGCCTGTTGTCCCTTCCTCCATCTTCAGAGCCAGCAGCATGGCGTCTTCTCTCCTGTCTGACCTCTGCTTCAGTCCCAGTATCTTCTCTGTATTGTTGACCCTACTGCCTCCCTCTTATAAGGAGTCTATGTTTGTGTTGGCCCCCCCCTGGATAATCCAGGCTAATTGAGAGATCCTTAACTTCATCACATCTGTAAGGTCTCTTGCCATGTAAGGTAACATCTTCACAGGTTCCTGTTAGGATGTGAACATCTTTAGAGGCCATTATTCAGCCAGCCACAAAGGCAAGAGCTAACAGCACAAGGCATAGAACTTGGGTCTAAGACACGGGTCTTAAAATGGAACCGAGGACCATGGACTGTCTGCCTTAATGCTTTGGGTCTGAACACTGGACGCAGTGGACAGGAAGCCTTACTGGCCATTACTCTGAATCCTCTTATTCAAGTCTGATTTTTAGATGCCAGTGGCAACTGAGTGACCCTGTCATTCTAGAATATATGCAGTAGACCTCTGATATTTGAGGACCCTTAACTTACTAGAGTCCATGCCTGTATTCCAGGGCACTTGGGGGACCACGTCATTAAATGAAATGGTCAACCTAGAGGGGTGGGATAGGGAGGGTGGGAGGGAGGGAGATGCAAGAGGGAGGGGATATGGGAATATATGTGTATGTACAGCTGATTCACTTTGTAATACAGCAGAAACTAACACACCATTGTAAAATAGTTATACTCCAGTAAAGATGTTAAGAAAAAAAAAAAATCGAGGTGGTCAGAGCCAAGGATAGGATCAGCCATTTTATCTTTACCTTTTCACTTTCTGCAGAAACAGAGAGATTATACCCTTGAAGGGGAATCGGGGAAGGTATCTAATCTTCAGTACCTGCACAGGTAAGGGTTGTGATGTTTTTACTTTTTAACATTGTATGATGTATCTTTGGAACAAAAGAGTATATATAATGTTTATGTACATTATAATTTATTGATACATACTAAAATCTGAATGCATCTATTCACATTTTATCATATGAGTTTTGAATTTGTATATTATTCTAATATACATATAATTTAAAATTTTTATACAGTGTAAGAACTAGAATACAGCCAGTAACTTTGAAGCTCCTTGTGGCCCCACCCTTGCTGATTCCTCCCCCTCTTCTGGAGCTAACCACTGTCCTTCCTGTGCCAAGCTCCCAGAGTGACTCTCCTCTGTGTTCTGAATGTTTTATATTGTCCCTTTTATATTTGAGTTCAATTTCAACTCAAGTTTACTTCCATCTAGAGTTTATTTTTGAGTGAGGTAAGGATCTATTTCACCTTGTTCCATGAGGACAATGGATTAGTCCAGTGTATGATTTATTGGCTGTTCTGTCCTTTCCCCACTGATCTGCAGGAATACATTCCATTTTCTCCTTGCGTGCTCTTTTTTTCTGGACTCTCTTCTGCTCTGCTGATTTATTTGTCTGTACTAACACCAGCACAGTGACTTACTATAACTTTATCATAAGTCTTGGTATCTGGTCGAGCAAGTTTTCCCCACTAGGTTTCTGCTCAGGCACATCTTGACTGTTTTTCTCCCTTTGCTCTTTCATATGCATTTTTAAATCACCTTGTCAAGTTTAAATTTTTTAAGAGGTAGATCATTTTGTTTCACAGGAGAAAGGAGGAAGAGTGACATTTTTCGAACTTCCTGGGGAGAAATAAAATTCCACTTCTCCTCAGATTCTCTTTCCATGTGACCTTGAAATTTTAATTTCTTAGTCACTGCTTATAACTTTTTAGTGAACCTGGCTGTATTTTCAGTCATTCCCGTGCCCCCCCTCCCTCTTTTATAAAAAAAGCAAAACCATAAAAACTCCTCTCCCTGCCTTAATCTCCGTTCTTAGGGGATTTGGTGTTATGTGAATGTCAAATTGACGGCTAGATGACTCGGGTGCACAGAATATCAGCAAGAACGGCCCTTAGCCGTCTTCTTCAATAACCTAAGGAGAAAGATGAGGCTTCAGGAGGTTAGGGGACATGTTGGTAGTTAACAACCGTAACAAGGCAGAGGCAGTTGATCAACTTCCTAACCTTGAAAGACCCAGAGAGCTTCAGCAGGGCTCAGGAAACTTTCAAATTGTGAAGCCCCTTGCCCTTGGATCCATTCTCCCACTTCCACATGTAGCTAGTATCAGGATCATAATCAGTTAGGATCGGAAGCCAGCTTTGGGGTAAATTGAAGTCGAGAATCAGGTAGCTCTTGTATTTTAATAAAACTCCTGTATTTTAATAAAGATGTATCTGGACTCCTATACTACTCTGAATAATAGTTACTTTATTTTGAGAGTTTGATTTTTCTACAGAGCTTTAGAAAAAACCATCTCATGACCTTTCCTCCCATTTCTCAGAAGCATCCACTTTTGGGAATTCCCTGATGGTCCAGTGGTTAAGACTCCGAGCTTCCACTGCAGGGGGCGCGGGTTTGATCCTTGGTCGGGGAACTAAGATCCCACAATCTATGCAGTGTGGCAAAAAAAAAAAAAAAAAAAAAAAAAAAAAAGGTGGCAGCAGCCACTTTTAATTCTTTTTTTTTTTTTTTTTTTTTTTTTTTTTGCGGTACGTGGGCCTCTCACTGTTGTGGCCTCTCCCGTTGCGGAGCACAGGCTCCGGATGCGCAGGCTCAGCGGCCATGGCTCACGGGCCCAGCTGCTCCGCGGCATATGGGATCCTCCCGGACCGGGGCACGAACCCATATCCCCTGCATCGGCAGGCGGACTCTCAACCACTGCGCCACCAGGGAGGCCCCTTTTTTTTTTTTTTAATATTATTTATTTGGTTGCGCTGGGTTCTAATTTCGGCAGGCGGGCTCCTTAGTTGTGGTATGCGAACTCGTAGTTGCAGCAAGCATGTGGGATCTAGTTCCCTGACCAGGGATTGAACCCAACCCCCCTGCAAGGGAAGCGTGGAGTCTTACCCACTGCGCGCCACCAGGGAAGTCCCTACTTTTAATTCTTTTAACAAATTGTTTTGGTATTTACCTCCATGTCTCTAAATGACATGAGTTATGTTGCTACTTGTTGATTTTTGGCTTTCAGCGTTTCTTACCACTTTCCCCTACAGCCTTCTCTCACCAATTCTACTCCCGCTCTTCACCCTGACCCCTCTTTGACTTCCCATCTGACTCCTACACAGGCTTCCTCATTTCCAATGCCATTAAATTAATTAATTAATTATTTTGCCGCACCGCACAGCATGTGGGATTCTAGTTCCCTGACCAGGGATCAAATCCGTGCCCCCTGCAGTGGAAGTGCAGAGTCCTAACCACTGGACCATCAGGGAAGTCCCGATTTTAATTTCTAAGAGCTCATTTGTGTTCTTTGAATATTATTTTAAAACAGTGTCTCATTCTAACTTCACACCCACAAAATCTTCACTTTCTGAAATTATTAATAATAGTTGTCTAAAGTTTTCTTCTCCCTACAAAGTTTGGTTCTTCCAAGTTGCTTTTTTCCCCCTCTCAGTCTTGGCCCCTTCTGTCTTATCAGAGGTTTTCCTTAAGTGTCTGGTGATCCTTGTTCATCCACTCCTGTTAAAGACTGTGTGTTGTCTGTTGGGAGCTCTTGCATGGAGCTCCTCAGCTGTGGCTTCACTGTAGGCGCTCTGGGTCTGCGTTTCACTGAGGACCCTGACTCCAGAATCTTGAAGGGTTTTTTCTCTTGGGCTGGTCAGATCCTCAGAATATATCAAGCTGTTCTTATTCTGGAAGCCGAGTAGGAGAAGAATGCTAGGAGGTCAGCCCTCAGAACTTGACAGTCTCTTAACCCCCCTGGTTCATTATGGAGCCCCTGACCTCAGCTGTGCCTGTATCCCCTGTCCCCAGGCCTCTTTTATATCCTCCCTCTCCCAGGATGCCTCCAGCCTCTGCCACAGTAAGATGGGGATCTAGAGACCTAAACACTTCTTAAGCAAACTTAAATAGTTACCATGTTTTTAATCGCCAAATATTAAAGGACTTTCCAGATGGTACAGTTAAAATAAGCAGGCATCACGCATAGTCTCCGGTATATACACACATTTAATATGCATAACCCTCCAAAGAGACTGTCCCTCGGTATTTTCTGAGAAGAGAAGGTCATCAGCTGAACAGGAGCAGCTGTTGTGCATGTACGCTGTCCCTGTAGTGTGGGCCAGGCAGATAACTAGTCCTTGTTCCAGGGACTAGCTTGCCATCCATTAGCCATCTTAAGGACCAGCAGTGTCCTCTGAAATTAGTAGCTCTCTGGCTCTTTAATAAAGATACAGAGAGGGGCTTCCCTGGTGGCGCAGTGGTTGAGAGTCCGCCTGCCGATGCAGGGGACACGGATTCGTGCCCCGGTCCGGGAAGATCCCACATGCCGCAGAGCGGCTGGGCCCGTGAGCCATGGCCGCTGAGCCTGCACGTCCGGAGCCTGTGCTCCGCAGTGGGAGAGGCCACAACAGTGAGAGGCCCGCGTACCGCAAAAATTTTAAAAATTTAAAAAATAAAGACACAGAGGATATAATTCAAGCTAAAATCAGATTTTGTCATAAGGTTTCATACTGGTCCCCTGCAGTTAGCCACTGAACAGCAGCCAGAATTGAAGGCCCTTGGAGCTTGAGGCCCAGTTCGGAGAGCCCTGCGGTATGACATGCCCTCACCCCCATAATCCCCTAGGGCAGTCCCAGCTTGTGGTCCAGTGCTCTTCCCAGAACATCAGCTTCCCTCGTCATAACCTGAGCTGACATGTGGTCCATTCCAGCTACCTGACTTACATCAAGCTGTCAACAGCAATCAAGCGGAACGAGAACATGGCTAAAGGCCTGCAGAAGGCAGTGCTGCAGCAGCAGCCGGAGGATGACAGCAAGCGCTCCCCCCGGCCCCAGGACCTGATCCGGCTCTATGACATCATTCTTCAGGTGACCCTGGAGGGCTGGGAATGCAAGAGCCTGTCCTGTGTTTGTGTTGGACACAGATGACTGAGCTTTGCATAGCGAAAGGGCTGTGACAGCCAGGAGCTGTTAGCGTCTCGATAAAAGATAGAGGTCTTGTTTTCGTGCCATTTTAGCCATCCGTGAGCCCGATATTCAGACGTGTTGATGTGTAGACACTTGTAAACCACAGGTATTCACTGAGCACTTCCCCTCTGCAGGGTGGTCTCCCGTATGCTGTGGAGCATCCTGGGACCTGAGGCCACTCTGCCTCGGCCCACTGGGAGCTCACCAGTGAGTAAGGTTGTGAGACCCCTACACATCTGCACTTACTCGTGTAGATGCCACAGGAGTGGGCTGTCTGAAATGAGAATTCAGAGCCGGAGAAATCCCCTCTAGCTGAGAGGGTCCAAGAAGTCTCTGAAGGAGGTGGAGTGTGACTGAGAGAGAAAGGACACGTGGGCTTTCAGCGTCAGAGAGGAGGGTGGAGGTGACACCAGATGTGGCTGCTGCTGAGTCACGCGTCACAGACTTTTTCCCATTATTTGAAGCCTAGACTCTTTCGTTTTGCCCATGTCTGTTCTCACAAGTCTTCTGTCAAACTGTCAGTGCGAGGCCTCCTCTTCATGAGTTTTCTTGTTGCATCTGTTGTGCAGAATCTGGTGGAATTGCTCCAGCTTCCTGGCTTAGAGGAGGACAGAGCCTTCCAGAAAGAGATAGGCCTTAAAACTCGGGTCTACAAGGCTTACAGGTAAGTGCCTGCGGGACAGACAGGGCTCTCCTCTACCATCCAGTGGTTCTAGAAGCCTTGGGAGTACGTCCCTGGAAGGTTGGGTATGTGATCAGAGAGCAGTTAGCCCAGCGTGTTCAAGGGAAGTTTCAGGTTGTGGCTGGGAGTTTCCAGTGCAGTTTTGCTCTTTGGAAAGGTTGGGGGAGCTGGAAAGCACATACATTACCTGTCTTCTCCCTTCCCTTTCCTTCCTCCTCCCAGTGGAAAAGGGATAAGTGTTGGAAAAAGCGTTAATTAGCAGAACCAGAGCAGCTGATTCAGGGAGACTGAACTGAGTTGGGAGAAAGCTCAGTGTCTCAGTTTC
The DNA here is from genome assembly GCF_964165515.1 of Mesoplodon bidens. Taxonomy (NCBI): domain Eukaryota; kingdom Metazoa; phylum Chordata; class Mammalia; order Artiodactyla; family Ziphiidae; genus Mesoplodon; species Mesoplodon bidens. The sequence continues at coordinate 39,549,777 of NC_138179.1, read as the reverse complement.
TTACATGCACCGTGCTATTTGTAACTTGGGAGTGGACTGTGTAGCAACATGGGGTCTAGACAGAATGGCTCAGTAGAGCCCTGAGTGCTTTTGCCCTTCCTTTTCTGGCCCGCCTGCCCCTGCGCTCTCTGGCTCCTGCCAAAGGCCAGCAGCGTGCAGGCTCTGTTGATCCCAGCAGAGTAATTGCTGTTAGGAAGAGGTTTGTTTCTTTGGATTTGGTTTTTGAAAGACATGTGCAGAGGTGAACGGTTGCGACCTCGATGTGTGGGCAGTTGTGGGTGGGATTTATATCTGGGCAGCCTCCCTCCTTCCTGCCTGTCTCCAGCTTCCTCCCTGTGCCTTTTGGGAATTACCTCTTTTTTGCAGAGCCAACAGTAAGTAAAAGACAGTGGGTCAGCTTTGGACCTACACTTGTTGGCTCCAATTTCGGGGACAAGTCTGCAGGTTAGGCTGGCAAACTGGAACAGTGAGAACGGTGGGATCTCCCATCCCAGGTAGTGAGCCTGAGGTTAAGAAACTTTACAATTTATTTAGCCTAAACAGCAAGGAAAGCCTTGATCTTGGGTGATTTTTGCTTAAGAACACTGTGGCTCTTTCCTTCCCCATCAGGTGTTTCTTCATCGCTCAGTCCTATGTGCTGGTGAAGAAGTGGAGCGAAGCCCTTGTCCTGTACGACAGGGTCCTGAAATACGCAGATGAGGTGAATTCTGATGCCGGAGCCTTCAAGAACAGCCTAAAGGTGAGCTGTTGTTCTCTCTTGTTTTCGAAGCCCTGAGCACTTTTGCTGTGAGGCTGCGACGCCTTCCCAGACTGGTCCTGCCTGGTCAGCCATGGCATGTGGTACATCCCTGAGTGCCCAGGAGCTGCGGAGTGCAGCTCATGGCAGCATTCCAGGCCCGAAGAGGACTCGGGTACCAAGAGGGACGGCCTTCCTCTGGTTAAAACCACCCTGAAGTACTGTTCTCAGACTCGGCTACATGTTGGAATTGCCAGGGAAGATTTTTAAAAGGTGGATGTCCGGGTTCCACCCTCAGAGATATTGGTTCTAATTGGTGTTGGATCTGGTATGAGCATTGGGGTCTTTTAAGCCCATCAGTTATTCTAATGTGTAGCCAAGTTGAAAACCACACAATGTGTGCCTGGACCAGCAGCAGCAGCATTTGGGAGTTTGCTAGAAATGCAGGTTCTCAGGCCCCACCCCAGGCCTGCTGAGTCAAAAGTGCGTTTTGGCAAGACCCCCAGGTGACTTGGGTATATATCAAAGCTTACATGCTGATCTGGTTTGATTTAGTGATTGTTGAATGGCAGCTAGCTTTTTAAGCTTGTGGACTGCTGTGAGGTTATAGATTCTTAAAGCACTGGTCCAAGGAATCCAAGTGTGTTTTATAAGTAGAGACTTTAGAAAAGCGGGCTAGGGTTACTGTTCCTAACACTGTCACAGGCAGTGTGAGAGGGGCTGCTGTTGGGGCACTCGTGTCTGCTGGGACCAGCCCTGGGCTCGGGGGTGGAGGAGAACTCTGGTTTCTCCCTTCGGAGAGCTTGTGGTTTTGCTGCAGCCATGGGACTTGCATAGGACCCACCTGTGAATACAGAAGAAGATAGAGGGTGAGGTCAGAGAAATAGGAAGGAGTACATGGGAGGCGGCTGTGGGCAGAGGGTGGGCTGGCGAGTGTAGCAGCGTCATCTGGTAGGGTGTCGTTGGAATGTGGAGACAAACCAGTGTGGATGGCTTATCTCCGGAGAGAAGTAAGAGGCATTTTACAAAAGCCCATCTGACCTAATGTGACGGCTGGTTTCAGGGGAAAGCGTTAGGGAACAGAGGTGTAGGGGATTCAGCAGTATCCAGACCTAGTCAGATCTTTCCCAATTTGCCGAGTAAGAGGCTGAGGCAAGAGAATGGCATTGCCCTTGTAGAAGGGGTCAGTGGGTGGGGACTCAGGCCCTGGAGCCAGCCGTCCCGAGTTCTGAAGCCCCGCCCTACTGCCACGGGGAATGTGACTGGACACATTCTTTGGCCCCTCTCATCTGTAAAATGCAAGTACAAACTATCTCAGGATTATTGCGAAGATGAAATGAACGATTATGTGAACTACTTAGAGCAATGCCTGGCACATAATGCATTTAGTATATGATAAATTTATTAATATTATCATTGTTGTCATTATTATTTCCAGGCAGTATTACTAAAGCCATGGCATAGATTTCCCCCTTTGAAACAGGCTAGTTTTTGTGTGTTGTTTCTTTTAATAGGGAGACCATTTTAAAAAGTCTAAAATTCATGAAAATACCAGTGGGGTCACTTAGCTCAGGTTAGTGTGGTGCGTTTCTCTGGCCTGACTCCAGCTCACGAGTCCCCGTTTTCCACATTGTTACAGGACCTGCCTGACGTGCAAGAGCTCATCACGCAAGTGAGGTCGGAAAAGTGCTCTCTGCAGGCGGCCGCAATCCTGGGTGAGCCGCCTGCCTGTCCTCTGCGGCCTGTCTTCTCAGACTCCCCTTCACTGCTGCCCCTCTTCTCTCCCACCCCCTATGCCACTGTTTTAAGATTGAAAGGGGCTGTTTTGGTTAACCTGTAAGCAGTTTTCTCCTGCCATTCCTTCTGCCCCATTGAGGCATCAGGTTATGTGGAAGAATTTAGAGAAACGCTGTTGCGCTGTCCGTTCTGCCTATCAGTGTCTTGCATTCGACGGTGCTTGCTTCGCTGGGCCGACCACATTGGTCTGGGGTTAGTTGTCTGTTATCTGCACTACTTCTCTCTGAGTTTGGACTCAGGAGGCAGAGGGCTAACTCCCCACAGATGGGCTACTTTTGCTCTTAGGATTTAGAACCCAGACGTGTGATAGGTGTCATTCGTGACTATGGTGTGTTATAAGTCCCTGTTCTTACTGAATCCTGTGAAACTTTCAGATACAAATGATTCCCACCAAACAGAGACCTCTTTCCAAGTCAAGGACAATAAGGTGAGTCTGGGCTGTGGCTTGAGTCTGGGCTGTGGCTTTTGAGGAATAAAAAGGATTCATAACTTACTAGGAATGTGTACTCATTTGTAGAACGAGGACCCTAAATTTCTAAGTGAACACCCTACTTCCCTCCTTTTACTCAGGACCTGAAAGCTGCCTATGTAAGATTTGTTAGGTGTCATCTAGATGGTCCCAAATAGAGTTAGGAACCTGCTGTGTGCCCTGGCTAGGAGCTGTGACTTGGACATCGGACAGGCTTATACCTCAGTCCCAGCCCACCTCTCTCAACCTCTCTAGATTTCAGTGATTCTCAACTATAAAATGAGGACATGAAAGCCCCTCATAGGAGGTTTGTGGGCATCCAGTGAGATAGCACATATAAGCTCTGAACTGGGTGCTCGGCCCGTAGTGAATGCTCCACCAGTGGGCTGTGATTAACATCTGGGTTCCTGCTTTTGGTTTGACTTCCAGCCCCTGGTCGAACGGTTTGAGACATTCTGCCTGGACCCTTCCCTCGTCACCAAGCAAGCCAACCTCGTGCACTTCCCGCCGGGATTCCAGCCCATCCCATGCAAGCCTTTGTTCTTTGACCTGGCCCTCAACCATGTGGCTTTCCCACCCCTTGAGGACAAGTTGGAGCAGAAGACCAAGAGTGGCCTCACTGGATATATCAAGGGCATCTTTGGATTCAGGAGCTAACCAGGCTCTTCCTTGGGGGCAGGGGGAGATTCTGACTCTTAATCTGTATTGTGAGAAAACCCCAGCAGCTTCCATGATATTAAATCCAGGTCTGCATTGGCCCAGGGCAGAAGTTTAACATCCTCAACCCTGCATTCCTATGTCTTGTGTGTTTGTACACTTCCATTCTTAACCAGGGTGCTAGAAGGGCACCCTGTTGTCTTCTGATAAATATGTGCAGGGTCCTGTGTCCGTCCCCTGGAGGAGGGGCCCCTGCCGTCTGGTCTCACGTGAGCCTTTGGTCAGTAATGTGGTCGTGGGGGTCCACACCAGGCACAGATTGGGGCTGAGAATGTTTTGTCGTATTTCTTCAGTACCATGGATTTGAAATGAACTCATTCTTGCTGTGAGCATCCAGAATCCCTTGAAGAGTTTGTCCGTGACTAGGAAACATTGGCAGCCTTATTCCCCTTCACCTCCAAGTGAAAGTTAAGAAGTTTCAGAACAAGCAAAGAGCTCTATTTTTAGAAGAAATATGTTACACTCAGAAATGATGAAAACAAATCTTATATTAAAAGGCAAAGATGCTGGATACTGTGCCCATTCTTTGCACATCCTCATTCACGTCTGGTCCCAGCTTTCTCCTCGGGAACCTTGTTGCAAGATCCTGTCATGTCATGTGGATCCTGACTTCCTGGCAACGTGGGTATGTCTGATGCCTGATACGAGTGATGGAGGCACTGTTTCTAATAGAGAGTTCCCAACCTGTAATTTTTAGATGCCACTATATTTTCATCACTTCCTTTCCTTACCCTTTATTTTTTCTTCGTCACTCGTTTTTATTTCTATTATAGTATCAATAATAGGAGTCACAAAAGTAATGTCAGAAAGCAAGGAATAAAAGTGACTTAAACATGAGATGCATGAAACCCTCTGTGGGCTCAGAGGTGCCTCTGTTTTCCCAGTGAGCTGCAGAGGAAATCGCCAGAAGTTAGGAGAGGGTGGTGGGAAGACAGATCAGATGTGTCTCTTAGACTTGAGCATTGGCAGGGGCTTTCGAGATGCTCAGAGATAAGAACTCTTCTCCCCCCAGGATTTGCTTTGGGTCAGAGAGTCTCAGAAAGCTGATCTTTTTAAATTTTAATTGAAAGTTTCATCATTTCATCATCTGTGCCATGCAATTTAGGGGTATCTTTCTTTCCTCTCTCCCTACCTCCTTCTGAAGATACAGCACAGATGATCTTAGGTTGAGGTCCTGGATTTTGGTCCTGAAGGCCCGGTCAGTGTTCCTGATGGGCTGGGGGAGTGCCGGGGCCCTTCGTTCTCCTCCTCACCCTCATCCCGCTATCTAGTGCGCTTGGCAGCACCAGGGCTGTGGTCCAAGGTTCTTCATCTCCCTCACCTCATTCTCACGCTGACCTGGGCTGCAGCCACAGCTGGGGTGTCCTCCAGCGTCAGGAAGCCAGTTTGAGGCCCCACTGTGCAGGCGGTCCTCCAGTCTGCTTGTGCCAGTGTCTGTGGCACTGTAGGGGTGTGGCCGGGGCTGGAGAAGCTCTGTCTGTCCTCATCTGGGAAGATGTCCCTTTGTCTTGCTCCTTCCAGCCCTTCCTATTCTCTTCAGAGTGCCGGCATACGGGGGCGGGGGGAGCCAGAATCCCGAGTCGATCATTTTGAAGATTTTCTAAGCTTTCTCTTTCTCATGAAAAAGAAACACACCAGAAGTTCCCCTCCACCTGGTGTCCTTGCTGGCTGCTCTGAGGAGCAGTGACTGTTGTCAGCCAGTGAGGCCATGACAAGATGTGATTAGTATCAAAACGCATATTTACCTAAGAAGAAAGACCTGACAGAGCCGAGGTCTCACTTAGCTCGCACATCTCTTCACCTGGAATCCCCAGACGTTAAACAGGCTGTGATATGGGAGACAGGACGCCAGAAGCAGGACCCCGTCCTGTCCTCAGGCCTGGGAAGTGGCTATTGCAGCTCATGGGAACGGGTTCAGAGTCAGGCCCCAGGGAGCAGCACTCTTGGCTGGATGGGTTCACAGAATGAAACTGCAGAGGCCACCCGGTCCCTCCTTCCCAGGGAGCGGAGGGCAGGGAGCTCTGCCGGTGTGAGGAAGGGTTGTGAACAGTCGCTTTGCTTTGGGTGGGTCCTGCTGTTTTGGCTCTCATGCCTCCCACAGGGTGGGCTGTGGCGTGGTCAGCAGGATTTGACCCTGGAAGAGTCTTCTGTCTCCCCAGATCCAGAGAGGAGGAGCGGAAGCTCAGTTGAGTCTACGTTTTTTAGAACATGCCTGAGGGCTGCTGTGTTAATGGTTTTTTACACTTCTTACCTGTTGGGTAGTGATGGTCTTGATCTGCAGAAACGTTAAGAGTTCAAAGCCCCACGAGGTGAACGCTCTGCGTACAGACTTAGAGAATGAATGCTGAGCCTTGGATGGGAAAGACATGATTTGGCCAAGTTCGTTATCCTTAACTCTGCTGGTTCTGTCGGAAAAAGCAACGTAAGGCAGTTGGAGCTGGACAGGCTCTCCACTGCTCAGTCTCCTGGTTTTTTCCTTTCCATATGCATTGTTTCGCTGTACTCTCCAGTTTTCCTTTTTTTTTTTTTTTTTTTAAGTCTTTATTGAATTTGTTACAATATTGCTTCTGTTTTATGTTTTGGTTTTTTGGCCCTGAGGCATGTGGGATCTTAGCTCCTGGACCAGGGATTGAACCCGCACCCCCTGCATTGGAAAACGAAGTCTTAACCACTGGACCGCCAGGGAATTCCCCAGTTTTCCATTTGACTAGATGAGAATTCTTGGATTCCCTATTTGAAATGAAACAGTGCCGGGCTTCGTTCCATCCCTTTCCTTTGGTGGCAACCTGAGCCTTTCACCGTGGCCATGAGATGACAGCCTGTGCTGGCAGTGCACCCGTCCACCCACAGTTGCCCTGGCACTTCGCCAGTCTTTCCTCCTGCAGCTGAGGCGATGGCCTCCTCCTCCTCCCAGCCAGGAGAGGACGCGCGGCTCCAGGAACTCCGAGGTAGGGGCTGCGCTCACTCTGCCTGTTCACTGCCATCGCCGTGGCAATGCTGCTCCTTCACGCGCTCGGCATCAGCATACACAAAAGCTAATCGACCGCGGATCTCTAAACATGTTGCCGTCTACAGCTTTGAGAAGCTTGGAACCTTCAGAGGTCTAGGAAAATGTCCAAAGATAGCAAAAATATGTGTTGGTTCTAATTTTTTTTGTTTTGGAAGACACTTGTTGCTACAGAGGAGATGGAAACCAGATTTAGCTGTAAAGTTTATCGATGTTCCAAAGCAGAGATAAATTGGAAACTGCCTGCATCCTGACAACGCCAACTGGAAGAGTCTGGCCTGTGGTTCTGTGAGATGCTGGAGACACTGTGCACAGGCGGGAGGGCACGAATGACCAACACGGCCCCTCGCGGCCCCTCGCTGCCCGGGATCTGCCCTCCGTGTGAGCGCCAAGTGTTCGTGAGCCGTATTGTTGGCTGGTACAAGTTAAAATATAACCTCAGCTCGTGAATACTGATGGAACACTTGTGGGAACCTTTTATCCAACCTTTTCGAGCTGCTCAGGTTTGGTTTTGTTGCTTTTGTTTTGGGGGCAGGATCCTGGTGGCTCTATCAGAGTCTGTGTCACGCTGGGGTCAAGACCTGCAGGGCTCCGAGGCAGGGGGCACTGCATTCCTCCCTCGGCCGCACCCACTGTGGTGATTTTAATTGTGTTGGAAAGGGGAGCCTTGCTACTCTGTGGTCCCTCTTTTCAGCAGATGGTTTTGTTCACCTCCGTTAGCTGCAACTATGTGTCCTCACGCTCAGTGTGCGGTTGAATGACCCCTTGGAAAAGAACCACGTTCTTTCTGTTTGGCTGAACTTTTCCCAGGGACCTTCTGGCAGGAAGCAGTGCAGTTACAACGGGCAGGTAACTGGTCGCTGAAAGCTGGTGATGTTCGTGAGCTCTCACTCATCTTGGAATGGAAGGAGGGTAGGGGTCATCCCCTGGAAGATGGGGTCATCTGGTTCTCCGCCATGCAGAGGGCTTGCTTAGTACCAATAGGCCCTTGACAAATGAATTTCCTTCCCTTCGCTCCCCCACGGATGGAGCTGGCATTAGCACACCATGCTTCTCCCTCCACTGCTGCCTGTAGGCCACCTTCACCCCTGAGCCCTGTCCTGGCCCTGACCTGGGGCCTTGCAGAGGGAGCCCTTGCCTAGCTAGGACTGAACTCGTGGAACAGTCTCTTCTCCTCCTAGCTGTAGCCATGCAGCCTGAGCCCAGGCTCCAGGCTGCTGTGCACCAAGCTGGTGGGGCCAGCGCAGCTGAGAGGTGAGGAGAGCCTTCCGCTTATAGCCTGCCTGCTCCCTGCTCCCGGCAGGCCCCACTGTCTTTTTCCTTTTCCCTCCCCAGAGCCGAGTCCTGCTAGGTCTAGGCAATGTCATTAGGACAACAGGCTGAGTGTAATGAGCTGCTCTTGTGTGCTTTCCAATTTCCTGGCAACAAAGACTGATGAGGAAGGCCTACCCCTCAGCTATAAAGATCTATTCGTTCTTTCATTTTTCTGTTTGTTTTATAAATCTTTCTTCCACAGACCATTGAACGGGGTTTGGTGCAGCTGAACCCCTGCTGCTTCAGTACAGCCAATATAACTCTCTCCCCAGCTGCTGTGCTGGGCTGTTGACCTTGTAAGGGACATGGCTAAGCCGCCTCCATTAAACCTGAACTTCTCCACAACAGGGCTGCAGGTCCCCAGACCTGGCTGTTAAAGGCTAGCTGTTGTCTTCAAGGTGACAGAGAGGCCCAGAGCCGTTGGGCAACTTGGGGAGACCTGGAGGCTCCACAGTGCCTGAGTGAGAGTGGGCGGGCTGCAGACTTCTGGAATGCAGGCATGGCTTGTGCCAGCAGGCTGCTGCTATGGCCCAGAGGTGTGGGCTGTACCAGCACTGGTCCCACAGGTGAACTGGGGCCAGCCACTGTTGCCCAAGGGTAGGGAAAGGGAACCACTCCTAGGGAGGGACAGATAGCCAAGACATCCTTGGCCTTGCCCTCCCAGCCAACTTGGGACCTGGGGACTCCTGAGGTCCCCTCTGTGTTCTCTCTCTTGCCACCTAGTATGGGGAGCCCTATTCTCACGACATGGGCAGGACTGGGTGGTTGGTTTGCTTGAGTTGCTTCCTTCAGACTCCCTCTATAAAAGGCCCAGAAGGAATACCTAGCACCGTTTTCTGCCCGCTCTGTTCTAGTTGGGCAAGCCACGGCCTCCGGGCCAACCTTCAGTATTTCTTTTTCTCAGGCTTGCTGGGCAGACTTGGCAGCCAAGAGAGCCTCCTCCAAACTGCCCAGTGGATTCCTGGGGCCGCAGCCCCTTCCTCCCCCAGCACCTGTGGACAGAAGGAGGCCCATCCCTGAAGTCCCCACCCCACCAGCCCTTGTCCGCTCCGCCCAGCCAGTGAAGGCACCTTGGCTCCTCAGCCGGCCAGGGAAGTGTAAGGCAAGAGAGGTTACCGGCCAGCTCGGCTCCAAGGGTCTGGGAGCAGAGCTTTTGTACAGACAGAGGGCAGTTTCCTGAGATGGCAAAGCTTGTCCTGATCAGGGAGCATATGGAAGCCTGACAAGTTACAGTTCCCAGGGCAAAGTAGGCAGTTGCCGCCATCTGCTTCAGCAGGGAGGAGAATGCCCCTCCCTGCAGGACCCCATGAGCTGGAGGAGAGAGTGGGTAACTTAAGCCCTGGCACACTGTCCAAGCTGCCACCCCGTTGCCTAGCTGCACGCATGGCAGCCTCAGAGCCGGGAGCTACACTGCTTTCAGCTCTGATAAGCCCTTCTGCTCCGGGCTTGGGCCCCATGAGCTGTGAGTGGCCCACATCACGTGCCTGGAAGCGCCAGGCTGGGGCATGTGAATGAGCTGCCGCAGTGCTGGAAGTCAGCGCTGGAAGGAGGTTGGGGATCCACTGATCTCAAACCTCTCAATCCACAGGGCGCGGGTAGCAAGTCCAGGCAAGGGGAAGGCCTCATGGACAGGACAAGAAGCCAGGCCCTGGGACTCCTTTCTGGTTCAAAAGGAGGAGGCCTGGGAAGGCTGAAACGAACGGGTCACCCAGTCTGGCTTCTGGGTCAGAGCTGTCTGATAGAATTATCATTTTGTGAGCCAGAAATGCAAGCCTTGTCTGTACTTTTAAATTTTCTAGTAGCCACGTTAAATAAAAATAGCAACACCCGTTCCACCATGTGAGGAAAGCACGAGAATCCATGACCCTGAAGAGGGCCCTCACCCAACCGTGCCGGTGCTCAGACCTCAGACTTCCCGCCTTCAGAACTGTAAGCAATAAACTTCTGCTGTTTACAAGCCAAAAAAACTTAAAAAGCAATAGGTGAAATTAGTTTTTTTAAATATATTTCATTTAACACAATATATCCAAAAGATCATTTTGACATGTAGTCAGTATAAAACATTATTGAGGTATTTTACATCCTTTTTTCATGCTAAGTCTTTGAAGTCCGGTGTGAATTTTATACTAAGAGCACATCTCAATTCAAACCGGCCACGTTTCAAGTGCTCAAGAGTGACGGGGCTGGGACAGTGCAGGTGGCCACGGTGGCTGGTGATTCCATCCCAGCCTTCTAAATGAACGACTCTTTTTTTTTCCTCAGATATTTAAAACCCTACATCTTTCTTTGTCCCTGTCCTTTCTCCTGTGCCTTCGTCTTGGGGGGCCAGGGTTACTGCTATCTGAATAGGATCATCCTGCAATGACAGCCAGCTCAGAGACCTGGGTGTCACTGCCTGTGGCACGTCAGCCCTGTCTGGGAGCTGGGGTCTGATTTGATTTGGCTTTAGACAGTCACGCCAGGAATTCAGCCCTTGTTTTTCTTGCAGTGAATCAGTTCATCTCTGGGGCGGGTGAGGGCCCCCTATGGTACTCACTTATTTCCAGGGGTGCTTCTGCAGACAGGAGGCAAAGCTCAAACGTTCCAGATCTCAGTCTCACTGCCTGCCCTCCACCTGGGGGCCACAGCTCAGTGGGGCCTCCCCTGGCTGCTCCCATTCCTGGGGCTGGAGTCTGGACATTTTCCCGCCTGGGACCCCCGCCTCCAATGACCAGCCCCTCCCAAGAAAGGCCTGGAGTTCTCGGGGAGGCAGGACAGTGGACTGGGGGCTGCTGTCTCCTGTCTTGGCCCTCCTGGGATATTGCTATCACTTGCCCGGTCTCAAAGATAAGGACATGAGCTGGCTCTCGGGTTTGATGTGAGAGGCCAGCCGTCAGGGCTGGCTGCTGAACCCGGTAGGCATTTCAACAAACGGGCCCCTTTCTGAGAACAGTAAGTGGCAGGCATGCAGCTAGTGGTTAGAAGAAAATTGTCACCCACGAGTAACAGGGAGAGGGGGGCTGGGGCAGAGGGTGAGTGGCCTCTGGGCCAGGCTTCCTTATCTGGCTCCATCTCACTATCACACTCATCTGGGAGAAGAACAGCTGGAAACCACTGCTTCCCTGTTGCTACTTGTTGGGGCAAGGGCTCCTGCTGCCCTCCCCACCACCACTACCACTGTGAGCCCCTCCCCCTCCAGGATAGATGGTGACTCCTGTGTCCCTTCTCCAGGGCTAAATTCAGTGGGTTGTTCATGAGATGCAGCCAAAAGGGACTCGGGGCCTTTTCTGCCCCAGGGGGCACGTGGCCAGTCTCAGACCTCTGTCCCTGATCTCCCTAGTGGGCTGGGGCCCTTATCTCTTCTTCGGTTGTTTTCTGTCCTCAGCTGGGCCTGCCAGGATGTCCCAGTGCTCCAAACCCAGCCTGTCTGCATCCCTCCCCCTTTGTTCGCCCTCAAACCCTCCTTCCACCGAAACTGTAATGGTTCCAGGGAATGACTCTAGATCTATAGAAGGGACTTGAGCTGGGGCAGTGAAATGAGCGCCTGGAAATGGAGGAACCCACACCTGTCTTGAAGATCCTGGGGGCCACCACAGGAGAAGGCAGCTCCCAAGATGACCTCCCTGGCCCTCAATGTGAGGAAAAGACCAGTAAACTGGCACTGCTGTTAGACACTCCATCTGACTCCAGAAAAGCCACCAGGGGCCACTTCTGGGGAGAGAGGAGAGGCAGGTAGGAAACCCAAGTAACAGTGGGTTCCCAGGAGGCTCCTCCAGACCCTGGGCGCAGCAGCACCTGAAGGTTAGTGCCGGGGGCCCTTGGGGGAGGCGCCCAGGAGGAGTCCCGGCCCCTCTGGCGCTGTTCTGAAACTTCCGAGGATCCCAGCAATGCGCATCTGACTGTATCTGGCCCCGGAGCCATGGACAGGTGGGATAACCAGCCCACCAGGACTAGCGGGCTGCAGGACTGTGGGCTGGTGCTCTGGGGAGCCGGCTGGGTGCTGTCCACTTTTAAAATGTACCTCGTGCCAGTTGCCAGGGGTGAATGCCCCCTGGCTGACCCATCATGTCGGTGGAGGACCTGGAACAGAGACCTGGACGCCCTGGTGGTGAGCAGAGAGCCCAGGGCCTCCCACCCACCCTGAGCTGGCAGGGAGCAGCCCCCCTCCGGCAGGCTGAGAGCTGTGGGTGGGGGCGTGCCTGACAGCACCGTGCTGGCTGGAGGTGTTTGTTAACCTTGAGCCCAAGCTCTAAGGTCGGACTCGGTCCCTGAGCCTGCGCGTGCATACGCACGCACGCACGCACGCACATCTGTCTGGAGCCCTGTCCCTCCTGGACCCTGCGATTTCTGCATCTGGGTGTGATCTCTGCCGACTCCGTCTGGCTCTGGGTGTGTGAGTGTAACAAGTCCAAACCTCCTCTGAGAGTCGGGCAGTCTCGAGCGCCCCACCCTCTGGGCTGTGCCCTTTTCTCCCAAACTGGTTGTGCAGGAGCGGGCGTGAGGGGGGTGTGGGCAAGCGTGGGTGCATGCGCACAGCCCCGGCTGCTGGGCTGCCTCACCTGCAGGGAGGGGCCGCACAAAGACCGCCTGCCCAGTGCCCGGCCGCCCCACCTCGCCAGAGCCCAGCTGAGCAGCCAGCGAGGCCTCACACCAGCTGCCTGCCACCCGCCTGCCATCGCCGGCCGAGCCCAGCCTGAACCCGCACCTGCCTTCACCACCATGTTCAAGGGGCTGAGCAAAGGCTCCCAGGGGAAGGGGTCCCCCAAGGCCTCCCTGGCCAAAGGCTCCCCCAAGGGGTCCCCCAACAAGCACAGCCGGTGAGTGGGGCCGGGGGAGGGGGCTGGGGCCGGGGTGGTGCCAGACCCAGGTGCTCCAGCCACCCGGGGGGAAGCAGGCCAGAGCCGGGGCCAGCCCAGTGCTGGCATTCGGTGTCCTGAGGCCGAGAGCCTGGGGCTGGACTCTCTCTCCCCGACCCAGGCCGAGCTCCAGCCCTGGCAGGAGACCAGGGATGGCCTGGGGCTCCCCACATTCTCCGGGGGGCCTGAGGGCCACGGGTTAAGGCTGCACTGTAGACGTGCTGGATGGGGGCCTGAGCAGCTGCCTTCCTCTGCTGGGAGGCTGGGGGACTGTCTCCCTGTCCATGGCTCTGCCCTCAATGCTCTGCTTGGATTTTGATGACCCGTGGGACCTGGGCACAGCACAGGGTGGGCAGAAGGACTGAGGCCGGAGAAGCCAAGAGGTGGCGGGTGGGGTGCCCGGAAGCAGGGCTGTGCTGCCCCCACGTCCAAGCTGCAGCTTTCCCCACCTGGCTCACGCCTCGGGCCTTGAGAGTTTTATTACAGAGTTGAGATGATTCCTTCACCCTATGGGTGTGTGGAGGGGGTGCTGGAGGGAAGGGGGAGGGGCCCGTGGGCCCCAGACATCCTCAGAACCTCTCTCAGTTCCCCCAGCTCCCGGCAGGGCCCAGCCCAGCTCTCCAGAGCCGCACAGTATGCAGACTTGGCCAGCCTTCTCCTACTCACTGGCCATCAGTCCCCTCTGCAGGGTGGAGGTGGCGGCTCGCGGGGTCCTGGTTGTGGAGGTGGGAGTGGAGATGAAAGGCCCATCACCCCAGTAGGGACCAGGGTGACGACTCCGAGGCTGGGCTTCTGGGCAGACGGGAAAGACTGGCAGTTAAGACTCACTGGAGCGAGCTGTCCTCCCTGCCCAGGGTGGAGTGTGCTCCTCCCAGCAGCGCCCCCAGGGCTCATGACCCAGAGCTCCCATCCCCAGGGAGGCTCCCTGGCAGCTCGGTCCCTAGGGCCCTGTCCTCTGGCTGCAGCCGCCCCAGGAGGGCTTATCATTCCCCTCATGTGCAATCTGCTTGTTCAACACATTTATTGAGCACCTACTGTGTGCCAAGACTGTTCTAGGCCCCGGGGACGCCATCGTAAACCGAATCGACAGGTCCCTCCCTGCCTTCGAAGCGCCTACATTCCAGAGGAATAAAAACTAACACTTAACTGGGTTCTGACTCTGCCCAGGACACTTAAGATGAATCAGTTCTCTTAACGTAATGACTCGGTGAGGTAGATATTACTAGAGCCTTACTTTACAGGTAAGGAACCTCAGGCACAGAGAGATTAAGTAACTTGCCCAAGACCACACAGCTGTAGTGGTGGAGAAGGATAAAAACCAGGCCGTCTGTCAGAGTTCTTTCAGACTGTGTCTTTGCGTCACCGCCCCTCTGCTTGGAGGAGGCTTATCCTTTGCCCCCTGGTTCAAGGCCCAGCTCATGAAGGTTTACCTTCCCCAGGACTGTGACCTCACAGGGTGCTGTGCTCCTGAGGCTTAGACCACTCTGCCTTTTATTAGGTCTGCTCTAGCCTCTGGGCTCCAGAGTGAGCTCAGTTCCACAGCAGGCGCCCTACAGAGGCTGGGAAAGGACCCTGGCAACCTGGTTCAGGCTCATACTCTGCTCCTGGCTGTGTGGCCTGGGGCAAGTCAGGTCCCAGTTTGGGCTCTGAACCCCTAAATCTGGAAAGGGTGCCCTGGCAATCTCGTGGCCTCCCCCTGGCCCGGTGCTGTGTGTCTGCTCTGGAAGCTTGTTAGCTTAGGCACAGGAAGAGCCCAGGGCAGCAGTGGGGAGACAGGGTTGGCGTGAATGGAAGTTGGGCTGGGGGACACGCTGCTGCTCCCCTGTGCCCAGCCAGCCCAACTGCCCCTCCCCAAGATCCAGCCATTCCGTCTCAGGTATTAGGGGCTGAGCCAGTGATTCACTCACTCCCCTGCGGGCTGCCTGCCCTACAGCCAGAAGAAGCGGCAGGGAGCTAGGCGGGGTTGGGGACACACTTCCAGGACAGGGAGGTCGGCTGGCTCTGCGGTGCCGCGCACACCCGAGACCCCCATTTTCTGAGCCCTCCTGTGGAGGCAGCGCTTCCCCGCCCAGAACTGGGTATCTCACAGAGCCTCCTGCAGAGAGGCCAGAGCTCCCCAGGTCTTGGACTCCTCCCTCCAGGGCAGTGAGCCCGGCTGTAGGGCAGGACGGGGCAGGTGGAGGAAGGGACACCACCCAGGTGGGCAGACCTCTGCCCAAGGGAAACAGAGGGACCTTTTCCAACCACGCTGCCCTCTGTCCCCACCACCCATCAGAGCTGCCACCAAGGAGCTGGCCCTGCTCATCTCTCGCATGCAGGCCAAAGCCGACCAGGTGGAGAGGGACATCCTGGAGACCCAGAAGAAGCTGCAGCAGGTGAGGCCTGGGGGCAGATGACAGGGCGTGGGCACCTGGGAGGCCCATTGCCATGCCTGGCGGTCCCTCCTGTGCCCACCTGTCGTGGTGAAGGTGGACAGACAGTCCAGTCTTTCCCTCGCCACTCTCCAAACACAGTGGGAGAGAGGGCTTACCCCTCCTCTGTCGGGCTCCTAACCTGGGGGGTCAAAGGGGCTTGAGGGCCCAGGCCTCCCGTGTCCTGAGTCCGCCCCGCAGGTGTCCATGCCCTGCCCTCTGCCAGTGTGGGCACCAAGGTTGGCCAGAGTCCCTCAGGGTGGGGCTCAGGCAGCAGCGGCGGGCAGTGAGGATGCCATCTGCTGCCGCAGGACCGGCAACTCAGTGAGCAGGGCCAGGCCCTGCAGCACCGAGGGGAGGTGGGCCGTAGCCTGAAGGAGGCCGAGGAGCTGCTGAAGGACCTCTTCCTGGACGTGGACAAGGCCCGGCGGCTCAAGCACCTGCAGGCCAAGGAGATCGAGAAGGAGTGAGTGGGGTGGGGGCGGTGGCGGTGGGGGGCTGGGGCTCAAGGATGGAGGCGCCGGGTGTCCGGGGGGAGCCCCGGGCCCAGCTCCGACCTACTGGCCACTTCCTTGGCAGCATCAAGCAGCTGCACGAGCGGGTGACCCAGGAGTGTTCTGAGTACCGCGCCCTGTATGAGAGGATGGTGCTGCCGCCTGACGTGGGGCCCAGGGTTGACTGGGCACGGGTGCTGGAGCAGAAGCAGGTCAGGAGCCATCCCCAAAGTCGGAGACACCTCAAGGAGCTGGAAGTCACACCCATCAGCAATCAGAGGGCAACCCAGAGCTGCGTGTCGTCAGGGGCTGATGCGTGCTTGGACCTGGGGGCAGCTAGCCATCTGGGAAGGGAGTGGGCAGAGGCGATGGTGCAGTCAGGGAAGGCTTTCTGCAGGTGGGAGGGCTCGGTTGTGTTGGGGTCAGGTGGTGAGGAGAGGACATTCCAGAGAAAAGGAAGAGGCCTGGAGGAAGCCTGGGGTACGATGGGAAGTGGGGTTTTCTGGGCAGGTAGGCAGAACCAGGTCACGGGCACCCTGAGCGTCACGTGAGGAATTGTGCTTTGATATCACGACAGAAGGGGTGCTGTGATAACAACGAGGGGACAGGGGAGGGCATGGACAGGGCAGGGTGTGCACGGGCTCCTGGAGCCAGGCTGGAGGTGTCCTGGCAGAAGGCAGGGCGGAGCGTGGAGACTTTTCAGAGGCTGAGCCCTGAGTCCTAGGGACCAGTGAGATTCAGGGTCCTCAGTCATGCGATGCTCAGGCCTCGGCCAGGGCCACTGGAGAATAGCATGTTCCCCCGGGTGAGCTGCAGCCATTCACCCAGGCGCCCACCTGTCCACCCTCTGCCCCAGTGACCAGCTCCGCCTCTGCCGATGGGGATGCCAGGGGCCAGGGGGAGGGTAGGTGCAGGAGGGCTCCCACCCCAGGCCCTGCAGCAGAGCTGAGCGGCCAGCCCTTCTGCAGAAGCAGGTCTGTGAGGGCCTGTACGGGCCGGGCATGGCGGAGCTGGAGCAGCAGATCGCTGAGCACAACATCCTGAAGAAGGAGATCGAGGCCTATGGGCAGCAGCTGCAGAGCCTCACAGGGCCGGTGGGTGAGCTGTCGGACGCACATCCCTGCTTGGCCCCAGCCCCAGCCCCAGTTCCCTTTCTCCCATCAGATCCTGAGTGAGGCCTGGCTGGCCCTCTAGGGCTAGGGGTGGAGGAGGGGGGCACGGGAGGCCTAGGACGTGGGGACGTTCTCCCCTGCACCCCATCTCTCACTGCGCTTGCGTTCTCTCTCCCTTGGTCGAGGCAGGACGCGGCCAGCATCCAGAGCCAATACCAGGATCTCCTGGTGAGCAGGGGGATGGGACAGGCTGGCGGGCTGGGCGGGCCGGGAGTGGGACACAGCGTGATGGTGCCTCTTGCTACCCCTTCTCTCTCCCTGCCTCTCGCCCCGAGCACAGAAGGCAGCCTGTGGCGAGGGGAGAGCCTAGGCAGCCTGTACACGCACCTGCAGGGCTGCACGCGCCAGCTGAGCACCCTGGCCCAGCAGCAGCAGTGCATCCTGCAGCAGGACTGGAGCGACCTCATGGCAGACCCCGTGGGCGTGCGGAGGGAGTACGAGGTCAGTGTGGGCAAGTGGGGGCGAGTTGGGGGGCCGAGGTGGGGGGACGAGGACATCCTCGTCCTCACCGCCCGCTCCCCGACTCTCCCAGCACTTCAGGCAGCACGAGCTGCTGAGCCAGGAGCAGTGTGTGAACCAGCTGGAGCGTGACGGGGAGCGCTTGGTGGAGATCGGGCACCCGGCCGTGGGGCCCATCCAGGTGCGAAGGCCCTCCCACTCCCTGCTGCCTCGGGGACCCTAACTCCCTCACTCGGGGAGCTTCCCAGGGGGGCTGGGAAGACGGAGAGGGAGACACCACCTGGGTGGGAGACGGTGGGCAGGACCAGCATTGTGGGTGGGCGGGTGGATGGACCAGGTTGGGGCGCGGTCCGAGTACTCCGTGCTGCCGCCCCCAGGCCCACCAGGAGGCCCTGAAGTTGGAGTGGCAGAACTTCCTGAACCTGTGCATCTGCCAGGAGAGCCAACTGCAGCACGTGGAGGACTACTGCCGGGTGAGCCTGCGGGCAGGGCCGGGCAGGGGCACGGGGCTGTGTCTGGAGGACACCGCAGGACACGCTCGCATCTCAGGGGTCAAGGCACCGAATAAAAAAGACAGAGCTGTGTTGTTGTGACTAGTTCCCAGGGGGAAAATAATGTCACACATACATTCTCAACAGGGTGATATCACTCCTGGGGGATGAAAGTTGGTTCTCATGGGTGGAAAAAAAAATCGTTTTTTATGCATAAATCACAGATACACGTACGTAAAGGATATACAGCATATCTATAATACTAACATTTCATGGTGACGATGGGGAAAGTAAGGGAAAAAATGTCTAAAAAATCTCCTTAGAAGGGACAATAATGAAACAAGGGTTGACAAACATTGACATAATAGACTTACAGATAGAAAAAGAAAAAAAAATTAAAAATAAAAAAAGTATATATACAACAGGGACTTCTTTTTTAATAATTTCCAGCTAAAATGGTTTATTTTACTTTGAGAAAGACAAAAGCCAAGGATTTTTTTCTTCCCTTTTCTTTTGTTTAAAAGGCATTTTTTTATATATCCACAATACCATTATCACACCCACTGATGAGAATTCCGCAATATCACCCAACTGTAGGATGTATCTTTAAAGCACACTCCCAGCTTCTACTCTGAGGCACCCTGGGCACCCAGGGTCCCAGCCAGGACTCCAGGTGCTAGAGTGAGGCGGGAGGGGCACTGCCCTTTATCTGTGCAGGAAGGACCGAAAACCAAAGTGTTTTACGACACTGAAAGAAATGAAGTTCAGTGACCTCAAAATGCCTGATTTGCAGGGCACTTTAGTTAAAAAGACTGCAGTGCCTGGATAGAAAGGCCGACAGGCAAGTGGCAGTTTGGGTTTAACCGGTTTGCATTTAGCTGCTTTGCGGGGTGCCCTAGGGCAGCGGGTGCCCCAGCTCTGCCCCTGACCACTTACCGACCTCAGTTCCAGGAAGAGGCCGACTCTGTCAGCCAGACCCTGGCAAAGCTCAACTCCAGCCTGGACACCGAGTACAGCCCTGCCCCCGGGGGCCCACCTGGCGCCCCAACAGAGCTGCTGCAGCTGGAGGTGAGATGGCCCCACCCAGCCCCTGCACCCACTTCTGAGAACGGGGCCTGCCTGTGTGTCTGGGCCTCAGGCCTCCCGGGTACTTAGTCCTGCCCGGAGCCCCAGCCTTGGGAGCAGGAGAAGGAGGTCTGCTGCAGCAGCAGGAGCCTGGTCTGTTACCAGCAAGCCCTTCCCACCTCTGGACCTCAGTATCCTCATCGGTAATGTGACAGGGGCTGCCCAGAAGAGCTCTGAGGCCCCTCCAGCTCCCATTCTGCAGGCCTGGGTGATGCTGGGCAGCCCCCTACCCCACCCCACCCCAACCAGCAGGCCCTAGGATCCTGGGTGCCCTGGGAGGGGCTCCTTTTACTTTGCTGACTAAGAGACCCTGTCTTCATGAGGGCCAGACCCCTCCCCGGCCCTCCTGGGGGGCACGTATGGGGCTGGCCTGAGCCCCCATTGTCTGGGTCCCTGCAGGCAGAGGAGAAGCAGCTGGCTGTGGCCGAAAAGACTGTTGGGGACCTGCAGCTGCGGAGCCGGGAGGTGGCCCCTCTGCCGCAGCGCAGGAACCCACCCCAGCAGTCCCTGCACGTGGACAGCATCTGCGACTGGGACATGGGAGAAGTACAGTCTCTGCCTGCCCAGCTCCTCCAGCCCCGCCCACCCCACCCCTGCCCCCTCCACCCCTGCCCCCTCCAGTCCCTCCCCTCCCTCCTCCAGTCCCTCCCCTCCCCCTCCTACCCACTCCTGCCACTGCCCCACCCCCCGCCCCACCCCTGCCCGAGCACTACCCCTCTCCAAGCCCTGTCCTGCCTCTGGCCTGTCCCTGTCCCTACCCCAGCACCCCTGCTCCAGCTCCTGTCCCTCTACCTGTCCCCGTCCCCAGCCTCTACCCACCTTGGCCTTGATCCCTTCTCCGGCCAGGCCCCTGAGCCTGCATGAGCCCCTCCCCACCTGCCCCCTAGGTGCAGCTGCTGCAGGGCGAACGGTATACGCTGATAGACAACACTGACCCACACACCTGGCTGGTCCAGGGCCCGGCAGGCGAGACCAAACGTGCCCCAGCCGCCTGCTTCTGCATCCCAGCTCCGGACCCTGAAGCCGTGGCCAGGGCCTCCAGGTGAGTCTGCCTGGGGATCCACAGGGGCAGGAGGCAGGCTGTGGGCCCAGAATGGGCCCTGTGGTTTGAGGCCATTGCTGGCCTTCGCCGGGACCAGTGACTGCTGGGGCCGAGGGGAGAGAGTGGAGGGACGTCCTTCTCTGATCTCCTTCTTGTTCCAGGCTGGCCTCGGAGCTGCAGGCCCTGAAGCAGAAACTGACCACAGTCCAGAGCCGCCTGAAGGCCAGTGCTGCAGAGCCCTTACAGCCTAGCCAGAAGGGTACCGAGGGCTGGCCAGGGAACAGGGGGAGGGAGTAGACTCGACTCTGGTCACTGTGAGGGCTGCCACAGGCAGCGGGTGACCCTGAATTAAGGATTTCTGCTCTGGGGATTCCATCTCCTGGGTTGGCAAGCCCCTGGGGATGTCCCTCCCTCAGTTAGGCACTGCCCATGGCCCTCCCGCCCCACCCCACACAGGACCCTCTGCAGGCACTCAGGGAGGGGCCCACCAGGCAGACAGGCAGACGTGAGGTAGGCCCTGGACCCTCAAAGGCACTCTCTTTCCCCAGCTCCAACCAGCTCAGCCCCAGCCGACCCACAGGCCCAGAAGCTCCTGACACAGATGACCCGGCTGGAGGAGGACCTGGGGCAGATAGAGAAGCAGGTGCTGACCTGGATCCGGGCCCCGCTGAGCCACACCACACCACTGGAGGACCTGGAGGGCCGCATCCAAAGCCACAAGGTGGGTGAAGCAGGGCAGCTGAGATAAGAAGTGGTCCGGCCCTGGGGGCGTGCACGAAGTAAACACGAGGCAAGTGTGGGAGCAGCCATGGGGCCCCGAGGTGGAAGAAGGGAGTGGACAGTCCAGAACTCACGCAAGCTGGTTCCCATCCTGGCTCCTCCACTGACTGGCTCTGTGACTTTGGGCAATTCACTCAGCCTCTCTGGGCCTTGGTTTCCTCATCCCTGAAAAAAGGCAGAATAATACCCAACTTGTCTGGGTGTCCTGAGGATGAAGTATAGCGAGGCCCAGGAAGGTTCTAGAGGGGCAGGGCTCAGAGTAAAGGCCCTGTACCCCAGGCTGGAGGGGTGTTCTGGCGAGAGTCCTGAGAGCAGCAGGAAGCCTGGAGCATCTTAGGGGTGGTTTCTCCCGGGTGGCTGGCAGGGAGCCTCCCTGGAGAGGTTGCAGGAGTATAAACATGATCACAGAAGGACTCAGAAGTGCTAACGTGAAAGCCGCCCCCCCCCCACCTGGGGGGCAGCAGTTTGGGTTGGATCCTTCCAAACCGGTTTCTACTCAAATACCTTGTCTGGATACAGTTTTTAAAAATTTGAAGCTCGTTGTTCACGTTATCGTGCAACTTGTTATTTTCACTTGGCAGTGTTCCGTAGCGTTTCAGCTGGTTCAGAGCGCTGGCCGGGGGCGGGAGGGCTCCAGAGGTGGGAAAGGTGCTGCAGATGGGGTCCTGGGGCGGCAGGGGGAGGAAGCAGGAGTGGCAGGGGGAGGCACTGTGCGGTAACACGGCCTCAGCGATGCCTCTGCCCATGCCGGGCCCTGGTTACCACTGCCCTGGGACCTGGCAGTCTCCAAATAGGTCCTTGGGTTTTGAAGTCACAGCGTCAGGGGTGTCGGGGGTCCAGTTAACCTGGAAAGGAGGCAATGCGCGGCATGGAGTCGGCACCAGTGGCTTATGGACTAGATGAGTGAATAACTGATAAAAGAATCAGCGCAATAACCCCAAGTGGATGGAGCTAGGGCTTTGCTGCCTGACCTGGAGCGAGGGGGCAGGGAGCTGAAGGTTTTGCGAACAGGATAGTGACATGACGACCAAGGTGGGCAAGAGCTCCTGACTCACAGGGTCTCGTCTCATCCTCCCATCAAGCATTCTGTAGATGAGGAGACTGAGGGTCAGAGAGGTTAACCCGCCCATGGTCATCTACCTGGGAACTGAGCCCGAGCACGTCTCCACCACACTCTCGGCCCTCCTGGGCAGAGTTAGGTTGACACGGCAGGAGGGCTGGATGGAAGCCACCTGCCCAGAGCAGAGATCCTGAGCCCCACCCCACCCCAGGGCATGGCCCAGCAGCTGCAGAGCCTGGGAGCAGAGAAGGCGGCAGCCCAGCAGGAGTGTGAGGCGTTTCTGTCGGGGCACCCTGCGGGCCCCACCGCCCTGCACCTACCCGTGGCCCTCAGCAACGTCAAGAACAAGTACAGTGACGTGCAGGTTCTCTGCAGACTCTACGGGGAGAAGTGAGTGCTCTGGGGATGGGGGCCGCTGGGCGAGGCCGCATGGGTGTGGCCAAGGGGGCATCTGACCCTTGGCCTCCTCTGTGGCAGAGCCGAGGCTGCCCTGGGTCTGGAGCGGCAGATCCGGGATGCGGACAGGGTCATCCGAGGCTTCGAGTCCACCCTGGTGCAGGAGGCCCCCATCCCTGCAGGCCCAGGTGCACTGCAGGAGAGGGTCAGCGAGCTGCAGGTGAGGGGCTGGTGGCCTCCTGGCAGAAGGGGGCCACAGCCTGACCAAGCATTTGAGGGCAGGTGGAGGGTGGAGGTGGCGTCCGACCGAACCATGAGGGTGCGTCACGCTGTGTCCCCTCCTAACCCAGCGCCAGCGGAGGGAGCTGCTGGAGCAGCAGGCCTGCGTGCTGGGGCTGCACCGCCAGCTGAAGGCCGCCGAGCGCACGTGCGGCACGCTGCACAGTAATTTCCATGAGTTCTGCCAAGACCTGCCGCGCCAGCAGCGCCAGGTGCGGGCCCTCACGGACCGCTACCACTCCGTGGGTGACCAGCTGGACCTGCGGTGAGTGCGGGGCCATCGCGGCTCATAGCACAGCCCCACGGTGCACGGTGGCCCGGCTGGTGAGCTGTGTGACCTTGGACTGGCGACTTCGCCTCTCTGAGGTTCAGTTTCCTGATCTCTAAAATGGGATAGAGGACTACTCTGGTGGTCCAGTGGTTAAGACTCCACGCTCCCGATGCAGGGGGCCCGGGTTTGATCCCTCGTCGGGGAACTAGATCCCGCATGCCGAAACTAAAGATTCCGCACACGGCAATGAAGATCCCATGTGCCACAACTAAGACCAGGCGCATCCATATAAATTAAAAAAGGAAAAAAAAAGGGATAATAACGGCACCGACCTCCCAGGTGGTACCTGGCAGAGAGTGTCCGGTCCATCTCTGAATGCCCAGCTCCAGCACAGGGCCAGAGTTAGGGAATCGGCATGGTGGGTCACTCAGCCCTCCCCAACTGTCCCAGGGAGGGAGGCACCCACCAGCCTCCTCCGTGCGCCCCTCACCTGTCCCCTGAGGGCAGCTCTCACCTCTGCTCTGGGCCTCGTCCTCCTGCAGGGAGAAGATGGCGCAGGACGCTGGCCTCACCTACCAGCGGTTCAAGAACTGCAGGGACAACCTGAACTCCTGGCTGGAGCACCTGCCCCGCAATGAGGTGCGGCCCAGAGACGGGCCCAGCCAGATTGCCTACAAGCTGCAGGTGCAGAAGGTGAGGAGCTGGGGCTGCAGGCGACCTGGGGGCCGGTACCCAGAACTGGGCCCTCAAGCCGCATCGCTCTCCCGGGCCACCTCCCCAACAGGGAGAGCTGCCTGTGTGCATGTGGCCCTCTAGTGGCCAGTGTTTTAATGACCTCAAAGCTCAGACCCCAGAAGGCCTTGTGTCACACCCCCCACCCCAAATGCTCCAGTTTGCCCACAGAAACAGCCAGCCCTTCTCTGTCTGGTCCGAGGTGGACAGTGGGCCCTATGCTCCTGAGGGTCCCCCCCCTCCTACTGCATCCTCTTCCTCATGCTTGCCAAGCCCCTATTACATGCTGGTAATGAACCAGGGGCGGGGGTACAGCCCGGCCTCAGGCAGCCCACAGTCCGAGGCGGAGGCCGGTGCATCCCAGGCCGTGACGCTGCTAAGTGCTTTGGTGGAGAAGCCAGAGCACTGCGGGAGCCCATTGCAGGACATGCATGGGGGTCGGGGCAAGCAGCCTGGAAGGAACTGACACCCAGGCTGAGGCCTGAGGAATAAATAGCGTGGCCAGGTGTGTGTGTGTGTGGAGGGGTGAAATGTCCTGGGCAGAGGCCACGGTGGATAACTGCAGAGCCCTTCCCGCCTCTGGGCGGTACTGGCTGCCTGACGCCCTGGAGGTGCCCAGCTGGAGGAGAGTCCAGGTGAGCGGTATTTCCTGATTTTCCCTTCTGCCCCGGCAGAGGCTGCTTCAGGAGATCCAGGGCCGGGAGCAGGACAGGGCCATGGCATCCCGCCTCTCCCAGCACCTGCAGGCGGCCCTGCAGGTAAGCAGTTACTTCAGCTTGTCCCTTTTATCCCTCTCCCTCTCCCTCCTCTCCCTCCTCTTCCTCTCCCTCCTCTTCCTCTCCCTCCCCCTCCCTCCCCCTCCTCTCCCTCCCCCTCCCTCCCCCTCCTCTCCCTCCCTCTCCCTCCCCCTCCTCTCCTTCTCCCTCCTCTCCCTCCTCCCTCTCCCTCCTCCCTCTCCCTCTCCCTCTCCCTGACAGTCCCCTCCTCCCCCTCCATCCACCTCCCCCACTGACGGCCAGCCTGTCGTCCTTTCCCCCCCTGCTCAGGACTATGAGCTGCAGGCAGACACCTACCGCTGCTCCCTGGAGCCCACCCAGGCGGGGTCGGCCCCCAAGAGACCCCGAGTGGCCCCCCTGCAGGAGAGCATCCAGGCCCAGGTGAGCCGGGGCTCTGTATCCCTCATTCCTCAACACCGAGGGGCTCCGAGGCCTCTGAGGCAGGAGCTGACACCGCCCTCCCCCACCTCCCTGTGGCCTCTCCAGGAGAAGAATCTGATGAAGGCCTACGCTGAGGTTGCAGCCGTGCACCAGCAGCAACTGCACCAGCTGGAGTTTGCGGGAAGGATTCTGGAGAAGGTATGGGGGTGAGGCTCCCGCACTAAGCAGCCTGGCCCGGTGACTGACCTGGCAGACGCCCCTTCCTCCCCCCACTGCAGCCTGCAGCCCCGGGACAGCTCAGCAGCCTGAGGGAGGTGCTGCTCCCTTCCTCCCCCAGCAGCTCTTACAGGCTGGTGACCATCTCAGAGTTAGTACCAGGAGATGTCATTCGATGCGGTCACAGCTTCGCCACTGGGCAGTGCTCCGGTGGGGACGGGAGAGAATCCCCACAAAGTCTTCAGCCTAGGATCCAGCCCCAGTGGGCAAGAGGCCACCTAGGTCTCCATCCCTGAGAGACCAGGAGCCAGGTGCTCTCCATGACTTGGTGACTGGCCAAAGGACTGGCCAGCTTCTTCCCACCCAGAGGCGTGCTCCAGGGTCCCCCAGAGGAGTGTGGGCCCATTTCTGGGAGCCTGGGTGGAAGTGGAAGGGGGAAAGTTGAGGAAGGGAGGACTTTCCTATTTGCAAACGCGGCCTGAACGCTGCCTTGAATGCTAACATCCTGGGCATTGATGGAGCCTCTCAAAATCCTGCCTCCAAGCGTCCCAGGTCTTCAGTTCCACCTCCCAGGACCTACTAGGAAGTCTCAGGGAGCAGGGAAGGGTCCTGATCTCAGGAGGGTGGGGTGGGCTTATCCCTTTCCTCCCCTCACCCCAGGACTCTCCCCTCTTCCTCTCACCCTGCAGAAGGAGCTCAGTGAGGACATCCAGGTGACCCATGACGCACGGCAGGGGTCCGAGAGCCCAGCCCGAGCCCAGAGGGAGTCAGAGGCCCTGAAGTCCCAGCTGGAGGAGGAGAGGAAGCGGGTGGCCCAGGTTCAGCGCGAGCTAGAGGAGCAGAGGGACCAGCTGCTGCAACTGAAGACCCAGCGGCCCTTGGAGAAACTGGAGGAGAAGGAGGTGGTGGAGTTCTCCCGGGACCCCCAGCTGGAGAGCAACCTGTCCAGGGTGAAGTCCCAGGTGGAGGACGAGGGCAAGAAGCGGGCTGGCCTGCAGGCAGATCTGGAGGCGGCGGCCCAGAAGGTCGTGCAGCTAGAGAACCAGAGGAAGGCCACGCAGCCTCACCTGCTGACCAAGGAGGTCACCCAGATCGAGAGGGACCCTGGCCTGGACGGCCAGGTGGCCCAGCTCAGCAGCGAGATCCAGCTCCTGCGGGGGGAGAACACCGCCGTCTTGGCCCAACTGGAGGCGCTGAAGACGGAGCTGCTGGCCCTTGAGCAGAAGGAGGCGAGCGTGAAGGAGAAGGTCGTGGTGAAAGAGGTGGTCAAGGTGGAGAAGGACCTGGAAATGGTCAAGGCAGCCCAGGCCCTGAGGCTTCAGGTGCAGGAGGACGTGGCGCAGAGGAAGGGGGCGGAGGCAGCCGTGGCTGGGCTGCAGGCTCGCATCGCGGAGCTGGAGCAGGCGATCCGGGCCGTGCAGCCGAAGGTGATCGTGAAGGAGGTGAAGAGGGTGGAGCAGGACCCAGGCCTCCTCCAAGAGGTGTCCTGGCTGAGGAGCCGCCTGGAGGCGGAGAGGCGGGAGAACGAGGCGCTGGCCGGGGAGCTTCAGGAGCTGCGCAGCAAGTGCAGCGCGGAGGAGAAGCAGAAGCCCAGGGTGGACCTGCAGGAGCGTGTCCACGAGATCTTCCAGGTGGATCCGGAGACGGAGCGGGAGATGGTGCGGCTCAGGGCCGAGCTGCAGGAGACTGCCCGCAGGAGGGGCGGCGTGGAGGAGGCGGCGGGGCGGCTACTGCCCGAGCTGGCGGTCCTGCGGGCGCAGAAGCCCGTGGTGGAGTACAAGCAGGTGACGCAGGAGGTGGTGAGGCACGAGAGGAGCCCGGAGGTGCTGCGGGAGATGGACCACCTGAAGGACCAGCTCAACGAGCTGGTCAATGGCAGCGGGCGGGCCCAGGAGCAGCTCATCCGGCTGCAGGGGGAGCGTGACGAGTGGAGACGGGAGCGCTCCAAGGTGGAGACCAGGACGGTGAACAAGGAGGTGGTGCGCCACGAGAAGGACCCGGTCCTGGAGCAGGAGGCCCAGCGGCTGCGCCAGGAGCTGTGGGAGGCGGCCCAGAAGCGACGGGCGGCCGAGGACGCGGTCTCCGAGTTGCAGAACAAGTACCTGCTGCTGGAGCGGAGGCGGCCCGAGGAGAAGGTGGTGGTGCAGGAGGTGGTGGTCACCCGGAGGGACCCGAAGTGCCGCGAGGAGCACAGCCGGCTGAGCCGGAGCCTGGACGAGGAGGCGGGCCGGCGGCGGCAGCTGGAGCGGGAGGTGCAGCAGCTGCGGGCCGCCCTGCAGGAGGATGAGGGCCTGCTCAGCCTCCGGGAGGACCACGGAAAGCAGCTGGCCGTGGAGGGGGAGCTGCGGCAGCTGACCCTGAGGGTCCAGGAGCTGCAGAAGCGGCCTCCCGCGGTGCAGGAGAAGGTCATCGTGGAGGAGGTGGTCCAGCTGGAGAAGGACCCGGACCTGGAGAAGTCCCTGGAAGGCCAGCGGCGGGACCTGGACCGGGAGAAGAGCCAGGTGACCGAGTTGCGTCGGGAGTGCGAGAAGCTGCAGGTGCAGATCGACGTGCTCCAGAAAACCAAACCGCAGGAGAAGACCATCTACAAGGAAGTGATCAGGGTGGAGAAGGACCCGGTCCTGGAGGGAGAGCGTTCCCGGGTGTGGGAGATGCTCAACAGGGAGCGCGCAACCCGGCAGAGCCGGGAGGAGGTGGTGAGGTGCCTGCGGGGGCAGGTAGAGCGGGCGGAGGCGCTGAGGACGACCTGGGCGCGGGAGGAAGCCGAGCTCCAGAAGGCCCGGGACTGGAAGAGCCAGGAGTGCAGGCAGCTGCAGGAGGAGCTGCAGGAGCTGGAGACGCGGAAGCAGCAGCAGGTGCTGAGCCTGCAGGAGGAGTCAAAGCTGCTCGGCCAGAAGGCAGAGAGCGAGCGGCAGAGGGCAGCCCAGCGGGGCCAGGAGCTCTCGCGGCTCGAGACGGCCATCCTCCGCGAGAAGGACCAGATCTACGAGAAGGAGAGGACCCTCTGGGACCTCCACACAAAGGTGAGCCGGGAGGAGCTCAACCAGGAGACCCAGACGCGAGAGACCAACCTCTCCACCAAGATCTCCATCTTGGAGCCTGAGACGGGGAAGGACATGTCCCCGTACGAGGCCTACAAGAGGGGCATCATCGACCGAGGCCAGTACCTCCAGCTGCAGGAGCTCGAGTGTGACTGGGACGAGGTCACCACCTCGGGTCCCCGAGGGGAGGAGACTGTGCTCCTGGACCGCAAGAGCGGGAAGCAGTACTCCATTGAGGCCGCCCTGCGCTGCCGACACATCTCCAAGGAGGAGTACCATCTCTACAGGGACGGCCACCTGCCCATCAGCGAGTTCGCCCTGCTCGTGGCCGGGGAGACCAAGCCCTGCTCCCCCGTCTCCATCGGCACCATCATCTCCAAGTCCCCGCTGGCCTCCCCGGCCCCCCAGAGCACCAGAGTCTTCTCTCCCGGTTTCTCTCTCGGCTTCTCTCTCGGGCTCAGCGAGGACAACTTCCCCATCGCCGGCGTCTACGACACAACCACGG
Source organism: Mesoplodon bidens (assembly GCF_964165515.1). Lineage (NCBI taxonomy): Eukaryota > Metazoa > Chordata > Mammalia > Artiodactyla > Ziphiidae > Mesoplodon > Mesoplodon bidens. The sequence goes on along the minus strand of NC_138179.1, from coordinate 39,521,271 downwards.
ACAACAAGGTCACCATCAAGACGGCCGTGGCCAAGAACATGCTGGACCCCATTACCGGGCAGAAGCTGCTGGAGGCGCAGGCAGCCACGGGGGGCATCGTGGACCTCCTCAGCCGGGAGCGCTACTCCGTGCACAAGGCTGTGGAGAGGGGGCTGATCGAGAACAGCTCAGTGCAGAGGCTGCTCAGTGCCCAGAAGGGCTTCACCGGCATCGAGGACCCCGTCACCAGGAAGAGGCTGTCGGTGGGCGAGGCCATTCAGAAGGGCTGGATGCCCCAGGAGAGCATGCTCCCGTACCTGCGGGCGCAGCACCTGACCGGAGGGCTCATCGACCCCAAGAGGACGGGCCGCATCCCCGTCGCGCAGGCCACACTCTCCGGCATGATCAGTGAAGAGCTGGCCCAGCTCCTGCAGGACGAGGCCAGCTATGAGAAGGATTTGACAGACCCCATCTCCAAGGAACGGCTGAGCTACAAGGAGGCCATGGGGCGCTGCCGGAAGGACCCCCTGAGCGGCCTGCTGCTCCTCCCAGCCTCGCTGGAGGGGTACCACTGCTACCGCTCGGCCTCCCGCGCTAGCCTGCGCTCCCTGCACTGACGGGGGCCAAAGCAGTCACAGGAGCTTGTGTGAGGGGGGAGGGTAGGATGCATGCACCCCTGCCCCCAGGGCAGCCCAATCCGAGGGGGTGGGTCTTCCCTCTGTCTGACTGACTCTCGGTGTTGGGCTCCCTCCCCCCGACTTTGGTGCCCAGTCCGTCCCCTGATCTGGATGGAGATCAGCAGTTCTGTTTTCCTCCCTCCTCCCTCAACCCAGTGCTTCCAATAAACGAATTCTCCTGGTGTCTTGTTCACATTTGGGAACATAAGAGTCGATTCGTCTGGGGCATAAGCATGAGGGACAGCACTACTTGGGTCCTGGGGAGTGGACACGCCCAACTGGCCCTGCTGGGGACGGGGTGCTTTCGGAGGCCTGTGGCTCCTCTGACTCTAGGAAGGACCCGACGGGGGCAGGCCATGGAGGATGATGCCCTCCCCCTGCTCCCCACCGGCTCAGGGCCTCTCAGTTCAGGCCAGGAACTGTCTTCAGCCCGCTGTCAACCTCCCCCTTGTCAGCAAGTCCCTGGTGTCCCCCCCTGAGCAGAGAAACACTGGAAAACTCAGGAATGCATCAGTTTTATTTTCTGTTCTTAAAGCCAGAAGCAAACAAATGTTAAGCATATCCTAGGTGACAAGACAACTACTTAGAACATGCGGCCTGCCCCAGGATCAGGAAGATGTCCTCTCTCCCTCAGCCCGCTTCCTGTTTAACTTGGGACTCTTAACTGGAACTCAACTCTTCCCCAAACCATTTTAAATCCGGAAGACCAGCCGGGAGAAACCCTTTCCCCTGGGCTCTGGCTCTGCAACTGAGGGCCAGGCAGCTGAAGGGCACTAGGAGGGCCTCACTGGAGGCCCGGGCAGGCTTCCTACTCTCCTCGGCACCTGCCATTCTGGTGCCAGGGGACCCAGCCTCTAACGGACCCCCTCGGGCATGGGGCTTCTGTGCCCCCATCTTGAAACGGCACCGGCAAACCCAACAAACACAGGAACTCGCTAACCTGCTGGCAGGACAAACCCAAACTCAGCCCTCTGACGGCTGATGCCAAATTGCTCTCCCCCCCAGATGTGTCCTCTTTCTTGGGAAGTGAGTGGGGAGGCAGGGGGGCAGCAGCTGGAGAGAGGTTTTGAGGCCTCACACCTTCTCAGCGGCAGAAACGCTCCAGCACACACTGGTGTGGGGCCGGGGAGGTCTCGGTGGACGAGAAGTACGGATGCACAAGGGCGGCCTTGGCTGAGATGCGCCGGCTGGGGTCGTACTGCAGGAGTTGCTGCGGAGGAAGAGGAAGAGGAGGAGGGGAGAGACTGGGCCCGGGGGTGGCCGGGGCCCCAAGCCCCGAAGCAGAGCTGCCGTCACACCCAGACGGCACAAAGCCAGTACCTCCCAGCTTGAGAACCAGTTCTAGACACTCCCGGAATCTGGGGACAAAGACTTCATTCTAGTCCAGCCCTGCTAAGTCACCCCGTCTCCTTCACGTTACTGAGGCTGAGTCAGTCTCGCCCCTTCCTTAGGGAGCTTTCCAGGCTCCAGCCTAGTTCTAGTTGAGACAGACTTTTCTCTAGGTATCAGGATGAGGGAACCAAACCTGTCCGGGGAGCATGCTTGAGGGTGGGGCAGAAACACAGAAATCCCTAAACCTGGCCAGGCTGCGGAAGGACCCCCCTGCCTTAGAGTAGCCAGGATGGAGGGCTAGGAGGCTCCATGGGAAGTCCACTCCATCCTCCTGGCACTGGGTTGGGAGGCGCACACAGCCCTCTGGAAAGCTGGACACAGAGCCTGAAGATGAACTTCCTGCCCTGCCTTCCTCTGACCCAACACCAGACTAAAGAGAGAAACGTGCTCTGAGTCTTTGTGGGCAAGAATGGACAGCTCTGCCTGAGGCCCTCCGGGCAGCCTTGGCCTGGGCCAGCCCAAGGGGTCAAGAGGGTACAAGCGGAGGGGTGAGTGAGGACTGGGGCAGAGGCCGAGGCAGCGGGGAGCAGCCTGCTCTGAACAGCCTCGTGTGAAGAGTAACCGCTATGGAAGGCATTGCGGGGGTACCGAGGCAGTGGGCGGTGTGGTCCCTGCCTGGGAAAGCTTACAGCTTAGATGGGATAATAATGTCCACGAGAAAAAATTACCAAAACACAAGGCAACTAAGAAAAAGGGCACATATCACAGCATAAGAACAAAGCTAACTAGAAGAGAGAAGTTTTAAAAGGGATGATGAACATTGGACCTATCATGGGAGAGGCTTCCAGGTGGAGCAATCAATACACATGGGGACAAGCCAACTGTATAGGAGTCAGAAAAGAGACGAGCTGGGACTCAGAAGGAACCAGGGCTGCATAAGAGGCTAGATGACAAAGGGGACACTTCTAGCAAGAGCAACAGCTGGCGCGAGGAGGTCTTTCTCAGCCTCCCTGCCGCCCACCTGTACCTACCATGAGCAGGTCCTTGCCCTCTGGCTCCAGGTGGGGCACGATCTCCTCCGGCCCCTTCCTGGTCCACTTGGGGAAACTGCCCTTATAGTCAGGCAGCTGGGTGACTCCTGGCCACATGGCTTCACTGGGTGTCCCCAGGGTCCGAAAGATACGAAAGAGTTGGTCAATCTCAGAGTCGCCAGGAAACAGGGCTCTGCGGGTCACCTGGAACGGGGACGGGGAGAAGGTGTGGGGTCTACTCCCTTGTCATGCAGAATCCAATACCAGAAAAGAGGCCAGACCAGGGAGGCACCTCCAAGATATCTTTCCCAGGGCTGTGCTAAAAATCCTGGCCTTTTTTGGAAAAAGACCTTAGCCAGTCCCAAACACCCCTTAATCCATTTCTAATAGAATCAGAGCCCCTTCTACCCCCCACCCCAGAGGACCCTGCCTGTGGCCTCCCTGTGGCCTCCCTGTGGCCATGTTTGGCCCTCTCCCTACCATCTCTGCAAAGATGCAACCAATGCTCCAGACATCCACAGCTGTCGAGTAGAACTTGCTTCCCAAGAGGATCTCGGGGGCACGATACCAGAGTGTCACCACCTGTGGGGACAAGAAAACAGCATCATTCAGGGTAGCTGGGTGCACGGGTGACATCCCTTCTCTCCCCTCTGTCCTGCGGTACCTCATGGGTGTAGGTGCGCAGGGGCACCCCGAAGGCCCGAGCCAGTCCAAAGTCAGCCAGCTTGATGGCCCCCAACTCACTGATGAGCAGATTCTGGGGCTTCAGGTCTCGGTGGATGACCCGATGAGAGTGGCAGAAGTTCACCCCCTGCAGCAGCTGGAAGAGGTAGCTCTGGAACAGCGAGCGTGAGAAGGAGCTGGCTGAGCAGAGGCGGGGCCGGCTGAGCGAGCCTTCGCCGGTTGCCCCCGTCCCTCCCGCGGTACCTTGACTAAATGCAGGGGGAGCTCGGAGGCTGGGGTGGAGTCCATGTACTTCTTCAGGTCCTGGCTGAGGAACTCAAACACCAGGTAAAGCTGCTTCTCGCTGTGCACCACGTCCAGCAGCCTGGCCGGGCGACACCAGTCACCATGCGGCTCCCAGGCTGGGAGAGGCCCACTTCCCCACTCCTTCCCGCCTCACCTGACGATGTTGGGATGCTTAAGCTCTTTGAGCAGGGAGATCTCCCTGATGGCGGTGCTCGGGACCCCCTCGGTCTCCCTGGAGAACAGAGTGGTACAGCAGTGGAGGCAGCAGCTGAGCAGGCCCTTCTGCTGGGGGGCGGGGGGCGGGCGGGGGGCGTCACCTGTGTTCCTTATTCCCTAAGGATGCCCACCCCCCTCCCCAGCGATGGGGCTCTGTGCTCCTCGGCACACACCCGTCACCCCCAGCGGCCGGGGGCAAAGCCTGGTCGGGGTGAGGACGCATGACGGCTGCACCTCTGTGGCCCCCGTGTAACTGTGGAGCACTCGGAAAAGGAGTGGAACACAAAACCCTGTGATGAGGGATGGATGGGTGGGCTGTGGGTCACCCCTGGACCAGGGGGTCTCAGAGGCCGTCCCAGAACTCACACATCCAGCCTGATCTTCTTGAGGGCCACGAGCTGCCCGGTCTCCTTGTTCTTGGCCTTGTACACCACCCCATAGGTGCCCTCTCCAATCTTCTCCACCTTCTGGAACACATCCATGCCCGCAGAGTCGCCCTGGAAACAGAAGGCGCCTGGGGCGTTCGCACCCCTGCCCAGCACCCCCGCTGCCCCTCCAGCCTCTACGGCACAGCCTGCCCGGCCCCTGCCCAGGCCCCCCACCGCCCCCCTGCCCCGCCCCCCACCCCGGCTCCTGAGGCCTGTGGCCCCCAGGGCTCACCCTGCTCTGCCTGCCAGGCCGCCCAGGCCCGGCTCCCACCGCCCACCAAAGCCCCAGCCCCAGCCCCGGGAACCTGGTGTGGCGCAGGGGTGCCCCTCGCCCAGCCCAGGCCAGGCAGAAAGCCCCAGGCCCTAGGAAGCGGCTGCCCTGAGCCGGGCTACGGAGCACCGGAGGGCCCAAACTTCTCCTGCCCCAGCCCCCGCCCCCGCCCCCGCCCAGCCAGGCCTGGACCCCGGGGGCAGAAGGCTGCCCGGAGGGGCCGCCCAGGGGGGCCAGGGTCAACTCAGGGCAGAGGTCAGGGGTCAGGAAGGGCTTCTGAAGCCACAGTCCTGCCCTAGGCTGCATAGCCAGGGCGAGGTGCTGGGCCTGGCCTGTTTGGGGACGCTTGGCCTCCTGTGAGGGCAGAACCTTGGCAGGAGCAGCCCCCACTGTGTCCCTGGCCCCCCACCAGGTCCTGAGCGCCCCCAGCGCCCTCCCCTCAGGCCCCCAGCCCAGAATTCACCAGAAACCCTGCGCTCCCGCAGCCTCACTGCCGGGCCGGCTGCCTGCTCCGAGGCTCCCCCTGCTGGCCCCTGCCGGCGCTGCACCACGTGCATGCACTGCTCCGTCACACCACATGGCTTTATTCACGAGGACCGTCTGCAACCCTCCAGGACCCACACGGGGCCCAGCCCCCAGGGCCCCAGAGCCCGGCCTCTAATCTCTAGGCTCCCATTTCTGGGGCAATCCCGATGAACAACCCCTCCCCTCTTCTCTCCAGGAAGCTCCTGCATCTTCTCAGCAGCAGCTCCAGCGCGGGGGCGGGGGGCGCGGTTTGCCAGGAGCTGCCGTTTTGCTCTCTACTGGCTGCTGTCCCTCTCTCGCTGGTACAGCCTCTGCTCCCGGATGGCTTGTTCTAACAAGGGGAGATTCATTCCTTCCACACAAGTCAGCACCCGGGCCTTCACCACGCAGCCTCCATCTGAAAGACACAGACACCAAGGCACAGGCAGTGTCAGCAACACACCCTGCAGATGCATTCCAGCCGTTTCCCCTCGACTTGTTCTCGGTCCTGGGTTTTTTTTTTTTTTTTTTTTTTTTTTTGTGCGGTACGCGGGCCTCTCACCGCTGTGGCCTCTCCCGCTGCGGAGCACAGGCTCCGGACGCGCAGGCTCAGCAGCCATGGCTCACGGGCCCAGCCGCTCCGCGGCATATGGGATCCTCCCGGACCGGGGCACGAACCCGTGTCCCCTGCATCGGCAGGTGGACTCTCAACCACTGCGCCACCAGGGAAGCCCATAGGTCCTGGGTTTTGACAGAAGAGTCTGACAGGGCACAGGTGAGAAGGATGGTTTACAGGATGCTGACCATTTGTCTACTTGGGCCTCAGAACTGCAGGCCCACCATGCACTACAGGCACATGGCTGAAACTCAGGGGGTAGCCTGAAAATTCCACTCTGGCCCAGAGAGGTGTAGCCTCTACTTCCCTCTTTTGTCATCTTAACTCCTACCAGCTTCTCTGTAGCTCCCAAGTGCCCAGAGTTGAGGAGGGGTCTCAATCACCACCCTAGTTCTCCATTTGTACCAAGGGAAGGGCCCCTTGGCTTCGTAGGGTTCACTGGCATTGGAAATTGGAGCAAAGAGAACCCCATATTTAATCAATCCAAGGGGAGAGTCTGGACTTACAGGGGCAAGTCATCCCACCCTGGACAAGGGGCTGGGGGCACTTCTAGCAGATGCTGTGGTGAGCTGATGGAAAGGTTTGTCAGTGTTCAGGTGACACCAAATAGGAAGGACATCTGGGGTTTGCCCTAATAGGTTGTTTTTGGTTGTTGTATTTTTTTTTTGCACTATGTTCTCTGCTCTCTGGGCACATCAATGAATACATTCAATGTTCTAGAACATTATGCCGTCCTCTTTTGATGCTGTTTTGAGATAGAGGCTCTCTCTGGTTAAAGTCTATGCCTAACTTTTCCTCTAGTCTAGGCCACTTTACTGAGTTAACAGAGCCCGGGGGCAGAATTCAGAGAGCTGGACTGTGTAGATTCCAGGCTTCAACACAGGAAGATGAACTCATTTGAAACATGAGGTTGCCTGTGTGTCATCAGCTTCTGTTGGCCCCAGCGCTGGACTGCAGGGGCTGCATGGCCTAGAATGGGGTGGGGGGGCATGGAACAGTATGTGGATCTGTGGATGGATGTAAACTGTTGATTCTCATCACTCGGGCCTCTTCAGGAATAGCTGGCTCATCTATACTGATCAATCAAACAGGATATTTGCCTAAACTTCATTTGGCACTGAAAGGCCTAGACCTTTTCTTGTGACACATGTGGCCCTAAATAGTTTTCACAGAGCAGCTGCATGTGTTCAGGATGACACAGGGAGAGCAAGGACAAAATCAGAGTGCTCTAATTCACAGTTTAAAATCTCAAAATAGAAGCGTAGGTCAAATGTTTCCAAACTCCCTGTATGAAGATTTTCTTAGTATTGGACTTAATTTCACAGAACTTTCCTTACAATAATAATGCCTGTCAGCTCTTTCCTCGCCTCAGCCTGGGGAAACCTTCTCTTCGAGATACGGATAGTGAAACATGCTTCTTCCCGTGAATGAAGAAAAGTTATTAAAAATGGAAGTGAACTTTAGAAGTATGATTATCACAGGGACAAATTCGGCAATTCTGTTAGTCCATCTGCAAAAGGTCTGTGTAAATGGAATAAAAGAACGGCATTTGAAGAGTGCTGCAGGGGAGGAGAAAGGAGTTTATGAAGCCAGAGAAATAGTCATTTAGGGGAATCTCTTCTTACAAAGAAAAAGAACCTGCGGCAAAGGAGAAGGGCTGAGGGAATTCCCTGGTGGTCCAGTGGTTAGGACTCTGCGCTTCCACTGCCTGAGGGTGTGGGTTCAATCCAGAATGCAGTGGGTTGAGGTGTGAGTCTGAGATAAGGAGGGGTGATATGGAGAACAGATCTTCTTTTAGGAAGTTTGACTGTGGAGGGAGGAGGGTCACAGCTAGGTAGGGATAGAGCTGAACTTGAGCGCTTTATATGCTTGGAGGGAAGAACCAGTGGTAACAGGTTAAGGATTCAGCTGAGAAAGCAAAGCCCCTGCAGGAAGGCAGGCATGCATCACAGCACAGGGGCTGCACCGCAGGCAGGAGGGACCCTCCTCTCTCCCAGACTGGAGGAAAGGGGCTACTGATGGGTGTGGATGCATATAATTTTAGGAGAGGCTGCAGCTGTGGCCTCAATTTTACCTGGGATGTAGGAGGTGAGGTAATTTGCTGGAAGGGACGGGGAGGTGATGACGAAGGGGGTCCTGCGTGAATGCCTGAAATAGCTGTTGCGGGTCAGGGGGAGGGGGGACCAGCCAGGACATGTGGAAGGAATTCTAGGCAGCGTGAAGGGCCCGGAAGAGATAAGAGACCTTGAAACCGTTGTGCTAGGAATCCCTGGAGCTTTGTGAACTTTCTCCATGAACAGCTGGGTGGGACCTGAGAGGGTGGGGATTGGGGTTTAAGCAGGGAGGAATGATGGAAGACGAGGGGTTGGAACTTCTGCCAGGAAAGTGGTTGAAACGATAGTGAGGTCAAGCTGGAGAGGAGAGAAGGTGGTCCCGATGGGTGGCGAGGCAGAAAGATACTGAGGATGGAACCTAGTTTCAGGCGGCAGAGGCAGGCGGGTCCGGGTAAGTCAGGCAGCAGTAGGGCGGAGGTGGCACAACTGGTGCTGCAAAGGAGGAGCTGGCAGGATTTCCGTCCCACCTCTGGGTTCTGTGATGGGGCCTGGGAGGCTCCACGTGGGAGGGCGGGAGGGGAACTGCTGCCTGGGGGGAAAGGCCAGGTTTCAGGCAAGTCCCAGAGAAGGGGGCTTGAAGGTTCAAGAGGACACAAGGAAGGCCTGTGAGGGCAGGAAGCAGTCAGGTGAACGGAAACCACAACAGGTGGGATTTGTGGTGAGAGCTCTGGGGCAGCTTCTTGCTATAGGCGAGTAACCTTCAGCCTGGTATTCCACGCGGGCCCCTAGAGCAGAGAGAGGCCGAGGCTGTGTCCCCACATCTCAGTCCCTGGACTGGAGGCCCTCGGCCCTGCGGGGTGTCCTGGCCAGGTGGTGTTGGCACATGGCTGGCATTTCTTCTCTTTCATGTGCAAACATTTCAGAAAGGTGCCTTGAGGGGGCCTCTAGTCCATCCTCAGAACTGCCAACCTTGCCACGGGGCAGGATCCGTGTGTGGTTGACCTTTGTGTCCCCACAGGACTTCAGACCTGGCTGGGGGCCAGACAGGCCACTGCAGGTTGGAGGTCAGCGACCACTGCCAAGCTCAGCCCACACTCTGCCCTCCCTCCTCACCGTCGTCTTTCTTTCCTTGTGTCAGTCTCGAATGATGAGCATGTAGTCTCAGAAATTAGAAACTGAGGGGAAAATTTTTTTTTTAAGAAACAGGAAACCCTACACATTGTGATGAAAATAATGGTAAGTGGTAAACTAGCCAGAGCCTAGGAAGAATCCTGCTGGGTCTGAGGCTTGACTATTGAGGTTCCATTTTTTTGTTTGTTTTTTGGCAAGAACACATCAGAGCAGTACTGTCTGTGCTCTCCTGGTGCATCACACCAGAGGTACACGATCAATCGGTCAGATTTTTGTAATGTTTGATCACCTGAGCTACAGTGTTCCCGGCAAGCTTCCACCTAATGATTTGAGTGGCCAGTGATAACGATCATTGCCTGGATTTATTATTTCCTCAGGGCTTTTAACATGGTCACTTTAGAATTTAATTGTTTCTCCTGCGTTTATTCACTGTGATTCTTCTCTAAAGAACGTTCCCTCCTCCAACCATTTGGTTTCCCTGAAATACAATCCGTTCAGAAAATGGTAGGATAAACTCAAGGGAAGGAAGAGCAGGTTTAATGCAACCAGGAGGAAGCAATTAGCTAATTCCAGACCCAAGTTCTCCAATAAATGGCATTAAAAAAAGGAAAAAAGGAAGACAGAACTGTTATAGAGACTTGGGATATGTAACCCAAAGGCAATGCATGGACTTTGTTTGCCTCCTGCTTTTTTTTTTTGCGGTACGCAGGCCTCTCACTGCTGTGGCCTCTCCCGTTGCGGAGCACAGGCTCCAGACGCGCAGGCTCAGGGGCCATGGCTCACGGGCCCAGCCGCTCCGCGGCATGTGGGATCCTCCCGGACCGGGGCACGAACCCGTGTCCCCTGCATCGGCAGGCAGACTCTCAACCACTGCACCACCAGGGAAGCCCTGCCTCCTGCTTTTAAACTAACTTTTTGTAAAAAGCCATTTTGGGGCCGAGGAGGGGAATGAACACAGACAAGGTATGTACTAGAGTATATTAAGGAACAGCTATTCATTTTGTTGGGCGTGATCGTGATGTTAGAGATAGACATTGAGGTATTTATGGGTAAATGAAGTGATGTCAGATTTGCTCTAAAATACACCAGCAAAATAAGTAAGTAAATGCGGGCGATGATGACACAACAGTGGAATGTGGATCACTGCTGAATCTGGGTGACGGGTACATGGAGGCTCATTCTACTTTTGTGCTTGTTTGATTTGAAAACATTAAATTAAAAAAGTTATATGGGTTGAATTTGTACTTTAAAGTTTTTTCCATTTTTCTTCCCACAAATAATTCTAAATGTCTTCTCCAGGTCCCGCCCTGGTCCTGGCCTGATGTCCCACCTTAGTATCAACCCCTCTCTGTATCTGCAATCAGACCTTTGAGTTACAGATACTGGGCAGTTGGCTCCTGAGAGCTCCCAGGACTCCCTGTAGGGGCCAGGAGTGCAGGAGGGAGTCTCAGGTGATGTGGGCTGCAGTCAAAGTGGAAATGATTTATTCAAGGCCCTTTGTACCCATTTCCACCCCTCCTCCTGATACTTCTCTCAAATCAATTATGAAGGCAGGGACTCTGAGCTCAAAGGCTTAAGCCTGAATAAAAATTAACTTTTATTAAATCAAACATAATTAAAGTAAGCCCCATTTACTTTTTTTCTAGTGCATTTCTTCCAGAGTTAAAAACCACTGCAACTTTTAGAAAGTAAGTTGGGAGTGTAAATCAAGAAACATAAATGTTCATATCCTTTAATGTAGCAATTCCACTTTTAGGAAACTACCCTAAAGAAATAATCAGAAAATGGACAAAGACTGGTACTCTGATCTTGGACAAAGATTGGTAATAGTTAAAGGCTATTAACTACAGCATTTTTAATAAATATCTAGATAGATTGTTTAAACTGTTTTTTCCCTCTGGCTATAAAGCAATACATTTTCATTGTCAAATGCTAATAAAAGTATAAGGAATCCCACAGCCCCACCACCCAGAAATAATTACTATTAACGTTTTGGTAAATAATATTTCAAACTTTTATGTGTATCAAAAATGTCTATTTAACAAAAATGAGATCATATGATACATACTGTTTTGTAAACTGCTTTTTCTTAGTAAAATACTACGAACATCTTTTCATGTCAACTGATATAAATTTACAACACCATTTTTGATGGCTGTATAATATTCTCCTGGCTGAATATCTCATAGCTTCTTTAACCAATTAATTTACAGTGTACTTATAAGAGCAAAAAATGGAAACAATACAAATGTCTAATGCTTGTGTGAATTAGTGTACACATCTAATCTATAAAATATTATACAGCCATTAAATACTGTATCTAGAAAACATTTTCAAGACACGGGGGATTGCTTATGATATAATGTTAAATGAAAATAACCAGATACAACATGTTATAGTTACATAAAGCATGTAAAGGAAAATGGCACAGTGACAGCCAGAGAGGGAGGCAAAGAATACAAGTACCTAGGTTTTAAAGGGCAAGCTTCAACCCTTGATGCCATAGAGATTCTCCCAGGTTTCTTCTGTTCCTTCCCTTGTGTTTTATTTCTCTTACCCTGACTTCCTGGCCTGTTACTCCAGCCCCATACTCTCTGAGCCTTAGTTTTCTCATCTATGAAATAGCCATAAGATGACTCATTAAGGGCTGGTGAGCGATTCAAAAAGATTTAAGCAAACCTCCTAATACCAGGCCTGGCATGTTGTAGGCCTTCAGAAATTAATGATTTCTCTCCCCCCTTTCTCACTTCCCTACGGCAGGTCCACCTCAAGCCCAATCACATCTCTTTCCTATGAGTCCCTATAACTCGTGGGCTGATTTGGAAGGAATGTTAACCCCAATGAGGGACCCGTGCTGGGTCAGAAGCCAAGTCCAGGCACCCAAAAGACTGCCCTACTCAGGACCCAGAGTGAAAAAGGGTGTGTGAAGCCAAGGCTTACCCTTCTGGTGCTCCAGCTCCCCAAGGACCATGTAGAGGGAGCCCACCTGGGCTTGGAACGGTTCCACCAACTTGGTACAGACGAGGATCGGGTGCTGGTCAGATCTGTGCTGAGCCATCAGGGTCACTCGGGACTTTGTCATGTCGTAGCTGTACAACCTGGAGGTCAGGTAAGTGTGATCATTTCCATCCATAGACAGAACCAACCCAAAGCTCAAAAGGTTCTGGGAGGCCAATACATCCATGGAAAAATGTTCAACCTCACTCGGATCAGAGAAATTAAAGTGGCAGCAACAGAAAAGGTTAATTAGGTCTACATAACTGAGGTATAAATTACATGCATTAAAAGGGACCTGTTCATTGACTGTTGACAAAAGTATACACTGTGTAACCAGCACCCCAATCAAGCTTTGGTACATTTCCATCACCCCCAAAAGTCCCCTTGTGCCCCTCTGAACTCAGGCTCCCCACCTCCCACCCCAGGCAACCACTGATCTGCTCTTGGTCTCCACAGGTGAGTTTTCCTACTCAAGCACCTCATGTAAATGGAATCCTAACAGCATGAATTCTTCTGTGTCTAGCCTCTTTCACTCAGCATAATGGTTTGGAGACCCATTTATGCTGTTGGGTAAATCAGTAGTTTGTTCCTTTTTATTGCTTGGCAGCACTCAGTTGAATGGATCAATAAATTATTATTATCCTCACCAGCTGATTTGGTTTGCTTACGGACTTGTGCTGACATATGTTTTCATTTCTCGTGGGGAAATACCCAAGTGGGATTTCTGGGTCATATGGTCAATCTGTTTGTTTAAAGGAAATTGCCAAATTGTTTTTCAAAGTGATTGTGCCACTTTACTTTCCCCCCAGCAACATGTGAGGGTTCTAGTCATTCCAAATCCTTGTCAGCACAGGATACGGTCAGTCTTTTTAATTTTAGCCACTCTAGTGGGCATGAAATACCATACCATTGTGGTTTTAATTTGCATTTCCCTAATGACACATGATGTTGAACAAATTTTCATATGTTTATTTGCCCTCTGTATATCTTCCTTGGCAGTGTCTTGTTTAAATCTTTTACCCATTTAAAAATTAAGTTCTTTGCCTTCTTATTGGGTTATGTGAGTTCTTTGTTTATTCTAGGTACAAATCATTTGTTGAATACAGATAATATACACACACATGTTCACTTATTTTTTACCAGTTCGTGGCTTGCCTTTTAATCTTCTTAATGGTAGCTTTTGATGAGAAGCTTTTAATTTTGTTGAAGTCCAATTTATTCATTATTATTCATTATTCATTTCATTATTTTTTTGTTTTGTTTTGTTTTGAATATTTATTTATTTATTTGGCTGCGCCAGGTCTTAGTTGCGGCCTGCAGGATCTAGTTCCCTGACCAGGGGTCGGACCTGGGCCCCCTGCATTGGGAGCTTGGAGTCTTACCCACTGAACCACCAGGGAAGTCCCTATGGTTTTTGTTTTCTGAGTCTAAGAAATCTTTGCCTATCTCAAGGTGTATGTGAAGGTTTTCTCCTGTTTTCTTCTAAAGATTTTATAGTTTTAGCTTGTTCACTTATGATCCAGTCAGAATGATTTTTTTTTTGGTATGCTGTGGGGTAGGGATCAAGGTGTTTTTTTACCCTCATAAAAATATCCAGTAGTTCCAGCACCATTTGTTGAAATGACTATACTTTCCCCACTGAATTAAGTTGATGTCTCTGCTGAAAATCAATTGCTTTTGGTTAAATAAATAGATGTGGTTAAATAAATTATGGTATGTCTATGCAATGAAATAAAATGGATCTATTTAAAGTGATGATATAGATTTACATATTTGGCAAGGAACTAGGTCTACCATACACAGTTAAGTATGGTACAATATAGTAATATAATAGGATCTCATCTAGCTTAAAATATTTATACATGTATGTATATATATGTCTCCAAGATGGTCCCCAATGATTCTTATCTCCTGGCATCCGCATCCCTGTGTAGTCCCTACCACCCTGACTAGCGCTGACCTGTGTAACCAATAAAACATTGCAGAGATGACCTAGAGTGATTTCTGAGGTTAGGTCATTGACATTGTAGCTTTCTCTTTGCCCTCTCTGTTGAGTCACTCCTTCTGGTGAAAGCCAGCTGCCATGTTATCAAGACTCTCAAGCAGCCATATAGAAAAATCCATATTGAGGAAGTGAGCCTTTTGACACCAGGCAGCACAAAATTGCCAAACATGTGAATGAGTCATCGTAGAATCAGATCCTCCAGGTCCACGCCAGCCTTCAGATGCTGGCAGCCCTGGCTAACATCTGGACTGCAATCTTCAAAGTCAATCTGAGACAGAACCACCCAGCTAAGCCACGCCCATATTCCTGACACTCAGTAAGTATGAAAAAATAAGCATTTATTGTTATTGTAAGCCACTTAATTTTGGGGTGATTTGTTACACAGCAATATGTGACTAACACAGTATATATGTATATACACATATTGTGTATATACACACCCACCCACATATACACACAAACACACATGAAAAAGCATGTAATCACCAAAAGGTTAGCAGTGGGCGGTTGTCCAGACAGTGGAATTACAGGTGATTTTTACCTGCTTTCTTTACACCCTTACAGATTGTCTACATTTTTTACAATGAATATGTATTAATTTTTTAGCATTTAAAAATTATTAGGGGGGCTTCCCTGGTGGCGCAGTGGTTGAGAGTCCGCCTGCCGATGCAGGGGACACGGGTTCGTGCCCCGGTCCGGGAAGATCCCACATGCCGCGGAGCGGCTGGGCCTGTGAGCCTGTGCTCCGCAACGGGAAAGGCCCGTGTACCGGAAAAAAAAAAAAATTGTTAGGGACTTCCCTGGTGGTGCAATGGTTAAGAATCCGCCTGCCAATGCAAGGGACACGGGTTTGATCCCCGGTCCGGGAAGGTCCCACATGCCACGGAGCAACTAAGCCCCTGCGCCACAACTACTGAGCCTGGCCTCTAGAGCCCGCGAGCCACAACTACTGAAGCCCGCGCGCCTAGAGCCCGTGCTCCACAACAAGAGAAACCACCGCAATGAGAAGCCCGCACACTGCAACGAAGAGTAGCCCCCGCTCGCCGCAACTAGAGAAAGCCTGCACGCAGCAACGAAGATGCAATAAATAAATAAAAATAAATAAATTTATTTAAAAACACAAAAATAATTAGATAAAATTATGACTATTTTAATTTTTTAAATAATTTTGAAAATATATAATAATAAATAATTTAAAATGTAAAAATAAGTGATTTTTTTTTTTTTTTTTTGCGGTATGCGGGCCTCTCACTGTTGTGGCCTCTCCCGTTGCGGAGCACAGGCTCCGGACGCGCAGGCTCAGCGGCCATGGCTCACGGGCCCAGCCGCTCCGCGGCATATGGGATCCTCCCGGACCGGGGCACGAACCCGTATCCCCTGCATCGGCAGGCGGACTCTCAACCACTGCGCCACCAGGGAGGCCCGATTTTTTTAGTAATTAAAAATATGTACTTTAGGGGACTTCCCTGGTGGTGCAGGGGTTGGGAGTCTGCCAGTGCAGGGGACACAGGTTCCAGCCCTCCGGGAGGATCCCACATGCTGCAGAGTGGCTGGGCCCGTGTGCCACGGTGGCTGATCCTGGGCGCCCACGGGCCACAGCTGCTGAGCCTGCGCACCACAACTGCTGGGGCCCACGTGCCTTTAGCCCGTGCTCCGAACGGGAGAGGCCACCGAGGTGAGGGGCCAGCGCACCGCAGCAAGGAGTGGCCCTGGCTTGACGCGGCTGGGGGGAGCCCGCGTGCAGCGGCAAGGACCCAACACAGCCAAAAATAAATAAATAAGATAAATTTATTAAAAATATATATATACTTTAAAAATAATTTTAAAAATATTATAATTTTTTAAAAAGACTAATCTTTTTAAAACATCCCCCCACCGTGTGAAAACAACATTCTCACCTGCCAAACGTCCTCAGTGTGTCCCCATCAGGAACTTGGCAGGCACTGACCTCCCAGGGGAAGTAATAGATCCCAGGATTGGGCAGCATCATTGCTCCTGTAACCAAATAGTTGAGATGGATTTTTGAAGATTCCTGACAAACCAAGCCAACCACAAGATGGAGATTAACAGACATGAGACCAGCAACAACTGAAAAGGTAGTTCCAGGGGGTGGTGTTTTAAAATTTAAAAAGATTTTTTGATAGGTTTATGCATTCACATATTAAATATATATATATATATATATATATATATATATATATATATACAAAAGATCTATGTGGAAAGTGTATTATTTCCACTCTAATTCCCATGCAGCCCATTCCCTCCCCAAGCCCCTAAACCTGGGATTGGTAAATGACCTCTGTCACAACTACCAAACTCTGCCATTACAGTATGAAAACAAAGACAATAAATAACGAATGAGTGTACCTTATTTCCTTCAACCTTTATTTACAAAAACACGTCATGAGTTGTCTTGGCCTATGCTGATGTTTGCCAACCCCTGCCCTGAGGGGACCATTTCCATAAATTTTTATTTATCTTTTCATTATGCAAATAAGGACAAATATGAGTATATATTTATTTCCTTTCTATACTATAGTATACATACTGTTCTTGATTTTTTTTCACTTAATATATTTTGACACTTTCATAGTTGTATATAAAGGGAGTCTTCACATTTTTTAAATAAACTTTTTATTTTAGAATGGTTTTCATTTATTTTTTTTAAAACCTGTAAAGATGGTACAGAGAATTCCTATAAACATCACATCCAGTTTTCCCTATAATTAACATCTTACATTAGTATGACACATTTGTCACAATTAATCAGCCCGTATCAATATGGTACTATTAACTCAACTCCATACTTTATTTGGATTTCACTGGTTTTTCCCTAATGTCCCTTTCCTGTTCCAGAGTCCCCTCCAGAATCCCACATTACATTTTCTTTTTTTTAAATAAATTTTATTTGTTTATCTTATTTTTGGCTGCGTTGGGTCTTCGTTGCTGCACGCAGGCTTTCTCTAGTTGCGGCGAGCGGGGGCTACTCTTCATTGCGGTGCACGAGCTTCTCATTGTGGTGGCTTCTCTTGTTGCGGAACATGGGCTCTAGGCTCACAGGCTTCAGTATTTGCGGCACACAGGCTCAGTGGTTGTGGCTCTCAGGCTCTAGAGTGCAGGCTCAGTTGTTGTGGCCCACGGGCTTAGTTGCTCCGCGACATGTGGGATCTTCCTGGACCAGGGCTCGAACCCGTGTCCCCTGCATTGGCAGGCAGATTCTTAACTACTGCGCCACCAGGGAAGTCCTAGAATCTTTTTAAAAGTAATTTTTCTACTCTCACCATGTATAAGCTAAGCTATAAGTAACTATATCATTAAATTTATTTTTATTTTTAAAATGACCATGCAGTAGCATTTGACTCTTTGTGGGGTTAGGGTTGGGGGAGATACTCTTTTGTAAATTTTAACCTCAATTTCTTCTTCAAACAAAAGCTGCTATGTGTTTGTTAAGACACTTCTGTTAAATAAGCACAGCTGGCTCCATAAATCATTATCCATACATTATCACACATTCAGGAAAGTTTCTGAGAAGACATATCAGGACAGGCTTCTCTTGTGGGTCAACTGGATTTCAAATACTCTCTCTAGAAGTCTGAGTAATGGTACAATCTGTACTTCAAGCCTTGCCCTTTTCATTCCCCAAGGCAAAATATCTTCTAGGAGAAAAAAATCCATGGTATGAAGAAGAGAAATATGCTTCTTTTTAACAACTGAGAGGTTTGAAAATACTGTACAGGAAGGATGGTGAACCAATCTGACTGCTTCTTTCATCTTTTCTGAAGCAACTGTCAAGATTTCTGTAGTGGGATTGAAGGTCAGAGAAGTAATACTTATAACTAAGTTCATCATAGCTTTTATCGGCTTTGGGTTTGTTTCTTGGGGACAAGAAACTTGATTGTATATGTTTATCACCCCACAATTAGAATAGGTTACTGGTTTATCATAAAAGGATATAATTCAGGAACAGCCAGAGAGAAGAGGTGCATAGAACACGGTAGGTGGGGAGGGGTGTGGAGCTTCCATGCCCTCTCTGAGCTTTGCCACTTTCCCAGCCCCTCCCTGTGTTCACCAACCCAGAAGCCATTCATCAATGTGTTTAAAGTTACAAGTCTTTGTTAGTCTATATTATACAGTGAATCTCCAACATTAAAACTCGAGTTATGCCACATGATTTGACCTATGGCCTAAAAAGATTCTATCACCTGGGGATTATTTCCAATTTTAAGTGTAATCTCAACTAAATGAGTTTTACAGTAACCAAGTAAAATGATTATTTTACTATGCCTTTAAAAGTTTTGCAATCACCAGAGTAAAAATGGATTCAGGGAAGAATCACCACTGGATGCAAAAAGTACTGGGTAAAAGTTTGATGAAGACCCGGCATATTTACATGGTCTCAACAGTATCTCCCCCACAGATTACTTATTAATTCAAAGGGAAAAATGGTCCACTTCACAGTGAAGAAAATTAGCAAATACAACCTTCATGTGCCTTCTGGATGTGATGCACTGAGAAGGATACATTGTTTCTGTGATATTCCTGTAAAAAAATGTATAATCTGAATCTAATCACCAAGAAATATCACACAAATCTGAATTGAGAGACATTCTACACAGCAACTGGTTTATATGCTCCAAAAGTGTCAAAATCACAGAAGATAAAGAAATTGCTCCAGTTAAAGGAGGCTAAAGTGATAGGACAACTGTTATGGGTGGAATTGTGTCCCCGCAAAAAGAGATGTTGAAGTCCTAACCCCCATGGACCTCAGCATGTGACCTTATTTAGAAAGAGGGTCTTACAGAGGTAACCAAGTTAAAATGAGGTCATTATGGAAGGCCTAACCTGACTAGTGCCCTTATAAAAAGGGGAAAGTTTGGACAGAGACAGACATGCACAAAGGGAGGAGGCCAGGTGAAGGTGAAGGCAGAGATTGGGGTGATACGTATACAAGCCAAGAAAAGCCAAAGATTGCCAGCAAACTATCAGAAGCTAAGAGAGAGGCATAGAGCAAATCTCACTCATAGCCTCAGAAGAAGCAACTCTGCTGATGCCTTGATCATGGACTTCTAGCCTCCAGAACTGTGAGACAACAAGTTTCTGTTGTTTAAGCCACCCGGTCTGTGGTACTTTGTTATGGTACTTCCAGCAAACTAATACAACTAAATATAATTCAGGATCCTGGATTGGACCTTGGCTGGGAGAAAAAATTGTGATAAGGGACTTTATTTGACAATTGTAAATCCACAGAAAGGTCTGTAGATTAGGTAATAGTATTGTATCAACGTTAAGTTTCCTTAATTTGATAACTGCTGTTCTCCTGTTCTCTTTGTCCATTTAGGTGGATCCTTGGGAGGGAGAGGAAATAGGCACAGGAGGACGATGTTTTAACCAGAACCAAGTTCCATGGCTTTAATACCATCTCCAAGCCACCCTTCTCCATCCCTGATTGGCTCAAGCCCAGGAGTCATTCTTTGTTGTTGTTTTTTTTCCAGGAGTCATTCTTGATGTGTCCCTTTCTCTCATGGTTGCATCCAATCCATCACAAATTTCTGTCAGTTCTACCTCAAAATACATATTGAATCTATCCACTTCCCTCCATCTTCATGGTCATCACTCCATCCAGGCCTTCACCGCCTTTATAACTGGTCTCTTTGTTTCCACTCTTTTCCTTCTACAGTCCATTCTCTTCATAACAACCAGGGTGATATTTTATTGTATTTTTAAAATAAATATATTTTTTATTTATTTAGTTTTGGCTGTGTTGGGTCTTTGCTGCTGCACACAGGCTGTCTCTAGTTGTGGTGAGCGGGGGCTTCTCATTATGGTGGCTTCTCTTGTTGTGGAGCACGGGCTCTGGGCGCTCGGGCTCAGTAGTTGTGGCTCACAGGCTCTAGAGCACAGGCTCAGTAGTTGTGGCGCACGGGCTTTGTTGCTCCGAAGCATGTGGGATCTTCCTGGACCAGGGATCAAACCTGTGTCCCCTGCATTGGCAGGTGGATTCTTAACCAGTGTGCCACCAGGGAAGTCCCCAGAGTGATATTTTAAAATAGAAAACATGCCACAGGAGTATTTTTTGCTAAAGCCTCAAGCCTGAATCTTATAAAGCCTCTAGATCTAACCAACAGCTTATAGAAAATACAGAAATAGAGGAACATGTTCAAGATATCACAGAGAGGGAAATTGTGGGCAAGTCACATGAAAAACAACCTAGCTTTTTCAATAAATAAATCGAAGAAAAAAATCAATGTCTAGTGGAAACCTATACATTAAAAGAAGCTTAAGATTCTTATCAACCAACTGCAATGTGTAGACCTCGTTTGGACCCTGATTTGAATGAACCAACTGCAGACAATTTTTTACAAAGCAGTCAGAGAAATCTGAATACTGATTGGATCTGTTGAGGTAGGAGATAGATGGGCCGGACAGCTGGGGTTTGTCAAGTGGAGTAAAACTGAAGCTTTGTTCTCACCCAGACACTCCAAGGACAAAGCCAGTGGCAGAAGCGAGCTCTGCTAAGTAAAGAGATAAGATGACCACTCCTGAGGTTAAGGAAAACTTCCCTGTCTGCACATGCACAGGAAGCCTCCTTGGGATTCAAAAAGGGACGCGGCTGGGGGGGGCGGGCTTCCCTGGTGGCGCAGTGGTTAAGAATCCGCCTGCCAATGCAGGGGACACGGGTTCGATCCCTGGTCAGGGAAGATCCCACATGAAGCCAAGCGACCAAGCCCGTGCGCCACAACTACTGAGCCTGCGCTCTAGAGCCCGTGAGCCATAATGTGGGCTACTGAGCCCACATGACACAACTACTGAAGCCCGCGCACCTGGAGTCCGTGCTCCACAACAAGAGAAGCCACCGCAATGAGAAGCCCACGCACCGCAATGAAGAGTATTCCCCATTCGCTGCAACTAGAGAAAGCCCGCGTGCAGCAACGAAGACCCAACGCAGCCAAAAATAAATAAATTTATTAAAAAAAAAAACTAATCTTGATTAGTTTTTTGGTGCTCCCTGTACTGTGTCTGAGGGGAATGCCTCACTCATCTTACCCTATACTCAGTACTGTTATTAAAAATTGATGCGTCAGTTTTACAAACAAGTTTTTTTTAAAACTATTAACACTCTTAAAAGTGTATAGTTTTAAAAAATGGGATTAGTATGTTGTTTAAAGTTACAAAGGTAAATGAGAGATAAAAGAGATGGGTAGCGTACCACACCTTCGTTACCATGGCATGAGGTCAAAAGGTAACTAAAATGAGCAAATCAAGAAATAGCTTGGAAGTATTTTACTTCGATGTTCTTTAGGAAACAAAACTAGAAACAATTTATTATGGTTAAAGTGGCTGCCTCTGAGGATGGGGAACTTCTGCTTTTCATTACAAATCCTCTTACACTAGCTTTTTTCAGCGTGTGCTTTTACTACTTTGATGACGATAATTGTGAAAACAAAAAAGTCTCCTTTCCAAGACCTCTAAGCACACTGCCAGTTCCGTCTCACTCTAAGTCCAAACTCACCCCATAAACAGGGGGGAGCGCCCCCAGTTCCACACTCAGCTCCCCGCGGCCCACGCCTCTGGCAGCAAAGATGCCGTTATCTTAACAAACGATAGTTGGAGCCTCTCCCCGGTGCGACCCTCGTTCCCGTCCTTTTTTCCTCCAATCTTGGAACGTTTTGGGAAACCCTACGACCTCCCCAGTAACTCGGAAAAGCACGCGGGTTCCCAGCCTCAAGCCTTGAGTCTCCTCCCACCTCTCATTCCCTGGGATGCCTTAGCGCGCGGACCCGGAAGCGGCGGGGTGGCCGCGTCCCGAGGCGCAGGCGCAATCCTCCTCAGCCTCGTTGTCCCGCCCCTTCCCAACCACTCGCGAACCTTTCTGGGCCTCCTGGCCTTGGGTTCCCCCTTTCCGCTCAGCGTGACCACGTGACGAGGGAGGGGCGGGTTGCGGGGAGCGCTTCGCTTTCCCCCCCAGGGCAATTTCTTGACCTTCTTCCGGGGTCTCCTTGCCGGGCGCCGCTCAGAGGCTACCCTGGCGGAAAGCAGGGTACCCGCCCGCCCCGGCGCCGCCTCCGCCTCGGCCGCGGTCGGTCACGCGCGGAGGGGCCGCGGTGAAGGAGAAAGGGAGGGCCGGGGCGGGCCGAGGCGAACGGGGCGGGGACTCGCGGTGTCGTGGGGAGGCTCTTAGGGCCGGGCCCGCGCTGGAGGTCCGGACACTCGCTGTCGCTGCTGCCGCCGCCTCGGCCTCCGCTGCCTCTGCTGGCCGTCACCATGAACCAGGACCTGCAGAAGGAGCGGGCCGCCGCCAGCTTCAACCCGGAGCTGCTCACGCACGTCCTGGACGGCAGCCCCGAGAACACCCGGCGCCGTCGAGAGATCGGTGAGGGCGGCGGGCCAGGCCTCCTTCCTTCCCCGAGCAAAGCTTGAGACTCCCTCCGGGAGGAGTCGGGGGGCGCTGTAGGGCGTAGGCCGCAGCCTCTGGCCCAGCTTTAGGGGAGCCGGGAGCCCCATTTCCAGGGGCGGCTCTGGCTGGGGGAATCGCCTATAACGAGAGGGGACCTGTGCCCGTGAGTCTGAAACCTGCTGTGACCCAGGGAGCTTTAACGGAGCCCTGAATTTCTGTCTTCCTCTTGATACCCTTTAACTCCCTACCAGAGAACCTGATTCTGAAAGACCCAGACTTCCAGCATGAGGACTTGAATTTCCTCAGTCGTAGCCAGCGTTACGAGGTGGCTGTTAGGAAGAGTGCTACCATGGTGGAGAAGATGAGGAAGTTTAACATCGCAGACCCTGCTGAAATCATGTGGTTTAAAAAGTAGGTATGCCTTAGCTTAGATCAAGTGCCTAAGCCAAAACTTCAAATCCGCAATCTGCGGCGTCCTTTTTCATCGTGCTTGACGTTTGAAGACTCGAATTGGCATATTTTCACGCCATTTTGAAGTTATTTGTGTCGAAAATAATGTTTACTTTTGTATTTAAGCCTTTTAAAGGGATGGCATTTGTAAAAAATTGATCATGGAAATGCTATAATTTTCTATCTCAAGAATCATACAAATTCGGCCCAGATGTCTCAGTTTTGAGTGATTTAAATACAGAATGACTTTGCTTTTTGTAAGAAGGAGGCCTGCTAAATTTAGAAGCTGCATTTGGAAGGATGTTTTCAGTTGCAAGGACCAAATATTAAATACTTTGGAGCAGTAACAGTTTGTATTTTCATATGTGTGTAGATCTTGAGTTTAAAATAATGGAAAATGTGGGTGGATGAAGAAGAACTTTAGTCAAACCTCAGAATGAGTATAAAGTACTCAACCCAGCATTGTTGAATCTGGTGATGGTATTTAAATGGCTCCCCTGTCATACAAGACCTCATAAAAACATGCCTTGGTCCTGCTGCTGAAAAGAGTATGTCCTTTTTTCAGACCATCTGCTTTTTGTTGTGTTTTTAGATTAGAAATAAAACTTTTTTTTTGCCTTTATGTAAATAAACACTATAATTATATGATCTTAGTACAAGATTTCTTTGACTTTCAGCATCTCTTACACTTCTCGCTTATTCCTGGGCATTTCCTGTTTTAGGCCTCTACATTTTAGAAGAACTCCAATATTTTCATCAATAAAGAATAAATGGTGTGAATGGTACATATTTAAGAGCCAAGAAAAATGAAACATGTTACAAGTTCTGCCTTTATGTAGCAATAGGCATTCCTCCCTTATACTACTGCTGCAATTACCTGTGGTATATAATTATTTTCAGTTTGACCTGGTTGTTATTGTCAAGAGGAAATGATTTACTCCAGCCCTTAGGACCACACTCAGAACTCCTTTGCATTTTAGTTACAAAAATACAGTTAATTTGGTAGTCCAGTCAGAGTGCTTACTAACTTCCAAATGCTTTTTTTTTTTATTTTTAAAGTTTGTAACTCATGGCTGTGAGGATACTGAGGTGGAGTAACTCCTAGAAGATTATGTTTCTAATTTTCCTGAGTTCGGTCTGTGAACTTTAAAAAATTAGTAAGATTTTGTTCTTCCTTAAAACAACACAAAAGAGGAGGTTTGTTTTGTTTTACTTTAAGATGGCTGATGCCGTATGTTTCAGAGTTGGTTAGAAGATTTCATGATCTGTGGTGGTGCATAACGTGTAACCAGACCCCAGTGAAGTCACAACGAAATAAAGTCCTTTATGTGAGTTAAGGATCAGTGGACACCAGCCAACTGTTTTGCGTATCATTTTTTATGACACAGACCTCACTATTTGGGAAATACAAAGTACAAACTTTGGCTTACCCTTTGACATCTTTCCAGTATTTCTGGGATGTGACAGGGAGATCGATGTATGTTAGAGAAGGGGATTGAAAATTAGTCTTGGCAATTACTGAACGCCATCGATTGTCACTCACACCCATGTCTTATGTATCACTAACAAAGTTAACTATGATGTACCATTAATTGTGAGATGCATCAGATTTCTTAAATGCTAAAATTGGCTGTGAGGAGAGGGATGCTATAATTAATGAAATATAGTAATATTTCTCTGGGGATTTTGGGCATTTACCGGTCTCTTTTACATCCAATTTCTCTATCACAAAATAAAACTCATGAGAGTATGTTGAAATTGACTAAAGTATTAGTAAAGTACTTTGAGATTTCTCAACTTGAGCAGTGAAAGAATTCACCTCTCCATTCCTTGAGAAAATAAGACTTTGCTGTTTGGGGAATAGGAGTTACTTTCCTAATCTCCTTTCCTGTAATTTTGTCTTTTAACTATACAGTTTGCTACGCAAAAACTGTAAAATATTCTTAAAAGTAATTTAAAATTCTGATGAGAATCATTCATGGTTTCTGTTATCCTTATTAGGTTTTTAAAGCTAGTTGCTTGAAAAGCATCTTCAGGAGGGATTAAACATAACTTAAAAACAAACACTCAGATTTTGTTCTTGAGTTAACTTTCAAGTGGCCTCAAAAAAAAAAAGTCTCAGTATGTTTATGAAAACATAAGTATTTGACAGTCTTTATTTTGTGTCACATATTTTTCCCTCTCAGTTTCCTAGAGTTAATTATTTCGTGTCAGTGTCATCATTTTACCAACCCAGAGCCTCCTCAATTCCCTCAAGGGATTGGGAGGGTCTTATATTGCCACCATTTTTAGCACCTGAATTACTGGTTTTATTTCTCAGAAATTCTCGCAGGTTCATTTCCTCCTTTAGTAAAGCATGGTTGTAAGGGAGTGCTGTGGTGCCCTTGCCGTTAAGAGGCCAGTTTCTACATTTATCTCCTCATTACTTATCTCCACTTTAGTGATGGGTATGTTTTGCAAAGTGCCTTACTTCTTTTTCTAGTACAGTAGCAGGAAGCTGCTGCTGATTGGTGTTACTTAGAACTCACCTCTGCTGTTCCTATACCTCCTTTCCCCTCTTTCTCTCCTTTCAGTTTAAGGTTTTTTTTTTTCAAGGTATTTTTTTAAAATTTATTTACTTTTGGCTGCATTGGGTCTTTGTTGCTGTGCGTAGGATTTCTCTAGTTGCGGCGAGCAGGGGCTACTCTGTTGCGGTGCGCGGGCTTCTCATTGCAGTGGCTTCTCTTGCAGAACACAGGCTCTAGGGCACGCAGGCTTCAGTAGTTGTGGCACGTGGGCTCAGTAGTTGTGGCTCACGGGCTCTAGAGCACAGGCTCAGTAGTTGTGGCGCACAGGCTTAGTTGCTCCGCGGCATGTGGGATCTTCCCGGGTCAGGGCTCGAACCCATGTCCCCTGCATTGGGAGGTGGATTCTTAACTACTGTGCCACCAGGGAAGCCCTCAGTTTAAATTAATATTTGATATTTGTGTGAAAATCATAGAACCTCAGGGTTAAAAAGCATTTCTGATGTTGGCTAGTCCAGGCATTCCTTGGATGTTTGAATCTGTCCCCAGCACCCCTGAAAGGTGGTGGGATGGTTTCAGGGCCTCCCCAGATGTGAATTGGCAGCCTACCCCGCCTTTCCCTTAATTCATGCTCTGCTTTTGTACAAGCCAGGATAGGCTGGCGGTGATACTGCTTCCAATCCATCCCTTGAAAAGTCATGAGGGTCAGTTAGGTGGTACTTACTTTGTACCCTAAGCTATATTTTTTTCTTTTTTTTAATAAATTTATTTATTTTATTTATTTTTATTTTTGGCCGTGTTGGGTCTTTGTTGCTGCGTGCGGGCTTTCTTTTGCGGCGAGCGGGGACTACTCTTCATTGCGGTGCACAGGCTTCTCATTGTGGTGGCTCTTCTTATTGCGGAGCACAGGCTCTAGGCGCGTGGGCTTCAGTAGTTGTGGCTCGCGGGCTTAGTGGCTCCGCTGCATGTGGGATCTTCCCGGACCAGGGCTTGAACCCATGTCCCCTACATTGGCAGGCAGATTTTTTTTTCTTATTATTTTTTTTTTTTTCGGTACGTGGGCCTCTCACTGTTGTGGCCTCTCCCATTGCGGAGCACGGGCTCCGGACGCGCAGGCTCAGCGGCCATGGCTCACGGGCCCAGCCGCTCCGCGGCATGTGGGATCTTCCTGGACCAGGGCACGAACCCATGTCCCCTGCATCGGCAGGCGGACTCTCAAGCACTGCGCCACCAGGGAAGCCCGGCAGGCAGATTCTTAACCACTGTGCCACCCGGGAAGCCCCTGAAGCTCTCTGTATAGATAGATCTGACAGAATAGACCCCTAAAAAATCTATAGCACAATGTAGCCGAGGCTGACTAGTGTACATAACTCATATTTTGACTATCTCACAGATTCTTTTTTGTGAGAAAATCGTTGAAGACTGAATTTCATTATGATTAGAGTTCCCTTAATCTGGAATAATTTTCAAAGACCGTTTGTGATAAATTTTTAACACTCACATTACCTACTTAGCTGTCTCTAAGCTCTGAAGGCCTTTAGAGATATGTGCTTTGGCCCCAGAATGTATATGTACTATCCTGGACATTTGCTTTGGTTACTAGGGAAAGATAGTTTAAATTATTCTTCTTTGGGACATTTTAACAGGTCAACAAATAAGTGTTCTGTGGAGTGTCTTTTGATTTTCGAAACAAGTAAAACCTGAAAATAATGCAAAAACAAACAGGTAAACCCTCCAAAAAATCAAACTAACAAATAACACCAACAATATAATAAACAAAAGGGGGTTGAGGCTAAAACATGGTAGAATTTGCTTCCTGGATTAAGTATGAAATTCAGAATTCTGGCCCTGAAATGACTAGGGGGAGAAGAGATTCCACTAGATTCTGCTGTTGGCTTTTTAGGTAGTAAATGATAAATATTAGTCTTAATTTCATAAGAAAGGGGTTTAAATTTTTCTAACCTTCATCCTCAGGGCCACAGCTATCTGGCAGGATTGGTAGTAGAATGCTACTACTTTCCAGAGTAAGGCTGAGATCCTTTTCTTTTCTCTCCCGTAGACTACATTTGGTCAATTTTGTGGAACCTGTGGGCCTCAATTACTCCATGTTTATTCCTACCTTGCTGAATCAGGGCACCACTGCTCAGCAAGAGAAATGGCTGCCTTCATCCAAAGGACTCGAGATAATTGGCACCTACGCCCAGACGGAAATGGGCCACGGTTAGTCCATGTTTGAGGCTCAGCGGGTAACCCACCTCAGGACTTCAGTTAACAAAGGACTCCTGGCAAAACAAACAAACAAACAAAAATGACTCCTGGCATTTGACTTTTTCCTGCTGCTACACATTTGGGGTTTTATTTTTAAATTGTTAAATCTTAAATAAAATTCAGCCTCTTATTTTCTGATAGTTTCTTTCCCCTTAAACTGGTCCAAGACTCTGGCCTGAAGCATCTGTCATTGTTATTTTTTAAGGCTCGTTACCATTGCTTCATACACCCATTAAAATGGGTGTTGAGCAGTTTGGAAAGATGGGGTTGAAAATATGGCAAAGCGCCCCATTGTATTGGTGTCTGATTAAAGACTTCGTTGAAAATTCTGAAGAGGGTTCATGCCTCAGCAGCATCTGGAAGATGCTCTGCTTTAATGAAGTTAAAGATGTGGATTTTAAACAGGCAGAGGGTTAGAGTGGTGAAGGTTGTGAGATGGTTTGGGAAAAAGTCCATGATGCTCTTCATTTCTTTTTATTCATTTTTCTATTCATGTCCGTGGACTTTATATTATCAGTAATTCTTGGTTAAATTGTTCCTAAAAACCTGGCTACTTTCAAAAAGTTGTGTGTTCAGTCTTGTGAAACAGGTTTGTTTTCATAGATGAGGCCACTGACAGGTTTGAGTGTCTTGGAATTTGAGCTGCCCGGTTCATAATGCTTCCCTTATGTAAATAAAGAAAAGTAAAGAAAAAGAGTGAGAAAAGGATGCAGATATCAGGAAGACTTCATTTTTGTGTTTGATTTGGTGCTTTTTGGTTTGCACATTGGTTTAAGGAAATGTTCTTTCCCATAGTGCCTGTGGGAACTGCAGATTCTGGTCTTGGTACAGTTTTATGAACACCCTGCCAAACACCCATGGCCATCTTCAGGATGATCGATGATCAACACTGAGATGACAGACCTGAAGGAAGGTGTCCTAACAGAAGGAATATCACGTTCCTACAATGTTCCTGTCTTGGAGTGTGCGCTCATGTTTTGTTATCTTTTTTTTTTTTTGCGGTATGCAGGCCTCTCACTGTTGTGGCCTCTCCCGTTGCGGAGCACAGGCTCCGGACGCGCAGGCTCAGTGGCCATGGCCCACGGGCCTAGCCGCTCTGCGGCATGTGGGATCTTCCCAGACCGGGGCACGAACCCGTGTCCCCTGCATCGGCAGGCGGACTCTCAACCACTGCGCCACCAGGGAAGCCCATGTTTTGTTATCTTGAGATAGCTTTGAAATAGGGGGCATAAGATGTAAACTATTGTGAGGCTAAGTGAGTCTGATCTGTGTATCTCTTGTTGGTCTAATCCTTCTGCCTCTATTTATAAGGTACATTTCAAATGTATATTTGAAGGAAGACAGGAGGAAATGAAGACTTGAACTTCACTGGTTTGAGGAGCCTGGAATGTTGGACTGAGGTCCTGTGTTGCTCTGGGCGAGTTTGTCTTTGTTAGAGTTTTCTTTCCCTTATTCCTTCTAGTTTTCGAATGCTTTCTTGTATTCGAACCAACTTTGTCTCAATCTCTATGGTTTATTTAGAGAACAGAGTTTTAAGATTAGGTCTTGTTTCTTGCTGGAACTTTGTCAGTTCATATTAGTTGTGCTTCACTGACTGCTGTTCTTTTCCAGAGAAGCCAGTCAGTTTGTTGGCTAATTTGCATCCTGTGACAGTACAGTCTTATGTAGAATATATAAAAAGTACTTCAACATCAACGGGATTGGAAATAGAGCAACTTGTACAGGATGAAGATTTGACCATTTAAATTCTGAGACCTTAGAACGGTCAACAGTGATTATCTAAGTGTTCTCACAGAATTGGCTGTAACTTCGAGTTTGGGATTCTTTCACCTCTAGGTAGCTGCTGAGAAGTGAGAGACTCAAAATTTCTCAGGCTTATTCCAGAATCCTCAAGAATCTTAAAATTCAACCACTTGCAGAAAGTCTAGGTCACCAGTTTTCTCTCTTCCCTCTAGAATTGTGTCTTCCCTCCTCTAAATACACACCTGTCTATATAGGCACACAAGCCCCAACACACATTTGGTCTGTGGGTGCGCGAGCCTTAATCAAAGGCAGAGAGGCCTGGGCCAAGGAGGGCACCCTCTTCCTGGGGTTCTGGTGTTAAAGGGACAGTCTGGGACGTGGTCCAGGGGTATTATCCTGACTGTACGTTTCTCCAGGTCACAAAGCAAGTAATGTGTTTGGTCTTCACAGGTATTTGATCATTTCACGTTCTGGCCACTTAATGGGAATTCTTCTTGCCTTTTTTTTCTCCTTTGAGTACTGAATAAATAGAATCTGCATATTGATCTTACAAGATTTTATTGTATCCTTCCAATATTTCTTTCTATTGCCTCTGTTTGATTAAACATTTTGCCCTTATGTATTCAATGCATCCTTCTCTGAGTAGGTATAAATTTTCTTCTTCCCGTATCTTGGATAATTATCTTCTATTTTATTCCCTTTTTTGTTTGTTTGATTTGTGTTTAATGCTTTGACTTGTGTATGATACAGAGATGAGTGAACCCCATACTATTTTTATGTTTATTAACTAGTAGCTCTTTCCCCTTGTTATGTTCTTTCTGGTTCATCTTAGAGTTTTGTAATAGTTTCAGTTTATTTATGGAACCTTAAATATATTACATTAATTTTTTTCTTTATTTTTCTCCTAACGTCATAAGCTTTGGCTCATTGTTGCTTTTTAAGATATTTAAAAATCTGATAGAATAAGCCTACTATTGCTATATTTCAATTTATATGTATTTGGTGTTCTTGCATACTTATTCTTCTAGATGAATTCTGATCTCATTTGCCAAGTTCGAAAACATATTCTGTAGGAATTTAAAACCCATTACCTTAAATCCCTGTATTCTCTTGGGAAGTATTAATTTTACTTAGTCCTCTCAGACAAGAATTAGCAATTTCTTTCCTATTGTCCATTTTCATATCTTTTATTCATCCTAATTAGGTATTTATATTTTCTCTTAATTAAATCTATAATATTCTGAGCTAAATTACTTAACAGATTTTTAAAATATTTTGTTGCTGTTATAAATCACCTTTCTCTTTACCACGGTTTTCTATTTGAATAGCTCTAATGGATAAGAATGAGTGATTTTTTTTTTAATCCTGGTTTTTCTAAATTCATTTATTATTGATGATGTTTTGTTTTTGTTGATTTCCTAGGATTATAATCATACTGTCCGTGGAGATGCAATTTTGATTTCTTCCTTTCTCATATATTATTAATCTAATCATTTTGTCCTCAGTATTGACTGCTAGCCTTCCCAGCCCTGTATCATGTAGCAGAGCCTGGGAAGGCCTTCTGGTGTTACGGTTTTGGAAGAATCGACTCCAGCTCTTTACCAAGCAAAATGTGGTGCTTTGCAATTTTAAAATAAATTAATTAAAAATAATATATGATCTTTATCATGCATAAAGAGTATAGCAAATACTTGATTTAAATCAAAAACTATCCAGGTCACTTTCTCCCTGTAACATTTCTGCATTTCATCCACTTCTGAATAATCCTTATCCTCGTCACAAGAGACATTTTTCTACTGAAAACATTTTTCTGCTTCAAGACGGTTTCTGATTATAAGTAGTTTTACCCCTGCCCTCCTGAGTGTGTACTCTGTGGTAACCCTTGGTGCCCCTCATTATTCCCAAATACACGCCTACCCGTGACGAGTCTGATGGGCGCCTCTGAATGGCCTCTCCTTCACCAGGAATCGCTCTGGTTTCTAGTCATGGAAAGTAGCCTCTCAACACTGTGAGTGGTTGGCCCCAGGCCACAGCTTTCAGTCCTACTTAGAGTTTTCTTCTTTTAGCTCCTAGGCGCACATTAATTTTTCTTCCTACACCTCATTCTTTTAAAAACAGCACAGTTGACATTCTTGTCTGTGCGTGAAAGGTACTCTCTCATCCCTGTAATGTGTTTTTCCAGGGATTTCCACTTTTTTTCTTTTTTTTAACTTTCTATTTTGAAATGATTACAGATTCGTAGGAAGTTGCAAAAATAGCATGGAGATGTCCCGTGAACCTTTCACCCAGTTTGCACCAGTGGTGACATCTTACAGGATTTCCACTTTGATGCTTCCAAGTCTAGCTCTGATTTTGGCAAGTCTTTCTAGTGTCCCCACCGTTGTCCTCAGCCCAGGTTGCACTAGAAGACGTGATTAGGAGATGAGATTCTTGTCCTTGTTTTGCCATTATCTTTTTGACCTGAAGACACATAGTTCATCTCAGCTTTAATTTCTCTGTAAAATGAGAAAGTTATTCATGCATTCTTCAATCTTTATGTGATTGGTTAGCTGAAAGCTCAGCCCACCCCCAGCCTCTTTGGAAGCCATCACATGTCAGCCCCTGCCTAGAGCACCCTGTCCTGATTATTCTCCTCCTCAGGTGGAACAATTGGAGAAATTTTGAAACTGAAATGTTTAGGCTCATTTCTAAGGTAATGAGCACAGTAAGAGTAATATAGAATTGATTAATTTTGAGCTGGAAGTTAAATAAAATGCCAGTAGCATGCAACATTACAAAGCCATATAGAACTATTTCCTATTAGAAATAAATTCACATAAAAGTTTAAGGCACCTGCAAATTTTAAATGGAAAAGAATGACTTTAGAAAGTGGATTTTTTTTTTTTTTTTTTTTTTTTTTTCTTTTTGCGGTATGCGGGCCTCTCACTGTTGTGGCCTCTCCCGTTGCGGAGCACAGGCTCCGGACGCGCAGGCCCAGAGGCCATGGCCCACGGGCCCAGCCGCTCCGCGGCATATGGGATCCTCCCAGACCGGGGCACGAACCCGTATCCCCTGCATCGGCAGGCGGACTCTCAACCACTGCGCCACCAGGGAGGCCCTAGAAAGTGGATTTAAAATGACAACTAACATGTTTAGTATCGTTTGTGATAATTCCCATATAATTATAATGGAGAGCTTGTTATGCATGAATCTGTTATTTGTAAATGTTACGGTCTTCACTAAAAATCGCATGTCTTTTTATTTCTGAAATTAATTATTGGGATGAAGAGCACTGTCAGTTTTTGTATTACATTGTTTCAGTAGCATGTGGCTGGTTATTTGTGATGGATCCAAATGAAATGACCAGAATTATGTGAGGAATGTGGATTAATGCTGGATGTTTTATGGACAAACAGAAAAGATTCTAGCCTAGAAGCATTATTGGAATTAGATCCTGGAATAACTTTTGTCCAAGAGAACCACTATGTTCTTTTGTCTCAACTTTTCATTAGAATAAATGTCATTGTACAACTTAAATTCTCCATTCCATCCAGCCTTTTCAGGTTTTTTATTTACTTTAATTGCAAGGCTCGAATCCTCTGCCTTGCTCACATGGTCTTGTGCTGCACAGGCTTTGGCATCGGTAGCCAATCCCTACCGAGATTAATTAATTTTAGAGATGAGTAACATTAGAAAGTACTTCTCGCCAACATAAGAAAAATGGAAATAGCTAAGAGTTATAAAGTAATACAGACGGGGCAGTGCTCCCATCCATGATAAAGTCCACCCATTAATTCATACTTAACAGAAGGGTTTTTTTCTCCTTCCCTTCCTCTGTTTGTTCAAATTGCTGATTCTCTCACACCTGATAATCTTCTCTCAAATGCCCATCCTTGGTATTTCTTTGAAGCTTTGTGCACCGAGGGCAGTCTGGGCCTCTGGATCTTCACTTGGGCATGTTCCTGCCCACCTTGCTTCACCAGGCAACCGAGGAACAGCAGGAACGCTTCTTCGTGCCCGCCTGGAACTTGGAGATCATTGGCACTTATGCCCAGACAGAGATGGGTCATGGTACGGTGCATTCAGTCTACCTTCTGGGTTGGGTGGGGCTCTTCGAGCTTAGCATGCATAGAGTGTCCACAACTTGTCAGCAGTGGCACGTCCACGTGCTGTGTAAGATCTGTTTAAATGCAGTGTTTCTGCAGGGTTTTCACACATATAAGTCTTGGCATAGACAATGCTTTGGTCGGTGGAAATTAAAGCTTATATTATCACAGACATGCTGATGGATTGTTCATGGTTCCCCTTCAGAAGGTCAAGAATTACAAGTCAGGCCTTACTTAATAAGTGATTTTTCAAGTTTACTGAAGTTGTATGGAATTTGTGTGTATATAGAGTCTGAACCCATCTCTTTTTCTTCATTACTATCTGATTATCTTTGCTACTGATACCTTAATGAACTTGCACAGATTGCAGAAGAAATACAGATTAATAGAATGTGTGCTCTTTGACTTGCTGAAGGGAAATGAGTGGCTTCTATAACCAAAACATGCAGCATTTTGTACCTTGACATTATTTGTGCCTTGATTCAGTAAATTCAGTAAAGTTCTGAAAGTGGCTTTGGCCACAGTTTAGAAAAAATAAGATAAGTTGTACTTGTGGGCAGTTGATTTCACACTCTGTATGTACTGCCTTTCTTCTTTTTTTTAAAAAAAAAAATTATTTATTTATTTATTTTTGGCTGCGTTGGGTCTTCATTGCTGTGCGTGGGCTTTCTCTAGTTGCGGAGAGTTGGGCTACCCTTCATTGTGGTGCGTGGGCCTCTCATTGCGTGGCTTCTCTTATTGTGGAGCACGGGCTCTAGGTGCGCAGGCTTCAGTAGTTGTGGCACGTGGGCTCAGTAGTTGTGGCTCGCGGGCTCTAGAGTGCAGGCTCAGTAGTTGTGGTGCACAGACTTAGTTGCTCCGCAGCATGTGGGATCTTCCCGGACCAGTGATGGAATCTGTGTCCCCTGCATTGGCAGGCGGATTCTTAACCAGTGCGCCAGCAGGAAAGTCCCTGCACCACCTTTCTTTTTTCTTTCCATCCCTCACCTGTCTTTTCCTGTGAACTGGATGGGGCTGGAGGTGGTGGCTGTGCCTGGTAGCATCCGTTCCACATTGGTATCTGTGTTTGCCATTCATTTACTTCTGGCTTCTCTTTTCCTACTCAGACATTTCAGAACAGCTGGTCTAGTGTATATTTTCCACTTGCTCCTTATTCCTGTACAACTTTATCTTCATTTGATTGCTAATTTGGCTTTCAGCTTCCGTGTAAATAGTATTTTAGAGGATTTTCCTAAGGCTCAAAGTGGAATACTGTTTGATCCAGTTGTGCATTTGAAAACGTTTTGTCATTACCTGTTCTGTTTAATATGCTACCTCGTTTTCTATAAAAGTTTCTTCTTTGGTGAAAGGAGTCTTAGTGTCTGATTCGTTGATTCCCACACAGGGAAAGGTTGTGGATCACACATAAACTGTCCATTTCCGTTATTTAACTCGGGAGTTTCTAAGTGTTTCACAGTTTAAGTGTTTAATGAGATCTGGCATTATCAAAGCAATTTGGTAGAAGGTTCTCAGCATTGGCTACAGGATAGTATTACTAGGGAGGGTGTCACTTAGAACATTTTTCTGTAACTTTTTTCAAATAATTTTGGCACGTTTGTATTAGGATTTAAAACACGAATCCCTGTCCATCTCCATTATGCATAAAAATGGAAACTCTTCCTAGTCACACTAGTGAACCAGCCAGGAATAAGTTAAGGCTTAGCGTTGAGTCTGCAGGGTGAACTTGGACCTTATTATTGGACTTTTAGAAATTTAAAAAAGTCACTGTTGCAGGTCTTTTCCGCATAATGATTATAACTTTTTTTTTCCCCCCCGCACTGCGAGGCATGTGGGATCTCAGTTCCCCCACCAGGGATCGAACCCGCGCCCCCTGCATTGGAAGCGCGGAGTCTTAACCACTGGACCGCCAGGGAAGTCCTGGTTATAACTTTTTAAGTTCTTGTTTTCCTTTCTAGCATTCATTCTGAAATAAATTCTCGGTTTTCAAGAACTTTAGCCGAGTCTCTTCCTGTCACGTGTTCTCATTCTTTGTTATAATACAGAATTCCAGAACATTACATTGGTGTGGTAGACACAATACAAATGAGTTGAAATTGGCACACTAACAACTTAGGTATGCCTTTAAAAGGTCAGTTAACTTCCCAGTTAAATTCGTATCCTGTGACCTTACGAAACTACGATTCTAATCTGCCTTTATTTTACATTTTCTTTTGGTTGATCTAAATAAATGTTCCATATCCACTGCCACAGAAGTGCACTAAATCAAGTACAGAAATGGAATATGCTTGACATTCATATTTTCAGCTTAATAGGAACAAATCAGGAAATCACATATTAATTAAGCATAGGAAATAACGTATCTTGGTTATCAACCATTTGTAGTTCATCTATAGATGTTTTGTTGTTGTTAGATTTTGTTACTCTCTGCAATGCTAAAGCTTTAAAGGACTGGGCAGGAGATTTTACCCTGTACCTATTTTTTCCCATATTCTATCTGAAGTAGGTGTAATTCATTTTCTTAGGAACTCATCTTCGAGGCTTGGAAACCACAGCCACTTATGACTCTGAAACCCAGGAGTTCATTCTTAATAGTCCTACTGTGACCTCCATCAAGTGGTGGCCTGGTGGGCGTAAGTGAATTTTTTAACAGTTATTGGATGTTTTAAGATTTATTATAATGTGTTTAGAATGTAGAGCTTATATGAGAATATAATTTTGAAATATAGAAAAAGCTCTTAGAGCTTAAACTATTCTGAGCTATTTCACATTCTCTTGTGTTGCATGTTACAGATATTTATACGTTTTGCAAAGCGCAGAAAGGGCAGCTATCTTACTCTGATTTTCATGGTTTTTCATTTAAATATTCTCATGTGTTAGCATAGTTTCCATAGTCATCATTTAAAGTAATTTAGTTTTCCCTGTTTGGTTAGTCATTTCCATACTGGAAAGCATTTGAGTTGTTTTCAAATTTTTATTATAGATAGCTTTGACATGAAATTTATTTAATACCGTCTTCCATTCTGAGTTATTGTTTTAGGATATATATTTCAGATGAGATTAGTGGTTGAAGGATTTTGTTATTCATGTTATATATTTTAATATGGGATGTTACATTTTGATAGGAAAAAAACTAGCATGCAAAAAAAGAAATATTTCTGGATGTGCTAACCAAAAATCTCTTAAAGCAGCTGTATCCCATAGTACTTTCTGCAACGATGGAATGTTCTCTGTCTTTGCTCTTCAGTATGGTAGCTACTAGCCACTTTCAGCTTTTGAGCACTTGAAATGTAGCTAGCTGACTGAGGGACTGAATCTTTTATTTTATTTAATTATAATTAATTTAAATGTAAACAGCCACGTGTGGCTAGTGGCTACTGTTTGGGAAAGCCCTGCCTTAATGGAGAAAAAGGATGTAATTTAAAGTAATGTTCTAGGATTATCCTAAAAATTTATTTATGTAAATGAATGAAAAATAAGTAGAAAAAGCCTACTTTTTAAAAATGCTATCAAATTAACATGCTGTACACCTTAAACTTAGACAATGTTATATGTCAATTATATCTCAATTTAAAATGTGTTTATATATATTTAAAAAAATGAAGGATTGCTTTGCCAAAATTCAGTGAATAACTATCAGCTTAACTGGATTTCCTTCTGAAAACTAGGCATGGCACTGTCATAAGAAAAGCTCTCTGGGCACACTTTATTGATGGAATCTAGTGTTATATTTGACATATGCTTTTTTTCCCCCTCTTTTGTTTCTATGAAAATGTAAAAATGTTTGATCACTTCCCTCTCTTGTTCTGTTTGATGTTGCAGTTGGAAAGACTTCAAATCATGCGATAGTACTCGCCCAACTCATCACTCAGGGGAAACGCTGTGGATTACATGCCTTCATTGTACCTATTCGTGAACTTGGGACCCATAAGCCTTTACCAGGTTAGAATTGTTCATCTGATGTTGAGGTGAAAATTAAACCAATCACTTTCTTCTGCAAAAAGTATAATACATAACTAAAGAAGAGGAGGGAAGCCAGGAATTCCAGAGCATAAACACCTTGTGACTTTCATCTGCGGTAGGTATTACTGTTGGAGACATTGGCCCCAAATTTGGCTATGATGAGATGGATAACGGCTACCTGAAGATGGACAATTATCGCATTCCCAGGGAAAACATGCTGATGAAGCACGCTCAGGTATATTTAGACAGAAAATAGGAGGAGAGGTGTCAAATACGGGGATTTCAGTGGCTGTTGATAATCACGGGGTTAGAAGGATCTATTCTTTTTTTTTTTTTTTTTTTTTTTTTTTTTTTTTTGCGGTACGCGGGCCTCTCACTGCTGTGGCCTCTCCCGTTGCGGAGCACAGGCTCCGGACACACAGGCTCCGCGGCCATGGCTCGCGGGCCCAGCCGCTCCGCGGCATGTGGGATCTTCCGGGATCGGGGCACGAACCCGTGTCCCCTGCATCGGCAGGCGGACTCTCAACCACTGCGCCACCAGGGAAGCCCGGATCTATTCTTTTAGAAGGTACTAACAGATTTTTACTTCTGAAGCTGCTTTTATTATGGCCATGAAATCAAAAGCAGTTGGCCGGTATGAAGAACATGTTTTGTTTTGCTAAACCAGTGGGGGCTCAAACTTTAGCATGCATTAGAATCATCTGGGGGGCTGGCTAAAACCTAGAGCGCTTGGCCCCCAGAGTTTCTGATTTAGGAGGTCAGGGTGGGGACTGAGCATCAGGTGATGCTGATGCTGCCTTTCTGGGGACCACACTTTGAGAACGACTTGCCTAAACTGCCACTTGGTTTTAACAGAAGGAAGCATCCATCTCATGTTCTTTTTCCAGGTGAAACCTGATGGCACATACGTGAAACCCCTGAGTAACAAGCTGACCTACGGGACCATGGTGTTTATCAGGTCCTTCCTTGTGGGAGAATCCGCTCGGTCTCTGTCTAAGGCATGCACCATTGCCATCCGATACAGTGCCGTGAGGCATCAGTCTGAAATCAAGCCAGGGTAAGGGTGGAGTCTGAGATGAGCTTGATACTGAAGACCTGGCTTGGACCCCATCCAAATATCAAAATTCCCAAATGTGTTGTGGAGAAAGTGCATTTGCTGTAAAATTAGCTAGAATGGCAGTGTACTGGGTCTGAGAACCTAGACTTCCCTTAAGTGGAAAGATGAGAATAACCACGTAATTATTACTTTTAACCTTCTAAGGAAAACAGTAATATTACTTGAGCTTTATAAATGAAATGTTGAAAACACTGAAGGTGGTGTGAAGATTCTAGTTGCTACTAACAATTACAAATCGGGTATAGTGAAAGTGACATTAAACTTGGTTCTCTGTTGTGTTCATGGACATGCTTTATTCTTACTACTGCCTATTACTTGGGCATGACTCTTTGATAAGCTTTTTACTCTTAAAGAAGGAATAAAGAAATTGATAAGAGCAGACCTGCGTAGACTTCAAATATTTAACTCAGTGCATTGGGTCTCCTCAGATTGTGGTCAGAATATAGTTTATTCAGCCATCTAGGCCCCTTTAACGTTGTCTTCCTCCTGTGAAGTTAATGAACTTTGGTTCCGGAAGTTGCCATGAGATACAATTCTCTTAGACTGGAAAGACTAAGAAAAATATGAAAGTCAGCTAGAAAATCCTGTCCAACTAAGGCAGCTCATCAAGGTGGTTAAGCATGTGGTCTTCTATAGCCAAATGCCCTAGATTTAAATCAAGGATCTGCCACTTATTAGCTCTCTACCCTGGGTAGGTTCTTAACCTCTCATTTTCTCCATCTGTAAAATGGGGGTAATAAAAGTTAACCTCACAGGATCTTTATAAGGACTCGATAAATTAGTCTTTCAAAGTGCTTAGGCCAGAACCTGGCACATAGTAAGCTCTGTATAGGCATTTAATTTTTTCCCCCTTTTTTTATATGCTTTAGTGAACCAGAACCACAGATTTTGGATTATCAAACCCAGCAGTATAAACTCTTTCCCCTCCTGGCCACTGCCTATGCCTTCCAGTTTGTAGGCGCATACATGAAAGAGACCTATCATCGGATTAATGAAGACATCAGCCAAGGGGACCTGAGTGAGCTGCCTGAGGTCTGCGTCATGTCTTGTTCCCTTGTGGGCACCCTTCTGGTTCATATTTGCCTATTGGATCATGTCCAGAGAAAATTAAACATTGGGGTATCTTGAAAAGAATCCATATATTCTCAAAAGATAGAGAAAATTTTCTAATTGAGAGTGGATCAGATGCGAAGATGCGTGGGTTTGTTTTTATTTTTATTTTTTTTTTGCTTTATAACAAATTTAATCAGTTATACATATACATATGTTCCCATATCCCCTCCCTTTTGCGTCTCCCTCCCACCCTCCCTATCCCACCCCTCCAGGCGGTCACAAAGCACCGAGCTGATCTCCCTGTGCTATGCGGCTGCTTCCCACTAGCTACCTTACGTTTGGTAGTGTATATATGTCCATGCCGCCGTGGGTTTGTTTTTAAGTTTCAAAATTACTGTACCACGTTGGTCATTTATTAATCAAAGGAACCTAAGTGGTGCCTTTTTTGCCAAGTAAAACAGTTCAGAAGGGAATGTGGGAGTGTTACTAGTTCAGGCCAATCGGATGAGCATGCTTTTCAGTTTACATGGCATAGCAAGTGATTTTGTTTGTTTTTTGTTGTTGTTTTTTTGTTTTTTGGCTACGCCACGTGGCTTGTGGGATCTTAGTTCCCTGACCAGGAACCCGGGTCCCTGGCAGTGAAAGCGTGGAGTCCTAACCACTGGACCACCAGGGACGTCCCTGCCAAGTGATTTTGAAAGTGATGAGTGCTGTTAAGTGAGGCTAAGTGTGTCTCATTGGAATGCGGGCTGTCAGCACTGCAGATGTTCTGATGGCCTGTGCTTCCCCCTTCAGCTTCACGCCCTCACTGCCGGGCTGAAGGCTTTCACGTCCTGGACGACTAACGCTGGTATTGAAGCCTGTCGGATGGCTTGTGGCGGGCATGGCTATTCTCACTGCAGTGGACTTCCAAATATTTATGTCAACTTTACCCCAACCTGCACCTTCGAGGGAGAAAACACTGTCATGATGCTACAGACGGCCAGGTGAGAATCTAATTCATGATTTCTCATATGTGGTCTCAAGAATGTTCGAGTCCTTTCTGTTCTTATTGCCATGTTTTCTGTTCTCATTATATTTGTTTTTTTGGGGTTTTGTTTGTTTGTTTGTTTGTGTTGCGGTACGCGGGCCTCTCACTGCTGTGGCCTCTCCCGTTGCGGAGCACAGGCTCCAGACACGCAGGCTCAGCGGCCATGGCTCACGGGCCCAGCCGCTCCGCGGCATGTGGGATCTTCCTGGACCGGGGCACGAACCCGTGTCCCCTGCATCGGCAGGCGGACTCTCAGCCACTGCACCACCAGGGAAGCCCTGTTCTCATTTGTTCCAGAAAGATGTCATTTTTGCCTTCCATCCTGACCCACGGTTTTTTCTTGGGGTCAGGCTAGTATGAAACAGCTGTCACACAGCTTAAAGTCATTTCAGGAGTTCGTTTTATTTCTGTTTCACGAGAAGCATAGTTGCTGAAAGCATGTGTCCTGGTGACTTTCAGGTTCCTGATGAA
Organism: Mesoplodon bidens; assembly: GCF_964165515.1. Classification (NCBI taxonomy): domain Eukaryota; kingdom Metazoa; phylum Chordata; class Mammalia; order Artiodactyla; family Ziphiidae; genus Mesoplodon; species Mesoplodon bidens. Next base: position 39,479,982 of record NC_138179.1, on the reverse strand, counting down.
AAGTTATGACCAGGTGCACTCAGGCAAGTTGGTGTGTGGCATGGTGTCCTACTTGAATGACCTGCCCAGCCAGCACATCCAGCCACAGCAGGTGGCCGTCTGGCCCACCGTGGTGGATATCAACAGCCCTGACAGCCTGACAGAAGCATACAAGCTTCGTGCGGCCAGGTGAGCACACCCTCAAGAGCTGGGACAGGGCCATGGGGGCCTCTGTGGCCAGGGGCTTATCGGGAGAGGCGGAAGGCACAAGTACTAGCGATCACTTCCTTGAGCTCCAGTTTTCCAGTTCTTTTCTTTTTTTAACAGATTAGTAGAAACTGCTGCGAAAAACCTTCAAACTGAAGTGACTCACAGAAAAAGCAAGGAGGTAGCATGGAACCTAACTTCCGTTGACCTCGTTCAAGCAAGTGAGGTCAGCGATGGTCCTCTCTCCCCCTCCCCTTCTCTGTCCTTCACCACCCCCCTCATTTTCTTAGTGCAAAAACTGTATCACTGTTGAGTCTTTTTCAAAGGTTCTTGCACTCTGGTGTTTTCTTTTTATCTAGGCACATTGCCACTATGTGGCAGTTAAGCTCTTTTCAGAAAAACTCCTCCAAATTCAAGAGAAATCCATCCAAGCCGTCTTAAGGAATTTGTGTCTCTTGTATTGTCTGTATGGAATCAGTCGGAACGCAGGGGATTTTCTTCAGGTATTTTCTAAGCTTAAGTCCTTTTATTTATGTATTTCTTAATTTTTTATAGAAAAATAATTGTGGTTTACTTTGTGGTTGTACGTGTATATATACATATATAAATATATTTATACGTACCTATGTAATATCTCTGTTTGCTTGCTTGTTTCTTTTAGGGGAGCATCATGACAGAGTCTCAAATCACCCAAGTGAATGAGCGCATAAAGGAGTTACTGACTGTGATTCGCCCTGACGCTGTTGCTCTGGTTGATGCATTTGATTTTCAGGATGTGACACTGGGCTCTGTGCTTGGCCGCTATGATGGGAATGTGTATGAAAACTTGTTTGAATGGGCCAAGAAATCCCCACTGAACAAAACAGAGGTAAAAAAAGAAAAACAATGTCTTTTCACGTTTTGAAATTGTTCATTTAAATATTAAGGCAGGAAAGACCTCTGAGTGATGATCTGTGAAAGCTTTGAAAGCTCTCATGGCCACTTCAGACAGTCTCTTTATTTGAGCAACAGGTTTTGAAGGGAACAAGGTCATTCCTGCAGTGTGCAGGTTTTTAGTTTTCCCCAACTATTTAGCAACAATTGAAAAATTTCAAATGTATACACAAATAGAATACTCCAGTGCATCTCCCCCGTACCCTTTGTCATGTTTCAGCAACTGTCTGCTCATGGCCAGTTGCGTTTCATCTGAACCTCCCAGCTAAGAATTATTTTGAAGCAAATCCAAGACACCAGATAATTTTATTCATAGATATTTCAGTATGTATCTCTAAAAGATAAGGACTCTTCTTAAAAAACATAAACACAGTGCCATTCTCACACCTAAACAAATTAACAATAATTCTTTAATATCATGAACTACTACCCAGTCAGTGTCCAGATTTCCCCAGTTAGCTCAATACTTTTTTTCTCCCCACTTCGGATTTTTTGAACCAGGATCCAAATAAGGTTCAGATAACTTCTTGATGAAAAGTATGCTATTTTATTTTATTAGTATATTTATTTATTTATTTATTTTTGGCTGTGTTGGGTCTTTGCTGCTGCGCGCGGGCTTTTTCTAGTTGCAGTGAGCAGGGTCTCCTCTTTGTTGCGGTGCGCGGGCTTCTCACTGTGGTGGCTTCTCTTGTTGCGGAGCACGGGCTCTAGGCACACGGGCTTCAGTAGTTGTGGCTCGCGGGCTCTAGAGCACAGGCTCAGTAGTTGTGGCGCACGGGCTTAGTTGCTCTGCGGCATGTGGGATCTTCCCGGACCAGGGCTTGAACCCGTGTCCCCTGCATTGGCAGGCGGATTCTTAACCACCGTGCCACCAGGGAAGTCCCGGCAGGCGGATTCTTAACCAGTGCGCCACCAGGGAAGTCCAAGTATGCTACTTTAAATCGCAAACTCTGTATCAGTAATTTTTTTCTCTCCCTTCCCTGCAGGTCCATGAATCTTACCACAAGCACCTAAAGTCACTGCAGTCCAAGCTCTGAAGTGTCTTGAGGACAAGTTCAATCTGCTCCCAGAAGTAACTATACTCTACTCGCCTTGTACCTGTCACACAAATTTGTGTGGAATCTTTGTCAAATTTAGAAAAGCTAGAGCAAATGATAAATTGACCCTTTTCTCTTTTTATAAATGAAAAAAAAAAAAGAACAGATTTGAGATTAAAGGAAAAAACCAGATGTGTTTTACAAGTGCAATTAACACTGAAAGAGACCTGTTAAGCATTCAGGAAAAGCTTTAAGAAATGCGATGTGGCTTCCATCTGTAATGCTGCTGATCCCAGGAGGCCAGGACTTCTGATAATTAGTAGAATTTAACTACTAAGTAGTTAATTATTTTCACATCTTAATTGCTAATCACTGGATATGCAAGTGTTTTTAAGCAAAGGTATTTTTTAAGTGGGGGTAGAACCCTTCCAAGCTTTCCTGCTAATTGTCCTACCACTTCTGCCGTGGGCCCTGGCTAGAAAGCAGGACTGAAGAAGAGGGACTAGGGAAAGAAACTAATCAGGAAACTTGGTGTGTGTGTGTGAGTGTGAGAGTGTGAGTGCGTGCCTGATACATTGACATGTTTCCTGCCTGCTTGCCCTCCTTTGCTGGTGTATTGTTCCTGTCTACCTGTTCACAGTAGCCTTTTTCTAACACAAGGATTTCTTCAGCACAGGCTACTGCAGGGTCACTGCCCCATGTGATTAGGAACTAGTCTTCCATTGGAGGGTTTCCCTAAATTGTTGCTCTCGTAGCAGTACAGCTCCCTTCGCCCCAACTTCTTGGGAGGGGGTAGACAGCAAAGTTATCTCTACATATAACTTTTGGCAGCTGATGGGACCTCCAAGTCAGTGGTTTTGTCTCCCGCTCTCTCTCTTCCTCCCTCTCCCTCTCCTGAGAGAGAGGCAAAAAAAAGGAGAAAAAGAGAGTCACATTTCCTTCTTAGTAGAATAAGGGCAGGAAGAGCTATCAGTTATGGTTACTGTAACTCTGGTGACCATATTAACTAAATTTTCTGAAACAATCCAGATTCCCTCTATTCTGTCACTTTGGTGTAAGCTGTTAAAATGCTCGGTGGTTACAGCGTCTGGCCTTACAAAAATAAAAGCATCACTCGCCGCCTCTTACACCCAGGAGTTGCACAGAAAGATCCTTTGACAAACCATGTGTTCTGATTTTTGGATCAGAAAATATAATCATTGAAACTGTGGCTAAAGGATAAATGGAAGTTCCATAGAAAATCCGTTTCTTATTGTATATCTGGCATTATTTTCAGTATGTTTCTAGGAGCTTTTTCTGACTTGCTAAATTGTCCTTTCAGCTGAAATCTAATTTATACAATCACTCTATATTTAAAATCTAAACATGTATCTCTTAATGAATTTTTTCTTAAAATCAGTGTAAAACAAGTCACTTGATTTTTTGTTTTTGTTAACTCTTTGTGACATCTGCCTCATGAAACCAGTTGTTCTAACATCAGTCTTGAGAATGTAGTATGTAATTCAGTGGAAATGTAATTCCTGTCTTGGGACCTGCCATAAAATCTATCCCAGTGGAACGGGTAATAGGAAATAAGGTCCAGCAGAAGAAATACTGTCAGTTGACACAAGCCTTAATCTTTCCGCCAGGAGCACTGATTGATAATTGTGCTAAGACTGAAGTACAAAAGCACTCTGTTAATCTCATTTGGGTATATCTTTGACTAGATCAGATTTTGGGAAATAACAGAGAGTAAATTCAAATTCCTTAATATTGACCTGTTAAATGTAGAATTGTTTCCAATTAGGGGTTAAAAATCTTATTCACAGAGGGATATCCATGGTCAGGATCTAAGGGTGTTTGAAATGACACCCACCCAATCCAGCTGCATAGATCTGGGATCTAAGCAGGTTGGAACAGGTGGTGGACTCTGCAGAGCCACCTTCAGTCCAGCACCTTGAGTTTTATTTAAAAACAGTCTGATATTGACAGTATTTTTATTAACATTGGAATGGTTTTGTCTTGCACTTTGTTCTCTGTAATTAAAGAATAAAGATATCGTAAAACCTCACTAATTTGTTACTATCAAGATGGAAAGAATGTGCCACATAACTAAACGTAAGTTGAAATTATGAAGAATTTTAAGATACAGGTGTAGGTAACACTAAACAAAAAAAGGAAGGCGTGGGAACTGCCGAAGCAGATAAGACTGAACGGGCCTCGGTGCTGTCGTTGCAGAGTATCTGAGCGCTCTGTCCATGCAGGAATGCAGGTCTCTTGGCTGCTCGTAAGGAAGCAGCAGACCCAGCCTGCTGTCCCTTAGAAGCCAGACTTTGCCACAGATAAGTTTGGTTCTGTTGGGTTCTTTTATGAGCCGTTTTCACAAAGAGTACAGATAAATTTCAACCTAATCTCCAAAATGATGATAAATCTCAGTAGAATTAATGAGATTTTTCTGTTAGATGATACCGATATAAGCCTTTGAAGTTTCATAGAGGTTTTTGCTATTTGTAATGGATGAAGGTTGATAACTTCCTCACGTATTTGGAGTTCTACTTCATGCTCTACTCAGTAGATACCGAGGTGTACTTAAGTGTTTGGACATTAGTGACCTCAAAGCACAGTTGGCCCCAAAGCCTTCGGGGGCCTTATGTTCTTGTCTTCAGAACATAGTACTGCTAAGTAGCAGCTTATCTTCAGAACATTCACTTAATTGCAACATTAACCACGTTCAGGTACTTTCTGAGAACTCACTGCTTGTAATTTCAGATACCATATACCTAGAGGTGTTTAACAGTTCCTAAAGTTACCAATGTTAGATCTTAGTTCTTGGATTCTCGTCAGTGCAAGGCGTGATCGGGGAAATATATTCAGATTCTTCATCCTCGAGTCCTCTGGGGAACAAAAATTCCTTAGACGATTGACTGTTGGTCAAAGTTCCTCCTACCCCTTTCTGAGTTTTTTCCATCCATCCTAGTAGAAAGGGAGAGGATTAGATGCAGATGGCCTGTAACACCCACTAATCTTTTTATACATGTGGAAGGGATTATAGCTTTTCTTCAAGCAGTAGCTCTGCTGCACCTGGAGAGAGGACCAGTGCCAGGAGAATGATTCTGCTTGAGACAAAGAGTTTTTTTGAGTCTCCTCAGATAAAGGTTTTGATCATGTTCATGGAATAACAAAGAGATCATCTCAGCTAATTGAATATTTACTGATCCATTCCTGGAGGATTAGACCAAGTCATTGTAAATGACGAAAATGTATTTTCATTTTAAAATATTGGTGGAGTTTTGCTTATAGTTGTTCAAACTAAAATTTTCAGTACCTATTTCTGTGGTCCATGATAGTAAACTTAGAAACATAAGGAAATTTTAGAGTTACTGAATGTTAGCTGTTGCAGACCTGCAAATTCCTAGATTCGAAGGGATTTTTGTTTGATTTTGATTTTGCCTTAAATTTAAGTGAGCCACTGATTATCTCTGGAAGATCACGGAAAATTGGGAGGGATTTTAAGAATTCCAAACCAGGGACTTCCCTGGTGGCACAGTGGTTAAGAATTCGCCTGCCAGTGCAGGGGACGTGGGTTCGAGTCCTGGTCCTGGAAGACACCACATTCCGCAGAGCAACTAAGCCCGTGCGCCACAACTACTGATCCTGCGCTCTAGAGCCTGCGAGCCACAACTACTGAAGCCTGCACGCCTAGAGCCCATGCTCCGCAACTAGAAGCCACCACAATGAGAAGCCCATGCACTGCAACGAAGAGTAGCCCCCGCTTGCTGCAACTAGAGAACGACAGCGCACAGCAACGAAGACCCAACACAGCCAAAAATAGCTAAAAAAAAAAATTTTTTTTATGTATAAAAAGAATTCCGAACCAAAATAAATTGTTTTGCCACATTACTGTCAACGTTTCACAGATTAGGTAACAAATATGTGATCTTACGCATAATATTCCAATTGATGATTGCTACTTTGTAAAGACCATTTTATTTCCAATTGCTGTGGATTCAAGGAAATGGCTTGTATCTTTTAGAATGTGTAATTACTTTGCTACCTTTTTCCCCTTTAACTGTTGTGGTTTGAGTTTGGTTCCTACCTGACGAGATGCATTTAGCATGTATTGTTACCCATTCCTGGCAGGACGTGTCAGTGAGGGTGGGAGTACCAAGGAGGCGCGGGGGGTCCAAAGCGTGAGAATCATGGTTGGACAGTGGTGACCCACCAGCTTTGCTGGGCCTCCGAATAAGCCAAACCACTAATCTCTCCTTCTTTTGTAAAACTGAAAAACCCTTAATAAAATCTGTAATCAACACAAAAAGTGTCTTTATTAGGTGATGGTGTTGGGTTTCATTCTGGCTTCCCAGCTTTGATTTTCATAATTGAACAGGAAGGTCACAGCTACTTTCCTAAGCTTTGGGGTGTGGAATAAATGCATATTTATAGTTTCACCACGTCCGTCTTCCACTCTTGACACATTTCTCACGCCCTCCACCTCTCCGCAAGTCAGCCCTCAGAAGAGAGCTGGAAAAAATTGATTTCCGCGCGCAAGGGAGATCCTAGTTCCCCGAACAGGGATCGAACCAATGCCCCCTGCAGTGGAAGCGCAGAGTCCTAACCACTGAACCCCCAGGGAAGTCCCTGGAAGTGTTCGGTTGTGGAGCCCAGGCCCCCGGCAGTTCCCCAGGGAAACCGGGAGGAAGAAGCTCACCGGCCTTGGATCCCGGTAGCGATCTCTTCACAGAGGAGCGTTCAGGCAGCTCCTAGCAACGTGCCAAGACGCAAACAAGAGGCCGGGCGCCAACTAACGGCCGCGGCGAGCCACCCTGGGAAATGTAGTTCATCTCGGTGCCCCAGGTTCCCTTGGCTCGGGCAGGTGAGCGGGCCTAGGACTACAACCCCAGAATGCTTCGCGCCATGCCTTGCTTCCGGAGGCCGGGCGACTGAGAGATTGGTGTTCTAGAGGCTCCGAAGCGGGAGGCCTGATTGAGCTGGGCTCGAGTGGAGCCTGGAGCAGCGGCTATGTCTGGGACACGTTCAAGCGGCTGCACCTCCAAGGGGAATGGCGCGTAACGGGGGGGATTTCAGGGGCTGGAAGGATCGTAGGTTGCGCTCGGGATCGAGACGGGCTGGGCGCGCGGAGGGGGTGGCGCATGGAGGGGCGCGGAGTCTCGGGACCGAGGGGGTGATTCCGGGAGGGCCCTAACTAAGGGGCGGCCTCGGGATCTTAAAACGCCTGGCACGAAGTTGGCTGAGCAGATGCAATGACGCGATGGTCTTTGTGGCCCTGAGGCCTTTGCAATACTCCCTTAGAAATTCCCACGGTCTGGGAGACTGGGAGAGGATCGCTAGGAGATGGCAGACGCCCCTGGATGTGATACGAGACAAAACGTGTTGAGACTTGTAGGCCGTGAACATTGCATTACAGAGAAAGAGAAACACAACCATTCAGAGTGGCCCCTATACAGTAACCTCACATAAACTTTGCATTCTAATAACAGGACAGGCCGACACCAGAGAACTAGAGAGGCCCACCTCCCACTCCTTTCTTCCAAGCTGTGCCAAAGGTCAGTTTTGGCAACGTTGAGGAGGAGGTGGGAGAGAATGATAATTCTGGGGAAAACAGTTCTCTATTAATGGAGGGAGTCGGATTTACAGTTAGTGTGAAGGGAAATTTTTCCACCACAGTGAAAATACTATCAAGGAGTAACCAGCATTCGCAGCCGCTCTTTGCCCTGAACGCTGCCAGGAAAGTAGTCATGGGTGTTACCTGGGAAGGTGTTTTGGCCTTAGTGCTAGGCACCCACCTCCTTTCTGAGATGGGTACCTGCTATTTTCCACATTCTCTTTCAGAGTAAGGGATGAGGACCAGTGCACTTTTTTCGAATAATCTCCAGGCCTCGAAAAGTTACCCAGGGGACTTCCCTGGTGGTCCAGAGGCTAAGGCTCCGCACTTCCGATGCAGGAAGCCTGGGTTCAATCCCTGGTCAGGGAACTAGATCCCACATACCGCAACTAAGAGTTCCCGCATGCTGCAACTAAGACCTGGTGCAACCAGGTAAATAAATAAATATTGAAAAGAAGAAAAGAAAAGAAAGAAAAGTTACCCAGAACACTTCGCTTCTCATTTGAATTGCTCACCCTAAAAAAAAAAAAAGGAATTTTTAGAATTTTTGGCTGCGTTGGGTCTTCGTTGCTGCATGTGGGCTTTCTCTAGTTGGGGCGAGCGGGTCCTACTCTTCGTTGCGGTGCGCGGGCTTCTCATTGCAGTGGCTTTTCTTGTTGTGGAGCACGGGCTCTAGGTGCATGGGCTTCAGTAGTTGTGGTGCGTGGGCTCAGTAGTTGTGGCTCGGAGGCTCTAGAGTGCAGGCTCGGTAGTTGTGGCTCACAAGCTTAGTTGCCCCACGGCATGTGGGATCTTCCCAGACCAGGGCTCGAACCCGTGTCCCCTGCATTGGCAGGTGGATTCTTAACTACTGCGCCACCAGGGAAGCCCTACAAGGAATTTTTAATTGATGGAAATGTTTTGACCTCTTGAATGGGTAAAGTGAGAGAAGGCTTGATCAACCTTGGACTCAACCACTGTTAAAGCCAAATCATTTTTAAGCAACCACTTCAATTTTCTTCATTAGGGAGGATGAGCCTGATGAGCAGAATTCAAATGAGCTGGACAGCGCTTTGAAGGAGCTGCAGGCGGCCCCCAGAGCCTTGAGATGGTAGGCAGAATGCAGAGTAGGTGTGTGGAAATGGGAGCCGCCCTCACCCCGACTCCCCCCTCCAAGATCTTGACTGCATGAAGTACTTTGGGGGCTGGGTGGCCCCAAAGAAGAGTGATGGTTAGGAGCATTGATATCAAACTTATTTTATTTTTTCCTTTTCCTTCTCTTCTGCGGTACGCGGGCCTCTCACTGTTGCGGCCTCTCCCACTGCGGAGCACAGGCTCTGGACGCGCAGGCTCAGTGGCCATGGCTCATGGGCCCAGCTGCTCCGCGGCATGTGGGATCTTCCTGGACTGGGGCACGAACCTGTGTCCCCTACATCGGCAGGTGGACTCTCAACCACTGCGCCACCAGGGAAACCCGATATCAAACTTATTAATGGGACTTCCCTGGCGGTCCAGTGGTTAAGACTCCACGCTTCCAATTCAGGGGGCGCGGGTTTGATCCCTGGTCCAGGGAACTAAGATCCTGCATATCATGTGGCACGGCCGGAAAAAAAAAAAAAAACTTCTTAATAAACAGTAAGCAAGCATCTCTTTTGAGCCTCTGAATGTTCATCTGAAAGCATCCTTACATGTCTGTCACTGATCCTGAAGAGTCAGGGACATGTAATAGAGGAAAACTTTACATCCTGGCTGGCTGGGAGGGTTTGCGTGTGGTGTCTGGAAATCTGAGGGAAAAGGAGAGACTTCTGCCCAACGGATGGCACCCACAGTGGTGTCCCCTGCTAGTTAGTGGGAGCCCTTTTCATGCTCTGAATGAGTCTGTTCTCAGAAACTCAGAAAACCATAAAGGGCCTCTGTCTATAAATGCCATTGGTGCTCCTTTTCCTCTGGTGACTTGGCAAGAGGCAAAACAGTTCATTCTGCATTGTTGGTTTTAGTACACGTTCACTGTCTCATCTTGTTAATGTGATTTGTTTTTCCCATTTTAGGCACCAAAAACCAAGAAGGGATTGAAAGGTGAGTGGAGGTGGAACACCACCCTTAGGCCAAAAATAATTCCCCCACTTTGGGTCCACACATAACACAGACATGTCTGTCTGAATGTTCTCAGTGTGAGTCTTGCTGATTTCCCCATAATCCCATAGGCAGCTTTGGTTTTCCTAGGTAATTCCTTATGCTGCCTCATTGGCCCTTGGAGTAATTCAGAAATAAACAACAGATGGAATTTGGGGAAAAAAATCCTTCTTGTTGAAGTATTTGTATCTAGAAGTATACCGTTGGGGTTAAGGGTGGTAAAGGCACTTAAGCTTGATCTGAGAACTAATTCAGTACTCAAACCAGCTTGGCAGGGGCGGGCGCTCAGCTGGAAGGGGACAAGGAGACTGTTGGTATGAAAGAAGCTTGTATATGTGCCTAGAAATCCTGAACACTTTTCCCAAAGAAGCATCTGGGCTTTGTTCAGAGTCTGGAAGAACCTACAATTCATAATAGCCTAAAGAATAGGCTATTATAGGCATAATAGCCTAGGGCTTGTTGGCCAGTGTGTCAGGTAGAATGTAGGTTCTACTGAAAAATCTTCACCATCATCCTTTGAGCAAGTTATTTTCAATTTCCACCCGGGGCTCTTTCAACAAAGCATTGTGACTTGTTGCCAGGAGTTAGAAAACATCTCATGGCCAGTGAAGAGAGAGCCAAGCCTAAGTTCCAGCCTCTGAGGTCCCGGATGAGGTCTCAAGACGTGAGGCCCTAAGGACCATTCTTTCCTCCTGAAGTCACAGTGGCCCCTTTTCTGTTCCAGGTTCCATCGATGATGTCCTTGGTGACCTCCTGGGAGATGAGAGTAAGTGCCCCTTTGCCGGAATCCCCTGATTTAGGCTTGCTCTTTTTTTTTTAATTGAGATAAAATCCACATAAAGTTCACTTTTTTTTAATTTATTTACTTTTGGCTGCGTTGGGTCTTCGTTGCTGTGCGCGGGCTTTCTCTAGTTGAGGCAAGCGGGGACTACTCTTCGTTGCAGTGCACATGCTTCTCATTGCGGTAGCTTGTCTTTGCTAACGGAGCACGGGCTCTAGGTGTACGGGCTTCAGTAGTTGTGGTACATGGGCTCAGTAGTTGTGGCTCACGGGCTCTAGAGCGCAGGCTCAGTCGTTGTGGTGCACAGGCTTTGTTGCTCCGCGGCATGTGGGATCTTCCCGGAGCAGGGCTCGAACCCTCGTCCCCTGCATTGGCAGGCGGATTCTTAACCACTGCGCCACCAGGGAAGTCCAAAGTTCACTCTTTTAAAGTATACAATTCAGTGACATTTAGTATATTCACAGAGTTGTGCAACCATCACCACAGTCGAATTCCAGAACTTTTTCATCACCCCACGAAGAAACTCCATACCATTAGTGTCACTCCTCATTCTCCCCTCCCCCACCCCTAGGCAACCACTTATTTAACTTTCTTTATGGATTTGCCTAGTCTGGACATTTTACATAAAATGGAATCATACAGTATGAGGCTTTTGCATTTGGCTTCTTTCACTTTCCATCATGTTTTCGAGGTCTGTCCACATTGTAGCATTCCTTTCTTCATTCCTTTCCACGGCTGGACAATAATATTCCATTGTATGATATACCTTGTTCTGTTTGGTCATTCATCAGTTGATAGACATTTGGGTGGCTTCCACATTTTGGCTAGGCTATTATGAATAATGCTGTTATGAACCTCCATGTACAAGTTTTTGTGTGAGCATATGTGTTCAGTTCTTTTGGGTGTAAATTTAGGAGTTGAATTACTGGGGTATATGGTAACTCTATGATTAACTTTTTGAGGACCTGCCAAACTATTTTCCACAGCAACTGTATCATTTTACATTCCCACCAGCAGTGTAAGAGGATTCCAGTTTCTCCACATCCTTGCCAATACTTGTTATTTTCATTTTGATTATAGCCATCTTAGTGGGTGAAAAGTTGCATCTCGTGATTTCCATGGGCATTTCCCTAATGACTGATGCTGAACATGTTTTCATGTGTTTCCTGGCCATTTATATCTTTGGAGAAAGGTCTGTTCAGATCTTTGCCCAGTTTTCTTTTTTTTTAATTTTTATAAATTTATTTTATTTATTTTTGGCTGCGTTGGGTCTTCGTTGCTGCGCGCAGGCTTTTCTCTGGTTGCGGTGAGCGGGGGCTACTCTTCATTGCAGTGCGCGGGCTTCTCATTGTGGTGGCTTCTCTTTCTTGTGGAGCATGGGCTCTAGGCACGCAGGCTTCAGTAGTTGTGGCACGCGGGCTTAGTTGCTCCACAGCATGTGGGATCTTCCTGGACCAGGGCTCGAACCCATGTCCTCTGCATTGGCAGGCGGATTCTTAACCACTGCGCTACCAGGGAAGCCCTGCCCAGTTTTTAAATTGGGTTATTTATCTTTTTATTGTTGAGTTGTGCGAGTTCCTCCTATATTCTGGACATTAGTCCCTTACCCTCTGTGTCTGTGTCTGCTGCACTGAGAAGCAGGGCTTCGGGGTCATGCAAAGCTCACCAGGGACAACAAGGCCGAGGTTCCCCCCACCTGGCCCACAAGAACCCACAAAGCACAAGCCCCTGGATGATGGCAGTGCCTTGTTGTTCCTGCATTTCCATGGCCTCTTCATTTGGCACCAGTTGGGTTGACTTCCTGCTTGGAAATGTACCGTTCCCGCCCCCATTCAGGTTTTTAAGGGACCTGCCTACAGGGCCAGTTTCCTTCCTCCAAAAAGGCCCCTCTTTCAGTAGGAAGGTGTGGGAGACAGCTTGGTGGGGAACTTGCCATCCCTTTCCCCTTGACTCCAGTTCTCTGTGACTGAATCACATCTTTTGTTTTCTTTTTTGCCAGCGACACCGCCTGAGAAGCCTGTTAAACTAGCTTCACGTGCCAAAGACGCCAGAGGTGCAGCTCAGGCGCTCCCTCCCTCAAGGGCTAGAACAAAGTGAGCACAGGGGGCTGGCCTGGGCATCCAAGCCCCTTTCAGGCCCAATGCTCCTGCCCCTCCCCCACCCACCCGCCACTTTCCACTCACTGTGGTCCCTGCTTGTAGTGTCACCACCTCCTGGTCCTCCTGTCAGCTCCTGGGCAGTGAAGGAGCCTGGAGGAGTGCGAAGAGAACTGAACTGGAGGTGGGAGGTTCTGGCTTCTAGTCCTACATCGGTTATTTACTGTGTGACCTTGGGCAATTCCTGAACCTCTCTGAGCCTCAATTTTCTTACCCTCAGAATAAGAGGATAGGCCTAGATAGGTGCCTCCCGGATTGTGTTTGTCCTCCTGAGCTTCTCCTGAGAGTTGCGAGATAGGGAGACACTTTGTGAGCTCTCTGCCCTCCACCTTCATTTTAGCCCAAGCAGTTCTGTTTTTCTCTCTTACCTGTTGTTTTTAAAGGGGCTCTACTGCTTTAAAAAAGTTTACAAAATCACTGCATTAGGTGACCTGTGAAATTCCTTTCAGCAACTCTGTTCTTCCAGAGAAGAGTCTATCCAGGTTCACTTGGACTCTTTAAGGCACTTCTCCTTCCTTAGAATCATCCAGTGCCCTGGGGACCATTCGTGGGTGGGTGCTGACTCTGCCCCTTTGCAGGTCCCTCTTGGAAGATGATGCCTTCAGCACCAGGGCAGGCCTGGCAGGAGCTGATGCTGAGGTGAGCCTGGCCCATTCCCTGCTCCTCACCGACCCTACTTATCCCCAGAGACAGTGAAATGAGTGTCGTGCCTAGGGGCTGCCCACAGAGGTTTAGAAGTCCCTGCCAAGCCACTTTGTTCTTAAAAGGGCTTCTGGGGCTTCCCTGGTCGCTCACTGGTTAAGAATCCACCTGCCAATGCAGGGGACACGAGTTCGAGCCCTGGTCCAGGAAGATCCCACATGCCGCGGAGCACCTAAGCCCCGCGAGCCACAACTACTGAGCCTGTGCTCTACAGCCTGCGAGCCACAACTACTGAGCCCATGGGCCACAGCTACTGAAGCCCGCGTGCCTAGAGCCCATGCTCTGCAACAAGAGAAGCCACCGCAATGAGAAGACCGCGTACTGCAACGAAGAGTAGCCCCCGCTCGCCACAACTAGAGAAAGCCTGCGCACAGCAGTGAAGACCCAACACAGCCATAAATGAATGAATGAATGAATGGCTGCTGAGTGGACCCAAAGCAGCATCCTTTTCCTTTCTACCAGTGAGATGAGCTAGACAGTAGAGCTCCGAGCAACTGCTTTAGGCTCGATGTTGCCACTTCTGACTGTGCTTCCCATAATAAACTCCACGCTGTCCAATCACGTGGATGGAAAGTAGCCTAATTTGAGTCCTATGATGGCTGTGCACTTACTGCTGGGAGGACCAGAAAGTGGCAGCGCTTTCTGGGTGTCCACAACTGGGCAGGCTTGACTTCATACAATACCTGAGCCCCAAGTGAGGGCAGGACCCTCCAATTTATGCCTCCTGACCCACCTCTGCTCCTGCCCTAACAGAAGCAAGGCCACAAGGGCCCTGAGCTTTGTTGGGCCTTGACTAACACGCCCCGTTACCTCCCATCTTGTAGGTTTCAGACATCTCCGAGGCAGACCCGCAGCCTCTGCTCCAGGCCATGAAGGTAAGGAAACAGCTTGCACAATTCAGGGAGCCAGGGACACGGGCTGGGATACTATTTTGTGCCAAGCCTTCATTCTCCCTCTCATTTCTTCTTTCACAATTTGTGTTTCTGAGCCCTACCTCCTGCAAGAATGGCATTCATCCATGAGCTCTTGCCCTCCCTGCCCCTCTGGGTATAAATCAGTTACGGAAATTCACCCACCCAGAGACACAGTCACGTCACAGGCCTCTGGTGAAATGGGGCTGTCTCCCCCCATGAGGAAAGGGGAGACTGTTTCCCCTAAATCTTGTTCTTTATTTTTTTGGCCACGCTGCCCTCACCAGGGATTGAACCCGGGCCATGGCAGTGAAAGCCCAGAATCCTAACCACTGGGCCGCCAGGGAATTCCCCCCTAAATCTTGTTCTTAATCTTTCTCCAGATTTCTTTTCACATCCCCTGCCAAGTCCCCTTTAGTACAGCTGTCCTCTCATGAGATCAAGCCCCAAGCTGATCTTTGCAATGGAATTTTAAGACATAAATTCTGAACATAAGCACCATCTCATGGGGCTCGGGTGGCCTGGCTGGGGTCTAAAACGTTGAGTGGTCCTGTTTTCTCCCTCCCCTTCTGTCCAGCAGCATCCTCCCGCCTGACCTCTGCTTCACGTCCCTTCTGGTTAACCCATGCTGCCACAGGCCAGGGCTGAGCACTTGCTTTCAGCCCTGTGGGGCCCTGAAGGGTTGGGGTCTGTTTCCTTCTTGGCTCCAGAATCAGCTTCTTTAACCTCAATTTGAAATTGCTCCTCCCCAAGACCAGGCAGCTGGGCCCCCTGGGCGTGACCCTCAAGTCCTCTGACTAGTCCATAGTGGTGGCTCTGAGTCTCTCATTCCAGAAGCACGAGCTGAACCCTCCACCCACTCTGCTTACCTTTGGTTCCATTATCTTTGCCAACTTACCTTTTTTCTGAATAGTTTTCTCATTCTTTTGTTTCCTCACATTTCTGCCAGCCACCCTCGGAACGCCAACCGCACTTATCAAAATTGTCATGCTCCCAGTCTGTACCAAGGGCTTGTGGCGACCAGGGAGTCCCTGACCGTCTTCCTCTCCCAGCTTGCTTATGGTGGTTTTTAATGCCCTTACTGTAGACCATTCATTGACCCAGAATAGCATTCTTATCATACCTCTGCCTCTGTTGTCAGTTTGCTTCCCCTGACCCAGGCAGGCTAAGGAATCCAGATCAAAAAAAAAATTTTTTTAAGGCTTTGTATTTTGCAGGCTTCTTCGTGCCTTTTTTTTTTTTTTTTCCGGCTGAGCTGCTCGGCTTGTGTTATCTTGGTTCTCTGACCAGGGAGCGATTGAACCTGGGACCCCTGCAGTGGAAGCGCGGAGTCCTAACCACTGGACCACCAGGGAATTCCTGAGATCAAATTTTTCTTGACTTTGGACAGAGGGTTATCTTCTTGCCCCAGGTCCCTTCTCACTGCCCAGTAGTAGTCTCTTGGGGAGTCTTAAACCCCAGGATCCTGCTGTTTCGTTTCTACTGCAGATAGCTTTGACATTTGCTAAGCCTTTGTGAGAAGCTGCTGAAAGCAGGTTTTAGGCACCCTCTCATTCTAGCATCAAGGCAGGAGCTGCTGGTGGGGCTGATAGGAGTACCAACCTGAGACCTTTCAGCTTATCTGAGATCAACTATGTTGAGTCTTTGGGCTTTGGCCCTGCCTCTATCCTTGTTCTGTGACCCTGTTGGGGTCAGTCCCCCACCCCAAGTCCCCATTTGTTCCATATGGAAGTTGGAGGCAACATCTTCACCAGGCTACTCAGAGCCTGAGGGTGTTTAGCACCCACTGGCTGAGCACCTGTGGGGATTCCTCCCTCCTTCCTGCTTTTCCAGGATCTGGATGAAATGGATGCTGATCTCTTGGGTCTGAAGAAGTCTTATCTAGCCTCAAGCAAAAGGTCTGCAAAGGATTCTGGGAAAGAAGAGCAGCCTAGTCCTCTTAAACCTGCTGGTGTGTTAACAGCCAGTGAGAAACGTGAGTGAGAGATAGGTCCTCGAATCAAGGGACATTTTGGGGATGTGGGAGATGCTTAGAGGGTAGCTCTCAGCGCTGTGGGTTTTCTCTGCCTGGGATGGAGAGGCCAGGAGCTCATTGTGTGCGTGTGCGTTAGAGTATTTATAGTGGGGGAGGGAGACAGGTTGAGCTTTCCTCCTTCCTAGGGCTCTTCCAGTCCCTCTAAGTCCAACATGGCAACTCCTGGAGAAGCCATTTGAGTTAAACTGGAGAATTTTATGGTAGCCTGTGCATCTCCCAAACCTATGTCCCTGTTGGAGCAACTTGTGAATAGGGGGCCAGAGGTAGCTTCCAGACCACATTTCCTGGCCAGAAGCCTGTTTGAGAACCGGAGAGGTGTAGACCCATCCCATGGCTGTGTCCACGGCCACAAGCCCTCAGCCTCCAGGTAGAAGTGCACGCCAGCCAAGTGGTCCCAGTCTTGGTCTGGCAGAATATAGGCCAGGAGAGATCCAGACCTGTGACCTTGCCTTCTCTTTGCTCCCTGCAGGAGATGCCCTTCCCACCAAGAAGCTATCTCCCTCTCCCACCAGCCTTGGGCATCAGTACAGGAAGTTCTCCTTCGAAGGTACCACAGGCCCTGCAGTCACACCTGGGGTGTGGGGTCACAAAACTGGGGTGCTTCAGTTTTGAGAGTGCAGTAGGCTGGGCGATGCTTACATGCTTGCTCGAGGCCAGGCCACTGCGTATGTCAGATGAGCAGAGAGCTCGTGCCGCTGGGTTTGTTCCTCTTGAGTTCAGGGAGGGGCTCATTATGTTCTACTGGCTGGCATGTCTGGAGCACTTATTTGCAAGGACTTTGAAGCCAGGTGTCAAACTGAAGACTTTCTAAAGTGTGGGGAAAAGTTCCTTTTCCTTCATGAATGCGTGGATGTTTTACTTCTCTTCTCCTGCCTCAGTGCAGGCCCTGAAGCCCGGGCCACTCTCCCTGCTTCCTCTCCCCTTGGCCCAGCCCGGTCTGTGTCCGAGCCCCGCTAACCCAGGCCCCCAGATGCCGAGCGGCTTGTATAGGCATCAGAGTGGCTAGAAATCTCCAGTAGAGCGGTAACTCCCCTAGCACAGCACAGTGCTTGTTTTCCTGAACGAAGTGTGCAGTCTTCCCTTTGCTTCCCCTTCTGGCCGTGAGACTTGGAAGACCCGTTGGCAGGACTTCTCTCTGACGATGAGGAAGGAATCGCCAAGAAGCTGCCGGGGACGGAGAGTAAAACAGCTTCCGTAAAGAGCCCAGCCCCAGCCAGAGATCAAGGTGGGGTGGGCGTGTTACCCATCCCGAGGCAGGTGCAGATGGCTAACTGAACTTTACGGTGCAGAGCCAGACACCCCACCAGGCAGGGACCACAGGTCTCAGATCCTGGACCAAGAGGTTATCAGTCTCTGGGAACTGGGAGCGGGGGATGCGTGAGCCTGGGGGTGGGGCTGTGGGAGTGGGGCCGGGGAAGCTGGGTGCTGTGGGCAGCCCAGACACTGCCATGCCCACTCTTCCACCCAAAGGCCAGGGTTGCAGGGAAACGCCCCCCTCGACCCATTCAAACATCACCGTTGCAGGCCAGAGGCTGTGGGCATTGTGCCTTGTGTTCTGTCCCTTAGCGCCCTCTGTCGCTCTAACTCCTGAGAGCACTCCGGTCCGCAAGAAACAGGAGTTGCTCTTTGACGATGGGGACGACATCATGGCCACCCTGGGGTTTGGAGACAGCCCCAAACCAGAGAGGAGGCACACGGGAGACCAGTAAGGGTCCCTGTGAGCGGAGAGTCCCTACCTGGCCAGGGAAAAGCGAGAGGGAGGGTACAGGGTGGGCCCCCCAGGAGCCCCTCGTGTTCACACGTACCTGCCCTATGTCCCATCCTGCAGGGAAGGGCCCCTCCCTGCCCGCTTCAAGCTGGATGAGCTGCTGGGTCGGGGCACTGCCGCCAAACTCCTGGCCCGTCCAGGCATCAGGGAGCACAGGGAATTCAAGCTGGACAAGAAGTATCAGCGGCCACAGGGTGAGGAAGCTTGTGGGGCAGGGGCGGTGGGGAGTAGACGCCCAGAACAGGATTTTACCACGAGCCGTAATAAATAAGCTTTACATCATGACACACATTTAATTATTCACGTTTATAACTGAGACCAAAAATGTCAGGAAATAATAATCACCACATTGAATACTTATTTATGTGCTCTTTGACTAATAAATACATTGGTTGCAACTCATTAAATGAGTAGTTCCACCTGCTAATGGGCAGCAGCTCACAATTTGAAAAACACTGCCCTGGACCAGTGTTCCTCCGTTCAGAGCATCGGCCCACGGGCCATCTGTTGAGTATCACCTTCGTGACACACACAGCTCACCAGGCCTCACCTGCAGGGGGTCTGGGTCAGGGGCCTGCTGGTACACTTTTAACAGCTCCTGGGTGATGTTTTGTAGGCTGGAGCCTGAGGTGTTGGCAGACGCCCAGCCCCTCACTCTGCTTTCTCCACAGCAGCTTCCCTACCACTCGTCTTACCCATCAAGCTGCCAGTTTAGCTTTTCTTTTTTTTTGCTATACACGGGCCTCTCACTGTTGTGGCCTCTCCCGTTGCGGAGCACAGGCTCCGGACGCGCAGGCTCAGCGGCCATGGCTCACGGGCCCAGCCGCTCCGCAGCATGTGGGATGTTCCCGGACCGGGGCACGAACCCGTGTCCCCTGCATCGGCAGGCGGACTCTCAACCACTGTGCCATCAGGGAAGCCCGGTTCAGCTTTTCTTAAACAAAGAATTCTGCAGCTACAGAAGAAGAGTTTGAGTCCCCCTGCTCTAGATCACAGGTTCCTTCATTCACAGACAAAGAAGACACCGGTGGGGACGAGGACTTCACCTTTGGGGCCTATCAGCCCACCGTGGGCTCCTCCGAGGGCCGGCAGTCCCGCCGGCAGTCCGTCAGGTAAGTGGGGCCTGCAAGGAGCTTGGCCTTGGAGGCAGGTTGCCGGCTGGGAAAATGGGCGGAATCCAAGATGTCTTTCACGGGTGTTCGTGGTGTTCTACGGACATCACTCAGCTTGCCGCGGCTCTGGCTGTGCAGGGCCCTGGGCATCACGACTTCTTAGCACGGGCCCCATAGTCACCCCCAGCAGTGGAGGGAAAGGCCCATCAGGGGGCTCTTGGGACAGGCTGCTTGCCCTGCCTTAGACCCCCCACTTCTCTGTCTTGAAGTAGGTTCTTTGAAGGCGGCACAGACCCCAAGGGAGAACCAGGCTCCAGACAGAGCACCCCAGCAGCATCCAGCCCTACCCAGCCCAGGAGGGGAGGCGCTGACTGGCTGGGCCTCAAGGACGAAGGCTTGGACCTGCTCCCTTCCTCCCCGACCAGGGAGGCTCGGAGGGGACCCCCTCCCGCCAGCCAGCATTCTGCTCCCAGCCACCACTCCGCCCCGGCTGGGCTGCCCTCCTTGGGGGCAAAGCCACCAACCGAGGGTACCGGTTCTCCTGCCAAAGGCAGCCAGCCTTCCCAGCCAGGAGCGTCTGAGAAGAAGGAGGAGGACTGGCTGAGCCATGCCCTGTCTCGGAAGAAGTCCCAAGGTCTGGCCAGAGAGGAGCACGACGCAGCCTGTAAGGGCCAGCACTCGGTAGGGGCGCTGCCTTCCGACAGGTAGGGGCTTGGGCTGCTGTCCCTTTTCTTTTCTTTTTTTTAATATTTATTTATTTGGCTGTGCTGGGTATTAGCTGCAGCACGCGGATCTTTGTTGCCGTGCGGGATGGGATCTTCGTTGAAGCACGCGGGATCTTTTTTAGTTGCAGCACGCGAACTCTTAGTTGCGGCAAGTCGGATCTAGTTCTCTGACCAGCAATCAAACCCAGTCCCCCTGCATTGGGAGCGCGGAGCCTTAGCCACTGTGCCACCAACGAAGTCCCAGGGCTGCTGTCTGTAGTGGAAGGAGGACCTTGCTGCCTCGGTGCCTCAGTCGGGAGTGCCAACAGTGTGCCTCAGAGCAAAGCACCGCCTCTTAGCCGTGCTTCTCCCCTTCTTTAGGTGCTGGGGAGGGTGTCTAGCTCCCTGCCTTTGCTCAGATGAAAACACGAGGGCGCTGGGGGGCTGCTGACGCTCACTCCCTGACTGCTGTGGGGACAGGTGCTGACCTGATCGGGCAGGAGACCGAGGTCACCCTTATGGCAAACACACAGCCATCCTGGTGCCTCTGAGCAGGGGCTCTGTCCACAGCGCCCTCGGGCTGGCGGGACACCCGGTGTCCAACTGCCCTGCCGACCAAGCTAAAGCAGGCAATGCGTGCGCGGGATGGGACCCACTCGTGCTCTTGGGGAGTGTTCGAGAAGACCGTGGCTGTGAGGCGGCTCCTAGGCGAGGCCGCAGAATGTGGGGGGGACAGTGGGCAGCCCTGAGGGGGCTGGCGAGGCCGGGACTGTCCAAAGGAAGCAGCAGGATGCTCTGCAGCTGGAGCGAAGGGGAGACGAGGGGGGCGCTTGTGTGACAGGCCAGGGGTGTCACCCAGCCCTGGGGTTGTGGTGAATGAGGAGGGCGGTTTGGACCTGGACCTGAAACCGAGGTGACCCCGAGAGCTGAGAAGCAAGGGGGAGCGACAGCAGAAGCGAGGAGCCCAAAGGGTGCTGGAGCCGGCGGGAGGGTGGGCAGGCCCTCCGCCGAAGCTGAGCGAGCTGCGTGGACTGGCGCACGGCCGTGCTGCCCGTAACAGGCCCATGGTCTCTCCTGGGACATCTTCAGGTGGTCCCAGTGAGCACTGAGGCCAGGACGGGGTACGGAAGGCCAGGCGCTCAGACTTCGCAGGAGAATTACCAAGACGGGAGGGTAGGAACAGGAGGGAGGCTGAGGGGAGGCGGGAAGAGGGGCGGCCACACAGCTTCACTCGTGGGCTTTGTCCCAGCCCGTCTTGGTCCAGTCTAACCCGGACCTTCTGCCTCCTTCGCTTTAACATTTACTTCCTCAGCCAGCCTGCTGCCGGCACCCAAGGGCTCGAGCCAGCAGCCGCCGGGGGGACCCCAGGCACGGCAGCACAGAGGCCGCCTGCCCAGCCTGCCGCCTCAGGGTACATTCATGGCGGGGCTGCGGGTAGGGGAGGTGCGGCGGGGCGGCCCGGGCCCCCTTCCCTAGAGCAGCAGACGGCTGTGCTGGGCTCCACGTGGTCAGCGTGGCGTGTGCTATCCCAGACCACGTAGCAGGCCCACGGAGTAAGGGGCCCGAAGCTGGGTCCCCGTCCCCTTTTCCCAACTGAGACCTCACTCTTAGTAAACTGCCAGCCTCCAGGCCTTTGCAGTCGATGACTTGAACCTGACATTTCCCTTTCCTGCTGGGCCAACCCTCCCCTTCTCCCGGCCTCCTACACAGAAGGCTCTTCAGCTTGCCACCCCCATTCCTGTGTCCTCAGGTCCCCCGTGACTTGGAACCCCGCTGCCTTGGCCCTCCATGCAGGTGACCCAAAGAGGGGAGCAGCCCCTGGAGATTGCTCCGGCACTGGTTTGTGTTCTGCTTTGTTCGAGGGGTGTAACTCTGGGTAGAGGAGAGACACTGAGGGCTCCCTTGGGGGGCCCTGGCAGACGAGTGAAGCTGGGCTCTCCCGAGCACACACCCAGCCCGCGGGGCCTCCCTGCACCCCCTGCTCATTTCTTTGCTGTTGATTTTTCAGAGCCTGCAGTTGGTTTCCCAAGCTCCCAGGAACCCCCAGGGCTCTCTGTGCCTGTCCAGGTAGGGAGGGTGAACCAACAGGTGTAGGTTTCGGGCCCATGGAACAATTCTCATATGCTCAGAGGCAACACCTGCCAAACCTGCCAAACTGCTGGGAGGCATGCATCGTGCTCTCAGCTAGCTGCCCCGGCGCTCCCCACCAGCACTTTCCGTGCCACTCCCAGGCAGGTTTGGGTGCGAATTTGCCAGCACCAGTAGGGAAGTGAGGTGGCACCCAGGTGGGGGCAGCTGGGAATGCTCTCATCAGAAAGCAGGGCTGCAGGTGTCCTGATGCTCTGTCTAGAAAGCCTTCTCCATCCTTGCCATCCTCCCACTGCACTGCCTCTGTTTCCCAGGTGCAGCAGCGCCTGTGACCCCCGGGCCTGAGGAGGCCTAGCCCCACGGGGGCACCTCCCGGGTAACCCGGAAGTGCCTTTGAGATGGTGGGTGGTGGGCAGCCTGCAGGAACCAGAACAGCTGTCTACATTGGGACTTCAGGCCTGACAGAAAGGGCCAGGGTCATAACTTTTTGTTGTAGCTAAGGCTCTGCTGGGACT
The DNA here is from genome assembly GCF_964165515.1 of Mesoplodon bidens. Taxonomy (NCBI): domain Eukaryota; kingdom Metazoa; phylum Chordata; class Mammalia; order Artiodactyla; family Ziphiidae; genus Mesoplodon; species Mesoplodon bidens. The sequence goes on along the minus strand of NC_138179.1, from coordinate 39,457,340 downwards.
CGGCTGTTTATCCAGGGATCTGGAACCCTTGCTGGGAGGATGTTGTTCTGAGGGCGGAAGGGAGACTCATCTTCCCCAACGAGACCTGCGAGGGGAGGGACAGTGACCATTTGACTCTCCCGGGCCTCATCCTTGGCCTCTCAGTGTCACGACCTTGTCCCCATCTACAGCCACAGATCAGACACAGGGCCAGGGAGGTCCAATGAGTGAGGGCCAGAGGTAGGTGAGCTCAGCTGAGTCCCTGTCCCCTACCTAACAGGGAACATCCCTCCCTTCTCCTCCAGTCCCTGCTCCCAGAGTCCCTGGCCTGGAGCCTGCTGCCTGGCCCCGAATACCAGCAGCAGCTCCTGGCGGCACAGGCTCAGCTTCAGAGGGGCACTGCCGAGCTCCAGGCCGACCTCCTGCAGAGTCAGGCCCGGCTGGCGGAGCTCGAGGCCCAGGTGCGGGGCAGAGGGGCAGCCGGCTCCGGGGGTAGGGCTGAAGTGGGAGCGGGCCACGTGAGGGCCGGACGGCTTCCCCAGGCGGTCTGAGGGACCCTGCCCCCACCCAACACACACACCCCGTCCCTCCCGCCATCTCCCAGGTGCGGAAACTCGAGCTGGAGCGGACACAGCACCAGCAGCTGCTGGCAAGTTTGCAGCAGAGGCACCAGGCAGACCTGGAGCTCATCGACAGCGCCCACAGGTACCCCTGCTCCTCCGGCCCGGACTTCCGGTGGCTCACGGCTGGCCCCAGCTCTCATGCTCTGAGAGGCCCTTCGGGTGGCCGCCGGCACCTCCTGAGCCCCACGACTGGGTGTGCTGTTGGCAGGAGCCGTGTCAAGGTGCTAGAAACATCGTACCAGCAACGGGAAGAGCGGCTGCGGAGAGAGAACGAGGAGCTGTGTGCCCAGTACCTGTCACGCTGCCAGGAGGCTGAGCAGGCCCGCGCCGAGCTCACAGCCCAGCACCAGCGGCGCTTGGCAGCCACCGTGCAGGAGAAGGACCAGGAGATGGAGCGGCTCCGGGAGCTGCAGCGGTGAGGAGGAGGCCCGGGGGCAGGGGGGCTGCCTTCAAGGGTGGCCAGGGGAAGCCAGTTGCTGTGAGACCCCAAGCCATGGGCTCAGCAGCCTCTGAACTGAGGCTCGACCCCTTCCCTTCTGGGAAAGGACCTAGGCCGAGCTCAGTGCCCCATCTCCCTACAGGTGGGGACCCACCACTCCTACAGAGCGGGGAGGGCATACCGGCAGGGCCCAAGGTCACTAGCTGTTCGGGCAGGGCCTGGCAGCAGCAAGCAACCCGAGGGCTAACTCAGCACTGGTGAACCCACGCACCGGCCCCAATTCTCGAGTCTAGTAACTAGATTGGCCCTGGAAAAGGTCGTGCCTGGCGTGTTGATCTGGTTACCTTATAGATGAGAGCAAAACTAAGAAAAAGCACGCGAGGGAGTTGGCCGCCGGGGGCCAAGCCGGCCTTTTCACACGGCTCAGGTTGGCCAGACACGAAAGGGTTGTCGGCACACCTGTCGAGTGTCCTTTGCTGAATAACAAGGAATCTGCCCCCAGAGAGTGGATGTGGCACTGAGGCAGCAAGACAGATAAGGCAGAGGAGCCAGGGAAAGCGAGGCAGTGCCCGGAGATGGGGAGGAGAGGCCCACGGAGCAGGGAGCACCCGGAGGCAGGCCCCTCCCACGCAGAGCCGCCCTCCCCGCTGTCCCCCAGGGCCTCCATCCTGGAGATGCGCAAGGACCACGAGGAGCAGCTGCAGCGGCTGAAGCTGCTGAAGGACCGGGAGATCGACGCCGTCACCAGCGCCACCTCCCATACGCGGTAGGCGCACCACCCAGGCCCTGCCCACCTGGCGCGGCAATGCTGGGCTCCACAGGCCGCCGTGACCTGAGCCCCCCGCAGGTCCCTGAATGGCATCATCGAGCAGATGGAGAAGTTCTCCAGCAGCCTGCACGAGCTGTCCTCCCGCGTGGAGGCCTCGCACCTCAGCACTGCCCAGGAGTGGGAGCTGGGGATCCGGCAGCGAGACGAGCAGCTCCGAGGTACCGCAGGCCACACGTCCCTCTCTCCTGTCCCCCGTGGTGGAAAGGTGGGCGGGCAGTGAGTGCCCTGTGGCCGCCCCCAGCGCTGCAGGAGAGGCTGAGCTGGCAGCAACGGGACATGGAGGAGGAGCGGAGCCGGCTCCAGGAGGTCATCGGGAAGATGGAGGCGCGCCTGAGCGAGCAGAGCCGGCTGCTGGAGCAGGTGGGGCGCGTCCTCCTGCCGCAGGGCCTGTCTCCCCCGCGCACCCCGGGGATGGCGGCTGTACTCGGACCTCGCCTCCTGGGCCTCGGGACTCTCCTCTGGAATGTCTCTCCTGCCCTTTCCTGCCTCTGCAGGGGCTCCCACCTCCCCACCTCCAGAAGTGCCCCGGCCTACCCCATCCAGCTCCTACCTGCTCATCAGGGATGCCTGGGACTTTCGGAGAAGTGCTCTTGCCTTCTGAGCTGTAACAGATAACGTATTTAAACTCCCTACGTGTCTTCCAGGTATAAGAGCGAGCTTCATTCTTTAGAAAATCATGGCTTTTCGTGCTCACTTCAGCAGCACATATACTAAAACTGGCACAACACAGAGAAGATTAGCATGGCCCTGCACAAGGATGATGCAAATTCGTGAGGTGTTCCATATTTTAATAAGTGTGCTTAAACGGTTGGCTGTACTTGTGGGGACTTCCCTGGCGGTCCAGGGGTTAGGACTCCGTGCTTTCATCGCAGGGGGCCCAGGTTCGATCCCTGGTCAGAAAACTAAGATCCCACAAGCTGGGCAGCACGGCAAAAAAAAAAATTAAAATTAAAAAATAAAACAATTGGCTGTACTTATGAAAAAACTCAAATTGACCCCTACCTTATGCCAAACAAAAAAGCAATCCCTGATGGAACTGATCCAATAAATATTGGATGAATTCAGAAATAATAATAATACCTTTTCCTTGTCTGTACAAGGTTATAAGGTGATACATCTCATTGAAAAAATTAAAATAACAGGCAACAATAAAGAAAATAAAAATTACCCACTAGCCAGAGATAGCCATTGATGACATCACATATATCCTGTAGACATATCAGTACGTAGACATAGATTTTTTACATCGTGAACCATGTTTATTCAGCCCTTCGTTCGGTGCTGTATTCAGCGCCTGCCTCGGGCCAGGCTTGTGTGTGCCCCGAGTCCCCTGGCATACGGTGTCATGCCCACCCTGGTGCTCTTTCCCTGTTGGATGACAAGAGACAGGTGGGCAGTGCTGTAGTTGGCGATTCAGGGAGCAGGGATATTGCTGTTCTTTGGCCCTTTGGAGCCACAAGGTGCCTCTCTCAGCAGCGGTTCCCGAGCCATCAGCCTCAGCACAGTTAATCCCAGTGGCTGGGCCCCGGCAGGCCTCAGGCTCCTTCCCGTTCTCACCGCTCAGGAAAGGATGTGTTTGTGGGAGAAGCCAGAAGAGGGCGGCTTGCACGGCTCCCCAGGGCACGTTCTGACCTGACTGGGGGCAGGCGGAGCATCCAGGGGCGCTAGCCCTCAGCCCTGACCCTGCCCCGCCCGCAGGAACGCTGGCGGGTGAACGCCGAGCAGTCCAAGGCCGAGTCTGCGCAGCGCGCTCTGGAGGAGCAGAGGAAGGTCATGGCCCAGCAGATGGCCGTGGAGCGGGAGGAGATGGAGAGGGCCAGGGTGAGCCCGGCCACAGCGCGTTCAGCTCCGTCCCTGCCGCTGCGCCCAGGGATGCTCACCTGTGCCCTCACGCCCTCGCCCCAGAGCGCCTGCGCCCGGGGATGCTCACCTGTGCCCTCACGCCCTCGCCCCAGAGCGCCTGCGGCCGGGGATGCTCACCTGTGCCCTCACGCCCTCACCCCAGAGCGCCCTGCTGGAGGAGCAGAAGTCCGTCATGCACAAGTGTGGGGAGGAGCGGCGCCGCCTGGCGGCCGAGTGGGCCGAGTTCTGCGCACAGCAGAAGCTGGGGAAGGAGCAGGCCGAGCGTGCGGTGGAGCGGGCGCTGCAGGTGGACACCCAGCGGGAGGGCACCCTCGTCAGCCTGGCGAAGGTAAGACCCAGAGCCTCCCCGGACAGCGGGAAGCCCAGGCAGCCCTGCCCCTCTCCCCACCCCGGGGCCTCACGGCTCCTCCGTCAGGACGCGTCAGTTTAGCAAAGAGCGCAGCGGTAACAGGAGTATAGGAATTAAAACAACAGTCATCGTAATAACTACTTCCTTTTATCGTATCATCGCAGGTACTTTCTACACATTTGCTCATTTACTCCTCATCACGTTCCCTTGACTTAGATATTCTAGAAATCGGATTCCGAGAAGCTGAGCACAGGGGCGAGGGGCTGCAGCGGGGCTTGGCCCCAGGTCTCCCACCACCTCCTCCCAGGGTCAGGGCGGAGCCGAGCCACAGCCATGAGGCAGGGCGGCCAGCGGGTCCTCGGAACCCTGAGCAGAGCCCAGTTCAGCGCCGGGGAGGAGACTGCAGAGAGGCTTTGCTATCTCCAGGAACAGGCAGAGCTGAAGGTCAGGGCAAGCGAGCTCCGGGCCAAAGAGGACCAGCTGGCGGCCGAGAGGGAGGCTCTGGAACAGGAGCGCCGGGAGCTGCGGCTGGAGAAGGAGAGGGTCAGCGCCGCCGCCCAACGCGTCCGGCTGCGCGCTGAGGAGGTGGAGAGCATGAGCCAGGTGCCCAGTGGCGCAGCCCCTGGGCGTGGGCAGTGCACCCACCTCAGCCAGCCCAGCTGACCCAGGCGGCCTCCCCGCAGGTGGCCTCGCAGAAGTATGAGGAGGGGGAGCGGGCCCTGCGCGAGGCCCGGCAGGTGCAGGCAGAGCAGCAGGCCCGGCTGCAGCTGGTGCAGCGGCAGCAGGAGCGGCTGCGGCAGCAGGAGCGGCACGTGCACCAGGCAAGGCTCTTCCTGCCTCCCGCGCCCCCCACCTCCCAGGGCATCCCTACCCCCACCCCTGCCCCCAGCCCTCTGCCCTCACAGCTATGTCCTCTCTGGGGGGACGGGGACAGGAGCATCTGAGTCTGGCCGAGCAACGGCTGCAGCTGGATCGTATCCGACAGGACCTGCCCTCCGGGCCCGTGGGGCTGCTCTCCAGGGCCCAGGGCCCAGCAGCCTCTGGCCTGAGTGGTAAGCGGCTCCAGGAGGGTGGGACATTGGGTCGGCTTGCCCACTGGGCCAGGCCAGCAATATCCTGCCCACGCCTCCTGTGTGCTCAGGTTAGGGGGCAGCTGGGTTTTAGTCATCTTGGGTTTTTCGTTTGTTTATTTATTTCTGGCTGCGTTGGGTCTTCGTTGCTGGGCGCGGGCTTTCTCTAGTTGCGGCGAGCGGGGGCTACTCTTCGTCATGGTGCGTGGGCTTCTCATTGCGGTGGCTTCTCTTATTGCGGAGCATTGGGCTCTAGGCACGCGGGCTTCGGTAGTTGTGGCGCACGGGCTCAGTAGTTGTGGCTCAGGGGCTCTAGAGCGCTTCAGTCCCTGACTCCGTCCTCCTCGGCCTTTACAGCCATCGTGGCTCCTGTCCCCCCGGCTCCTCAGTGCAGCCAGCTGCCAGCCAGCCTGGGCCCCTCGCACCTCTACGCCAAGCTGGTGCTGCTGAAACACACAGCTGAGCAGGTGAGCTTCCCAGAGCAGATGCTGCCCCGGCCCAGGCCCACCCACTCCCCATGGACTTAGGGCTCCTCGTGTTCACATTGGGGACAAGCAGCTCAGGCAGAGGCAGGAGGGAGCACAGCCTGGCCCCGGGGAGGGCTGAACCCACCCCCTGCAGGAGAGCAGCAGCGCAGACTGCTTAGAGGACACGTCTCAGAGATGCTCGCCCTGTCACTGATGGAGCATTTCCTACATGCCAGGCTCTGTGCCGAGCCTGATAAGCTTGTACCCTCCCACAGCCCTACAAGGCAGGTAATGTTATTTTCTCCAGTTTACAGACAGGCTTAGAGGGATGAAGTCACGTGCGAACAAGTGGCCCCACCGGCAGTGAGAGCTGGTGTCTCACTCCAGGGCATGTGCTTGTTCCCTGCCCCACCCCTACTGACTCCCAGATCCAGGCTGGGCCAGGATGTGAGCGAGAGGGTCCCCGAGGAAGGGCTGCTCGGCTGGCACCGAGGGTCCAGCTCACTCTCAGTCCAGCAACCCAGCGTCCCTGTGCACAGAAGCGGGGGCAGGAGGGCACCAGAGGGTGGCTGCTCACCCAGCTCTGCCTTTCAGGACCGTGACTTCCTGGAGAACGAACAGTTCTTCCTGGAGACCCTGAAGAAAGCCTCCTACAACATGACGTCGCATTCAGCCTGAAGGCCCCACTGCCCCCTCAGCAGAGGCCCGACTCTAGAACCGTCCCACTGCCCACTGGCCGCCAGCGCCAAGCAGGGGCGCCGGGGAGAGCCCTGCAACGCCCAGGGCCCGATTACAGCTCTTCCTGTGGACAGGGTGCCAGCGCGTTCTTTCCGACGCTCCGGCCCGCGCGGAGGCAGGCAGGCGCCCCCGTGCCTCTCAGGCTCCCCAGGAGGCAGCAGCCTCTGGGGAGACGCGAGCCTGAGGACATCTCAGCCCCACGGCACCGTCAGCGACGGCGTCGGTGCTCCTGCCCCGCAGACGTCCGGCTCAGGGCCCAGCGTCTGCCTGGGCTCTGTGGGCCCCTCGGCCCCTCAGCCCATCGATGGTCTGGGGATCTTTTCGCCTGGGCCTCTTCTGAGGCGGGGGGTCTTCTCGACTCCCTTGCCACAAGGAGTGTGCTGCCCTCCCTGCCTGAGAGGCCAGCAGAGGGAGCGCCGGGTCTCCTCCCTGATGGGGACGTAGAGTCGGGCCGCAAATTTTCAAGAGCCTTCTAGCCTCCTGGCTGAGGGGGTGGGAGGTTCTGCAGGGGCAGGGAGGGCGCCGTGCCCCGCGGCGTTTACCTCACAGACTGACCTGCCCTTGGGACTCAGCCAGCCCTTCCTGCTCCCAGGCTGGCGCACAAAGCCCCCTCCTGGTTCCCAGCTGCTGGGGCAGCGGACTCACTAGCACAGACGCTGGCCTCGTCGGCTTCTTCTAATGCCCCAGAGGCAGAGGAGGCTGCGGGGGCAGTGGGGTGTGGGGAGGGACGGAAGGCTTTTCTCCGTGCTGTTCACCTGCCACAAAACCCTGGCCAGTGGGAACGAAGATGACAGAGCGAGAGCCCCTGCCTGGGAGGATACAGAGCGCCGAGGACCACGAGGGGCCGCACCCCGGCTGCTGTCCCTGGTGGGGGGGCTCCGCCCTTCTCCACGTGTGGGCAGAGGGCCAAGGCCGGCCAGAGGGGTGCCAGGAGAGGGGTGGGAGGATTGGTAGTTGTCTCCTGCAGACCCAAGGACTCAACTAATAAAATCACAATTAACCTCTAGAGTGGCTTCTCTCACCTCCCATCAGAGGGGACCGTCTGGGGAGCAGGAAGGTGGTGGAGGAGAGGGCAGTGCCGAGTGGGGTGTGAGCGGGCACAGGTGCATCTCTGCTCTTTTAGAGCCGCTTGCAGAGGGAGCTCATTTATATACAGCCTCTTGGACCCACTAAATTGCTATATTCTTTTTTTTTTTTTTTTTTTTTTTGGCCGTGAGGATTGTGGGATCTTAGTTCCCCAACCAGGGATTGAACCCGGGCCCTCAGCAGTGAAAGCGCAGAGTCCTAACCACTGGATTGCCAGGGAATTCCCTAAATTGCAATATTGTTAATGATTGGATTCTTAGAATTTGCCATGGCTCATCAGTTTGAACCTATTTCTTGGAAATGTTTGCTCTGTAGGGCTGTTATTTGCTGTAAAGCTGGCCAGGGCTGGGACTCTCCAGCCCCATACTCCCCTGGCTGGACCGCAAGCGGGAGAAGGGTGTGATTATCACCGCTACTTCGCAGGTGAAGGGACTGAGACTCAGAGGTTAAATAATCTGCCAAAGGTGACGCAGCAAATAGCAGAACCTGGATTTGAGTTCTGCTTGGACAGATACCAAAGCCCCAGGCGCTCAGCCACATCACTGCTGGCTCCTTCTAGAAAAGCGTGCTGCACACGGTGCTTCTGTGAAGTAGAAGATCCCCAAGCTGCTGCTTGGGGTGGTGCCCACACAGAGGAGGGACACATTCGTGTCCCATTAGAAGCCTTGTTGAAGCTTGGAATTCAATCCTCTCAACACACATTTAATGAATTCCCACCTGTGTGAAGGGCCAGAGGTGGGTCTAAGGTTGGGTACAGCCTGGGAGCAGCTGGCATTGAAGCAATCACCTGACAAACATGTGGGTGATGACAGGCACATGTTGGGGGAGGGTGCAGGGAGACCCAACAGGAATGAGTTTAGAATTAGGGGGCAGGTCGACGAGGCTCTGTATACCTTGTTAAAGTTTGAATCTTTATCTTCAGGGCAATGGGTATTCATTGAAGGGTTTTAAACAGGGTGGAACCATCTTTGTGTTTTAGAAAAAGTACTGTGGCTTTGGGTGGAGAACAGACCGACCGGAGCGGGCAAGAGTGGGGACAGGGAAGCGGGCAGAAGGCTGTCTGCCGTGGTACAGGGGAGACGGAACAGCACAGCACTGGGCGTGGCACGGAGGGACCTGGTGCCTGACATGCAGGCAGGGTCAGGAAGGAAGACGTGTCGAGGAGGACCCCCAGGATGCTGTCTTGGGCAACTGGGTGCCCATGGGAACAGCCAAGTAGACACGTTCCACGGGCACTTAGTTACCACGTTACCCAATGCCTGTAACTGCTCTGGATCCCTGTCACTGGCGTTGAGGTGTGGCAGGTGGCTTACACACCCTCTTTTCATTAACGTTCCCCCACGCCACAGGTGGGAGACGGCTGCACACAGGAGTGAGTGTTATGTATCTGCTGATCTTTCTTTTTCCCTTCAAAATTATAAACAACTCCTCAAGGTCATAACCCAGATGTTCCCTGTAGAAAGAGAAATATTGGTGGAAAGTAATGATGATCAAAGACACTGGCTGGGCTAATACTTCCAGTTTCAAGAGTTATTCATGTTTATTATTTGCCTCAAGTTGATAGCAGTGGGAATCCCTGCTAGGCCTTTCAAACAGTTAAAATCCCAGCAAGCCCCATTCTTGGAGGGTTCTAGGGCAGCAAGAGAACAGGAATGTTTTTCAAAAGTAAGGAATATGGAGAAATAACAGCCATCTGATTGACTAGCAAACCCTGTGCCTCTGCCCCTGGAGGTCCCATGAGTCTTCATTTCTTGAGGGGCAGGCTGGAGTGGGGGTGGGTTTAGAGGCATGTAGAAGAGGATTCAGAAACAAAAGGAGAAGATAAAATAGCAAAGGAGGCCAGATTTAAACACACGCAGGACATCAGGAATATAGGAACCCCTGTGCTCCTCCCGGCTTGAGGCACAGTCCTGGTCTGCTCACAACCTTCAGCTCTGCTCTTCGATCAGCAGAATTTCACAAATTAATAAGCAGTGCCTCCAGGAACTTCCCTGGCGGTCCGGTGGTTAAGACTCCGCGCTTCCACTGCAGGGGGTGTGAGTTAGATCCCTGGTCGGGGAACTAAGATCCCACATGCCACGCGGCGTGGCCAAAAAAATAAAATAAGTAACATCTGAATAAAAATGAAAATATACAAAATAATAAAAATAAGCAATGACTCCTTAAGGGCAGGACTGGGTCTTACGGGCCTTAACATATAGTAGCTGTGTATTGATGGGTAAATTGGGAGTGACAGTGAGTTTAGCTGTTTGGCTGCTGTTTATGAAAACCAAATTCAAGGTGTGGCCACTTCCTGCTGGATTAAGAGACCCCTCATGCCATTTCAGTGTGAATGTGAGGCTCAAGCTTCTGCTAGTACCAGAGCAACTGAATGGGTCAGCAGCCCTGGTTGAGACATCAGGGAAGGCTTCCTGGAGGGACCACTTCACGGGGTCTAGGAGGTAGCCAAGCAACAGGGGGAAAGGTAAGGAGTGCAAGGCAGAAGTAACAGCATGTGCAAAGGTCCGGTGCCAGGGGGAGAAAAGTGCTGAGTAAGTGAAAAATGTGAAACCGAGTCCCTGTAAAACCATGTTCCCTTACCGAGTTTATGATTAACCTCTCTATCCAAAACTTTATTCCCTTTCTTATCCCCTCTGATCTCAATCCTGTGCTAACTGAACAGTAATCAACCAGAGTCAGATGACTAAAACTGCTGCTGTTGATAACATCGTTAATGCACCAAAATTGCTATTATTATAGATATCGCCATTCATGTGCAAACTCAGGCCGTTTCTCCAGGGCAAGATGAGCTAACAGACCCCCAAGCCATGGACCACCTGGCCAGAGCGTCGAAAACCAGAAACATCCTGATTCCCAAAACTTTGATTAAGAAATGTAGGGACTTCCCTGGTGGTCCAGTGGTTAAGACTTCGCCTTCCAATGCAGGGGGTGCAGGTTCCATCCCTGGTCAGGGAGCTAAGATCCCAAATGCCTTGCAGTCAAAAACCAAAACAGAAAACAGAAGCAATATTGTAACAAATTCAATAAAGACTTTAAAAGCTGTCCATATTAAAAAAAATTCTTTAAAAAAAATGTCAAAAAATGATGATTAACCCCAGCTTCCTTTTTCCTCCCCTAAAAAAAAAAAAACACAAAACAAAACCCAAAGACCAAGGTGGGGTGGATCTGAGGTTTGTCTCCCACTCCCTTGCTTGGTGCCCTGCAATAAATCTACTATGCTGCAAATCCAGTGTCAAGAGTCTGGCTTTCTGCATCACAGGCACAAGAGCCCTTTGCTGGGTTACAAACGGTTGGTGTCATGGAAGCTTGAATTCCAGGACAGAGGGACCAGAGCAGAAGCGGGTCCAGATCACCAGGGGTACCGTTTCATCTTGTTAGAACTGAATCCCAAGAACAACACAACCCTGAAAAGGTTTAAGCAAAGGCAAAAACTTGGAGGTGATCAAAAGCTAACACATATCCCACAGTTAAGTGCTTTATATATGTTAATTCACATTTAAATCCTTCTAACAATCCTATGAGGTAAGCACTATTACTACGTGCTTTTTTTTTCCAAATGAGGAAACTGCAAGGGCGACAGCAAGGTCACAGTCTGGAATCTGAACCCAAGTAGGAGGACTCCTGAATCCCTGCTCGCAACCCCTTCCCCTGCCCTTGCTGCCGGAGGTGCTCAGGATGCTGCCTTCAGGGACTGGGTGACCCTTGAGAGAGAGCAGCACCGAGAGCCCCGCAAAGCGCCTACCTCGTTGAGCCGAGGCGGCTGCGGGCCCGGCCGACCGTCCCCAGTCTGTGCCGCCCCCTGGTGGCTGGACGCGGGAAGGGGTCCGGACCGCTCACAGCTCCGCCTCGCCGTTCACCACCGGTCACTTCCGGAGCCGGGGCGCCCGAGGTTCGCAGCCACCTCCCGGAGGGAGGAGCTCGGGGATCCCAGGAAGTAAGACTCCTGGGCCTAGGAAGGGGCGTGGCTCCTATGACGCTAGGGCGGGGCTTCCGCCGTGCGCTCAGGCGCTGCTGCGGCCGCCTCTTCCGGGTCTTAGGAGTGGCGGCGGCGACTTCGGCGGCGGCGGCGGCCTGAGGGAAGATGGCGGCGACCTGGTGGCGAGTCGCGGTGTACGGAAGTCGGAGGTGGCGGGGCTTCAGCACCTCAGGTGAGGGCTCTTGGAGGTCTCCGTATAGCCAAACCCTGGGGATCGAGCCAGCTCCCGCCCCCGACCTCCGTGGGGCCGGGTCGGGGCCGGCCTGACGTCCCGCTGTCTACCCGCAGCCGCCCTGAGCCGCCGGACCGCTCCTCTGGGGCCGATGCCCAACGAGGTCATCGACGTGAGCAACCTGGAGCGGCTGAAGAAGTACCGCAGCTTCGACCGCTACCGGCGCCGGGCGGAGCAGGAGGCGCGGGACCCGCACTGGTGGCGGACCTACCGGCAGCATTTCTGGGAGCAGTCAGGTGCGGGGCGACCGGAGCTGGGCAGTGACCCCGCCGCCTTGGGACTCGGGGGTGCCCCTCCGGCGTCCTCCCCGAGCTTGAGGGAGGGGGCCTGCCAGCGTTCCCGTGCGCACCGGTGGCGATTTAGTCCCACCAGGATTTTTCACACCTTTCGGTTCCCCTACTTGGAACATTCCCTTCTCTCATTATTAGAGTTCCTTCCACCTTAGATATTTCTACACCTAAAGCCCTTTCCTGACCAGCTCCCCACGGCCCAGTTCCGGGTTAGAACGCCCCTCTCTGCTCCTATAATACTGTTCATGTAGCCTTGGCCACACCGTATCCTGACTCTTTTCGCTGTCTCCCTCTCAGTTTATGAGCTCCCTAAGGATGGGGATCCTGCCTGTCTTGACCACCATTGGATCCTTGCACCCGCACAGTGCTTAGCACGTAGGTGTGCAATACTTTGCTGAATTAAATTGAAAGCCCTGGGCAAGGTGACTCAGGGACCCTGCTCCTGAGAGACTAACTACGCTTAAGGAGTTTGTTCTTTGGAAAGCATTTATGAAGGCATTTTAATGATGGTTAAGGGCACACATGTGGAATCTTATTTAAACCCAAGTCAATCTCTTGGGAGTGACTTCCCTGAGGTTCAGTTTCCTCAACTGTAAAATAAAAAGATTGTGTGTCACAAGATCGTTGTGAGGATTAAAGGATACAGTTAATCGGAATTCTTAGACTAACGTCACTCCTGATGTGGGCTCAGTGTCTTTTTCTTATTGTCATAGTCTAACGTAAATGGGAAAGGGTGCTGGATTGAAAGTTTTCTAGGGTCTTGCACCTCAGAGTGTGTTCTGGGAACAGCAGCATGGGCATTACCTAGGAGCTTGTTAGGAATGCAGAGTCTCAGGCCCCACGCTAACCTGCTGATTCAGAATCTGAATTTGAACAAGTTTCCCAGGTGACTTGTGTGGTTTTGTGCATTAAAGTGTGAGAAGTGCTTCTTTCCTTCTAGCTTCAGCTCTGAATTCTGCCAGGTACACAGGTGCGAGTCCATGGCCAGCTGTGAACAGGCTTGAAGGTGATCCCTAACTATAACTGGGATGACCATCCACCTCGATTTCCCGTGACCGAGACAGATGATGTAACCTGGTTTAGGGATCAGTCTCAAGTTGTATCCAATTTGCTCAGCAACTGGACCCTGTTCATGTCTGTGAAGCTGACTACACAGTGTATTTTAGTTTTGTGAATTAAAGGGTAAGCTTTAGCAGCAGAGCTTGCCCAGTGAAAGGAAAGGTATGGACAGGCAGCTTAACCAAGACCTGATCCCACTTTCTCCAATACACCTTCCCTCCCCAGATCCCAAAGACAAGATTGACATTGGGTTGCCTCCACCTAAGGTCTGCCGGACCCAACAGCTGTTGGAGCGGAAGCGGGTCCTCCGGGCGCTGCGGGCCAATGTGGAGGAGGAACGGGCCGCTCGCCTCCGCACAGGTAAGCCTTTCCAAGGGAGAGGGTCCTGGGTGTGTCCCTGCCCTGACCCTGCATCCCAGCTGGCATCATTCCTTCCCAGCACGCATCCCACTGGAGGCAGTGAGGGCTGAGTGGGAGAGGACCTGTGGCCCCTACCACAAGCAGCGTCTGGCCGAACACTACGGCCTCTATCGAGACCTGTTCCATGGGGCCACCTTCGTGCCCCGAGTCCCCCTGCACGTGGCCTACGCTGTAGGCGAGGACGACTTGGTGCCTGTGTACTACGGCAATGAGGTCACTCCAACTGAGGTAACTGCTGGCCTGTGCCCCTCCCCGCCCTGTGTACGCAGACACATCCCACCATGGGGCCACAGACAACAACTCCTTTTTGAAAGCATTTATAGAGGTGGTTTGTATGGTGGTTAAGGACACAAGCATGGCATCTGTGTAGGCTGATCTGGGGTTTTCTTGTTCTCTGTCTCCTCTTTTTGATTTCCTGATAAACAACACCATGATACAGTAATTACAAGGAAGAGAATGTAAAATGAAAGGAAAAGAATCTCCATCTTGGTATACTACTGTGACTGATTGTCTTCAGAGTGCCCTCCTAGCCCCTTGGTCATTGGCCTTCTTGTGGTTCACATCTCTGGATAGTCAACTCTGTAGGGTTCTTTCTATAAGTCTCTCTTTGCCCACCTGCCTCTCAAGGGGCTGTCATGGGCATTTGGTTCAGAATGGGCTCCTTTCTCCAAGGTTCCTCAGGCTCCTGACCTCCAGAACAAAGGTCTGTTTAGAACAGCTTGTCCATCCCTGACGGGGGGACAGCTCCTTCGTTCTTTCCCCACCAGGCTGCCCAGGCCCCGGAGGTGACCTATGAGGCAGACGAGGGCTCCATGTGGACACTGCTGCTCACCAACTTGGGTAGGTGTCTGGGGCTCACTAGGACTCCTGCCTCCTTCACCTCCTGTGAGCCAGGGTCCTGGGGAGCTGGGGGAGGGGCCAGATGGAAAGCTCCAGCCCCAGCTCCTTCCAAGGGAGGAGCTGGGAAGGGGCGGCAGTTCCTGCAGTCAGTGGGGTGTGTTTGTGTGCAGATGGACACCTGCTGGAACCGGATGCTGAGTATTTGCACTGGCTGGTGTGAGTACCTGGGGTAGGGGAGTGGGTCCGAAGCATTCCAGGAGGTCCTGGCATCCTGGAAAGAGCTGCACCTGAATTTCAGTCTTGGCTCCACCATCCCTGGAGGTGGTTCGTCACCTCTGCTTCCTGAGGGTGTCAGGGGCCCTGTGATCCAGTGGCTGAAGACGGGTGCAGAAGGAAAGCAGGCAGTGGGCCTTGGCCTCTCCCACAGGCCTCCTGGTCTCCCTGAACTCATTTCCTCACCTGTAAAACTAGGATGATGCCACCACATGCTGTAGCCACCCTGAGGGGCTCTGTGACAGTCAAATGGGAAAGGAGTCCATGAGAGGCCTCTGGTACCTGTGGGCTGCCTCTTGTTTTCTCGGTGGCCTTTGGTTCTGAGCACCAGGCCAAGGGGAGGAGGTTAGGCATTTTTATTCGACTGCAGTTACTAGCCTGTGCAACAGGACCCTCTGGGGAGTTGTACCTGGGGCAGGTACAGCGGCCATCCCAGTGCCAGGCTGGGCAAACACTCCCTGACAAACCTAGAGGCTTTGGGAAACGGGGAGAAAAACAGCCCAAGGTCGCATGGCTCTCCTGCGTGCACGGCTGTGGCATCCCCACAGCCCCCCAGGGCCAGTAAACGGGCTGCTTGACCTAGCTCTCATCTTGATAGTTCCTGGGGCCCTTGTCGGCCTCTGAGCCCCTACTGTTCCGTCCACACGTTTGCAGTCCCTCCGAGGGTGTACAGAGCTCTACTTCCTACTTGACTGTACAATAGAGATCATTTTAGGGTCTCTCTTCCCGGGGAGGTGTATCAGTCTCTAGGGAGCACACGGGTGGGGGATGTTCCTGCTGCCACCCCCCGCGAGTGGCAATTAACAGATGCTTTTTCTCCCACCAGAACCAACATCCCAGGCAACAGGGTGGCTGAAGGACAGGAGACGTGTCCCTACCTGCCCCCCTTCCCTGCCCGAGGCTCCGGCTTCCACCGCTTTGCCTTTCTGCTCTTCAAGCAGGACAAGCCAATTGACTTCTCTGGGGACACCCGGCCCTCACCTTGGTAATCTGTGCCCCCCCCCCCCCACACAGCTACCCCCAGCCTCAGGCCAGCTTCCCAGCAGTGGTCAGTCTTTCTCAGTTCTCCTCTCTCGTAACTTGAGCTGTGCTAGGCAGACCCTAAGGGGCTTCTCAGCATTGCCTGTGGGGCTCTGGTGCCCCCCTCCCCACTCTCTAATGCTCCTCTCTTCCTCCAGCTACCAGCTTGCCCTGCGGACCTTCCACACTTTTGATTTCTACAAGAAACACCAAGATGCCATGACTCCAGCTGGCCTGGCCTTCTTCCAGTGCCGCTGGGATGATTCGGTCACCCACACCTTCCACCAGCTCCTGGGTAAGGGCAGAGTGGGCTGGGGGAGGGGACGGCTGGCCTGAGCTCACAGACCTCTCCTGACGTGCCAGGAGGAGTGCCTGTCAGGAGAGGGCCACCAGCAGGCCTGCCACTCCTGGGGTGGGCTGGCTGGGTGGTGCCAGCCTGGGCAGTCCCACCTGGCAGACGAGAGAGGGGCTCAGGCCGCAGCAGTCCACACACACGCCCCTTCACTCTTTTTGCAGACATGCGAGAGCCTGTGTTTGAGTTTGTGCGGCCGCCCCCCTATCACCCTAAGCAGAAGCGCTTCCCCCACCGGCAGCCCCTGCGCTACCTGGACCGGTACAGAGACAGTCACGAACCCACCTATGGCATCTACTGAGTGGCTGGAGTGCCACCCCCCTCAGAGAGTGGACTGGGCCTCTCAGGCCACCCTGTCAGGCTCTGCAGGCGGGAGCAATAGAGACACAGTGCCAAGGGGGCCAAGCATTGGGGTTCTCTGGCCTGCCTGAGGCAGCCCCTCTGCTGCCCTCCCAGCAGGCCCAGGGCTTGGGAGTGAAGAAGGCTGGGGAGTTGGGGGTATGAATATATTGATTTTTGCTGTAGCTGGTCTGGGTCTATGTTCTGGGAGCAACCAGAGTGCCCCCTGGTGGGACTCTTGCTTTATGGGTGGGAAGAATGCTGCCTCCCACCCCAGGAGGTGACCCCTCACCTCTCCTTCCTGAGGGTGTCAGAGGCCCTGCGATCCACTGGCTGAAGACGGGTGCAGAAGAAAAGCAGGCAGTGGGCCCTGGCTGCTCCCACAATCCTCTTGAAAGAAATTTGCCAGCCCTGGGCATTGGCCCCTTGCCGGCTATTCACAGGCTCCTGGCCTCCAGATGCTTTGAATAAGAAACCTTGTCAGGTGGGGCAAAGGCAGGTCTCAGAGATCTCTGGGCACGCCCCCTGCTCAGAACCCAGAAGGCTTCTGAGTGCTTGCTGGATGGTTAGGGTATTTCTCCTCTCTAAAGGCAAAGACTGCCTAGTAGCCAGTCAAGAGATCAATGCACCTTTTCCAGCAAGAGAAACTTCACATACTGCCACACAGAAGACATAATATGCTTGCTGCATCGAAGGGAGAGGATGCCCCGCCTCAAAATTAGGCCAGCTCCTTTGGAAAGAAAGAGTTAACCCTCCTCCAACTCTCGCTGGCCCAACACACTGCCCCAGGGCAGGTGGGTTAGCAGTCAGGATCCTTCTGTGCTCAGCTGCAGGGGAACCACCTCTCTAAAAAGTGAGGTTCCAGAACAGTTGGGACCTGCAAACAAGGAACTCTCCCCAGCAGAGGGCTGACACCAAGAGGGGATTCCAAGTGCAGTTGAAGCTTGCTTTGAGTTTCCATTAAAGGGGGTAGGAAGGAACCACTGTTTTTTGGTCTCTGTCTCTTGGTAACCAGAAATTTCCACCTCACTGTTTACTTTAAAAGAACCAAAATTGGGCATAACCTAGAGAAGGGAGACACCCTAATCCGGCAAGTTCCTGAAACTCAGCTCAAGGAGAAAGTGCAGCAGGGCCCCTCGGGTCAGGAGAGAGCATTTAATGAGCACTAGCTGTGTGCCCCATGCTCATTGCCAGGCATTCCCATGTGCGGTCCTGTTCCATTTAATCGCCAAAACCCCTGGGAGGTAGATAACAACAACCCTTGTTGTTAGTAGTATTTGCAAGAGATTTTCAGATTAGGGGCTCAGAAGAGATTCCCGTGGTCGCCCTCAGCCAGGAGGAGGCCTGGAGGCCTGACGGGTTTCCCAAGCCTCTTGTGCCCAGATTCCCTGCACGGGAGCTGCTGGACTGAGGATCTAGGGAAGCAGGATGGAGGTCCCAGAGAGAGCTGGACCCCAACTCCCAGCCTGGGGTGGTAAAAGGCAGGTAGGGGTGTCCCGGAGTTGACAGGGGCCGAGCAACGGAATGGGAGGCCAATCCCGCAGCCGTCGGCACAGGGTGGAGCGAGCGCGCTGGGAGTGGCGGCTGGTCGGGGCGGAAGAAGGGCTGTCAAGTTCGTCTTCCCAGGCGGGTCTTGGCTCCGCCCGCCGCACCCACACCCGGGCGCCGGCGGTCCCTTTAAGAGGCTCCGGTCTTCCGCCCGCCCGCCTGGGGCCGCCCGCCGCCGCCATGGCCGCGCAGAGGCTGGAGGACACGCTGACCTGTGCCATCTGCCTGGGGCTCTACCAGGTCCCGGTGACGCTGCTCTGCGGCCACAACTTCTGCAGGGCCTGTATCCGGGCCTGGTGGAGCCACCACGAGAAGGTGTGCCCCAAGTGCTGGGCGCCCTTCCCCGACAGCGTCGAGCTGCGCCGCAACGTGGCTCTGAGCGGCGTGCTGGAGGGCCTGTGCGCCCGGCAGGCGCCCGCGCCCGACCCCGGCCCCGGCGCCCGCTGCCCCCGGCACGGGAGGCCGCTCGAGCTTTTCTGCCGCACCGAGGGCCTCTGCGTGTGCAGCGTGTGCACCGTACGCGAGTGTCGCCTCCACGAGCGGACGCTGCTGGACGCCGAGCGCCGAGAGCGCGAGGTGACCCTCGGGGGACCCCGTCCTGCTCTCTGCGCCCGGGCGGGTCTGGCAGCTTCAGCAGCTTCGCTTGGCCCTGTTTTTATTCTGGTTTGAAAGGAGGTGGTGGTCAGAAAATAGATGCTTGGAGTAGAGATGTTAGAGCTGGTGACGGGTCCAGGGTGAAGTTACAGGGGTGAGTGGCTGAGATGGAATGAGGAGGTCAAGGAGCCCAGAGCCAGAATGTGGAGGATCATCCCTGTGGCTTCTGAAGGCACAGAGTAAGGACAGGGTGTTACTGCTTGTGGGGCCTAACCTTGCACTAAGCATCGAAGTTTGCAGTGGAGGGCAGCACCAGGGAGAGAGGGAGGAACAGGTGGTACAGCCGGCGGCAGACGCACTGCAGGAGCTACAATTTGGCTAGGGAGAGGGGACGTGACGCTGGGGTGTGAGGGGCTGGATATGTGCCCTTGGGGGAGAGTCAGGGTGAACCAGAAAAGTCTGCCCTGCCTCCTCCTACCTTCAGCATGTCCTACCGTGCTGGAGGCGGTGAGGCCTGAACAAAGGCACAAGCGTTGCACTTAGGAGGATCTGATTACTTTGGCCCGTTTCCTCATCTGTGAATCGGGAATAATATCAGTCCTTCCATCAAAGTGTTGCTGGGACGAGAAGAATCGAGACAGGCTCTTGACCTGGTACAGGGAACCAAATCCTAGCAGATGCGCAGTCCTGAACTACGAGAGTATAGCATTTTGATCCTCGAGGAGACCAGACAGGTCACGACCAAATAGGGGTGCCCCCTTCCCCCTCAGGTCCAAAGCTGGGCCTGAGGACTGGCCAGGCATTTGGAAGAACCCACCTTATACCTGCGCTGCACTGCCCACCTGTCAAAAAGCTTTGGTGCTTTGGGTCGTCGCCCCTTCCCCGCAAGGCCGCCTAAGCTCCCATTTATTGACTGGGGGTAGTGGGGAGCTGCTCTGCCCCAGGTTGCTCGTCTTCAGCCCAAGGCCTCTGCGCCACCCTGCTCCCGGTGGGGAAGGGGCCTTGTCCAGGCCTCCCTGGGACTCTGACCCAATTCTCCCGGGGCTCACACCAAGGCTGATGCTCTGTGTGCTGGCCTCACCTGGGGTGGCATGAGGAGGGCATGCCCAGCATCTGCAGGTGTTTAGACTGGCTGAGGGGGGAACTTCACAGCCGATCCTGGCCCCCTCTTGTCACCTGTCCCCTGGTGGGCACCACAGGCCCAGCTGAGAGCCACACTGGAGGTCACCCAGCAGCAGGCCACCCAAGCTGAGAGCCAGCTACAGGAGCTGCAGCAGCGAAGCAGCCAGATCCAGGTATAAGGCCTGTCTGTTCCACACCCCCCATGTCCTCATGCTGTGTCCTTCAAGCAGCCACCGGCTGGTCCCTGGGACACTGGGCAGTAGGTGTAAGCTGCCTTGAAAATGCCTCCTGGCAGCAGGAAAGGAAGGGCTGAACGGGGGGAGAGATCCCAGGGACCGTGGCTCCCCACATTCCCACCCCTCAGGCTAGCGGGCAGCCCAGGGCCCTGGCTGCCCTCGACTTCTCCTGTGCCCACCCAGAGCTCAGCCTGCACCCTGACCTCCGTGATCTCTGGCAAGTTCAGCCGCCTGCTGCAGGCCCTGGAGATGCAGCGGGACTTGGCTCTGAGGGACATCGAGGTGGCCAAGACACAGGCGCTGGAACAGGCCCGGGACGAGAAACAGCGACTGCAGGGCCACCTGGAGGCCTTGTCTTGCTGTGACCACAGGATTTGCAACCTCCTGGAGCAATTGGATGACCGGATCTTCCTCCAGGTACCGGGCCTTGGGGCGGCAGGGTGGGGGACCGGTGTGCCTGCCCCTTGTGCCCCGGCTTACTGCAGCTGTCCCCGGGGCTCAGGAATCACAGCTCCTGGTGCCCCCAGGCCCTCTTGGGCCACTGACTCTCCCGCATTGGGATGAAGATGAGCAGCTGGGTGGCCTGAAGGAGTCCCTGAGCCAGCTGTGTGCCCTCCTCCTGGAAGAGGGGTGCCACCCCGGAGCACCAGCTGAGGCTGCTGACTTTGGCTCCATGGGTAAGGCTGACCCCAGATCTCTCTCTACCCCTCTGGGCCCAGCTGTTCTTCCCACTGGGGTGGTAATGGAGTCAGGACCCAGCCCCCCATGAGCTCCCCTCCAGATCACTCCCCTAAAACACTGCTTTGCCCCCTAGAGGCCCCAGGTCCCCTGGCACCAGTCCCGAGCCTCGTTTGTCCACTGAGGAGGAAACTCTGGCAGAGTAAGAAGGCCCATCGAATGTGTATGTGCACCTGTGTGAGCGTGTGCGTGTGAGTGCACTGTGTGTACACGTGGGTCTGTGTGTGTACACTGTGCGCACGTGTGTGTGCAGGGCACGTGCTGTGACTGTTCTGTACAGGAAGTGTGTTTCACTCCCCTCCCTGGGGCTAGACTCGCCCCCCTGCACACCTGTTGCAGGATGCACACCTCTTAAATGTGCAGCCGGTGTAGTGTTTAAGGAGATTCTGGGCACACAGGTCTGGGATCGATCACAGTTCTTCCACTTACTACGAAGTTAGGTGACCTTTCTGAACCTCCGTTTTCTCATCTGTGAAACGAGGCTGATGGAAGGTTCCACCTCGGGTTGCATGGAGGGTTGGATGCTGAGATGATGTCCACGTTAGCTCAGCTTGCAGTCGCCCCGGCAGATGTCTGGCGATCCGCCCGTGGAGCTTCAGTTGCTGTCTCTCCCCTCTGGGGACAGGATGGTGGCCAGGCACAGGCACCCTTGCCTGCTCACGTTCCGTCCATCTCTGCCCAACAGATTATCGCAACCTGACCTTCGACCCCGTCAGCGCCAACCGTCACTTCTACCTGTCTCGGCAAGACCAGCGGGTAAAGCACTGTCGCAAGCCCCGGGGCCCAGATGGGCCGGGCAGCTTCGAGCTCTGGCAGGTGCAGTGTGCCCAGAGCTTCCAGGCCGGGCGGCACTACTGGGAGGTATGTGCGTCCAACCACTCGGTGACGCTGGGCGTCGCCTACTCGGAACTGACGAGGCGCAAGCTGGGGCCCCACACAGACAACATTGGCCGCGGGCCCAGCTCCTGGGGGCTCTGCATTCAGGAGGACAGCACCCAGGCCTGGCACAATGGGGAGGCCCAGCGCCTCCCGGGGGTATCAGGGCGGCTCCTGGGCATGGATTTGGACCTGACCTCTGGCTGCCTCACCTTCTACAGCCTGGAGCCCGAGACCCAACCCTTGTATACCTTCCATGCCATCTTTGCCCGGCCCCTCCACCCCGTTTTCTGGCTCCTTGAGGGTAGGACCCTGACCCTGTGCCATCGGCCCGAGGCCGAGCTCCCTCCAGGGCTCCAGGAAGAGGCCTCAGGGCTCAGCTGAGGAAGGCACGGGATGGAGCTCGGGGTCAGGACTAGGTGCCACCTGGCCTGTGGGCCCAAGAACTGCCCCAGCCCCTGGCCTGAGGGCCTGAGGCCACAGCTCTAACAGGACCAGTTGTTGGCCGGACGACTGAGTCAGGACCAGGCTGAGCCACTTGGAGAGAGAGGTGGGTGGAGCCTCCAAACTGGAGTTTACCTTTCCAGCCTCTCTGAAGGGGACAGGGGCTAAAGGAAATAAAATGGGAGCCCAGTTCTAGGCAGTGCCTGGACCTCAGAGGCTAGCGCAGTGCCCAGGGCTCCTGGTCCTTCAGGAGAGCGAGTGTGGTGCGGGACACACCGCAGAGTGGGACAGACGAAATCATACGTGCAACAGCCGCAGTGTAGACCGAGGAACGAACGATTCCTAGATTGATATTTACCTTTTCCCTCCTCATCTTTATCTCTTTTCTTTTTGTTATTTTCCTTAACATTTGGGATATTTTGGTCTTCTTCTTTTACTTTGTACATCCTTGTGGTCGTATTCTATGAACAATTGTGTTTTCTGCGCGTTTTATTTAACAAGCATTTTTTTTTTTTTTTTTTTTTTTTTTTTTTAATTTTTTTTTTTTTTATTTTTTTGCGGTATGCGGGCCTCTCACTTCTGTGGCCTCTCCCGCTGCGGAGCACAGGCTCCGGACACGCAGGCCCAGCGGCCATGGCTCACGGGCCCAGACACTCCGCGGCATGTGGGATCTTCCCGGACCGGGGCACGAACTCGCGTCCCCTGCATCGGCAGGCGGACTCCCAACCACTGCGCCACCAGGGAAGCCCTAACAAGCATTTTTCACATTGTTAAAATCTTTTCTCTGAATGACTACAGTATAGACAGTCATTCTAATGACAAAGACAAATTCTAATCAGAATTTGTTTACCCATTATTGGACATTCAAAACGTTTTACTTGAGGGCTCTAAAAATATGGCCGTGATGACTATTTTTGAACAGAAAGCTTTGGCCATATTTATTGTTATGTACATAGGCTACATTTCCTAAAGAGGAATTGCTCAACAGAGAAACAATGAACACTTGAAGATTTTTTATTTTTATACAAAGGACCAAAATAAAGAAACCTTGAGTCAGGCCAGCTAGTGCCCCTGCCCCCCCATCCCACCAGGCAAGTTGTTGTGGCAGAGCCTCAGCCGCCGTCTTCCCCACCTCATCCCCAGCCAGGGTGTGGGGATTAAGCACAGTCATTCGTGTACGTGCCAGCACACTGCCAACTCCTTTTATTTTGGTTTTTGCTCTTCAGAACATGTTTCCGCGAAGATCCTTGTACGTGTTTTTGCTTGTGTTTCTGGGAGTGAGGGTGCTGGGCCATAGGGGAGCAGTAGTTTTGTACTTGAAATGTTCCATTTGATCTGGGTGGTGGTTCCAAGGGTGTTTGCTTTATAACTTTTCCCACTGGACACTCACGTTTTATATACTCACGTGTAAGTATCTGACAATAAAAGTTTTAAAGGATAACACATACTCCAAAAATTACAAAATATTTTTATATAAAGTGTACCTCCCTCCCCACATGGTAACCTGGCCACTGCCGCTGCCACGGTTGCAGACTCCATCTTGTGGCCTCACTCCTCAGCCTTGTGGCTCTCTGTTCAAGGGCAGGGCCAGGCCTCTGATTGGTGCAGCCTGGGCAAGGAGCTTCCAGTAAGATTCCTAAGGTGGGGAGGTCCCCAAACACGGGAAGGAGGTTGTGACACTGGGCAGCCCGACAGTGTGACAGCTGGGTTAACAACAGGAGCTGAAAGACCCGGCAGGGCAGAATGCAGGACTGGACTGGTCAGGTAGCCATCATCATTGGCTGTTCCGGCATACAGATTCTAACTGTCCCTCTTGATCCCAGAGCCCCGACACCCGACACAGGTGTCCAGCTAGCCGAGCCCACGTTCTGAAAGGGGCAGAGAAAGGAAGAACAGCCCCCTTTCTGATTCCGTGGTGGGAAGTGCCTTGGGTCATTTATTCTGTGGGCTTACTTTTTTATTGGGTTCTTTTATTGGGTTAGTCCTTTCCATGTTGTCCTGTGGGAAGGTTCTATATTGTGATCATTAACCTTTGTTTACGTATAACACTACTGCCATTTTTCTTTTTTCTTTTCTTTTTTTTTTTTTTTTGCCGTGATGCTTGTGGGATCTTAGTTCCCCGACTGGGGGTCGAACCTGGGCCCCTGCAGTGCAAGCGCTGAGTCCTAACCACTGGACCACCAGGGATGTCTTTTTTTTTTTTTTTTCCTTGCGGTACGCGGGCCTCTCACTGCCACGACCTCTCCCGTTGCGGAGCACAGGCTCCGGACGCGCAGGCTCAGCGGCCATGGCTCACAGGCCCAGCCACTCCGCGGCATGTGGGATCCTCCCAGACCAGGGCACGAACCCGCGTCCCCTGCATCGGCAGGCGGACCCCCAGCCACTGCGCCACCAGGGAAGCTCAGAAGTCCCTATTTTTATAGAGTGCTATGGAGAAGTGCTTCCCAAGTAGGTCTGGAGGCAAGCACTGACAAATCTCCTGGACAGCTACTTCAGATTAAATTCGCTGGGTCCTCCTGATTCTAACAGGACTCTCCGCCTCCTCTCCAGGAAAAATGCCTTGGTGTAGAGGGAGAAAGAAGCATGGGCTTTGGGGTGTAACTTTTATAAAGAGGACACATTTGATGAGCCTAGGGGTGTTTCCAGCATCTCCACCCCACTCCTCATGGTTTCTGGGCGTCTGTGAGGCAGAATCAGCAGGGTGGGCACAGGGACAGAAAAAGAGCAGGGGAGGGCGGGAGAGATTTTAAAAGACAGGGGCCTCTGGGCCAGTGGAGTTGGAGGGAGTTGGATTGGAGGCCAGAGAGGGGAGGGGTAAAGAGAATAAGAGGCTGCTCTTGCCCAGGCAGGAAGGGATGGAAGGGAGCAGCGTGGTGACAATAGGAAATGTGGCTTCAAGTAACACGGGGCTGGAAGCTAGAAGACAATGGAGCCAGGCCTTTGAGACTGAGGGGGAAAGATTTCCATTTAGAATTCCATACATGGGACTTCCCTGGTGGTCCAGTGGTTGAGAATCTGCCTTCCAATGCAGGGGACACAGGTTCAATCCCTCGTCGGGGAACTAAGATCCCACATGCCACGGGGCAACTAAGCCCACGCACCACAACTGCTCAGCCCACATGCTCTGGAGCCCGCGCACCACAACCAAAGATCCCGCATGCCACAAGAAAGACCCGATGCAGCCATAAATAAGTAAATAAATATTAGAATTCCACACCCAGCCAAACTGTCAATCGTGGGCAAAGCCTGAACCAAGACATTTGCAGACACTTCACATCTGTTCCCAGGAAGCCCCCAGAGCACCCATTTTTCAAAAATGAAAGAAATTAATGAAGGGAAAGGGAGACCTGGGATCCAAGCAACGGGGAGCTCAACACAAAGGAGAAGCGATAAAGAATCAAAATTTCCAGAAATACGAGCACAGACATTCACATATTCAAGGCTTATAAGCATGTGCTTTAGAGACGAGGAGGTAAATGCTGGAAGAGATGGTTAAGAGTTGAACCTGGTTGTCCATGGGAGCAAGAATCTGGAGGAGGTGGGACATGGGACTGCCAGTTTTTGTTATAAGCCTCATTAAATTGTTTAGTTTTTAGATACTCTAAATATAGTACTTTGAAATAAACACAAGTGTTTTAAAGCATGTCAATAGCATAAAGAAGAAGTGCTACTGTGGGACATGGCTTGGATCCCATTTCCATTTTTTTTGAGAGATGCAAGCAAAGCTAGGCGTGGCTTGCTAAGTACTATCATTTGCTCAACTGCTTTTGCTTGTTTGTTTTTGTTTCTGTTTGACTTTTTGTTATTGGGTTTTTTTGGTAAGCAGTACTGCAGCCAGACAAGGTCATTTATGATATGAGGTTTAGGATTACTTTCAGGTTGCACCTTCTGGGCTTAAATTCCACCTCCTCCACAGGACTAGTTATGTGACCTCTGGCAAGATATGTAACCTATTGGAATTCTATTTCCCCCCCTTCATGACAGTCCTGGCAAGGGCAGAGTGAGATGCAGGCGTGAGCAGAGCGTCAGTTACCCTTTCCCCTTAAGAGCCAATTCATTTCAAGAATAATGAATATATTGGGCAACTTAAAGCTACCGTAGGGCTTCCCTGGTGGTGCAGTGGTTGAGAGTCCGCCTGCCGATTCAGGGGACGTGGGTTCGTGCCCCGGTCGGGGAGGATCCCACATGCCACGGAGCGGCTGGGCCTGTGAGCCGTGGCCGCTGAGCCTGCGCGTCCAGCGCCTGTGCTCTGCAACCGGAGAGGCCACAACAGTGAGAGGCCCGCGTACCGCAAAAAAAAAAAAAAAAAAAAAAAAAAAAGGGGCCTCCCTGGTGGCGCAGTGGTTGAGAGTCCGCCTGCCGATGCAGGGGATACGGGTTCGTGCCCCGGTCTGGGAGGATCCCATATGCCGCGGAGCGGCTGGGCCCGTGAGCCATGGCCTCTGGGCCTGCGCGTCCGGAGCCTGTGCTCCGCAACGGGAGAGGCCACAACAGTGAGAGGCCCGCATACCGCAAAAAGAGAAGAAAAAAAAAAAAAAAAAAAAAAAAAGCCACCGTAATAGAAATGAAGTATCAAAATGCAGCCACCCTGGCAAATCACATCTCCAGGCTTTCCTGAGGGACCACATCTTCCTGAACAGGCTGTGGGATGGGGAGCAGAGGGCTGGCTGGGACTCATCCCTGAGCACCCCCAAACCTGAGTGGCACCCTTCTTTCCCCTCCAGAACCAGGCGGGTCTGTGGTCTCAGCAAGCCCAGGCCTCCTGGCTGCCAAGCTGCAGAGCAGGGTGGCGCTGATGCCTGAGCCTCTGAACCGTTGCTGGGTCTTAGCAAACAAGGGACCGTCAAGATCAAGTGCTTCTTGTGGAAACCAACTTATGGAACTCATTACACGCCTTCCTGCCAAACTAGGCACACCCAGCCTGGTTCCCTCTGCTGCTCTGCCCAGAAGATCTTTTCCCACCCTAGTTTCTGCATGCCTGAGCCCTAGCAGTCTGTGAAAGCCCAACTCAAATGCTACTTCCTCCATGCAGGCCTCCATGGTTTCCTGCCCTCCCCCCACTTCCCACAAATCCCCCAGGAGTGGATCCCACCTCTGTTAATAAGTACTAGATCTTAGTTTTCTTCTCTCTTTCCAGGAGGCTCTGCATAGCATTTTTCTAAATTAAGACTTTTTTTTTTTTTTTTTGGCTGTGCTGCAGGATCTTACCACCCCAACCAAGGATTGAACCCAGGCCATGGCAATGAAACAGCCAAGTCCTAACCACTGGACTGCCAGGGAATTCTCCCTAAATTAGACATTTTTAACCCAGGGTCTTAGGGGGGACATTCTCTTTATTTTCACTGTCCTCTAACGGAAACTTAGCATTTCTATTACAAATGGAGAAAACACACTGCAGTGATATTAGCAACAGCTGTGACATCACCAATAGAAATTACAGATTTTTTTCAAAAAAGACCTAGAGACAAATTACAATGAAAATACGATGATCCAAAACTGCAACAAAAGCAGTTCTAGGAGGGAACTTTATAGCAATACAAGCCTACCTCAAGAAACAAGAAACAAGAGAAATCTCAAATAAACAATCTAAACTTACACATAAAGGAACTAGAGAAAGAAGAACAAACAAAACCCAAAGTTAGCAGAAGGAAAGAAATCATAAAGATCAGAGCAGAAATAAATGAAATAGAAACAAAGAAAACAATAACAAAGATCAATAAACCTAAAAGCTGGTTCTTTGAGAAGATAAACAAAATTGATAAACCATTAGCCAGACTCATCAAGAAAAAGAGGGAGGGGACTCAAATCAATAAAATTAGAAATGAAATTAGAAATGAAAAAGGAGAAGTTACAATAGACACCGCAGAAATACAAAGCATCATAAGAGACTACTACAAGCAACTCTATGCCAATAAAATGGACAACCTGGAAGAAATGGACAAATTCTTAGAAAGGTATAACCTTCCAAGACTGAACCGGGAAGAAACAGAAAATATGAACAGACCGATCACAAGTAATGAAATTGAAACTGTGATTAAAAATCTTCCAACAAACAAAAGTCCAGGACCAGATGGCTTCACAGGTGAATTCTATCAAACATTTGGAGAAGAGCTAACACCCATCCTTCTCAAACTCTTCCAAAAAATTGCAGAGGAAGGTACACTCCCAAACTCATTCTATGAGGCCACCATCACCCTGATACCAAAACCAGACAAAGATACTACAAAAAAAGAAAATTACGGGCTTCCCTGGTGGCGCAGTGGTTGAGAGTCCGCCTGCCGATGCAGGGGACACGGGTTTGTGCCCTGGTCCGGGAAGATCCCACATGCTGCGGAGCGGCTGGGCCCGTGAGCCATGGCCACTGAGCCTGCACGTCCAGAGCCTGTGCTCCGCAACAGGAGAGGCCACAACAGTGAGAGGCCTGCGTACCGCAAAAAGAAAAAAAAAAAAGAAAATTACAGACCAATATCATTGATGAATATAGATGCAAAAATCCTCAACAAAATACTAGCAAACAGAATCCAACAACACATTAAAAGGATCATACACTATGATAAAGTGGGATTTATCCCAGGAATGCAAGGATTCTTCAATATATGCAAATCAATCAATGTGGTACACCATATTAACAAATTGAAGAAAAACCATATGATCATCTCAATAGATGCAGAAAAAAGCTTTTGACAAAATTCAACACCCATTTATGATAAAAACTCTCCAGAAAGTGGGCATAGAGGGAACCTACCTCAACATAATAAAGGCCATATACGACAAACACACAGCAAACATCATTCTCAATGGTGAAAAACTGAAAGCATTTCCTCTCAGATCAGGAACAAGACAAGGATGTCCACTCTCACCACTATTATTCAACATAGTTTTGGAAATCCTAGCCACAGCAATCAGAGAAGAAAAAGAAATAAAAGGAATACAAATTGGAAAAGAAAATGTAAAACAGTCACTGTTTGCAGATAGATGACATGATACTATACATAGAGAATCCTAAAAATGCCACCAGAAAACTACTAGAGCTAATCAATGAATTTGGTAAAGTTTCAGTATACAGAATTAATGCACAGAAATCTCTTGCATTCCTATACACTAATGATGAAAAATCTGAAAGAGAAATTAAGGAAACACTCCCATTTACCATTATAACAAAAAGAATAAAATACCTAGGAATAAACCTACCTAGGGAGACAAAAGACCTGTATGCAGAAAACTATAAGACACTGATGAAAGAAACTAAAGATGATACCAACAGATGGAGAGATATACCATGCTCTTGGATTGGAAGAATCAATATTGTGAAAATGACTATACTACCCAAAGCAATCTACAGATTCAATGCAATCCTTATCAAATTACTAATGGCATTTTTTATGGAACTAGAACAAAAAATCTTAGAATTTGTATGGAGACACAAAAGACCCCGAATAGCAAAAGCAGTCTTGAGGGAAAAAAACGGAGGTGGAGGAATCAGACTCCCTGACTTCAGACTATACTACAAAGCTACAGTAATCAAGACAATATGGTACTGGCACAAAAACAGAAATATAGATCAATGGAACAGGATAGAAAGCCCAGAGATAAACCCACACACCTATGGTCAACTAATCTATGACAAAGGAGGCAAGGATTTACAATGGAGAAAAGACAGTCTCTTCAATACATGGTGCTGGGAAAACTGGACAGGTACATGTAAAAGAATGAAATTAGAACACTCCCTAACACCATACACAAAAATAAACTCAAAATGGATTCAAGACCTAAATATAAGACCAGACACTATAAAACTCTTAGAGGAAAACATAGGAAGAACACTCTTTGATATAAATCACAGCAAGATCTTTTTTGATCCACCTCCTAGAGTAATGGAAATAAAAACAAAAATAAACAAATGGGACCTAATGAAACTTAAAAGCTTTTGCACAGTAAAGGAAACCATAAACAAGATGAAAAGACAACCCTCAGAATGGGAGAAAATATTTGCAAACGAATCAACGGACAAAGGATTAATCTCCAAAATATATAAACAGCTCATGCAGCTCAATATTAAAGAAACAAACAACCCAATCCAAAAATGGGCAGAAGACCTAAATAGACATTTCTCCAAAGAAGACATACAGATGGCCAAGAAGCACCTGAAAAGCTGCTCAACATCACTAATTATCAGAGAAGTGCCAATCAAAACTGCAATGAGGTATCACCTCACACCAGTTAGAATGGGTATCATCAGAAAATCTACAAACAACAAATGTTGGAGAGGGTGTGGAGAAAAGGGAACCCTCTTGCACTGTTGGTGGTAATGTAAATTGATACAGCCACTATGGAGGTTCCTTAAAAAACTAAAAATAGAATTACCATATGATCCAGCAATCCCACTACTGGGCATATACCCTGAGAAAACCATAATTCAAAAAGAGACATGTACCAAAATGTTCATTGCAGCTCTATTCACAATAGCCCGGAGCTGGAAACAACCTAAGTGTCCATCATCGGATGAATGGATAAAGAAGATGTGGCACATATATACAATGGAATATTACTCAGCCATAAAAAGAAACGAAACTGAGCTATTTGTAATGAGGTGGATAGACCTAGAGTCTGTCATACAGAGTGAAGTTAGTCAGAAAGAGAAAGACAAATACCGTATGCTAACACATATATACGGAATTTTAAAAAAAAATGTCATGAAGAACCTAGGGGCAAAACGGGAATGAAGACGCAGACCTACTTGAGAATGGACTTGAGGATATGGGGAGGGGGAAGGGTGGGCTGTGACAAGGCGAAAGAGAGGCATGGACGTGTATACACTACCAAACGTAAGGTAGATAGATAGTGGGAAGCAGCCGCAGAGCACAGGGAGATCAGCTCGGTGCTTTGTGACCGCCTGGAGGGGTGGGATGGGGAGGGTGGGAGGGAGGGAGATGCATGAGGGAAGGGATGTGGGAACAGATGTATATGTATGACTGATTCACTTTGTTATAAAGCAGAAACTAATTTAAAAAATAAATAAATAAACTTAAAAAAAAATGGATAACCAGTGGACCTACTATATAGCACAGGGGACTCTGCTCAATGTTATGTGGCAGCCTGGATGGGAGGGGAGTTTGGGGGAGAATGGGTACATGCATATGTATAGCCGAGTCCCTTTGCTGTGCATCTGAAACTATCACAACATTGTTAATCGGCTATACTCCAATATAAAATAAAAAGTAAAAAAAAAAAAAAAAAAAAAGACACGTGCACCCCAATGTTCATTGCAGCACTATTTACAATAGCCAGGTCATGGAAGCAACCTAAATGCCCATCGACAGAAGAATGGATAAAGAAGATGTGGACATATATACAATGGAATATTACTCAGCCATAAAAAGGAACGAAATTGAGTCATTTGTTGAGACGTGGGTGGATCTAGAGACTGTCATACAGAGTGAAGTAAGTCAGAAAGAGAAAAACAAATATCATATATTAATGCATGTATGTGGAACCTAGGAAAATGATACAGATGAACCAGTTTGCAGGGCAGAAATTGAGACACAGATGTAAAGAACAAACGTATGGACACCAAGGCGGGAAGTGGCAGGGGGGGTGATGGTGGTGGGATGAACTGGGAGATTGGATTGACATGTATACACTAATATGTGTAAAATACATAACTAATAAGAACCTTCTGTATAAAAACTAAATAAAATAAAATTCAAAAAAAAAGTTACAGATTTTTCATAGCACATTACAGAGGTGGCAGAGAACTTGAAATATGTTTACATTCATCACTATTTCAAAAATACAGTAATTCTTAGGCCTCCATCAGATCTTGTTATTTGTTCTTGTGTTAAAGAAACACATATATTACTTTATCACAAATTTCTTTATAGTTTGAACCTGTATTTCAATGTAATTGGATGCCATGGAATCTTCTGCATTTTATTTTGTGCATTTAAAAGCATTATTCTGGAAAG
Organism: Mesoplodon bidens; assembly: GCF_964165515.1. NCBI lineage: Eukaryota > Metazoa > Chordata > Mammalia > Artiodactyla > Ziphiidae > Mesoplodon > Mesoplodon bidens. Next base: position 39,425,573 of record NC_138179.1, on the reverse strand, counting down.
GCTTCTGAGACTACACCAGGCTTCAAGAGGGCCCCCGGCAGAGCAAGAAAGGCTAATCCCCACCTCTAGGTGGATCAATCCTCTCCACCACTTTATTCCTTCCACTTTGGCCTCTCATCAGCAGGAAGTCTGCAGGCCTGGGGGTAGGAAGCATTGCCCCAATTATTTTACTTTTTTTTTTTTAATGAACTTTTAACTTTAGAATAGTTACAAAGTTACAGAAAAGTTACAAAGATCATTCAGAAATCCCATATACCTCCCTCCCAATTTCCCCTTCTGTTCACATCGTGAATATGGTACATTTGTCACATTGAAAGAGCCAATATTGATACATTCTTATTAACTATATTCCACAATTTATTCAAATTGCCTTAGTCTCCCCCTAACATCCTTTTTCTCTCTCAGGTACACGTCCAGAATACACGTTACATTTAGTTATCATGTCTCCTTGGGCTTCTCTTGGCTGTGACAATTTTTCAGACTTTCCCTGCTTTTGTTTGATGACCTTGACAGTTTCAAGGGGTTCTGGTAAGGTCCTGTGTAGTCTGTGTCTTATTGGGATTTGTCTAAAGTTTTAATCATAATTAGAGTGGGATTATGGGCTTTTGGGTAGGAAGACCACATCCTATCCAGGGTACTTACTGCCGACATGACATAACTGTTGATGTTGACCTTGATGTGGTTTTCATCAGGTTTCTCCATTGTAAAGTTACTCTTTTGCTCCCTTTTGGAAGAAAGTCACTATGCACCGTCTACACTTAAGGAGTGGGAAGCCATTCTCCACCTTGGATATTTACCAAAACTGTTTGGAATTCCTCTGAATGGGAAATTTGTCTATTCTCCCTCATTTATTTATTTATCCAGTCATTTATTTACACCAGCATGAACTCATGGATGTTGGTTTATTTTATACTTTGGGTTACAACCCAATGCTACTTTTGTTATTTTGTTGCCATTCTATTTTTTTAAATTTAACATTATCGAGGTATAGTTTACATATAATAAAATGCACCATTTTGAGTGCATAGTTGAAGGAGTCTCAGCAAATGCCTCCACTTGGGGAACCCACATCCCTAGCCCCAGGCACACCACATGAGTGTCCCCAGGACGATGGACCTGGAGGATGACATCAACTTCCCATTTCAAGTTTAGCGAAGCCCAAGTTTCCCACCCGGGTTAAACAGGGGCAAAAACATGCTCATATCAGCAGTTATTCCCTGCACACACACACCCCCCCCCCCCCGCCTTCAGCAGCTCAGCAACTTTGCTTAAAGGTGCTGCGGAGCGGTCTGGAGCGCAAAGGTGCCTGCGGAACACAGTGGGGTCACCCAGTCCCTCCGGAGCCCCTGGCTGGCAATGGGGTGGGGGAGTTTATGGGGGGTCATGGAGGAGTGAACTCCTTCCCTGCTTTCAGCGTGTTCTCCGCACTGCCTTCTCTGCTCTCTGCCCTCTCTCTCTCACAGCCCTTTCGTCCAGGAGCCCTTAAGGGTCAGACGGAGCCCAGAGGCCACCCCGCCCTGTCCGGGCTGGGGCTGGGTGTCAGAGCCGGCGGGCGGGCCTGTGGCGCTGGGGGGCGGTCCGAGCCGGGGGGCGGGCGGGGTCGGATCCTAGGCCTCGGTCCCAGGGGCGGCGCCGCATCACGAACAGTCCGGGTCCCTCCCAGACGGGAGCAGCACAGGCGGTGCCCCGCGACCGAGGAGCCATGGACGGCAGCGGCCCCTTCAGCTGCCCCATCTGCCTGGAGCCGCTCCGGGAGCCAGTGACGCTGCCCTGCGGCCACAACTTCTGCCTCGCCTGCCTGGGCGCGCTCTGGCCGCACCGCGGCGCGGGTGGCGCCGGCGGGCCGGGAGGCACGGCCCGCTGCCCGCTGTGCCAGGAGCCCTTCCCCGACGGCCTGCAGCTCCGCAAGAACCACACGCTGTCCGAGCTGCTGCAGCTCCGCCAGGGCTCGGGCCCGGGGCCCGGCCCCGGCCCGGCCCGGGCCCCCGAGCCGGTGGCGCCCAGTGCGCCGCCCAGCGCCCCGGAGCCGTCGGCTCCCTGCGTGCCGGAGCCGTGGCCGGCGGGCGAAGAGCCGGTGCGCTGCGACGCGTGCCCCGAGGGCGCCGCCCTACCCGCCGCGCTCTCCTGCCTCTCCTGCTTCGCCTCCTTCTGCCCCGCGCACCTAGGCCCGCACGAGCGCAGCCCCGCGCTGCGCGGACACCGCCTGGTGCCGCCGCTGCGCCGGCTGGAGGAGAGCCTGTGCCCGCGCCACCTGCGGCCGCTCGAGCGCTACTGCCGCGCGGAGCGAGTGTGCCTGTGTGAGGCCTGTGCCGCCCAGGAGCACCGGGGCCACGAGCTCGTGCCGCTGGAGCAGGAGCGCGCGCTTCAGGAGGTGGGGCGCGGCGGGCGGGCGGGCGGGCGATGGGCCTCGCGTGGCGGCCGAGGGCCGGGGACCCCTCACCCCATCCTTAATTCCCTCCTCTAACCTGAGGATTTTTGCGGTCCCTTCCAGCCCTGACGGTCTCCGCTCGCTGTGGGACATTCCGCTCGGGACGAGAATGGGGGTTGGAGGGACCCAGTGAGAACTCGAAAAAGATGGGCGGGCTGGGGGCCTGAGGCTGGAGCGGGGCCCTTGGGGGTTTAAGCAACCGGGAGCCGGGTTAGGCCCACGTGGTCCCAGGCGGCTGATTGCCGCCGGGCAACTGCTGCGTCGGCCGAGCTCCTGCATATCCCCGCTCAGGTTTGCCTGGGGTGAGGGTTTGGATGGGTGTGGCAGGTGAAAGGAGTGCTGCAGAGGGTGGGCCGAGCACACAGACCGCTCTGTCCAGCTGTTCCGGGGGCCCGTGGTGGGAGCATGTGCGCGCTGCCTGGCCGGTTACCTCCGCCCCCAGTTTCCTTTGGCCCCCAGCCCGGTCTTGGCGCCTCTGCCTTGGGATTTTCCGTCTCTCCTGCCTGGAGTGGTGACTCATAAGACCCAGGGGATTTGCCCGGAATCCCTATTTTTCAGTCCTGGGCTGGGGGCACAGACTCTTTGGGGACAGTGATCCCCGGGACAGCTGAATGCCATCTTGTGCAGGGCCCCCTCCTCACTCTCTTTCTCTGCCTCTTCCCCACTGAAGGAAGTTCTCAAATGAATGTGAGCAACACTGAGGACCATAGATGGCCCTCTACTTGCTCACCAGTCAAAGAGGGGAGGCAGACAACCTACAGCTGGCCAGACTGCCCTCTCCCTGGGCATTCGGGAATGGCACCAGCCTGGGCTTGAGGCACCTCTGGCATATCATGGCCACTCTCAGTCCCACCTATACCCAGATACCACTCCCTCCCAGGTCACCCCTCTCCTCCCCCCTTCGTGAGGCCTGGGACCCCAGTGCAGGGTTGTGACCTCTGCCAGACCCCGTACTCAAGGGTGTCGTTCACAGGCCGAGCAGCCCAAAGTCCTGAGCGCTGTGGAGGACCGCATGGACGAGCTGGGCGCGGGCATCGCACAGTCCCGGCGCACGGTGGCCCTCATCAAGGTCCGATCCCGTCCTAACCCCCGCCCCCGTTCACTCCTGCAGTAGCCTCCTGGCAGTGTGAGCTTTCAGCATGGTACCGTGCACTCTAAAGAAGCCCACGCTCAAGGCATTGCCCGGCTCCAGTGAGCACACGTGTCTCCCCTGACCTGACATAGATCCAGGGCAGCTGGGGCTGGTGCTTCTGTCCCCCCGAGAGGACAGGGTGGGAAAGTGGGGTCTGGGAAGTGATGTTCTTTGCCCTCATCACCGCCACCTCTGTCCTCCTGTGCAGAGTGCAGCCGTGGCAGAGCGGGAAAGGGTGAGCCGGCTGTTTGCCGAGGCTGAGGCCGTCCTGCAGGGGTTTCAGGCAGAGGTGCTGGCCTTCATCGACGAGGGGGAGGCGACCATGCTGGGCCGCTCCCAGGGCGACCTGCGACGGCAGGAGGGACAACGAAGCCGGCTCAGCCGGGCCCGCCGCAACCTCAGTCAGGTCCCTGAAGCCGACTCGGTCAGCTTCCTGCAGGTGAGGGCAGCTCTGCAGGCCAGAGAGGACACGGAAGGGGGTAGGCGGGAGGTGGAGGGAGAAGGCGACGCGTGCCTGGGCTTCAGGGCTGTGCCAGCCCCCTGGCGGCGCCGTCTCACCCCAGCCAGGAGGAGCTGTGGCCAGCAGGGCCTTAATGGGCATTTGTCTGGCACAGGAGCTCCTGGAGCTCAGGCTGGCCCTGGAGGAGGGGTGCGGCCCTGGGCCCGGGCCCCCAAGGGAGCTCAGCTTCACCAAGTCATCCCAGGCCATGCAGGTGGTACGAGACGGCCTGGCTTCGGCCTGCACCAGCCAGTGGGAGCAGCTGCAGGGGCTGGACGGCGATGAGGACGGGCTGCAGAAGCCAGGCGCGGAAGGTGGGTGTCCCCCGCCAGTGACTCATCCTTCCCCAGACTCCCCACACGGGCCACCAGGCCTGGTGCCCGTTCAGGAGTGGAGAATGGAAACTGCCAGGCTCAGGGTGGGACCCAAAATCCTGCCAATGGCTGTAGCCACCACCCTGTAAGCACGAGTCAGCCCCTTTGGCCACAGCCCAGGGGGCAGAGCAGGCCTCCCCTAGACCACCCCCTAGCTTCAGAAGGGCTGAGGCCCAGGGAGGAAGTGGAGCGAGGGCAGAGCCCAAGGACCAGGCCTGTGTGTGAACACAGTGTACCATATTTGGGCATGTGCCTGTCCCCAGGTGGCCTGGAGTGCTGGGAGGAATGGGGAGGAGGGGAAGTTCAGTCATAGGTTTGGGGGTGTGTGTCACCTTGCACAGCGGCCCAGCCACGGGCAGCCGGGGAGACCCCCTCTGCACTGTCTCCTCTTCTGCAGCAGATGCTGAGTCCCAGGACCCCGAAAGCACCAACAGCCTGGAGAGTGAGGCTCCCAGGGATTACTTCCTCAAGTGTAAGTCGACATCTGGGCTTGCCCCGCTGCTCATACGGGGCCCTCCCAAGGCTGCTAGGCTGGGCCCTGGCGCATGAGGGCTTGGATTCCTGTCCCTCATTCATGTGGTGAACTAGGTCAGCTCATGGGGTGCTGCCCAGGGTGGCCTGCTTGCAGAGGGCCAGTTGCAGAGGAGGGGAGAGGCTATGTTTGGGGAGGTGGGCCCCTAGGGGAGGGGCTGTCCCACCTGACCTTGGACCTGAGCCCTGCATCTCTCTCTGTTCCGTGGGAGCAGTTGCCTACATCGTGGACCTGGACAGCGACACGGCAGACAAGTTCCTGCAGCTGTTTGGAACCAAGGGTGTGAAGAGGGTGCTGTGTCCCATCAACTACCCCGAGTCGCCCACCCGCTTCACCCACTGTGAACAGGTGCTGGGCGAGGGCGCCCTGGACCGGGGCACCTACTACTGGGAGGTGGAGATCATTGAGGGCTGGGTCAGCGTGGGAGTCATGGCCGAAGACTTCTCCCCACAAGAGCCCTACGACCGGGGCCGGCTTGGACGCAATGCTCACTCCTGCTGCCTGCAGTGGAACGGACGCAGCTTCTCCGTCTGGTTCCACGGGCTGGAGGTGCTCCTGCCCCACCCCTTCTCGCCCACCGTCGGGATCTGCCTGGAATATGCTGACCGAGCCCTGGCCTTCTACGCCGTGCGGGATGGCAAGATGAGCCTTCTGCGGAGGCTGAAGTCCTCCCGGGCCCGCCGGAGTGGCACCCCAGCCTCCCCGGTTGACCCCTTCCAGAGCCGCCTGGACAGCCACTTTGCGGGGCTCTTCACACACAGGCTCAAGCCCGCCTTCTTCCTGGAGAGCGTGGATGCCCATCTGCAGATCGGGCCCCTCAAGAAGTCCTGCATATCCGTGCTGAAGAGGAGGTGATGCAGGGGGCACGGGGCCTCCTCCCGCTGTTGTCCCAGCTTCTGGGAAGCTTGCTTCTCTGCAACCCTGCTTTGCCCCAGGGAAGACACCAGCCTTGGAGTCCCACACATTCCCCAGGCTTCTCATTTCTAGAGGCCTCCACCTTCCATATACAAGGCCTTCCACCTCTCAGGGAGGAGGCTCCCCAGACCCTGTCCCCCTGCAGGCCTTGTTTCTGGGAGAAGGCATTGCAGCTTGGACAGATCCAGGGTTACCCCGACCCCTCCTCTCCCAGGTTCTTGGGACAGTGCCTGGCACATAGTAGGTGCTCAATAAACATTTGTCGAATGAATGACTCCCTTTTCTACCCTTCTCTCCACCTACCAAGAATTCCCAATACTTCTCATCTTTCAAGAGCAGGTCTTGAAAGGCAGGACAAGGGAACAAGCCCCTAGTCCCAGATTCCTATTGGGAGGGAGAACCCTGGCCCAGGAAGAGGAGGCTGAAATGGGGTGCCTACCCTTTGGGGCACACCTGCTCCCTGGTGCTAGACAGGAAGAGGTAGAGGTGGCTTCTCCCGGAGGGGTCCAGCCCCACAGTCATTCTGGCTGTCCGAGTGTTTGCTTTGGACAGCCTGGTTCCCATCCGCTATTTTCATCCATGATGCCACAGCCTAGTTCTGGACCTGCCTAATGGTGTTTGTGCCCAGGATTAAATACAGACATCACACCCCCCAAGAGCGGGGCATGACTCCTAGGCATGGGCAAGAAAGTTTGAGGCCTAGAGCTTCTTTCATACACATACCTTCTCAGCCCATGAGAGATGTGGTTGAACCGACCCCCGGGTGCGCCTGGAGAGGAGAACGTCTACGCTAAAATGACCTGTGTCCTCCTTTGGAAGCTGCCTCCCATCTCCGCACCAGCTGTGCGGCTGGAACGGTGCTTCGCCTCCACGCGGGGAGACCCTGGGCCCTGGGTCCCAGCAGAACCTCCATCTCTCTCCCAAGAAGGCCCAGTACCCCTGCTGCTCCAGAACCCCCATCCTAGCTTGGGATGCCCGCATTCTGCTTTCAAGGGGAAGGCTTGCCCCCTGAGGCTACGAGGTGAGTGTGTTCCCAGACCAGCCCCCTCCTCCTGGGGTTGTCTGTGACTCAGGTGCACGCCAGGGAGGGCCATGCCTGGAGAGCAGAGGCAGGCAAAGAGCCCAAGGTCGGGTGGGACAATGGGTGAGTTATGCAGCCAGACAGCAAGGCCATACAAGTCCCAGCTAAAAATAGCCCCTCCCACAGAGCCTGCTGGTGCCCCAGAAGCCAGGATGTTGTTTTTCCGGGCGGGGCCTGCTGGCTCCTGGGGCTCTGTGTTTTCAACACGGTTTCCTTGACAGCCAAGGGCCCCAACTCCCTGGGCCTGGGGCGGATGGGGGAGGCTGCTCCTGTCGCTGTCACAACGTGGACCAATGGGAGCCTCCCACCTTTCCCAGAGCCCCTCCCACCCCCACCCCCACCCCCACCCCCTACCCTGGCACGCCCCACCCCACACACTCCCCTTACAGAGAACCCTCGGGTGCAGGTTCCTGGCATGTCACGGAACGTGAGTTAGTTAGATGGACATGGCCCCTGCACAGGACTGGCGCTTCCTGGTTGGAATTCGGGCCTGACTAGTCAAGTCTGCAGCCACAAAGTCCCTGCCAACTTGCAGAGTGACTGCCAGCTTCCAAAGACTCATGGAACCTTGTGCATCTTTTTTTTTTTTTTTTTTGGCTGCGTTGGGTCTTCGTTGCTTCACTCGGGCTTTCTCTAGTTGGGGCGAGCGGGGGCTCCTCTTCCTTGCAGTGTGCGGGCTTCTCGTTGCGGTGGCTGCGGAGCACAAGAGGCACGTGGGCTGCAGTAGTTGTGGCACGTGGGCTCAGTAGTTGTGGCTCACAGGCTCTAGAACTCAGGCTCAGTAATTGTGGTACACGGGCTTAGTTGCTCTGAGGCATGTGGGATCTTTCCAGACCAGGGCTCGAACCTGTGTCCCCTGCATTGGCAGGCGGATCCTTAACCACTGCGCCACCAGGGAAGTCCCGAACTTTGTGCATCCTAGTTTCACTTCCCAGTGTTAACAGATTTACAGCTCAAAGCAAGGGACTGGCTCACCCAGGGCTGCACAGCTCACAAGGAGCTGGCTGAGCCCGCCCCCAGGTTTCAGTGTTATCCCCAGAATGGAGTGTTAGCTGCAACCCTGCACTTCCTCTGTGACTCTAGGAAAATACTAGAGCCGGAGAGATGGGGTGTATGTGAGAGTCTGTGTGTTTTCGGGTGTATCTCTTTGCCTATGTGTGTGTTTGTGTGTCTATGTGTATCTATGTTATGTGTCTCTGTGCCTCTGTGTGTGTGTCTGTGCTTGTATGTTGCGTGTGCATTAGCGTATAGGTCTTCATGTCTGCCTGGGTGTATGTCTGTGTATTTATGTGTGTGGATCCAGCCCAGTGACTTTTCAAACATGCTCTGAGGACACCTGGAGTTCTGAGGAGGTATAACGAGGCTGGAGGGGTGGGAGGGGAAACCAGGGGTCGAGCCTCTCACTGTCCCCTAACAACACTTTAATCAGAGCAGATTTTAACCAAGATGACTTGCAAAAAGAGAAGCTGTTAAAAAGGCGAAAGGTTAGAAAACGATCGATCTAGTCCACATCTTCTTTTACCACTACCGTTTCCAGATGAAGAAATTGAGGTGTGTGCTTTAAAATGTCTAAACACACATGCGCACGCGCGCGCGCGCTGCTTCCCAAAGCTAAGCCTGTGTAAGAGCTGCCCTCGGCCCAGTTTCCACGGCCACCAGAGCCCTTCCTCCAGAGCTGCCTGAGGGTCTGTGATCTCCGGAGCCCCGCCAGTCACAGACAATGGCAGTGTGTGAAGAATGTGAAGGGTCTTCTGAGGCTGTGTTGCTATTAGCTGAGTCTGGCTCCTTTGGGCCAGGCGGGGAGCCAACCGCCGCTTGAGCTTTGTTTCTGTGGGAAAATGAGCTCCGGAATTCCAAACGACAGACTGACCAACGGACTTAAGCATCGCTCCGCTCTTGGCAACTAAGGACAGCTGGGTCCCGTACCCCTCACCCCTCCCACCATACCCCCCCAACCCCCAACTCCAGGAGGAAAGGGACAGATGCATCCTTTTCCTCCCTCTCCTCCTCCGACCCACTCAGGGAACTCATAGAAGTGCCTTTCTTCTCCTCCCCTCCTCCCAGGCACAGGGTGAGGCTGGACTGAGACTGTGGCTAAAAAGGAGGGCCTGGCCAGGAAGATAGGGCTGAACTGGGAGGGGCAGCGGTTTGCAGACGGCTCTACTGGTGCTGGGTTTTCTCCCCTGGGAAGAAAATAGCATTTAGCTGCAGGGTCTATGACCCAGTCGTCCCCACACCCAACAGACACATTCCCATTTGATGCTAACGTTCAAAATCTGGAACTCGAGGTCACGCCCTTTCTGCACCATCACATCCTCCTGAGATGCCTAAGAACTGCCGGAGGCCGTGGGTGGTCCTCATGGTCTCCACCTGGGTAGAAGCCTCGACCGCCTCCTTCCCAGCGTCCTCAGAGAAGGGGCCAGGGAGGGAGTTCACACCCCGAGCACTGAGGCAGGTAGGACACATTCTTTGATGCCTTGTGTACTTTGTCTTTAAATGACATTCAAGTTTTGAATTTTACTCGATAATATCTCTGATTTTGCTTTAATGTAAAGAACAACACTTCTCTGCCCCACAGTGGAGAATGTTTTTTGTGTGTGAGCTCTGGAATCAGAAAGTCTTGGCTAAAAATTCCACTTTAGCCATTTCCCAGCCGCATGCCTTTGGGCAGGGTGCTTAGCCCCCTCCATGCCTCGGTTCCCTCACTTGTAAAATAGGGATAATAATAGAACTGCAAACACAGAGACAAAGAACAAACAGGTGGCTGCCAGAGGGGAGTGGGTTGGGGGAGGCAAGAAACACGTGAGGGAGATACAGAGTAAACTGCCTAGCATTATTGTTTTTTAATGAAATAAAATTATGGAATATAGTTTTTTTATTTTATTTATTTATTTTTGGCTGCATTGGGTCTTTGTTGCTGGGTGCAGGCTTTCTCTAGTTGTGACGAGCAGGGGCTACTCTTCATTGCGGTGCGTGGGCTTCTCATTGCGGTGGCTTCTCTTGTTGCGGAGCACGGGCTCTAGGCGTGCGGGCTCAGTAGTTGTGGCACACGGGCTTAGTTGCTCTGTGGCATGTGGGATCTTCCTGGACCATGGCTCGAAACCGTGTCCCCTGCATTGGCAGGCGGATTCTTTTTTTTTTTTTTTAATTTTTTTAAATAAATTTATTTATTTTATTTATTTATTAATGGCTGTGTTGGGTCTTCGTTTCTGTGCAAGGGCTTTTCTCTAGTTGCAGCGAGTGGGGGCCATTCTTCATCGCGGTGCGCGGGCCTTTCACTGTCGCGGCCTCTCTTGTCGTGGAGCACAAGCTCCAGACGCGCAGGCTCAGTAGTTGTGGCTCACGGGCCCAGTTGCTCCGCGGCATGTGGGATCCTCCCAGACCAGGGCTCGAACCCGTGTCCCCTGCATCGGCAGGCAGATTCTCAACCACTGCGCCACCAGGGAAGCCCCCAGGCGGATTCTTAACCATTGCTCCACCAGGGAAGTCTGTGTTATTTTGAGGACTCAATGAGGTAATTTAGGCAAAGTGCTTGTCACAAGTCTGGCACAGAGTGAGCTTTCAATAAGTGTTATTGGTATTCTTCTTCTTCTCTTGAACGATGAGTAAAATTGATATTCTTGGAAGTTTTGTCAATCCTTGGGGGATCCATGGATTTGTTCTTTGGGTGCTAAGATTAACCCAGACCTAAATTTGTCAGGATGCTTACTTACATTTTGCCCCACCCACTAAGATTGGACACTTTCACTCACTCATTCAACAATATTTATTCAGTGTGGTGTACTGCTGCGGATACAGTGGTGAGTGACCCAAACAGAGATGCCTGTGCCACACAACCGGCCGTGTGATAATTGCAGCTGTAGTAAGTACTGTATAAGAAAAGGGCAGCAACTCCACCCCTGCGGATACACCCAAAAGAACTGAAAGCAGGCACTCAAACAGATGCTTGTACACCCGTGTTCACAGCAGCACTATTCACAACAGCCAAAGGGTGGAAGCAACTCAAGTGTCCATCAGTGGACGAATGGATAAACAAAATGTGGTCTGAATATACAATGGCCTTAAAAAGGAATGAAATTCTGACACATGCGATCACATGAATAAACTTTGAAGACATTAGGCTAAGTGAAATAAGCCAAATGCAAAAGGACAAATCTTGTATGTTTCCACTTACATGAGGCACCTAGAATAGGCAAATTCATAGAGACAGAAAGTAGGAGGGTGGTACCCAGCGGCTGGGGGAGGGGGGATTGAGGACCTCGTGTTTAATGGGGTCAGAATTTCAGTTTGAGATGATGAGAAAGTTCTGGAGATGGATCGTGGTGATGGTCTCACAACAATGTGATTGTACTTAATGCCACCGAACTGTACACTTACAATGGTAAATTTTATATGATGTATCCAGTGTATTTTACTACTGAGGGGAAGAAAAGTTTTCCCTCTGCTATATTACAAAACAAAACAAAACACAAATTTCCCAGGGACAGAAATTTAAAAAAAAAAAAAAAGAAAGAAAGAAGGGAAAAAACAGTGGTCACGAGAAGGGGCCCTATTAGGCATGGGGGAGGCTCATTTCCAGGGAGGACCTCCCTGAAGGGACAGCTGAGGCCTGGAGGACAAGGAGTTAGCAAGACAAAGAGGATGGGTGTGCGCTCCGGAAGGGGCCAAGCACTCCAGGGGACCAAAGTGTTTTAAGGAAGGCAAGTGACATGAGGTGGCAGTGCAGAGCCTCGTAAGGATTCTGGACTTTACTTAGGAGGAATGGGAAGCCAAGGCAGGGTTTCACATGGGTAAACGGTACAATCAGATTTGAAAGTTTAAAATCACTCTATAGGGACTTCCCTGGTGGTCCAGTGGTTAGGGCTCCACGCGTCCACTTCAGGGGGCGCGGTTTCGATCCTTGGCTGGGGAACTAAGATCCCGCATGCCACACACAGTGCGGCCAAAAAAAAAAAAAAAACACTCTGTAATTTAAGTGAGAAATGGGTTTAAGGAGGGAAAAAAGAGGATGAGAGAGACCTTGCATGTTTCCAGGGAGATGGAGATGATCCCCACCCACCCACCCACCCCGGACTGTTGGAAGGAGGACCCAGAAATAGCAGGGAAGGGCCCAGACCCACTAGAGCCCCTCCTAGCCCCTCCCTGAGTTCCCTCCTGCAGAAGGGTCCCTCAAGGCGTGGCTCCTCCCTGGTGGGGTGGGGACAACTTCAAAGGTGATGCCTGTGCCTTTCTGGCTTTCTGGGATTTTGGAGGCACAGAGGGGAAATTGACAGCAGGGGCGTTGTGTAAACACTCCTACGGCAGGAATCACTCAGAACAGGCCTTGCAGCTGTGCCTGGGGATATTGAACTCCACAGAGCAGGGAGGTCTGGACTGGGAACCACTGGGTGGGGCTCATCTCCATAGCAACCAGAAACAGCCCCAGACAAGCCCGGGCTGGGCTTACTGATGGAGGCGCAAGGAACTTGTGTTACTGAAATACCCGTGGCCAAAACGACACGCCCTGAAATAGCTCACTTTCCCATCACCAGCACCCCATGTGGCATCTCCCGTTCTGTCTTCGAAGCCCAAACAACCAACAGCAAATGGCAGAAAGCTGAGGGTTACTAGGAGTTTTCTTTCTCTTGCTGGCTTATTGGAAGATGATGACTGGCTGAGTGAAAAAAAAAAAAAATACGGTGGATCAAGCATGAATTGGCTCCATAACACTCAGGTACAAGAAATGTCAATTTTGGTATTTTTCCTAAATCATAAAATTTGATTATGAGCTGCCCTTTGCCAAGAGGGAAAGGAATTCAACCTCAGGCATGTTTTGGGGGGTTGGGGTCTTCTGTCCACTGGGGCAGCTGCTGAGATGCCCGGTGTCTGAGCCCAAGTGGTCCTTGTATGGTGAGCTTCCTCTCCCTTGAGTCAAGCGAGGTTTAGAGATTGTGGCCAGCTGTTGTCTTTCTGCTCCAGCCCCTTTGTGTTAGTCTGCTAGGGCTCTCGTAACAAAGTACCACAAACTAGGTGGCCTAAACAACAAAAATGCATTGTCTTCCAGCTCTAGGGAGGCCAGAGTCAGAGATCAAGGTGTTGGCAGGGTTGGTCCCTCTGAGGCTTCGAGGAAAGTTCTGTTCCAGGCCTCTCCCCTAGCTTCTGGTGATTTGCTGACAATATCTGGCAATCCTTCTAGCACTCTGCCTTTGTCTTCACATGGCGTTCTACCTGTGTGTGTATCTGTATCCAAATTTCCCCTTTTTAAAAGGACACCAATCATATTGGATTAGGGCGCACACTAATGACCTCATCTTTAATTATATCTGCCACAGCCCTGCTTCCAAATAAGATCACAATTTGAGGAACTAGGGGTTAGGATTTTGACACATGAATTTAGACGGGGGACAAAATTCAACTTATAAAATCCACCCTCTAAGCTGGGCTCCGTGATACAGGGGCTGGGACTCTGCATTTCTCCGCTACCTGCTTCTCCCTGCCGGGCTCTGCCATCAGGGGGCGCTAGAGGGCTTACAGGGCTGAAGGAGAAGGGGCTGGCTGCTTCCCAGCTGCTGGCGATTCCATCATCACTGGAAGGCTTCTTCACTGGGGCAGCTGCAGTTCCTTAGCGGCAACTAAATGCACTTTGTAGTTTTTCCGACCCTTGCAGAACCAGCTGCCTGGAGCCCCCTTCAGAGACACCAGCACCAGCAAGCATGTGCCCCCTTCGGAGAGTTGGGTTTTAGTTCCCAGGGGCTTTTCCTTCAAGCTTCTGTGTTTTAATTATTCCGACTTTGCCTTTTGGTCCCCCAGTCCTAGGTTCAGGCACCTCTGGGGCACCTTAGAATTATTTTTTTTCACCTTTTCAGTTACCTAGTGACCTAAGCGACATGGCTAGCTTTATACCTGTGTTAATTCTTTATAGTAAGTTCTCTCTGTTCCGATAGCTGGATCCTTTCACACAAACCCCCAAACCACAGTTCAGGCCCCCCCTTGACCACACCCCACCTCTTGGGATTGCCCTGTGGGAGCAGGACGGGTGGCAGGTGGAAAGGCTACCACTGGAGAACCCCGCAAACTCTGCTTCGGTCCTGGGGCTCTGAAAGGCACCCCTTCCCTCTCTAGGTCCAGCCATTCTGCCCTTTCTGCCCTCCAGCTCCTACAGCCCCAGACACACGCAATAGGCTGCAGACAAGAGCCTGGGGCTTGGTACCTTCAAAGTATCTGGCACATTCCGTGTTCAGCCAGAGCTGAAAACAACTGTTAGGGAACCCATAACCCTGCCCTGGGAACAAGAAGTCTTGCCTGCCCTCTTGGTTGAGGGATAGAAAAATGCCCCTCAGTATTTTGAGTCTCCTAGCCCACGAAGAGTGAAGCAAAGATGTGATATCTTTAAAAAAACTCTCCTCCCTGGGCTTCCCTGGTGGCGCAGTGGTTGAGAGTCCACCTGCCGATGCAGGGGACACGGGTTCGTGCCCCGGTCCGGGAAGATCCCACATGCCGCGGAGCGGCTGGGCCTGTGAGCCATGGCCGCTGAGCCTGCGCGCCCGGAGCCTGTGCTCCGCAGCGGGAGAGGCCACAACAGTGAGAGGCCCGCGTACTACAAAAAAAAAAAAAAAAAAAAAAATCTCCTCCCTACCAAGAGGTTGAGAATGACCTAAATCTCATTGACACAACCCTTTAGTAAACTGATTTGGGAACCATAAATACGGGACAGTTTCAGCTCCAGGAGGTGTGTGGATGCAGGTCCCGTCTCTGGCGGGGGTGGGGAACTCCAGGGCTCTCCTCCTCTTCTCTCCTCCCCGTCGCCCTCTGCCCCCATCCTTCCTTCTGGAACAGGCTTTTTCAAGCTGTGGATTGCGAAATCAATTTATGGCATAACAATGAGCAGGTTTTGTTTGTGGTACGCGTGCCTCTCACCGTTGTGGCCTCTCCCGTTGAGGAGCACAGGCTCCAGACGCGCAGGCTCAGTGGCCATGGCTCACGGGCCCAGCCGCTCCGCGGCATGTGGGATCTTCCCGGATCGGGGCACGAACCCGTGTCCCCTGCGTCGGCAGGCGGACTCTCAACCACTGCGCCACCAGGGAAGCCCCAACAATTAGCAGTTTTTAAATGACAAAATATCATAGAAAATCTCAGAGGACATCACAATACAAAATAAAAATTGTCCCAAACCTGGTCTGGGGCAATTCTTTTCTTTCTTTTTTTGTTTTAGGTGATACAATTCACAGTCTCTTTCTGGGGAAAAAAATAGCATTTATGATGAAATGCTTAAGCAATTTTTATTTCTTTTATTGAGGCATAGTTAATATATTTTATTATTTTAAAATTTTATTTATTTATTTATTTGTTTGTTTTTGGCTGCGTTGGGTCTTCGTTGCTGCATGCGGGCTTTCTCTAGTTGTGGCGAGCGGGGGCTACTCTTCGTTCCGGTGCGCGAGCTTCTTTCTCACTGCGGTGGCTTCTCTTGTTGCGGAGCATGGGCTCTAGACACGCGGGCTTCAGTAGTTGTGGCTCGTGGGCTCTAGAGCGCAGGCTCAGTAGTTGTGGTGCACGGGCTTAGTTGTTCCGTGGCATGTGGGATCTTCCCGGAGCAGGGCTTGAACACATGTCCCCTGCATTGGCAGGCGATTCTTAACCACTGTGCCACCAGGAAGTCCCTAGTTAATTTATAATGTTGTGTTAGTTTCAACTGTACAGCAAAGTGATTCAGTTACACCTACATATATACATATATATATATATATATACTTTTTCAGATTCTTTTCCATTATAGGTTACTACAAAATATTGAGTATAGTTCCCTGTGCTATACAGTAGGTCCTTGTTGTCTACCTATTTTATATATAGTAGTATATATAGTATATGTTAATCCCAAACTCCTAATTTATCTCCCTCCCCGCCATTAAGCAATTTTAAAATAAATTTTAATGGCATTAAGATTTATTCTGGGGGACTTCCCTGGTGGTCCAGTGATAAAGAATCCACCTTGCAGTGCAGGGGACGCGGGCTCGATCCCTGGTCAGGGAACCAAGATCCCACATGCCGTGGGGCAACTAAGCCCACATGCCACAACTACTGAGCTTGAGCGCCTCAACTAGAGCCCACGTGTAAACTACAGAGCCCACGTGCTCTGGAACCCACGCGCCACAACTACAGAGTCCACGCGCCCTGGAGCCTGCATACCACAACTAGAGAAGAGAAAACCCACACGCCACAACTAGAGAGCAGCCCGTGCACCACAGTGAAGATCCCACGTGCCACAACTAAGACCCGACGCAGCCAAAAATAAAATAAATAAATAATAAATAAATCTTAAAAAAAGGGGGGGTTTGCTCTGGGAACTTAGTTACCTCTCCCACCTACCTGGTTGTCTTCAATCAGAAACCCAGTGACCTCTGGCCAAGCAGTGGCTCTCTGACCATACTCCTTCTATAAATTGTCCCTTCTAAGAGGGAACCTCTGAATTGACCCTCAAGGGAGCTTTTCCTTTGCGTGCAATGTTGCAATAAGATTTTTTCTATGCACTCATAACTAACTCATAACTAATAGTGCTTTTCAGCAACATGTAGTAAGTAGGGTAGATATCGTTTCAGGAAAGTTGTTTTGGTAAAGCCTCTGCAGCCAGCCACCAGGGGGTACAGCCTCCAGGGTTGCCCCAAGATGCCCAGCCATGCATGAGCGGGAAGAGGGAAGCTGTTTTTCAGGTGTGTCTTCTAAAAGATTCTGAGGAGAGTCTATGGGAAGCAAGGACCAGTTCTGGAGTGGGTGCTGTTTCTGGGTGGGGATTAGAAGCACTGGGGATTAACTAGGGACTGGGGGCCATCACAAGGGGAGTGGTTTAGTATTGAGGCACCCCTGCCAATAGTTGCAAAGCTTGTCTAGGGGTATCATTGGTAGGAAAGCAGCAGTTGCTGAGAGAGAAGGGTGTCGTTCCCTCTTATGACTGCTGCTGACCCTGGGAGAGATCAGGTTTCCTGCTGGCTCTGCTGCAGGCTTTGTCCGTGTCTCTGTCAGTCTGTTTCTGTTTTGTAGGTAAGTTCATTTGTGTTGTATTTTAGATTCCACATATAAGTGATATCATATGGTATTTGTTTTTGTCTTTCTGACTTACTTTGCTTAGGTATGACGATCTCTAGGTCCATCCATGTTGCTGCAAATGGCATTATGTCATTCTTTTTTATGGCTGTGTAGTACTCCATTGTATATATATACCACATCTTTTTATCCATTCAGCTGTCGATGGACATTTAGGTTGTTTCCATGTCTTGGTTATTGTGAATAGTGCTGCTATGAACATATAGGTGCATGTATCCTTTTGAATTACAGTTTTCTCCAGATATATTCCCAGGAGTGGGATTACTGGATCAGGCTGTAACTCTATTTTTACTTTTTTGAGGAACCCCCATACTGATTTCAATAGTGGCTGCACCAACTTACATTCCCACCAACAGTGTAGGAGGGTTCCCTATCCTCCACACCCTTTCCAGCATTTGTCATTTGTAGCCTTTTTTTTTTTTTTTTTTCGGTACGTGGGCCTCTCACTGTTTTGGCCTCTCCCGTTGCGGAGCACAGGCTCCAGACGCGCAGGCTCAGTGGCCATGGCTCATGGGCCCATCCGCTCCGCGGCATGTGGGATCTTCCCAGACCAGGGCACGAACCCGTGTCCCCTGCATCGGCAGGCGTACTCTCAACCACTGCGCCACCAGGGAAGCCCATTTGTTATTTGTAGCCTTTTAATCATGGCCATTCTGACTGGTGTGAGGTGGTACCTCGTTGTAGTTTTGATTTGCATTTCTCTAGTAATTAGTGATGTTGAGCATCTTTTCATGTGCCTGTTGGCCATCTGTATGTCTTCTTTGGAGAAATGTCTATTTAGGTCTTCTGCCCATTTTTCAATTGGGTTGTTTGATTTTTGATGTTGTATGAGCTGTTTGTATACTTCCAAAATTAAGCCCTTGTCAGCCACATCATTTGCAAATATTTTCTCCGAGTCTGTAGGTTGTCTTTTCATTTTGTTTATGGTTTCCTTTGCTGTACAGAAGCTTGTAAGTTGACTAGGTCCCACCATTTGTTTATTTTTGCTTTTATTTCTATTGCCTTGGGAGACTGACCTAAGAAAATATTGGTATGATTTATGTCAGAGAATGTTTTGTTTATGTTCTCTACTAGGAGTTTTATGGTGTCATGTCTTTTTTTTTTTTTTTTTTTTTTTTGTGGTCCTGCGCCACCAGGGAAGCCCTGCTCTCTAGTCTTTTAAACATAAGGACACACATAGAAAATGATTATTTGTTTAGCACAAATGATACTTGTCCAACTCACCGGGGCAAATAAATGAAGCTTCTTGGAGCTTAAAAGGTGACTGGAACAGGGTCACCCTGGACCCTGCCTGGCTGTTCTGTGGTGATGGGCACAATCAAGGAGCTCCAGTCTGCAGAATAGGAGCAATTACAGCTCAGCAAAAAGCGATCATTCTGGAAACAGCCAGAGCCTGTGTGGACTAGAAGGCAGGAGTGATCTGAGTTCTGAGACCTGGGCCCAAACAGGACCTTTTGCCACCTACTTGGTTCAGCAATGAACTGCCCTTGAGCCCCTCAGTGTGGATCCTGGAAAGCACCTGCCCTCTCCACCGCCTGGGAGCGGCCCTCACAAGGCGTTCACATGATAACATGGTTTTATAAAATTTGCAAAATTTGGACACTTAAGCCAGAATCGGTTAAGCCTGCTATCTCGCTCCACTCAGACTTCCTCTTCATCACGTTTCCCCTCCTGCTAGGAGGCCTCAGTGTGGCCACAGCACTGTGTGTTCATAATCGTGTATCTTAGTTCTAAAACAGGGCCTCCAACGTTGGAGAGGCTTCAGGCCCCACAAAACCCGCCTCTGCCTCTGCCACCAACCGGGGTCGCAGAGGGGTAAGGGCAGGACTGCGCTGTTGTCCCACCTTCCCTCTTAGGGTCCTTGTAGCAGCCATTCTTGCACACCCATTACTCGGTGGGTTTTCTCTTTCTTTTTGAAATGTATTATTAATATTTAAAATGCACACAGTAAACAAACAGTACAAAAGAGCACGCAATGCACAGTAAGTCACCTGCCAACCCCAGTTCCCAGAGCTGAGCTTCAAAGGGATAATGCCAAAACAGTGTCTGGTGGATTGTTCAAGAAAATATCTAGATCTAGATCCTATCCTATTTTTTATACAAACAGAAGTATATTTATACACCAGTTGTACAGACAAACCTTAGCAATCTTTCCACATCAGCACATAGAATATGACTTCATTCTTTTCAACCGCTACATAGATTGTATCTGTGGAATTTACCCTAACCCTTTAGGGCAGACTTCATCATGTCCATGATGCACTACTTCACTGCACTTGTCCTGCAACTTCCAAGTGGTTTTGCGCAAGACCTCACAGAAGGCTGTTACCTGTTTCATAATATTTTCTAGTTTTTGATCCTTCACCTAGGAAATCTCACTCAAAAGGCAAGTCAAGCAGGTGGATCCCAAAGTTGGTCACCACGTGTCCGGAAATCAGTTGTTTGCTTAAAAATCAAACTCCGATCCCTTAAGATTAATGATGCACCTGCGCCGCCCCGTGGGGAGTGAGACCCGTCCCCCTCACCCCCACAATTGCGGGTAAAGCTCCACCTCGGAGGTGCGGGAGTTTACATAACTACAGCGGCCGAGTGGGGGCCGCCCAAGTGCTGGGTCACAATGAGTCAGCCCCATTCTGCAAGCTCCGGGTGTCACAACTGTGCCCAGTTCCATTCAGCTCCTCCGCGTCCGGTTTAAATCTTCCAGCCTGTTAAACGCTGGGAGGGCGGGACTGCAGAGCCACAGCGTTCTAGAGCGAGCAGCGCCACCGCGAGGCCGGCTGTGGTGGAGGCGGCGGTCAGGTGCCGGCGCTGGGCCAGTTCTCCTCCCCGCCCGGAGATTCTCACCGCCCACTTCGGAGGGTGTGGGTTTGATTTCAAGGGAGGGATGGCAGTTTTTCTTGACTCTTCTCTCCTAAAACAGAGACTGATTCTTGGACTCATCTCTCTAGCTCAGTGATTACCCAAGTGTGTGGCGGGGGAGCAAAGTCATATAGGAAATGCTCCCCATACGTTTGCGGACTGAATGAAGATGCCCCAGTGTTCAGCGCTCCCACAGCAGGTGTAGGCTATAGTCCTCATTCCGTGCGTATGAACTTTTGCGTCCAGGGCCTTTACGACGAACTTCCCTGTGACGCACCCAACTATTTACGCCGGTCCCTCGGAGGACCGGGTGGAGGAGGGTGGGGATTAGTTATGCAACAAGCGGAGTCAATCCGGGCCTATGGTCTTGGAGACTACAAGTTCCAGAATGCAGCCTTTCCGTTAGCGTAGTGAGAGGTCGAGGTTGAGGGAGCATTGCCTTCTGGGAACTACAGTCTTGAGTTTGTTTGTGATGCTAGCGAAACTACGGGGGAGGGGGAGAGGGAGTAAACTATTAGCACGTGACGCCAGTGATCAGGTGGTAGGGCCAGCCTCCGCGCAAGAGCTGATTGGCTGACTCTAATACGAACGACGCCACTAGGGGTGGGCCGAAGAAAGGCGCAAGCGCATTGCGTTCCGAGTCTCGGGACCCTTTTCCGAGAGACTATGGCGCTCAACAAGAATCACTCGGAGGGCGGCGGAGTGATCGTCAACAATACCGAGAGGTGAAAACACTACAGAAGGATCCTGGAGGACTGAAGGGCGGGCGTCGAGGGTGTGGGTAGTGGGTGGTGGGTGAGTGGGCGGTGGGGAATAAGCCCGTGAAGAGGGGAAACTGATGGGGGGTGGGGGGTGGGGTAACGGCTGGGGGCGGGGCTGAAGGAAGGTGGGTGAGGCGTGAGGGAGGGGCCGGGATGTTGCGATCAGCTGTGGGATGGGAGTGGGGCGGCTGGATAAGGTAGGGGTTTGGAGAGACGGGTGGGGGTTTGGAGAGACGGGTGGGGGTTTGGAGAGACAGGCGGAGCCTGTGGGTAGTTCTTGAGCCCCTGTCCCAGAGTAGGTGACTTTAAGAATTGGGAAGAGCTTTAGACAAAAATAATTGCCATTTATTGGGCGTTTACTATGTGTCAGGGACTACACCTCTTTTGCTTTTTTCAATATGTAAATGCTGTGCGGCAGATACTATTACTATCCGCATTTTACACGTAGGGACACTGAGGCACAGAGGTTAAGTAACTTGCATGAGATCACAGAGCTGTAACAGGAAAGGAGTCCTGATTCCAAAGTCAGTAGCTTCAACTCCCAGTATGTAGCCTTCCAGTATATTCCAGAACTGCTCAGTTTCCAGATGAAAAACTGAGGCCCAGAGGTGAAATTACATAGCTAACCTCTGTCACATGTCTGACACGTTTTCTGTGAAGGTGTAAAGGTCTGTCTTTGCCTCTTTCCCTTGGATTCCTGTTGGCTTGGGTCACTTCCCAGAGCAGAGGTCTCCCAACTTCAAGGTTCTTCCTGCCCAGCCCCCCGTCAGTTCTGTGTCTCCTCCACCTCTGGGCTCCTTGGATGACTTCTTTTCTCTTGCTCCTTGGGTGCTGAGAATCAGACCAGCCAGCCCTGGTTGAGCTATGCCGACCTGAAAGCACCTCTTGAAGGAGCATAGGAGGAATCTGAGTCCCCCCAGAAGACTTGGTAGGATCAAAGCCTGGTAGCTGGTTAAGGCCAGCACCGAGCGCAGGGCTGTCATCCGGGAACGCTTGATGAGTCAGAGGAGAGCACCCAGGGAGCCCAGACCTCAGAATATTGACTCTTCCTCCATCTTACCTGCTCAGCGACTGGCAGTCCCAGCCTGTTCCTGGTAATGACCTCTTTTCTCTGAGCTGTATTTTTCTTTTCTGGTACTGGTCCTCTTTCCCACTTACCCGTCCCCAGTGAAGGAAGTTGTGATATCTGGGAGGTGAAAGGAGACAAATGGAACCCTATGAGCTTGGACCTTGTTGTCTTGTAATCAGAGAAACTTCACATTGCCCTTAGTGTGTAGCTGCTCTGTGTGCAAGCCAGTCCTGGACCCGGACAAACCCTTTTGATGCCATTTGGTAACATCTCCTGGGACTAGTTCTTTCTCTTTTAGTGAGACTTTTCTGGGATAAGAATGTATCTTATCCTGCTGGGCCTCCTACCCGGTTTAGGACTCATTGCTGCTAAATAATGATGTGCCTTGTTTCAGAAACTGCTTCAGCCTCATTTCTGAAAAAATTGTGTAAACAGTCATTGAAGTCCACATTCAGCATTTAAAACTTGATGTGTAAAATAGTGAACCTTACTCTTCAAATCATGAATCCCTTTGAGAGTGATGAAAACTATGGTCTCTCCCAGGAAAAAGCACGTATGTGATCATCTCAAGGGCTAGTGGACTGATACCCCTGCAGACCCAGCTTCAGAACCCCAGGTTTAAAGGAACCCTGAAGTGAGCCCTTTGGTAATGTGTAGAGTCATGTCTTAAAATGTTTGTATATCAGGCTTGAAAAAATAAACCAACAAAAACAACACCTGTCGTAAGGACCTAGAAGAGAATAGAAGAGTTAACCCAGATGATCTAACCTGATTTGAGGGATTATGGCGTCTCCAGAGCCCTTTGGCTCTTCTATGGCACTGGTCACTTTTTTTTTTTTTTTGGCTGTACCTCTTGGCTTGTGGGATTTTTGTTCCCTGACCAGGGATTGAACTCTGGCCCTCAGCAGCGAGAGCGTGGAGTCCTAACCACTGGACTGCCAGGGAAGTCCCTGCACTGGTCACTTAGGGGCTGTGTGTGTGGGGTTTGGGGGAAATTCTATGGAACCCCAGCTTGCTCATCTCTTCCATGGCTGTGTTAGTAGTTTTCTCACAGCAGTGTTGAAGTGGATGACTTGCTGGCAACTACTAATAAGCAACTGCTACCCAGGAGGGTCCAGTCCCTGGGGGTGACAGATTGTGACTCCAGCTGTCTCATCAGGGCATTTCCTCTTTTCTCATCACAGCATCCTGATGTCCTATGACCATGTAGAACTTACGTTCAGTGACATGAGGAATGTGCCAGAGGCCTTCAAAGGGACCAAGAAAGGCACCGTCTACCTTACCCCGTACCGGGTACGTTGTACAGTGAGACGGTTGGTTTGGCGAGTCACTTGGTTTGGAGACTCATGGCTCCTGGAGACTGATGTGAGTCTTGGGTCAGCCTCAGCCTCGTGAGTCTAGTGGCCGCTGAACCCTGGTGAATGTTAGCGTGTTTCTGTCACATGCTCCTGGTTCTAGAACCACCAGCCTCTTCGCACAGCAGAACTGATGGCTGGACAGTGAATCCATGTAAGTTCCAGAGGTGCTGCTGCAAAATCTCTCTGTAGTTGGATGCAGCTGCTGGGATGACCTGGGCCTGGAGGGGAGAGGCTGTTGTTACTTTGATTTCTGTAGGAGTAGCCTGTGAGGCCTTTACACATCCAGAGTGATAAATGTGGTCAACAGGACACAGTAGCCTGCCCATAGCCTCGGGAGTAGGCAGAGAGACCGGCAAAAGCCTGCAAAGCGAGAAATGCCAGACTGCAGAATGGGCCTTGCCTGAGAGTTCCCCAGGCAGACTCTGAGAGACTTCCAGAGAAACACAGATGGATATTCTTGGAAGAGGATCGCTGCGTGCAGCTATCCCAGAGTTAGACTTAAGGATCGTTAGAGGAAGAGGAGCACAGGCCTTAGCGGAGACCGGGGTGGGGAGGCGTCTCAAAACCCTATCTCTGGGGGTTCAAGCTGGCATCTTCAGTCACAGATTGAAATCATGGGGGTAAAGCAGAATGTTCTCCACGTGCAGGGTGGGAGACTCTGGCTGTTGGGCAGAGTCTGCAGAAAGGTTAGGATCGTCCCTTCTCCCGGGATCTGCCACCCGCTGCCGTTCCCTCTTCTCAGTTCTGTGAAGCTCAGGCTGAACTCTCCCTTCAGGAGCCCTTCCCTGCTCGGCCCGGCCTCTCTGCCCTGGCCTTGCAGGCCCTTCACTTAGGCTCCACATCCGCCATCTCCTAACCACCACGTCTCAGTGGCAGAGCAGTCTGTCCTGCTCACACATGCTGTCTGAGCCACACATTTTTCTTGTGAATTCACACGTCTGGCCTCTCCCGCCCAGCTGCATCTGAGGCCTTTTACTCTAAAAAGCGCTCTCCGGGGCTGGCTGGTGCAGAGAGTGCCCTGGGGCTGCTGGGTGCTGGCTCGGGCCGCCCGCCCCGGCCCTGGGAGGTGATGACCTCCCATACATAGGAGGTGATGGCCGGGCAGGCCATGGTTCGGGTGGTGATGGCCCTTGTCCTCTCTCCCTGCAGGTCATCTTTCTGTCCAAGGGGAAGGATGCCATGCAGTCCTTCATGATGCCGTTTTATCTGATGAAGGACTGTGAGATCAAGCAGCCTGTGTTTGGAGCAAACTACATCAAGGGAACAGTGAAGGCTGAAGCAGGAGGTGGGTGACAGGGGAGCTTGGGGACACTGACGGGGCTTCCAGAGAGGTGCTCTGGGGCATCTCTGACTGCTGCCCTGGAGATGTTCTCTTTGGACCCTATCAGCCTAGCCTTGTCTTCTTCCTGGCTCTGGATTAGCTTCCAAGACCAACACTTGGGCTGCCAGCTGTTCAGCAGGGGTGAAGTTGCCAAGAGCTGGAAAGTGCTAACATTAAAGAGGACAGCTCAGACCACCTTTTCAAAGAGGGAAGTCAGCAGAATGACTGTAAACCAAGTGGAAATGCTTACTGTGACCTGGGGGGGCGTGTTCAGATGTTAGGTGTGGGAGGGGGCTGTATCAGGTTCTTGGGAAGGGTCTTTCCCCTAGAGCCAGGCAGAACCCGCCGCCCCTCTGTAACGCCCGGAGAGGCCCTGCTTGGTGGCAGGCTCTTTGCAGACCCCAGAGGCCCCTGCGTTGAACTCGCCTTCCCGCTCACGTTCAGCCTGGCCCGAGCCTTGCTGTTGAGCTCACAGTTCCCCTTTGGACAGAAGCCAGGCTGGAGGGGCCTGGGGTTCGTCCTCAGGCCCCCTCGGGATGAGAGATCTGCTCTGAACTTGAATGTCAGTTGTTGCTGAGCGTGCTTGTTGCTGAGAAGCTGCTTTACTGGGGGTGGGAGGCCTGAGTGCAGATGTGCTTACAGGGCTGCGCAGTAAGCGGGCAGGAGGTGGCCGGTCTGCAGTGCTGGCATGCGATGTGGGTGGTAAGCCCGAGCAGCCCTTTCCCCGCAGGCCTCCTGGCCATTGGATGGGGCCTGGAGAGGGTGAATAGCCATCTCTTCAGACGTAACTTAAGTTCTTTTCCGGAGCTGTTGATGCACCGTTCCCTTCTCAGGTGGCTGGGAAGGCTCTGCGTCATACAAGTTGACCTTCATGGCAGGGGGCGCCATCGAATTTGGACAGCGGATGCTACAGGTGGCATCTCAAGGTATCAAGGCTCTAAAACTCAGGGGCCAAGGACGCATTGAGTGTGTGTGGTATTTGCTCATTTGGGTTTGTTTACTTCTTTTGTTTTTTAAGCAGTCAGGAGATGAGTTTCTGGGCCCCAGGCTGCCCAGGGCTGGGAGTTGGGAAGGAAGCCTGTAATAAACATCACCCTCCTGTACCTCAAAGGCTGGGTTTCCCCTGCCTGGAGCAGGTATAGGACATTTTAACAAAGTTGTTTGGACTCAAGGACATTTTACTGTGGCCTCATAGAAACAAGCAAAAACCCAACCATTAAGCTACCATCAGGCAACCATTTTAAGTCCCCAAGGGCTGTGTTCAGCAGACCTCCTCACCTCGTCCCCAGCCTCACCCAGCTCCATTCTCTACCCCACCTCTAGCCTCCTCCTTCCCTCCATCCATCCCTCCACCCCTGTCCTGGACCTCCTCCACCCCAGCTCTGACCTCTCTCCCCATCCAGACCCCCCTCGCCTCATCCCTGACCGAGGCGGACTCCAGTGGGGAGGGGTGAGGCATGTCTGCTGTGCGCATTCCTGGGACCCTGCAGCTCCCCTCGGCAGGTGGTCGGGCCGCCCTCTCCCCAGTACCCGAGGCCGCGACACTCATTTCTCTCTCCCCTTGTGCTATAGCCTCCCGAGGTGAAGCCCCCAACGGAGCCTATGGTTACTCTTACATGCCCAGCGGGGCCTATGTCTTCCCCCCACCAGTCGCCAATGGAATGTACCCCTGCCCTCCTGGCTACCCCTGTCCACTGCCCCCAGCTGGTGAGTGTGTCCTTTGCTGCCCACGCCTCACCCCCCCCAACCTCCCCCGCCACTGACCACCCTCACCCAGGCCAGGGGGTTGTAGAGGGGAGACTTGTTCTTTGGCCTGCTTCAGGACTGACAGAGCAGCTGGAGGGGCCTGGGAGGGTGCCAGCTACGGGAGCCGGGGCTGGGCTGCTCACTGGGTCCCCGTCACCCTCTTGCCAAGCAGAGTTCTATCCGGGACCTCCCATGATGGACGGGGCCATGGGGTACATGCAGCCCCCGCCGCCGCCCTACCCTGGGCCCATGGAGCCTCCGGTCAGCGGCCCCGATGTCCCCTCCACTCCTGCAGGTGAGGGCCCTGGCTGCTCCCCGTGGTTTCACGGAAGCCCCAGATAACGAATGACCGCGGCCTAGGGATGATCCCAGGGGCCCGGCAGCGCGGTGGCCTGGTGGCAAAGGGGTAGATTCCAGCCCCCACTCTGTCCTTTAGCTGGCCATGTGCCCCAGGCCCAGGAAGGTCCCCCTCTGCACTGCAGTCTTCTCATGCACAAAACGTGCCAACGGCACCACCTGGGGGGTTTGTGGTGAAGATGGGGGGGCAGGAGGTATAGAGGGACCAGATGGGATGGTGTGGCATGCGGTAAGTGCTCAGGAAGGGTTCCCCACTGTTTCAGTGATGGAACTGCGTCCTCAGCACCAGCTGCCCTGAGCACTAGGGGGCCGGGGCCGTGGGGGCAGCCGGAGGAGGCGGGGAGGGCTTGTCCCCGGGGCTCTTTCCCAGTTTGTGTGTTCTCACAGCTGAAGCCAAGGCCGCCGAAGCAGCCGCCAGCGCCTATTACAACCCAGGCAACCCACACAATGTCTACATGCCCACGGTGAGCGGGGCTGGTGAGCGGCAGGGCCGTGGCACTGGCGGGATCCCCGCAGCCCCAGTTTGCTGGGGTTTAGGGGCAGGAGAGACCTCGGCTTATTCCGACCCTTCTAACGGGATCTTTCCTTTCTTCCTCAGAGCCAGCCACCACCACCTCCTTACTACCCCCCAGAAGATAAGAAGACTCAGTAGACCGCTCACACCCCCCTCCTCCCGCCTCTCTTTGCTCTCTCCTCCCCTCCCCTTGGGGCTGAGTCTGGGGTGGGGGGCGGGCCTCGTCCTTTCTCCAGGTCTGATTATAAAGCAGTCACCAAGAACTAGCCTGGTGGGGGGAGGGCCCCTTGACTTGGATGATTATAAAGCAGTCGCCAGGAACTAGCCTTGAGGGGTGCGGGGAGCGGTGCCTCCCAGCTTCCCACGTGAGCCCAGAGCCCACAGCGCTTCCCTCTCACCATCCCTGGGGGGCGTCCCCCCTCATTCCTGTCCTGCTCTCATAGCTTCTACCCACGGAGGGACTCTCTGGCCACCTCCTCTGCCGCAGTCCAGCTCTCTCGTTTTGTAGCCACTTTATCCTCAAGAGCTTTGCCCTCCCCAGGGACCCCTGCCAGGCTCTATTCACATTCCATCCACTCTGGTCTGTGCGTGGCTGTGGAAGGCCACCTGTCTGCCGGACTGTCAGCCTACATTCCGTTCCCAACCAGCCTCAGCCCCTGTCACGCTCGCCTTCCCTTCCCTTCCCTGTCCTTGGTCATCCTGTTGCCACTGCTTCTGACTGTTGGAGCTTTCCCACGAGCCACCAGGGGGTGGGTGGCATCAGGGCCAGGCTGCTGCAGCTGGGGAGGGAGCCCCTCTGCTTCCCTGCTAGTTTTTCTGGAATTTGTTTCCCTTTGCCTTCTCTCTTTTCCCTCTAGAAGGGGCTTCTTGGACTGGAACTGGAGAATGCATGTCCACTTGGGGGCTGCCGGGAGGGCTGGGAACAGACCCCTGGGGCCTGACCTGGGCGCTGACCCTGAGCTCTCGCCAGCCTCTTAGCCTGCCCTCTTCCCTTTAAGCTTCTTGCCTGGTTGGTGATATGCCCCCTGGATGCACTAAAATTTGCTCCCATTTGCTCCTGGACTGGCTGTGAAGAGAGAAGATGGTTATTTAAAGAGAATTCCCTATTTATTTGACAAAAAAAATTCAGTTAATATATTAATGTGAAATAAACCCTGTTCGCACCTTGATTTGTCTGCTGAAAATGTGAACTAGTAAAAATGAGTGACTGGACCCTGTCTGGCTTTGCGTGTGGTGACGAGGCAAGTTCTTGGGAAGGAGAGCCATCTGGCTGCTCGGGGCCGGGGGAGTCAGTGTTCCCTCCCATGTGAGAGTCCCTTGTTCTCTTGGCCTATTTGGGCCCAGGATGCTAAGGCCTCTCCTGTGTCCATTCCATGGCAGTTGCTCAGCAACTGTGCCCACCCACTGAGTCCCCTGGGGCCTGGCGCAGCCCAGCAGCTGCCCTGGGTGGGAGGCGTTAGCAGGAGGGGCCAGGCTGGATGGGAGTTCCCGTGTCCCTGGCTGCTGTGCTCACCGCCTTGCCTGGTGGGAGAGGGCATGTCAGTGAAGGCCAGCCATTCAAGACTGGCCCCCTGCAGTGCGGGCTCTGGTGCCACCCTCCTTGTGAACCCTGGGGCCAGGGCGGGTGGGAAACGGCCACCGTCCATGCCCAGGCCTGCATCCCCTGGACCCTGGCCTGGAGGGCGGCCCTGGGACCCTGTGGTGGAGCTCAGCCCAGCGTCATCTTCCTGTCCCTTCTGGGCCAAGTCACCCTGTCAGGAGAGGCTAGGCAGTAGCCTCCCCAGCCTGTTCCTTCTGCAGCCCCGCCCAGCAGCTCCTGGGGTTGGCTGAGGCCCCTACAAGGGCGTTTGAAGGAAGCAGCCGCCCGACCATCCTTATGGGGTGCGGGGCCGTGGGGCCGTGCCTGCCCCGCGCAGCCTGGCCCTGTCACCTCGGTGGAATGTCACCTGGGGAGCAGAGCAGGTTGAGCGGCCGGGGAGACGCCCCTCCGGAGCCCCACCCTGTGCCCTGCCCACCCCTACGGGTCCGCGGCCGGTTCAGGGAGACCTGAGGGTGAGAACCCCACCGGCCAGGAGAGCGTCCCCCAGCCACCTGGATGCGGCAGGCCCGCTGCCCGCGGCGCTGGACCCTCCCCAGGGCCCCTGTGGGAAGGTGGGGCGGGGCGGACCCGCCCACCTGGTCTACCTCTGCCTCCAGCCCAGCCCAGTTCCTCCCAGGATCCCAGCCAGCGGGAGGGAGGAAGGAAGGCGCAGGGGCCCGGGAGCCGGGGCCCCCCAACCCCAAGGTGGTGAAACCCCGACCTGACCCTCCCATGACCCGCCCTTCCTTCCCCTTCCCCTGGCGCCGGGTGGCAGCCCTGGGCTCTTTGCATAACCCTGTGGCTTCCCTATCTTCACCCAAGGCAGCGGCACAGCGGAGGGGAAGGGCAGGGCTGGCCACCATGGCGACGCTCTTCTCCCAGCCCCGGCGGCGGCGCCCTCCCCTTTTGCGCCAGGCCATCAAGATAAGGCGCCGCAGAGTCAGAGATCTGCAGGATGCCCTGCCCCACAGGGCTCAGGAGGTAGGAGAGACCTCAGTGGGGAGAAGAGCAGGCCTGGGTGGGGCTCTGCCCTCTCTGGGTGCAGGGTCCCACCTCTTGTGGGCTGCGGCTGAGGATGTGTGCCCCTCCCCTGCCCACCCTGGTCCCCGGCAGAGCCTTCGGGGTCTGCAGAAGAGGGTCTGCCATGTGTTCTCTGGGCCAGCCTGGGCCTCAGGTCTGGGCTCTGAGCCTTTTGGAGGCCCCTGCCTCTCGTGCCCCATCCCCAGCCACCCTCTGCTCCTCCAGCCCCAAAGACGCCCGCTCCACTAGGCAGGGAGTGTCCCGCTGGGGGCTGGGCCTTCGGGGCCAGCTGAGCAGCCCCCAGGCCTGCTTGGCATGACCCCCCCAGTCTCCCACCTCTGCTGCTGGGCCTCACTTCCGCCGCCGGGGTGCGGAGCGGAGCCGCCCGATAAGCAGCGCTGTTTCCTCTGGGGAAGGAAGGGAGGTTGGGGGAGGTTGAGGCCACGGGCGCCTGCTGGCACGGCTGAGCAGGCGCAGCTGAGCGCCAATGGACCCAAGCCACGGCGGGCCAGGGGATGAGGAAGGTGGCCCAGGTGCCGGACCCCCGGGAGCCCTGCTGTGGGAACAGGTGTGCAGCACTGTTGGGGCTGGAGGCCAGGTGCTGGGGCCCCCTCAGCCCTTGGGCTGGGCCTGCTCTGTGAGGAGCCGTTCCCGCGTCAGAGCCCTGGTCCAGGCCTCTGGGACATCTTGTCTTTCCACCTCGCTTCCCAGATCGAGCCTCCATCCCATCACTTGTCCCCTGAGGAGGTAAGAATCAGAGTGTTTCCGGGTTGCAGAGGGGTGCTGGGAAGCAGGACTGCATCCTCCCAAACACCCCCCTAGGCTGCTGGCTAAGGCTGGGTCTCAACCCCCTCCCCTCCCCCGCGCGTGTGGCCGCCTGGTCCCCGCCTTGGGCATGTGCTGTGAGTACCAGGGGTGGCTGGTGGGGCTCAGACCTTGTGGTGGGTGGACGGGGGTTCCCAAGGTGACCCTGCTGTGTCTCAGCGGGCCCTGCTCTACGAGGAAGCTCTCTACACGGTCCTGTACCGCCTGGGTCAGCCCGAGCCCGCCCATGTCGGGGAGTCCTCTGAGCTGCTGCGATACCTGCAGGAGGTAAGGCCAGCCCCCACTCCACCTGCCTCCCTGCAGCCTGACCGTGTCCCCCCACCCCCACCCCGTGCCCCAAGCTTCCCACACTCCTACCCCACCAGGCCTTCCGCATGGAGCCCAAGGAGCACCAGCAGATGCTGCGGCAGGTCCAGGAGCTCGAGGTAAGCCTGCCAGGGCTGTCCTGAGCAAGCACGGGGGCTGGGAAGCCCAGCTCCCTCTGGGACTCAGGCCCCACCTCCTGTCGCTCCAGAAACCAATATTCTGTCTGAAGGCCACGGTGAAACAAGCCAAGGGCATTCTGGGCAAGGATGTCAGTGGTGAGTAGGCGATGGGGGGCCCTGAGGGCCTTCTTCCTGGCTGCTTCGTCTGCCCATCACAGCCTGTCCCAGAGCTTGTGATGCAAGTTCCCATCTCCCAAACATCCCCTGGGGCTCACTTTGGCGCTGCTGGCCCCTTGTCCTTGGAGCCTGGGATGGAGAGGGGTAGGGGGTGTTAAGGACTCTCCCTGGGAACCTAGCCAACACCCCTCTCCTTCCTCCCCAGGGTTCAGTGACCCCTACTGCCTGCTGGGCATCGAGCAGGGGGCGGGTGTGCCGGGGGGCAGCCCTGGGCTCCAGCGGCGGCAGAAGGCTGTGGTGAAGCACACCATCCCAGAGGAACAGATCCACCGCACCCAGGTCATCACCCAGACACTCAACCCCGTCTGGGACGAGACCTTCATCCTGTACGTGGCTCTGCCCCAGCTCCTACCCACTCTGGGCCAGCAGCACTTCCTGGTTCGGGGGAGGGAGCTTGGCTTGACTGGAGGAGGAGCCTGCACCTGAGGCAGGGGAGACTGACAGGAGGCCAAGCAGGACACAGCAATGGAGTAAACGCCACGTGCTGGTGGGCGGCGGAGGGTCAGGCACATCTGAGTTGATCTGGGGGGTAGCCTGAAGCCTTACTTTAAAGGAGAGAGAGATGCAGTTGGGAGGGGAGGAGAATTTGCAGTGAGGGACTAAGACTTGACAGTGGGCGATACTGGATGGCAGTTTTGGGGGGCAGGCTCGGGGCTGAGGTAGCCTGTGGCCTGGTCAGGGGTCTATCCCTCCAAGACCCTCAGCCATGCTCTTTTCTCACTACAGGGAGTTTGAGGACATAAGCAATGCCAGCTTTCGTCTGGACATGTGGTGAGGGGCATGTCCCCCCCCCCCGCCCCCGTAGGGGTTGGGAAGAGAAGGGGGCCTGGGGGTGAGGGTGGCAGAAAGGGGTTGGGGTCTCCCAGGACACCCTCTCCGCCTCCTGCTCAAACCTCTGCCCCACCAGGGACATGGACACCGTGGAGTCCGTCAGACAGAAGCTCGGGGAGCTCACAGATCTGCATGGGCTGCGAAGGTGAGGGCCGTGGGTTTCCCGGGGGAGGGGGCGGGGCTCCTTCTGCCCTGCCTCCACATGCATACTGGTTGGCGGGCTGCAGGCTCTCACCTGGGCCCAGGTGGCTGCAGGTAGGGAGCAGACTCCAGCCTGACCCTGTCAGGCTCCTGGCCCCTCTCCCTCACGGGACCCTGCCTGGAACAGGATCTTTAAGGAGGCCCGGAAGGACAAAGGCCAGGATGACTTTCTGGGGAATGTGGTTCTGAAACTACAGGTGAGTGGAGTGGGGAAAGGTTCCCGGGAGAGAGGTAGAGAGGGGGTGACGAGGGGATCAAGGGAGGGGTTCCAGGTCTACACCATGCGGAGCCTGGGGTCGGCCTCCCATCTCCTCCCCTGCCCCCGACCGGGTGAGGCTCCTGTGGCTCACAGGTGTGGGCATCCCCTGCCTGCCCGGCCTGCCAGGACCTGCACTGCCGGGAGGATCAGTGGTATCCTCTAGAGCCTTGCACGGAGACCCACCCCGACCGCGGTCAGTGTCACCTCCAGTTCCAGTTCATTCACAAGCGGGTAGGTGGCCCGGCTGGGTGGGGAGGAGGGGCTGCCCTGGGCGTGGGGTCCTCTGCTCATGGCCGCGCCGGCCCGCCTGCAGAGAGCCACCACGGCCAGCCGCTCGCAGCCTAGCTACACAGTGCACCTCCACCTGCTGCAGCAGCTCGTGTCCCACGAGGTCACCCAGCACCAGGTACTGCCCTCCTGGGGCTGGGCAGGGCCAGGGTCTGCCTGTCAGGTCCTGACACCCTCCACCTGTCCCCTCAGGCGGGCAGCACCTCCTGGGATGGGTTGCTGAGCCCCCAGGCTGCCACCGTCCTCTTCCTCCACTCCACGCAGAAGGACCTGTCCGACTTCCACCGGTCCATGGCGTGAGTGCCCTTCCAAGCCCGAGTGCCCGAGGGCCGTCTGCACCGCACCACCCTG
Source organism: Mesoplodon bidens (assembly GCF_964165515.1). Classification (NCBI taxonomy): domain Eukaryota; kingdom Metazoa; phylum Chordata; class Mammalia; order Artiodactyla; family Ziphiidae; genus Mesoplodon; species Mesoplodon bidens. Next base: position 39,392,537 of record NC_138179.1, on the reverse strand, counting down.
TCCCTCCCTGTCTGCCCTCCTGCAGGCTGACAGCCCGAAGTCTAACCCTCAGGAGATTTCTGTTTGGGGCCCAAACTGTGTATTTTAAGTTTTGAGTCAGTGGCCAACTTTTAAAAATCTGGAGATTTGCTGTGCAGATTCACATCACCAGTTTCCCGTGAAAGCTTCGTGCTGGAATTGCAGGGCTGTCGCTTTGCTGGGCTGCAGGTGGTCAGAGCAGAGTAGCGTGCCCTCCCCCATCCATCACAGTTGCCATCTGGACGCTTCGTCCCCTGACATCACCTGAGTCCTTCTGGGCAGTTGAGTTTGCCACCCCGGGCCCAGACCCCAGGGCCATTGAACAAATCTGTGCGCTGATGCTCCTGAATCCGTGTTGAGGGCCTGTCACCTCCCCTGAGCCTTGTTAGATTACGGGAATGCCAGGAAGGGCACACAGGAGTTTGTAGATTTCTCCGTGCACGAGAGGAGTAGGGGCACAGCCCAGGTGCTGCCAGGAGGAGGACTGAGAGTGGGAGCTGACACTTGGCATTCAGCAGGAGGTCAGAAGGAGGCTAGCGGAGAAGGGCAGCTTCTAGGACCAGGGGGAGGTGGGTATTCCTGGATGGCTGTGGGGAATGCAGGTGAGGCTGGAGACTGGAGCAGGCACCGAGGGTGAGGGCCTCATTTGCCTGCAGGGCCTCATCAGGGAGTGCGGTTGGCCCCTGTGTCCCCGCGTGGCGGAGGCCTGTCCCTGAGCCGCTCTTCTCCCCCAGCCTCCTTCGTCCTCGCTCTTGTCTCAGTTCGGTCACCTCTGTGAAGTCTCCCCTCGACTCTGAAGGGATGCTCTAGCTGATGTTTTACATGTACTTGAAGGGTCGAGTCTCCAAATCTGATTTCTCAAAAGAAGCAAGAAGTCCTGAATTTTTAAATCACTAATATTCTAATTTAAGAGACGGACAATTCATTTACATGTTTGAAAAGCACTAATGGGAACAAAAACAATCCTGTGGGTTACCCTCAGCCACTGGTTTTCAGCCTCCGGGCTCGATGGGGATCCCCAGGAGGCTTTGGGGTGGGGATAACGCCCCGCCCCCCGCCCCGCCCCCTCCCCCACCCCCGCCAGGTCAGGCCAGGTGAGCTGTGGGAAGGAAGGTGCCTCACTTGGCCAGGCTGAGGGCTTCCTGTCTGCCGCAGGCAGTGGATGGCCTACAGCCGTCTCTACCAGAGCCTAGAGTTCCCCAGCAGCTGCCTCCTGTACCCCATCACCAGCATCGAGTACCAGTGGATCCAGGGCCGGCTCAAGGCAGAGCAGGTGGGCTGGGGTGGGGCGAGGGGTGTTGGGCAGGCAGGGTTCAGGGAGCGGCTCCCCAGGCCCCATAAAGCAGCCCCCACCTCACAGCACCGTCCTGGCCCTGCAGCTGGAGGAGCTGGCCGCCTCATTCAGCTCCCTGCTGGCCTATGGCCTCTCCCTCATCCGGAGGTTCCGGTCTGTCTTCCCCCTCTCCGTCTCCGACTCTCCAGCCCGGCTGCAGTCTCTCCTCAGGTCAGTGGTTCCCCCCAGCTTCAGTGGAGTCGGGGACGGGGAACAGCTGGGGCACCTCTGGGGTGGGGAAGCCTGCAGGAGGAATGAGTGGGGGCTACGGGGCAACGGGCGTCTTGCACACGGCTCTCTCTCCCCACAGGGTCCTGGTACAGATGTGCAAGATGAAGGCCTTTGGAGAACTGTGCCCCGAAAGTGGCCCCCTGCCCCGCCTGGTGACCGAGGCACTGCAGGTATGGTGCCCACCCTGTAGGTGCGGTGCCTGGGCCCAGCAGCCCTCCCTGCTCACTGTCTCTCTGCCCACAGACTGGCACCACTGAATGGTTCCACCTAAAGCAGCAGCACCATCAGCCCATGGTGCAGGTGAGGGGGCTCGGGTGAGGAGGTGGGTGCTGGGACGGGATGCTTGCCCCTCAGAGCCCTGCCTGGCTCACCTCTGTCCCTGCCAGGGCATGCTGGAGGCGGGCAAGGCCTTACTGAGCCTGGTACAAGACATCATTGGCGACCTGCACCAGTGCCAGCACACGTGGAACAAGATCTTCCATAAGTGAGCAGGCGGCTGGGTCGGGAGGCAGTGCAGCAGGGGTTCAGAATGGGGACCAGAGGGACCCCGCTGTGTGCCGCCAGGTCACACCTGCTGCCTTTCCTCCAGTGTCCTCAAGATCGACCTCTTCTCCATGGCTTTCCTGGAGCTGCAATGGCTGGTGAGCCCCCACCCGCCACGTCCCAAGGCCACGCCCTCTGCCCTGGCTCTGGAGCTCTGCCCGCCACGCCTTCCCTTCGCAGGTGGCCAAGAGGGTGCAGGACCACATTGCGGTGGTGAGCGGTGCCGTGACCCCGGAGATGGGCGAAAGTCTGTTCCAGCTTTACGTCAGCCTCAAGGAGCTCTACCAGCTGGGCCCGGTCCCCTCGGAGAGGTGGGTAGCAGACTGGCTGCAGGGAGAGGAGGGCCCGAAGCCTGCAATGGCCCCGGCTTTCCCCAGGCTGACCCTGGCTCTCCCCAGGGATGGCGTCCTGGCCCTGGAAGGCTTCTACCGCTGGTTCCAGCCGGCCATCCCCTCCTGGCTGCAGAAGACGTACAGCGTGGCCCTGGCGCGGGTGCAGCGCGCTGTGCAGATGGACGAGGTGGGGTTGGGGCCTGGGCTAGGGGCAGAGTCCCACATTTCGGGGTGTGGCTCGCAGCTCTGCCAACCGTGTGGCACATGCGGAAGCGGTTAACCAGCTTTGAGCGGTGCTCTCGAGGCCAGCTGAGTGCAAAATGCTGCCTCCTGTTATATTGGGGGGGGGGACTTTGTTTACATGCTGATCCCTGCAGCCTGGGGGGCCTGGGCAGAGCCCTGCTTGTTCACCCTGCAGCCCCCTGCCCAGCTCTGTGTTTGCTGGCTGTATGAGCTCTGGATGCTTGCAAATGGAAGTGGGGAGGGAGAGCATGGATTTGGCCAGCCTTGAGCCCTCCTTTCTACACATGCCCCCATCTCCTAGCTGGTGCCCCTGGGTGAGCTGACCAAGCACAGCACATCGGCTGTGGATCTGTCCACCTGCTTTGCCCAGATCAGCCACACTGCCCAGCAGCTGGACTGGCCTGACCCAGAGGAGGCCTTCATGATCACCGTCAAGTTTGTGGAGGTGCAGCCTCATTCCCACCCCACGATTTCTCCCAAGTTCTCATCCTAGCAGCCTCCAAAAGCCTATGTCCTAAATCTCCCAAGTCACTGAAATTCCTGTGCCCCACCCCGCCCCGCCATCTGCCTCTCCTTGGCACTCCCCGCCCCCGTTGATCATCCCCTCCTCACCCCAGGACACCTGTCGGCTGGCCCTGGTGTACTGCAGCCTTATAAAGGCCCGGGCCCGTGAGCTCTCTGCCGGCCAGAAGGACCAAGGCCAGGCAGCCAACATGGTAAGGGCCAGAGCTGGGAGCTGAGGCTGGGCCGGGGAAGGGGTGGAGCCTGCCAGTCCTGGCTCTATTCAGGAAGCTCGGCATCCCTGTGCCCATGCCTGCCTGCAGCTATGTGTGGTGGTGAATGACATGGAGCAGCTGCGGCTGGTGATCGGCAAGCTGCCCACCCAGCTGGCATGGGAGGCGCTGGAGCAGCGGGTAGGGACTGTGCTGGAGCAGGGGCAGCTGCAGAACACGCTGCATGCCCAGCTGCAGGGTGCCCTGGCTGGGCTGGGCCATGAGATCCGCACTGGCGTCCGCACCTTGGCCGAGCAGGTAATTTGTTTGACCCACAGTGACCCCACCCCACCCATCCTCAGCCTGAAGTACCCTCCAGCAGGACTTGGGCCAATGTCCAGACCCCTTCCCTTCCTGAACCTAAACTCAGGCCCCAAGCCACCTCTCCTGACCCCCGACTCACACCCTGGCCTCCCTCCTACCGTTTTGTGTCTCCAGCTGGAGGTGGGCATTGCCAAGCACATCCAGAAACTCGTGGGCATCAAGGAATCCATCCTGCCTGAGGATGTGAGTGGCCCTCCGTGCATGCTGATTTTTGCCAGCAATGTGGGTCAGGGATTGCAAAGGGGCTTAGGGTGGGCAAGGGGCTGAAGGCCGTGGGGTGTCAGAGATAAGTCCCCCAGACTTGGGCAAGGAATGTTCCCTCCTGGCCTCGGTTTCCCCCTTAGATGCTAAGAGGGTGGGGTCGGGTCATTCCACGGGCTCTCCCAGCACTGACAGTCAATGTGGGAGCTGCAGCGGGGGAGGCTTTAGATTTTGCAGCCAAACAGCCCTGGGCATGCCTCCTTCTTAGCTGCCTACTAGCGTAGCTATTCTATTTATATAGGTCAGCTGACCTCAGGCTCCTCATCTGTCAGCGGGGATAATAATTACACCTGTGATTGCTTGGGAGCGTGCTACTCATTAATTCATCAACTATTTAAGCACCACTTTGTCCCAGGTATTGATTTAGGCACTGGGGATATATATCAATGAACAGTGTGACAAAAATCCCTGCCTTCCTAGAGTTTTCATTCTAGTAGAGGAGGTGAAAAAAGAGCTAAGTATATAACGATAGCTATAGCTGTATGGCTATAGCTATAGCTATAGTGACAACTGAGTCAAGACCTAAAGGAAGGAAGAGAAGGAGCCACGAGGATTTCTACGGGAGAGAACAGCATGGGCAAAGGCCCTGAGGCAGGACCAGGTCTGGCAGGTTCAGGGCTATAGAAAAGGCTATACTGTCTCCAGTGTGGCTGGAGCTGACTGTGGTCAGGGGCTGGCTCTGCACACATTCCACAGATGTGCAGGAAAGCTCCTAGCCCTGTTTCCTCTCCGGGTCAGGGCAAAGGAATGGGGGTGGGACCAGAATGGGCCAGAACCAGATGTGCTGCCACCCCTCCCCAGGCCGTTCTGCCCCTGATGAAGTTCCTGGAGGTGAAGCTCTGCTACATGAACACCAACTTGGTGCAGGAGAACTTCAGCAGGTCTGTAGCAGCCGCCTGCCCTGTGGCGCCCCATCACCTCCACCTCTCCTCCCACCCGCCCCTCCTTCCCGGCCTCAGCATGAACCCTCAGGGGAGGATGCAACCAGCCTCTCTTAAATGCTTGCTCCAAGAGTCTGGGTGCTCATGGCCGCACAATGCTATCCATTTCACCTTAGGCTGAGCTGAAACCTGCCTGTCCTTTCTCCCTTAGCCCTGGGCTGCGTCTTCGGGAGGCTGCAGCTCTGCCCTCCCTAACATTACAGGCAGCTGGTGTTCCAGGGGAACTTCTCGTTAGGGTCTCTCTCAAAACAGGGCCCAGCACGCTGGGCAGCAGTGGGTAGAGGTCAAGGGCATGGGCTCTTCATACTCCAGTTTCACTGCTGCTTGGTGGGTGGCCTTGAGCAGATTACTCAAGTTTTCTGTGCAGATGATCATAGTTCTGGCCTCTATTGAGGACTAAATGAGTCATGTGAAGTGCTGAGAGCAGTGCCTGCAACAAAGGAAGTGGTTGATGACTGAGCTGCTGTGACGACGGTGACGGTGATGACGACAGGTCCTCCACATGGGGCTGCTGGCCCCCAGAGTTCTGCTCCTGGTGGGGCAGCGGAACCTCGGGAGCCCACCTTCTTTATTTCCTAGGCCAGAAAATGCCATTTGTTCTGCTCTGATCGTCACACAAAATAGAGTTTAATCTCTACTAAGACAGGAGCTTAACTTACCACCGCCTCAGAACATTTAGAACAGTGTCTGTGCATAATGAGCACTTAAGTATGGGGACTAAATTAACTACTTTTATTTATTTATTTTTTAATTAATTTATTTTATTTATTTTTGGCTGCGTTGGATCTTCGTTGCTGCACGCAGGCTTTCTCTAGTTGAGGCGAGCGGGGGCTGCTCTTCATTGCAGCGCACGTGCTTCTCATTGTGGTGGCTTCTCTTGTTGTGGAGCACAGGCTCTAGGCGCCGGGCTTCAGTAGTTGTGGCACGAGGGCTTAGTTGCTCCGTGGCATGTTGGATCTTCTCGGACCAGGGCTCGAACCCATGTCCCCTGCATTGGCAGGCGGATTCTTTTTTTTTTTTTTAATAAATTTATTTATTTATTATTTATTTTTGGCTGTGTTGGGTCTTCGTTGCTGCACGCCGGCTTTCTCTAGTTGTGGCGAGTGGGGGCTACTCTTCGTTGCAGTGTGCAGCTTCTCATTGCTGTGGCTTCTCTTGCTGCGGAGCACGGGCTCTAGGTGCTCGGGCTTCAGTAGTTGTGGCACGCGGGCTCAGTAGTTGTGACACTCGGGCTCAGTAGTTGTGGCTCGAGAGCTCTAGAGCTCAGGCTCAGTAGTTGTGGCGCACAGGCCTAGTTGCTCCGTGGCATGTGGGATCTTCCCAGACCAGGGCTCGAACCCATGATCCCTGAATTGGCAGGCGGATTCTTAACCACTGCACCACCAGGGAAGTCCCGGCAGGCGGATTCTTAAGCACTGAGTCACCAGGGGGGAAGTCCCAAAATTAACTACTTTTAGTATGGACCACCCAATTTTTTTCTAAACTTTAAAAAATTTTTAGACCTCCCCCACTCTTTTTTTCTTTTCTTTTTTTTTGGCCACACCACGCAGTTTACAGGATCTTGGTTCCCCAACCAGGGATCGAACCCACGCCCCCTTGCAGTGGAAGCGTGGAGTCTTAACCACTGGACCACCAGGGAAGTCCCTAGAGTTCCCCCATTCTTTCTTTTTTTAAAATATTTATTTTTATTATTTATTTATTTATTTATTTATCTTGGCTGTGCCGGGTCTTCATTGCAGCATGCGGGCTTCTTAGTTGCGGTATGTGAACTTCTTAGTTGTGGCATGCGGACTCATGGCTGCAGCATGCGTGAGGGATCTAGTTCCCCAACCAGGGATCGAACCGGGGCCCCCTGCACTGGGAGCACGGAGTCCTACCCACTGGACCTGGACCACCAGGGAAGTCCCATCCCCCCATTCATTTTTTTTTTTAATTTATCTTTGTCTGAGTTGGGTCTCCATTGCTGCGCACAGGCTTTCTCTAGTTGCGGCGAGCGGGGGCTACTCTTCATTGCAGTGTGCGGGTTTCTCATTGCGGTGGTTTCTCTTGTTGTGGAGCATGGGCTCTAGGCATGCGGGCTTCAGTAGCTGCGGCGTGTGGGCTCAGTAGTTGTGATGCATGGGCTTAGTTGCTCCGTGGCATGTGGGACCTTCCCGGACCATGGATCAAACCCATGTCCCCTGCATTGGCAGGCGGATTCTTAACCACTGCACCACCAGGGAAGTCTCCTGCACCCCCATTCTTTTTTTTTTTTAAATTTATTTATTTATGGTTGCGTTGGGTATTCGTTGCTGCACGGGGGCTTTCTCTAGTTGTGGCGAGCGGGGGCTACTCTTCGTTGTGGTGCGAGGGCTTCTCATTGCAGTGGCTTCTCTTGTTGCGGAGCACAGGCTCTAGGTGCACGGGCTTCAGTAGTTGCAGCACGAGGGCTCCGTAGTTGTGGCTCACAGGCTTAGTTGCTCCGTGGCATGTGGTATCTTCCTGGACTAGGGCTCGAACCCATGTCCTGCATTGGCAGGCGGATTCTTAACCACTGTGCCACCGTGGAAGCGCACCCCTCCGTTCTCAATTACATATTTTTTGTGCTTATCTGCCTGACTCTACTTTGACAAGTGGAATTTCAGTTATTTCAGGTTGTTATTAGGATGGACTGTGGCTTGGTTGCTATTTTTTTCTCGCCACAGGTAGTACATGCTTATCCATGCTGTGTGCTGAGATCCTATTCATTTTGGTCACTCCCATCTTGACTCATGATTCTGTCATTGGGGGACCACCCTCCTGCTCCCTTTTCTGTTGGGGTTTGTTAATCCTAGTGAGAAGGATCCTTCACTAGCTTCCGAGACATGTTGGATAGGACTGGGCCTGTCTGCCCCGCCCCCTGCCCTCCTTCCCTCAGCAGACCAGCCCTCCCTCCCTCCCCTGCCTGCAGCCTGGGCCCCAGTCCCACCAGTGAGGCAGGTGGAGGGTGGGGGTGGGGAGGCACTGGAGAACGGGGGTGGACCTGGGTCCCACGAGGCCTCTTCTTTCTCAAGAGCATCTCCGCTTCCTCCTCCTCTGTCCTCCTGTCCTGTGTCCGGCATCCCTCTGCACGGCACCCCAGCCTTCTGACCTTGCTCTGGACCCACACGCTCACGGTGCTGGCGGAGGTGGCCGCCTCCCAGCGGAGCTGCCCTCTGGCTTCTAGCAGGCTGAAGATCGCACTACAGGTAATAATACCAGTGACAACAGTAAAAACCCTGGTGGGAGAGTGCCTGGGGGTCACCTCTGATGTCTCGCTCCCTAGAACCTGGAGATCTGCTTCTACGCAGAGGGCTGTGGCCTGCCGCCCGAGGCCCTGCACACGGCCACCTTCCAGGTAGGGGCCTTTTGGTTAGCTGGTGGCGTGGGGAGCCTGCCTTCCTGTGCTCACCTGTGTCCAGGACCAGCTACGTGATTTACAGGGCCCAGCACAAAATGAAAATGTGGGCCCCTTTAAAAAAACATAATTGAGGGCACCTCCCTGGCGGTCCAGTGGTTAAGACTCCGCGCTTCCAATGCAGGGGGAGCAGGTTCCATCCCTGGTCCGGGAACTAAGATCCTACGTGCTTCGTGGCACAGCAAAAACCAAAACCAAACAAACAAACGCCCCCACCCCCACCCCCCCGCCGCAAACCAACAAAATTCCCTCCACGTGTGAAGTTCTTCTAAACACGGTTGGGGCGGGGGCGGCTGTGAGACACACCTGTGGAGCCCACCCTGTCGGGTGCCTCTGGCTGTCGCCAGGGCAACCCTACCTGTGGTCCCCCAGCGCCCAGTGCTTTCCACTTCACGTTGTCGTCTCACCGTTGGCTGCAAGCTGCTGAAGGGCAGCACTGGGCTGCGACTGAGTGTGACAGTTCAAGTGACTCCTCAGCTGTGCCCCATCCCCAGGCTCTGCAGAGGGACCTGGAGCTGCAGGCGGCCTCCAGCCGGGAACTCATCCAGAAGTACTTTTGCGGCCGCATCCAGCAGCAGGTGAGTCTCCCTCCGCCGCGCTCGCTGCGCACCTGGAGCCCCGCCTCGCCCGCTCAGCCCCTCCTGACGCTGCCCGTGCGCCCCGCCCCCAGGCGGAGACCACCTCCGAGGAGCTCGGGGCAGTCACGGTCAAGGCCTCCTACCGCGCCTCCGAGCAGAAGCTGCACGTGGAGCTGCTCAGCGCCTCCAGCCTGCTGCCCCTGGACTCCAATGGTGAGTGGAGGCTGCCCCAGCCACTCTCCGTGTCCCCACTCTGGTCCCCCGAGTCCCCGGGGGCTCTGCTCGTCCAGCCTGGGCACTGGGTGCACTTCTGCTGGATTACCAGGAGAGGGCAGTGCTGCTGAGCGGGGCACAGCTGCTGGCGTGGGCACCGGAGGCGGGGCTGGGATATCCTCGGCCAACGTCCCCTCCCCGGCCACTTGCCAGGTTCCAGCGACCCCTTTGTCCAGCTGACCTTGGAGCCCAGGCACGAGTTCCCTGAGCTGGCCCCCCGAGAGACCCAAAAGCACAAGAAGGACCTACACCCACTGTTCGATGAGACCTTTGAATTGTGAGTGGTCCCACTAGCCCTGGACCCGCCTCAGGCCTGCTCCTCCCAGCTGAGGCGGGCCGAGGGGCTCCCCTCGGAGGACTGGGTTTGAGTCCCAGGGAGGGAGCACTTGGGACAAGCGTTTGCTGGCACAGGCCTCAAACCTGCTCCCCTGCAGGTGGAGTGGGGCTGCTGGGGAGACTTCTCCCACGTGTTGGACTCAGAGGCTTGCTTTCAGGGAAGGGTGCTGCCCCTGAGGTCCTCTGTTCCCCAAGTCAGGCGGACCTGGGTACACAAGGGCCCCTGGTTTAAAGCATCGGCCCACAGTCAGAGCAGGCATCGTGGCGTATGGCCCAAGGTACACCAGGCTGAGAGCTCTCAACCCTAATCCCACCCGTCTGGGCGAGCCCGCGTCGGGGGCTGTGTGGCCGCGGCAGCACGTGGGGCAGGCAGCTGAGCACAGCTCTGCCCCCCGCCCAGCCTGGTGCCTGCTGAGCCGTGCCAGAAGGATGGGGCGTGCCTTCTGCTCACGGTGCTGGACCACGACACGCTGGGGGCTGATGACCTTGAAGGGGAGGCCTTCCTGCCGCTGCGCTCGGTGCCGGGCCTGACGGGGACTGTGGAGCCCGGCGACGTGCCTCAGACCCGCCTGCCCCTCACCTACCCTGCTGCACCCAATGGTAGGCCTGAGCCCTGTGAGTGTGGGCCCTGGCCCAGCACTGGGGATACAGGGGAGGGGCAGCCGTGAAAGGCTCAGGGGCCCCCAGAGGCCGAGTTGGGGTCAGGAAAGCCTCCTTGGAGGTGGAAGCCTGTGGAGCCAGCGTGGTGGCTTGTGTTGCTGAGATCTCGCGCCTGATCAAGGACCAGTGAAGGTTAAGTTAGGCCAAGTGTGTGCGACTCTCTGGTGGGATAAGGTCACCAACAGGTTTGCCTGGGGGAGGGGCCATTTCTGTGCCAGGGGGCACGTTCTCGCAGAGCAGTCCCCAGGCTTGGTAAGAGGAGTAGGTCTTGTGTTTGAGCGCTCACGATGGGTCAGTTCTAAGCGCTGGACATATGTTAACCCTCAGTCCTTACAACCACTCAGTGAGGCAGGTGCTATCGCTACTCTCCGAGTGAGTAAACTGAGGCACGAATTGGTGGACTGGCCCAAGTTTCTTGTATGAAAAGGTAATAGTCGCCACCTGAGGCACATGTCAGCCTCGCGCACCGCAGGTGCACCCCGCTGCCTGGGGGTGGCAAACACGTCTCCTGCCTCATCTTTCAGGCCGTCTTGCGAGCTTGGCTGGTGTGGGCCCATCGCTAGTTTCTGGAGAATGGGGCAGTGCTGCAGCCCCTGCCACTCCCCGAATCTGACCCCCAAATGCCTCTCTTTGCAGGGGATCCAATCCTGCAGCTGTTAGAGAGCCGGAAGGGTGACCGCGAGGCCCAGGTGTTCGTGCGGCTGAGGCGGCAGCGAGCCAAGCAGGCCTCCCTGCACACCCCGGGGCCAGGGCGGCAGTAGCCGGGCTTGGGTCCCTGGGAGGCCTGTGTTCTCCCCACCACAGCGCAGCCCTCCCACCTGGCCTAACACTCCAGGAGGGCCCTGCAGGTCGGGGGAGCCCCAGTGTGCGGGGTTCCCGCTGCCAGAGCCGGGGCCCACAGTGGTGGGGGCCCCACTCGCAGTATTTATACCCCCTCCTTACTCCCCTCAGCCCCAGCCTCAGCGTTCTCGGCCAAATCCAGCCCCTGGGGGAGCGGAGACAGCTGTGTGCACCCCTTACCCCTGCTGCCCTCTTAGGGAAAAGCTGCTCTGGCAGAGAAGGGGCTCAGCCCCTCCTCTCCTGGCAGGCCTGTTCCAGCCACTGAAGTGGGGGTCCAGGTGCCTCGGGCCCTGTTCCTCAGCAGCCATGGTGACGGGAGCCGGGGTCCTCTCCTGAGGGAGCTGCCAGCACCCAGGCGAAGGGGCCCAGAGCCGCGAGAACTGGTGGGCAGCGGGGCTGGCAGTGTGGGCCTTCTGGCTCCGGAGGGGCGAGAACTGGTGGGCAGTTAGCTGTGCCTGCGGAGGACCGCTCCGCCTTGGGACAGTACCTAGAAACTTTCTTAGCGAAAATTAAAAAACGAACAGTACGTCGTCCTCTTACTAAACATACTGTTGGCCTGCAGCGGGGCCTAGGTTACAGCCAAGCCATTGCAAACCCCTCCTCAGCCCTCAGGAGAGAGCCTGGGCTGCCCCCGACTCTGGGCCCCGGCCCACCGCTCACTCCCCCACGTTACAGAGCAGCGGGGTAGGTGTGGAGGTAACTGACGCAGCAGCAGAGGCTTCGAACAAAACACCACCAGATGTGTCGGGTTCTGTCGCCACTGCCCAGCACAGGAGCCTGGCACTCATGGGGGCACCATGAGTGGGGGGGCCTCCCAGGGGTGCAGGCTGAGGCCGAGGGGCTGCTCTGATCAGCAGGGCTTAGAGGAATGGGGCCCCAGACCTGCCTGGGGGAGTGGCCCATATGCTGGAAGTCAGAGCCTGAGGCTCGCTTCTCACTCCAGTGTGACCGTGGTCGAGTCACCTAACCTCTCTGAGCCTGCACAGGTATGACGGGTGGGGGGAGGTCAGGTGAGACCACGTCCAAGGCTTCCTTCAGCTCTGCTCCTGAGACCCATACAGAAAGCCCACAGGGTGTGTGTTTTCCCACCCACCTAACAGGCCAGCTAAGAGCAGGGGAAGGGAGGTGGCTCAAAGGCTCCCTTGGGGGGCAGGCCCACCTCTTTCGATGCTTTTATGAGCAGGCACTGTCTGTTCCTCTGAGAAGCTACTAGGGGCCTTGTTGTCTTTTGGAAAACAGTAAGTATACCAGTTGCATCTGATAGAGCTCTGAAGAGCCCTAGGGCCTGGGAGGTCTCTGGGTCCAGGGCTAAAGGTCCCCATCCCATCAACCCCAGCAGGCCTGCGTCCGAACACTCAAGCTCTGTCTAGGAGCCTGGAGCAGGCTTTGGGCCTGGATGGGCCCAGGGTGCCTCAAGGCCTCTTCAGCTACCTAGCCACACCTCAGGGGTCAGGCATGAGCCTTTCCCATGGCTGAAACCTGGGCTGGGCTGGCTGAGCTGGGCCAGAGGCCCTCCTCTAGGGCCCAACTCTCCCTCACCCCGATATAAACAAGCTACCACCGCAAGTTCATATTTTATTTCCAATATGTTTGGAGCTTTGATTTTTGCGTTTTTGTAAAAAAGTTTTCACTTAATTCATTGAAAGCCCTTTCGTGCTGAGCCCAAGGGGGCGCCTGGGCCGGGCCAGACCCTTTGCAGCCCTCTTGCTCCCACCCCAGACCCCCAGTGCTGGGCGTGGGGTGGCTTCCCTCTGCCCACTCTGCCCTCCCACCCGCTGCTGCATCTCTCTGTACAGAACAATTTTAAAAATGGAAGCTAAGACACAATATACATTGGACAGGCACGCACACACATGCACACAGGCGTCTGCTCCAAACGGGCAGGACGTCAGCTGCACTCAGAGAGCACCAAGGAATGCATACGGAGCCCCTCCTGGGGAGGAGGGCAGGGCCTGGGCCCCACCTTGGTCCTCACAGTCCGCAGCTCCTCCCCACCTATTGCCCTGCTAGCTGCCAGAGGGAGGGGTGGACAGCACGGAGGGCTGTGCAGAAGGGGAGACAGCTGAGGGCAGCTGGGGGGTGATGGAGAGGGCAGTGCTAGCCTGGTAGGTTGCCCTGGGGCCAGGGAGGCTACTCTAGGAGCCCGGGGGTGGGGGGAGGACTGGGGTACACCCCCGGCCTCAGGTACCTGAGGGGTAAAAGGCCTGAGCTTCGCCCCTCGAGGAGCTGCAAAGGCCCAGGGTTGGGAGTGGGGCTGGCCCCACGGCTTTGGCCCACCAGCCTGGACTAAACACACGCTTGGTAACCCTAGAGCTCGGTGGGCTTGGATTCCCCGCTCTCAAGCCTCACAGCTGGGAACCAGGTCTGGGCCCAGGTCCTCCACACCCCTGGCTCTCTCCCTGGCCTGGGGAAGTGGGGTGAACAGGGCCTGCCCTGAAGGCTTGTCCCCTCCCCTTGGCCCCTTCTAGCTTTCCACCCTTCCCTGCTCAGGCCCCAGGAAGAAGTTAAAAATAGTTAGTTCCTACATAAAAAAGAGGCTGAAACAGATTCCCTGCCAAAAGGCTGGTGGGAGAAGAGGGAACTTTGTCTCTGCAGTGGGAAAGGTAGGGAGCGGGCAGGGGGAGGACCGCAAAATAGTTTTTTCTCTTAAAAAGTGCTTGGTAAGTCTGTTTTAAAGTGTGTGTCTATATCTATGTATAGATATACACACAGACACTGTTCACACACTGGCCGCCCACGCACACCTACACACATACAGAAATGTATACATATACATAATCATATACATATACATACATACATACATACATACATACATACATACATACATATATATACTTTAAAAAGTCCTAGGGGAGAAGATCTGAGCCAGGCCGGGGCCAGGCCTGCAGGGTCACGACTGGAGGGCGTGGGCCCGGCCTGGCTGGCAGACAGGGCACTCACTGCCCTCGGCACAGAGCTCACACAGCACGGCGTGTTGGCACGGCAGCACCGCTCGGTTCTGCTCCTGACACTTAAGGCATTTCACCGACTGCATGTGGAACACGGCCTGCGGGGAAAGGGACATCACGGTCACTGGCCCGGCCCCACGTCGGACAAAGAGCTCCCCCAACTTTCACTGTAGCCCCTTGGGATGAGGAAACTTGACAGTGTGCTTACAGGCCCCAGCTGATAAGGGAGAGGGCAGGGTCAGGGGGCAGGCTGATCACCTCAAGGCACCTCATTTCTGCTTTCAGCTGCAAGGCCGAGTGGGGCTGAGTCGGAGCTGTGCGTGGGGAGCGGGGAGGGCCAGGGCTGCTCTGCAGCTCCCAGCCGGATGGGCTTTCCCTCGCACAAAGGCTTCTGCCTCTTGTCTCGTTTGATCTTATAATGACCCTAGATCCCCAGTGAGAACTGTGGGGTCTGGAGAGGGTAGTGACGGGCCCGAGGTGACATGGCTGCCCAACGAAGGGAAGAATGCTCTTCCCACTGTGCTGCACTCCCCTGGGGACCCAGAAGGGCACCGAGGAATGCAGACAGTAGCCCTGGGGACCTAACCATTCTGGAATGTCTGCTGGCGTGTGCAGAGCTCACAGGAAGAGAAGTGGCCAGGATGAAACTTAGGGCCCAGGCGAACTACTGCAGCTCAGCTCAGTGCCTGCCCTCGAGAGTGCCAGGGGTGGGCCCTGGTGCCCGTCTACCTCCAGGTTTCCCACCTCCCCAGTGAGTGAGTGACTTTCTATTCTGAGCTCCTCTCCAGCGGGCTGCCATTTTGTGTGAGCTCAGCGGGGACAGAGGCTCTTAGGAGGGTGGCCATCCCTGGAGCAGCAGGGACCCATCCAAGTCCAAGCACTGGCTGAGCCCACTGTACCTCCCCACCCCGTGCTCCCCAACCTCCTAAGCTGACCTTGTCCACTTGCTCCAAATGAGCCCGCAGCTGCTTCTGGAGAGAGTAGAGGGTGGAGAGTGAGAGGGCTTCCAGGTCGGGGAAGGTGGGCAGGGCCTGCGGGTCGGGGGCCGAGTGCAGCCGCTCCAGCTCCTCCTGTAGTTTCTTCACCTGCACCTCCAGGGCATCCCGCTGCTCCCGGGCCAGCTCGCACTCAGCGCCCGCCGCGCTGGCCCGCTCCCCAGCCTCCTCTGCCTCCTTCTTCCAGGCATCACAAGCCTATGGGCCCAACACGCAGCACCATGTCATGCTGGCCCCCCTGCCCTTGCCCCCCACCCCGAGAGTGCATCTCTGGGGAGCCTGTGTGGGCCACTGCGGCTGCGGAGCCTGCTGGGGAGCTGGGGCAGGTGTCTGGGAAGTGGGGCAAGGAGGAGGGCTGATGCTGCCTGCAGAGAGGAGAGGTTTCAGGACCTGCAAGAGACCCTCTGTGGGCAGGGCAAGGGGCTGAGCCCAGCACAGCAGGGGAGCACTAGGCAGAGCTGGCCAGCACCTCTAGGGGCAGCCATGCTGTGGCTGGACATAAGGCCCATCTCAGAACCTAGAACCCTGGACCTAGAGCCCTGGAGAGTCAGGGCTTCTGGGCAGAAGCAAGCAGTGCTATGGGCCCAGACCAAACAGGCAGCTCACAGAGGGAATTCCAGGCCTGGGATACCAGCCACCCCAGGGTCCTGACCGGCAAGGCAAGTTTTTCCACAGGGGGAGAGAATAAGCCAAACGGAGCTTCTGCTCTGTCCCCCAGGACCCCTGACCTCCCCCAGCCCCCGTACCCACTCTGTGTAAGATGGGCCTGGGCTGGATGCCGCCAGGCCCCGGGAAAGGCGGGGGTGGGGTGGGGTGGGGGGCGGGGGGGCCCAGTACCTGCTTTGCCTGCTTCCAGGACTCCTCCCACTGCTTGATAGTGCCATTGGCTTCATCTAGCTCTTGCCGAAGCCGGGCCAGCTCGGCAGCCCCGGGCCCTGACAGGAAGGCAGGGGAAGTGCCCGGGGAGAAGCTTCCAGAGGCAAAATGCTCCCAGATGCTGCTATTCATCCCATTCAGACCTGCCCCAGGAAGAGGAGGGACATCAGAGCTCTGAAGAGCTTTGGGCTTGGGCCTGGGCCCTGGCCCTGTCCAACCCTGCCTGGGGGCCTCCAGGGCCTGGCTGTGCAAGGCTCCAGCCATGTTAGGCTGGGGAATTTCACAGGGATGTGTAGGCGCCACCTGTTACTCATCAGCTGCTATTTAACTTCCGAGTCTCAGCATCCCCATCTGTAAAGTGGGGCTCCCATCACTTGCCTCACGAGGTGATTCAGGGGACTTGGGAAGTGCTGTAGGGAGAGCAGTCTGTGAATGTGGCAATTTGTGAGCCCAACTTCACTTTCAGGCTAGAGAAAGGGGAGCCTTCTTGCACTCTGATGTGAGACCCAGGAGGAGATTCACGAAAAAAGACATGGGTCAAGAGCCTCAGATGATGGCAGAGCTGGAGCCGTTAGAGCACAGGGAGCCCTTGGTCCATCCCCCATGTTTTACAGTGAGGAAATTGAGATAAAACATGTTGCCAGGAATCACAAAAACAGTTAAGTGGTAGAGCCAGGACACAGCCAGGGCGTCTGGCTCCACAGGCCTACTCTTTGCAAGCAGCTAAGCTGTGTGCTCATCCACCGCCCCCCTCACCCACTCATTCAGCAGATGTTTAACTAACACCACGTGCCCCTGCTCTGTGGCCCCCAGGACAGCCCCTGTCTTCTGAGGGAGACCCACATCCACCTCTGGCCTCATTCTGTTCACACGTATCATTCTCATGACTTCTTTCTTGCTCCCTTTCCCACTAATCCAGCCAGGATGTTCTGGGACCAAACGGACTTAAGAGAGTCTGTCCTCCAAGCAACACAAGTGCACCTACGTGACCAACGTCGTCCTGTATGGAGATACGAGGCTCTCTGCCCTGTCCCGGAGGCGAGAACTTGGGATCCCTGCTGTGGCAACCCTGGCCAGCAGCAAGGTCCACCTGTGCTTCTCCTCCCACTCGGGTGGCATTTCCTCTCGTGGAGAGGAGCCACTTCCTCGGGGAGCCCCACCCAGGTTAGGTCCCTCTATTATTCTGAATCGCAGCACCCAGCCTGTTGCCTCCGCACGACAGCGATGGTCTCTAAGTATGATGTAATGCCTGGGCACCTCTGCCTCTCCCAAGAGACCACGGCTCCATGCCAGCAGGGACTGCTGAGCTCACCTCGTATCCGTAACTATGTGCGGACGGAAGGAACGCGTGGCCAGTAAGTAGGGCCGCAGCCGAGATGCCTCCAGAATGTGGGCAAGCCAGACAAACTAACAGTAAGCATCTGAAGCTGACAGCAACAACGCCAACTGTGAAGGTGCTGCCCTGATCTTCAGAGAGATTAGGGAAGGACCCAAACCTGGTCAGAATGTCAAAGGGCAGCTCAGAGGCTCAGGCTCAGTGTGACCAGGATGCCCAGCACCCTCAGGGAGGGTGTTTCTGATCTCCTTGAACAGCTGCTGGGGGAGGGGGAAGTAAGAGTAGCAGCTGCTGCTGAATGAGACGCAGCAGGTTGGGCGTCTGCTGCTTTCCATCTGTTACTTCGGCAGACGTTCGTTCGCGCTGGCCCCACGCACACACGCAGGTCTCCACCCGCGCTTCTAGACCCTCTGCTGTGACGTGCCCTCCAGAGCCCCTGGTCCACACAGTTCTAATGCTGGGTTCAGCAAACAGCCTTTGGGGCTACAGCTGGGTCCGCTTGGTGCTTCTGCTGGACAGGGAGGCCGCCCTGCGCCAGGGCTGAGCCGGTTCAGACCTCTCCCTTGGCCCCAAGGAACTCTGGGCGACTAGGCAGAGCCGCCACACTGGCACGGAGAGCAGACCTAGGCCCTGGCAACTCTGAGGGCACGCTTCTCACTGTGCACTGGCCCGGGGCCTAGCACTTCACTCATGTTATTTCATTTAAGCCTCACAACCACCACACGAGGTGGATGCTGCCGTTATACCCATTTCACAGAGGAAACTAAGGCAGAGAGGCTAAGTCACTTGTCCAGGTTCACACACCTCAGAGATTCCACACCAGGGCCTGACTCGCCTCCGTGCCCAGAGCCCCTACTCTAACCTCCACTCTGCACTGCCTCTAGCCGTGGACAAAATGGCCAAAGGCACTTTCCAAAAGCCCAGATTCCTGCCCCAGGCCTTAGAGAGCCATACCCCCTCTTACCCAAAGATCCATGTGATGCTGAGGTCCCCAAAAACGTGTTTTCTGACTGGCTCAGGTGGCCCTGGGGCTGCTGCAGGAAATGCGAGGAGAGGCTGACAGGAGGGGACGGGGATGCTGAGTGGAAGGAAGCAGAGCTGCTCAAGGAGCCAGGGATGTTCACGGGCGCGGAGCTCTGCAGCAAACTGCCGCCTGCAAGAGAGGCCCAGGAACGCGGCCGAGTGAGGGCTGGGCAAGCCATGTGGGGCCGCACTGAGCAGGGGATGGCTCATCTGCCCACCCCCTGGGCCAGGCTGGACCCCAGGGGCCCTCCCAAGCCATCCTGCGCACCCATGCCCCAGTACCGATTGTGATGCTGCCTGGGTGGGGCACCGTGCTGTTATCGAAAGTCTTCTCTAGGGCAGCTACCCCGAACTCGTTCAGGTCCAGGTCATCCAGGGCAGACTCTAGAGACAGAGTGACTGGGATATGAGCCTCCCAGCCTCCCGAGGGCCCACACAGTCCCGAGGTTCCAGGCCTCACCTCCTGGACCCACCTGTCCTTTACTGCCTCTACTCCTGCCCCTGCCTCATCTTCGAGCTCAGTCCCACTGGAGCTGTGCTCGCTCAAGCCTCTGCTTGGGCCTGGGCTGCCCCTCTGCCAACACCGATCCCCCTAGCCAAGTCCTGCTCAAATGTCTCTCCTTTTGGAAGGCTTCTTCGATACCCCCGGGGGAAATGAGTTCTAATCCAGCTGACAGAGTTCTTGTCCCCTGACGTTACAGCTTGTATGTCTCACCCCTGAGCTCACTGAGGTCAGGCAGGTCTCTGGACCCTCAGTGGCTAGTGCACAGTAGTTGCCCAACAAATGTCCACTGCGCTCTGAGGAACTGGACTGGGAGGGCAGGAACAGCATGTCTTCATCTCTGTCACCCCAGTGCCTGCAATAGGACCTAGCACAAAGTGGCACCCATAAATGACTGCTGAAAGAGAAGGGCAGTGGCTTCTAATGACCAGGAACTCTAAGGACAGCTGTGCAGGTTTTTCACAAGGATACCTAGCTGGGGTTGAATGACATATGTCGTGGAATGAGACTGCACATACCCAGGGGAAGAGGCATCTATTTCTAATCTGCACAAAAGAGCAAACTGTAGGGCTAATTTGCTATAAAGGCTAGTCTTGGCCCTACACCTTGGGCTCATGTTCCATTTAGATCAAAGCGCTCAGAATGCCCACCCTCTGACGCTCCCAAGACAGATGTCTGAAGTGACCAGTATGCTGGTTTGAGTCTCACTCCAGAGACCTAGTATCTCTGACTCCAGACCTGCTCTTAGACTTAGCAACAGAAATGGCCCAATTACCTATGACCGACTCTACCGTGTCGCTGGTGGGGTAGAAGGGCAGAGCGTTTGCATTCATGCCAGGAACACTGCTGGTGCCGGCGGGGCTAGGGGGAGTAGCTGCTAAGCTGGAGGTGATACTAGAAGAGATGCTTGAGGTCAGGGGGCTGCCCACAGGGAGGATGCCCAGCATATCCTGCAACGAGACAGTGAAGAAGAGACATAGTGGGATGGCTGCCCACGGATGGGGGCTGGAGGCGGGGGCTGGCTAGGGCAGAAGGGAAGCGTGCATCCCAGCTCTCGCCTGGTTGCCCTCAACACCTCGTTGGGAGGCTGACGTTGGACAGGTGTGGCTTGGAGGCTGCAGGGCCTACTCATCCCTAAGGCTCTGCAATAGGGGAGGGAGAAGCAAGTTCAGTGCAAGGACAGATGTTTAATAAATACTTTGTTTGACTGGCTAATGAGTGAGTCCGGAGGTGAGGGGCTCAAGGGCCTGACTCCCACCCTCTCTGAATTTGGGGCTGAGGCCCCACCTTAATCCTGCCCTCAGTTTGTAGAGAAAGCGGTGCCCCGTGCTCCCCAAAGAAGGCTCCTGGGGCTCTGGGCCTGTCCTGTCCACAGTAGGTGCCAGAAGGGGAGAAAGGGGGCTGAGGGCTCTATACCTGTTTGGGCTGAAGCAGAGGCTGCTCTTGACTCCTGGGCTCTAGTGAGTGGGGTTTTAACTTGGCCTGAGAGAAAAGTCAGGGAGCAGGAGATGAATGTGGTGCTAGGGAGGGACCCTGAGCCCATGAGTCCTCCTAAGCATCAGCTTGCCATGGCTGAGGGGGAAGGAGGCACCAGACACCTGTTGGACGGCCCCCCTTCACACACATGCACCCCCCTTCCCACCCTGGGAACCCGGGGGGCTGCTCCTCTCCTCCCTGGGACTCCAAGTCACAGATAAGCCAGTTCCACACCCGTCTTGTCCTGCTCCCCAAGGCCCTGATGTCCCATCAAGGCAGCACAGGGCAGGGCAAAGTCTGGACATGGGGTCAGAAGACTGAGGTAGTAACCCCTTCCCCTCTATTAACTGGCTCTGGCACTGGGCGAGGTGCTCAGCCTCTAACCTGCCTGTCTTCCTCTGTGAAATGGGATGGCCTCACCCACTCTGCTCAGTCTTGAAGAGGCTGGGAACAGGGGCTTCCTAGCTCCCAATCACATTCCCCACAGCTGGGCCAGGACAACCCTCCAGGTGTTCTCTTGCTGCATGCAGAAGGGTAGCCCATGCTAACCTCACTGGGCTGCCGCCTCATCCCTTACCTGGCATTTCAAAGTTTTCAGGTACTCAGCTCCCACCTGGTCTTCCCTCTCGAAGCCAGGAGCCTTCTTATAACTGCCAGGGGCGAGGCCAGACTCCCCAGGAAAGACAATGCCTTCCAGATTTGGGGGCTTCCTGATGGAGCCCGGTGGGGAGCCACAGAGGTTAGATGGGCTGCCGAGGCTGCTGTTTCTACAGAGGAGCTGCAGAGAAGGAAGAGAGTAGGCTGGGGGGCAAAATGCAGGCTGGGGCATGGCCCATTCTCCATCCCTGCGTGGGAGGGAGATCCTTCATCAAGAGGCTCAGTTCCTTTTTAATTGGCCAGGGGGCAGCAACCACCACCCAGGACCCAGAACCCCATGTGGAAGCTGTGTGTTGGGGGGCGGAGAGGGTTTGTCCCTTCTACTACCTGTGATCAGCTCTACCCAGGCTGATCGCAGGGCTCCGGGGACACCACTCCAGCCACTATCAGCTTTTGACAGAGAGAAGAACCCTGGGGCAGAAAGGGCAGAACCCTTGGGCGAAGGCCTCCTCCCCAAGCACAGGGCACGAGAGGCAGGTGTTGGCTCTGGACAGGCATGGTGCCCACCCCACCCCCTGGAGAGGCACGTACAGCGCTGAGGTCAGGGGCATGCGGGCTGGAAGGGCTCACGGGCACCGAGTCTCCAGCAGCAGACGGCATGTACAAGACGGGACCTGGCTGGGTGGGGCTGGACACAGCTGAGGAAGGTTGCAGGTCGTCACTGAGGGGTGGCTCTGCAAGAGACAGGGGCAGGGTGTCAGTAGGCTCCTGAGCCAGCTCTGTCCCTCCAAAAATGCATCTGGGTCTCTTTTAAAGGAGAGCATGCATCCCCCTGTGTATAAAGGGAAGGCTTCTGTTTCTATTAATATCACGTGCTGTGCACTTACTATGTTCCAGGCAATTTGTATTAATCGTAAATCTTCACAATGACTGGAAGATAGAAGTAATACCATGGTCTCCATTTTACAGATAAGGAAACTGAGGCTCAGAGAGGTAAGGTATATTTCCCCAGGGGGCTGAGCTAGGAAACAGAAGAGCTGGGATTTGAACCCCAATCCACATGACTCCAAAGCTTGGGCCATTCGTTGCTTCTCTGTGCTGCCTTGGCTTGTGCCCACCTCTGAGCCACATGTGTGCTTCCCACTCCCTGGGGCCTCAGTTTATTTTTCACTCTAATCCCAGAGATAAGGCCTAAGGCTAGAAAGAGGTTAAGGACAAACAGAGCAGTGGCCTGGGGTAGACACAGGTTGTAACTCAAACCCGTCTCTGAGACTGGCGGTGGTGGTCTGGAGCTGCACCGAGCGGTACCGCAGCCCAGGACCACATGCAGCTGCCGAGCACCTGGAACGTGGCTAGTCTGGATTGGAATGTGCTGCAGCTATTCAAGTACACACCAGCTTTCAAAGACTTGGTTTGAAAAAAAAAGGGAAAATATCTTGATTTTATATGGACTGTATTTTAAATGATATTATTTTATGTTGGGTTAAATAAAAATATATTATTAAAAATTGACCTATTTCTTTTTCTTCTTTTTAGATGTGGTTACTAAAATATCTAAAATGACATAAGGGGGGTTGCATTAAATTTTGATTGGACAGCTCTGCTCTCAGCAGGGCAGAGTGCCGTGTTCAGTTAGTGATGTCTGCCATGGGTGTGGCACGGGGTGGCTGCTGGGATTTGCCTCGTTGGCTCAGGGAGGGTGCCTCACCCTGCCGGGGACTGTGAGTGCGCAACCCGGGGCACAGTCCGTGCTGTCTCACGACCTTGGAAGCTCCAGGGCTTTGAGACCAGTTCCAGAGAGGTGGGGCAGGGGGGTGGGGGAATGGAACTTCCAGGGGGGACAGGGGCCCACTGCCGGCTGACACTGAACTTAGGGGGAGGGGGGACGGGAGGGGAGGGTGGAGAGGGCACTGCCCCAGGGCAATGGGAACAGCATACGGTCTACGTGGGCGAAGGCGCAGAAGGGTCCTCGGGGACAGCTGCCCGACTGCTGCATGTCGTTGCACTTGGTAGATTTATAGATCTGGAGGGCAGAGCAGAACACAGGCGGGTCAGGCTTGGGCAGAGAGAGAAAGGCAGCCAGGGGTGCCTTCAGCATGGCTGGGTTGGCTTGGAAATCTCTCCTTTCTCCTCCCCACCCGATGCCGCTTCCCTAAGTCTCTCCCTGCCAACTGCTTACTCAAGCCAGAGTGAGCAGACACCGCCGCCCGCATGCCAGGGACCACCCCCCTCCTGCGGTCACAGGCCCAACCAGCCCTGACCCAGCTCTCACAAAGGGATCTTCTCCATGCTACTCTCCCTCATGATCTTGGCCAGGGCTGTGACCTTCCAATGTGCCTCTGGGCATTAAGGGAGCCGAGTTCACAGGCAACACCCATCCATCCTGGAGCACTACGGTTGGGATCTACGCTGGGCCTAACTTTCCACCCTGCTGTCTGTAGCCCACATAACGTAGTTTCTGCCCACGTGTCTATCTCAGGGTGTCCCGACCCCCACGGAACCAAGGGAAGGGACAGCACACGCCTCTCCATACCGAACGTGAGCGCGTGGCACACTGACAGGGCCCAGGCCACACTGTGGGGCTGGGGGCTGCACCAGGGAAGTTGCTGGTACCCTAGGCCCGCATACGGTACAGGACAATGCTAAGGGGGTTTCTTATTGTTTAAGTCTTGATGCCACGTTAAGTACCACAAGTGGTGCAAAGCCCAGAACGGCCAAGTCACCCTGCCCGGTGCCTGCGCTCCCTCTCAGGGGGGCTCGGGGAGACAAAACCGGGAGCCAAGGGCTGCTTGGTGAGTGTGCGCTCAGACAAGGAAAGCTGCCAAATTAGGGTGTGGGGCTCCTTTAGGTACTGCCCGGGGGGGAGCCTCTGGCTACAAATCCCTCCCAGGATGGTATCAGGATGGATTCTGCCAGCATCGGCCCGGACCCTCCTTTCCTTTCTCCTTGCTTTCCAAAGAGGATATGTTAAGCTACCCCCAACCCTCGAAGGGCCGCAGCTCGGGCGCCAGCTCCAAGGCCCACCTCCGGGTGGAACTGCTGCTCCGTGCGGGTGTGGCAGTACTGGCAGGAGTCTCCGTTCTCACACTTGCCAGGGTCACCCCATTCGTCCCCGTGCTTTACGTTCGGACATGGAGATGACCTGGTTAAATAAGAGGGTGGGGTCAGATGGATGCAGAGAGGATCTGGGGGATGCCAACGAGATCGCTGCTGTTCAGGGCCCCTCTCTGGTCTCCCGGCTTTGCAAAGCCAGGCTCAGAAGTAGGAAACGTCAGCTGCAGAGTGAGGGCCTTACTGGGGCCAGAAGCCAGGCTTTGCTTCTCTGGCCCAACCTGGCTGCATCACCAAGGACACCGTTTTGCTCGCTTCGGCCAAGTCCTCCCCCCCGAGCACTGTGCAGCCCAAGGAGAGCCAGGCTACAACCACACCACAGCTGGGCCCTGGCAGACGCCCCTCAGGATCCGAACTAGAGGGGCTTCTAACCCAAGATCCTCATTTCATGCCAAAGGAGGATCCAGGAAGGCCCCCTATGGTTCAGCTATCCTGACCATTCTCTCCCCTCGTACCTGGGTCCTGTGATTCTGTGGTCCCCAGGGCTGGCCTCCCTGAGAGCACAGTGCAAGCAGCCCCTGCTGTGATCCCTTCCCTGCCACCCTCCCTCCCACGGCTGGCCTGCTTGGGCCAAAGGACCTGTATTTGTGTTTCCGGGGACTCCGCCGCCGGTCCTTGCTGTTGTGGTAGTAGGGACAGGCATAACCCTGGCGGCACAGCCGTGGGGGCTTCTTGCACGGCTCCGTCTTATAGTTCCCCAGCACATAAGCGGTCTCTGCACAGGGGGCCAGAGGCAGGGGTCAGGTGGGTGAGGCAGGGGAGGGGCGCAGGGAGGGGAAGGAGAAGCCACTAGGAAGGAGTCTAGGAGCCGAGGCTTTTGTGAGAGGTATGAGCAGGGCCACCTCCTCGTGGGCCGATGCCAAGACTGAGACCCGGGAGAGAGGTAAGGAGGATGCCGCCGTCCCTCACTGGAGATACTCACAGCTCAGAGAGTTAAAAGGGCGTCCGCAGGAGGGTTGAGAATACACCTATGTGTACTCATATACGTGTACGACCGTGTATGTGTGAAAGCCTCCCGACGGAATTTAGGGAGCACCTGGGGTGACAGGAGCAGGGCAAGGTGTGTCTGGGGAGACTCCCCCAGAAGTGCCCCCGGATGCCAGGGCTGCAGTTGGCGGGATGTGACGTGGGATTAGGGGGCAAGTGCCTCCCAGCAGAGGTGGTGGCTTGGGCTGGAGAAGGCAGTAGGTGGTGGTGAGCCACGTCCTCAGAGCAGCCATGGGGAGGAGAGGGGGGAGGACAGACAGCTGGTGGGAGGGGGCACAGCCATTTGTGTGGCCGCCTTTACCTTGCCACCGAGGCTCCTCACTGAGGATTTTTTCTATCATGGCGTGGCTTGCGGCCCCAGCCGACTGGCCCTCTATGCTGCCCTCTACTGTGGTCTGGCCGTTCTGCAAGGCCTCCATTGCCTGGAGCTCCCTGGGAAGAGAGGAGAGGACAGAAAGAGCGGGGAGAGGGCATGAGGAGGAAGGAACCAGAGTGCCAGCCCTGCACTCCGTCGGTGGTACTCACCGTGTCCGCAGCCAGGCCCCCACCCCAGCCCTCAGCCATCAGCCCACCTGATGTCGTAGACAGGGGAGCGGAGGTCATGGGGCCCATGAGCAAAAGCGCAGTGCAGGCCGTTTTTGGTGCAGTTGCCTTTTGAGTCTGTCTCGTGGATGCAGATTCCAGTCTTATAGTAGCGCAGGTGGTACCTGCGCTCAGTGTCCCCTGTGGTCCTGTGCAGGAATGGGCACCTGAAACACAGCAGCAGGGGTGGAGGTCACTCACCTTTGCCCCCTGCAGCCTGGGCTACCAGCCGTGCCCTTCCCTGCCCGTCGACGGCTTTCTCATGACACAGCGGGTGTACTGATGGTGGGTCAAGGAGGCCAGCAAGTGACGAGTCCTGCTGAGGTAACAGAGCCACCCTCCCACTGCCGGTGGGTGCTGTAGCCCAAAGTGGGGCCTGAAAGTCCTGGCATCCCACTTCAGCTTCTCAAAGACTACTCAGCCAGGGCCCTGGGCTGTCCTGAAGAGAAGCTCCAGAGGGGGGCACTCTTGGGAGAACAAACACTGCCTAGGTCAGGGGTCTTCAGAGAAGCAAACGCCCTTGGGCCCTGGGTGCGTCATGAAGCTGGGGGTAGGGGTGAGCAAGCCTTTGACCCCTGGGAGAAACGGAAGAGCTGGTGTGGGATGGTTCAGTGGGGTGCACCCACAGAAGCCCTCCGCACGGCTGAAACACTTGTTAAGCAGCGTCAATAAGTGCTCCCTCTCAGTGACGTTCCCAGGTTTGCCACCTCATGTTTGTCATCTGTTATGCCCTGTCTCTTCACGGAGCTTTGTGGCAAAATATTTAGGGTCAGCAAAAAGGGAACTAGAGAGGCTCTATGTCTCTAAAGAGCCAGCCTTGGTGGGAACTGCATGGGATGGAGTGGGTAGTATGGGCTGGGGAGAGGGTCCTTGTGACCTGCACGGGACCAGGAAAGAAGGCCTGGGAAGCCACTGTGGTTCAGATGTGGCCCTTAGGCTTAGCAGAAGAAAGGCCTGTGTAGGGCTTCCCAAAAGTGGGGAAAGGAGAAGGGGTCTCCCCCAGATGATGGCGGGGTCTGAACCCAGGTCCAAACCATAGGAAGGTGGGCCAGGCTGCAGCAGGCCCCCAAAGGCAGGCTCTGGCTGGCTTCTTGGACTCTGACTGGACTATTCTGAGGGCAGGCTGGGCAGCACTCACTCGTCGCCCTCCGGGCAGAGGCCTGTGGCCTCGTCGTACTTGGTGCAGTAGACGTCGGGGCTGTAGTTGAAGGTGCCGTCCCGACGGCGGATGGACCGGCGGCGTCGCTGGTTCACGAAATGCCAGTGGAAGCAGGTGTAGGGCCGATGCTGAGTACATTTGTGTTGCACAAAGAGTGGGCACTGCTCAGTGCGGAATTCCTTCAGGTACCTGCAGGGAGAGCCCCCGAGTAGGGTGGGCCAGGAGTGGAGAGTTAAGTCCCTTGTTTCCCAGCAAGAAGTTGGCCACCAAGTCCCCCAAGGGCCCTACTCTGGGGGGGCTCGCTCAACTGAGACATCAGAAAAGACCCAGAGCTAAGGCAGGCCCTCAGCATCAGGATCCTTCCTAATATGCAGGTCCCCAGCCAGCCTGAAGGGCAGGAACCATAGACCACAAGGGCCCTCAGTGGTCAGCTGCCTGCCATGGTGACCAGAGGAGGGTTTAATCGGTGGCTTGTTCTCTGAGCACTCCCCGAGGTTTCCCAGGCCAAACCACTGATCACAGGGAAAAGGCTGCAAACCAGAGCTTGAGGAGCCTCTCCTAAACTTCCTGCAAGGGTCTCTGCTGCCCAATCTGCCTGCCAATTCCTGGAGGCCTCACTTGTCTCAGGAGCAGGGCTGGGGCACAAGGCTGAGGGCCAGGACGGCTGCTGCTTTACAGCTGAGAGCCCAGGTCACAAGGTGTCCTTCTGGACCACTGACACAGGTCATCACTGTCCTGTCCGCTGACCTCCTTCCAGAGATATTTCCTAGCATTGCCCAAGTATGTTTGTGAAGCTCATGTTGGAAGCATCTGAAGAGACTCCCTCTCAGCCTTGCCTCCCACAACAGTCTTGCAAATGAGTACCTGCAGCAGCTGAGGTATTCTATTTCCGTCCTGACTAACCTGGGGTTGGGGGGCTCTGTCTGTCCTCCCAGCCTCCTCCCAACCTGCATCTCTTTCCTTTACTCTGCATCTAAAAACCAAGACAACCCGAAGCTCCTCCCCCCACACCACCCAGTGGAGGGCCTGACCCACTTACCCCCTTACAGAACCATACCATCCGTGTTTTCATTCACTTTGTGTCCAGGTAGAGGGTTTCTTAGATTTACCACCACTGCCCGCCCCCGACACACACACACACAGACACACAGTGGGCACAAGGAGGCAGCCCAGTTCTCTTTATTCATTCCTTCAAGCCCTAGCAATGAAGGCAACAAATGGCTTGATAGAAGGCATTTGATGCCAGTGAGGAGGGTGGTTCTAGAAGGCACAGAAGGTTGTGTGCAGAAGGGAGTGTGGAGAGAGCAGCCACCTGGAGCTGGAATGCCTGGGAAACAGGCGAGAGGGTCCAGCCCATGTCTTTGGCTCATGCCAGGATACGCAGGGCCTTATCAGTCTGGGCATATGGAAGGTGTAGGGACAGGTAGGTCCAGGGCTGAGACTTTCCAGGCAGGTTTTCTTGAACACTAACAAGAGTGCTGTAAAATCCTCCAAGACAAGGGGAATTGCCTGGCAGTCCAGTGGTTAGGATTCCGTGCTTTCATTGCCAAGGGCCCGGGTTCAATCCCTGGTCGGGGAAACTAAGATCCCACAAGCCATGTGGCGTGGCCAAAAAAACCCAAATCCTCCCAGCCCTGAAGTGTGGAGAAGTGTCCAGGCGTGTGTACTGGGCAGGGGGAAGCTGGAGCTGGGTGCTCCCTGAAGAACACAGAGAGGGGGTTTAAGGGGCAGTGAAGCTTCCAAATAGCATCCTATTCATTCAGCACCTATTTACTGAGCACCTACTAGGTGCAGGCATGGTGGTGAGCACTGAGGACACTGACGTAGCAGGTCCTTATCCTTAGGAAGCCCATATTTTCATGGGAGACACACCAGTAACAGGTGGAACCAATCAACTGTGGAAAAGGTTATGAGGAAGGTTTGCAGAGGGCTCTTTGGGAACCCAGAGGAAGGATGCTTGACCCAGGCTGGCACAAAGGAAGGGGGAAGGGAAGGAGAGGTACTTGTGGGTGAAGAATGTGGGAAGGGTGTTTTAGGCAAAGGGAACAGTATGAGCTTAGAAACAGTATGCCTAAGTCAAAGAGCTCCAAGCGCCTTTGTGGAATGTGAGCGGGGTAGAAGAACTGGAAAAGGGAGTGAGGATGAGGTGAGGTGTGGGAGGAGCCACATTTCAGGGATATCATCTCCAGGCTGCAGATATATTCTGAGACACTGGGTTGAAACCTGGAAGGCTCCGTAGAGCCTCACAGTCCCTTTGACATTGGAACGTAAGGTCTTTTCTTCCTGTCTCCCTCTCTGTCTGGTTATAGACAGAAATCTGCCCTGCATACTGTACACAGGTACAGTATGGGGCAGTATCAAACCCTGGCACTGAGTTGGGACACCAACCCCCCAAACTGCTAGACTGATCTCTCCTGCGCAGCACATACTCTGCCTGACTCCTGACCCACAGGATACTAATTCAGGAGGTAACAGGTAGGAAATGGGAGCGGAGGAAGCTGATCCCAGGGCCAGGGAAGAATGAGAAGTATTGATAGTTAGGACTGACAGATTAAATACAGGACACCCAGTTAAACTGGAATTCCAGATAAATCAAATATTTTCTGGGACATGCTTATACTAAAAAATTATCCATTATCTGAAATTTCAATCTAACTGGCTTTTTTTTTTTTTAAGCATAGCTTCGGTTTCTTCTTTTATTTATTTGGCTGCGCTGGGTCTTAGTTGCGGCACACGGGATCTTCATTGCCACGTGCAGGACCTTTAGTTGAGGCATGCGTGTGGGATCTAGTTCCCTGACCAGGAATTGAACCCAGGCCCCCTGCATTGGGAGCACGGAGTCTTAACCACTGGACCACCAGGGAAGTCCCTGGCATCCTGTAGTTTTGTTTGCTAAATCTAGCAACCCTAAGAGTGGCATCTGCCTGCTTAGTATCAGTGCCTCAGTAAAACCCCAGGGTGGCAGTCCAGAGAAGTGACTGTGGATACAGTCTGTCCTCTCGGAGAGAGTTCCTGGCGAGCCTGCTTCTCTGGGGCAGCCATGTCCACAGTGTTACCTACAGATGCTATGGCTCCAAAGGGCTCCAGCTGGCAGAGGTGTCACAGAGCAAAGACATGGAGGCAACAAATTACCTCATTCTAAGCCTCTTCATCTCCATTCCCACCGCCATGGGTCAGGCACTTGGTACCTTTTAATAAACTGGTCTCCTTATATCCAGCCTCTCCCCTGTCTAGTTTACATTGCACAGTACTCATCATTTTTCCCAGAACCCAAATTTCATTTTCACTTTCTTAAAAGCCTTTAGCTTCCACCAGTAGCCACTGATAAAGACCAACTATTCGACCTGGCATTTCAAGCCCTACACGTCTGGTCCAATGAACTCTTCCAACCTCATTTCTCTTGAATCCAGTAACACTGGAGTCCTTGGTGTCTTCCAAAGAGATCTTTAACTTCCCTGCCTTTGCTCATGTCCCCTTCCTCACCTGCAGAAATCTTTCAAGGCTGAATTCAATGGTAATTCATCTTCTGATGCCATCACTTCCATGAAGTTTTCCTTGACCTCTACCTATCCTCCCCCTCCTGCCCTTGTCCCCAGCTAAGTTATCATCTCTAAGCTTTTACAGCACTTTCTCTAAACATTTCTTAGAGTCCTTATCCTGCACTGCATATTAATAATGTGTACATTTTCCTCTATTACTAAATTATAAAGCCCTTGACAGCAAGCATGTAATAACCCAGTACAGTGACAAAGTTTGCTGAATGAATGTAACAAGAAGTCACACAAGAGGCAAAGTCTACAAAGCAATATCAACAATTTTATGATGCCGCCCACAGGCAGACATTGAGAGCTGGAAGCTTAATCCTATTCCCTTGTGAAAAAGCACTACAGTGCAGGAAATTTGTAACTCTGCAGATAGGGCGGACTGTCCTGCAGAAAAGCCTCTCATGAGAGAAAGGGCCAAATGACTGAATCTAGGCAGGCAGAATACCCACTTTCAAGCAAAAATAATCAATGAGAGAAATGTCTAACCTTCTGCTTAAGCCATTAACAGAACTGTGCCATCCTCCACCTGGGAACCAAAATGTTCAGTCAGAACTTCCCACGCTCCCTGTCCCCCTCCAACCTTGTGCCAACCAGCAACGCACTGCCCAGACAGCAAGGAGAAACGCACTTAGAAGTCACTCTTTTCTACTTTCATGGATTGAAATGAAACAAATTTTCAGTGGAAATGAACAACTGTCTCCATTAAGCTCCAACCGATCTTTCCATTTTAAAGGTCTGAAAGCATAAGATCTAAGAAAATAGGCTGAGACTTACTCGTTCCAATTCAACCAGCTCTCAGGAAAACCAAGAAGTCCTGGAATCCTTGGTAAGGAGAGAAGATTCGCCAACCACCCCTGCCCCACTCCAAGATCTGGGGGGCGCACAGGGCCACAGAGCTCAATTCTTCACACTTCCATCTCCTAGGAATACCCGCACTCAAGGATAAAAGACAATAAACGTGGACTAGCTTCAATTGCAAGGCCTCAGTGACCTACTGTGGCCAGGATGAGTCAAGAAACCACTCAGGCCCTGAATCAGTAAGAGTTGATGGAAAAAGCCGCATCTTCGTCCTTCCCAGGAGAAGGATCAACGAAGGTTGGAGGAACAGAGGCTGCTCAGAGCCTCACCTTGACTAAGGAGCAGTGCCCGCATGTTTGTCCCAACAGGGGCTGACTTTCAATCAAAGCTATCTTTCACTCCTTTTTAGGACATTATATTAATTATCCTATTAATGGTTTGTTTGTAAATGTAAAGGATCATTGTGCAAGTAACATGCCCACTTACAAAAAATTTTTAAATATAGAAAAGGGGGGACTTCCCTGGTGGCGCAGTGGTTAAGAATCTGCCTGCCAATGCAGGGGACATGGGTTCAAGCCCTGGTCCGGGAAGATCCCACGTGCTGCGGAGCAACTAAGCCCGTGAGCCACAACTACTGAGCTCGTGCTCTAGAGCCCACGAGCCACAACTACTGAGCCCGTGCGCCTAGAGCCAGTGCTCCGAAACAAGAGGAGCCACCGCAATGAGAAGCCCGCGCACCAGGACGAAGAGTAGCCCCTGCTCACTGCAACTAGAGAAAGCCCGCGCGCAGCAATAAAGACCCAATGCAGCCAAACAAAAATAAATTTTTTAAAAAATATTTTTTTAAAAAAAGGGCAAAATCACCCTTAATCCCACCATGAATAATGCTAGACTTTTGGTAAATTTTCTCCCAGTATTTTTACACAAATATAATCATAAGGTATCATATTACTAAACTGCTTTATAAAACTAATACCTTTCCCTAAAAACTTTTAAAATCAAATACATGCAAACATTTTTTTAAAAAATCAAATACTTTCAATATTTACTGGATTATCTTTACTTTCCAAAATTCTAAGACAGTAAAAATCAGGCTACTTGAAATCAAAATTCAATCACTTGCCCCATTAAACCAACAGTGATAACATAAGGGATTAACAATATATTCAGTAAATTACATCTTTTTTTTTAAGATTTTTTTTTGATGTGGACCATATTTAAAGTCTTTATTGAATTTGTTACAATGTTGCTTCTGTTCTGTTTTAGTTTTTTGGCTGCAAGAGGCATGTGGGATCTTAGCTCCCTGACCAGGGATTGACCAGGGATCAAACCCGCACCCCCGGCATTGGAAAGTGAAGTCTTAACCACTGGACCACCAGAGAAGTCCCTACATCACTCTTAAGGTGTTAAATCAAGTGCTGCTTCCAGCTCAATTTCCGGCTAAACTTTTTTTTTGGCTGTACCGCTCAGCTTGCGGGATCTTAGTCCTCTGACGACCAGGGATGGAACCCACGCCCTTGGCAGTGAAAGCACAGAGTCCTAAACGCAGGGAATTCCCTCCAGCTAAACTTTAAATCCTAAATTGTCTCACTTAATAGCTTTATCTGTTTGGGTGTTTCACTCTCCTCTGGGTAGGAGGGTGAGCAGAATTTGAATAAACTGAATAAACAGAGAAGTATTAGAGATGACTGTCAGAAAAACTACATAAATTTATTTTTTAAATTAATTATTTTTACTTATTTTTGGCTGCACTGGGTCTTCTTTTCTGCGCATGGGCTTTCTCTAGTTGCGGGGAGCCGGGGCTACTTCATCGCGGAGCACGGGCTCTAGGTGCACGGGCTTCAGTAGTTTTGGAGCATAGGCTCAGTAGTTGCAGCTCACGGGCTCTAGAGCGCAGGCTCAGTAGTTGTGGCACACGGGCTTAGTTGCTCCTCGGCACGTGGGATCTTCCCAGACCAGGGACTGAACCTGTGTCCCCTGCACTGGCAGGTGGATTCTTAACCACTGCGCCACCAGGGAAGTCCTATTTTATCTTTATTTTTTTCCAAGATCTTTTTTTTGACATGGACCAATTTAAAAGTCTTTATTGAATTTGTTACAGTATTGCTTGTTTCCTGTTTCGGTTTTTTGGCCGCAAGGCATGTGGGATCTTAGCTCCCTGGCCAGGGATTGAACCCGCACCCCCTGTGTTGGAAGGCAAAGTCTTAACCACTGGACCGCCAGGGAAGTCCCAAAACCACGTAAATTTAGAAGCAATGGGGAGGACGTAGCTGACGTTTTAATCCGTATCTATCTAGCTACCCCCTGCTTCTAGAATCGTGCTTAGCATGGCCTCACTCTGACTCTACCTCCCCTGCTGCCACTGACCTGCTCCTCTTGCCAACAGCAAGCTAAACTCTACAGCAGGGTCAGCAAACCTTTTTCTGTAAAGGACCACAGAGTAAGTATTTCAGACTTTGAGGGCTGAAAGGCCAAACTGAGGATATTACGTACGTACTCACACAACAAGAGAAAAAACAAATTTCCACAGATTTTTTATTGGTGAAAATATAATAATTGGCTATAATTTTTGGTAACACACGTCTACTAATATGAATGGACTTAGGGTGGCAGGAATAACATTTGCAAAGTTGGGGGTCCCTTTCACCAAAATCGGTTACGAATGTTCATCTGTTAATGCTGATTCTGTAATAAGATTTTACTTATTTCACCTTTGAAAATGTCTTTTCACATACATAGGTACTGACAAATGCTGTTATCATTCTACAAGCATGATTTTAATTGAGCATATTGGTCTTAGAAGACATTTATAGAATTCTATTAGTGTCTTGATTTTTTTTAATATCTTTATTGGAGTATAATTGCTTTACAATGTTGTGTTAGTTTCTGTTGTATAACAAAGTGAGTCAGCTGTAAGTATACACATATCCCCCCATATGACGCTTTTCTTTCAACTACTTCCAATTGAAGGTTTGGCATAAACTCATTTGCAAAGGTACATGGATTTTGAAATATGGAAATTTCCTTTGTATTCCTATCAAGATGCAAAATCACTGCTCAAACTATAATTTGTGTTCAGAAATCATATCCATGGTAGGGACTTCCCTGGTGGTCGAGCGGTTAAGAATCTGCCTTCCAGTGTGGGTAGGCAGGTTCGATCCCTAGTCGGGGAACTAAGATCCCACATGCTGTGTGGCACTGAGCCTGCGCGCCACAACTAAGACCCGACGCATCAATCAATCAATCAATCAATGAAATCATATCCATGGTAAATTTGTGTAGGGATAGAGATCTCACCTTTGTTTTAACTTCTGGCAGCAGAGGAAGTGTGTAAGGCAGTTTGACATGACGTATGTTTCAAACGTGAGTTGTCAAAATGACTTTACTGCAACATAAGGTTTGCATATAAGTGATGTTTTGTCTTGCAATTTTAGGGTGAATTCATTAAGAAACATTATCAAGCCTGCAGCAAAAGTTAATTTCCAAAGCCATTCAGTATTCGGTAATAGTGGTTGAGAATGATTCTTCTTTCAGAAAAATTTCCATCTCAGCCCTGAACTCAAAAAATTACAAGAAAACTTCACCACTGCTAAGCTATCTAGTTGTGTAAGAGGGCATGCCAGAATATTCAGCTTTTATTTTTTGATAAAAATTCATGGAATTGAGGATTGTTAAGTCCACAAGAGGGAGTGAAGCTCATCATTGATCCTAGCAGTTCAAGAACTCATGACAGATTCGAGTATTTCCCAGTCCCTGATGATGAATACAATGAATAACCACAGGCTTTAAACACCTTACGTTTTCATAAGCTTTGTAAATTTGTCCAATTAAATCTTTTTCTGCTCCACACATATTCCGACCATCATCAGTTGTAACAGATATCAGCAGATTATACTTCAGGCCGTAGTGAATTAAGTGTTTTCTTAATGTTTTTGAAAAGAAAATATCCTCAGCTGTAGTTGTTTTAAGTAGACTATTCATAGAAGCTACTTCTTCAGTCACTTCAAACGCGGCATTGACTTCATGAATAAAACTAAACAGTAGCTTCTGTTGACACATCAAGAGCCAAGAAAAACCACACAAAATCATTTGCCTTGTTTTCTAATTGACTACTGATGTTTTTCCCATTGACCTCAACATTTTGAGAAATTGTTCTTGCTGAAAGGCTAATGATCTTAAACAAGTTTGTTTTCTCTGGACATGTTTCTTCAGCTTCTTCCCTCAAACATAATTTAATTAATTATCCGTAAATGGCGTTCCTTGCTTGGCTAACACATGAGCCACTCAGAAACTTACTTCAGTTGTAGCCTCGTTTTCATTTTTGTGAAGAAATTCTGCTGTAATGAAACAGTCTCTTTAGAATTTTCTAATTTTTCTGACCGTTGCCTTCCTATGAGTTGGGAATATTGTGACAACTACGTAGTCTGGTAACGTTAATGGATTCTTTCAGCACAGCTTTTTAATTACAGATAGCTTTGCCAACTAATTCAGTGACAATTGCTGCCCTAAAAACATGACATTCCAAGTCCATTCTTCTCTTCTCGTTTTGACGTGATACTTAGGCACTGGTAATAAAGAATAAATAAAACATTGTGGTATGCTGACACACATGGCGCTGGAAACACTGTCAAGTTGTAACTGTGTCACCAGGATTTGTAGCGCACTGAAGAGCAATGCAGAGCAACAGTCTGGTCTCCATCAGAACTACTGAACTCTGTGGTTAAACTGCAAAAGCAGCCATAGACAATATCTAAACCAATGAGTGTGGCTTCCATAAAGCTGTATTTATGGATGCTGAAAATTAAATTTCTTTTTTTTTTGGGGGGGTGGCACACGGCATGTGGGATCTTAATACCCCGACCAGGGATCGAACCCACACTTCCTGCATTTGAAGCACAGAGCCTTACCCACCGGACTGCCAGGGAAGTCCCGAAAATTAAATTTCATATAATTTTCATGTGCCATGAAATATTCTTTTTCAATCATTAAAAATGCAAAAACTATTCTTAGTACACGGGCCATACAAAAGCACGTAGCAGGCTAGATTTGTTGTACGAGCCATAGTTTACTGACCTCTGCTCAACAAACCATAGCCTCCCCTCATTTTTGACCTCCATACTTTCAATCACGTTGCTCCTGTGTCTGGATCGCCCTTCTGGCTTCTCTCTGCATAAGAGTGTCCTGCCCTGCCCAGTGGTATTAACTGCCCTCTCTTCCATGTTTCCACCACACTGTGTGAATATAGCAGGTATGGCCCCACCACAGTTGATTTCAACTGCATTGTATACAGCCAGGTCTATTCATCTTTGTACCCCTGCACAAAGCGAGCTTGTAGCAGGTGTTCAGGACTTGTTTGTCCAAGAAAAAGCAAAAGTGTTAAAGCAACCCAAGTGGTACAAGCCTGGTCCACAGCAGCTATGTACTAACCCAGCAAAACACAGACAAGCAACTTAGATGCTTCTCCTGGCAATTAAGAAATCAAACTTCTCTAGCTACTTTGCCCACAAAGTCTGCACAGCCTTGTTCCTCACCCTCAACACTAAATTTAAGATCTTCAGCTTCACATGCAGACTAGAAAAGCAACCAGTGGGATGGCTCACTCTGTAATTGCTGCTGAGAATGTGCAGAGATAAACAGAGATGTATTAAATTCCTTTTTCTGTTTCCTCGAACAACTAAAAGGTATCATGATGACTATTTGGCAAAAACTGGGTACAAACTAGAGATATATTAAGTGAAAGAAAAAAAAAATATATATATATATATAACTGGACAATTAGGTAAACTATATGCAGAAAGAAAAACTAGAAAGAAAACTATATCCAGTATTATTGATTTTAGTAGTTATCGTGGCTTTTCCAAAATTAAATGAAAGATGTATGATGCTAATAAGTCAGAAGACTTCTTTTAACTTAAAAGTGAACTGTGGTAAATCTTTTTGTAAAACAAATGACTACTAGAACGTCATCCTGCTTATGATTTGTAAAGTCTGATTGGATACATATGTAAAATGGTCAGATCTGAATAAAAAGGCACATAAGCAAGACAATGATGGCCTCTGGAGAAGCAACAGGAAGAGATGCTGTGTGCTTGGGACTTGATCCCAATGTGCACAGTGAACAGCAATACGTGAGCCCAACAAAAAGGAGGCAACAGACAGAGCTGACAGTAGAAACCCACCCCTGACACCTCGCAGACCAAAGGTCATGGCTCTGCTCCTGGGGAGCCAGCTGCTCTCCTATCTAGTCAGTGGTCACTGCTCGTGAGGCTCACATAGGGGTAGCAGAGGTCTGGCAACATGACAGATGTACCCATATCCCTAATAAGCCACTCTGTTCATCTTTATTACAGCTAGTCTTATTAAATCCAAATTTCATCTATTTCAAGCAATAATCAAGCTTTATCATGGAAACAGAATCTTACAATGCAAGAAATGGTCCTGTTCTTAAATATTCCTTATTGAAATCTAGCCACAATGCGATAGGATCCTGAAACTAGCAAAGGAAAGAAAAAACAAAACAAACAAAAAACCCCCAAAAATTCCAGTCACTGTCGAAGACAACATTGTGGTGTCCAAAGGCTCAAATGACACTTATCTATAATCTACTGTTTTCCATATTTATATTAACCCTACTGGCTACTTTATTTTCCCCATACATAACTCCTATAAAGAAATTTAGTCACAGAGCTCATAGTTCATGACTTACCAAAGATTCTTCATTTTTAAGTTTGAGAATAAAATCTTTTTTAACTTCAAGGAGAATACTGTAAGAGCAGATAAGCAGTAGATTAAGAATCCTAAATTACTTATCCAAGTGTGGGTGTTTGTGTGTGTGTGTAAAAATAAGTATTTCTTACAATTTGCTGAAAAATCTTTCCTCATTTTTGAAGAGCTTTAGGTAAACTATTAGTTCTGGATTCAATGTCTGTAAGGATATACATACACATTCTGTTTTGACACCAAACATAACCCAGAAACCATACAACTTTATGACAATAACCACACCAGTAGGAGTTACCACAAAAAAAAATTGGCTTTTTTAAAAAACAACGCCGAATAAAGCTAAAATTGGTTATTGGTAAATATTTGGACAATTTTTTGTCTAAATCTTTATTTAAGATAAGATAACATGCTATCTTCTGAAGTGATCCTGGTTTAGAACACTCTCTCTGGGGCTTCCCTGGTGGCTCAGTGGTTGCGAGTCTGCCTGCCAATGCAGGGGACGCGGGTTCGGGCCCTGGTCTGGGAGGATCCCACATGCCGCGGAGCAACTGGGCCCGTGAGCCACAGTTACTGAGCTTGTGCTCCGCAACAAGAGAGGCCGCGATAGTGAGAGGCCCGCGCACTGCGATGAAGAGTGGCCCCCACTTGCCACAACTAGAGAAAGCCCTCGCACAGAAACGAAGACCCAACACAGCCAAAAATAAATAAATAAATAAAGCAAACTGTCAACAAGTAAAAATAAACAAACACTATTATAAAAAAAAAAAAAAAAAAAAGAACACTCTCTCTGGCAGAAAAAGCAAGCCCAGATAGTATTATTCAAGCAAACAAAATAAGCATCTAGTGAATTTTTGCATGTGTCTAAATCTTTAAGACAGGCTTTAATCCTATAACTGGGTTTTAGCCAAAGACCTTGGGGCCAGTACCAACCTAGATACAATGAAACTATCTTAACACACAGTTACATACACAGGAACCCACAGTACAAGCACCACAGGCACTTAAGCAAGCAAACACTTTAAGGTGGGGTGGAGTCACTCACCGGCAAATGATATCAGCCCATTCTCACTGGGAAAGAGCTGATACCTGTGACATGTCCCGGCCCCAAGAACTAACAAGAACCTGCAACGTTGGTGTTCCTGGTTCCTTCTGTCTATAATTTTCTCCTTGCCCTAAGGATCCTGGAACTGGTAAAACTGAGGAAAGTTCATGTAATCAGTGACTCAACGTCACTGATTTTGGAGAATATGTGAGGGGTACTGAAAACCCTGGTTCATTCCCTAAATTAGATAACACCTTGTTTTGATTCAAAGTTTTCCTGTGAACAGCTGGCCTCAAAAACGTCCAATTTGACAAACATTTTAGTATAAAGGTTTTAACTGATGTGTTATTTTGAACACTTCTGTACAACAGTCTTGATCCCTGAAAGAGCAGTTCCGTTGAGAACACAAATTCATTGAGATATAGCCAGGCTGATGGAGGCTATAAGAACTGCGACTGAAGTGAAATTCGAATGGATAGGGAAGAGAGGAGAGTGCTCTGAAGACACCACGGACCCACAGGCTGTTGAAGGAGGTAGCAATGCAACTGAAAGCAGTAACCTGAGCATTGTTCAGATATTGATAAGAATAGTACTTACACTGTGCTAAGTGCCAGGCATGGTTTTAAGCACTTTATATACATTAACTAACTCACTTAATCCTCATAACTACCCCTTGGCACAGGTATTATTGGTATCATCAGGAAACTGACACACAAAGAGGGAAGTCACTTGTCCAAGGTCCCGCAGCTAGTAAGCGGCAGAGTTGGGCTTCAAACCCAGACAGTCTGGTCCTAGAGTCACTAGTCTTAAACACCATGCTGTTAACTATGTTTTTCTTAACTGAGCTACAGGAAAAACAAGAGTAGTAACAAATAAGCATAAGTGGCTCTCTAGAAGCTGTTGAAAGTATGTCCGGGAGTTTTTGACAGGCCATAATTACAATACCATAAAATAAGTTACTAAAAACAAAAACAGAAATGTTAACTTCAATGTACTCTATTGGATATTTAATATTCATTTTATGTATTCATTATAAAAGTTCAATAGTAAAATCTTTTCTGTTTGGTTTTAAATAAGAAAATATAAGTACAAGTTTCTAATTTATGTTGTTTGACTTACACAAATCCTAAACTGGTAGGCTACCAGATGCTTGGCATCTCTTAGCACTAAAAGTGAAATAAAAAAGATATAGTAATGTTTTTACCAAAATTAATAAAAGCTTAGATATAAAAACTACTACTTAAAATTTTTAAGTCATAAAACACCATGCCAAATGTTTTTATCAACCTCTTCCTTCCTAAGCATAACTACCTCTCTTCAATGGGGTAGTTTTGTGAATAGGCCAAAATTTCATAGGAAGGTGGGAACACGGGTCTTCCCCTCCTCATTAGAAGTCATTTTGTTAGGACTTATGGTGGCCATATGGTGCTTCAAATACTAATAGGAAACAAATGAGTCAACTTATGAACACAAAAAGCAAACTGTGATGTAAAGAATAAGGAAAGGGAGGAAAATAAGCTCAGATATGACATGATGATACTATCACAGGCCTTAGTATCTTCTTTGTCTCCTAAATAAATTGAGCCACCAACAGGAAAAAGGTCACCTCACAGAGAATGCTATGAGATTTTTAAGTTGCTAGACTCCTTTCCATCTTCTCCTCCTCATCAGCTCTTGATACTGCTGTCAAATTCTACACACTGGCAAAGAAAAAAGGGGTGAAAGTTGAGGGATTTTATAGAGAAAATATTAAAAGTTTGTTGTGATTATTTGAACGAAAATATTATAGCCATTGATATCACTTTAAATGCCTAAAACACATGGCCTATTCTTACAGAAATGCCCATGTGAACATTAGAACAATCATCACAATACCTGCTGAAGAGAATCAATTCATTTTAGCAGAACAGCAACCTCTTCTACATCCCACCCACCCTAGGAAGTAAACACAATTCATTTTATGAAGGTATTGGGAAAAGTGTGCTTATTCTTTATAATGGTTATCAATTCAGAGACAATTTAAAATACAACTACCAACAACTAGTCGTCTCAAACTTGCTGAGTATTCACTTCTTAAAAGAATCTCCTCAGACTTACAACATGGAGGCATTCGCCTAGAATGGATACACGGAGACGAAGCCATTGAGAAGGCTGGGAAAAGGGTGCCAAGAGCTCTTCACAAACTGCAGGCTTTCCCATGCTGAATGATGCTGCCAAGCCCTGACAGGCCATGTGTCTAAGGCCTCTCTAGTAGGAGGGACTCATATACACTGATTATAACAACCCTTTTTTCCAAAAAAATTTGAGATGTAACTTATACAACATAAAAATTCACCATTTTAAAGTGTACATTTCATTAGTTTTTAGGATATTCATCATGTTGTGTAACCATCATCATGGTCTGATTCCAGAACATTTCCATCCCCCCAAAATAAACCCCATACCTATTTTCATATGCAATGATTTTACCCAAACTTTCTCCGTAGATCTCTCTGTTGCCCATGCAGGTATTTTAAGATGGCTGGCTGGGGTGAATCTATAGAGTATCTATATGGTAAGAAAACAAGAAAACTACATTGTCCAGAAAGATACTGAACGCAAATCCTTGGCATTTTTAGCAATTAGGCTAATGTAATTTTTACATATTGGCTAAGAATGGCAGAGAAACTTACATTCAACATCCATCTTCACATAACACATTAGTGTGCCCCAAAATTCATCCAAGGTGTTAAAAGAAGGGAAGACAATCTACTATGATTAGCCATAACTGTCCATAGTTGTAATTTCAAAATATAGAAGATGCATATGTGGGAAAACCTCCTTTAGTATCAAGCACAGCTGGATCAAAAAAACAAAAAACAAAATGAAAAATTTTATGATTAAGCAAATATTATCCCCACTTGGGAAAATAATCCCTAGATCAGTTCTCTATTTAAAGTAATGTAGCTTTAAATGCAACCTTACTTTTATCAGTCTTCTAACCTAGAGTCTCTCCTAATGAGAAAAATAACCCTTAGGCAAAGGTCTGGTAGGAAAGCCTGCAGATGTGCGGTGCTCAGGCTGTTGCAGGCCTCTCATTACCTAAGTGAGCTCACGGCTTCTAAGACACACAGGAAGGAGACCTCACCTTCAGGCATCAGGGTGTTGAAAGCGGGAGGAAGTAGGTCCACGAGGGTGTCTTGCTTTTGTGCACTT
Organism: Mesoplodon bidens; assembly: GCF_964165515.1. NCBI lineage: Eukaryota > Metazoa > Chordata > Mammalia > Artiodactyla > Ziphiidae > Mesoplodon > Mesoplodon bidens. Next base: position 39,350,538 of record NC_138179.1, on the reverse strand, counting down.
ATCTGGGGTGCTATTTGCAGAGAAGGAGCTCCTTTATAGAGTGTGCCCAAGATGGATTTCTCTAAGTTGCTCTCAGAGTTGTCCAGCTGCCCTCACCAATAAGCCACAGTCTTTGTAGGTTGATAGAAACCACCAGTCAAAGCAGATGCATATGGATTGTGGGGAAGCCTTCTTTAGTATCTAACATAGCTGGATTAAAACAAAAAAACTTAACCATTAAGCAAATCTTCACTTTAATCATTAATTTAGATTATAGCAAATATCAACTAGGTGCTAAAATTGAGTCTACCCTTAGCATGGGCACTTAACACTTATTAATGGGGATTTTGTGGACTTGCCTGAAGGCCACAGTGAGCTCTCAATTTTTGTCCTGCAAGAAATTAGTTCTCCTTGATAAACAAGTAAACAAGATCCAGAAATGTTTATTGGTAATTTAACTCATTCTTGCTGAGGCTGCTAAGCAATGCTTCCAATGACTTCCATTGTGCAACAAGTTGTGCTCTAGTAATGTATTTACAAAGTTATTGCAATCTGCAATAATGATTTAAATACTGTTCATTGCCTGGATTTTCCAAAACACAATCAGATGCAATCAAGTGAAGCTCATGACATTTACATAATGTATAAACTAACAAATTTCCCTCAAAGTAGTTTATCTATGGAAGTACTGCTACATTATTCTTCTTTAAAGATGCCCAGGAAACAGTCCTAAATTAAAACGACACCTGGCTAGATGAGTATAAAGCACTTATCCTCTGTCTACCTATAAGAAATCACCCAGTGGCCAGAAACCTCCAAGTAACCATCAATAAACTGGAATTTCATTTCCCTTTAATACAAGAGAATTAAGAAGTCTGAGAATCAACTGCAGGTAAAAGAATCCAAAAATGATTTAATGTCTTTGAGGTTTATATCCTCTTATAGAGTCAAAATAATGAGGTCAAAAACTTAATTTTTTTTTTTTGGCCGTGCTGCGCGGCTTGCGCAATCTCAGTTCCCGGACTAGGGATTGAACCTCGGCCACGGCAGTGAAAGCACCAAGTCTTAACCACTGGACTGCCAGAGAATTCCCAAAACCGGGATTTTTTTGACCACACCACACAGCATGCGGGATCTTAGTTCCCACTGGGGGTTGGACCTGTGCCCCCTGCAGTGGAAGCGCAGAATCTTAACCACTGGACGGCCAGGGAAGTCCCAAAACTGGGATGTTTTATTAAAGATGGCAGGTTTTTTGGTGACCTTTCAGCTATACACTTTTAACAATATAATTGTTATGTGTTAGCTAAATTTGTAGATACAGTTCAGAATGTAAATTGCTCCAAAATTTCCCATTCTTCAGTCTGTTTTTATAAAACTCTTCTAAAATATAAGATGGACTTGTTCTAAATAAAGCTGCATTAAATTTAGTCTTTGTCAAAAAAATAGACAAATTACCTAGCAATAGGTCACATGGTTCTTGTGTTGAAAAGTACTAATACATGCATATTATCATTTTACTTAGTGCTAATCAAATACTTGGAACTGTACAACAGAGGAAATTCTGATATAACCGTTATCTAAAAGGGATGAATTCCTCAAGTCTGGCGCAAGTGCCCGCTACACCAGTTTTCTGAAAGGATTAATTCTAAGTTTCCCTTAAAGTAAGAATATTCAACAGCTTAAAAAAAAGAAAAGCCAACAAAATAATTATCCTTCAAACTATGTTACGAATAATCCTCTTGGTTTGGGAAAAGGAGGGCTCAAACTCTAGGACTTTAGTTGTGGTATAAGAATAAAGGGCAAGAAGCAAGCCAACAGGAACACAATTTTTGCTTTTGATGGATTCAACTGTGTTTGCCAAGACTGACATTATGATGAGTGGGATTCAATTTTAATGCAAATCTCTTCTAGATTACTGCAAAATTAATGCATGTCACATAATCTCAAATAACATCAGGTATAAAAAAATACACAAAATTAATGTATAAGAAAGTTTTAAAATGTAAAAAAAATTTGACAGGTAAAAAAATACAAACATTCAAAAAAAAAAGGAGTCTGTATCTGTATTCAACAATGGGATCAATGCACTAGATAAGGTCATATTCAGGTTGGAACAAATTCTGGAAATTCATGCTACAAAAGAGAATGAAAAAAATGCTCGGCAGCTCAAAATTTTATAGCAAATATTGAAATCAAAATTAAAATGTTCGTGTCTCCTAACCCCCAAGGAAAACAAATGGGTTCACCTTTAATAAATAAATTCACAGCCAACAAGCATACTTGTGCCATCATCAGTGTCCTCATGCTCCCTGATCCTCAGACCTGAATGAAGCTTTCCAAATCATCAAGGTTTCTGAATGCTCATAAATCATCTACCAAGAAAGACTTCTATCTCTGATTTTTGGACACACACACACACACACACACACACAAAGGAACAGATAACAGAAAATAAAGAGATGGGAACACCTCCAACCTCCAACCACCCAATCAGGCCTGGGCTTTTCATCTGCTGCTAAGCCACTTTAAGAGCCAAGACTGATTACTCTGTACTTACCCCACAAGGAATGGAAAGACAGATTTTAAAGAAATGAGCATCAAGAGGACAAAGACTCATATTAACATTTACACAGCTGTTGACTTGTTTCATCTCTCAATTCCAAAATGATTAGAAAGCCTTTCTAATATAGACTCCATAGTATACTCAATGACAACACAACACAGAAACAGAGGTTGCTGAAACCAAGATTCACATTACTAAAAATATTATCGGTATTTTTCTGAAAAAAAGTGATCTGAGCAACCAGTGATTATAAATAAGTTCCAATAAGGTGAAGTTTGCTGATTTCCAAATCAAGACCCTACTGTTGCTTGACCACACCATTCATCTGATCACTGAATTCTCTGAGATAAGACCATCTCACCAAAGCCAGCGGCAGAACTGCAGAAAGAACTCCAGTAAGAAAGCAATGCAAATGGCCATATTAGAAAAGTTATAGTTAACATGAGTCAGACTTAAGTCCACAAAAAGTTTCAAATGATTTCAACCAATAACAGAGAATCTCACAAAGAAACCAATACACTTCCTAAAATCGATGTTCCCTAATCCCAGAAGAGTCTCCCAATGGGTCTCACTTCCATCAGTGACAAACAAGCGCTCCTCTTGTCTACTTCCTTCTACTCCAACACATGTTTCTTGCTCTTGGTTCACAAGGCAGCATTACCGTGTTCCCCTTGAGGGCTATTCAACCCCCAACTTCCAAAATCTCCAGCAAGACTGAGGTACACTTGGGGATCCTTCTAAACTTGCACACAACTTGGGAGACGAAGGGGATGTGGGGTACTCAAAGAGCATCAGAGAAAAATGTAAACCAACATTGTGCTTAACAGGAGGGCCTGCCTCTTTTTCTCTTTCTCCCAAAGCATCTAGCACTAGGTAGTTGCTTAAAGTGCCTTGAGAGACAATATTATAAAAAGACGACAGGGACCTACATTTAAGACACAAGCAGATTCCCAGGAAGAGGCTTCCCATCTTACTGGCCTCTCGTAGCATCAGCATTTGGGGCTCCCTCTGATGCCACATTTGGCTTGGGCCTGAGGACACATTCGGACCCCATCACCCTTGGAATCCCTGACTAGGGCTGGGTCAACTGTTTAAGTGAATTCAATCAAGAGTGACCTCTGTGGACAACACACGGACCTCACGGACACAAAAGGCCTCCTGTGCACACTACACGGGTCGCCTGACAAGACTTCACGCTAACGGTCATTTATAAGCGGGTCTAGGGCTGGCCCCTTAGGAACTCATTCTGGTCGCGTCTTAGACTTCTTATCGCCCCAAAAGTGCCTGGGATTGTGGTTTTATGGTCTGAGGAACAGTTAGGCCTCGAAGGCCCGGCCTAAGATGTGTGCACTCCGCATCCCAAGCTCCCGCCTTCCCCACTCGGCGGCGGGGACCGGGTTTCCCGCCCCTCGGCCGACCAAAGGTTGGTGGCAGTTGGAGGCAGTTGGGACCGGCCCCAGCAGGTTGGAACCGGTCTGGGCCGGGCCGGAGGAAGAAGGGGGGAGGGAGAGGCCGCCTCGCGCTCTCCCTGCGCGCGTGACTCACGCTGGCCGCTGACGTCAGGCGTGCGCGCGCGGCGGGGGGGGCTCTACGTACGTGTAGTGCTGCGGTTTCTCGGGCTGTGCCTGCAGCACCTGAGCGGTGGCGGCCGGAGGCGCCGAGGAAGCTGCGGAGCCGCCGGGCCCTGGGCCCTTCGACATGGTCCTGTCTTCCTGCCTCTTCGCCGCTCCCCTTTTATTATTCAGTCTGCGCGGTCCGCGCCGAGGCCCCAGTGCGCCTGCGCCGCGCCACGAGAACGTGAAGACCCCCCGCACGGCAGCAAGGGTTGCTGGGAGTTGTGGTCCCAGGTTCGGCTGGAATTTTACCGTCAGCAGAGGGTTGCTGCCGAAGGAATGGACCACAATACCCAGGGATCCTTGCAGACGGTGTCCCGGATGCTGAGGGCCCGCGACGGTTTCTGGGGATTGCAGTCCGGCTGCGTTTCCTCTTAACTGCGTGTTTTCAGGTTCGTAGGGGAGCCTTTCCCTGAAATTGGAGCCCCTGGAGTAGAAGAGGCCCAGAACTAGGGAGGGCCTAACGACTGCTGGGAAACGGTTCCAAGTGTAATTGCACTGCCAACAGTGTAACAACTACCTCGCCTCCATACTTAGCACACCCTGGGCTCGGTTCTGATGCCGGCCCTGAGCAGTGGGTCTTTGAGCTTCAGGCACCTGGAGTCCGCCAACATCCTCATTCCTGCAGTGGGACCAAGCTGAGAGGCGTGAAGGAAACTCTGCCCGTTGGAAGTCAGCTTAAGAAACCTTTGCTAACGAAGAGCTACACTCCACAATACTCTGTTGCTGCGCCTTTGCTGAGGCGCTCCGTAAACCTTTACCAGCCCTGAAACCTGGAACTCCACGACTTGGGTCCCTTCTCAACTCGACACCTGGCTTGACCAACTTGTTTCCAGTACATTAAGGGCCAAGGACGAATTTAATCTCCGTCTAGCATAGTCTCAGGTACACTGGCAAGTTGCAGGGGCGTCGAGAAACATCACAGTGTCCAGAGGAAGGGCCTGGGTTTGAGTAGGGAGTGCGATTTATAATCCACTCTAGTTTCCTGCTGCGGATGCCAGCGTTTCTACTGGTGAAAATGTCTCCTCCCCGCTTCCCGCCAGTTGGGCGAAGTTCTTCATAGATATTTTAACACTTGTTATTTAACTTTGTTTTCCATATTGAATCTATTTTAGACCATTGTTTTACAGACTAATTTACATTTTATTAGTTAACGTTAACTAATATTAATCTCATTAAAGAAACACATTCCGAATAACGAATAACCTTACGGGTGAAGCAGGGTGGGGTGAATGGAAAATTAAGACTGATACATATCTATTTTATTTTGTTACGAGTAACTTCACATCAGAAGCCAAATTGTCAGCCTACAAAGTTGAGAAACTGGTATTTCTTAAACATGTCAAATCAGTTGTTTAACCACTAGGGGCATTTGAAGATGAAAAATTCCAAAAGGACAAAAAAGTTGTGTATTGCTTTACTCCTATTATTAAATCCAAATAATTGGCATATATGTTATCCCCAAAATACCCAAGTGTGATTTGAATGAAGAAATATAGTTAAGAGTGCTAGATTTTAAATAAGGGTATACCATGAGCTTCAGAATAAGTGTGTACTGGTAGAATTGGGAGATGATACCATCCAAACTGCTTAATTTACGGAAGAGGAAACCAAAACTCAGAGAGGTTAAGTAACTTGTGCGAAGTTACTCAGCAAGTCCGACAGAACAGGAACTAGGACAGTAGCCTACATGCTGCATCATGTTTTGCATTGTTTTGACTGTATTAACATTTTCAGTTGTTCCCTATTTCCTGTGTTGCATTTCCTCCCCTGCGTCCACTTAGGAAAAAGAACATAGCGATGAGACGGCCAAATAAGAGGGACAAACTGTTTCCACTAATCATTCTTAAATGGATGCATGTAAATGCATACCTAGTTTCTCCTGGAGCCGTTTTAGTTCCTCTGTAGTAATTAGAAAAACTGGGGACGGGGATGGGGGGCGCGGCGGATAACTAGACTATTTCTCCTGTAGAAAGCATGGGACAGACAGGGTTCTGGATCTCCTAGAAAAGCCTTGGAACACAAAATGGGTGTTAATTCAGGATCCCATTCCTTCTCCAGGCCATCTGAGCAGTCAAAAACAGATGACAGGGTTTTTTTCTCGTTACATCCCAGGACATTTGACAGCCTCTTATGTGAGATGTAACCAGCGCCCTCTTTCTCGGCTTTACCCAGGTTCTGAGAACAGGGCATCTTGGTTTGTCTTCTCAGTCTGGCATGAATGAAACAGCTTAATTTTTCCCCTACCCTAAACTTTGAGCAGAAGGCAGAAAACTAAAGTTGATTGAATTATCACATGAAAGTTTAGATATATAATGATTAAATACATACTGTGCTGCGTGTTATGATTGAGAGGGCTGAAATAACGAGAGGAATTTGGAAATAGAGGTTGGGTCAAAGGTGTTCTTTGCCATAGCTCCTTTTTCAAACTGCATTTATTTTCTCTCACTATTGATGGTGAGAGGGGGAACTCTGGCGTCAGGAGTAAATTTTTGAGGTATTTGTATTTATGTATAATAATTCTCTGAGTTGAAATCTATATGTACCTGGTTTTGCTGCTTTTTTATTTTAATAATTTAAAATATTCGGTGAGGGACTTCCCTGGCTCTCCAGTGGTTAGGGCTCCACGCTTCCACTGCAGGGGGCGCGGGTTCCATCCCTGACCGGGAGCCTGAGATCCCACATGCCGCATGGCACCGCCAACAAATAAATAAATCAGTTCGGTGAACCCAGAGTAAGAACTGCGGAGTAGAATGCCCAAGGCTCTTTTTCAATTTTCTGAGCTTTGTTTGGCGGGTCTTAACCTTAAGCCTGCTTTGATATTTTATATAACCTGAGTCACCTGAAAAACTAAACATTAAAATCCATTCAAGACATTTAGGCAAAGGTAGGGAATAGCATCGTTATACATTTGTCCTGTTTCTTCACAAGTAACACATTCCAGGATATACCATTAAATACAAGTGAACGTATTTAATTTAGTTGTCTTTTGTTTGCTCTTTATGGACATGCAAATACTGTTTTAGAACTGACTATTCCCATTCTGGCTGTAGTCATTTAGTTCAGTTGAATTACATAATTTTAACAAAATGTTGCTTAGTGGGTTACTTCTTGTTTAAGCATTTTGAAATCACAAAGTATTTTGTGATGGTCTAATAACATACAAAACAGTACTTCTAAAATAATTTATTGACATTTGTTTTTTTGTATCTATTATTTACCCCTCCCCACCCCACCAAACAAAAGAACTCCCTTTTGATTGAAAAGTAATCACAGGGAATACATTTTTTTTATATTGTTAAATATTTACAAAATTTTCGTTAAAGAAACCTCTCCTCCTCCTACATTGTATTAGCTTGATGCAAATAAGGTTAGGCTCCTTCCCGTCCCGACTCTTAAGTCCTGATAGGGACCAGTGCAATTCATTTGCATTGACTTTCTATTGTAGAGCTTTGAAACCAAGGGAAGGATCCAAACATAGCTCCATTTCATCCAATCAGAAGAGCCGCTTAGTGTTAAACTCTGATTCGTCCATTCTGCTTTCCATTCATCCAATCATTAGGCCACTTTAACAGCCAATCAGTGGTCTAGATATCCGCCAATCAGCGAACGGGGCCGAAGCACGGCCTTTGTGTCGGGGGATGTCAGCGCGTCGGCGAAAGCGTCAGCCAATAGAAAAAGTCGTTGGTGTATGCAAATTAGGGTCCTATGACGCAGAGACGCAGCGTGAAGCGTGGGTATAAGACCGGAGGTATAGGGGGGGCTTGGAGCCCAGAGTGGTTTGTTCGTTAGTTGCAGGAGCCTCTTCCGTTAGTTCGGCGACTGCGGCTCTTCATTGGGCAGCGGGAGCGGCGCGGCTGTCGGAGAAGCGGCGTAAAACTTAGGCATTGGGTAAGTGTTCTTGGGTTTACGCGTGACATGAGGCCCTGTCAGCCGTTGATGTCGCGGGCCACGGCCGTTGAGAGCCGAGTGCCGGCCGCTGCGGGCTGCCCAGGCTGCTTGCTGGCGCCGGCGTGGGGACGGGTGGTTTTCCCTTGGGGCTTCGTTCCGGAACCATGTCTCCGCCTCTTTCCCGCTGGTGATTCAGAGGTCGCGACGCCGGGTTCCGGGCAGCCGGGCCTCCGCCCGTCGAGGAGGGGAAGTGACTCCTCCCCGCGCTCCCCCTCCCGGGGGAGGCTGCTGCTACTTGCAGCCTGAGTCATTAGGGGAGGGGGAGGAGGCGGCAGCCCTCGGCCATCTGCCGCCCGCCTTGGGGCGCGAGGAGGCGGGAGGGCAGGGGCGCCGGGCGTGCCGCACCCCGGGAGGCGAGCGCCGCGGCCCCGGAGTCAGGGATTTGTTCTGCAGGTGAAAGAAAATGGCCCGAACCAAGCAGACTGCTCGTAAGTCCACGGGTGGCAAAGCGCCCCGCAAACAGCTGGCCACTAAAGCGGCCAGGAAAAGCGCCCCCTCTACCGGCGGGGTGAAAAAACCTCATCGCTACAGGTAGGCAGAGCGGCAGAAAAACAATGACTCGGCGGCGCGCCGCGAGCGGGACGCTTCCTGCTGCTTGATCAGCGCTCTCGGTTAACCGGTGTCCCTTTACGCCCTCCTCTTCGCTTCAGACCCGGGACCGTTGCGCTTCGAGAAATCCGTCGTTACCAGAAATCCACCGAGCTTCTGATCCGGAAGCTGCCTTTCCAGAGGTTGGTGAGGGAGATCGCCCAGGATTTCAAAACCGACTTGAGGTTCCAGAGTGCCGCCATTGGTGCGCTTCAGGTGAGGTGGCCGAGGCTGCGTGTAGCAGGGGCGGAGGGCTTGCGTGCGGTTCTCCTCCTCGGAGAGAGTTAATAGTGCGGCTCTTGTCCTCAACAGGAGGCTAGTGAAGCGTACCTGGTGGGTTTATTTGAAGATACTAATCTGTGTGCCATCCACGCTAAGAGAGTCACCATCATGCCCAAAGACATCCAGTTGGCTCGCCGGATACGGGGAGAGAGAGCTTAAGTGAAGGCAGTTTTTATGGTGTTTTGTAGAAAATTCTGTAAAATACTTTGGTTTAATTTGTGAGTTTTTTTGTAAGAAATTGTTTATAATATGTTGCATTTGTACTTAAGTCATTCCATCTTTCACTCAGGATGAATGCGAAAAGTGACTGACTGTTCACAGACCTCAGTGATGTGAGCACTGTTGCTCAGGAGTGACAAGTTGCTAATATGCAGAAGGGATGGGTGATATTTCTTGCTTCTCATGATGCATGTTTCTGTATGTTAATGACTTGTTGGGTAGCTATTAAGGTACTAGAATTGATAAATGTGTACAGGGTCCTTTTGCAATAAAACTGGTTATGACTTGATCCAAGTGTTTAACAATTGGGGCTGTTAAGTCTGACCATACATCACTGTGATAGAATGTGGGCTTTTTCAAGGGTGAAGATACAAGTCTTAACCACAGTGTAACTTACAGTTTCCTTATTAAAAAAAAAAAAAAGTAAACCTGGCAGCTATAGAATACACTATGTGCATTTATAATAGCTATTTTATATATTGTAGTGTCAACATTTTTAAATTAAATGTTTTACATTCACATGTGGTGGGGAGTCTTGTCATTAAGGTGTGTGTAATATAGAGTCCGGTTGGTTTTCTCCTAACTAGACTGCACTTGTTTTTCATACATAGTAAAATGCTTTGCGCATTATACCTTGCATAAGTCCTCATTCTACCACATGTTAACTAATCCTCTAGCTGATAATGCAGACACTAACGGGGGGATTTATTTATAAGGGCTCTAGAATATAACACAAGTTATTCACACCAGCATCATCTGTTACTAATATAGTAGTGCAGCTTTTCTTTGTGTTGTGGTTGGTCTCATAATTAGGTTGAGTTTTTCTCTACCAGGAGGGAACAATACCGAACTTCTTTTCCTTGTGGAGTTTGTATTATAATAACCCTTAGGGTAAACTTGCTGTGGGGGAGGGACACACAGCTTCAGCTCATGGAACCTCTCTGCCAGTTAAAATGGTGTCATCTGATATAAGGTCCTGGGAAAAATCACTTCATAGAGATGGCTTTCCAAGTGGTTTTCAAATTTATCCTTCTATTGAAGTTTTTAGGTCAATTATGTATGTTGACTAAAGTTACAAATAAACTTGTTTATCCAACTAAGTGTCAAAAACCTAAATTGAATGTTGAAAGCTTAATACATTTTTTATTTAGGTCCTTTAAGTTTATTTCAGGTTTTGCTTGGTAGACAAAGGAAGCATTTATTTACAGAAATATTTCTATAAAGCATGTAAACAGCTCTTTGCTCTATAAAAATGCCATGACAGCTGTATATGCAGTGTGGGCTTAAGACTGTATTAATATGCTTCTCCCCCCTGCCCTTCTGTTGTGAAGGAAAGTAAATTTCTTTGAAATTCCAGGACTCAAATTTGGGGTCTGTTCCTGAACCTGTTGGTGAAGCACGTTTATAGATCTCTTCATAAAGTGAGTTATTTTAACACAAGCCCACAGGTATAGAATCTTAAGTTAGTCTAAGCTGCCTTTTCTGTATGAAACTAGCGTTCTTGACCAATGATGGCCACCAGTGAAGTATAGTATGTCAGCAGGACATGGGCACAAGAACCACACCAGTCAGACAAGAATTCTGTATAATTTGAAGTCAGTAGCTGTAGGAAGTCTCTATGCTCTGATAAAACAGTTCGGTGGGTGTTTTCTTAAGTTGTCACTAGTTTCAAATTTAGAGTTTAAGGGGTTTAGGATTGGAAAGAGGCAAGTCAGATTAGGATTGGGAATCTTGGTAATTTAGTGAGCTTTTTATGAGGTGTCAAAATCTGATATAGTGTAATGAACTGGTTTCCTAGAAGGTCCATCACAACGAGTTCTGGAACCAATTCTGACAGTTTACTTGAATTGTTCTTGTGAAGGACATTGAAATCCTAGCCAGTGGAATGTGGTGTGGAGTGTCTGGCAGTTACAGACACAAGTAGAGAAAAAGCTATGGTGATGCGTCTCCTTGAGTTACCACTAGAGCTAGAGTAGGTGACAAACTTTCTCACCAAGTCTGCATCCCAAGGTAGGATTTTACTGGGCAGCTTGGAATCTGCTAAAATAGTGCAAATTTACACTTGCATACTTTTAATTTTTAAGCCGACAGAAATATTTTCTGGTTCTAGGAAACTGCCCACATGTTATAATATCCATGGGTTAAGGTGGTAGAACAGAGTCTGAGGAGAAAAGCAAGCAAAAATTGGAGCTGATGAAGGCATCCTGTGCTGTTGATGGATGAGACAAAAATAAAGTTTTTAAAGTTGAGACTTTCTCATCTTGTTAATGGTCTTCATTTGGATGATAATGTTTTTCTTTCACGAAGTTTTGTGGGGGAAATGTCCAGGAAGCCTTGCCTTCTGACTCAGCTGGTAGTTGGGGGTTGGGGGGAGTGCATCCCAGCTCTCCCCATTTGTTGTGTCCTGGGGCTCCCCCTACCTGGTTCCTTGCAAGCACTGTTTCTTGCCTGGTGTCAGGTGTTGGGGGTGGGGGGGAGTGCATCCCAGCTCTCCCCAATTGTTGTGTCCTGGGGCTCCCCCTGCCTGGTTCCTTGCAAGCACTGTTTCTTGCCTGGTGTCAGGTGTTGGGGCTGGGGTCTGCCTCAGTAGGAAAGCAGGCCCCTTCTGGAACACTTTGAGGTAGGGCAGCAGAGGGTGGACACAGTCTAGTCAGCTGTCTGCCATTGGATCAGCAGGAAACTCCAAGGCTTGCCCTTAAGTTTCTGCAGGCAAGGGCCAGCCTGCCTGTGGGAGCAACAGCAGAAGGTCAGGGATCAGTTCCTCAGGCCTATGGCCAACCTACCCTGCCAGAGAGAAGGATGAGGTGTAGTTTTCAGCACACCCTTCTGTAGCGGTCGTCTCACTGTGGGTAGGCTACGCCCAAGAGCTTTGAGCCTCCACCCTGGGCATCCAGTCCTCACCCCTACCTCCCCATCCCTTAACAGTCACCTCATCACGGCAGTCACAGCTACTTCCCTGGGCCCCACCTCGCGCGCTGATACAAGAACAGCTGAGCTCAATGTGCTCTGTCTGAGCTCCACAGCCTTTTCCTTCCCTCAACCCATTGGCGGCCGCACCTGCCTCTGTAGGCGTTCCTCAGGGATGTCACCAGCCCAGACCATTCCATCGAGCTGGGCCTGGCTTCTGGCCAGCAACTCCAGCACAAGCAGCCAGCCTTCCACCTACCTTCCTGAAGGCAAGGCTGGAGGAAGGAAGGAAGGAAGAACTGATCCTTGCCCAGGTTGCTAACCCAAATCCCTGCAGCCTGCTCAGAGAGAAGGCTGATGTCCTTGGGCCAGGTGGCCAGCCTTTTGGCTCCCTGACCCCTTTGGGTCAGCAGGTCTGGGGAATGAGCAAGGCTGTGGGCCGAGGTGGGTGGGTGCAGCTGGGACAGCTTTGCGTATATTCATAGAGGCTGTGCTCTGTGAGCAGGGACCAGAGGCTGTTGTCCTCCCTCCTGGGGTGGGTGGAGAGGTGCCTGCTCCCTGTTCCTGCCTACTGCCCGGCTGCCCCTGGCAGTGAGGGATCCCACCCCGACAATCGGCATTGTTCCAAGCAGAGTCATGGGACTTCGGTGTGATGTGTCCCCAGCCTGTTCTGGTGTCCTGACCCGAGCACTATGTCCAGTGTCCAGCCAGGGACCCTCCACCCCCATTCCACCTACCCCATTGCCCTTCCTGAGAAACAAGCTAAGAGGTTCCGCAGACACCCCCCTTATACCCCAGCTAGGGAAGCAAGGTGGGGGGCGGCGGGGCAGCTCTTCAGTGAGGCCGTGACTCTTGGAGGAGCTAAAAGGCCACGTGTGATCTGGCAAGGGGCACAGAGGGGCGTGGTTGGGCAGTCAGGGTCTGGGGTCTTCTCTCTGGCAGCTACCAGCCCCTGTTCAGGAAGCTGCAGTTCTGGGACTATACACAGTGGAAGGGAGAGTGGGCTGAAAAGAAGGCCATCTCCAGTTCACCAGTACTGGTGGCAAGAAGGGCTCTGGGGAAGGGAGGCTGCTGGGCTGCAGGCTTCAGGCTGGCCGCCTCTGGCTGAGGGGTGTGTGAGGGACTGCACACAACCCCAGGGAGATGGTGCCCAGGCTCCATTAACCTCTACTCGCTTCCCACCCCCTCTGTCGGACACACTAGGCCCCAGGACCTTTCCCATAAGCGCCTCACTGCCTGGCACTGAGCCAAGAGCATCAGCAGAGGGGACAGGATGGGGTTGGGTCTAAGGCCCAGCCTTCATGAACCTGAGGGTCCTGCGACAGTCCGAGGGCCTCTCCCTCCTCAGTGCCCTGCCTTTGACCAGTCTCAGTCCTCCTGCCCACCCACAGTGGCCTGGAGACCTGCCAGCTGCTGTGCCTAGGGCAAGGTGCAGGGAGAGACAGCCGCAGCTGCATCTTGTGAGTCTGGATTTGCTCCCTGCCTAGCCATCAGCAGGGTGGTCGTCAGCCTAGAGGGCAGGAACTTCAGGGACACAGTGGGGGTACCAAATAAAGACGAGGCCTGCAGCTGGCGCCTCTTAGTGGGGCATCTGAGGCCGGGGATGGACAAGAAGCTCCCGGTGCTCCAAAGGCAAGACCTGAGGCTTGTCTGCCTCTGGAGTCGTGCCTGGCACACGGCACAGACTCCAGGCGTGTTTGCTGGCCAACCCAAGGCCCTGGCAGCCCCACAGCGCATCTGGCTGGCTCTGCTTCTGGCATGGGTGGCAAAGACTCAATCAGGTTCCCAAGAGCTTTGGTTACTGGCCTGGCTTCCAAATGGGGAGTGTTCCATGTAGGAACTGGGGCTCCAGGGGTCCAGGAGAGCAGCTGCCCCTCCTGTTCCTTACTAGGAGGCTGAGCTTTGGATTTTAATACTTCATAAGCAGAGGCTGGCAGAGCAGAGGCTGCAGCAGGTCAGAGTGCTCCTGGGGACAGGGTGATTGCAGTACAACCAATCTCAGTATCAGACAGACCCAGGTTCAAGGCCCAGCTGTCCTACTTGGATGAGTTCCTTAACCCATTTGTGCTTCTTTTCCTCATCTGTAAAATGGGAATAAAACCAGTGTCTACCCAATAGACTTGTAAGGATTTAATGAAACAATGTGTGCAAAGTCCGGTGCCTTTAAAACAGAAGTCAAGGGCACTGACCAATCAGAACCGGCACTGGTGGTGAACAACCAGTGCTGCCCTGCAGGCTGCATCTCAGCCCTGATACCAGGGTTTACCACAAGCTTGATATTAGTATTATCAATATTACAGAAGCTGTTATCATTAATGTAGCAGAAGGGCAAAGGGGGCCCAAATCAGGAGATAGGTTAACCCCCTGGGAACAACAAAAAAACCCTCCCAGCATGGGTGAAAGGGTGAGCCACCTGCTGAGAGCAAACATTTTCAGAGACTGTAGATATTAGCTTGGGAGATATGGATCCAAGTCCTATCAGGAAACCAGTCTTTAACTGCAGCGGAGAGGCCAGAGCTGCATGAAGCACACAGACCTTCATTGCATGAAGAAAGACTGGGTCCAGCAGGGAGGGCCCAAGGGCTAAGAATTGAGCGTGGGGACAAACGCAGACTCTGGGAGAGAAGGGCTGCCTCTGGAACACCTGTCCTCAGTGGTGGGCCCGGTCTCGCCATGACCTGGACAAACAGCTTGCCTAGGCCACTGGGTACTCAGCTGGCACGGGTGGTATTCCCACCACTGGATAATTTGTCCCCGTGGGGGCTATTACTGAGAATTCTATCATGACACCTCAGTCCTGTGTGACAGTTGGCTCTGGTTGCTCTGATACAAGTAAGTTGTTTTAGCCAGCAGAGCAGAGGACAGACTTTGGGTGGCAGTGTCCCCTTTAAGGTGCCACCTTCCCCCCAGTCTTGTGACATCTGGCCAGGAAATGGGAGGGAGGGTCAAAGGTCAGAGGCAGACTTTCTTCTGAACAAATTTTATGTAACATGCTAGATGGGATTCAAACACTGAGAGTAAACAGGTCTCCCAAATGAAATCAGTGTTTCAGAGTCCAGAGTGAGCCATCAGGAGCACCTGCCCTGGGGTCAAATCAGGTTTTCCAAGAACAACTTGAAACATACAAATGATGAAGATGGATCAAAGGGAGTGTTTTCAATCAAAATTAAACAATGGAAATAAACAGGGGTGTGGGCTGCCTAGGGATCAGAATTCCCAGAAAGCTCTTTATTCCGTTGTCAGAGCATTTATCTCAGTCAGGGTGGGGCGAGTGTCGGATTGAGACTGCCTCCCTATCAGAGCCCAAGGCTTTTATCTGACCCACTGCCTGCTGGAGAGTCCAACAATGTCTGTTGTATTAATGGATGATTGATAATAATAGCAAACATTTATTCTGTGCTTACCAAGTGCCAGAGGCAGGGCTGGGCACTCTATATGAAGATGACCTCATTCACTTCCTTTTGAAACTGTGTGTTAGGAAGGAAACACACTAGCCCCACTTTACAGATGAGAAACTGAGGCTCAGAGGGGTTAAGTCACCTGACCAAGATCACACAATAGTAAGGGCAAAGATTTGGGCTCAGAGCTGTTGGACATCAAAGCTGAGGTGGGTAAATGATGCGCAGAGTCGGGAAGGCTTCTCCAGTCATTGCCTCATGGGGAGGCATGGTTTGTGAGTTTAATTCCATTTCAACCAGCCCCAAGGGCCACTCACCGTTTTGTCTTGTTTTATTTTGCCTATGCCAAAAAATGCTTTACTGAGGAGTGCTCAAAAGGCCCATTTAAAGTGTATAATTCAATGGTTTCAGTATATTCACAGATATGGATAACCATCACCGCTGTCAATTTTAGAACATCTTCATCACCACAAAGGGAACTTGGTACTCTTTCCTAACACCCTCTTATTCTCCCATTCCCCTCAGCCCCAAGCAACCACTAATGTACTTTCTGTCTTTATAGATTTGCCTATTCTGGACATTTTGTCTGGATAGGATCATACAATTTGTAGTCTTTTATGACTGGCTTCCTTCATTTACTATGTTTTCAAGGCTCATCCATGTTGTAGCAGGTATCAGAACTTCATTCTTTTTATGGCTGAATAATATTCCCTTGTATAGGCCACATTTTGTTTATTCATTTTTCCCTTTTGGATTGCTTCCACCTTTTGGCTAATGTGAATAGTGCTGCTATGAACATTAATGTACAAGTTTTTGTGTGGATATATTTTTTCTCTTGAGTGTACATTTAGGAGTGGAACTGCTGAGTCATACGATAACTCTATGGTTAACATTTTGTGGAACTGCATAATTGTTTTACATTCCCAGCAGCAGTGTATGAGGGTTTTGATTTCACCACATCCTCACCAACACTTGCTATTTTCTGTCTTTTTTTTTTTTTTTTTAGCTTAAGCCATCCTAATGGATGTGAAGTACTATCTCATTGTGGATTTTTTTTAAATTAATTTGTTTATTTTTTGGCTGCATTGGGTGTTCGTTGGCTGGCTTTCTCTAGTTGCAGCGAGCGGGGGCTACCCTTTGTTTCAGTGTGTGGGCTTATTGTGGTGGCTTCTCTTGTTGCGGAGCACAGGCTCTAGGCACACGGGCTTCAGTAGTTGTGGCACATGGGCTCAGTAGTTGTGGCGCATGGGCTTAGTTGCTCCGCAGCATGTGGGATCTTCCTGGACGAGGGCTCGAACCCGTGTCCCCTGCATTGGCAGGTGGATTCTTAACCACTGTACCACCAGGAAGTCCCCTCATTGTGGTTTTGATTTGCCTTCTCCTAATGACTAATGATGTTGAGCACCTTTTCATATCTTCTCTGGAGAATGTTCAAATCTTTTGCCCATTTTTTTCAAGCTTTTAAACCTTTTCTTTATTGGTCTCCAAGCCTCATATTTAGTCTTTTTGCCCATTTTTAAATTGTCTTTTTTACCGTTGAGTTGTAAGAGCTCTTTATACATTCTTCTTTCTTTTTCTAAAAATTTGTTTATTTAATTAATTTATTTTTTTGGCTGCGTTGGGTCTTCATTGCTGCACGCGGGCTTTCTCTAGTTGCGGCGAGCGGGGGCTACTCTTCGTTGTGGTGCATGGGCTTCTCATTGCAGTGGCTTCTCTTGCTGCAGAGCACAGGCTCCAGGCGTGTGGGCTTCAGTAGTAGTGGCATGTGGGCTCAGCAGTTGTGGCTCATGGGCTCTAGAGCTCAGGCTCAGCAGTTGTGGCGCACGGGCTTAGCTGCTCCGCGCCGTGTGGGATCTTCCCAGACCAGGGCTCAAACCCGTATCCCCTGCATTGGCGGGCAGATTCTTAGCCACTGCGCCACCAGGGAAGTCCCTCTTTATACATTTTTTTTTTCATTGTTTCTGGCTGCGTCGGGTCTTTGTTGCTGTTTCATTGCTTTTCTCTAGTTGCAGCGAGCAGGGGCTACTCTTCATTGCAGTGCGCGGGCTTCTCACTGCAGTGGCTTCTCTTGTTGTGGAGCACGGGCTCTAGGCATGCAGGCTTCAGTAGTTGTGGCACGTGGGCTCAGTAATTGTGGCTCGAGGGCGCTAGAGCGCAGGCTCAGTAGTTGTGGCGCACGGGCTTAGTTGCTCCGCGGCATGTGGGATCTTCCAGGACCAGGGCTCGAACCCGTGTCCTCTGCATTGGCAGGCGGATTCTTAACCACTGCGCCACCAGGGAAGCCCTCTTTATACATTCTTGATACAAGTCCCTTAACTATGATTTGCAAATATTTTCTTCCATTCTGTGGGTTGTCTTTTCACTTTCTTGATGGGGTGGTCCTTAGATGCACAAAATTATTTTATTTTGATGAAGTACAATTTACGTATTTTTCTTTTGTTGCTTTTGCTTTTGGTGTCGTATCTAAAAAACCATTGACTAAGCCAAGGTCCCAAAGGTTTAACCTTATGTTTACTTCTAGGAGTTTTCAGAGCTGACTTTTGAATGTTCTTGGGGCAACCCCCTGAGCAGACCCCAAGCTACCCTGGCTGCAACCCTCCACAAAACCCCCACTCTAATCCCGAAGAGTCTGCTTACATTTCAGCCTGTCCCCTCCAAGGTTTCATATGGGGTGGCCAACTGTGGACAGGCATCCAGTCAGGAGTTGGGGACAGCTTGAAGGTTTAGGATGCAGGCTGGTGAGAGAGGAGGTGGCTAGTGTCAGACTCTGGGCACCAGGCCCTGGGACCAAGGTTCCAGGCTGAGAAAGCACCTGCTGGGCCAACAGACCAACCTACCTTGGCAGCTGGGGCTGGCTGCCAGGAGGGGCTGGGCCCACTGCTGTCCACCTCCACTCTCCCTACTCCTCCATTGCTAGGAGCTGGGACAGCAGGTGCACTCTAGAAAAGAAGCCTGTAGAAAGTGACTCCACCAAACTTGGCTTTCCTGATTTCTATTTACACTGATTGTCTGGCTGCCCTCTTACAGATTTATGATCAGAGGCTGGTGACCTCTCACAGTTGCAGGACTTTAGGACCTAGGAGATCCTTTTGGGAAACCCAGGTGTTGGAGGCCAGCTCTATTGCTCCGGCTTGGGTAGATGGCTGGGTGGATGGGTGTGGACACAGAGAGGGGCACCAGGGCCAGGAAAGAGCAGCTCAGATCTCCCGGGCCCGCCAATACCCACCCCGCTGAGCGCCCAGCACTTCTTTGGAAAGCCCGCCCCGCGCGCCCAGCTGGTGGATTGGGCCGGAACCGCAGGCGGGGCGGGGCCAGCGCGGCCCGATTTGGGGCGGTGCGTGCCGCTGTGTGAGCCGACGCCGCGCGGCTCCGCCCCGAGCATCCTGAGCCGACCCGACTGCGCCTGGCAGAGCCGCAGGGTGAGTGTCATGGCCGCTTCCGAACAGCGCCAACCCGGGGAGCTGCTGGCCAAGGCCCGGAGAGCCTTCCTGGAGGAGTTCGGGGCCGAGCCCGAGCTGGCCGTGTCGGCCCCGGGCCGCGTCAACCTCATCGGGGAGCACACGGACTACAACCAGGGCCTGGTGCTGCCCATGGTGAGGGGCTGCGCGGGAGGCGCCATCTCCCCGCGTGCACTGTTGGGCGGGCCGCCCCGAACTTTTACTCCAGCCGAGTGTGGGGGACGAGCACGTGGGAGAGACCCTAGGACGGGGCATTTCACACGTTGGAAGGGAGGAAACGGGGAATCCGCGAGGAAGTAGGCTATGGACCGCTGATCCTCGCCATCTCCTTGGGAGCCACCTCAGATTGTGGGGGAATGCGGAAGGGGGCCCAACTGTAAACCGAGGCGAAGTAGCCCTAAGCTTCCTGGTCCAGCCCGTTCAGTTTGCAGAGGAGGGAATGGAGGCACAGAGAGGGCTAGTGATCTGCTCAAGGTCACACAGCTGAGGTGGAGCTGCCTTAGCCTGGGGCTATGTCCATCCCCCTGTGCATCTTCCAAAATGGGAAGGCGTCAGAAAGAGCTCGTCTGATTCTGTTTTCCTATTGACCCACAGCCAGGAGCCCACGCTTAGGGCAGAGTCCAGGTCTGCACTGGCCCTGCCCCTGAAGACCTATGGGGTGGGACCCAAGCCCCCCAAGGCCAGGTGAACATGCAGGCTCTTCCCTGAGACACTCCCCATTCCCTTCATGTTGAGCCTGGAGGTCACCTCCTTGTCTGTCCCTGGCCCCTTGGTATTGGAAGTTTTGCATACTATTTGTTTCTTCCGCCAGGCGCTGGAGCTTGGGACTGTGCTGGTGGGCAGCCCCCGGGCAGATGGGCTTATCTCCCTCCTTACCACCTCTGAGGATGCCGACGAGCCCCGGCGGCTGCAGTTTCCCCTGCCCACAACCCAGCGGCCACTGGAGCCTGGGGTCCCCCACTGGGCCAACTACGTCAAGGGAGTGATTCAGCACTACCCAGGTATGGGGCCCAGGCCTGGGTCAAATTCCTGTCTCTCAGCCACAAAGCTCATCAGCTCATCTAATCCACTGTGGGGTAGGCATGCAAGGTGGAGCATCCCCATTGTACAGGTGAGGAGACTGATGCCCCGAGAGGTTCTAGAACTTGCCCTGGGTTGCCCATGACATGATTGGAGGAGTCAGGGTTCAAACCCCAGCCCGTGGGTCTCCAGAGCCCTAAGCCAGGAGAACTAGGAGACTGTGTCCCAGGAACCTCAGGGTTGGAGGATGGAGGGCGGCGGACCCCTTGGCCCAACAGGTTGGTGGCCTCTGACAATTGAGACACATTTCCCCGGAAGCAGCTGCCAGGCAGTTGCCTCCTTTGTACCAGAATACATGCCCTTCTTGTGCTCATCCTCCCAGATGGCCCGTCTTACCATCATCCATTCTTTCTCCTGCAGCTGCCCCCCTCCCTGGCTTCAGTGCAGTGGTGGTCAGCTCAGTGCCCCTAGGGGGTGGGCTGTCCAGGTCAGCATCCCTGGAAGTGGCCACGTATACCTTCCTGCAGCAGCTCTGCCCAGGTACCTCCTAGACCCCAGCTCCCCACGCAGCCCTCCTTCCCTGAGGTCCTGTGATCAGAACTTCCTACCCCAATTGTGGCTTTGGGGGAGTGGGTAGGGAATCTCCCTGCAGTATCACTGGACACATTGGGGGCTGCTCCCACCCTCCCACCCCTAGTGCCCCCTCCTGGGCCCCAGCCTTCCCACCTTGCCCTGTGCTGCAGACTCGGGGACAATAGCCGCCCGGGCCCAGGTGTGTCAGCGGGCTGAGCACAGCTTCGCAGGGGTGCCCTGTGGCATCATGGACCAGCTCATCGCATTGCTGGGGCAGAAAGGCCACGCGCTGCTCATTGACTGCAGGTCAGGGGCTCCCCTTGTCCCCTCCCACCTCGTAGGAGCTCCTGGACGAAACATGTGCGGCAAACAGATGGTTGGCCTTGTCATCTTCCTGGCTCCATCTCTATCCCAGGTCCCTGGAGACAAGCCTGGTGCCGTTGTTGGATCCCAAGCTGGCTGTGCTCATCACCAACTCCAACGTCCGCCACTCACTGGGCTCCAGCGAGTATCCCCTGAGGCGGCGCCAGTGTGAAGAAGTGGCCCAGGCGTTGGGCAAGGAGAGCCTTCGTGAGGTGCAGCTGGAGGAGCTGGAGGGTGAGAGCTGGCTGGGTGCACTGTGTTCTGGAGATGGCTGGCCACCCTGGGGTGAGGGGGGCTGCCGGGCTCTCGCTGTGGCTTTGACCCGGATGTACATCCCCTCACCTCCAGGGACCTCTGCCAAGCTCTGCCCACTCCCCCAACACTGCTGACTTAGGACTGCTTGAAATCTCCATATTGTTTTTTCTAATGTGAGGATTAAGTATCCACCGTGGACAATACAGAAAAGTACAAAGAAGAGGACTTCCCTGGTGGCGCAGTGGTTAAGAATCCGCCTGCCAATGCAGGGGACACGGGTTCGAGCCCTGGTCCGGGAAGATCCCACATGCTGCAGAGCAGCTAAGCCCGTGGGCCATAACTACTGAGCCTGCGCTCTAGAGCCTGCAAGCCACAACTACTGAAGCCTGAATGCCTAGAGCCCGTGCTCTGCAACAAGAGAAGCCACCGTGAGGAGCCCACACACCACAACGAAGAGTAGCCCCTGCTCGCCGCAACTAGAGAAAGCCCGTGCGCAGCAATGAAGACCTAACGCAGCCAAAAAAAAAAAAGTACAAAGAAGAAAATAATAAGCTATAAGATCACTACCCAGAGATAGCCACTATTAGCATTTTAGTATATTTCCTTCCAGTGTTTTTCTACATCTGTATTTTTTTTAAATTAATTAATTAATTAAATTTTTTTCTTTTTGGCTGCGTTGGGTCTTCGTTGCTGTGCATGGGCTTCAGTAGTTGTGGCAAGCGGGAGCTACTCTTTGTTGTGGTGCGCGTACTTCTCATTGCAGTGGCTTATCTTGTTGCGGAGCGCGGGCTCTAGGTGTGCAGGCTTCAGTAGCTGTGGCACGTGGACTTCAGTAGTTGTGGCTTGCAGGCTCTAGAGCGCAGGCTCAGTAGTTACTCCACGGCATGTGGGATCTTCCCGGACCAGGGCTCGAACACGTGTCCCTTGCATTGGCAGGCGGATTCTTAACCACTGTACCACCAGGGAAGTCCCAGTTTTAAAATTTTTAATTGAAATATCCTTGACTTGCAATGTTATGTTAGTTTCAACATCTGTATTCTCAAGGTTGAGTATATGCAGTGTTGCCACCTGCCCTTTTTTTTTTTTTACTTAACATTGTCTCGGAGCCCTTCTCTATGTCATGAAAGGCCTGTCATCAACATGGCTTTTTAAAGCTACGTAGCATTTCAGCATCTAGGTGCACTGTAATTTACTTAACCATTTTCTGGTAATCATACCTAACACCGTGATGGATTTTTTTTATATATAAATTTATTTATTTTTGGCTGCATTGGGTCATCGTTGCTGCACACAGGCTTTCTCTAGTTGTGGCGAGTGGGGGCTACTCTTCGTTGCAGTGTGCGTACTTCTCATTACGGTGGCTTCTCGTTGTGGAGCACGGGCTCCAGGTGCGTGGGCTTCAGTAGTTGTGGCGCACAGGCTCAGTAGTTGTGGCTCGCGGGCTCTAGAGCACAGGCCTAGTTGCTCCACGGCATGTGGGGTCTTCCTGGAACAGGGCTCAGACCCTTGTCCCCTGCATTGACAGGTGGATTCTTAACCACTGCACCGCCAGGGAAGTCCCTGTGATGGGTTTTGTTTGTTTGTTTGTTTTTATTTTTGGCTGCGTTGGGTCTTCGTTGCTGCACGCGGACTTTCTCTAGTTGGGGTGAGCGGGGGCTACTCTTCGTTTTGGTGCTCGGGCTTCTCATTGCGATGGCGTCTCTTGTTGCGGAGCACAGGCTCTAGGCATGCGGGCTTCAGTAGTTGTGGCTCACGGGCTCTAGAGCGCAGGCTCAGTAGTTGTGGAGCACGGGCTTAGTTGCTCCGCAGCATGTGGATTTTCCTGGACCAGGGATCAAACCTGTGTCCCCCGCATTGACAGGCAGATTCTTATCCACTGCGCCACCAGGGAAGCCCCCTTGATGGGTATTTTTTTTTTTGATGGGTATTTTTATACATAATTCTTTCTCTGCACTTTCTTCCTGTTTTCTTAGGATTAGATTATTAGGAGTAGGATCACAAAATCAAAACATAACTTTTTTTTTTTTTTGGCCATGCTGCATGGCTTGTGGTATCTATTTTTTTAATTTAATTTAATTTAATTTCATATATTTTTGGCTGCATTAGGTCTTCGTTGCTGCGCCCGGGTTTTCTCTAGTTGTGGCCAGCGGGGGCTACTCTTCGTTGCTGTGTGCTGGCCTCTCACTGCGGTGGCTTCTCTTGTTGCGGAACATGGTCTCTAGGAGTGCGGGCCTCAGTAGTTGTGGCTCACAAACTCCTGCTGGTTATCGAGCACCCACTGTGTGCCAGGCACCCTGCTGGGAGCACTCCATGTGTCTGCTCACTCAGTCTTCCCTGCACGCCAAATGAGGCGGGTGTCCCCTTTTATAGTCGAGGAGGGGAGACTCTGAAACCTTGGTCACCAACCCGAGGTTCTACCCACAGCTTGGTCAGAACCAGGTCTCAAACTGGAGATGCCCCCGCCCCCCCCAGCCAGCGCCCTGGAGCCATCGTGCCCCTCCTCCACGTCCACAGGGGCCCAGAGGCGGTGGATGGTGGATCTGCTGACTCCTTTTCCGTCCCAGCTGGCAGGGAGCTGATGAGCAGGGAGGCCTTCCGGCGGGCGCGGCACGTGGTGGGCGAGATCCAGCGCACAGCCCAGGCAGCAGCCGCCCTGAGCCGCGGTGACTACAGAGCCTTCGGCCGCCTCATGGTGGAGAGTCACCGCTCGCTCAGGTGAGATCCCCAGGTGCCCAGCACCTCCTGGTCACAGGCTGTCCGCTGTGCCGGATGGGGCTGGTTCAAGGCCTCCCGCCTCCCCCCATGTCCTCTCTGCAGGGATGACTACGAGGTGAGCTGCCCCGAGCTGGATCAGCTGGTGGAGGCTGCGCTCTCTGCGCCCGGGGTTTATGGCAGCCGCATGACAGGCGGTGGCTTTGGTGGCTGCACGGTGACGCTGCTGGAGGCCTCCGCTGCTTCCCTAGTGATGCAGCACATCCAGGTGGGCAGGTGCCAGAGACTGGGGGGAGCGGGAGAGATGGGTTCCCAGGGCCGTGCTGTGCTCAGACCCCACCCCACCCGTCCCTCCTACAGGGGCAGTACAGCGGGACCGCCACCTTCTACCTTTCCCAGGCGGCCGACGGCGCCCAGGTGCTGTGCTTGTGAGGCCCTCCCAGGCCGGCCCACGGCAGGCCTGCCCTCCAACCTGGGTGCTCAATAAACTTGTATTACCTCTGGCTCTGATACATGCCTGTCTCCAGAGGTGGATGTGTGCTTGGGCATCAGAGAAAGGTGGGTATAAGAACTGCTCCCCTGCTCTGGGCAGGCCCCAGAAACATGGACAGGGCAGAGCCAAGCAGTAGCAAACTCTTTTATTAAGTGCAGAACAAAGCTGGGACCTTGTCACGCTGGTCCTAGCTCTTTGGTTACAAATGGGCTTGGGCCCAGGGTAGGAGGGCAGCCGAAGGGCCTTCCGGGACCACTTCATGCCTCCCAGAGGACACCTACCCCCTGCTCTGTGGCCAGAGGCACCGGCCCTGTGATCAGCATGCGGGTGGGCTGGTCGCCAGGGGTCCAAGGATGGCGTAGCTGAGGCAGCGCCAGGGAGAGGAGGTGGGGTTCAGGGGCTCAGGTCTGAAAGAACTGTTGGTCCACATGGGTGCTGAGGGTTCCACTGGTGGTCAGTGTCCGGCTCACAAACTCCTGTGTCACGTGCCGGGTGAGGGAGCCATGGGCTTCCAAGTGCTGGGACCCCAGGGTCAATCCGTCTGCAGGGGAAGAGGTGTTGAAGGGTCCACCTGGGTCCCCAACCCCCTTTCCTCTGTTAGTGCTGTGCTCCCCCGGGAGAGCCAGGAGCCCCCACCGGGTAACTCACCCAGTAGGACGGGCTCAGTGGTGCTGGAGTGGGTGGTGGTGATGCTGTACTCTCCTGGCATTGGGTGCTGGAAGAGCCCCAAGTGGCTGCCCAGCTGTGAGAAGGAGCCTGGAGTGGGCAGAGGGGCCAGTCGGAGGGTGGGGCCGGGAGAAGGCGTGGCCAGAAGGGGTGCGGGTGAGGAAGGGGTGAAGCAGCCCACCTCCATCCTGGGACTCGATGGTGATGATACCCTCACGCTCCGGCCCGAAACCTTGGGTGGTCTTGGCCTGCACCTTGAACTTGTAGGGCACGTTCTCGCTGAGGCCTGGCACCGTCAGCCGGCTCTCGGGGCTGTCGCCATCTACCAGGAACGTGGTGGCTGGCTCTGGGCAGGGAAGATGCCTTTAGCCTCAGTGGCTCTCCCTCCACCCTTCCCCTGGTCCCCCTGACCCTGGGGCGGGCAGCACCTGCTCCGTGGGCCATCTCACAAGTCACCAGGTAGCCGAGGATGTCGCCATCAGGCCTGCGCGGCCGCTCCCAGCTCAATTGCAGAGAGTCTGGGCTCAGGGCTGTGAACACCAGTGGGCCTGGGGCGCTGGGCGTGCTCAAAGTGAAGGCAGAGCCTGGGGACAGCAGAGGAAGAGTGTCGGTGGGTGGGTGGGTGGGTTTGTGGGTACAAGATGAGGGGACAACTGTCAGGGTGGGGGGGCGACTCACCCGGTAGGGGGCAGAGTGGGCTCTGTGGGTGCACCTGTGACTCGATGGTGATGACACCCTCGCGCTCTGGGCCCCAGCCTTCCTGGCTCTGGGCCCGCACGCGGAACACGTAGGAGTGGTTGGGCAGGAGGTCTTCCAGCACCACCGAAGTCTGGCTGGGGTTGGGGATGTTAAGCTGATGCAGCTCACCTGGGTGGGGATGGAGGCAGGTAGCAGAGCAGCATTATTCCTTATTCCTATCCCCGGCCTGATCCCACCCCTTCCCTAGGCTACTGTCCAGACCTACCCACCACCCGCCCAGCATTAGCTGTGGCTTGGGTACAGGTGGGGTCAGCCTTGTATAGTTGGTTGTTCAGGTTGTACGCTACACAAGGGATGAGTGGAACCTGAGATCCCATCTGTGTATGTTGGCTGTTTATGGGCCCAGATCATGCTGCCGCGAGTGTGTCTGCCCACGGAAGTGCCACTTCCCAACTCCTGGAAAGACATCTCATAGGCCGGCAGAGGCCCTGGGTCCCTAGGCCGGTGAGGCCTTGTTAGGTAAAACCTAGCAGTGGGAATGATCTGGAGAGAGGCCTAGGGAGAGATGGATGAGGATTCATTAGAAGAGGCAGTGGGAGTCTTAGAAGAGAGAGACTCTCTCAGAAAGGTGGGGTAGGGGGGGAGCATTAGTGTTCAAGGGACTTGGGTGGATTCCTGACAGTCGGGTGTCCCCATGTGTCAGCCCGACAGCAGCCATGCCTCACCGCCATTCAGCAGCTGGTACTCCACGCTGTAGCCCTGCAGCGCCCGCTCACACTGCGGCTCCTGCCAGCTTACTTTCAGAGACGTGGGTCCCAGGGCTGAGAACACCAGGCGGGTGGGTGTGTTGGGCACACCTGCAGCCAAGCGGGAGCCTGGGGACAGGAGGCCACAGTCAGCCGGTGTCGGGTGTCCGGGCAGGAGTCCTAGTTCTAGCCCTGACCGCCCTCAGCTGTGGCGCCTGCACTGACCGCTGGCCAGGTGGCCCACTCACCCTGCAACACCCTGTCCAGGCCACCCAGCACCTCCTGAATGTCCTGTGCAGGACGTGGATGCGGGCCCTGCCTGTGCCGAGGGGGTGAGCCCGTGAGTCAGCCGGCCCCCACCCTCAGCTGGCCTGGCCCCTCTCCTAACCCCAACCCAGCACCCCCAGAGGACGGAAGCTGCGTTAGGCACCAGCGCTGATGTGGATGGAATGGAGGGTGAGGTGGCACGGGCAGCGGCGGCGGTGGGTGGATGGGTGACAGATGCAGCAGGACAGCTGTGGAGGCACAGGATGGCCACCCCTGTACTACCTGAGCCCCAAGAGGGTGCTGCTGGCTGCCCAGCCAGGATTATAGAGTCTCTTGAGTCCCCGGAGTGGGGGACCCCCTTCATCTGAGCCCGACTCCAGGACCCCAGGGCCCAGGACAGCGGAAGCCTGCTCCTCCCGTGTTCCCAGATGGGAGGGAGGCCTAGGGCAGGACAAAACAAGAGTGAGAGGGCAGGGAGTGTGCATGTCAGGATGGGCAGGAGGGGGACGGCAGGCCAGCAGCCCGAGCCTCCAGGAGCTGGAAGAGAGGAAGCATTAGAGGAGGGCAGGGGAGGTGGTGAGTACTCACTCTGGGAGGTGAGGGAGGTGAGGGTTGAGTAGTCCCTGGGCAGCGTGGCAGAGTGCGAGTGTTCCGGGCGGGTCAGCGAGTGGTAGTCCCGCGAGAGGGTGGAGGACGTGCTCAGCAGGCGGCGGGGCAGGTGTGGGCTCAGGTGGGTGCCGTAGGCCGTGTTGCTCACAGCCATCCTGTGCAGGGAGTTGGCACTGCCCGGGAAGGCAAAGTCCATCCGCCCGTTCACCAGGTGCTCTGTGGGGTAGAGCAGGGTCACCGGACCGGCCCGCACCAGACCTGGAGCCCCTCGGGGCAGGCTGCAGCCCTGGGAATTCCCTGGATTACCTACCCTCTGGGGGCCCTTGGCATAAAAACAACCTGCTTCCCTTGGCCCGCCAGGGACAGAGGTCCTTGGAGGAGTCCAAGGGCCCCCTAGGCGTCTGCAACTCAGGTCCTGTGGCCTGGCAGGACGCCCCTATGGACGGCCGCTGACCTCAGCCGGGGACTCACTGCCCCCGCAGTTGGCCCTGCCCTGGGAAGAGCCCAAACGCCTGCCCTTGGGTCCCCTGAGGCCTCTGAGGGGTCTCCTTGGGCACCAGGGCCTGCCCTAGACACAACAGACTTGGAAGGTTGGGGGCAGTCCAGCTTTGGGGAGAGCCCCAGCGCCTGCCTTGGGGTCCCTTGGCTCTGGGGTGGCAGCCGGGCAGCCTGGCTGCGGTGGGCTCTGGCTGGAGCCCAGAGGCAGCAAACCAGCGAGCCTAGGTGGGTGCGGGTCAGGGCAGGCCGGTCACCTCCCTCCCCGCCGGCACCCCGCGCGCCCCCATTGGCGGCGCCGTCATCCAGGGGCCCGCGGGGCGGCTCGGCGGCGTCGGAGGAGCGCCGGCTGCTGGCCGACAGGCGCGGGATGAGCTCCGGGGGCAGCCGCCATGTGACGCGCCGCAGGTCCAGCTCCTCCCCCAGCAGGGGCTCGAACTTCCAGCCGCTGCCGCCTTGGGAACAACGAAGGGCCGCGTTGGCACCGCCGGGGGGCGCGGGCGGCTGCGCAGAGGGGCTGGGGGAGGAGGCGGGCGGCGCTGTGACGGGAGCCCGTCCTCTGGCTCTCTGGGATCCGGGTGTGTGCCGGGGAGCCCGGTGGCCGGCGAGGCCCTCGCCCGAGAGGTGGAAGAGGGCGGCCCGGGCTGCAGCTGGCGAGGGGAGACCCCTGGACCAGAGCCTGGGCTCTGTCGCCAGCTGTGAGGACTCCCTGCTCTGAGCCTTGGTTTCCCCTCTGGATAACGGAGGGCGTGAGCTCTCCCCTGCCGGCCTCCCAGGGGCACTTCCAGCAGCCAGAGTGCGTCACAGGCAGCGAAGTGTAGTGTAGCTGAGTTGGGGCACCTGATGCGAACCAGCTGCTCTTTATTTCAGACCCTCAAAACTCTCAAGACCCTTGGGCTTGGGTTCCTTAAACCCAGGTTGGACACCGTGGAGGCCTGGTATAGGCAAGGATGTAAGAAAATACAAATCCTGAAGGATTTTCACTACTGGCAGTGTGTGATTGGCATCCCATTTCACAGGTCAGAAAACAGGTGCAGAGAGGGTGATTCATCTGAATTCCTGCAGTGGAGCCAGAGCTAAAACTGAGTCCCCAAGAGTCCCAGTCGAGGGCTCTTTGCATCACACCACTGTACAGGAATCAAGGAAGGAGGAGGAACAGGGCCAGTGTGGGGAGACTGCTCTGTGGGCCCAGAGTCAGGCCTGCCTCCTCCCACATGGCCCTGTCCCTGGCAGGTGGCCTGATTCCAATGGCACTGCTGGTGAGCCCTCCGGTCTCAAAACTGTGTTTCCAGTCCCATGTGCATGAGCCTGTGTGCATGTGCCCCAAGCACATGTCTGTCTGCCTGTCCTCACACACAGACGTGCACACGATTCATTCGGGCCACGTCGGCTTTGTCCCCTCTGTATCCAGAGCCAGTGTGGTGCCTGCCAAACCGTTGGCTTTGTAGATGCTCGTCTGGGGCTGAGAGGGGACTTCTGGTGTGACCTTCATGCCCAGTGCTCACTGGCCCCTTGGTTCTCTCTGGACACCAGTGACAGCCCCATCCTCTACCCAGGACCCCCACCTTCCTCGCAGGCATCCCAGGCCCACTCACCAGTGTCATCAGAGATGCTGGGCCTCTGGCTGCCAGTCGGGGAGCGGAGCACGTCATCGCTGTACATGAGGAAGCTTTCGTAGTCTTCCCCACCGTGGGCGTCCACAATGGGAATGTCTGGGATGATGGGGACTGCAGGGTGGGAGCGGGTGAGCCAGGGCCCCAGCCTCGGCCTCCTGCCCACCCCCGTCTGCCCTGTGCCTCCCACCCACCACTCACTGGACATGGGCCGCTTGGGCTGGGTGGCCAGGTTGATGATGGCCTCCCGCTCAGGCCCCCAGCCTGCCCCGTTGCGAGCCTTGACCGTGTAGCGGTACGGCTGGGACTCCCGCAGGTTCTCGATGAGCAGCGTCCGCTTCTTGGGGCTGTCCACCAGCACCTTCTTCATGGGCCCGATGGGTCCTGGGACAGGGAGAGTGCTTCAGAGGGGTCATCCAGCTTCTGGCCTGGTCCCTGCCTCTGGTGCACCAGGACTGTCGCACAGCCCCTGAGCTGCACCCAGGAGTTTGGGGAACGAGTCAGGGAGCAAGCAACTGTTGAACCCCAGCTGCATGCCAAGCCCTGAGAACCTGGGTGGGACTGGCTTAGAGAAGGCTCCATGCGGCTCATCGCTAAGTTAAGTGGCAGAGACAAGACTAGACTCAAGTCGGCCCCACTGTCACCTCTACCAGTTGGTAAAGGGTCCTGCGTCCATGTGCGTCTGTGTGTGACACTGACTCCAGAGGCTTGGGCGCCCTCACCACCTGTGCCTCACTGTCCACAACCAAATCCCAAATGCATGGCTTCCCTGGTCACCTGGGCAAGGACGGGAGGAGAGAGGCAGGCCTGAACCTGCACCTGAGGACAGGCTGAGGCTTGTGAGAGCTAAGGGCGAGAGCAGAGGGGAAACAGCTCTCCTCCGCCACACCTGGAAGGGTGGACGCAAGCCCTGGGAGAGAGGAGGAAGAGACCCCAGGCTGCTCTGAGCAAGTTACGGTGCCTGGGACCCCATGTGACAAGATGGGGGCCCTCTATGTTGGAAGACGTCTGGGAGACCAGAAAATGTCCCAGTTTCCAAGGGGTCCAAAGGAGGGCTCTGGAAAAACAACACCTGCTAAGCTTGATGCTGTTTGTTTGTTTGCCCCACCGCGTGGCATGCGGGATCTTAATTCCCCAACCAGGGATCGAACTCGTGCCCCCTGCAGTGGAAGCATGGATTCTTAACCACTGGACCACCAGGGAAGTCCCTTGATGCTGTTTGGTAAGTAAAGAGCTGTGCTCCAAAAATTCGCTGATGTTGGGCTGTCAGCCGGGGGAGGTCTCTAACTGCCCTCTCCCATCCCTGTCCACCAGGGGGAGAAGGGAAGGGGGCCACCCCAAAGTTGCTGATGCCCTTGGGCCCACCTCACACATTTGTGACACAGCGGAGGCCTCAGCAGGCTAACGCCGTGGGCTGAAACCATCAGTCATTCCTGGGATTAAAGGCTGGGTCAGAGAACATTTCCTGACATCGGTCCATGGGTGGACCAGGTGTTGTAAACTCAGAATGAGCCAAGGATGTGATGCAGCTGCTGAGAAGGCTGTGCTTAGTCAGCCAGGCTAGTAAAGAGCAAGGAGCCTGAGACCCAGAACAATCCTGCTGCCCTCTGCCCTGTTGGGCCACCCTGGGGATGCTAAGCCTGACTCACTTTAGGGTCCACGGGTCCTATTTGGGGGTGGTAAGCTCTCCATCCCTGAGATGGGCCAAACAGAGGTGAGAGCGCAAGGAGGAGGGCCCTGCACCAGGCGAGAGGTGGGACCAAGTTCCCTCAAATAGTTTCTCATCCTGACAACTGGCAGGGGTGGTCCCTCCCCTTTCCAGGACTGGGAGAAAAATAACAGTTCTGCCAGGTGCTTTGGCCTAGGGCTGCCAGATAAAATATTGCATGAAATGTACTAGAAAAATTGTCTGTTTGAAGTTCAGGGCGTCCTCTGCTTTTATTTCCTAAATCTGTCAACTCTACTCTGGCCCTAAGAGAACCGTGTAGAATTGAGCCATTTTAGTTACCTGCGTGGGCAGGCAGCCCTGGACCTGTGACCCCACTGCACATATATAATCTCAGGCCCTCCATCCCTACCTGCCCTGGGAGCTTCTGGGCCTGGCTTTGGAATGCAACTCAGCCCAAACCTGACCACAAACCTAACGATGCCCCAGGCAGTCAGACATACGGGCTCATCCACTGACCAGGACGCTGGACCTCCTCCCACTCTTTGCTCCTCCCTGGGGGCAGAAGGAGAGGTCCAGATCCTTACGGCTGTCCTCGTTGACCAGGCCATAGCAGACCTCATAGGCCGTGATCTCGCCATTGGTCTCGGCTGGCTCAGCCCAGCTCAGCTGGGTCACGGTGGAGGAGACGACATTGAAGGCCAGACGCCCCGGCTCGCTGGGAACTGGAGGGGGAGGGGATGCAGGAAGAGAGCTGTCAGCCGCAGAGAGGGGGCAGACTTCTAGGGAGTCGGGGGACAGGGCTGGGCACGCTGGCATCAGGGTAGCCGGGGGGCAGACAGGTGGATGGACAGAAAGGCGAGGCCTCACCTTCCGGGTGAGTGCGACAGGACACCAGGGAGCTGTAGGGGCCCTCGCCCTGCGCCCCGTAGGCGCACACCTTCATCTTGTAGTCGCAATACGGGTACAGGTTGGTGAGCTCCACTGAGGGCACCTTGCTGTCGAGGAGGTGGGCTTCGGACTCAGAGTCACCCTGGATCCAGTACTTCACCTGCTCCCGGGGCGGGGCTGGTCAGTGGGGAGCAGCTGGCAAAGCTGATCCTCCCTCTGCTGAGCCCTGCCCTTGTTACCCACTTTGCGCACAGACAGGACCGAGTGACCTGCCAGGTTCACACAGCAGGGCTGGGACGGAGCAGGGGTGTTTCTGGGCTGGTGGGGCCACAGTCCAGGAACTCGCCTCTGCCCCGGGGCACAGAGGGGGGTTCCCCCGTCCACTGAGGCCAAGCATGCCCTCTCCTCTCCCTCAAGGGCCCTCTTCCCCCCGGGTGGCCCACCTCCCCACTATGTGCCCAGCCTCCCCATCCACCACCCTCATCGCCCCGCACCTTACCCGGTACCCTGTTGGCTTGCCAGGAGGGGGCAGCCAGTTGAAGTGGATCTTCCGGGACCCGGCGGCCTTGGCATTGGGGTTCTGTGGGGCATCCAGGTCACCCCGGGGGAGTAGGGGTGATGACAGGGTCTGGCCCATTAAGTTCCCGTCTAGTTCATCTGTAGTGGGTCAAAAGCCAGGGCAGGGCAGCCAGCTGAGTCACCCCGCGGCTTTGAGGGGGGGCAGGAACCCACCATCGCCACCAGGGGGCGCCAGAAGCCCAGTTAAACACCAACGCTCCTTCCCTGCATCCCCCTCAACTGAGACCTACCAAAGGGGGTCTCTAGAGGGCTGGTGCCCCCATTAGTAAAGCACAGGGCATCCTGCCAAACTTGGGGGGCCCAGGAGGGTCTCTGGAGGGATGAGAAGGAGGAAGGAGTTTGCTCGCTCTCTCCCTTTGGCAGCCAAGGGTGTGTCCCACGTGAGAACACCTGGCTTCTCCCAACGCCCTCCGTCACTCCCAGACCCCAAGACTCCGCCTCCTGCCCCATCTTCTCAGCAAGCCTCCTCTCCGGGTGGGCTCACAGACCCCACTATACAGTTCTCAGGACCCATAAGAACTGTTTCACCCCTTCTGGGAACACCTGCATTTTAGCTGGAATGAAGGCTGAAGTCAAAGGGCTAAGGCCCTTAGTGGTGCGATTCACAGCCAGCAGCAGGCCGGTGGCCGCATGACCCCAGCCTCTCTGATTGAGAGTAGGGTTGCCAGATAAAGGCAGGATACCTAGCTAAATTGGAATTTTAGATAAACAACAAACCCTTTTTTAGGATAAGTACATCCCAAATAGTGCATGGGATATACTTATACTACAAATGTGGTTGTTACTTATCTGAGATTCAAATTTAACTGAGCGTCCTGTATTTTTACTTGCTAAGACTGTCAAGAAGCCCCCAGCCCCGCTTAGGCTGACTCCAGACTCTGCCTACCTTGGTCCCCAATGATGACAGTGGCAGACTGCGGCTGGCCCAGGCGGGCCCCAAACTTGGGGTTGCTGAGTTGGATGTAGAAGCGGCGGGTCTGGCAGCCCCGCAAAAGGGAGTCCATCTCCTGCAGCTCCAGGAGCTTCACCTGCAGCTCCTTCCAGGTCTCCCCAGGTTGGAATAGCAGTTCGCCCTCTGTGGGGATGTAGTCCTGGGAGTGGGAAGGGGTCAGGGTCAGGGTCAGACCAGGCCTTCAAGAATGAGTAATGGCCACACAGCCCACCCCAACCTCACGGACAATGCAGAGACCCACACACACAGACTGTCCCACATGGACACGGAATGACTCATGTTTCTACAACACCTCTTGCGCATCAAGCACATTACAAATATTAGCTCATTTGCTCCTCAGGGCAGTGTGAGGTAGAGATATTATTGTCCCCATTTTACAAATGAGGAAACTGAGGCACACAGAGGTGAAGAAACTTGCCCAAGTTCACACAGGTAGTTGTGGTGGAACCAGGATTTGAACCAAGGCACAGAGACAGGGATGCAGATATGGAGGGTCCCATACAGGCAGGCACTCAGCCGGGGGAGCTGAGATTTGCAGGCCCCAGACAGGGAGGGAGGAACTGTTCCCCGCACTGGGGCTCTGAAGTCTGGATCCCACCAGCCCCCAGGCCCTGCCTCCCGGGGGCAGTGCTTCCAACATATCCAGCTTTTTTTTTTTTTCCCCCCAATGCCCCAGAGCTTTCCTGAGCTCCCATCACATGACGCCACTGGGTGGCACTGCAAACTAACATTCAATTCCAGGCACTGCTAGCCAGCCGCGCTGTGCAGAGAGGGACAAACTCAAACGCTACAAAAACCCAGAAAGAAAAGCAGGAGTCGCCTGCAAGACAGCTGACCTAGGGGGGATGCTTCAAAAATGTCCAGGTGAGGGGATTCCCTGGTGGCGCAGTGGTTGAGAATCTGCCTGCTAACGCAGGGGACACGGGTTCAAACTCTGGTCTGGGAGGATCCCACATGCCGCGGAGCAACTAGGCCCGTGAGCCACAATTACTGAGCCTGCACGTCTGGAGCCTGCGCTCCGCAACAACAGAGGCTGCGATAGTGAGAGGCCCGCGCAACGCGATGAAGAGTGGCCCCCGCTTGCCACAACTAGAGAAAGCCCTTGCCCAGAAACGAAGACCCAACACAGCCAAAAATAAATAAATAAATAAATTTATATAAAAAAAAATGTCCAGGTGACAAAAGACAAAGCCGGGGAATTATTCTAGATTAAAGGAGACTAAACACATGACAACAAAATGCAATGCCATACCCTTGATTGGTTCCTGGATTGGGGGGAAAAAGCTACAGAGGACATTACTGGGACATGTGAACATGGGGGATCCGAATATGGACTATTAGTTATGAGGACAGTGTGACATTTCTTTTTTTTTTGCGATACGCGAGCCTCTCACTGTTGTGGCCTCTCCCGTTGCGGAGCACAGGCTCCGGACGCGCAGGCTCAGCGGCCATGGCTCATGGGGCCAGCCGCTCTGCAGCATGTGGGATCTTCCCAGACCAGGACACAAACCCGTGTCCCCTGCATCGGCAGGCGGACTCTCAACCACTGCGCCACCAGAGAAGCCCTGACATTTTTTAAGTTAGGTAATTCTGTCGTAGTCATGTAGAGTGCACTTGTTCTTAGCAGGTGCCTGCAGAAGGGTTTAGGGTCTCTATGATGTCTACAACTTACCTTGAATAGTTCAGCCAACAAAAGTAAACCAAACACACTCTCTCTCCCTTTCTCTCTACAGTTATAGAGCTATAAATAAGTATACACACACACACACACACATGCATATATACATCTATATAGAAAGAGAGAAAGCAAGGTCAATCTACGTAAAGGGTAAATGGGTGCTAATTTTGTTAGTCTTTCCATTTTCCTGTAGGCTGAAGCTTTTCAAAACAAAAAGTTGAGAAGTAAAATGTTTTTAAAAATAGTTCAGTACCAAAGGATCTTTATAAAAGCATAACAGGATAGCCAAAATCTCTATAATATGGCATATTCAGTGAAAAGTTATGGGCATACAAATTTCTCTTTGGAGCACTGGAGCAGTAATGAGAACTGTTCCTACCAATAAAAAGAAGAATAGGGCGTAAAAAAGAAAGAAAGAAAGAGAATAGGTGTGTGTCAGGATCTTCTGAGTGCACACCTGCTCCCATGATTGCCAAGTGGGCTGGGCCTGTGGGCCAGTGAGACTAGAGTTTATTACTTTTTGAGTGAAGTTTTGATGTGAATATTTTTAGTTTTAAAATGTTGGTAACAGGTATAAACTGGATAACTAATAAGAACCTACGGTATAGCATAGGGAACTCTACTCAATACTCTGTAATGACCTATATGGGAACAGAATCTAAAAAAGAGTGGATATATGTATATGTATAACTGATTCACTTCACTGTACAGCAGAAACTAACACAGCATTGTAAATCAACTATACTCCAATAAAAATTAGTTTAAAAAAACGTTGGCAATAGGGAATTCTCTGACGGTCCAGTGGTTAGGACTCTGAACTTTCACTGCCATGGGCCCGGGTTCGGGTTCGATCCCTGGGTTGGGGAACTAAGATTCCACAAGCCATGCGGTGTGGCCAAAAAAAAAAAAAACATAAAATGTTGGTAGTAAATTTAGAAAAACAAACAGACCTGTAAGCCAAACCAAGCACATCCACCACCTGGATTTGGCAGTTCCCTGAGACTGGGGACCAGTGATAAAGGGGACACTGCCCTACCACACGGCCCTCCCTGCCCTGAAGGGCTGCTCCTGTGGCACGGCCCAGAGAGGACCTGCCTGGCAATGACAGCCCAGGGACATGGAGTCTGTGATCCCACGTCAAGAAGCCCAGAGTCCCTGGACAGGGGCAGACGGAGGTGTCTATTTCTCTGTGGAGAGTTTGGCTGTCCTGGTGGATCCTGGGATGTTGGGAGGGGGACACGGATGGTCTGGACACGATAAGACCTTACTCAGGGCGTCACTGGCACTTTTGGTGCGCAAGACACCCCTGCTGCAGGGTGGCCGGGCAGGTGGACATGTCCTTGGGAGGCCAGCCAGTGGCACCACCAGCATCCAGAGACTCAGGCAGCTGCCATGTCCTGCTTGCACCGGGCCCTTGGGATGTGCCCTTGACCCCGTGGTGGAGACTCACCCGGTTGCCCTGCGCTGTGTTGTCCTGCGTGCAGTAGGAGACCTGGGACTTGCCATTGTCCAGGATACGCCGGATGATGGGGATGCGGGCCACGCGCTCCCCGCGGCTGACCAAGTACTCGGGCTGCTCAAAGGACACGATCCCGCTGGCTGCAAGGAGCCAGGCACTGGTCAGGGGTCTTGGCCACAGTCCCTTCTCAGCCCCCGCCCTCCCTCTGGCCCAGCCCGGCCCAGACTCCAGGAGTCTGCTTGTCACCCTTCTCTGGGGAAGGGCAGAGGAAGGGGCTGGAAAAGTCTTCCAGGAAAAGTTGACAAGGCTGGAACAGTGTCCAACTAACATCTTGGAAGGGTCAGCGCAGAGAAAGGAGGCCGGGCAGGGGAAAGACCAGACATGAGAGCTGAGACTGAGAGCTGGGGCAGAGTAGGCCTAAGTCCTGGGGTGCTGGAGCAGGTGGGGAGGAGGGGTCAGGGACCAGAATAGACCCTCCGGGCGCCGGAAAAATGGTTATCAACAAGTCCATGTTCCCCGAGGAACCAGCAGGGAAGGCACCGTGGGTGACAGTGGTGTGACGCCTTGCTCACCCCTCTAGATAGGCTTGGGCAGAGGCAGGCCCCAGTCCCCTTCCTGCTCTGATGCCCTGCCATCCTAGGGGGGCCCCATTCAGTCTCCCAAGTTCAAGGGCCATAGGGGAAGAACAAGGAGAGGGATGTGCAATGGCTCCAGGAGGACGTAGCACCCCCTGGTGATTATAAGAGAAGCTCCCACACTGAGTGCTTACTACCAGGCACTGTGCGGAGATGTAGAGCCACACACTCCTCACAAGAGCCTGATACCCATTTTACAGATGGAGAAACCAAGGCTCAGAGGTTAAGTCACTTGCCTAGGCCACATGGCCAGGCCCCACTTCCACTTGGATTCGAGGAGGAACAAGGGACCCCAGAGCCTCCCTTTGGGCCCCCCTGCTCCCCCCACCCTGACCGACCTTGCTCCTTGATGATGGTGATGTTGACCAGGCGGCGGCCGAGGGTGGCAGTGCCCACGGGCACGTCGATGGCCTCCACCAGCAGCTGCTTCTCGTCATCGTCCTCAGGCCGGATGAAGAGAGGCACCCGCACGTCCACCAGCTCCACGCCCTCCTGGAACTCCACCATGCCCCGGGCGTCTGGGCGGGCGGTGGGGAGCCGTCAGATGGGGGTCAGGGGGCCGCACAGGGGTGGGAGGTGAGAGGGAGGGGCACAGGGAACCTGCCCACCTACCCTGGTCTGCAGTGAGGGTGTAGTAGCCAGGGGCCACCTTGAGCTCATGGAAGGCCCCCTGCTCCACATGCTTCTCCGTCAGCTTCAGCAGGGCCTCCTTGACCGAGCGGGGCGCCATCAGCACCGTGTCCACGATGGTGTGGTCCTGCCTGGGGGCGGGGTTGGGTGGGGAGGTGTCAGGCTGGCCAGGAGGCTGGCACTTGTCCCGCCCCGCCTACCTGTCCTCTCTCCATCAGGGGACAAGATTCCAGGCAGCAAAAAGCAGTCATCAGAACCAGACAGTCCTAGAGGCCCAAGCTGGTCCCAGCGTGGTGGGCCATCTCACCCTACAGCCTCAGCATCCTCATCTGAAATGAGGCCACTACTCCCACCCACCTCACCAAGAAGGGCTGGGGAAGCAAAAGTAGAGTCAGGACAGCAAAGATGTGAAGCGTATAGGCCCTGAAGCCAGACTGCCTGGGTTCAAATCCTGGCTCTATATCTTAACAGCTAGGTAACCTTGGGCAAGGTACTTAAGCTCTCTGATTCTCGGTTTTCTCAACTATAAAATGGGAATAGCAATGGTACCCACTTGGATAAGATAACCACACACATGAAGCCCTTAGAACAAGGCCCGGCCCGTCGTAAGCACTCAAAATGCTGGTCTAGATGGTTCTTACTGAAGGTGATGTGCTCAGCGAGAGCTGTATTCTGTTCCTGCGCAGTTGTGTCCTCTCTGCATGCTGTTCCCACCCCCACTCTTCCCCTGGGGGGGCTGGGACTCGGGGTAGGAACTGGGAAGGAGGTGTGTCACCCACTGGACCATCTTCTTGGCTCCCAGTGGTGCCTCCAGAATCAAGGCCTTTGGCGTCGGAGGAGGGCTGCAGCTGGGCACCGGGCTATCCCAGGTACTGGGAAGGGGGCTATTGCCGGCATGAGGGCAAGGACCGGGTCTGCTTGGTTCTCTGTGGTTTTCCTGTTCTAGTACGGGGGCTGGCTTTTGGTGAGGGCTTCATACAGGTATTTGCTCAATGAAGGTCCTACCCAAGGACAGACACAGACAGCCCTCCTTTCCAGTGGGATGGAGATGGAGATGGAGATTGGGGTGGGGGAGGGGGCAGAGGCGGCAGGTACTCGGGGCTGGTACTACCCCACCTGTGTGTCTTCGACTCACTTTTTCCCGGCATTGGGCTGCTGCCTGTGGAGGACAAAGTGGGGAACGTGAGCCAGGTGGTCCCTGGGGTGGAGGCACAATCTGCCTGGGGGAGATCCCCTGGCATTGGCTATACGGGCAGCACCCTCACCCAACCCCGGGCACCCAGGACCCACCGGAACTTGGTCTGCTGGAGCTTCTGTGCGCCTGTGATATGCCTGTACACCTCGTTCAGCTGCCAGGCAAGGGAGGGCTGTGAGGCTCGGGCCCTGGGGGAGCCTCTCCACCCAGAGCCATCCAGGCCCAGAGGACCTCTCGGAGTTGGCTGGGGGCGTGGCCACGGGCACGCACATTGCCTCTACCCTCTGGAAGCATTTACAGGGAACAGATCCCAGGATGATCCCAGGCCAGGCACACGTCCAAGGAAGCCCTTCTTCCCTGCCCGGAAAAATCCAGGTTCCCCAGCTGCTTCCCTCTGCTCTCCCACCACCTGGCTCACACCCAGCCCAGAGACGCCAGCTGCCTGGGATCGGCTTCTTTGGCCCTTACGTTCTCCTCCACTTCCTGGCGCAGCTGGTCACATTCTCGGGTGCCAGGCTTCAGTAGGTTCTCGGTGCAAAGGCGGGCAAGGCGCAGGGACAGCCCGTAGGGCGCTAGGGGCAGGCAGGGAGGGGTGTCGTCAGCCCCCTGCACAGTGGGCACCGCAGAAGCCCCGTCCAGGAGCCATGCTTGGATAGGGGAGCACCTGAGGCTTATAGCACCATCAGGAAGGATAGAAGGCAGCCAGGCCTGTGCCTGCACCCAATACCCAGAGAAAATAGGAATGGTGTGATCCCAGACCCGGGAGCGGCGGTGAACATGCCCCAGGCCCCAAGGGCAGCACCAAGACCTGCGGTGCCCAGCCCTGGCCCTCACCCAACTCCATGGGGTTGATGCCGGCAGCATGCGAGGCAAAGCCAGGCCGCTGCACGTTGTTGGTGATCTTCCAGCGGACCATGTCACGCCCCTTGAGGTTCCCGCTGCGCAGCATGGGCGTGTCCAGGTGATCCGAGGCCATCAGGTTCGCCCGCAGCATGTAGTGGTCTTCCTTGAAGCCCACCATGTGACCTGCGGGACAGGGTCCTCACGCTGGGCCGCTCCCCAGACTTTCCCCACCACAACCCTGCAGGTGGGACCCCGGGGCCTCCCGCCTCTGTTCCAGACTCGGCCCCCGCTTCCTCTCCACCCCAGCTGGAAGAAAGAGCAGGCAGAAGCCCACCACCCCTGCTGATGCCGGCCCGTACCTCGGTTACAGCACGGGAGAAGGGCCAGGCAGGCCTAGGAGACAAGGTGGGTGAGGATGAGAGCTGAGACAGCCACCCCAGCCTAGGTGAGCCCCTTCCGCCACCACCTGCCACCCACGCCAACGGTCCAGAGGGGGCAAAGTTGCCTTCCCAGACACCAGGATATCCAGGCAGCTGCAGGGGTCTAGATGTGTGGCACACAAGGTGGGTACAGAGGGTGATGGGGCAAAGGGTTCCCCAAATTTGTGCCAGGGGACCCTGGTCCTGCTGTATACTCTGGAAAAAGTAAAGGTTCTGTGATCAAACCCATTTGGGAAGCATGGAATTCCTTCCCCTTATAGTTTCACTATTCACACAACTAGATCAAAGGCTCTGAGAAGTCCTGCAGAGAAGAAACCACTTGCTCAAATGTATTTTTTTTTTTTTTTTTTTTTTTTTTGTGGTACGCGGGCCTCTCACTGTTGTGGCCTCTCCCATTGCGGAGCACAGGCTCCGGACGCGCAGGCTCAGCGGCCATGGCTCACGGGCCCAGCCGCTCCGCGGCATGTGGGATCTTCCCAGACCAGGGCGCGAACCCGTGTCCCCTGCATCGGCAGGCGGACTCTCAACCACTGCGCCACTAGGGAAGCCCGCTCAAATGTATTTGATCACAGAACTCTTTTTCTCTGTAACACACACTAATATCCCACAACGCTGGGGGTTACTGCAGAGTGTTGTCTCTGCTCCCCACAATTCAGTATCCCATGCCATGCCATCCCCCATGTTTTCCTGTCTCCTGTCTCTCCTCCCCAGTAGACTGTCAGCTCCTGGTGGGCAGAGCCCTTCCTTCCCTGTTAGCTCTCATGACCCTTTGCATGTGGCTGACCCCCGGGCAGAGGCTCCCAGGTATCCAGCCACTGATGGTTGGCAGAGGTGGGAGGCTGGGGTGGGGAGGGCACCAGGGCTGGGCAGAACATGTGGGTTCGCTTGGCCTCTGCCACCTACAGGGACCCTGGTGGTGGGTGGAGACCCTGGGGGAGCCCCCACCTTGCAGCAGGCACAGTACTTCCAGCAGAGCAGCAGCAGCAGTGCCAGGAACAACAGGAGGAAGATGAGCAGGGGGATGAGCCACCAGAAGGTGCCGGGAGGGCAGTCTAGGGAGGAAGGAGGAGGGAGTCGGTGCCATTTCCCCCGCTGGGGTCTGACAGGCCACCCACATGCCCCCGGCCGGCCCTCCAGCTCACCCTTCCTCCTCTGCACCAGGACGGTGCTGTTGGGCCCGGGGGCGCCATCACCTTCCACGGTGTAACTGTACGTACAGTCGTCATCCTCATCCCGGAAGGAGCAGTACTCCACCACCTCCTCCGCTGCACCCACAGACGGTCAGTAGGGCACCCAACCCCACCCCAGAGCACCTTAGGGCCTGGTGAGATGGCCGCTCCTCATCATGGCCCTACTCTGGGGCCCACCCCGCCCATCACAGGGTGGGAGGCACCTCTCTGGGGAAGAATGCAAGTTCCCGGCAAACTGTGCATACAGATGGGGCAAGGCGGGGGCTGTCCGCCAGGAGCATCAAAGGCTGCAAATCTGTGCCCATCCTAGCCCATCAGGAGCTAGGCTTCTACAACATTTTTCTTTTTTCTTTTCTTTTTTTGGCCACATGTGGGATCATAGTTCCCTGACCAGGGATCGAACCCACGCCCCCTGCAGCGGGAGTGCGGAGTCTTAACCACTGGCCCGCCAGGGAAGTCCCTTCTAGAACATTTCTCTGACCTAGAGGAAAGGAGGCTGTGTGCCCCCATAGCCTAATTATGCGCCTTTGCTGTGTTCATGGCCCTACCCAGCTCTTTGCCCCCTGCCCAAGCCAGAAGCCATCTCCCCAGGTCTGGGTGCCCTGGCCGGACTGTGTGTCCCCTACCTGGGTCTGTGTGACCTGTCTGGGTTCTGTGACCACTCCCAGGTCTGGAACCCCTCTTTCTGGACTGCATCTCCTCAGTTTGGATTATGAGACCCCTACCCAGCTCTACAGCCCTGCCCAGATGAGAGACACCACCTACCCCATCGGAAGCCCCCCTGCCTAGTCCTCTTTCCCTGCCCCATACCTTTCTTAAGCTCATCCACCATCTTGACCTTGAAGCTGCACTCCTTACACATGTGCCCCTTCTTTTCACCGGTGCCCCATGCCTGGCACTGCACACAGGAGCGCACGTCCTCGCAGAGGCCCAGGCGGATCTGGGTGGGCGAAGAGGGCCAGACGGGCACTGTGTTGGGTGGCGGCCCCTGCCAGGCCCGCTCCCACCACGTCACACCCTTGGGCAGCTCCTCTGGCACCAGGCTCAGCCCCTCTTGTCCGTCTTGCCCTGTGCCTGGGGTCCCCATGCCCATACCCAGTGAATCTGGCCTCACCGCTGAGTAGTTGATTTCGCAGATGGTATCTATGTAGAGCGACTGTTGGTTGCAGTGGCAGCGGCCACACTCGCAGTAGCCACGCCCATTACAGATACCCTGAGTCAAGAGGAGGCACCAGTGAGCCAGCTGTGCCCCCACCCCTGCCTGAGAGGGAGGGTGGTCCTGATTGGGGCCCCCTCCACCGCCCCCCACTGTCTGCCTCATGCCCAGGCCTACCCCGTTGCTGTCGATGCAGGTGGCATTGCTGAGAGGACAGTCACAGCTCAAGCCTGTCCAGCCAGGCTCACACACACACTGGCCCATGGAGCAGCGTCCCCGGTCTGCAGAGAAGGGGAGGGGAGAGGAGAGGCACACTTGCACCCACAGTCCAGGCTGCCCACTGGCTGGAGCTGCCTTGGGAGCTAGGATGTCTCCAGCCAGGGGCAGAGCCATCTCTTCATCGCTTTCTTGGAACTCCCTTCTCTCCATTTCTCCTGCTCTATTGTGCCCTTCTACCTTCCACTCTGCAGCTGGGGTGATCACCCCAAAACACAAACCCAATCATGTGTCTCCCCTGTTTAAGAACCTCTAATGAGGCCTGGCCAATGCAATAAGGTAAGGAAAAGAAATAAAACAGAAGTTTTGGAAAGTTAAGAGATGAAAAACTGTCATCATTTGCAAGTATCAGAAACATGTCACAAAATAACAAGACGAATCTATAAATAAGTTATTAGATTTCATAAGTGAGTTTAGCAAGGTGGCTGGATACAAGGTTAACATACAAAGAGTTAGAAAATGAAATTAAAAGCACCAGTGAGGACTTCCCAGGTGGCGCAGTGGTTAAGAATCCACCTGCCAATGCAGGGGACACGGGTTCGAGCCCTGGTCCAGGAAGATCCCACATGCTGCAGAGCAACTAAGCCCGTGCGCCACAACTACTGAGCCTGCATGCCACAACTACTGAAGCCAGCGTGCCTAGAGCCCATGCTCCGCAACGAGAAGCCACTGCAATGAGAAGCCCGCACACCACAATGAAGAGTAGCCCCCGCTCACCGCAACTAGAGAAAGCTCGTGTACAGCAATGAAGTCCCAATGCAGCCAAAAATAAATAAAAAATAAATAAATGTATTTTTAAAAAAACACACACACAAAAAAGAAACACACCAGTGACTCCCTTTTGCCCAAAGGATGAAGTCCAATATCCTTACTAGAATAGGGGTTGATTAACTACAGCCTGTGGGCCAAATCCAGCTCACCACCTGCTGTTGCAAAAGTGTTATTGGAACAGAGCCACACTCATTTGCCTATGTATTGCCTATAGCTGCTTTCTGCTACAACGGCAGAGCTGGGTAGTTGTGACGGAGACCATATAGCTTACAAAGCTGAAAATATTTAATGTACAGCCTTTTAAGAAAAAGTTTGGACTAGATTAAAACTGGACCCATCCTGGACTGGAACCCAAGCCCCTCGCCGTCTGGCCCTGCCTCCTTCCTGGCTGCATCTCCCTCCCCTCCTGTCTCAGCTTGGCCTGTGCCAAATGTCTGCCTTTCTCCAGACGTCCTGGGTTCTCCCTTCATTTCTCTGAGCACACCCTGGGGTGGGCAGGTGAAGAGAAGAAATGGCAGACAAAAACAAGAACGGAGGAAAGGGTAGAAAAGCAGGGTCTTGACCCCCTGTGGCAAGTATACAGTTGGGGCTTAATAAGCATTTGGTGAGTGGATTTTCATTCATTCTCCTCCATTCACCCATTCAGTACTTCCACGTGGCCCCTGCGGGTTCTGTGACCCCTGCCCAGCTCCGGAAGCCCTGGCCAGCCTACGTGCCCATGGCCTGGGCCCACACTGTGTTAGGCCCTGTGGGGCTACAGAGGATGCATTACTCCAGGCCCTGTCTGCTAGAGATGTAGCATCTTCCGAGAGAGGAAAGATCGCCATGCCATATACCACCGATCACTGAGCTGGGTGGTACCCACTCTAGTGGGATGGGAGAGTGGAGGAGGGGGTGGGCACGGGCTGGAGGACCTCAGGGGGACATTCCACAATGGGGATTTCATGCTGGCGGGGGCCTTGGGCACCAAGTTTG
Source organism: Mesoplodon bidens (assembly GCF_964165515.1). NCBI lineage: Eukaryota > Metazoa > Chordata > Mammalia > Artiodactyla > Ziphiidae > Mesoplodon > Mesoplodon bidens. The sequence continues at coordinate 39,305,733 of NC_138179.1, read as the reverse complement.
TGGAGGAGGAGAGGGGTCCAGGTTGGGGCTGGACTTGGGAGAGGCACTCAGGGAATCTGGAGGAGGTCTGGGCCTGAACATGGGGGTCCCGACTCCCAGCGAGGCTCTCCCAGCATGGGTTCTGATGGCAGAACTAGAGGCGGAGGGCAGGAGCTGGACACCCAGGCCACCCTCTCGGCTCCACCCCACCTGGGCCAGTAGCTCACCGTTGCAGAGGAACCCGGAGGCACGGGGGCACTGGAAGTTGTCGTATTCGCAGAATTGACCCTCATAGCGGCCTTCACCATAGCACACGCAGTGGCCGCACTGGCACTCGCCCTGCCCCGAGCACAGCTTGTCCTCACCCTCCCGCTGGCAGGGCGCCAGGTCACTTAGGGAGCCCGTGGAGCAGTTACAGGTCTTGCCGCTCCTGCAGGAGAAGCCAGTCACTTCCGCACAGCACAGCAGGAAGGCTTTCACCATCCCATTTTACAGATGAGGAAACTGAAGCTCTAAGTGGGCCCCTGTGGGTCTGAGTTACGTAGACAGCAGGGGCTGAGCTGAGACTCAAACTTCAGTCCCCTGAGACCCTCCCCCTGTCCCTCCCTCAAGTCATGATAAACTTATTCAATGTCTTGAAGCTTGAAAAGCCCTTACTCTTACTAACATTCTCTTATGACTCCCCTCTGCTCAGGTAATAGGTGCTCATGGCTCAGATACTGAAGGTCCCAAAGGGATGGAGGGCTTCCCTGGTGGAGCAGTGTTTGGGAGTCCACCTGCCAATGTAGGGGACACGGGTTCGTGCCCCGGTCCGGGAAGATCCCACATGCCGCAGAGCGACTGGGCCCGTGAGCCATGGCTGCTGAGCCTGTGCATCCGGAGCCTGTGCTCCGCAACGGGAGAGGCCACAACAGTGAGAGGCCCGCGTACAGCAAAAAAAAACCAAAAAAAAAACCCAAAAGGGATGGAGGGTAAAGTACGTCTCCCTCCTGTGTCCAACACACAACACCCTAATGGCCACCACTGCCCTGATTCTTACACGTCTTTCCAGAGGTAATCCTATATATCCATATATTTCTTTTTTTTTTTTGGCCACGCCATGCAGCTTGCGGGATCTTAGCTCCCCGACCAGGGATCGAACCCGGAGTCCCAGCAGTGAGACTGCTGAGTCCTAACCACTGGACTACCGGGGAATTCCCATATCCATGAATTTCAAAGTGCTTTGAACTGAATCCACCTGCCAACTAGACATACCCCTTTCCTAGCCCTTTCTATGCCCAGCTGCCAACCCACCCTCAGCAGCCTACATGGTGTGCCCAGCCCCTTCTCTGGGAGCTGCTGGCATCCTGGGTGCTGCCTTCACCCTCCCACACTCACCAGCCCTCATTGCACACACAGTGTCCGCACATAAAGTCTCCATTGAAGCTGCATCGAGATGACCGCTCCTCTTTTTGCTGGAATGAAATCATGGTGGGGTGGCTGGGGGGTGGGTGAGGGACGCTGGACGCTGCCCCTCAGGGCACCCCGAAAGGGAGTTGTGGCCACAGGATGCTCTTCTGTGTTACTCAGGGCCCTGGGGTGGTCGGCTTAGCCTCTCCCTCCCTCCGCGACCTGGCGGGGCCGCATCATACCAGCTCACAGGAGCACACGTCACAGACGATGTCCACGTCCATCATGAGGCCATTGGAGAAGGAGGGCTTCAGATGGATGTTGCCCTTCTGGTCTGCTTCTGGCAACTGGCACACGTGAGTCCCGTCCAAGTCCTCAATAGCCCGCAGCTGCACTTGGTATGTGCCCTGCAGGGACCCCACTCTCAGACAAGGCAGGCCTGGACAGACCACCAGGGGGCAGTCGTGCCTGAAGTCTCTAGGCCCTCAAGCCCCAGGGATGTGTCTGGCCCCTGACACCCAGCTCCCTGCCCACCTTTCCTCAGGGCTGCGAACTTGCTCCCTCCAGGCACAGCCACAGTAACAAGAGCACCAACAGTAACCAGGGTTGCTTTTGGCCCATTCACTCATCTGAGCAACCCTGAGCTCCAAGCTGATTGATCTCCACTTTACAGATGAGGACAAGCCAAGGGGCTGATCCAGAGAGCTTCAAACCCAGATCTGACACTGGAGGCCATGCTCTGGACCTCTGTTCAGGTAGACCCCCCCCCCGCAGGGCGCTGTGCCCGCCCTCCCCTGCCCCGGGACCCCCACGGAGGCGTACCACTTCCCCCCTCCGGATGAGAAAGGACCCAGTGTTCGTCTTCTGGAACATCCTGGAGGTGACCTCTGTCCGCACACCTCGGGGGCTTTCCAGGGCCCGGATGTCCAGGTTGGAGCGAATGCGCTGAAAGAGAGCAGGCGATCAATGGCCTGGGGGTACCCCGGGCCCACCCACCCTGGCCTGGCCTGTCTGTGCTGCACTCCCACCTACACGGAGGCCTGGGGCGCTGGCAGGGGGCGGGGTGGGTGGGGGGGTCAAGGGAGAAGAGGCTGCAGGAACCTGGGGCCAGGCCCAGGGGGCGCTCCTCAAGGGCTGCAGGAGACCCTTCCTTCCTCCTGTCCTATTTCCCAGTCCTCTGCCATTCAGCCTTCTCTCCAGCCCCGCCCCAGAAAGGCTCAGACTCCAGAGCTCTCACGTTGAAGGCATCCTGCAGCAGGTCCACAATGTTGGAAGAGTCCTCCTGCAGCACCCCCAGCGAAGAGACAGGAAAATACGAGGACAGCTTCTGCAGGAGAAAATGCCAGGCTGTGGCTCAGCCTCCCACAAGTGTCATCTCTTTGAATCCAGACAACACCTTTGGGGTTTGCTCACTTGGCAGATGGGAAAGCTAAGGCCTGGCGCCTGCTGTGCGTTCCAGAGCCTGTGCTCTTAGCCCTCACCTGCTTGGGAGGAGGCCTGGGGAATGGGCACGTGGACTCCTCTTCCCACCAGGGCCCATCCCAAGTCTTGGGAAGGAAGGGAGGAAGGCAGATGGGGGTGTCTGAGAAGTTCCACGGACCCTCCCGCCCGCCCCCATCCTGCCCAGTGAGGCCCCGGCCCCCGCACCTCGTAGTAACTATAGGAGTAGTTGGTGACTGCGAAGATGGGGATGATATTGTGCTGGCCGAGAAGGCGCACCAAGGTGGGCACCGATGGGTAGTCCTGTGTCCTGTACTGGGTGTAGGTGCCCGTGGTGTCCAGGTGGCACTCCTCGTCGTTGCGTCTCATGATGCCAGCCAGCACATTGGCGCCATCCGCCTCGTAGTGGAAGGCCGACTCGGTAGAGAACACCAGCAAGTGGGTGCTGTCGGGGCGCCAGCCGATGTCCCTCTGGGGAGAGCGAGGAGGGGTGCCCGTGGAGCAGGGGACACTCATCACGGTGTCGTGCACAGTGACAGCGAAAGCACGTCCCAACACGGGGCTCAGCAAGGACACGGGATTAACAGCCTGACGCCCCCATGAATGACGCACGTGACAGACAGCACATGAGTGATGAGGGGGATAAAAAGAAACCAGCGATGGGAAGTGGGAAACAGAAGCAGGGGCTGTGCCCACAGTGGGTACCACGCAAGATGTGAACCAGGTTCATCCAGCTGTCCCCACAAGGTCTTAACCACTCTGCAAGAATATCTCAACTGCACAGAAAAATGTACGCCACGCAGCATTCAACGGAAGAGTTAAAATAGGTACAGCAAGCAGCACGGGGCAATTTGTTTGAGAAATACATGGGATGATTTTGAAAACCATGTATTACAAGAGAAAATGTTTATGATAGCATTAGGTGAAAAAAAAAAAACAAGTTTCAGAACTATACGTACACTGATTCCAACTATATAAAATAAGGAAAAGGGAACAAAATATGCTGGTGGGTTATCAGTGGCTGGTTGTCTGATGGTGGTGAAATTATGGGCAATTTCTGTTCTTTGTTTTCCAAATTGTCTGTAATATGGATACATTATTTTCATTTTTACTTCTTATTTTCTAATTTTGTTTTATTTTTTGGCCACGCCATGTGGCTTGAGAGACCTTAGTTCCCCGACCAGGGATGGAACCTGGGCCCCTGGCAGTGAAAGTGCTGAATCCTTAACCACTGTACTGCCAGGGAAATTTCTTTTTTGTCTGTGGATACATTATTCTTTAAATGAAAAAACTGATGTGCACATAAAAAGAAGTGCCCTTGGGCTTCCCTGGTGGCGCAGTGGTTCGGGGTCCGCCTGCCGATGCAGGGGACACAGGTTCGTGCCCCAGTCCGGGAAGATCCCACGTGCCGCGGAGCGGCTAGGCCCGTGAGCCGTGAGCCATGGCCGCTGAGCCTGCGCGTCCGGAGCCTGTGCTCCGCAACGGGAGAGGCCACAACAGTGAGAGGGCCGCGTACCACACACACAAAAAAAAGGAAGTGCCCTCTTCCAGCACAGATGGAGACGGGTCTTAACAGGGAGATTGGATGGGGAGCTGGCCTCAGGACACTGAAGGTTCCAGAACCCCAAGACTCATGTCCGCCTCACTGGCCAATACAAAACCAGGCTGTGACTGCTCAGGCCCTGATACCTCTAAACTTGGATTGGAATTGAGGGTCCCCCAGTGGGTCTGAGCTTGTCTTAGGGGATGGGGGCCCCAGCCTGGTGCCAGAGCAGGCCAGTGGGCAGCTCATGCCCTTGTTGAAAAGCACAGCTGGGTCTAGGCCGACAGGACCTGCCCCGGCACTCACGGTGCACACGGCCGTCTGCAGGATGGCATCGAAACCTCCTTCGGGGGCGTCCAGGTTGCCTGAGATCCGCTCTCCCTTTAGCTTGTTCCGGAACTCCTCCACGTCCTCCGTCAGGCTGATGACGTTTTTGAAGGAGAAGGGGGGGTCACTGTGGGGCCAGGGCTCCTTCAGCCTGGGCGGAGGTGGGAAGGAGAGAGTCAGGGAGGGAGAAAGTCAGGGGAGAAGACGCCCCCAACCCCCTGCCCACCCTCTCTAGGGACCTCCCCCTTGGCTCATTTCAACCTGAAGACTTCGAAGTGCTTGGGTGGAGAGGGCGTGGGCCACCTGGCCAGGACCCCTGCCCCCTCGGTCACTCACTTCTCGGGCCTCATGTCTGTCTGAGGGACGCTGACTTTGTCCACGAACTTGCCAAATCCAATCGTGTAGTCGCTGGTGAGCTGCCTCAGGACCTGGGCTGGGCATCAACAACAAAGAGGGGGCAGTTGAGCCCCAAGAACCCATCAACACAGGGGCCAGGGGCTCGCTTGGGAAGGGGGAAGAGGAAGAATAACTTATTGTCAACACTTTGCATGTTGGGCGTCAGCTCACGCACATGACAGCCCTTGTCCTTATTTATGGATGAGGGAAATGGGACTCGGGGGACCCAGAGTTGTGCATGCAGCTAGTTGGAGGGTGCGGCCAGGGAGCTGGACCAGCCGTCTGCAGAGCTGGGAATTAACCTCAGCCTTATGGCAGCTGGTGCCCTCTGTGTCAGCACCAGAGGAGGGACTTCCTTGGCAGTCCAGTAGTTAGGACCCTGAGCTTCCACTTCTGGGGGCGTGGGTTCAATCCCTGGTCGGGGAACTAAGATCCCGCAAGCCATGAGGCACAGCACATCCAAAAAACCAAAAAGGACCAGAGGGCTCTGGTTCCCACCCGGCTGGGGCCTTCTCTGCACTCCCGAGTGGTTACTGGGGTCTGCACAGGACCCGCCTCTGAGAATGGGGGGAAGGAGTTCTCAGGGTGCTCAGATGTCCTGTCCTTCCTTGAGGAGTGGGTGCAGCTAGCCTGAGCCCTGAGCAGGTGCCCAGCCAGCTGGGGGAGGCCACTCTCTCCATGCCCTGCCCTGCTGTCTTCTGCGCCGTACCCAGATCCTGCCCCATCTTCTTGAGGTTGTCCAGATCGTCAGACATGGAGTTAGAGAAGTCCATGAGGATATACAGGTCCATGGGGCTCTCCAGGGGCTCAAACACCTGCAGCTCAAAGTGCCGCTCCTCTCCGGGCCGCAGCCGCACCCGCAGCCCCTGGGGGGACACCTGGCTGCGGCGCAGGGTGGTGTCGATCTGTGTTTCCTGTGTCCAGGGGAGGGGGACACCTGGCTGGAGGGTCTCTCCAGATCTGATGGAGATACCTCTCAGCTCAGCCAGGGGACACGATAGCCTCCCACAAACAGCCAGCCTTGAGCTTGGAGGGCCCAGCCCCCCCGACCCCCACTCTGGGCACCTCTGTGATCTCGAAGCTGCTCTGCATGACCACCATGCTCTCCTGCCGGCAGCCCGCAGCCAGCAACTCTGCCTGGGTGTTGCAGCGCCGTTCCTTGAACATCTGGCCGGAAGGAGATGGAGTCAGGAGAGCAGTGCCCTTCCCCTGGCTGTCCTAACCCTGGATTTATCCTGCCCCCACCACCCCGATTTTCCTGACCCTTGCCTGTCCTCCCACGACCGCCGGGCCTGAGGCTGGGCTGAGGGCGGGGCAAGTGTGGGCCAGAGCCCAGGCGTGGGGTGTAGCAGGGTGGGGCACGCAGGTTGGGAAGGTGGCCCAGGCTGGGCCCCAGCAGCATCGCACCTCATCCGTGCAGTAGGCGCAGTCCTTGTCCACGCGGATGCACTCGGTGCAGCTCTTCACCTGGGCCTTCTTGCAGCGGTTCGCTGGGGAGCAGAGATGGGCGTGCCCACTGAGATGCGCCTCACCCACTGCCAAGCCCTTCCCTTGTGCATCCTCATTTGAAAGAGGTGGGGATCCTCTCCCGATTTACAGAGGGGGAAATGGAGGCCAGCAGGTACGTGGTCAGTCCCAGGTAGCACAGCTAGAAACCTGCAGAGCCAGGTCTCAAACCTGGACTCTCCACTCAAGTCTGGAGGCAAGGATGGTGGGGGCCGAGACCGAGGCGCTGGCCCATTTGCTGACGGGGACACCCTAACCACCCCCTTCACCACCTGCTCCTCCAGGGTAAAAGGGATTCTGTCTTGTTTATCACTGTGTCCCCAGAGCCTAGCCCAAGCCCCGCACACAGTGAGCTGTTAGTAAATGAATGAGGTAAAACTCCAGTTTCTCCAAAGGTTGGGATTCCCTTTAGTTTTGTTCAGTTAAAATCACAGTAAGGACCTATTATGTGCACTAGTGGGTAGTCTCCTGGGCTCCAGGCAAGGTGCACTGTCAATGTTTAGCAAGGGCTCCGGTGAGGGCAGGGAAGCCCTGACTTGCAGCATTTGCCAATTTCCAGGGTGTAAATGTTCCCACCATGGTCTATTTCAAGCTATCAGCATGACCTCCACTGACAGGCAAAATTTCATCAGGAGGAGCCAGCTCCAGCCCTTTGCCGACTGCAGACACTCCCAGAGCAGGTGATGATCACATTTCTCTCCTCCAAGTTCCTCTAAAACTTTGCGACTCAGCTTTCCAAGCCGCAGTACATCCTGCAAGCGCCTCCATTCTCTGAGTGGACGTCTTCTCCCTCCTCTAGACCAAGTCTCCTTCCTCCCCTGGGTGTTCTTGGGCCATACGGCTCAGGCTCATGGCTCCCCAGCCTTCAAAGTGGGTGGTGGTTGTTTGTTGAATGGCCGAGTGAGTGTCTGGGTAAGACATTCTATGAGAACCCCCTCCCTCACTTAAGGGCAGTGCCTTGGAAGTTGAGCCCCCGCCACAGAGAGGGGTGTTGCAGGGGTGTGTCCAACTCACCCATGTCCCCGGGGAAGCTGACGCTCAGCAGGGCTGCCAGCAGCAGCCTGGTCGACCAGCTGGGATGTGGCCCTGCCATCCTCTTCCTCCTGTATAACAGCAACAATCGACATACCATGCCTGACAACTCTGGTCCATGTGTCAGCTCACTGGGTCCCTGTCTAAGCTCCATCATTCCCATTGCACAGATGTAGAAACTGAGGCTCTACAGAACTTTAGTGATGTTCCAAGGCCACCTGGCCTGCAAGTGGCAGGGCCCAGGGCCCCTGACTCCTCTTTTCCACTGCCCCCTTCCTTGTCGTCTCTGGGGTAGCCAGATGCCCTGCAGGCCTATGCCCTGCCCAGGGAGGCCCCCACCCTCTCACCACTGAGGACTCTGGGCTCTGAGCCTGTCCCAATGCCAGGTCTCTTGTGCTGATCTCCCCGAGGGCAGAACAGGGCTTATTCCGCCTTTGCCTTTCAGACCCCAGTGGCCTGGGTCAGGCTTGGCAGGGACAGAGCCACCCTAGAGGGTCCTGGCTCCGCCTTCCTGTCCCCTCTCTGTCCTGGCCCACTTGCCTCTTGGTGAGAGGGTGCAGCCGGGAAGAAGGGGGCCCCTCCCAATATCTGGGGCCTGGGGAAGGAAGGAGGAGGCTTGTTGCACTCAGCTCAGTTCTGCAGTGGCTGCCTGTCCCATCAGAGGAGGGGTCCCCACCCTACTCCCCACCTCTGCCTGCCCAGAGTTGAGTTTTGGGGGCCCCTGAGCAGATCACCCTTTCAAAAATTAGCCTGGAGCTGGATTACAAGCCCCTCCTGCCAGCTCACACACACACACATTGCCAGCCACCCCAGGAGACCCATCTGCCTTTGGTTCACCATTAAACCATCTCAACTCATTAGTGACCTTCAGGGCAGGCACTGAAATCCCTGAGGCCTTTTAAAAGATGGGTATGGATCAAAAAAAAAAAAAAAAAAGATGGGTATGGGGACTTCCCTGGTGGCACAGTGGATAAGACTCTGCGCTCCCAAGGCAGGGGGCCCGGGTTCGATCTCTGGTCAGAGAACTAGATCCCACATGCATGCCTCAACTAAGGAGCCCACGTGTGGCAACTAAGACTGGGTGCAACTAAATAAATATTTTAAAAAAGAAAAAAAAAGATGGGTATGTACAGCAAGAAACTAATACAACATTATAAAGCAACTATACTGCAATAAAAATTAATAAAAAGCAAACAAATAAATAAAAGATGGGTAGCCTGCTGAAGAGAAGGGGCTGGCCATAGCCACCAGGCCTGCAGAGTTGACATTAGGACCCCCTCCTCTTTCTCTAGAGCCAGTCACCCAGCAGCCCAAGACTATGCCATGCCTACTGGCCCTCCCTCCTTGGATTTTTGCTCAGTCCTTGGCTTGTGGGGCAGGGTCAGCCCCAGGCTCTGGGAGACTGAGGCCCCCATATGGCTGGGGAGAGCCGGCGGGGGGGCGTTGCAGGAAGGCATTGCCTCCATCGCTCCAAGGCAGGTGGCTCCCAGGAGGCAGTAGCAGCTCCAACACATCGCAGGCAGAGGCTGCTGGGAAGGAGCCACCCTCTAAGAGGGGCCTGGGGTAAGGAAGCCCTGAGCCAGCCAAGGGGGCGTTTCTTGGGGGAAATGACTTTCCTGCAGCCTTGGGGCATAGGCACCACACCCACACACTACACAATATAGGCTGCTTATCCAGGCCTCCCGGGGGCACCATTACACACGCAGATACAGACACTGGAGGGCCCAGCCCAGCTCTTACTCACCCTCCTGTGCCCCCAGGCTGGGCACACAGTGGGCAAGTGCCCAGCACTTCATGTACATAATTGCCATTTAATCTGTACAGGAACCAGTGGGGATGATTGCACTGTCCCCATATCCCAGGTGAGACCCGGGCAGTGCACATCCCCCATTTAACCTTCACTTTATACTCGAAGGCTCTAAAATGGCAGCTGGGGGCTAGTTATGCACTCAGGAGTGTTGTGTTTGACTCAACTTGTGTTTAAAAAGTTTTTTGGGTTATTTTTTTGGCCTCCCTGCACAGCTTGTGGGATCTTAGTTCCCCGACCAGGGACTGAACCCGGGCCCCGGCAGTGAAAGCGCAGAGTCCTAACCACTGGCCCACCAAGGAAAATCCCTAAAAAGTTTTAAAAGTAGTTGTTGGTGTTAAAAATAATAAGGTTTCACATAAAAGTTAGGATTGTGGGCTTATTGGAAGAGGTGGCTGGCCGTGGTGGGCTGGGCAGAGCCCTCGGGAAACGTACTCTCCAGGCTACTCTGGGTCCCCAGGCTGCAAGGGCCTTTTGATGTACCACCCGAGTCCCGGAAGTATGTGATTGCCACCCAGTGTTATCACATAGTGGCACACCCAGGCCTTGCAGGCACAGGGACATGCATATTCTTGGACACACATGGTGACCCACATGAACATAGGCTCCGCGCTCTCCCCACACCCGCCCTCCCTCCCACCCATGGGACCCCTGTTTCATGTCTGCACCTGCCCTCCATGGTTCTCTCCCTTCCTGCTTTCCTGGCCCTTCTGCTGCTCTATTGCCCACAGAAATCAAGGCCAAGGAGACAGACACACCTTCCCTGCTGCCCCTCCTGCTCCCTCTCCCCACTCAGCCCCCAGGATGGAGCCCCTCAGTCTTCACATCCAGCTCCTTCCGAGGCAGCAACAACCATGCCCACCCTTGGGCTCAGAGTGTGGCAAGGCCATGGGGGAGAAGCAGGAGCCAGCTGCTGCCCTCTGGGAGCCATCTAGAGACACACCACCCCCCACCCCCCCACCCCCGCCTACAACCAGAGGCCCACCCGGGGCTAAGGGGGTGGGAAAGGGGGCTGGCTCTGGAGGAGTTTACGGTGGTGGGCACAGCCTCCAGGGGTGTTGGATGAGGTCAGGAGAGCTTCCTGGAGGAAGGGTGTCCTGAGCTGACTCTGGGAGGAGGGCCAAGAGAAGAGGAGAGTCAGGGACTCCCCAGACCCCAGACAGACTGTGGCACCACACAGCCAAGCCGGGAGGGCCTCTGCCTCTAGGTGGCTGCTTCTTTTTGAACCCCAGAGGGGCCCAGCCCAGTAAGCCTGCCAGCCACTGCCTGGCCCCTGCCCACTTCTCCCTCATATTCCCCCAAGGGCCGGGCGGCCAGCCTTCAGGAAGGGAAGAGCCGGGGAAACAAAAAGCCACTCGGCCCACCAATCAGCTCCCCGCGGGTCTGCCCAGTTGGGGTGCGCACTCACTTTCTTCTTCTCCCCTCGGAGGTCCCTGAATGGGTGCCCAGCCCTGGCGGCCCGAGGCACTGGAGGGGCGTGCGGCGTGCGGAGGGACTGCCTTCCCGCCCCGCGCCTGTGCCCCGACCGCCTGCCGCGGTCCGAGGATGGACCTACCTTGGGGCTGACTCGCGCCCTCCCCGCGCTGGGCTTCGCTCGGCGGCTCCGGATGCGGCGCGCGGGCGAGCCGGGACTGTCCGGAGGGCGGGCGGGCGGCGGCGGGGAGGAGACCGCTTTATGGGCCGGGCGGCAGGTAGGAAGGAGGAGCTGATGAGTCAGGCAGACCGCATTCCTGCGCGCGGCGCGCACCTGTCGGGGCAGGAGCCGGGCGCTGCCGCCTCCGGACCGCCCCCCGGAAAATGCTGCGGCTCCCCCACAGTCCGGCCCCGCGCCCCGACCCAGCGCGGCGCGGGCGGGGAGGAGCCACCCGCCTCTGTCCGGCCCCGGGAGCGGCACCTCCCCTCCCCGCCCCAGGCTCCAGACTCGGGTGCCGGGCTGCCCCGGGCTGGGGGTGGCCTCTTAGCCCCCTTCTCGGACTGCCGCCCTCTCTCCTCCAGACTGTGAACCATCCCCACTGCCCTTGGGAGCCATCTAGATAGAGCCGCAGACACACAGCCCGGCGGCGATCGAGTGCGCGCACAGCTTCGCTCCTCCCTGCGCCAGCGCGAAGGATGGGCCCCGGGGCTGCCCCAAGCCAGGTCAGCCATTCACCGGGTCTTCTCGGCCTCCCCCCACTCTCCAACGCACGCACGTGTGCCCAGAGGGAGATCTGAGCAAGGACTGGTTCCCTGAGTGTCTTCAGGCAAGCTAATTGAACCTTCTTAAAGTTTCCATACTACCCATCAAGAAGCAGCACCCACCTGACGTGGAGTAGGCACTCGAATCGTTACAGCTGTTCTTGACAAGCTGGTTCTCAAATCTGACCCCTCCAATCCTCTTTCAAGTGCTGCTCGTTAAGTGTGTTCGAGCTGGACCCGCTCAAGTTGCTCCCTGACCTCAACTGGGTGTATTTCTCTGGCCCCACCTGCCAACAATGCTGGACAAAACCCGATTGCTGGCCGCCCCCCACCAGCCACCAAGCAGCTTCAAGCCAGCATGCTTTTGCAACCCGGAGCTGTTTTGCACCAGGCTGGTCTCTTTGCTTGGGATCCTCCCACCCCCACCCCAGCCTGGTTTATTCTCCTTATCCTTGAAGGCATTGTGCTGATGTTGCACGCTCCAGGGAGCCTCCTTGACCTCCTAGCACCCTGGATTACATTATGCGTACCCCTGGGGCATGTGTTTTTCACGTAATTTGCCACATTGATTTGAAATAATCTGTTTGGGGGTCTCTTCCCCGTTGGACTGTGAACCCCAAGGACGGACATAGTCTAGCACGTCTTTTGATCCCCAGCACCTACCTCAGTGCCTAGCACATAGCAGGTGCTCAATAAACGTGTGGTTGACCCAAATGGGATTGCCACATGGCCTCCCTGAGCCTCAGCATTCTCATCTGTAAACAGACGCATACACCACCAACTCTGAGTGACCATGGGAGCAGCTGGGACTGGTTGTGGACGAGCTGTGGACACCAAGTGCCCACTGCAACTGTGCGAGCCACAGACACCACTCGGCCACCTTGCCCAGTCATCTGAGATCTGCTGTGCACGGGTCAGGAGCTCAGAGAGGCTGCCTCCTGGATTCGGGAGCTCTGTGGCAGGAGCCCCAGTTTGGTTGGGGTACCCAGGTCGTGCCCTGTGGACCTGAGTTACTCCAGCAGGCTGGAAAATAGGGGCTCAGAGAGCAGCCTGTGACACCATCCATTAGAAGGTTGGGGTAGGAGATATGTACCCCACTGTGGGGGGCGGCTGACACACCCTCCTAGAGAAGGAGACCCTGGCCCAGAGGCAGCAATGCCACAGACCCCACTGGGCTCAGCAGGCCCTTCCTCTCCTCATTCCAGACCCTTTTAAAAATGACTAGGGAGACTTCCCTGGTGGTCCAGTAATTAAGACTCCAAGCTTCAGATGCTGGGGGTTCGATCCCTGGTCGGGGAACTAAGATCCCACGTGCCCATGTGGTGTGGCCAAAAAATGAAAAGTTAAAAAAAATTTTTTTAATTAAAAAAAAAATGACTAGGGCGGCTGAAGTCTGGTATCTGCTGAGATGAGATGTGTACCCCTGGGAGGCCCTCAGAAGAGAAGCCGTGAGTTTCTTTCTTTCTTCTTCTTTTAAAAAATTTTATTTATTTATTTTTGGCTGCATTAGGCCTTTGTTGCTACACGTGGGCTTTCTCTAGTTGCAGTGAGCGGGGGCTAATCTTTGTTGCAGTGCTTGGGCTTCTCATTGCAGTGGCTTCTCTTGTTGCAGAGCATGGGCTCTAGGTGCACGGGCTTCCGTAGTTGTGGCACACGGACTTCAGTAGTTTTGGCTCACGTGCTCTAGAGCTCAGGCTCAGTAGTTGTGGTGCACGGGCTTAGTTGCTCCGCGGCATGTGGGATCTTCCCGGACCAGGGATCATACCTGTGTCCCCTGCATTGGCAGGCGGATTCTTAACCACTGCACAACCGGGGAAGTCCAAGCCGTGAGTTTCTTCAGGTTTCTTTGAGTCTGGGGTTTCATTACCTGGAACCTGTGTGTGGACCTTGGGGGTCCATGAACCATTTGAGATCATGTGCAAAACTCAAGGTGTATCTGACATTGGAATGTGGATTTGCTGGCAAGAGGATCCTTCCCTTACACTGAATTCCCAAATAGGTACTGGCCCCCAAAGGGTTAAGGAGCATTGTACTACATATTAATTTTATAAAAAATAAAACAAAAAAACCCATTGTCTCATTCTGCAGCCTTAGGGCCAGAGTGAGCCCAGTATGTAGTGGAGTTTCCTTCTGCAGGCTTTGCCAAATAGCTGAGGTCCCTGGAACAGGATGGAGAAGCCCAAGAACCTCAGACTGCAGCTCCTACCTGCCTGCACTCATCCTGTGGCCTCTGGCAGGCCAGACTTGCTCCCTCATTAGTTCAATCGTTTATTCATTTAACAAGCATTTAATGAGCTCTTATGCCAGGTGCTGGGGATCCCCAGAGGGATGATACACACTACCTGCTTGCTTAACGGAGCTCAGTTTAAACCATGGACCTCCAAAGCAGGCTGCATATTCTCCAGGGATATGCCACATGATCCACTATTTTTTGCTTGACAATGTACATCACTTATTGGCAGAGTGGTACCCATTTCTATAAATAAACAACTTAAATGATAAATAGACAGTGGATGTGTGACCAGAACAGTTTGGTGACCCATCTAGAGACCTTGTATCAACCCCCACACATCTGATTGTTTTATCTTTCTTACTCCTAAAACTGTCCTTCCCCGACCCACCCCCCCAAAAAATTGACCCTTTATTTTTTTTATTTTTATTTATTTTTAATTATTTTTTTGGCTGTGTTGAGTCTTCATTGCTGCACGCGGGCTTTCTCTAGTTGCGGCGAGCAGGGGCTACTCTTCATTGCGGTGCGTGGGCTTCTCATTGTGGTGGCTTCTTTTGTTGCGGAGCACGGGCTCTAGGTACGCGGGCTTCAGTAGTTGTGGCTCGCAGGCTCTAGAGCACAGGCTCAGTAGCTGTGGCGCACGGGCTTAGTTGCTCTGCAGCATGTGGGATCTTCCCGGACCAGAGATCGAACCCGTGTCCCCTGCATGGACAGGCGGATTCTTAACCATTGCACCACCAGGGAAGTCCCCAAAATTGACCTTTTAAAGAGACAGGCTGGGCTTCCCTGGTGGCGCAGTGGTTGAGAGTCCGCCTGCCGATGCAGGGGACACGGGTTCGTGCCCCAGTCTGGGAAGATCCCACATGCCATGGAGCTGCTGGGCCCGTGAGCCGTAGCCACTGAGCCTGCATGTCCGGAGCCTGTGCTCCGCAACGGGAGAGGCCACAACAGTGAGAGGCCCGCGTACCACAAAAAAAAAAAAAGAAGAGACAGGCCAGTTGACTTGCAGAATGTCTCACTGTCTGGATTTGTCTGATTGCTTCCTCGTGGTGTCTTTGGACTTGACTTTTTAGCCTCCTGTAAACTGGAAGTTAAGTCTAAAAGCCTGATTAGATTCAGTTTAAACTTTTTTGGCAAGGATGGTCAGAGGTGGTGCTGTGTTTTATTGGGTGGCGTGTAATGTCAGCTGCCCCCCTATTAGTGATGATTGAGGAAGTGACCACCATCTCTCTCCACTGTAAAAGTACATTTTCACTTTATGATTAAGAAGTAATTAAGAGGGGGTAATGTTTTGTCACCCTGCCCATTTCCCAACAAACTTTCACTGAACGGGTTTTAGCATCCATTGTTGATCCTTGCTTGAATCAATTACTCTTTGGGGGTTAAAGAGTAGTGATATTCCATTTCTACGTTTAACAGAAGGTATCCTTCTAATTAAAACAAAATAGAGGTTTTCTTCATCAACTAGGAATGAATTATGTGCCTCCAAAATACACATACACAAAGGGTAAATGCTTCTTTTCTTTTTGAGTTATAGAACTTTAAAAAATTACAGTGATTGCTACAAAGCAACCCCAAGGGACTTCTTCCCAGGTGGCGCAGTGGTTAAGAATCCGCCTGCCAGTGCAGGGGACACAGATTTGAGCCCTGGTTCGGGAAGATCCCACATGCCGCGGAGCTACTAAGCCCATGCTCCACAACTTCTGAGCCTGTGCTCTAGAGCCTGTGAGCCACAGCTACTGAGCCCGTGTGCCACAACTACTGAAGCCTGCACACCTAGAGCCCATGCTCTGCAACAAGAGAAGCCACCACAATGAGAAGCCCATGCACCGCAATGAAGAGTAGCCCCCGTTCACAACAATTAGAGAAAGCCTGCGTGCAGCAATGAAGACCCAATGCAGCCAAAAATAAATAAATAAATAAACTTAAAAAAAAAAAGCAACCACCCAAAATGGTTTAAAATTGTGCTAAGGGGCCTCCCTGGTGGCGCAGTGGTTGAGAGTCCGCCTGCCGATGCAGGGGACACAGGTTCGTGTCCCGGTCTGGGAGGATCCCACATGCCGCGGAGCGGCTGGGCCCGTGAGCCATGGCCGCTGAGCCTGCGCGTCCGGAGCCTGTGCTCCGCAGCGGGAGAGGCCACAGCAGTGAGAGGCCCGCGTACCGCAAAAAAAAAAAAAAAAATTGTGCTAAAAACATAACATATGGACTTCCCTGGCAGTCCAGTGGTTAAGACTCTGTGCTTCCGCCACAAGGTACACGGGTTCAGCCTCTGGTCGGGGAACTAAGATTCCACGTACCGAGCAGCACAGCCAAAAAACCCCCAAACAAAACAAAAACCCCCAGCATTACATAAATATTACCATCTTAATTAGTTTTCTTTCTTTCTTTCTTTTTTTCTTAATTTTTTGGCTTGCGGGATCTTAGTTCCCCAGCCAGGGATGGAACCCAGGCCACCACAGTGAAAGCGCAGAGTCCTAACCACTGGACTGCCAGGGAATTCCCTTAATCTGTTTTAAGTGTATAGTTCAATAGTGTTAAATATTGGGCAACAGATTTCCAGAACTTTTTCATCTTGCAAACTGAAGCTCTGTACCCATTAAATAGCTCCTCATTTTCCCCTCCCCCCAGCCCCTGTTTAATTATCATTCTATTTTCTGTCTCAATGATTTTGGCTACTCTAGGTGTCTCATGTAAGTGGAATCATATACTATGTCTTTTTGTGTTTGGCTTATTTCACTTAGCATAATGCCCACAAGGTCCGTCTATGTTGTAGCATGTGGCAGGATTTCCTTCCTTTTTAAGGCTGAATAATATTTCATTGTATGTATAGACCACATTTTGTTTATCCACTCATCTGCTGGTGGACAATGGGTAGCTTCCATCTCTTGGTTATTGTAAATAATGCTGCTATGAACATGGGTGTGCAACCATACCTTCCAGACCCTGCTTTCAATTTTATTGGACATAAACCCAGAAGTGATGGATCCCACGGTAGTCCTATTTTTAATTTTTTGAGGACCACCATGCAGTTTTCCATAGCAATTGCATAATTTTATAATCCCATCAACAGTGCACAAGGCTTAATTCTTTTAACTATGAATTTCAGAGTAAAGAGTTGATATATTCAACTCAAATGGTGGCAAATACATTTTTTCCTTTCTTTTTTCAAATACGATGCATGCATGGATTTTCATTTATTCAATAGTTTACAATTGTAATGTTGCGATATAATAAGTAATACCTATTTGGTCTTTGTCCATGGTTTTTTCTAACAGCTCCGGAGCGATAAAGGTGAAAGGAGAGTCTTTGTTATTCATAACAAGCCCCTTTCAACCACACCAGAGTTTATGTTAATGAGGTGACTTTTGGAAAGCCACTAAGGTTGGGGGGCACTGGTTGTCAGGGGAACCAACCACGTGATTAGAGAGTTGAAACTTTCAGCCTCAACACTGCCCCACCCTCACCCCAACCTCCACCCACCTCCAGAGAAGGGGTATGGGCTAGAGATTGTGTTTCCTCACCAATGGCCAACGATTTAATGAATCATGCCTAGTAATGAAGCCTCCACAAAAATCCTAATCAAAGTGGGTTCAGATTGCTTCCAGACTGCTAAATACATGGAGTCCTGGGAGGGTAGTGTGCCCAGAGAGAGCAGGAAGCTCCACACCCCTTACCCCATACTCTTTCCTATGCACCTCTTCCTTCTGGCTGATCCTGAGTTGTATTCTGTTGTAATAAACCAGTAATTTAGTAAGTAAACTGTTTTCCTGAGTTCTGGGAGCCATTCTAGCAAATTATTGAGCCCAAGGAGGAGTCATGGGAACCTCCAATTTATAACCAGTTGGTCAGGAGTAGGGGAGGCCCAGACAGGCAGTTGGCCTCTGGGTAGGGAGCAGTCTTATGGGACAGACCTGTGGGGTCTGGGCTAACTCCAGGCAGCTGGTGTCAGAATTGCTCGGTTGTGGAAAACCCACACATTTGGTGTCAGAAGCCTTTTATGACGTTGTGAGTAGCAGTGTACAGGAAGCAAGGGAGTTTTTCCTTTTTCACAATAATTGGCCAGTGGGAGATCTCTTCAAACCAGCTCCTTTGACCTTTGAAACACTCTTTGCCGTCCTCCCTGCTTTCTGGGACAAACTGGCCCAGTCCCACTTAGGTTTCTAGATCAGCCATTTCTCTCCAAGGAGCCCTGTTTCCTTTTAGTGGGGAATGGTATGAGATATCGAGATTTGGGTGCTACATGTGCTCATTCCTACTGGGGGCCATTGCTTCTGGGTCCTTTCAAAGGACATAGCTGGGACTTTCTTCTTATTTTTGAATCACGAGTTCATCATCTTTTTTTTTTTTTTTTTGCAGTAGCGGGCCTCTCACTGTTGTGGCCTCTCCCGTTGCGGAGCACAGGCTCCGGACGCGCAGGCTCAGTGGCCATGGCTCACGGGCCCAGCCGCTCTGCGGCACGTGGGATCTTCCCAGACCGGGGCACGAACCCGTGTCCCCTGCATCGGCAGGCGGACTCTCAACCACTGCGCCACCAGGGAAGCCCATCATCTTTTTTTTTTAAAAATATATTTATTTATTTATTTTTGGCTGCATTGCGTCTTCATTGCTGCGTGTGGGCTTTTCTCTAGTTGCAGCGAGCGGGGGCTACTCTTCGTTGTGGTGCACGGGCTTTTCATTGCAGTGGCTTCTCTTGTTGCGGAGCATGGGCTCTAGGCACGTGGGCTTCAGTAGTTGTGGCATGTGGGCTCAGTAGTTGTGGCTTGCAGGCTCTAGAGCGTAGGCTCAGCAGTTGTGGCGCATGGGCTTAGTTGCTCCGCGGCATGTGGGATCTTCCAGGACCAGGGCTCGAACCCGTGTCCCCTGCATTGGTGGGAGGATTCTTAGCTACTGCCAAGATACTTAGTCCCTGAATCATGAGTTCATACTGATGTTTCCAATTCAAATTTAAAATGAAAGATTTTTCTTGTGTCTCTTTCCTCTATTTTTTGTTTTGTATTTCTTCCCTTTCTTACACAAAAGCATATTCTATGCACTGTTCGGCACCTTGCCCTTTTCATTTTCTCTCTCCTGAAGATCACTCCAAATTTGGCCACAGAGATCTTACTCATTCTTTATGGCTCAAAGGGCCTTACTTTTTTTTTTATTATTATTATAGAGATTTTAAACATACATAAAGGTGCTCCTCCTCATCAGGGAGGACGCCCACACCCTTTCTCTCTGGGTGTGTATGTCTGCCTTGCTTCTGTCTTAAATAAACAGTTTCTCTGTGTGCCCTCCAAAACAAAAAAACAAACACACAAAATTAGAGGGTACCCATCACTGAGCCTTATCAACTGCCAACACGTGGCCAATGTGCAGCGGGATGCTGTGAGGTTGGCACATGGGTTGGGGATTTTCAGTCCAGTGGCCATGGGGGCAGGGACCACTGTGCCCTCCATCCCGCCAAACACCCGGGCACTTATCTCACACCAAGCAGTTGGGACACAGCATTGTTGGATTGTGTTGTTTCCACTCATAAGAGAACCGTGGTCTCAGCCCAGTGTGTGGACAGAAATGGTAAGGCAGTAGTGTTAATCAGAGATGTGGGAGCCCTGAGAAAGGAGCAACTAACGCCCAGGGGAGTCAGGAAGGGGTTAAGAAAACCTGAGCTGCATCTTGAAGGTATCCGTGCCCAGGTAGGGAGTGATACAAGGGCAATGGTGAGAAAGTTGGGAGAAGCCAAGCATGGGGGCGTGGGCAGGGTCAGCGGCAGGGGGTGTGGGGGGTGGAGGGGGGAGACTGGCAAGGTGATGAGAATGCTGGTGGCCTTGCCTGCCAGGCTGAAGTGGAATCTCCTGTGGACAGCGGGAGAGCACATGACGTGGCCAGAGCTGGGGTGCAGGAAGATGCTCCCCAGAGCTGGACTGGAGCTTGGAAGGGAGTGGGAGAGTGAGAAAGGCAGCAGATGAGGCCGAAGCGATCAGTGAACTGAGGCAGCAATAACAATGGTGGGGGAGGGGTCTCTGAAGTGACCCATTGGTTGTGGGGTAGAGCACGGGGGTCCAGGGTGCAGCCGTGAGCCCTGGACGATCATGATGCCATCACCCAAGATGAGGATCATAGGAAGAGGGTAGGGGATGTATGGGTGTGTGGGAGTAGGGTTCAGCTTGGACAGGCGCTTTGCGAGCAGGGACAGAGGACTTTGGACCCGCGTGCTGTGCACACCCGGCCTCCAGAGAAGGCTGATAATCCGCCCCTGTGGCATCCTCAGTGGAACTAAGGTGGGCAGGCACCAATCCTGTTTTACAGGAGAATAAACTGAAATTCAGCGGTATTAAAGACCTTCACCCCACTCACAAGGCTTGTAAGCGGAACTGCCAACTCTGGGCTGCCCAACCCCCAGCCTGTGTTCATTCCCCAGGGCCCCAGCGGCTGGGCCCCGCAGGGGAAACAGTCATTACTGATCCAACCGGACAGCTTGACGGCCAGGGATGGGGGTGCCCAGAGCACAGTTAAAGGCCAGGACCCTGGCCAGTTTTATCATCTCGGGAGTTTGCTTCCCTCCTTGGTCTAAAACAAGAAGGAACTGGATTGGCCAACAACAGACATGTGTAGAGTACTTTACAGTTAGTAAAACTTTTGCATAAATCATCTCATTGATTCTCCACAACCCCCTTAAGAAGCTTTATTACCGTGATCTGACAAAGAAGGCTTACAGAAATAAGGGCCCAAGACACGACTCAAACTCGTTTTAAACTGGGATCCAGAGCAGAGGTGCTGACCCCGCTCCGGCTGTCCCCACGGGCCCACGCTGCCGCCCACACAAGCTCCACGGGGCCCTTGTGGAATGAGGGGCCCCTGTCGGAGGAAGCTGCAGGGCAGGAAGCCCCTTCTGACTCAGGGGACAGCAGCCCCCCTCCCCAGGGTTGTGAAGTTGTCACAAAGGAGGGGAGGGGGAGAACCGACCTCTTCTGGTGCTGAGTGTGTGTTTGTGGGGAGGGGGCGAGTGTGACTCGATCTCTATTTTGGGGACCACAGGGCAGGGTTGTCACACCCCTCTGGTCATGCATCAGTATCGGGCACAACCTTAGGACCACCTTTCTAACCCCCTGCCCGCCCCAGGGAAGCAACCCTGCTCTTCACAGCCCCGCTTCCTTCTCTGAACGCGCAGCCCTCCCGCTGGAGGAGAGCTGCCAGAGAGCAGGAAAGGCAGACCCGTTCTCTCCGGCCTCAGACTCCAGGCCTGGCAGCGGCGGGGAAATCTGTTTTGGCCCCAAAAGGAGCCTGGCGGCCACTGGCGCTGCCCAGGTGCTGCTGTGGGGCAGAGATAACCCGGACAGGAAGGGTGGGGTGGCGGGAGCCTCCCAGGAGCCGGGTTTCACGTAAACAATGAGCGGCTGCCCAGCCGTGCCAGGAGGTGACTCATCTCCCCACACTGGGCCTGCCCACACCTCGCCCCCTCCCTGCATGGGCTGGGGGTCAACCCCAGCCCTCCTGGTCACTGGCTTGACTTCAAAAGCTGGGGTGTGTCCAAGAAGTGGTCCGAGGAGGGCTCAACTGCCCCCAAGGGAGTAGAGGCCTGGGCTCCTGCCTGAGGACTGGCTGAGCTGCAGGGTCAGGGCAGCGGACAGTGGGAACTGGGGCCTCCCCTGCTCTCTGGACCCTGCCCGCCCATGGGAATGACGACAGTGACTTCCTGGGCCACCTTCTCTGAGCAGCACCACAGGCTCTGTTCATCCCACTGTCAACCCTGACAATCCCAACCAAGAAGATGGGGAGGACACTTGAGCTTTCACGTCTGCCTGAAAACAGACTGTAGAAGAGGCCAGTGCATCCGAGATGCTGAGATGTAGGGATACAGCGCTTTTAATAGGGCGGCAGACCCCACAGCGTGGAGGACAGCGTCCACAGTGCCCCACTCTGCTGCAGCAACGTCTCTTCCAGCTGGAAGGCTGCACAGAGTCTCCTCTCGGGGTGGCACCCGGGGAGCAGGTCCCAGTCCTGAAATATACAAAGTGGCGCCTCCCAGTGGGCACAGGTCACCGGGCTGCACAGTCTCGTCAAGTCCCAGAGTGGCTCCTCCCCTTGATGGAAAGGAGAATGTCCGAGCCACCCCGAGCTGGTCCCTCAGGTCACTGCTTGGCCTTTTTCACGATGGTGCCCACGGCAGAGATAACGGTGGTCTTGGAGCCACTGGCACTGGTGGTCACTGTGACGACAGCGGGCAGGGTGGCCGTAGTGGTGAGGATGGTGGGCTGGGCTATCGTCGTCACTGGGATGGCTGAGTCCCACTTGCTCTTTCTCTTCTGGGCGTCTGGGGGTAAGGCAAGAGAGAAGCCAGGATCAACACCAACCACAAAGCAACACTCCCTCTCCAGTAGGCCGGCAGTCAGAGCTCAGGGGGCAGAAACTGCAAGGCCCCTAGCCTCAGAAAGCCAAGGGGCAGCCAGTGAACCGGGACCCCACCCCAGGCTCCAAAGCGGGCTCAGCACAAACCACAGCGACGCCAGGCTCTGTTCCCCAAAACAAGAGAGGGAAGCCCTCGCTCCATCTGTGGAGTGGCTGGGAAGCGGAGCCGCCGTCTACCTGCAACAGCTGTGCTGGCCGTGGCAGTGGTGGCGGCCGCGGCGTTGGTCGTGGTCCCTTTCTTGGTGCCCGTCACAAACTCTATCTGGAGGGCGAGAGGGACAAGCGTTAAAACCCGTGTAAAGCCGTGTCTCCACATCGTTCTGCCAGCTGTCTGCTCCCATTGACACCACACCCAGGAGGCACTGAGAATCAGCTCTGCTCTGACCGTCCGGGGCTGGGAGAGGTGCGGGGAGGCGCTCGAAGGGGGTTTAGTCCCCTGAAGAGCTTCCCCAACAGACATCGGACCCCTCCCGGCACCACTGTGTCTCTGCGCTCGGGCACCCCTGCCTGCCGCCCCACCTCAGGCCCAGGCCCTCACACTCCACGGGAGGCGGTGCTGCTTGGGAAGAGCGTGCTCAGGATCCTAAAAGGAGGGGTCGCCGGGCCATCAGACGTGGGACCTACAGGGAAGCACTAAGGCAGGCTGCAGAGGTCAGCTCTGGAAGCCAAGAAAGGCACAGACCACAGCGCTCTGGGAAGGAAATATCTGCCTCCGTTCAGGCCAAGGAGAACACCTATGACGACAAAGGGAGAAAGCCCCCAGGGGTCTATGGCTGTAACAGGGTGTGTGTGTGTGTGTGTGCGCGTGTGTGTAGAAGGGATGTGATGCAGCAAATATAAGATGTCAAGAAACCAAACAGAAGCAACCAGAAAGCGTCTTCAAGCTGAGTTAGGGAGGCTTAAAATCCAGCACAGGGCACACCTAAGGCTGCTCAGAGCATCGTCAGGCGATGAACCAGTGGTTGTGGGGAGAGCAGCCTGGACGTCCCAGGGCTGTGCCAGCAGGACCCGTGCGCTCCAAACAGCTGCCCTCTTCATCAGGACTGCCGTCCACCACTTACTTTGGTTCGCTCCTTTTTGGCCTTTTCCAATTTATCCATTTCAATCTTCTGGGCTTTGGCTACGAACACAAGACGGGCAGTTACACAAGCAGCCAAAACAACTCCCACACGAGGAGATACTTCAGGCCGAAGGACTAGCACTTGCTGCTTCCCCAGGGTTCTTGTTTGAAGCATCCCTCTGTGATGGGCAGAATCAAGTGCCAGCGCTCAGCCAGCATGAAGCAGGGGCCTCAAACTTAAAGGCCCCAAGGCTGGGGCTGTGCACTGCCGTCTGGAGGGGTCAGCTGTTCCCAGCTTCGGCTGGCTGAGAATGCTAGCCTAGTGTGACTACCTTCTCAGCAACCAAGAGCAGCCGGAACCTTGGATTTTTATTTTTTAATGTATGCATTTTTTTTTCTTTCTTTTTTTTTTTTCCTGTACGCAGGCCTCTCACTGTTGTGGCCTCTCCCGTTGCGGAGCACAGGCTCTGGACACACAGGCCCAGCGGCCATGGCTCACGGGCCCAGCCGCTCCGTGGCATGTGGGATCCTCCCAGACCGGGGCATGAACCCATGTCCCCTGCATCGGCAGGCAGACTCTCAACCACTGCGCTACCAGGGAAGCCCTAAAGTATGCATTTTTTTATGTTTTTTTTTTTTTTTTCCTGTACGCTGGCCTCTCACTGTTGTGGTCTCTCCCGTTGTGGAGCACAGGCTCTGGATGCACAGGCTCAGTGGCCATGGCTCACGGGCCCAGCTGCTCCGCGGCATGTGGGATCTTCCCAGACCGGGGCACGAACCCGTGTCCCCTGCATTGGCAGGCGGACTCTCAACCACTGCGCCACCAGGGAAGCCCCTTAATGTATTTTTAAAAATAAATTTATTTATTTTTAATGTATTTTTGGCTGCTTTGGTTCTTTGTTGCTGCGCACGGGCTTTCTCTAGTTGCAGCGAGCAGGGGCTACTCTTTGTTGTGGTGCGCGGGCTTCTCATTGCGGTGGCTTCTCTTGTTGCAGAGCATGGGCTCTAGGCGTGGGGGCTTCAGGAGTTGTGGCTCGCGGGCTCTAGAGCGCTGGCTCGGTAGTTGTGGCGCACAGGCTTAGTTGCTCCGCGGCATGTGGGATCTTCCCGGACCAGGGCTCGAACCCGTGTCCCCTGCATTGGCAGGTGGATGCTTAACCACCGCGCCACCAGGGAAGTCCCTTAATGTATTTTTTAATGTATATATGTATGTATTTATTTACCGCACCACACAGCCCGTGGGACCTTTGTTCCCTGACCAGAGATTGAACCCACGCCCCCTGCATTGGAAGCTCGGAGTCTTAACCACTGGACCGCCAGGGAAGTCCCTAGACTTTTAGATAAAACGTTGTCAACTAATTCAAATTAAAGCAAGACAAAACTCGTATGGGCCAAACAAAACACACCTACAGGCCAGAACTGGTTCATAGGCTGCTGGTTTGGGACCAGGCATCCGAGGAAATGGGCCCTTTGAAATTCCTCCCAGTTCTCCCAGATGTGCCCCTTCCGAGATTGCTGCACTCCTGCTGGCCCCTGCCTGGGACACCGTCTACACCTGCTCGGCCAGTATCTGTGCACCTTCAAACCTCGCCTCGGACCCGGTTTCCTCAGCGAGGCCGCCCCACCCCTGGCCCAATTAGGTGGCCCTGCCTGCACGCCCACCATCCCCACACCTGTCATCGCTGGATCACTCCTTTAATCCTGTCTTCTTTGCTGTACTGTAAGCCTCATAAGTCAGGGATGGGGTCTGGACCTTTCAAGGCTGTATACCCAGCTCCTCAGACATGGCCAGACATGGAGGAGACCCTGAAATCTGTGCTGCCTGATGACTGGATGGATAGACAGACGGATGGGTGAGCAGGCAGACAGACAGCTACGCACCTAATGCCTCATAGTAGGAGTCTTCGGACCAGCCATGGGGATCAAACATATCCTGAAAAAGAAAAGGTTAAAGCTGCAGTAAAGGTTAAAGTGCCTTCCCTGAGTCTTTCCATGGATCTTCCTGGCCTGGAGTCTCCTGCCTTCAAGGGCACAGGGGCTCAGCTGTTATCCCTGGTCTCCAGCCAGTCCTCCTTAGGATTATGAGGGCAAAGATGCATTTGTTCACAGGCTGTTCTACAGGGCACAGAGAGTCCATGCTCAGGCCCTAGCCAATCAGAGGCCCCGGGACTCAAACAAGAGAGACGGGGACTGTGCTCCTCAGCTGGCAGTGCTGCAGTGTGGACCTTTCAGTGGTGCCAGGCTGGATCCAGCGGGATGACTACAGGGCCCTGAGTACCCTCTCTCACCCTCAGCCTCTGCAGGTGGGACATACCTTCGGGTAGTTGGTGCCGAGCTCATCAATCGCACAGAACTGGATGAGCTTCTCATAGATGCTGAAAGAGGAAAACCACAAGGCGCTGAGCAGGCCTGAGACCCGGGGCTCTGTGTGGCACCAGATTTCAAGAGATCAGAACCATTTGGTGCCTGGGCTCAGGTGAAGCATTTAAATCCGACCTAACTGTTCTAAGCAAGCTTCTGGATGGAAGGGGAAATGTCCACTGGCTTGACATTAAAAGTCACTTCTGGCCCTCCAGTCTCCCAGAGAGATGGACTGGGGCCAGTGGCCAGGAAGAATATGGTGTCGAGGTGAGGGCTGCAGTTTCTGTTCTTAACCGGACATCTGACCTTAAGTGTGCGTGGTTTGGTCAGGGCCACCCCACTTAGGCCCATAGGGGCCAGGGCAGGTCTCGGCCATCCGTACACAAGGCTCTTTTCTGGGTGTGTCACTTGCTTGAGCACTGGACGGAGTAAGACCCAGACACAGTTCTGTTTCTCAAACCTCTCACCTGCGCACAGAATCAACCACTTTCTAGAGGTGGAAGGACCTGGGCTGATCATCTGGTCCAATCCTCTCATTGAACAGCAGCGGACACTGAGGCCTTGAGAGGTCACATGCTTTAGGAGCAGAGTGGGAATGAGAACCCAGCCAGGCGCCCCCGCCCAGCCCAGGTCTCTCGGCTTCCGCTCTGCTTTATGTGTTCAATCTGGCTCTTCAACGGTAAACGGTAAGCCTCGGCGAGGGTAATGCAGTCTGGGTGATGGCCCTTTTGGGCTCAGGTGTGATCTGAGCTGGGCCTCTCCCTGCCACCTCCATGGCGGCACCCCCGTCCCCAGTCCAACATCAACCACCCAACTGACCCTGTAGGCTCATGGGAAACTCACCTGGGATTCCGAAATTCCTTCTTCCTTTGGATAATGTAGTTCATATCCATTCCCTCCTTGATCTTCCGCTCATAAAGCTTCTGGATCTTGTCCTGTGGAAGAGAAACAGAAGGATGACTATGACAGAACCCCACCGCCTCATGATCCCAGTCTGTGGTCACACATGCTGTGTGGACATGAGGACCCAGGAGAGCCACAGAGCCACGGGAAGCCCTGCTCTGGCCATACGGTCTTCCACCACCCAGCCTGTGACCAGCACCGAGCACAGATAGGATAGACGGAGACCAGTCTGCTTTTGCTTTGCTCTCTTCTGACCCGCTTTGGGTGGTTAGTAGAGGGAAGAATAAGAAGGTCAAGGCAGAGAAGCCACAGAGAAGACAGTGAACAAATCCCCACTTGGTTAATCAGTTCCTGAACCACTTGAAGAGGTGTTTCAGGCTTTAGTGTTGATGGGCAGGGGTTGAAGGCTGACTTCAACTTTTCCAGGGGAGGAGATCTCAGCAGGAGATCTAGGGAGGCAGGAGTAGAGGTGTCACAGCCTCCCCAGTGTCCTTTGAGGGGCGGCTCACAGATGGCCGGTCTCACCACTTTATCAAGAGGCACCGTCAGGGGTCAAGAGGTCATTTTTCATCCAAACTCCCCTCCAGGCCCCTGCCCTGGCTCAATGGGAAACAGAAGAACCACCTGGCAGTGAGCCGGGCCAGTGCCACAAGTGTCTCCAGGCCCACAGAGATGAAGTCCACAACAGATGGCATCAGGGCTGTCTGGCGCGTGAAGAGGCCCCAGGAACCCGAGTCTCAGGGCAGAGCCATCTCTGAGGAGGAGAAGTCTTACCCAGGAAGGTTGGCGCTGGCCCAGGTAAGGGTCACTTGGCACTCTTCACCTGCAAGAGGAGGTGGGCAGGCTGGGAGGGCCTGAGCGAGGCCCTTTGGGCACATAGGAGAGGTGACCCACTCCCTCTGTCGGAAGCCAAGAATGGCTGGAGGAAGCACTGAATTGCAGAGAGAAGTTCGTGACACATTTACCAGGGAAGAGAGAAGCCGGGTGCGACACGCCTCCACGTTCTCTCTTTAAGGGTGACGGAGGGCAGCCTATTCAGAAGGCTCGGCAGATGGAGGAAGATCTGTATTTTACAGAAGACTGTTTTGTGTCTCCTGGGCCGTCAGACGGGTCCTCCTGTTTCAGGTGAACTAAAACGTTTGCTCAGTGTCATGGTTTCTACCAGTAGGAGGATCGAAAAAGGAGAAATACGCTGGTCTTGAAGGCTGGGCCGCCTGTCTCCACCTGGTGGACTGCTGGAGAGTTCTTACAGGCTGTGGACTGTTGCCTGGCGCAGGGGTGACTCGATGCTGGGCAGGTGGTAGGTGGTGGTGGTGGGGGACGACCTCAGCAAAGGCAGGAGACTTCCGGGAGGAGAAGACACAGTGAGCGGCATCCCCAGCCCCAGGTCCCTTTAGTCACCCGTCCGCCAGCGTGCTGTGGGGGCCTGGGGTGTGGCCAGAGGCACCAGTAGAACCTACAGGATCAAAGGTAGAGCAGGTGGACCGGGCACCACCCTGGGGGCAGCCGTGCACGTCTGCCCTGTCACAAAGTCTCCTTCACAGCGGAACGTGCAGAGGGACAGGGAGAAACAACCACCGAGGCTGACCAGGAGGTGTAATCCCGCTGTCTCCTGAGGTCCTGCTCCCAAGGGAGTGACCGCACTCAACGTTCCATCTCCTCAGGTCAGGTCTGCACCAGGTTTCGTCAAGCAAGAAGTCAGTGAACTGGCATTTTAGGAAATCGAGGACTGAAGTTTATGCATATCCGTGCTTGTGCTTTTGCACTTCTATTTGTTTATTTTACATTCTGACAATCCCTCAGTTTCTTAGCAAAGTTCCTTCCGAGATGGTCCCACTGGCTCAGGGTTGCCCAGAAGAGGCATGTTGTTTTCTCTGGTTAGGACATCACTTAGGGCAGCTAGGGGCCCCGGCTGAAGCAGCAGAGGGTGGCGTTGGGTACAGAGCAAATACCTGAGAGCAGCCTAAGGGAGGTCACCAGGACTGCAGGCTCCTTCCCACTCGGGCCGTCCAGAAGCCTCTTAAAGTCAGACTGGGCCAGACACCTGTCCCAGGCCTCCTAGGCTACATGGGCCTCAGCAGCCGAGCGCTGTGCTTACCTGTAAGTGATTTGAGCACCTGCCGGGGGGCTCCGGCGGGATCTTGATTTCATCAGGTGACATGTTCCGGACTCTTTCAGAAAAGGAGGCTGTGGAAAGAACAGAGAAGAATCCTGTGGGTGGGGGACAGACATGGACAATAACCCCCCCCAAAAAAGGCCGATAAAACATTTTCGAGGAGGGATACACACTATGAAACAATAGAACAGGGTGTTTGGAGTAGCACTCCGAGAGGGTACATGTGAGTTGAGATCAAATGACCAGAAGGAGCCGGCACGTGCCAACCCAGGGGAAGAGAAGGTCAGGCAGAGGGCACGAGCATAAAGATGGCGTGTGGCCACATCACAGCAGTTCACCCACGAAAGGCTATGTCCTGGGGTGCGCTGGTGGATGTTTAACACCCAGCTGGGAGGCGGGGAGGGGCACAGCCACGACCTGCAGCATCTGCCCATTTCTGTGGTGTAAATTCTCCCCATGGCTAATGTCAAGCTACCAATGTGAAGTCGCTGAACTTGAGGCTGGGAAGAATGTGCACACCGCTGGCTCGTAACGTGACCAGCTCCAGCCCCCCAGGGGCTCTGCCCCTGAAACACCGTCCCAGAATTCCAGAAACTCAGAGTTGCTTGGTGCTATCCTTCTCACCTCAGGCTCTCCTACCCAGGCTACAGGAGCAGCTCAGGGCTCCCTAGGCTTCGGGACTCAAAGCACTCAATACTGCCTCGTGCATAAATGACATTTACAAAAGGACCTGTTGGTTATTAGCTTAGGGCCCTTCAATGTCTTTTAAAATTAATTAATTAATTAATTTATTTTTGGCTGCAATGGGTCTTCGTTGCTGGGCGCGGGCTTTCTCTAGTTGTGGCGAGCAGCGGCTACTCTTCGTCCCGGTGCGCAGGCTTCTCACTGTGGTGGCTTCTCTTGTTGCGGAGCTCGGGCTCTAGGCGCACGGGCTCAGTAGTTGTGGCGCACGGGCTTAGCTGCTCTGTGGCATGGGGGATCTTCCTGGACCAGGGCTCGAACCCGTGTCCGCTGCACTGGCAGGCAGATTCTTAACCACTGCGCCACCTGGGTAGTCCACGGCCCTTTGACAGTAAACCAATCAACCCGCTCCTGGTCCACTTCGTTCTTGGGAACAAAAGGTCTGATTCTGAAGCGAAGAACCACAACTCCCAGGGGGCGACTCCCTTGGAGATCTGCCCCTGCCCACCCAAGCTTCTCTCTCTCCACTCCCCTCCGTGCTGCCTCTGGCCACCCTTGCGACTGCAGAGTTGTGCTCTGGATCACTCAGACAATGCGCTCTTTGTTGTAAGATTCTGTATGTGCTTTTAAAACGTTCTCTCATGAAAAGGACTATACAGTGAGCAAACAGCAGGCGGAGCGGGGTGGGGCAGGATGAAGGCAAAGAATGCACAATCCAGCACCAATGACACCCGGCAAGTACTCACTGGGTACCCGCCGTGTGCCTGGCCCCAGGCGGGACTTCTTAGCCCCAAGTGGCTGCCTGGACTGCCTGGGGATGGCCTAGCGAGACTTCCCCTTCTCTCCCAAGGCTGGGTTATTATTTTCTTAGCAGATAAGGTGCTTTGATTTCTGCTTCGAGCTTCACCAGTCTCAGCTGCTGCCAAAGGAGCCTGCACACACTGTAAACACTGAGGCTGGGGCCCAAGCCCAGGGACAGTCTCCTAACCTGGATACACGTGCCGATTCTCACTGTCGGTGGATTCTCACTGGACGTGCCCCAGGGAAGAGAGCACTACATCTGCCATTTTGGGTGAAGGGAAGAGGACAGAGACTGGGTGACATATCCTGCTGTGGACTGACACACCAGTGCAGCCTGGGAGCAGTTTTCACCACAGAACCATGTGCTGCTCTTTGCCCAGCACCCTCCTTCTGTCTCCTGTCTCCTGAAGCAAGGGACACCCAGATCTGGCTGGAGTTCAATCTCATCCTGACTTCCTCCTTCCTCCCAGCTCTGGGAGAGGCAGGAGGTCTAAGCCTGAGGCTCAAGCAGGCTGCAGAGGCCGGCTGAGAGTGCAATCAGCTGGGGTGTGCTGGGGTGTGCTGGTTCTCGCATTTCATAAGCATCAGCAACAAAAGCAGGGAGGGCTGGGGCAGGCTTTGGGCCCACGGCAAAGAGGGTTAAGGCTTCCCTGGGGTGGAGAGTGTATGTGTGCATGTGACAGAGAGATAAAGAGTGCCCTCTGGCATCTGCCAGGAAAGCCTTTTGGAAAAACAGGGTGTGGCATTGCTGCCATTAGCAACCCAGCCACACTTGGGCTCAAATGGTATACAGTGTGACAGGGAGAGGGAGAGCCCCTCCTGAGCTCGTGGGCTTGGAACTGGGCTAGGAATGAGAAAATGCCTCGGGAGTAGCTGGCAAATGAAGGGATGCATTCAGGAAACTCGATAGAAGTTTACCTCACAGGTTTCAGGAGCAATCTTTCTGTGAGTCTGTCTTCCCCGAGTCTCGAAATGAATCGAAAGCAGAAGACATCAGACCCACGTATGTGGCTATTGAGCAGCCAGCCTCAAACCATCTTCCCTGGAAACACACTGAGATGTGTATCCAGGCACATGGGGGCAGCTCGTGTCTGTGGCTGCTCCAGGTCTGCTTGGGGTGTTCTAGGCAGGCAGCCATACTCAGGATCTGAGAAGCCTGCCGTCAGCATGATTCACCCCAGGTGCGTGCCCAAGTCCCAAAACAGTGCTGGTATCCATAGTTGCCAGGTATAAATCTGCAAAGGAGCAGCTAGTCAGCTGGGCTTCTGTAATGGCAGGAGTGAAGGGATGCCTGGCAGGTGTTGTGGGGCTGGAAGCAGGAGGCAGCGGAGTGTCTCTCTGGCTCACTAGAGACCCAACTGGCTTACCACCCAGGGCCACTGTTCCAGGTCCACCCACGGGGCACCGGTGGGGCAACTGGAGGGGATGGCAGGACGCCCACGCTCAGCTCTGTCAGGCAGCTACAGCGCTGGGGAGCTCTGGGCCAGCTTCTCTGCTTTCCTTTGCTCCATTAAACCTGGGGCTGTCTATACATATGAAAACGCTGCCCACACCAGCAGAGCAACCCAAGTCCTACATCCAGAGGCATGAATAAAAGGAGCTGGGGGAAAAAAAAAAAAAAAAAAAGGAGCTGAGAGCCTCCCTGGTGGTGCAGTGGTTGGGAGTCTGCCTGCCAGTGCAGGGGACACGGGTTCGAGCCCTGGTCTGGGAGGATCCCACATGCTGCGGAGCAACTGGGCCCGTGAGCCACAACTACTGAGCCTGCGCTTCTGGAGCCTGTGCTCCACAACGAGAGGCCGCGACAGTGAGGCCCGTGCACCACGATGAAGAGTGGCCCCCGCTCGCCGCAACTGGAGAAAGCCCTCGCACAGAAATGAAGACCCAAAACACAGCCAAAAATAAATAAATAAATAAAAGGTAATGTGAAGTTCTTTAAAAAAAAAAAAAAAAGTCTAAGAACTTTATTAAAAAAAAACAAAACACTATGGGAAGTTTAAGAAACTAGACGAAAAAACAAGCAAACAAACAAAAAAGCAACAGAAAAACCCCCAACAAACTGTGATTCCATTTGTATCAATGGTTCTCAACCGGGGCAGTTCTGCCCCCCAAGGCAACATCTGGCAGTGTCTGGAAACATTTTTCGTTGTCCTATCTGGCAGGACGAGGGGGTTGCGATTGGCACCTAGTGGGCAGAGACCAGGAACGCTGCTAAAACACTGTACAGTGCACAGGCCAGGCCCCCACTGCAAAGAATTATCCAGCCTGAAATGTCAGTCGTGCCGAGGCCAACAAATCCTGATTTATAAGAAATCCTAAAAAAGACAAAACTACAGTGAAGAAAGTAGATCACTGCTTGCCTGAGGCTGAGGGAGGAAATGTCTGCAAGGGGCGGGCTACAGGGGAACACTCTGGAGTCACGGAAATGTTCTACGTCACGACTGTGGTGGGAGTTAACACTAAAAGCTGACGAATCTTACTCTATGCAAGTTACCCCTCAACAAAGCTATTTTCAAAAAGTGACAAGGAGAGGAAAAGTGAAAGCTGGTTGTGGAAGAAGTCGGGCTGACATGGCTGGTGCCCACACGCATTCCACTGCTCGTCAAGCGCTGCCAGCAGGAGTGGAGGGCGCTGCCTTGCTGGGCTCCTGGGCAGGCGCCTCTGACCCCACGCCCCCACCCCCAGCATCCTGGGGGTGAACAGCAGGGACCGGAGGCGAGAGGAGGCCGAGGCTCCAGTCCATCACCCACTCGGGGAAGGCCACGGGCTGCCTGGTGAGGCTGTGCTCTGTTCTCTCTGCCCGTGAAGCCGACTGGGCCACCCCTACAGCATCATTTTGCAAGAGCAAACTCTAAGGTTTTAGGAAAATTT
Organism: Mesoplodon bidens; assembly: GCF_964165515.1. Classification (NCBI taxonomy): domain Eukaryota; kingdom Metazoa; phylum Chordata; class Mammalia; order Artiodactyla; family Ziphiidae; genus Mesoplodon; species Mesoplodon bidens. The sequence continues at coordinate 39,272,731 of NC_138179.1, read as the reverse complement.
GGGTTTTTATAGGGTAGGAAGGACTCATACCCCACTCATCAGAAAGCTCGGGGATAAAGGCAGGATCCCACTGAGCACGTGGGTTGCTCAGTGTGGTCACGCTGCTACCCAGTCCTTCCTCAGAAGACAAATATAATGAACAATTTTCAGTTCTTTCAGTCCGGAAAACCAGAATGGGTCCCTATCTCCCATCACCGGTGAAGGGATCCTATCCGGAGAAAGGTCAGGTTGGAGGGGCTGCAGGAAGCAGCATTTCCAGGCGGAGTCCGGGGCTTCCCAGGGCAGAGTGAGCACGTCTCAAAGGCTCTGTCTGGAAGCAGAGAAGCGGGCTCCGCAGGCCGCCTGAGAAGCAGGAACCCGCTTTGTGAAGACAAGTGGAGCAAGCGGAGAGAGACAGAGAGAGACGCGCACAGTCGCCACAGAGAGGGAGGGCCAATCCCCCCGCCGTGAGGCCGGGCCAGGCACTGGGAGAGCCCTCGCAAAGTCCGCGGCCAAACTGAAGGAGCCGAGAGGCTTCCTAAAAGGATTAAGAGGCTGAGGTTAACACGGAACTGGGATGACACGTGTGTCATTTTCCAGAACTGTAACCGCCCTGGCCAGTTACACAAAGGGCCCCAGACCCCAGGGCTGTGAGGCATGTTCCCTCCTGGGGACAGAGCAGGGTGCCAGCAGAGGCCACATGTTTGCTCCTTGAGCCCGTGAATATGCCAGCGGAGGGGGCTGCAGGGGTACAAGGCCGGAGGACGGACGCAGGGCACGAGGGGAACGAGCTCCCAGCTGAAGGGGGCCCTGAATCCCTCTTGACAACGCTGGCCACTGACCAAAGCCCAGTGAAACGCACCATGAATCTGACTGTCAAAGAAGAATTGTTCCCTGGGTGCCTTATCCAGACGTCTTAGAAAATGCCAAAGGCCCTGTGAGAGCGGCAGAGCAGCTGCCTTGGCCGAAGCAGAGAGAAGCCGCCTGCGTGGCTGGAAGCCAGTTGGCTCTGGGTGAGGCTCCCCGCCCCCCCCACCAGGATACTCACCAACTAATTCCTGGGGGTCTCGCTTTTCTACGTCTGGGTTATCCTGCAACAGAACAACAGAAACACAGGGAGTAAGCCCGGGCCTCCTGACCCGCAGTCACTCTCCTCACTGACACCACTCAGGAGTTTTAAGGAAGGAGAAAAGGTGAAAGCACCGTAAAGAGCCCCGAGAGTGAGCGGACACTTTGGGGGATCCTGGGACCCCTGCACCTCCGAATACCCCTTCTTCCTTCATCAGAGCAGCAGGGATGCTCCAGACACCTGCTTCAGTCTCTCCTCCACGGCCTCCAGCAGTGACCAGTACCCCTAACGCTGAGGAGAGCAAGCACCAGCCATGCAACAGCTGCCCACCTGGACCCTGCTCGCTGCCCTCCCCGGGCCCGGCCAGCCGCCCCAGAACACCAGCGCCTCCAGCTGGTGCCCAGGAAGCAAGAGGTGGCTACTTTACAACACACGAATCGCAAGACCAAAACGCAGAAGACTGTCTGCTCCCAAGAGATTTTTCGTACTCTCAGTTTCAGCAAAGAGAGGCTTTATCGCAAGGGGGCAGCTCATGGAACCCGGGGGCAGGCAGGCAGCGGGCCTTCAACAAGTCACGGCACTGGCCCCAAGAAGGCCTGGCTTGGAGGCAGCCTCACTCTGGCTCTCGCTGGCCCACCTGTCAGCTCTCCTTACGTTGGCTCACAGCCTCGCCAAAGAAAAGCTTTCTCTGACCCTTCCTGCAAACCCCCGTCCCCAGCACCCACTCCCACACGTCCTTCAGTTCTGGTGGCGTGCAGAGCCCTAGGAGCAGAGGTTTCTCATTGGACTGCTCTGGACTTGCTCTGGATTTCACTGCTCAGAGCAAATGCTTCATCTAAACCAAATCAGCCCGGAGAAGGCACCGTCCCAGCCGTGGTCACACACCCGGGCACCTTGGGGAGGAAGGCCTTTCTGCCCCAAATGCACAATGGCAGGAATGTACCTGTTTTCCCCATTTCTGGGGAAACCGAGCCCTTCAAACACAGTTAGGTCAGGGGTCTCAAGTGCCATAAGACGGTAATGATCACAGTGGCAGAAGCTGTGCTCGGGAGATTGTTGGATCTCACGCCCCCCCCCCGCCCCCGCTGCCTCTGGCTGGTGAGGGAGGAGATAAGACAGTAAAAACTCTGGACCCGATGGGCACATGGAAACGGCCGTGGAGCTCTGTGCGCTCCGTTGACACGAAGCAATGTTACACTGAGGTGACGTCTCAAAAGGGAAGGGGCAGGAAGACCACCCCCCCACCCCAGGCTCCACACCAAGACCAGAGCAGCAGTTCTTAGCCCCCTTCTCCAAAAAGTCCCTCCTAGCTCTGGGACAGGCCAAAACCCCCTCATTCTTCGGCACACTTCAGTTATTCATTCGACCTGGATGGGCATAATGCCCAGGCCAGGCTGCTTAGCAAACATCTCCTCCAGCCACCCGCCCCCTGATGATCAGGTGGGCAAAGCGGAGGCGCACCCAAGGGCTGCCGTGCCAAATTCAGGCTGGTTATCCATCAGCTGCTCTCCAGAGAGAGCCGGTCTCCACGGGTCCCACAACCGTCCCTTTGTAGCTGTGACTCTGGAAGAACCAATGTTAAAGAGCAGGGCAGTAACAAAACGTTGGACTGTAAAAGTTCCTTACATTTCCCCTCTAGGGGACAGCTTTCTGGGTGCTAACTGTGGGAAAGCATCAGTTGGGTACATCCTTCCTCCCCTCCTGGGCCATTTGGCTGGTCGTACAGGACTGACCCGTTAATTCTTCAAAGGCCCCCGAGGGCTCTTTCCCAAAGCACTGCCCCAGCCCTTTTCGTGGCCAAAATGCAGAGCAGCGAAGAAAGAGGCAAGATATCCACATGGGAATTCAGCCACGTCTGCTCCAGAGGCACAGGAAGTTAGTTGCCAAACAGGCAGCTTCTCTTCAAAGGGGAAAGTACTTGTTCACACCAGGGGCTCCTCGGAGAGATGAAAGGGTGTGAGGCTCCCTGGGGCTCTCCTGTGCCCCAGCGAAGGGAGGGGGAGGGGTGGGGAGAGGTGGGTATTCCTGCGTCTCACAAGCCCCTGGCCTGGCTTAGCTGAGGTCTGTTTAGTCACGTCTCTGGGAGAAAAAGAAATGATCGGGCAAAGTCACAAACAGGAAGTTCTCTCCACTTCTTTCAGTCTTTCCTTTTCTGGCTTGGCTCCTCATTTCCCCCCAAGTTTATCTTTCTACACATGCCACAGAACAAAAAAAATTAACTGGGTAGCTGGTTTCAATCTGCCAACTAGTCTAGTCTCTGGTTTTCTGCCCTCACAGGGTGCGCGCACACACACAAACACAGACACACACACACAGACACACACGGACAGAAGGGGGCGGGTAGTGCCCAGAGTGCACCCCAAGTCCCCTGGAGCTATGGCCTCTTATTCAATCCCAAACCCAGCAATCACAGAGAGAAGTCCCACCCCCACCTTCCCAGCAGCGAATCAAGCTCCACACTATCCCCAAGCAAAGTATCGACCAATGGACCATGGACCCAACTGTGAGAAGATTCTCCTGAAAGCTAAACGTATAAATGAGCCTCCACAGACTGGAAGCCCTACAATTCTGCACAAAGGTCTCCTGGAAAGACTTTGGAATCTGTCATTGTTCAGATCCCCCATTCGTGTCACATGTACCCGTGTGACTCCTAAGGCCCTGGAGAATCAAACAATGGGACTCTGTGACTCCTGGTGGCCACATCTTGTGACGCTTTAGAATGGAATTCCTCTGCCCTCTGACGTGAACAAGCTGGTTGTGGGCCTGCTGAGCTCCTGGGCACGTGGTGTGGTACCAAGGTGCCCGGAAGAAGAAAGCCGACGACACGGTACTTCCGGATCCTAAAGCAGCCTAACCCCCCGACCCCCTGCCCTGACCCTGAGAAGAAGGGCTTGGTTCTGCCCCACAACAAAGGGCCTGAGCCACAGCATCACACATGCTCTTGGAATGGAGGTGGGTGCAGGACTTCAAGTGATGCTGAAGAAACCCCAGCAAGGAAGGAGAGTCAGGGTGCCCAGTGAGACCACTGAAGACAGGGGTCCAATACCCCAAAGATGCTTTTTAGAACCATTTATGCTCAACTGTCCATTGAGGCAAGTTTCATCCAATGAAAGCAGCCTTGCGGGGAGGAGAGGGGGGTCCACATTCAAGACAAAGACCCAGAGAGACAGTCATGCCTCGGATACCAGGAATTCAGCACAAAAATGAACAATGTGGGCTTCCCTGGTGGCGCAGTGGTTGAGAATCTGCCTGCCAATGCAGGGGACACGGGTTCAAGCCCTGTTCTGGGAAGATCCCACATGCCGCAGAGCAACTGGGCCCGTGAGCCACAACTACTGAGCCTGCGCATCTGGAGCCTGTGCTCCGCAACAAGAGAGGCCATGACAGTGAGAGGCCCGCGCACTGCGATGAAGAGTGGCCCCCACTTGCCACAACTAGAGAAAGCCCTCGCACAGAAACGAAGACCCAACACAGCCAAAAATAAATAAATAAATAAATAAATTTATAAAAAAAAAAAAAAAAAAAAAAATGAACAATGTACCCCACGATAGTTATTTCGGAAGCCAGCCATGGTGTCAGAAAAAACAACGGATGAAGTATTTAAAAGGACAGAGCTAAGGAGATGGAAGGTTCACACCATTAAACTGCCAGTAGTTCAAGAAACTGGTTTTACAAAACCTGCTATAGAGTCTCAGTATGTCCTTAAAGAGGCAGAAAGGGAGCAGCAAAGCAGATACAAGTAAAAAGCAACAAGAACCCACTGTTCCCTTTCTTCCCCAAAGCGGTGTTTCCAAAGGCACACAGGACACCTGCCCTGACTTGCGTGAATCCACCCTCCCTGGCCTCCAGCTGGATATTCAGTTCTTCAAAGAAATGAACTCAGCCTGGAGATCTATTTACCAGACAGCTGGACGTCTGCGTCAGCCGGGAGGCATGGAGCCCACAGCCCAGAGACCGGGCCAGACCTGGGCGTGACAGTACATGCCCCTCAGACACAGCAGGCTGAGCGCTTTTCTTGCCTAGGAGAGCATCTCACATAGCAGTTCCTAGGAGAAAACACCAGGTAAACCGTTTCTGCTCTCTAGTTCAAGTCCAATTAAGACACAATGAAAAACAAAGCAAAACAAAATCCACATCTCCCTAAGAAGCCTAGTGAGAAGACAGGAAAGGGAGGGGAGGAAAGAGAGCTCTGAGGCCTCTTCTTCAGACTGTCTGCACCCCTCCAACCTCCCTGGGCTTCACTTCAGTCCCACCGACCAGGGCACGAGTGGCTGCTGCGGGCTGGGGGTCGTCCCTGGAGGACTGTGGTCTGAACCCAACACCGCCGACTTCTTAATCAACTGTGGCTGAGATGTGGAAGAATCTAACGGCCATGGCAGGGGCCTTGTCCTCAGGAATTACAGAATCTGAAATGTGGTTCCCCGTGCAGAGAATATAAAAGTCCGGCCACCGGCAAAACTATGACTGGAGCAGAGGAAGGAAGGAAAAATAATATGGCTCCAAGAAGCGGGACAAGCTGCCATGTGAGCTGGGAGGATTTACTCAGCAGAGGAGTAGCAGCTTCTGGTGGGGAGAATGGAGGTTTATTTACAGCCAACAATGCTTCATCAACCCTTCCTGGAACCAGCCCCACCAAGTGCACTCAAAGGTCCGGCGTCCAACTTGAGACAAAGCAACGTAGCTTCCGGCAGCTGGATTCTGCCAAACCTCAATGTCGCCTTTTCTCCCCAGTTCTGGGAGCATTAGGCACAGAGAAAGCAGAAACAGAGGGCAAAGGGTAGCCTCTCCCTGCTCCGGGGAAAAGAATGCTACAGACTTATGTTTTCTGTTGGATGATGTAATCCTGGATCTTAAAAGTAGGGGGCAGCTGGGGAGGCAGATTAGCAAAACAAAGCCTCCCAAATCTTCTGTCCTCTCAGACCTGGGGCTGCCCCAGGAGTTATAATGCCCTAATGACATCTCACTTCATGAGCAGGGTACCCACTTAAAAATGAAACCTCACTGTGGCCTGAGGCGCCCGGGGCTCCCTGCCGGCCATTTCAGCACCCTCCCCCAACCTGGATCCTGGCAAAGCTGCTCCCTGGATCACCCCCTCCCCACTCCTGCCTAGTAAGCCCCATTCAGACTTCAGACTTTGGTTCAAGGAAGCTTTCCTCCACCACACCCGCATCCAGCCGAGACATCTGCCCTATTCTGTGCTCTCACTGTCTTATTTACCACTGTGTTCCCAGCACCTGCAATAGTCAGTGCCCTGCCCACAACAGGTGCTCACTGATGATAGACAGACAGACACACACACTTTCTCCCTCTCTCTCTCCTTTCTAATCTGTTAACTGCCCAGTGGTCAGTTTTTCTTCAGTCCAGTTTAGGGTTTCAAAGCCACCATCACCTGTAGTGCATTAACCCCCAGACTCCAAACCTGTTCAAGTCCACAGTTAATTTCAATTTCAATGTGTGGACTCGATATAAGAAAGGGAGGCCATTGTCGGGCTTCCCTGGTGGCGCAGTGGTTGAGAGTCTGCCTGCTGATGCAGGGGACATGTGTTCGTGCCCCGGTCCGCGAAGATCCCACGTGCCGCGGAGCGGCTGGGCCCGTGAGCCATGGCCGCTGAGTCTGCGCGTCCGGAGCCTGTGCTCCGCAACGGGAGAGGCCACAACAGTGAGAGGCCCGCGTACCGCCAAAAAAAAAAAAAAAGAAAGAAAAAAAAAAAGAAAGGGAGCCCAGTGGAGGAGCTAAATAAAGGGGCTAGAGCTGCAATAAAGGTTGATATGGAACAAGCAGAAAGGTGTGCATGTGGAGGCACCTATGCTGAATTTAAAAAAAACCCTTAAATCTGCCTTGTTGCTCCTAATCTTAAGACGAAAGAGAATTACCGTATAGTTCATTTATTTATTCCACAAATAACTTATCAAGCATTTATTATGTACCAGGCAATGGGTCAAATACTGGGCATGTGGAATGAACAAAATTCAGTCTAGGAGAATAATCTTAGGTATCACGGTAAGCACTTCAGTGAAAGGTCTCACTGAATTCTCATAACAGGCTCACGAAATTGTGGGCAGACAACCCTGCTGCTTCAGAAGCCACTGGTGTGCCTAGGAAGCCCTCCTGAAAGCTTCAAGCTGATGGTCAAACGAGGTTTTCTGAGGCACATGTGAGTCACTGCAGGTTGCCAAGAAAGCAGCAATTCTGGAACATCTGTTGAGATACCTCCAAGCTCCAGAATAAAATTACTGTCGTTTGACAGACACGGTTGGGGGCGTGGATCGAGAGTGGCAGTAACCCAAGACTTAGTGGAAGTCACGGAACCCAGTGCCACGTGGGGGACAGCCCACCCGTGGCACAAATGCCTGGTGTGGGTTGTTCTACCCACACACCCAGGAGAGCCCTGGAGAAAGCCCATCACCAGCACATTTCCTTCGGCTGTATCCTGTTGGTCAGGATTGGGCCACTGCCACGGCAGGCTGCCTGCCTGCAGATGGAAACACTCAACTTATCACAAAAATGGGCGGAAGTTGGTGGGGCCACTTTGGATGCGATGGACTCGCCTTCAGTCCCAGCTCATTGCCGGGAAGGCTCAGCTCCCCAGGCAGAGAGGTTTCTACAGGAAAAACATTAAACAGGCATCTGCCAAGACAAACTAAGCCAGGTCTGGAGCTGGCCTTGTCGACTGAAGCAAAGGAGGGGAAGGGGAGAGGAACAGTCTCTCTCTCTGAAAATCCTGTCTCCAGTGATGCCCACACGCTCAGCATGGCGCTGATGCTCTGTCACGTGGAACCAACCAGAATTTACGTGAAGGCAAAGCTCTGGCTGGAGCCACTTCTGAAGGGGAGACTTTATTATCTGACTATTACAAGCGTAACCACAGATTTGATTCAAGACCCCTGAAGACCCTGAGTTTCTTGAAAGCTGTAGATGCTTAGAGAGGGCCATTCCATTTCTCTCTCTCCTGCCCAGGGTGTCAGGTGGGCTGTGCCTGGGCAGAGAGGTTACCTCACGTCAAGGATTTGAGTCAAGTCCTCAGTGGTGAGGCCAGGCTGCACTTTCTTCTTAAGGGTTTTCCACAAAAACAGTGTCTCTATGCTTTGAGTTGGAGAGCTTGGAGCCAGACAAGGACAAAGAAGTCAGCTTTGTGAGGCTGAGGACAGCAAAGCGAAGTTTCTGAGACACACCTCAACAGCGCCACCCAATTACGAAAGCATTACCTTGCCTGGGGGGTCAACTGCCAAGCTGCAATGTTAGATTAACATCGGGGCAAAAAGCAGTGAGATGCCAGAAAGCCAGGAGTGTGGACATGCACACTGGTCCTCAGGTACATACTGGTAGGAAGAGGATTAACTATCTACTGGGCCAGAAGGAATGCCAGAATCTTTAAGGCACTGCTTAGGGAAAATTTAGTTTTCAATTGTATCCCAATGTTAAGAATACAAACGAGTAAAATCCTGTCAAATCCAGAAATCACACAGTAGCATCTCAAGGGACATGGATTGAAACACAGAACGAAGGTGAGAAGTGCTGGATCCCTCAAGACAGGCAGCTTGCCTTCTGCATCATAAATTTCAAACAGATAAATCATCACTGGGGAAGGCCCCAGCCACACCTCGGTTAGTAATCTGTGGCATGTAGTTCCGTAGGGAAGGAAGTCTGTCAGGGCTTGCACGGCTGATGGGCAGGCGGACTGGGCACGTAGCGGCTCCTTCTCGGATGGAGAACCGCACAGGGGTGGGGTGGGGCTTCTGGGGCTTCAGCTGACTGGGAGCGAGTGCAGTCAAGCAGGCCCTGATGGCAGCTGTGGTGCAGCCAAGAGTAGGGGTTAGAGGGAGAATAATGGTCCTTCTTGCTTTTGCAGGAGACCACAACTTCCAGCAATCACAACATTTCTCCCAGCGGTGTTTAGCTACAGATATAGCCAGGCCTTCTTCAGAAGGTGGCAAGACAAAGGACCTACCTTGGGTTTCTTTCAATCTGGACAAGACAGCTACTTCCACAGCCTGCCCTGTCTCTGTCTTTCTGTCTGCTGCTCAGATCAGATCACCACCCAGACAGACTTGTAGACCCCAGCCTGGGGTGGGTGGGTTCTCCCCAGCATGGAAATTCTATGTCACTCACTCTGCAAGGGCAACCCCCGCCTTGCTGAAGACCAGGCCTAAAGAAGGCCGCGTGGCTATTCACTGCGGTGAGAGCAAGGAAATGCCAATGTTAAATAGGCCTGGGTATTTTCAACAGTTCAAAGGCCTAATTACAATAGCCAGAAGTTAAGAGTGGATGGCCCATCTGTTGCATATTGGCTGAGTGCAGCTTTTTCCATAAATTTTGCACACACATATGCACTAAATTGAGTGGCTGTCTAGCAGTCACAGGCGAGATGTTCCACTGAATGTTCAGTTGTTCCCAGGGGATTTCTGGGCTGTTGCCAGGATTCTGTGGCCTGTAATCTGGTTGGTTATCTCTTTGTAAATGTACATATAACTCAATCACAATAAATATATAGTATTTTCAAAATTCAAAAAAAAAAAGAGTGGATGGCTCACAAACCAGCAATGGTCAAGGGCCATTTCCTTCTCTGGTCCTAGGTGAGTCATGCTGTCATTTTTTTTTTTTCTAATAAGCACTCAAAGGATCATGGGGTATGGGGGGTGCAGAACATGGGGGGCAGATAGGAAAATAAAACCAAGATGGAGGGACCAAGCATATATTCTCCCTCTCACACTCGAAACCAGAACTCAGTAAAAGCTAACATACATTATTCAAGTCTCATAATAACCCCATGAAGCAGATTTTATTATTTCCATTTTACAGACGAGCAAACTGAAGCAAAATACAATGACGCAGTTTCTTGCCCAATAAATGGCAATGTTGGAATTCAAGCTCCAGCCTGACTCCAAAGCCTAGAAATACCACTTCCCAACTTCTCACCTCCTCCCTTGAGACCAGGAGGCTGTGAATAGTCAGTTTCTTCGAAGCCCTTGGTTCAACCATTGGGGAAGCCAACATCGAAGACCAAGGAGGTAAAATTCCTCTCCAGGAATGACTCCATAGCAGATCACAGGCAAAGCAGGTGTTAAACCCTTGACTTAAGGGGAAGACGGCCAGAACTATTACCTTTTAACTGTAACGATCAGGGGAAAGAGCTCAAGAATCCATGGTGCCCCAGTGAGTAATGTCTGAGTTGACTTGAACGGAAGACAAGGTCCTGAGGACTTAATCATATACACAGTGGGTGCTGCCACCCCTGTCCTTAGCCTAGAGATTTCCTGGGGGCTTACAGAAAATATGCTACCAAAACCCGAATCCTACTAAGCCAGCCTCACTTACTGGGTGAACAATCCTGCAGACTTCCAATGAGAACTCAAATTTTGAAGAATGAGTTCTTTCTTTTGACTTGTGTAAAGAGCACGGCACATTTCCTGTCCATCAGGGAATCTCATTGGAAAGAAATTGCCTACGTAACACTTTATTCGATAACAGTTACAAAAATATATTCACATTTTGCTACTATAACGTGCCATTTTTGGATTTTATTTTAGTTAGCTGAATATATGAGAAGAACTAAGGGAAGTGATGTGAAGTGTGTTGTTACTGACTGGTATTACTACTAGAACAAAAGCTGGTGAATCTCAATCTTTTCTTCATCATTCCCCATTTGGAGGTATTTAGAAAATTACAAAAAAAATCTTTCCTACAGCAGTTTTATTGAGATATAACCCACCACTTAATTCTGAAGTGTTATTTTTTCATTTGTGTCATGCTATTATATAATTACCCAGACTATAGCAACACTGAAGATGTTTATAATACAAATGAGAACAAAACTGGATACAAAATATATAAGCTATTATACAGGTGAACCTAAAAAGATGGAAGAATGAAAATGGCTGCACTGTTAGGATCATGGAATTAGGTGACTTTTTTTCTTTTCTTAAATATTCAATCTTGCTTCTCTAATAGTCTGACAATAAAATATGCACAATATAAAAACAACAAAACCCTGACAAGATAACCACTAGAAAAAGTGCTTTATGACCCTTTCCGTGTCAAAGACCTCTAAGTAAAGGTCCAAGTTTAAGCTCTAACAAGATAACCTTTGCTGTCCCATCCTGAAAAATAATTCTCAATAGAACATTCCTCAAGTGAGGGTTCCCCAGAAGCTCACCAAGCAAAGGCACACAACGACCCATCTCCACTGGCTGGAAAGGGCCTTGGTTCCTCTGCTGCACCCCACAACCTGCCCTCTGAAGTAGCCTTCAGGACGACTAGAACCCATGCTGCTTGTCTGTGAAAAGCTTAGCATCTCCTTTTCCGATTCCAGAGTCCTGGAGGTATAGCAAACACACCCAAAGCCCAAAGCGGAAAACATTTTGCTCTGCGTGGATCCTGCGGAAGCTGGCAGCCTCTCCCCTTACGCGGTCAATGAGAATGGCTGGCAGGCTCCTGAAAGTTCTTCCTAGAATCAGTTGTCAACAACAGACTCCTGTTGTGGAAACAAGCTCCTCGGGCTGTTTTCGGTCTCCAGATCTTTGATTCTGACATTTTAAAAGATCAATGATAGTGCTGGGTCGGGGCGGGGGGTGGGGGGAGTGGGGGGCGCGGGGAAGGGCTGGAGAGGAGAGGAAGTTTGGGAAATACCGAGTCAGCTCTTCTCGAGGCAGATCCTTCATCTAAACTCTGAGTCAATTAACAACACATGGCGATGAAGACACTCGACCTTCTTGAGGGAATTCAGGTGTGTATGTGCAGCCACCGAAGGCAGAGACCCATTCACCGCGCTGAGCCAGGCCTCCAGGGGAGGGTGAGCGAGGACTTCACCAAGCCCCACCGCTCTGGGACTCTAAGACTATCTAGCAGCGCAGTTCCCAAGCTCTCCATCAAGGCCCCCCAGGCGCCCCCCAAAGGTGCCCGTGATATTTAAAAATTTCAAGGGAAACAGCATTACTTGACATCTGTCAGATACCACACTAATTTATGTATTATTTTTTTCAAGTGGCTACTAAATTGTGAGGACACGGATGCTGACTGCAGGCAGCAAATTACTTAATAAACAGAATTGTTAGGTCATTTCTTGTGGCCTAGGAGTTTTGTGAAAACTTCCTGTGATACCAAGGGTGCCGTGAACTGAGAAACTGTGGCAACTTCTGACCTCCAGGATGAGGGCGTAGAATCAGACTGTGTTTGGGTGAGAAGGCTGAGTACTGCTCACAGCTGCATCTTAGGCTGACAAAAACTTGTTCCTACACGTTCTCTCCTATCACTGCCACAATCACCTGGAACAGTGGGTATCATGGCCCTGACTTCAGCGGAGCTGAGCACAGTTTAAGTTATGTGCCTGTTGGCCACAGCTGGAGGGCAGCCGAGCCAGCGCTCAACCCAGGTCTTCTGACTCCAAACCCACTAGACCGGCTCTGAGTTGTGAACTCTACATTTCTGCACTACTTTTGGGCTCGAAGGATTTTTTTAATGTTTTCTTTGAGCTGGGGTTGTACACGCCTTTTAAAAAATGCTGGCACAACTTTTGCCCCACCCGATGTCACCTCTTTGACCCAGAGACACTTTTATTTTGACAGATGTTTGCTCCTTGGGCCGAGAGGATTCTTTCCCTGGGTCAAAGCCTGGACCACAGTGCCTCAGGGGGCCGGCCATCCCGCCCTGCACCGGGAAGCTGGGCCTCCCAGTTAGCTTGGCAATGGGCTGCTCCAGCTTGCCCGTGCCAGCTCATTAGTGCCCGTGTTTGTTTGCAAAGGAAGAGTGTGTCAGGGACAGTGAGTGAGTGGAAATACCTTTATCCACGGGAACTGTGGGAGTGGGGAAAAAAACAAACGGGGAAAAGTTCTAGGGCAACTGAGGTAAAACAAGGACAAAGGAGAGTGGTGAAAAGGGAAGCTCACAGGCCGAGGGCAAACAGGTGGAGGAAACACTTGAGCCTTCGGGCCCCTGTCCCTGTGGTAAGGAGCTGGACAGACGACTGCCACTCCTAGTCTGACTTTTTCTAGGACAGCAGTGCCACCTTCTGCCGAGTAACTGACACATCTGAGTCGGGCTGCTTACTGAAGAGATGAGACCAGAAAGTTGAAGTCAGAGAACAAGATACGGTGGAACAGAAATGCTGAAGCACTGTTTCCTGTGGGACACTCTGCCACGTCCTCCAGCTCCTTTTCCCTAGTTTAGGGCAAACTCAGCAACCCCAGGGCCCGATCCCTGCCGCCCTGGGCTGACGGATCAGGACCAAAGGCTCCCTACAGAAGGGGGTCTGGAGTTCTCATCTCGTCCTCAAATTCCCAAATATGGGACTTGGCACTCATAGGTAACCCCAAACATCAGAGTGATAAAAAATAAGGGCAATTTCCAGTCTTTGTACTCTACATTTGTACTTCCTAAAGTCAAGAGATGATAAAGTTGGAGAATACTCAACTTTGCTTATCCACAATGCCAAGTCCTTTCCCAAGAAACACCCTGGGGGTTTTAGTCCAACCCCACCCTCACATTTCTTTTAGGACATTCGTTCCTGAAAAGGCCAGAAACAGAGAGTTCACTGCCTCCTGTGGCACCTCGACTCACTTCTGGCCAGAGACGAAAGGCAGCTCTTCGTTATGCGAAGGCGAACATCTCCCCGTTGCTTCGAGTTCCGCACGGGGCTGCCACCGCCCTTCCCTCACCAGACCTGCAAACAGCAGACAGAACTGCCAGCTCTTCCCCAGTCTTCCCACTCCCAGTTCCTTAACTTGTCCCCCCGTGACGTGGCTTTAAGTCTCCTCACCTCTGCTCTCCTTGGAGCATAGTCCGGGTTAAAATGCAGAATCCAGTACCCCAAAACAGGCTCGGTGACATGTATGACCAGCCTGGGAAGCGTGCTGAGGGGGCACTGGTCATCGCAACTAACGCCACTGAATGCAGACGGGCCGGACACCAGTAAGCTAAGTATTCGTTACATTTACTCAGTGAATCCTCACAAAACAAACGAGGCAGGTTTGACTATGCGGCCTCGTCGTTCTCCAGATGCTCTATTGCCTCCAACACGGCTCAAGACCCCATAAGGCTAACAGCTCAATGGACAGGTACAGGGCAATGAAAGCAGCTATCAAATCGTTAATTAACATTACCAACCCAAGAGTTCTGTTTTTGAAGAACAGGAGTTCTTGAAGTTGATCTGTGGACCCCTGGGGGGTCTGCAAGGTCAAAACTATTTGTGTAATACTAAGACATTATTTGCCCTTTCGCTGTGTTACATTTACAGGGGCAACAACGGGTAAACTTCTTGGCCCTTTAGAATAAATCAAGGCAGCGGCACCAAATTTAGCAGTAGTCATACTCTCGGTTTAAAAAAAAAAAGCAAATTTCACTTAAGAATATCCTTGACGAAGCAGTAAAAATGATTCATCTTCATCACTGAGTACATTTTAACATTTTGTGTAACTGAGTTACAAGCTGAACTAGCTGTTTTCTTCATGGAATATCACTTTTACTTGAAAGAATAACTGACAAACTATGGTTATTCAGACTTATGTAGCTGGCAGGCATTTTCTTAACAACAAAGCCCATCACTTCAGGGAAAACTCTCATGATATTTACTGGCAATGATAAAATTCAAGTCCTCAAGCAAAAATTAGAATCTGGGAAAATACACACTTCCCACTGTGAGCGTGACAACTTTCTGATACTTAATGGCTTGTCTGATGAGATCAGAAATGTCACTAACGAATAAGATTTTTTTTGGATACTACAGAACAAAACGTGTCAACATTTAGGAGACCTTCATAACTCGGTGAGCCAACATTGTCCAAATCACTAGTGTCTGACGATGTAATATCATGTATGGGCAAAAGAGCCATTTAAAGTGCGAGAGACCTGTGGATTGAAGTGAAGCAGAGTCCAAAAAGTTCATTGATTCACATTCTTGTTGCAACTAACCTTTAGGAAACTACCACCTGTTGAGTTATGATGAAGCATCAAACATCCACAAGTACTTGAAGGGCTATCAAAATACTCTCCTCCTGGGCTTCCCTGGTGGCGCAGTGGTTGAGAGTCCACCTGCCGATGCAGAGGACACGGGTTCGTGCCCCGGTCCGGGAAGATCCCACATGCTGCGGAGCGGCTGGGCCCGTGAGCCATGGCCGCTGAGCCTGCGCGTCCGGAGCCTGTGCTCCGCAACGGGAGAGGTCACAGCAGTGAGAGGCCTGCGTACCACAAAAAAAAAAACCCCAAAACTCTCCTCTTTCCAACAACCTGTCTGTATGAAGCAAGAGTTTTTCGAATTCTTCAACCAAAAAAACATGTTGCAATAGACTGAACACAGAAGCAGTTATGAGAACCTAGCTGCCTATTCAACTAGACATTAGACATTAAGGAGACTTGTAAAATGGTAAAACAATGCCAATTTTTGTTCTAACTTTTGTTTTGGAAGTGATAATTTCTCATAAAAACATTATTTATGTGAATATGTAATAGGTTTGTTATTTTAAAATATACAAATATTTAAAACATCAAGAGAGAAAAACAAAATGAACAAAAGCTTTTTGGGATCCTAGTTTTTAATTGTGTAAAGAAACGAAAATGTTTTGAGACCTGCTATAGTAAAAAATTAAAAGCAGATCTTAAAAAGCCAAAGTAGGAAGGAGTGCCATCTAGTGAAAACAGAGTTATGACATCAATTCATTTGCTAACAAAATAAATGACACTTCCAGTGACATATCCTATTGTTAGAAACTTCACATACTGAAGGCAGAAATATGCAAAATTAAGGGCTTAGAATACAAAAGTATTGTTAAATATCAACTGAAATAAAACTTAAATGTGCCAGAAGAGCTCCGGAATAGAGGGAGGTTTGAGAGGGGTTTGAGGCAGAGGCTGAAACCCGAAGACAGTGTGATACCAGCTCAGGCAGGAGAGGAAGTCAGGGCCAGGACGAAGCATGGGGAGCACACAAAACTCATGCTGGGGACACCGTTTCTAGTCCTTGGCGATGCCACGAGGACTTGGTCTTTCTGTCCCCCTGGTGGGCCTCTGCTAGCTACTGGGGACCAGAGGACGTCTGAGCTGGAGAACTCCGCCTGACCCCCTCTATGCTCACCCCCCAAAAGAACTACATCAAGTTACTCTGAGGGCTGGATTTTGTGTTCTCATTTCTGACGGCTCCCTAACAGGAAGAGAAATTGTTCCTTGAGGACTTTTCATTTCACAGATTGGAAATTCAAACGACTGAATGAAATACAGTAACGCACATCAGTCAACCTCCATGTGGGACCAAGAAAGGGGAGGCTGAACATAAAAAGACATTAACCAACGTCCCCATCCTACCCCCTCTCTTTTTTGGCTGTTCTTCCTCTCTCATACAGGCATGTCATTCTCAGGGGATTTGCTGTATTCCAGAAGGGGTGACAGTTAAGGGCATGCACCCTGCTCTCCAGCCAACTTCCCCAGGAGGCTTCAGCTTCAGGCGAAGGCTGGCAGCTGTACACATAAAGGCTCCAGGTCCCACAAATCCTCCTTTCTGTCCACAACTGAAGCCCTGACTTGGCGACCCCCAAGGCTTATTTTATGCACAGGCTCCAAGGCCCAAATACCTCAAATACTAAGACAGAAGATGGACACTAACACTACTGACCATTTTCTTTCTGTGAGCCCAAGGAGAGCTTGACGGTCCTTGATGCAGGCCACGGGTCTACCCTCCTGCTAGTAATGCTTGGCCAGGTTCTGAAGCCTGCATTCCTCACTAGGCACAGGAAGGAGCTGGCATTTGTGGTTTGTAGGACATTTCTTTTTTCTCCTGCATGCTGGTGCCTAAACGTTCTTTCTTGGTAAAATTTCTTATCTGCATCATCCGCAGCTCTTCCTGGGTTTATTTCAACGGTTGTGCACAGTTCTAGCCAATCACAAAATCAGCTCAAATTTGGAACACCTCATGCTATATTTCTGGATATACCCCTGCTTTACCTTATAATTGGGGATAGTTTTCTTAAATTCCACTAGGACACCTTAAAGGCCTCAGCTGGTTTTAAAGCAGTTTTCAGACACAAAACTTGGTCCCTATTCCCCAGGCCCAGAGTGATGGAATTACTCTTTTTCTTTGGGAAAAAAAAAAAGTTTGTCCCCCAAAGAATGCTTCCTCAACAGGCATATTTGTATTAGTGCCTAGCACACAGTACCCAACACTGCAGGGGCAGGGTGAGGGTGGGGGTGGGGGTGGGCGTGTGTGTGTGTGTGTGTGTGTGTGCCTTAACCTTCATCACGATGTGGTCAAGGATATGCAAATTACTCTCAGCTGCTACTGGGATGGAAATAGAAGAAGAAATGACTAAGTTGTTTCAAAACAAACCATTCTGTGTGGTTTACCCGAGAGTGGAAGGGCACAAGCCTGGAAAAACAAGGCTTAGGCTCAGCATCCCCCATAGCTGGGAGAGGTCTCATTTCGTCTGGCTCTCTATGGCCCTTCTTCACGTCTAGGCGACTAAAGAGAGCCCATGGTACACGAGGCAGCCCTTATGGCTTCCTGATACTAAAAACATTCCCACATCTAACCCACCTGCAGGGGCAGTGACCCCCCAGAGCCCACCTGGATTCGGAGCAGAGGTGGGTTGCTGCACTTAGCCAAGCCTCTCACCTTGGCTGCGAGGCTGGAAATCGAGCTGCCTCAGGACAGTCCAGGGTAGTCTCCGGGCTTCTCTCCCCCAACTTACACATGGTTACACAGTATGTTAGTGAGACAGATCTTGACCAGACACACGAACTGAGCCATATTGTTAAAAATGCCTTGTTCGTATCCAGCCACCCCACCACAGCCAACACCAAATACCTTTGGGTCATCAGCCTCAGGTTTTTCAGTCTCTGAATCGTCATCTTCCTACAAGACAAAGAATTTAGAGGATTAAGCTTAAAGGACTGGGCCTGAGGTTCTCACATGCATAACAGGGTTTGGAGCAAATCTACCCAGCTTGGGTTGTCCCACCAAGAACCCCTCCCCTACCATATGACCCAGGCTCTAGAGAAAGAGAAGGGGAAAAAGAGATGTTCAGTGGTGGGGGGGAACGACATCGGCAGCTCAAAGTTGTTATGCCAGCAGTGCCATAGCCTATATTAATGAAAATGCCTGAGATTAAAAACCACAGACACAAAAATGGAGAAAGGTGGCAATATGCTTGAGAAAAGAATAAGATCAGGCGCCACAGGATAAAATAGGAATGGCGTTTCCAATGAAGTATCGGTGATTTCAAACCAGGTGTGAGTTTTTTTCCTTCTTTGCCTTTCATGTACACAAATACATCAGACTCAGAGCTCCCATAACATTGTTTGCCCCTGGAGTGCCATGACCCCCACACACTATACCCCAGCACTTCAACCAGCAACACCTGCGCCAACATGAACAGTAGGAAGGTAGGCATCAAACGACCAGGGCGAGTGAGCCGGGAAAGGCAGGACTGAAGGGCAATGCCCAGCCTGTCCTGGGTCCCAGCTGAGTGGGCCCTGCCTCCATGCAAGCGTTCACAGGAACTGCCGGTGACCCGTTCCATCCAGCCTTGTTCCCTATCCAAAGGGCCTGCCTGACACAAAGCACCACGTGGGCAAGGCATTTTCCAAAGTGTGCCCCGACCTCACCCAAGCTAGCCCACCATTCCACTAAATGCTACCTGTTACGTAGCTATAATCCATATCCGTTCCACTACCCAGCACACCCCAATACGCGGGAGCCATGATTTAACATCCAACAGAAAACTGTTTCATTTAAAACTGCTTTTTTCAATCACTTTAACCCCCAAATTAAAAAGCCTGCCAGATGTTAATATAAACACCACCTGAGAGACTTGAACTACACTGATGGCTTTGAGATTTAACTGTCCTGCAAGGCATCAGTGAGCCACAGGTTTTAAACGTAATCTCCAGAATCTCCTCCAAATGGAACCCATCAGCCCAAATAATCAGAGACGTAGCTCAGCCAAGTACAATCACATTTTAGAATGTCTATATTGGGATTGGATGCGAGGATTTTACTAAAATTTGAAGTAAAGCTTAAATCTGGTAAAGATTCTATGCAAAGCAAATATAGAATAACACTTCAGAAACACAGGTCGTGAAAATTTGCTGAAGAAAATAGTTACGGATGTTAAGCCACTATGTACGCACTTAAGAAAAGCAGAAAAACGAAATAACTCACAAAGCTTTTCTAAACAATTTTAGTCAATTCTGAATTATCAGCAATCATGGGGGAGGGGAGGCCTAAGGGGACAAAAAGTTCTTCCAAAACAACAGAAAATACAAAACGCGTTTTTGTTTAATTTGTAAAGCATTTTATCCCCGCCCCCCCCCCTTTTTGGCCGCACCTCGCGGCTTGTGGGATCTTAGTTCCCCAACCAGGGATTGAACCTGGGCCCTCGCAGTGAGAGCACAGAGTCCTAACCACTGGACTGCCAGGCAATTCCCTGTGAAGCATTTTAATGTTAACATTTAAGTATCAACGAGTAACAGAATTTTCAAACAAATAATATAGAACACTGAGCATTTTAATTAGAGCTGTTGCTAAATAACCAGATTTTATATTGAGATTCAACTTTGTATGTCTTTGTGTTAAGCACCAGACTGAATCCTTGTTTTTCTCCAAACTTTAAAATTCTGGCCCATGATGCTCAGGTGACAGTGTACCTAAAGTCTTTCTGATTAATTAAGATGCAAGTTCTCTTTCCTTTGATAGTCAGCACATACTAAACATCAGGCAAGATTTGTGATCAAGAACACTTTGACAAAAAGTGCCAAGTAAAAAGTCAAGAAAGGAGTTAATAAGGATCAAAGCACAAATAACTGTTCTTCCTAGTCTTTCTAATAAACTGAAAAATTTGAATGAACCCCAACCAAGATTACAAATAACACAGAATTGAGTGCAGATATAAATGTTACACCAATTAGGATGAATGCACTGTTACAAATGGAATAAATTACCTAAACAGGGAAAACCAACATAAAACACCCATTGATATCTGTGTTAAATAAAATTGTCCACTATCTTTTCCCCCAAATTTCAATTCAAAGGTTAATACAAAATGGTTCAGGTGAAAACGAATTTGATTTTCAAACAGAACTACTGATATCCAACCCAGTTTCCTCAACTGATACTAAAGAAAATAAAAGGGCGGGGGGAGGGGGATGAAATTAGGCATGAAATGGAGCACTGTTGGTACAGGTCAGAAAGTTTCTGATAAATGGTGCTTTGAGCAGCTCTGGATTTGGGAACAGACTTACTTACCGACTGTTTGCTATTCTCATCCTCCTCTTCTTCATAGCCATCTTCATCACCCCCGAGGCGAGAAAAATCATCCTCTCCATAGGCTTCAGATACCAATCCGCCTTTCTCCTCTTAAACAGAAGAGAAAAATAAAATGAATGAATGGGGAAAAGAATGCAAAAAAAAAACACCTGAGTGATCTGAGTTGCGAGGACTATCTCTGAAGAGAAAAGGAAACCTAAATCTCATGTAAGTGACCTTAGGCCCAGATTCTGCTTTGGGGAAGATCACAGAATTTAGTGTATGAATTCATTAAAAGAACAGGGAAGAAAACCAAGTAATATTAAATTTCGTTTCTAATGCTGCCAATCTGCCTATTATGCCAACTGAAGCCTTCCCTTCTCTGAACTATTATACCATGTTGTTTAAACATCTCTTTTGAACAAACGTATGGACACCAAGGGGGGAAAGTGGCAGGGTGGTGGGGTGGTAGTGGGATGACTTGGGAGATTGGGATTGACATATATACACTAATGTGTATAAAACAGATAACTAATAAGAACGTACTATATAAAAAATAAAATAAAATTCAAAAAAACCCCATCTATTTTTATCTGCGTATGTCTACCTTGTATCATAGGCACCAATGAACTTGTCTTCTCATCAAGACAAGGACTCTGTCATTCTCATTTTTGTGTGTCCTCCCCTAGGAACAGGACCTTAAATGGGGGCACCTGGAGAGGTTCTCAATCATACCTACTTGAGAAACAAAATCTTTTCCTACGTTTAAAACAAAAACAACAACAAAGCCCCAAAACAAAACAAATGACTGGGAAACCACCAGAGAACTTCCTGACAGGCAGAGACCACACAAAACTGAGAGGAGCTAACCCAGCCCAAGGCCCCCCGACCCCCATCACTTTCCAAATGAGGAAACCAAGGCCCAGATACGTTGGGTAACTTGCTGCCTCTCTACGTCTCCATATAGATCTGTTCCCATTACTTAACATTGTGATTCTTAACCAGAGCAGAGCAACAAAATCACTGACGGGCTTTAACAACTCACAAAGTAATGGAATCACCAAGAAGCCTTGAAAAGCTCACAAATGCCCAGGTCGTTCTCCAGATCTACTGAATTAGAGTCCCTCGCAGTGGAGACAGGATGTATGTATTTTTTAAAGTTCCAAGATATGGCTAAAGCATATTATTAATTAAAAGTTTCGCTCTCCCCCACCAAACAAGGCCGGAGAAAATAGGTGGTGGTTCAGCAGCCTTGGACTCTCTCCACCCTCCGTCCATCCTTCTGCCCAGCACGATGCCCAGTAGGGAGAAGGCTTTCAGTAAGCTTCGGAAGAATAATCGAAGCAAAAGAAGGAGACGGCCCATTCTTGCTACAGAGCATCTAACGCTCTGTCTATCCCAGGACCCTGAACGCCCTTCGGGGCTCCAGAGCCCGATACTTGGGGCACAATGACCATCTCTTTGCCTCCCGCCTGCTAGGGGAGCAGCATTCCGAGCAGACATCCGATTCTCCCCTTCCAGCTCCCTACTCGGGCCTCACCAGCTGCGCCGCCCGCCGTTTCAACTCCTGCCTCGCCGTCAGACTCGGGCTCTGAATCTTCCGCGTAAACTGCCAAAGACGACAGAACATTCTTCTTCCCCGCCATCTTTTCCCACAGCCCCGGCGTGGCTCACTCCTATGACTCCAAAGAGCCGACTTCCGGGGGGAAAGGCAACTACTTCCGGATCCCAGGAGATCCCGCGCCAGTTTCAGACCGAGAACCAATCAAAACGGCCGTTTCCGCGCCTGGCTCCGCCCCCTCGCGCTACCGCTTGCGTAACGTCATCAGTGCGCGACGGACACACGCTTGTGTGGGTTTTACCTGACATTGCCTTCCCGGCAGTTTGGCTTTTGAGAGTTATCTGTGGCGTATGGGGGTCTTCGAGTAGTTCCCGAGCCAGCGGGCAGCAACTGCCCGACAAGAGCCCCTCGCTCCTTGGGGCCCACGGCCGGCTCTGATATCTTGGGGTGAAGAGAGGGAGGCTTCGGCTGGGGAAGGGAGGAAAGAAGAGATCTAGGGTTCAGAGGAGGAAAAGGGAAGAGCTCTCCTCTGGGCGCGGGGGTCGTGGCGGGGAGAAGGGGTCGGGGTCCTGGGGGGAAGAATGGTCGTCATGGCTGTGCTTATAGAGCAGAGGGTGGATCTTAGGAAAAAAATTCTTTCTTCTCCAAACTATTCTGAAGATATTTGTGTTTTTTCTCGTGATCTGATTTCTAGCTCTGCGCTATACCGTGGCCTGGGATAGTTGGGTGTTTTTATTTTCACCGAGCATAAAAATGGAGATAATTACCCAGGAATGTATTGCTTGAGGCTGTTCACCTGGAGCTATACTATTTGAAAATAATATAGTTTGAGTGTAATAAAGCAAACTTATGGAAAAAATAAGTAGGCTTTGAAAAGCAGAACAGAGGGTTCTCCTTGCAACCATATGATCATCACCTTTGCCTTAACCTTTGGCCACTGTCGTCAAGATGAGTAGCAACCCTTCCTCTCCTTTTGACCCTGAGCGTCGAGTCCGGAGCACGTTGAAGAAGGTCTTTGGGTTTGACTCTTTTAAGACGCCTTTGCAGGAGAGGGCCACCATGGCTGTAGTGAAAGGTAATGTTGCCAAACTACCTGCATTTATGTTTGTGCTGGCTATACCGTAGCGCTGCCACTACAGAAGGAAGAACACCTTCCTTCTGACCCTTCCTTCCTTCCTCCCCACCCTTGGGCCATATTTGGTTTTGGAGCTCTTGTAGATCTGTCACCCAAAACTTGCAGTTTTATTGGCAGAACCACCCAGCTGTCCTGGTTCTGACATCTCATAGCCAGAGCTAAGGTTGTCTTTGAAAACAGCTCATAAATTTCCATTCTCCTTTGTGTGTAGGCAGTGGGGTGGGGGCATGGCAGGAATAGCCTAAGCCAGTCACCTTCTAGGTAATTCCTGTGTTGAAGATTGAGCGGTCTGGGTCCCCCGTAGGGAAGGAAGGAGTAATATACAACTGAGATATGTTGACAAATGGTGGTTGTCAAGAGGGGAGCAGCAGTGTCATGTTAATTCCATTATAACACTTGTAAACAAAACCCTCTAAGTGATGTTTTTTCCCTGTTTATACAGATATGCCCACTCATCCAGAAGTATTCAGCTTTCGTGGCTGTTCAGTTCAGTCATCCATATCCCAGCAGACTCAGACTTCTTACCCTTGTAGTTGTTATTGCCACTACTGGACATGGTTTGTGTGCATTTTTGCCAGATCCCCCTGGACCGCCCCCCTTTTCGTAGAAAGGATGGGAAGAGACTTGAGGTTATACTGAGACCCTTGCACGTGCCAGACACTCTGCGAGGGGTGGTTCTTCCGTACATTCTTGTTTGATTTTCAGCAGCCTTGATGAAGGGGAGAGGGTAAAAGGCAGGAAGCGTTGAGGCGTTGCCTTCTTGTATCTTTGCAGGCGACAAGGATGTCTTTGTGTGCATGCCCACCGGGGCAGGGAAATCCCTCTGCTATCAGCTCCCTGCCCTGCTGGCCAAAGGCATCACCATCGTGATCTCTCCTCTCGTTGCTTTGATTCAGGTGAGGCTCAGGGCAATGAAGGTGGCGGCCCAGAAAATTTAGCGGAACGTTCTTTTGGGGGGTGGCTGGTGAATAGCTGGAAATTTTACGTCTCCTTTCTTTGGTCTTTTTTTTTTTTTTTTTTTTTTTTGCGGTACGCGGGCCTCTCACTGTTGTGGCCTCTCCCGCTGCGGAGTACAGGCTCCGGACGCGCAGGCTCAGCGGCCATGGCTCACGGGCCAAGCTGCTCCGCGGCATGTGGGATCTTCCCGGACTGGGGCACGAACCCGTGTCCCCTGCGTCGGCAGGCGGACTCTCAACCACTGTGCCACCAGGGAAGCCCTCTTTGGTCTTTTTAAAAAAAAGTAATTTGTTAATCAATTTATTTTATTTTTGGCCGTGTCGCATCTTCGTTGCTGCACGTGGGCTTTCTCTAGTTGGAGCAAGTAAGGGCTACTCTTTGTTGTGGCGCTTGGACTCTAGGTGCACGGGCTTCAGTAGTTGTGGCTTGTGGCCTCCAGCGCACGGGCTCACTAGTTGTGGTGCACTGGCTTAGTTGCTCCGCAGCATGTGGGATCTTCCCTGACCAGGGATCAAACCTGTGTCCCCTACATTTGCAGGTGGATTTTTAACCGCTGCACCACCAGGGAAGTCCACCTTTCTTTGGTCTTTTGCCTCTTATTTTTCTTTGATTTGCCTATATCCCTCTCTGTATTGGGTTTCTGAATCACCCAAATGTGGGGTTCTCCACGAGTACATATCACTCTGGGGGGTTATGAATGAGTCTTCTGTGTTTTGATGGCCTGAGGTCTCTCACCCTCCTTTGTAACTTTTTGCCTGGAGGAATATGGAACTGGATGTGTATGCACATACACGCTCACTCTCATGTGCACACATGTGCACTCTTGATGTTATAGAAGACGCAGGTGGATAGAGAGGTATAAATCGATGTAGGGGAATCCCTGGTATATTCTGCTTTATTCCGGCGAGAGCACAGCCATGAGAGAAAAAAAGGTGAGAAACTTATTGGGATGTTGTTAACATCTGTTCTGTGCTTCTGACTATATTTAAGGCCTGCAGATGGACTGATAGAATCAGAAATGAGGAAGCGTGGCCATGTGGTTAAGAGCCATCCACCATGAAGAAAAGGAGAGAGAGAGAGAGGGCTAGAGAACAACAATAACAATGCTTAGTGAGTGTGTGCTAGTCTCAGGCTTTGTGCTAAGTGTTTAGGGGCATTAATGTACCTTCCAAGTGTAAAATTTCATTTAATTCTTAAAACAATCCTATTAGGTAGTTTTACTCTTTTTATAGCAAAATGAAAGAATGAGAGTGAGAAAATTGAAAGGTTAAGGTTAAGAACCAGCTGAAGAGCGTGTGGTAATTGAGCCGGGATTAAATCCACGTCTATCTGGCTCCACACATCAACCACTTCACCTCCTGTACTTTTTATGCAAAGAGAAGACACGTTAGAGGGTGGGAGAAGGATGTTTTATGGCTGTGAAATACCCCAGGGAGTCACAGTAACGTTTACCACTGAGGCCTGAGGGCCACTTATAGTCCCCTCTCCCGCTTCTACCCTCAGGACCAAGTGGACCACTTGCTGGCCCTGAAGGTCCAAGTGAGTTCCCTGAACTCGAAGCTCTCGGCACAGCAGAAGAAGGAGCTGCTCTCCGACCTGGAGAAGGAAAAGCCCTGGACCAAGCTTCTGTACATCACGCCAGAGATGGCGGCTTCCGCCTCCTTCCAGCCCGCCCTAAACTCCTTGGCATCTCGCCACCTGCTCTCTTACCTCGTGGTGGATGAAGCTCATTGTGTTTCCCAGTGGGGGCACGACTTCCGTCCTGACTACTTGCGTCTGGGAGCCCTGCGCCCCCGCCTGGCCCACGCCCCCTGTGTGGCTCTCACTGCCACAGCCACCCCGCAGGTCCGAGAGGATGTGTTTGCTGCCCTGCAGCTGAAGCAGCCAGTTGCTACCTTCAAGACTCCCTGCTTCCGGGCTAACCTCTTCTATGATGTGCAGTTCAAGGAACTGCTTCCTGATCCCTACGGGAACCTGAGGGACTTCTGCCTTAAGGCTCTCGGACAGAAGGCTGATAAAGGGGTGAGGGCATTGAGGTGGGGGGGCCGAGGTACATCAGGGGCGGCGGGCTGCTGTGTGCGGCATAGAGAAGGATTCTCATTTCCAAGATCTTTGCTTTTCTAGCTTCCTCAGCCAGGACTAGCCATAGCTTCTTAAAACTCGTGCACAGAGTTGTCCTTTTGGTTTCCTGGCCTTGTCCCCCTTACTGGGGTTCCCATGTCCCGGAGTCCTCCTGTGGGGGGCCTTTGCAGACCTCTCCGAGGTTTGTAGGGAGGAGGCAGGGGTTAGAAAAGTTGGGTTTTGAGCTGCTTTGCTCCCGCCTTGTTAGAAAGTAGCAGGGCTGTGCTAGGTGGTCTGCCTCAGAGGAGACCGTGAGCCTGATGAGAGAGAGTTAGAGCTGCTTTTAAAGCAGGGACTTCCCCGGCGGACCAGTGGTTGGGACCTGGCTCTTTCACTGCTGGGGCACGAGTTCAGTCCCTGGTCCGAGAACTAAGGTCGCACAAGCCTCGTGATGCGGCCAATAAATAAATAAATAAAACGAGCAGGCTGCAGTGCGATCTTCCCAATGCTTATTTTCTTCCCGTGTCTCCCCTTTCAGTTGTTTTCCGGCTGCGGCATTGTCTACTGCAGGACCAGGGAGGCCTGTGAACAGCTGGCCATAGAGCTCAGTTACAGGGGCGTGAATGCCAAGGCGTACCACGCAGGTAAGGGGCACCCGGGCCACGTGGCCCTCCTTACTCTCAGAAGCCTCTTAGCCGGCCTTTTGTTCCTTAAGAATCCTGGATAATCAGGTGGTCCACCATCTTTTTCCAGGAAAGAGCTAAAGTGATTCACTTAAATTTACAGAAAGGAGTCTAGACCCAAATGAGATCTAAAAGGAGAATTGTGACTCCTGAATTCTTGTTATCACCCTGTGCCCACCCAGCAGCAGGTGATGAGTTGTTTTAGCCCAGGTATTGGTGTCCTGGAAAGAGCACAGGCTCTGGAGGCCAATGGACTTGGGTTTGAATCCTGGCTGTCACATTTATGGAGTGCTCAGTGCCACACACAGGCCTGGGTCTCTATGTTTACTGGCTCAGGCTTGGTGGGTTAAGTGCCTGGCCTGAGGTCATACAGCTGGTAAGTGATGGATTCAGGGTGTGTGTACTGTGCCCAGCACGGCGTCAGACCCAAGGTAGACCTCAGGGGAAACCCAAGGGAACTGCAAGTTCCCTTCTTCACCTTGCCCTCTTTTCTAGGGCTGAAGGCTCCTGAAAGAACGCTGGTGCAGAACGAGTGGATGGAGGAGAAGGTCCCTGTAATTGTTGCAACTATTAGTTTTGGAATGGGAGTGGACAAAGCCAATGTCAGGTGAGCCCTGGTTCTTGTCTGACTTTGCCAGTTGGGGCCTGGCTCCGGGGCGGTGGGCCTCCTGGTGCTCTGTCTGGGGAGCCAGGTCTGTGTGTCCTAGGGCCAGAGGGGAAGGAGGCCCCAGGATAGAGTCCCTGGTACATAGTCCAAACGCTGACAGGTTCTGTGCACAGTTCCTCTGCTCGCTGGTGATGGCACAGCACGGTTCTTCCATCCGCCAGAAGAAGGGGCAGCATGCAGACCATCAGGCTCACCCTTTAACACAGCCCCGCCCACTCCCACCTTAGCATCTGGAGCCTGTGAGGGGGTGGAATGAACGATCTTAAAACTGCTCCCTGTGCGAAACCGAAGGCAAAGATCTCGTTACCGTCACTCCTTGTTACTGTTTACTGGAGTCCAGAAGAGATGGGTACATCCCAGCCTCCTAGCCCCACACTGGCCACTGTTGGGAAGTCTTTTACCTCCAGGCATACTTGACCTTCCGGAGACATTTTGGGCTGCAGCCTGAAGCCCTTTGCTCTGATTAACACCAACAGTAATGCCTTGTGTGATTTACATAACACTTTTGCATACGTGGTCTTGTTAAGCCTCAGAGTGACCCTGAGTTGGTCAGGGTAGGAATTAGACCGTGAACTATACTTGAGACAACGTGGACTTTGGAATCAGGGTTTGAATCCTGGGTCAGCTGTGTCTTCTTACGGATCAACTTTGGAGTCAGACACCGCTAGGCTCAAATCCTAGCTCTGCCGTCCTGTTGTACAAATTTACCTCTCTGAATCCCAAGTTCATTGTCTATAAAATGAGGCTACCTCACAAGATGGTGACTGTAATTTTTTTTTTTTTTTTTTGCGGTCCGCGGGCCTCTCACTGTTGTGGCCTCTCCCATTGCGGAGCACAGGCTCCGGACGCGCAGGCTCAGCGGCCATGGCTCACGGGCCCAGCCGCTCCGCGGCATGTGGGATCTTCCCGGACCGGGGCACGAACCCGTGTGCCCTGCATCGGCAGGCGGACTCTCAACCACTGCGCCACCAGGGAAGCCCCACTGTAATGATTTAACAAGACAAATACATACACTGGCTCATAGTAGGTACTTCATAAGTATTGTCCTCTTCTCTCTTCAAAGATGTCATAAAGGACTTACCCAGCTCGTAAGTGTCCTAATCTTGTTTCTTTAAGTCCGCTATTTTTTTCATGAGCTGCTCCATGGTGAGAAGGCCTGCTGAAGGACTGCAGGGTCCTAGCCATGCTTACTCTGGGGGCCTATCTCTGCCTCTCTGCCTGCCAGCCTCCCACTCCTGGTCCCTGTGGAGACCCCTGCTCCGCCGACTGGGAGACACTTCTCCCCTCAGCTTTTCTGCCACATCTCATGCTGCTTGTCCCTTGGATCCTACAGGTTTGTCGCCCACTGGAATATTGCCAAGTCTATGGCTGGGTACTACCAGGAGTCTGGCCGCGCGGGCAGAGATGGAAAGCCTTCCTGGTGCCGTCTGTATTACTCTAGGAATGACCGGGACCAAGTCAGCTTCCTGATCAGGAAGGAAGTAGCAAAACTCCAGGTAAGTCCTGGGCAGTAGGAGCCCTTCTTGTCTGAACCCACCGCTCTGCAATTTCCGAACCCAAATGGAGCTTCTGTAATCTGGAGGGGTGCTCCTGAGGCTAGAAGGTACAGCAAGGCGGGGAATGGGGTGTTGGTGGATAGCTTATAACTAGGTTAGACTTCTTTCTTTATACTTAATTGATCTTCGTACAGTCTGTCGTGTGTGTATTATTTTACATAGTCAAGATCAATCCTGCCTTGTTTTAAATTAGCATTGTTACATAAGCATTTTCCCATATTGTTATAAGTTCTTTGATTTTAGCCTTTTATTTTTTATTTTTTCAACTGGTTGCATATTCTTTGTAGAGAACCTAGACACAGACTCAGGAATATAAGGGAACTTGGTGTATGATAGGTGGCATTATAAATCAACAGGAAGGGCTTCCCTGGTGGTGCAGTGGTTGAGAGTCCGCCTGCCGATGCAGGGGACATGGGTTCGTGCCCCAGTCCGGGAAGATCCCACATGGGCTGGGCCCATGAGCCATGGCTGCTGAGCCTGTGCGTCCGGAGCCTGTGCTCCGCAACGGGAGAGGCCACAGCAGTGAGAGGCCCGCGTACTGCAAAAAAAAAAAAGAATCCACCTGCCAATGCAGGGGACACAGGTTCAAGCCCTGGTCCGGGAAGATCCCACATGCCGCAGAGCGACTAAGCCTGTGTGCCACAACTACTGAGCCCGTGTGCCACAACTACTGAAGCCCATGTGCCTGGAGCCTGTGCTCTGCAACAAGAGAAGCCACCGCAATGAAAAGCCTGTGCACTGCAATGCAGGGTAGGCCCCACTCACTGCAACTTGAGAAAGCCTGTGCACAGCAATGAAGACCCAACGCAGCGAAAAAAGATTTTTTTTTAATAAAAAATAAATAAAAAAGAGATGACCCAGAAAGCTTCCAGAGAGGTGTTACATGGAGGACGGGGAGTCCAAAGAGCACCAGTTTTCACCATTGTAATACTGGAAACGAGAA
This sequence comes from Mesoplodon bidens, assembly GCF_964165515.1. Classification (NCBI taxonomy): domain Eukaryota; kingdom Metazoa; phylum Chordata; class Mammalia; order Artiodactyla; family Ziphiidae; genus Mesoplodon; species Mesoplodon bidens. The sequence continues at coordinate 39,242,897 of NC_138179.1, read as the reverse complement.
ACAGTGCTTCCAAATGCTAAATCATCCAATCTAGAATTTCCTACCCAGCCAACCAGTTAGTGTGAAAGTAGGATAAAGATATTTTCAGACAGACGATTTCAAGAAACTTTCTCCTTTGGAGAAGCTACTAAAGGATGTTCTCCACTGCAGAGGCAGTCAACTAGGAAAGGAAGATGGAGACCTGACCCAGGAGCGAGGCAAAGGGAGTGTCCTAGGACGAGAGTGAAGGGTAGTCTCAGCTGTGCACCAGGCCTGGAGAGCAGAGGCCCAGGTTGAACACGGGGACGGAAGGCACCAGGAAGGACGTTTCCAAAGATAAAAGTGGACCTTGCCATCATTGGCCCCCCCTTCCCGAAGTGAATTTTTCATTACATCAGAACATTTGGGGGGGTTTTCGTGATGCACTGAAATCTAAGGAAATGAAAAAACAGGTCAGCTGTTAATTTCAGGAGAAACAACATTGTCGAAGGATATGTGATCATGGGAAATAGTAAAAATATAATCACGCAGTTAGCTCTGAAGAATCACCTTAAGGGAAATTGTGATGTAATAAGAAATCGTGATATAAATGTATTGGGAGAACGGAAGTAGAGGAAGTATGTGTATTTGTGTGTTCGGGAGATGGGAACCATTCAACTTCCAGAAGCAGAAAGAATAGAGAATGTCTTGGTTATTAGTGTCTGCTATATTTTCTTGGCTCTTCTGTATTTTAAAATTTTTCACAATTTTTTTAAAAGATTTTTTTTGATGTGGGCCATTTTTAAAGTCTTTATTGAATTTGTTACACTATTGCTTCTGTTTTACGTTTTGCTGTTTCGGTTGCGAGGCATGTGGGATTCTAGCTCCCTGACCAGGGATCGAACATGCAACCCCTGCATTGGAAGGCAAAGTCTTAACCACTGGACCGCCAGGGAAGTCCCTTCACAATTTTTTAAAAGGAAAATTTAACCAATAGCCATGTACCAAAAGGCAAATAATGTATAATCCCAACACTCAGAAGTAATGACTGTCAACGTTTAGTGTAGGTCCTTCCACACATACAGAGGTTAGTATGTTCCTTCACACACTCGTGTATGTGTTTAACTCCTATTAAATTAGGTCATATTATACGGTGATTCCCAAATGCCATTCCCCGGGCCCTTTGCCTGAGGATCACCTGAGCAGCTTTTTTTTTTTTTTTTTGCGGTACGCGGGCCTCTCACTGTTGTGGCCTCTCCCGTTGCGGAGCACAGGCTCCGGACGCACAGGCTCAGCGGCCATGGCTCACGGGCCCAGCCGCTCCGTGGCATGAGGGATCCTCCCGGACCGGGGCACGAACCCGTGTCCCCTGCATAGGCAGGCGGACTCCCAACCGCTGCGCCACCAGGGAAGCCCCTGAGCAGCTTTTTGACACTATAAACTCCCTGGAGCTCCAGGTTCAGAAAGTTCAATTCAGTAGTCTTGCTGAATTGGGCCTCAGGTCTTTTAAAGTTACCCAGGTGATTCCGATGCATGGTCAGGTGTGGGGACTCTGTTTTGTGAATGGCTTTATTAGTTTCATTTGATATTTTTCTCTCTCACCATTTGTTGGGCTACAGGGTAGTCCAACTATGTAAGACTTTTACTGAATGGTCGTTTCTTGTCTCCAGGAAAAGAGAGGGAAAAAGGCATCTGATAAAGCTGCTGTCTTGGCCTTTGATGCCCTGGTGGCCTTCTGTGAAGAATTGGGGTGAGTGACTTATCTTGTGTGTGGAAACAAGTGTTAGTGAGATCTTTTCCTCTCCCAGCACCGCTAGTTAACCAGCTAACATAGGACAGTTCTTGGGCCACCAAGGGACCCCTGCCTGCTGAAAGCCATCGTGTGGGAATATTTCCTGTGGGAGCATGGAAGTTGGTACCCTCTCACCTTTCTGTGGAAGGCCCCAGAAACTCTGGCACTGTGAGAATTTGCTGAGCATTTTGGGTGGTCATCCACCCATCCCACTCCACCCACTTCTGGAGTGACTGGCACCCTGGGTGACTCAGTTCCGAGAGATGTGACCAGTTCTGAGCCATTGGCATTGTGGTCATCACGTGCCACTGAGCTGTACCACTGGCTTCACTTCTGGAGTAGTCACTCTCATCCCAGACCCAAACAGAGACATGTGGCCCAGTTTATGTCTTGGGAGGGCAGGGGCGGTAATGTGCTTGAAGAGAAATCAACTTTTCTAACATAACACCAGCCTGCCTACTTGGAACCCACTTATCTATTTGATCTGCATCTGCTGGCGGTGGGGGCCATGAAAGAGCCTGATAGCTGCTCAGCGACAGGCAGATTGTGGCAGGGAGAGCCCTGGGCACGAGCAGCTGTGGGAGCACTGTGTGAGGGACATCCAGAGCATTCTGGACAAGCTGGGAGCACTTGCATTTGTGTAGCCCTTTGCTCGAAAAACCTCTTTGATTCCTCTGCTCTCACTGGTCAGATCTCGTTGGACAACCCTGTAAGGTAGATGAGGCAGAATTGATTGCTTCAGACTTAAGAGATGAACAGACCAGTGTCCAGAGAGGTCGTGGTTGGGAGTTCCCTGGCGGTCCAGTGGTTAGGACTCAGTGCTTTCACTGCCGAGGGCCGGGGTTCAATCCCTAGTCGGGGAACTAAGATCCCTCATGGATGCCACTAATCCCCCATTTCCCAATTTTCAGTGATATGCACATTTTCATACACACATGCCATCTTGGTTTTTGCAAGACTGGATTCTTAAAGCATGGAGTTGATTAGGTGCATGGTACTGATGGTGCCCACCAGATGTTTGGGACTTTCTTCTGGAAACCAGAGAGACACTTATTTGGGCCATGTGTTCTGATTCCCACCCCCTCCTATTCACCAAGTCTGTGGCTCCTAGGCTGAAGCTATTTCCTTCTCCAAGCTGCCATGTCTCATTTGGCCTCTGTGGCAAGACCACGCCCAGCAGAGTTGGTTGGCACCCTTGCCCACAGCTATTGCAACCAGAGCCCTTTTCAGGCACTAACATAGTGAGTTGCTAAATTAGGCCTTCTTTGGTTCCTTGAGTAAAGCGCTTGTCATGAAAGGGCTCAGTGTCCTTGCTAGTTGTCAGAGTCCCCTCTGCTGGAAGTCACCCTGGCTGGACTCTTGTTTTGGGTGAGTATGAGGCTCTGTGGAGCTGTCTGGAAGCTTAGCTCTGCCGTATCCCTCTGGGCTGCAGCAACTCTCCAGACAAGAGGACAGGTCCTCCCAGGGCCCTCTGCTTTCTGTCTCATACCAGAGAGCTGAGGCCTGTTAGAGTGTCAGGGGTCCGGGCATCAGTGGGCCTCCTGTTGCCCCGTGTGCAGCCTCATCTCTTCTATCTCATTTGCTACACATGAGGGTGTCAGATTCCAGGACTTCCAGGCCCTGGGACGGAGTGAACATGGCTGGTGTGGCTGGATTTGAAATTGCTCTTTGAGTAAAAAGGAATGTTTCTTCATTGCATGAATGGTATGTAACACGAAGGCAAAGCCCCTTCCTCACTAGATACTTGCCCTTTTTCTAAGAATAGCCTGGTTTGAGGTTGACATTGAAGCAGCTGTTTGCAAAGGGAGGGCACTTGGCAGTGAGGGACAGCCCTGCTTGGTGGCTTCGGCAGAGGCGGAGACATTTCTACAAGGGTTGCGTTGTAGGGTCTGGGGTGCATGGGGGCTGGGGGACCCTGTGAGGGATACCTGGGCATTTCTGGGACCAAGAGAAAAGACACTTGGGTCACATGAATGAGGCCAGCGTGGGGCGTCCAGATGGCTTCCTCTCTTCTTTGCGTGCAGCTACTTTCTCCTAGCGTGGCCATGAAATGCGTTTGATTATTTATGACAGGGCCAAATTTACCTTTGCGTGTAAAAAGGAACAGTAGTGAGGTTCAAAGCAACCTTCCTCCAGCCTAGAGGCCTCTGGACCCTGAGATGGGAAAAACAGCTTTGGTTTAGGCCTAGATTGTACTGGGCTCTGTCAACTCCTGGGGTCTCCAGGCTGGGGGAGCCAACAGCCCAGCATCTCTCTGTTTATCCATTCATTTGCTCATTTGTTCATTCATTCATTTATTCAACCAGAAAATATTGATTGATACTGACTCTGTGCGAGGGCACATCAGAAAAGGGGGTACAATGGGGAACAGAAAGAGACCCAGCCCCTGTTTTTTGTTGCTTGGACCAGTGGGGAAGACAGGCACTTATCAGATAATCACATGAAAAATGTATAATTCCAGACTGTTAAAGGGCTTTGGAGAAAAGGTACATGGTGTTTTGAGCGTGTGTAACAGTGGCCCCCTTCTTGGCCCACAGAAAGTCAGGTCACGACTCTTCACGCTGGTTGACCCTATCGAGTGGGGGGAGTAAACCAAACACAATAGCAAACAAGATGAGAAACAGGACCGTAATGATGAACAAGCAGATCAGTGCCAGGCCCCCCTGGTCCCAGGGGTTCTGCCAGAACTCATCCTTCCAGGTGCGTTTTGTTAGTAGTCTGTCCATGTGAACCTGGAAAAGTGGGGACAGAGGCCCTGAGTGCAGGGGCTTCTCCAAGGCCCTGTCCCAGGTGCTATTCCCTGCCCCCAACTTCACCCTCTGGTGCGACCTCAGAGAACGGCGACCACCTCTGTAGCTAGTGGGCATTGAAGGGACGGTGGGTCATTGGGCTTGATTGCCTCCAGCAAGCAACAAATGGGCTTTCTTCCTCCGTAGAAGCAAAAGCAGGGACTGGCACCAAGAGAGGGCGGGTCCCTTGAGTTCTTCCTGGAGGCTGCCTCTGGCTTCTCCAGTCCTTTCCTGAACAGCCCCGTTGTGAGCAGGACTTTCTCTCCCATCCCTGAGAACTGCTCAGCCAGAATCTAAAAAGCAGTGCTATAGACCCTTCCTGCGTTTCCTGCCTCGGTTGCCAAACATTTGGGAAGCATTTTGAGAGGTCAGCACAGGAGCGCAGGAGTGGATGGTCTCAAGCTGAGCCCTCTGTAGGCTTCCTTAGAGGCAGGTAAAAACAGAAGGACTAACTAATCTTGAGACACAGCTGAGATGGGCAGACTGTGAGTCTGTAGCCAGTTGAAGGGAGTAAAGGCGGAGAAGGAAGGATCCATTACCTGGGTCTGCTGTTTATACTCCTGTGTCCTAAGAGAGGGCAGGCGGATCAGGGTAATCCTTCAGGCCCCACGCTTTGGGGGGCCTGAGCTGAAGAAGCCACCAGGTGACCAGAGCTGCACTGTGACTCAGAGAAGCAACTCTTGGGAGGAAAAGGTGGCTGCATTGCTGACTGCCCCTGACCAGACCTGCTTGCTGTCACCAGAGCAAACAAAGGTGGGCTAGGGCCCATTGCCTAGCAACCGCGTTCTCTTTCAGTCTTTCACACTTACCCCCTCCGCCGTGTTCTGCCCTCTTGTGATGCTGTTTTGGGGGGCTGCTCAGGGCACGTGGGTTGAGGTGTCCTGGCTGAGAGAGGTCAGACTTGGGGTGGGTGGGGGAAGAGACTGGATCCGGGGCCCTTGCCCCAGGCCTCCCATCCACCTCACCTGTGGCTGGGTCCTGCCCCTCCTCTCAACCCGGATGACCCGTCTACTGGAAGGACCTGCCCAGAGCTCGGGAGGCCCCAGGGCTGGGGCTGCCACGCATGGCCTCTCACTTCCTGTGGCGCCGGGTCAATGATTAACCACAGCTCCAGCTGGCACCTCCTGGAACCAGCATGTGGGTGTTTATCACCATTGAGGCCCTGGGTTCCTGTGGAGGCCCAGCTTCCCCCTTGGTGTCTTTGTGTGCCGCTTAGGCCCAGCCGCAGCTGCTTCGTGTAGGTTCCCACCCCCTGGTGTGATGGGGCAGCTGGGAAGCAGGAGTGGGGCCTGTGTCCCTGCTCGTGGAACCTGGTGGCTGCCATTCCCTCCTTGAAAGAGTCGAGTGCCCACGGTGGCCAAGAACTGCGCCAGGTGCTGCGTGTCCAGTCGTGAGCGAGAGAGGCAGGCCCTGCCCTCCCAGGGGTTACATTATAGGGTACCGTTCCTCAACCCTGCCTGTTCCAATCATCCGGGAGCTTTTCTGAACGCCGGTGCCCAGGCCCCACCTGGTAGCACAGAGATCAGCCTCTGGGCGTGTCAGAGCCCTGTGCTTGGTAAAGCTTGTCGGGTGATTCTCCTTTTTTTTTTTTTTAATTTAGTGTTTTCTTTTTTTTTAAATTTATTATTTTAATTTTTGGCTGCGTTGGGTCTTTGTTGCTGCGCGCAGGCTTTCTCTAGTCGCGGTGAGTGGGAGCTACACTTCGTTGCGGTGCGCGGCCTTCTCATTGCGGTGGCTTGTCGTTGTGGAGCGCGGGCTTTAGGCACGCAGGCTTCAGCAGTTGTGATAGGCAGGCTTAGTAGTTGTGGCTCGCAGGCTCTAGAGCTCAGGCTCAGTAGTTGTGGTGCATGGGCTTAGTTGCTCCACGGCATGTGGGATCTTCCCGGACCAGGGCTCAAATGTGTGTCCCCTGCATTGGCAGGTGGATTCTTAACCACTGCGACACCAGGGAAGCCATCATCATGTGATTCTGACCTGCAGCCGGGGCTGGAGGAGATGGTGGGCAAGTTCCTTGAAGTCCTTCTTAACTATCCTGGCTTAATTGACCTTGGCTTACCTGCCGCTTCGCATTTCCTTCTGTAAAACACTCTGACTAATGCCCTTGGCCTGCTGAATGCTCAGAGCCAGCAGGCTGGTCTCAGCACACCCTCCGACTTCCGCTCCATTAGCTTAGTTGGATGCTTATTAAGCGTCAGCTGCTTGTTTCCAAACCTGTTTTGTGGCATTTGTACTTGTAATTACATAATTGCACTTACCATTACATAAAAATGACGTAGTGATAATAGCTGAAACCCCAGTTTTACAACTGGGGAACAGGCACAGAGAGGTTAAGTAACTTACCCAAGGTCACACAGCTAAGAAGTTACTGCTTTGGGGTTTGGACCCAGCTGTTCCTGTCAAAAATAGATGTGGACAAGACAACTGTAAACATTTCCTAAAAATGCAGAAGTATTTCACACTCAGGTTTCCTTGCAGATGTCTTCAAGTTCTTATTCCGCCTTAAAGAAATCAAAATTAGCAAATAGACAATTCAGGAACTCTGGTCAGCAAACCCATACTTGGAGAAAAGACCTCGGCCCTGCATCAAAAAGATTGACCAAGGAATGTGCATCTGTATGTTTCCATTTCAAATGAGAGGTGTAGAGAACGTATGTCTCGGGTACACAAACGTTGCTTTAATTGACTTTTTCAATTAACTGCTGGCCCTGATCGGAAAATCCTTCTGAAGTGACCACCACGAAGGAATGATGTGATGGGAAGAGGTAGAGAATGCTGTTGGTGCCCATGGCATAGCCTGGCCTGGGGCCTGAGAGGACTCCCCCGGGAGGAGCGATGTTGAAGTTGAGATGGGAAGCCGACGTAGGAGTTAGAATGAGGAGACAGTGTTCCAGGGTAGGCAGCCGGTTGGTTCCCAAGGAGAGCGAGGAGACTTTTCCTAAGGACAAAATTAATTTGTCTTCAGTTTGTTTTTTTTTTAACTTTTATTTTTTAAATTATTATCTTGTTATTGCCGTGCGGCTTGAGGGATCTCAGTTCCCTGACCAGGGATTGAACCCGGGCCACGGCAGTGGAAGCCCAGAATCCTAACCACTAGGCCACCAGGGAACACCCTGTCCTCAGTTTTTTATGGTCTGCAATTTGTTACTACCCACAGGCAAATATGTCGTCTTGAAGATTGTTACCTGTAGATTGCTTTCAATGTTAATGTTTGGGAAAACAAGAGAAAACTGTTTTGTCTGCTCTGCCAAGTTTTGCTAATAAGATTCTTGCACCGGTGGCTTTACTGTAGTTTCTAATAAGGTGTAACATATGGACAGTAAACTGCACAGATCTGAAGTGTAGAGTGAAACCCTTGTGAGGGACCGAGAGACCACAGTCGTGGTCAGTGGTGGAGCAGAGGCCACGGGCGGGGAAGGCATGAAGAGGCCGGGGAGATCGGCGCCGAGACCGGCTGGGACGCTGCGGCAGTGACCGCAGGCAGGCGCTGCTGGCAGCTTGGTCCAGGGTGGCATGGCGGTGGGAACAGAGAGGTGTGGCGGCCAGAGTCAGCCAAATGTTCTCGGGGGCTCAGACGGCCTGATGGCCGCCCCTTCCATGGTCACTACCTGCCTTGCTGTACCTCTTTATTCTTTGCCATGATGGGGGAATTGCTGCCTCCTCTCCATGCCCATCTTCCCCAGAGGACCAGCCAGAGTACATCAGGCTGCTCTTGTGCTGGAGCAGATCTGGTTGGCTGAGCCGAGTGGGATTGGAGCCTGCCTGGGACCTGGCGTGACAGCTTCAGGGGAGCCATTGGTGGCGGGGCTCAGCGTGCCCCCGTAAGCTCTCCAAGGGGAGGGACAGAATCTTATTTGGAGTCAGCAGTTAAGTACTGCCTGGCCTGGAGGAGGAGAACGTGAATGAACCTCCTGTCAACCTGTTGGTGCCCAGGTCTGCCGACTTCTTGGCAGCCGAACCAGGGAGCCTGAATCTTTTCTAGAAAAGAGGCTCAGCCTCACCCACACTGAGGAAGGATGTTCTTGATGCTGATGTAACTCACTTAAGGAAAAGTCACACGAGGATCAGGCTGCTGCACCGTTGGAGCATCTCCTGAACTGAGGGCTTCCTGGGGACCCTCCAGCTGTTGGTGCTGGGCCTGGAAAGGGCAGGGCTTCACATCCTCCCACCCTCCCTCTGTTTTTCTTCTGGGAGGGAGACATAGCTGGGCCCCACCCCAGCTCTTAACTCTTAGGGCACACCCACTTATAGGGAGGTTACTTTGAGAAGAGTTTGGGGTGCGGCTGTTTGGGATCTAGGGTTGGTATTGTAGGTGGTGGATAATGGAATGAGAGCCTTATCAATACTACAGCTGGAGGCCTGGGACCCGGGTGTGGTGAGCAGGGGCTCTGGAGCCAGGTGGGGGGTGCCCAGAGGCTGGCTCTGCCACTTTTCAGCTGGTCAAATTTAGGGAAGTTACCTATTTCCTCATCTTTAAAATGGGGATAATAATGGTACATTTGGCATTGAGGTTGTCGTGATGACTAAATGAATTTACCTGCATCAAAATGCTAAGACACTGCCTGAGCGGGGATGAGTCCTCAGTGAATTTTAACTATCTTTATCCTCACCATTGTTGCAAGTATTATTATGGTTATTATTTTTCCGAGTCCCTTTTTTTTTTTGCGGTACGCGGGCCTCTCACTGCTGTGGCCTCTCCCATTGCGGAGCACAGGCTCCGGACGCGCAGGCTCAGCAGCCATGGCTCACAGGCCCAGCCGCTCCACGGCATGTGGGATCCTCCCGGACCGGGGCACGAACCCGTGTCCCCTGCATCGGCAGGCGGACTCTCAACCACTGCGCCACCAGGGAAGCCCCCGAGTCCCATTCTTTTGTGGTGTGGTGGGGGTGGTAGAGAGTACAGACAGATTCTTGAATTTCTTTTATTTTCTATGGAAGCACTCCTCTCTGGGTCTTCAACCCAAACCAAACTGGTCAGAGAAGTTCCTGGACACCAGGAAGTGAAACCAACCAGAGAGAGAGCTTCTCCTGCCTGCCTGTCAGCTGGAGATGGTGGGGCCGCAGGGGAGTGGCAGGGGTTGGCATCCCCTCTCCAATCCCTGTTTTCTGAGTAGATGGAGCTTTGCCTCAAGGCAGGCAGAGCATGGGCTGCATAGGCCAAGATGACAGAGACGTATAAAAAAACGCAGACTTCTTTATGGCCCCAGCGGACCAGGGTTGTATGTGTGTGTCGGGGTTGGGGGGGGCGGGTACCACGTGAGCCTCTGCCTCCCCTGCCCTCGTTCCTGGCTTTGTAGCTCTACCTGGAAAGTTCTGTGTGAGAGAAAGTAAACTGAAGGGAAAGAGGCCAGGCAGTGTTGCATGTCAGCAGGCCCAGTCTTTAAAATGAGTCCACATTGCTCTGGCTTGGCCCCCTATTTAGAGGGGCAGATAACGATGCTTCATATCAGTGGAGGTCTTAGGATATGCCCAGCACTGTGCCAAGGTCATCTCGGTTTATCCTCACAGGCTTAGCCCAGGAGGTGGGGGCCAGGATTAGCCAGCCCCATTTCACAGGGGAGGAAACATGGCTTGAAGAGGTTGAGTCACTGACCTCCGTTTTGTAGCTGGCGGGGGTGGGAGGGTGAGGATTTGAACGCAGACAGTCCAGCACACATTGGGGAAAGGACGGAGCGGTCAGGATGCACGTTATGGACAATAGTAGGGGCCTCACCTCTCTTATTGCAGAAGTTTGGGAAGACCCAGTGGCCTGAGCCTGGTAGGACCGGGGTGTGCCGGCTGCAGTTAATGGCAGTGGTGACTGTGGCGTGGCATTCCTGAGCCCGGCACCTGCCTGGGGCAGACGCAGCCTCCGCCACTGCCGAGCAGGCGTCTGGGAGGGCGGAGCTTGTCAGCAGCTGGTGCTCAGGAACGGCGCCGCAGCCCTCCCCTGGTTCCGCAGCCTTCCCTCTCGCCTGGCATTCCTGCCTGCATGTTTTTCCAGCTTCCGAGAGCACAGGGAGAGCAGAGGCCTGGAAGGGACGGTCACTGGCCATGTTCCTGGAATTCTGGCACGCTGCCCACCTGATGCACATAACCCAGCCCAGGGAGTCTGGCACCACAGAAACACATAACCAGAAAGCTTTTACTGGGAAAGAAACAGGCAAATTCTGGAATGGAACACAGGCGTGTCCGCACTCTGGGGGGAGCTCGGGACTCAAGAGCTACTGCGCAAAGCCCCTCTCCGATTGGCCTGCTCCTCTTTGGCGTGGGAGCCTTGAGCCAGCTCCCCACACGTGCGGGCTGTTCTCCAGGTGTGGGGACCCCACTTCTGTGTTTTGTTAGAAGGTGCAGGTGGGCCCAGGACCCCTGGTGGTTTTCTGTCTTAGAAACAGTCGGCTCCTCCTCGGCACCCCGTGTGCACTGTCCGGTGAGAGTTTTGTGGCCAGAACAGCCCTTGTTTCCCTGACGAGGCTCCAGCTCTCAGTCAGTGTCTGGGTTCCTGGGCTAGGCCAGGGCTGGGCCCGTGGATCTTTGTCTTGAGGGGTGAGGGCTGCAGGGCCAGGCTGACTCCCTGGGTCATGGCTTTGGCGGTCTCCTCTCTGGCTCCTCCTCGGCCGTCACCCTGGCCCTCACGGTGGGGTCATGGGTCCCACCAGGGCCCTCCTGCCTCCCCGCTTAGGGTGGCAGCACCGGGAGCAGCAGTAGCCGATGGCCGTCAGCAGCAGCAGCAGCACGGTGGCTGGGGGGTTGGGGGAGAGAGCAGAGAGCGCCGGAAACTCAGAGGCGAGGAGGAAAAGAATGCCCACCATACTTCCAAAGAGGCCCCTCTGGGGGCCTGGAGGACCCTCACCAAAGCCCTGGCTTAGTGGTCAGAAATACCCGAGAGTGGGAAGAGGTGTGACTGTCCCCATGCCGGCCCCCAGAGCTTTGCTCCCTCCATCTGTGGGTTGGGGTGCTGGGTTGGGCCCTGGTGCCCAGCACACCCGTTTCCTAGAGCAGCATGTCAGGATTAGGGGGATCCCCTGGCTCCCCCCAGCGGACATCTGCTTCTCCTCCTCTGTCTGGGGGACCACCCAGCCACCTCTGCCAGCCCCGTGGCTGGTACCATGGTCTCGTCTCTCCTGGATGCCAGGAAGAGCCATGGGCGCTGAGGAGACTCTGGGAGCCACGGCTTACCTGTGAAAATGACAAGGACCGAGAAGGCCACGATCTCCACGGGCTCGGCCTGGGGCAGCCTCTGCAGCTTGTGCAGCAGCCTCTCCCCTATGGAGCGCATCTCCAGCGCAAGGTTGGAGGCTGCCATGCTGTGCCGGGTCCCTGCCGGGGTTCCTCCTGAGCTGCAGAGCAGGGAGAGGACCTGGAGTCCCCACGGAGCTGCCTCCAGAGAATCTGTCCTCTCACCTACCCCAGCCTGCAGAACGGGTTTGTCAGGTCTCACCCCTCACAGCCCTGGTGGCTCACAGTTCACGAGGGAGGCAGGGAGCCGGCAGGGCCCCTTGCTTAGCTCTCCTCTGTGGCCCTCAGCCCCCACCTAGCTGGCACTGCCCGGGCGAGGGAAGCTGGGGATGACAGTGAGCCTGAGGCCCTGCCGCAGGAGGGCTCTGCCAGCCGGCCGAGGTCAGCCACAGTTGCTGACCGTGAAGGGGAGTGCACACCCCTTTGTCTTAGACACCACTCCTAGGTGCACGCCAGGGTGCCTCGGATGGGCATGGCTCCCCTGGCGGCCCCTGAGTGCCTCCCTGGTGGGGAGACGGGGCTCCAGGATGCCAGCCTGGCACCCTTGCTTTTCATCATATGTGGGGACAGAAGGGTCGGCTTCCTCCGAGAGCAGGCTCATGGGGGCTTCTGGCCGGGGTCGGCCGTGGTTGAGAGCTGACTGGGGGCAGTGGTCTGAGCCCCCCTGGGGCCCCCCACCTCTCCCACCAGCCCCATTTCTTTACTCATACGGTGTCTTCCTGTGAGAAGGTGGAGGTGACACCGTATCCTTCGAGTGTTCCCCAAGGGGTCCTCTCTCAGGATGGGACCAGGCGTCCCAAGGGGCGTTTAGCCTCCCTCTCTTGCTGGCTTGGACCTGCCTCTCTTGGCTGACCAAGAGAGTCCCCTCCGCTCCCCCCTCCCCCCAACACCCCCTGCCCCCGGCCCCAGGTGAGGGGCAACTGAGCCTCCAGGCCCCAGGCCCGAGACCTCCTCCTGTCTGTTGTGCCCAAGGGGCCGGAGGTGAAGGTCCAGGCCGAGTCAGTGAGTTGGGACACATTACGCCACAGACCTTCTTTCCCCTTCCGCCTCGCCAGTGGACACGAGGGAGCCAGCGCCTCTTCAGAGAGGGATCAGGGACAGCCTGTGCCAACCCAGAATCAGCCTGTTCCCCGAGGCAGCTCTTAGCCAGGGCAGGGCTGCAGGCAGCCAGGGGCCTGAGCCAGACCGTAAGCTCTCATTACCGCCGCCTCGTCCCTCAGCCAGGCACGTTCTCCCCCAGGTGGCTGCGGTCTGTGAGGCCGGTCACTCCTGGCGCCGCCACCACAGCGTAGCGTCCTTAGAGCCGCCTTGAAGGTCATCCGCTCGAGTCCTCTGCGCCACACTTGGCTCCCTGCCCTCCCTCTGGCATGCGGCCTTTGCTCGAGTGGGGAGCGCCCCTGCGGCCCAGCCCGGCCCATTCCTTCTTGGGCAGCTCTGATCGTTAGAAGATGGGACCTCCTGGTGACCTTGTCAGTCCCACCTGTGGTCACTCAGGCCAATTCCGCCCCCTTCCGCCTCACGGTCCTCCAGGGCCTGGACGGCCAGCGTGGGTTCCTCCTGCATCTCCTTCCCCACAGGATAACTGCCCTCGTTGGGTCAGGTGGCCTCCCGCATAGACTAGCATTCGAATCATCCTGGGTTTGAGTACTGCCAGCCTTCTTCCTGCTTTTGTGACACGGAGTGGCTCCGTCTCTCTGAGTCTGTTCCTTTCCTCGTTTTCCATGGAGATGAGGTGCCCAGCCCATGTGAGTCCCCTCTGGGCGGGGTCCAGCCAGCGCAGCAGAGGCCAGGCGGCCTTTGGGGGTGGTCACACCCCCACACACTCGCTGTCAGTGACCTTCCTCCAACACCTTTAGGGAGTTTCGTCTGTGTCCTTCATGCCCGGGATGTTTGTGGTGTGTGAGGTGAAGGAGAGTGGTGGGGGGCCGGCTGGAGATGGGGGGACTATGTTTTAAGTGATGATGGGGTGTAGCAGCAGGCAGGTGATGGCTCCGTGGAGGATTAGGTGGTCTCCTGTCAAAGGGGGAGGCTCCTGGAATTAGAGCCTCCCAGCTTCTCCCACGCCCCACCCCAGGGTCCGCACGTTGCTACAAAGGAGATCAGGATCCCAGTTTTCCAATGTACTAGGAGGCATAGAATTCTAGAATGCCACGGGTCATGCACTCCTGCCTCCTTTCTTTTGCACATGGGGACACTGAGACCGGAGAGAGGAAGGGACTTCGCGGTCACACTGCAGGAGTGGGGGCCTGGCAGCGCTGCCCCCGCCATCCCTCCGTGGGCGCCTGTCTCAGGCAGCCTGCTCTTTGACGGGCAAGATAAGTCAGCCCAGGAGCAGCCCACAGAGGGCCTGGCCCGTGCGATGGGCTCAGCACAGGGACCAGGGCTCTGCATGATCAGCCCCACCCCACCACACTCGGGAGTCTGGAACACAGCTTTCATCACTCACCAGGCCACACTTGCTCTTTTGAGAACCTCCTGTGACTTGTCACCAAAGGCAGATCTTGCGAGTCTTTCTGTCTCAGGCTTATGAACTCCTTCCCGAGCATAAGACCCCTCTCCTCAGGTCACACCGAACAGACCTCCTCCCACTGACCAGTGGAGCAGGTGTGCACAGGAAGGTGGTCCCCTCCCTTGTTCTGGGGCCTCCGGGCATCTCGCTCCCCGGCTTTCCAGGAGGACGGGAGCCTGCCCACTGGTCCCATTCCTGGAAGAGGGACCGGTGGGACAACCGAAGCCGAGGGGGGAGCTTGCCCGGGGCTCAGGAGCAGGGCTGCTTTCCCCTCCCCTCTTCGGCTACTTGGCCTGGCTTTTTCAGCCTGATTGGCCCAGGGCCTGCACTGCCTAATGTAGCCATCAGAGACACTCCTTCACAGAGGAGGCGGAGGCCAGCGGGTCAGCGGGGGGGCTTTTTCACCTGTTCCCCCCCACGCCCAAAGACCCAGGAGGGATTGCAGAGGGGGCGCCTCCGCTTGTGAGTGAGAGGTTGCGTGGACCCTGGTCAGTCGGGGCGTGATCTCCAGAGCAGGGAGGGGGAAGGTGGGGCCGGGCTGAACTGCTGTGCCGGAAAGGCAGGGCCTGTTGATCAGAAGTTTCGCCTTTAAAGTCAGCCGTCCTCCAGGGGTTAGGAAGTCAGAAAACTGCAGACTCACACCCAGGGGACCCGGGCCCCACTCTGGAAAGAGTGTCGGTCCACTCCAGCGGGCCACGGAAGTGGACACCCAGGGCCTCTGGGGACTTGGATTGGCCCCAGGGCTGCTCACTGCATCCCGTCTGCAGGAGTGGGGCTGCTGGACACGGCTGTTCTGCCCCAAAGGCTGAAGCCCCCTTTGCTTTTCAGTTGCTGTTTTATCATTTCCAGCTTAGCCTTGAGCAGAGGAGCCTTAGTGGGGACCGTGGGGGGCTGGAGGGGCCTGTTCTCCTAAGAGGGCGGAGGCACATTCCAGCAGGTCCCAGGCGGGCTTTCCAGCACGCTATTTAAAGCGAGGCCAAGGGGTGCCTGACGCCTGGTGCCCGATATAACCAGCCGTCGTCAGGTGACCATGAGGCCTGTGCCCCAGCTGTTGCGTTTTAGGGAGCCCTGAGTGTTCCCAGCTGTGGCCCAGGGAGGGTGGGCGTCCTGGGGCTGGCTGCCTCTTGTCCTCTTAACCTTCCCAGGTTTGGAGAGCGGAGGGCAGGGAAGCCCAGTGGGGCTACTGGTAATTCTCTATATTTTTCCAGTCTTTCTATCTCAGCTCCACCACACTCCTTCCCAAACTGTACTTTCTGCCTGTGAATGAGGATCTCGCCCAACCCCATGCTCGGTAGCACCTCGGTTAGAAGCAGCCAGAGCAAGTGGTGGCTTCCCCTGGCCCGGCTGCCTTCGTGGCCCTTCTCGGCACCTTCGGAGGGTGCTCCCCGGCTGGAGTGGCAGCCGGTGGAGGGGGAAGGTGAGCCAGGCTGAAGGGAAGGCTGGCAGAGCTGGAGGGACTAGAAAACATGCCTTTGTGTGGCATCTCCTGGCACAGAGAACCTTGCAACAGAGCAGGCAGGCCGCTTGCAGGCCAGACAACTGCCACTTGGTACTGAAGCGTCCCTGTTTCCTCTTTGCAGAACTGACACTCCAACTCCAGGTGCAGCTGCATGGGGAGAGCCCAGGCAGCAGATGTGTGCTGTCTGATAAGGGTGTGTTGATGGCTTAGGGCCCAAGGGCTTCTTGCCATGCCCTGTTATTTTGTCAAGGTGGGTTTCAGCCACCCCTGCCCCCTGGGCAATGTCTTGTTCGAGAGAAAGAACTAGAATGAGGCATAACTGAAGGTTGGGGGAGTCTTGCGGGATCCGGTGGCCTAACCAGCAAGGCAGAGATACCCACTGTGTGCTGCGCTTTCTGCCTTGGCCCCGCCTTCCAGTGGGGTCCAGTGACACTTGAACCCTCAGCAGCCCCGCTTCCCCAGCCCCATAGCTTTTCCCGGACAGGAGGAGGCACTTCCTGCTGCTGCTGATTACTCCTGCAGCCCCAGAAGCTGGGCATCACCCTTCTCTCCCTGCACAGGGATTGTGTTTGGGGGCCCCCATCCACCTGTGTCCTCTGGATCTAGGGACTCTGATCCCTGCCTGCCTGCCTGGGCTGTCTTACACATAAGAGCTGGCAGGGGTAGCCATGGGCTCATCACTGCGTCCCTCCCTCACCCGGCGTCTGTCCCCTCTGTGCCACTACTGCTCATCGCTGCTGGGCTTTTAATCTCCCCAGCCACCAACCCAGGCCAAATCCCACAGCTTCTGCCGAGCCAAGAACACGTCGACTGATCCCTGGTTTCCACTTTAACCTGGGTGGTTGTTTTTCTAAGTAGATACTAGCTTGTTCGCTTTGGGGAAAACATCTGGGGGGCTGGGGAAGGGGACTGTAACGCTGGTGTGAGGACAGGGAAGCAGGAAGGGTAGGCAGCCAGCCTCGACTCTCAACTCTCGACTCTCTCTCGGGGCCCTGCCCAAGAGAGCTGATCTCAGTGCTGCCTGAGAACTATCAGCATTCTGATGGCGGCAGAGGGCCAAGTATGGGGCGGGGCAGTCCCTTCCCAAGCCTCACTTCCACCATTGTCGCCTTCCCACCCCACTCTGGGTTTAGGGCCCTCATGCTTCTGGCGTGGCATTCAGGGAGATTTGGGGGTTCCTGGGGATCTCTATGGGCCCAGGGAGGAGCACCTGGGCCTAGCTCCGAGCTGAGAACACCAAGACCCCCATAAGAGGTGGCAGCTACTGCTTTTGTCCAGGACACAATGGGCAGAGCTGCCACAGGTTCGCGTCCTGGGAGGTGCGAGGTGGCTTAGCAGACCCTGCCCTGAGCCTCCTTGCCTGGGAGAAAGCAGGGACTTGATCCCCGGAAAAAGGGAGGCTCAGTGGGCAGGCGATGGTTCTCCCCTGGGCCAGGCCAGCCAAATTCCTCATTTAAGCCCCCTGAATAGGAAAAGCTTAAACTAACTTGCCGAGTTAGCAGGCACTCCAGGCCCCTCTGCCTGCTCAGCCAGCCAGCAGAGGGCTGCAGCCTCGGCCTGTGCCCCGTGCTGGGTCCCAGCAAGAGAAGGGAGAGCCTGAGGTCGAAAGGGAGGCTCTCCAGAGACTACGACCAAGCGTGTCCCCCAGGACGCTCCTCTCCGTGCTTGTGGTAGATTGTGGCCCTCCACCCTTGAGACAGGGGACCCTGGCGGCTCCCTTCCCTTCGTCCCCGCCTCTGTGAGCAGGAGCCACTCACCTGGGAGCTCAGGTGCTGGGGTTGGGTGGGGGGCAACCGCAGGTGCTGGGGAGCCCAGCAGCCTCCGCGTGCCTCTCCCCCGGCCTCCCCTCCAGCCGGGCTCACACCTCTTCCTTCCTTTGCGGACGCCTCTTTCCTGACCCGCGGTTGCTCCCTGGGTGCCTCTGCTCAGCGCAGCGGAGCTCCTGGCTGCTGACAGCCAGCTGCGGTCTCGGCCTTAGCTTTTTTTGTTGTTGGTCGTCCTGGAGATTCAAGTGTCACATTACACGGGGCGGGCGGCCGCTGAAGTAGGGAGCCAGTGCCACCGCCGCCCCCGCAGGCGAGGGAATCCCTGCTGGGAACTGGTCCTGCGGCTGCAGATTCCTGTGCCTGCTCCCTGCCCCGAAGGTCTGCACGGCCCTCCTCTGTTCCTCCTCCGCTTCTCTCCTCCCTCCTGGCGGGTGTGGGCTGGGCCTGGGCTGTGAGCTGATGAAAGAGGAGGTCGGCTCTCACGTTCCCTGGCAAAGATGACCCCTGGGAGGTTCCACCTGAGCGGTGGAGTCAGGAGGGAGGGAGCGAGGGAGGGGGCCTGCGCCCCTCCCAGTTCTTTGCCTCCCGCCCCGCCCTCAGGAGCACCTTTGGGCCCATGTCCCTCAACCCCCAACCTGTCCCTCAGGCCACTCCCTGACAGGTTCCTCTCTGTTTTCTCCTGGGAAGGAAAGTAAACATGGAGCTGCTGGACCACCCAAGCAGTCAGCCCTCTGGGGAGGCATCTTGGGGAAGAACTTGGGAGTCCCGAGTGACTTGGGAGTGGCCTGGCCTTAGCCTGTTGCTCGGGGGCGGGCCCGGGAGGAGGAGAGAGGACACTGCTGATCTTGTTTTTGCCAAAGAGTGTCAGCTGGGGCTGTCTCCACACTCCTGGCCAGACTGTCAGGGACGGGCTCCAGAGCCCAGGGGCTGGCTGGTTTGACATTTGGCTGGTCGTGCCACCCCAGCAGACCAGGCTGTGCCCGGAGCAGGACAGGAGCCGACCCCAGCCCGCATCTGCGAGCTGTCAATGGAGCCCTTTGAGTGTGAGCACAAAACGCCAGTGAGTCGGGGCTTGGGGGAGGGTGGGGGGAAGGAAGCCAGCCTTGTGGCCACACCACTTGGATGCCAGAGCCTCCCAGAGGCCGGACAGGCAGCCACTGTGCGGTCGGTCGCACGGGCTTGAGCCACGGAATGAGTTACACATCGGTTTTGGGTGTGGCAGGAATAGCGCCCTCTGGTGGCCGCCATGCCCTCCTTGCCAGCTCCAGCCATTCTCTCCTCAGCTAAACAAGGCAGCCAGCCCGCGCTTCCTGGGGGCTGTGTCGAAACCTGTTGTCATTCCTTGAGCCTGGCCCTCGGGGTCCTGGCTCCTCAGAGTGTTTCTTGCAGCCCCAGGCAGTGCTCACATTGAGAGGTGTTCTGCTTAGAGCAATGACGCCCGCTCTTCTTGTCTTAGGGATGTGGTGACTAGACAGCCCTACCTCTGCTCCGGCATCTCCTCTCGGGCTCCCCCACCCCGTGCCACATTGCTGCTGCAGAAATGGTTGTTTGTAACACCCCTGATAGAACTGTGGCCCCCCGGGCCTCTGCATCTGCCCCGGTGACCGACTGTGCCCCCAGCCTGGGGGGGTTCATTCTTCCAGCCTGGAAGGTACGACGAGGAAGACTCCAGCCATGGCTGCGTCTTCTCGTTGCCCTCACCAGTGCGAGCTCTATGGTGCCGGCCCTGAGCTGCCCAGTTCCTGCTCTCAGGCAGTCCCCCCGGTCCCGGGCTGTGTACACTGGGCTGGGCACGCACAGGCTTGTTGGGGACAACAAGGAAGAGGTCACCAGGAGACAGAAGTGGAGCAGAGTGCTGAGGTGGGGTAGGGCCACTTCCTGCTGTTCTCTCCCTCCCTCCCCGTCAGAAAAGAGTGAAGAGTGATAATAAGAGCCGTGTGCTGGGCGCTGTGCAGCTCACTTCAGAGCGTCATCCTGGCCCTTATGCAGCCCAAGGGGCCAGTGCTCCTCTTGCACCGGCTTGTAGGCAGGAGTGCATAGGCTTCAGGAGGTCAGATGCTTTCCCCAGGGACACAGCTTCAGCAGCAGAGTCAGCGTCTGCACCCAGAGTCTGTGCTCCTTCCAGGGTGCCCCACTGCTGAAGGATGGAGAGGGGGCTGGGGCCCAGAGGAGTACTCCATAGAGAAGCAGTACAGAATGGGGTTCGTGCCCTGGCTCCTCTGGGTACGTGTGTTCCATGACTTTGAGAAAGCTCTTTCAGCTCACTGTCCTCATCTGTAAAATGGGCACCCCAGCAATGCCTTGTGAGGCTCGCATGAGATGCCTACCACAGTGCCAGACATGTAGCCGTGCTCCACCAGAGTTTCGGGATTGGGTGAACGAACGCTGGCCGGCGTGGGTCCGTCACCCCTTGCCTGTGCTATGCTGCCCGCTCCAGGTGCCGCCACGCTGCCATTGCCAAGTACTTCGGGGATGCGCCCCCTGCCTGCACCAAAGGCTGTGACCACTGCCAGAACCCTGCAGCTGTGCGGAAGCAGCTGGACGCTTTGGAGCAAAGAAGCAGCTGGAGCAAGACCTGCATTGGGCCCTTCCAGAGGAACAGCTTTGACCCTGAGCTGTATGAGGGAGGCCGCAGGGGTTATGGGGGCTTTAGCAGGTGAGGAGCTATGAGGCCAGGGGCCCCCAACCCACTGGAAATAGTCTGGCATTCTCTCCCTGATGCTAAGGCCAGACCAGAGGCGACACAGTGCCGTAGTCCACCACCCGGCCCTGAGGGCCACACTGGGGCCAGGACTTCGGTGTTGCCCATGAGCTGCCAGGGCATCAGAGACATCACTGTCCCAGCAGACACGTGACAGGAGGGCAAAGCCCAGACCCAGGACTGCTCATGCCCAGCCTGTCTCCTAGGTACGACGAGGGCTCTGAAGGCAGCGGGGATGAGGGCAGAGACGAGGCCCACAAGCGGGAATGGAATCTCTTCTACCAGAAGCAGATGCGCCTGCGCAAGGTGAAGGGGACGGGGGCTCAGTGGGGTCCAGGTGGCCCCCTGCTTACACCCTCTCAGCCCCTTCCCTGGTGCTGGACTGGGAGCTGTCTTGCTGCGGGGCAGGATGCCTCACGGGCCCTCATGTCATCTTCCAGGGCAAAGACCCCAAAATAGAAGAATTCGTACCGCCAGGTCAGTACAGAGATGCCCCCTGGGCTGGTCTCAGGGTGTGGATGGAGGATGCCTCACTGGGGGGTTGGGGATGCCAGAGAGCAGAAAGGAGAGTGGAAGGACTCGCCTCTGCTCCCCCCAGATGCAGACTGTCCCCTGAAAGAGGCTTCTAGTAGGAAGATCCCCAGACTCACTGTGAAGGTAAGAGGTGGGCAGCTCGTCACACCTGCCCCCCAGGATCCCCCCCAACCTGAGACTGTTTGACCAACTTCCCTCCCCTGTGCAGGCCCGTGAGCACTGCCTGGGGCTCCTGGAGGAGGCTCTGAGCAGCAACCGCCAGGCCGCAGGTTCCACGGATGGGTGAGTGACGTCAGGGCCGAGGAGTGGTCCCCAGGCTCCTGTTCCCTTGGAGACGCAGGAGCCCCAGCCCCCCTCCCCACATTGGGACCCGTCTTACTCCCAGGGGGTGTGAGTCTCCACAGCCTCACCAGGGGGCAGGCTTGGCCACAAGCGAGGGGCTGCCAGGAGCTGCTGAGGGACAGTAAACCACAGGGGGTCAGACGGTTCAGGTCAGAATCCCTGTGCCCAAGGCCGTTCCTGAAGCCATCTCCAGGGTCCCCAGGGAGGATCTAACAGGGAGGGGCCTCAGGCCTACCTGACACCCTAACCTCATTCCTACCCTCAGATCTGATCTCCAGGCCAAGGCAGTGGAGCTGGAACACGAGACATTCCGAAATGCCAAGGTGGCCAACCTGTACAAGGCCAGCGTGCTGAAGAAGGTGGGCACCGGGCGGGGTGGGCGGGGCGTGCTCCGGGCTATGGGTGGGAGAGGCAGCCTGCCACACAGGGGGTGCTTATTCCCGGGGGAGCCCGACCTCCCTCCTTTCCCGGCTGGAAGTATTTCTAGCCAACCCCGTGCGAACTAGAACTTGTCCAGTGCCCAGGTGCTGCAGAACCCACTCGTGGGAAGCCTGGGCTGGGGGCTGTCAGGAGCTAGGGGTGCCAACAACAGCATTCCCACCTGTCCCTGCCCCAGGTGGCTGAGATCCACAAAGCCTCCAAGGATGGGCAGCCCTACGATGTGGGAGGTAGTGCCAGGAGCTGCAGCGCCCAGGCCGAGCCCCCAGAGCCCAGCGAGTATGACATCCGGCCGGCCTCCCAGGTGTACTCGGTGAGTGGTGTCCTGGTGTCCCCACCAAACCTGGGTCCAGGAGAGGCGGCACGGCCCCTTGCCCTCAGCGAGGGCATAGTCCTTGCTCTCCTGGCATCACAGCCCTGGCCCTAGGGCGCCCCAGGGCAGGCCTTCGCGCTTCCGTACTCTGCCAGCTACGCCTCTGCAGCCCTCCACAGCGCCCGTCTCGCCAGCCCGACCCCCAAGCCTTGTCCCGCCCCGCTTTTCCCGCCCCCACTCCCGGGAGCCCCACCCACGCAGCCATCCCTGGGCCCTCTAGAGAGTGCCCTGAAAAAAAAAAAGAGAGTGCCCTGGAGGCACCTGGGGTCAGAAGCCTCTCTCCTCCTCACAGCTCAAACACAAGCGGGTGGGAGCTGGTTTCCCGAAAGGCTCCTCCTGCACGTTCCAGACGGCCCCTCAGCTGATGGAGAAGACGCGGCTCAAGGAGCAAGACCCCCGGCCAGTGCAGGGAGGCGAGCAGGAGCCGCCCGGCCGGCCCCATGGCCGCCAGGATGAGGACTGCGCTGAGCTCCTCCCTGGGCCCAGAGCAGAGGCCCCCGGGAGCGGTGCTCATTGTGGGGCGCCCTCCCCCGAGAAGAAGGCAAAAGGCCCCTCTCCGGGCAGTCCTACCGCCAAGGCCCGGGTCGGCAAGAAGCAGCAGCTCCTGGCCGCAGCGGCCCTCAAGGACTCCCAGAACATTGCCCGCTTCTTCTACCAAAGGACTGAGAGCTCTCCTCCGCTCACTTCAGCCCCAGGGGCAGAGGGTGCCAGCCCTTGCCGTGACGGGGCACGGGGACCCCTGACGGCCCCAGAGAAGTGCACAGGGGAGGAGGATGGAACCATGGGACGTTTGGCTGCCCACCCCCAGACCGAGGAGTGCTCCGAGGAGGGGCCAAGGTGAGGTCACCGGCAGTCCTGGAATCCTCTAGAATTCCCTCTGCTAACTGGGCTTCTGAAGCCCGGGGCCTGTTCCCACGATGGGCTTCACTGGGCCACCTGGGCTGAGGGTGCGGCTGGCATCTGGAGCTCTGACGCCTGCTCTCCCTTCCGGCCAGTGCCTGCCCAGTCAGAGACCAGAGGCCCCCAGAAGGCCAGCCCACCCCCACAAAGGAGGCACAGAGGGGCAAGCGGCCCAGACCCCAGCAGGTACTGAGAGGGGGGAAGATACCTGTCTACCAGGCTGGTGTCTGCTCTGGGTAGGGGTTTGGGAAAATCATCTCTTCTTTCCACATCCCAGGGCAGATGGGCTGGGCTAGAGGGAGCCAGGAGGTGCTGAGGCCCAGTCTTCCAGGAGGGGAGGGGCCGGTAACAGGGAGTCCAAGAGTGACCCTCCACTGTGGCCCTGCCCAGGAGAACCCAGAGAGCCAGGCTCAGAAGAGGCCATGCCCCTCAGCCAACGTCTCCATCTTAGCTGAGACCAAGGGCAGCGTCTCAGCCAGCGATCAGGGCAGCTTGAACCCCCGAGGCTCCTGCCAGCTCTTGGCTCCTGGCATCTCGCTGAAGGAGGCTGCGAACGTCGTGGTCAAGTGTCTGACCCCTTTCTACAAGGAGGGCAAGTTTGCATCCAAGGTAGGGTAGGTGCATGGGCTCTGTTCTCCCCTGAGCCTGAGGCACTTGGGTGCAGTGCATGGGTGGGTAGGGAGTGTGAGCCCCCGGAGAAAGCAGGGCGGAAGCAGGCCAGCCCGGAAGCCTGCTGCCCACTGCCTGGGTCTGCCTCGCTCTTGGATCGCAGCTGTGGGTCGCTCAGAGAGCAGGGTGAGGTTCTGCGCTCTCTGCTCCTCTCCACTCTCTGTCCCCAGGAGCTGTTTAAAGCCTTCGCCCGCCACCTCTCACACTCGCTGACCCAGAATCCGTCTCCGGGAAGGAGCGGTGAGCGCCTGCATCACCGGCCGGGAGGTGCTGTGGGGGCCCTGTAGTGGGGAGACTGGCTCTCACTCTCCCCCATCCCGAATCCAGTGAAGGAAGAGGCCCAGAACGTCATCAAGCAGTTGTTCCACGGCCGAGCCCGGTGCGAGAGTGAAGCTGACTGGCACGGCCTGTGTGGCCCGCGGAGATGACCGACAGCTGCCCGACGGGGCCGGTGTCCTCCCCGGACTCCACCGCGGCCCAGCCCGGGCCTCGCTCAGGAACGGGGAAGGTAGGCGGCCTCCTGCTGCTGGGGCATCGCCTGCTCTCAGGCTCTTCCCCTTTCCAGCCACGCCTTGCTTTGGAAATGGGCCTGGACACCTCCCAAATCAAGGTCAGAGGTCAGCCCACCTTTCTCTTTGCTTGCGAAACCTGAGGTCCTCTTTCTCCTAGCCTCCCTGCCTCCCCGGCCCTCGTGGCTGGGTTTTCTGGGCCAGAGCCTCAGATCAGAAAGTGACAGGAGGTGTGGCTGCTGCCAGAGGAACAGGAGAAAGGCCCCTCCACCCTGTGTACTTAGCGTGTTTTAAGCCGGGGGTGAGGCCCACCGGTCCGAGGCTTTGGGGCCTACTCAGAAAGAGCCCGGGCTGGCCCCGGGTCCGCCCCCACCACCGTCTTCCCTCGCGATGCCAGCCTCCAGCCCAGCCCAGGTGCAGAGCTCATGGGAAGACGGGCAGCAGCCAGGCCCTGCTCCCTCTCAGCCCCTGGTCGGGAAGGCCAGGTGGGGCTGCGGCAGTTACCAGAGGAATAAAGTCCTGTTGGTTCTCATGCACACGCACGCAGCCCTGTTCTCTCGAGAGTTTTATTTCCTCAGCAGCTGCTGCTCCCAGGGCTGGGCTCATGCTCAGGTTGGGCCAGGGCCCAGGTGGGCATCTCCCCAGACTGGGCAACGTCGGATGCCCAAGCCAAGTTCCTGCAGCGCCCACCCCAGAGGGAGTCTCGTGACTCTTTCTCAGTTGAAGTCGCTCTAGCAGCCCCTCCCCGTGGGCCAGCTGGGCTGTACTGCAGCAGGTTCCAGAACAGCCAAGCGGTGAAGTCCAGGCCAGACTGGCCTGACAGCACCCAAAGGAGACCGTCCGGGTGAGACTTGGGCCAGAGAGGCTTCCTGTCCTCGTCTCCGCCCCTCCCCCACCCCTCTTGGGTGAAGCCCAGCCACTAAGTGGGAGGAGAGTTGCGGTCCAGCAGGAAGGTGATGGTGTGCTTCAGCTCCTGGGCCTGTGCGGGCACAGGCATGTGAGGCCAGGGCTCCCCAGCCAGCCCCCTGCCTCTGCCCCCAGCCCCACCACGCCGGAGCAGTGGGCAGAGGCCTGGGCCCAGGCTCCCAGGCACACCAGGCCTGGGTGGGGCGCTTGCCACCTTCTCAGGGCGCAGCGGCCACCCACCTGCAGCAGCTCAAACCAGATGGTCTGGGGGTTGTCAGCCGAGCCATAGTTGAGTTCCAGGCCAGGGGAGCCCTCAGCCCCCAGTGGGCTCAGCACGCGGAGCCGCTGCAGGTCCCTCAGGGCGATGGAGCGGCACAGCTCCTGGGGGCGGGGAGGGGTCCGTGTGGGTGGTGGGAGACGAGTGGCCCGAGAGTGCCCAGGCCAGCACTTGGGTCAGGAGCCTGGCCCACCTGAGAGCTGGGGTCCATGAGGAGGAGGCGCTGGCAGTTCAGCCCCAGGAGGCCAGGGCCGGGCAGGGCCGGCTCGCTCGCTCTCAGCACCGTGTAGACGGTGTGGCCAAAGAGGGGCAGCTCACTCACGGCCTCTGCGGATGGAGGGGCCGAGCAGGAGTTCTGACCGCTGGGGCCCCGGGACCTGCCGGACGTTGCCCCCAGGACAGAGGAGAGGGCAGGGCAGGTGGAGAGCTTCCTCAGCCCCTCCACCCTCACCCCTTCCTTGCTGGGGCTCCCGCCTCTGCCCCAGCTGCCCCCTAGCCCCAGACCCACCTATGAAGCTGATCTGCGCTTCCTGAGAGCTGCACCCTTGCAGCTGCCTCAGCTCCTGGCCCATCAGTCTCCTCACAGCGGCCACGTTCATCCGACAGTGCAGCTGCTTCGGCAAGTAAGCCAGCAGGTCTTGCCTAGGACACAGCCTGGTCAGTCAGAGCTGGGCATACAGCAGATGCTAAGTAGGTGAACCAGTGGCTACCGTGGGTGAGACCGGGGATCCAGACGCATGAATGAGGCGTGGGCTCTGCCCTTGAGGAGCGTGGGGGGTGGGCAGGTGTGCCCAGCCCCCATTTGGTTAGGGCCACAAAGGGTACAAGTGGCCTTGACCTTGGAGGAGGGGGTCGGGGTGGTGGGGTGACAGGAGGCGTGAGGGCTGCGTCCACACTCACTCTGAGGGGGCCTCCTCGTGGTTCCTGCTGAGGTGCTGCAAGGCAGCCAGCCTGGCGAGTCGGGCATCGTCCTGGGCGCTGACCAACAGCTTCCCCTGCAGGTAGTCCCACAGCACCTGAGGGGGAGCAGCGAGGGGGCAGCTGTGCCCAAAGCCCCACCTGGTGGGTGGCTCCTGGGCCTCAAGCCCTCCCCCCACCCAGGGAGGGACTCTCCCTCAAGCTGCAGCCGAGGCTCCAAGCACCAGCGGCACGGCAGCGCGGGGCCCAGTGGGGCTGACCTGGCCGTAGTGGGTTCTGACGTAGGTGGGATTATCAAAGTGCAGCGGGGTCTCCCAGCCGAGCCGCCAGCTGTGCAGGCTCACGTCCGGACCCACCACCTCGCTGTTGAGGTACTCCCGGGGCCACAGGGGCCGCACCGGCTGGCCTGCGCGGGGAGACCGGGTCCACAGCCTGCCCTGCCGCCCGGGGCCAGCCCCGCCCACAGCCCTGCCAGCTCCAGCGTGGGAGCTGCCTCCCCCGTGGCCAGAAGAGCGGACTTGGCAGGCAAGGCCACATCCCTGAATCCAGCTGGGCCACGCCTCCTCCCCAGGCCAGGTGGCCTACCTTCCCCTTTGATGAGGAAGAGGGCAAATTCCTGCACTTCATGGGGGTCCGTGATGCCCATCTGCCCACACATCTCCTCCAGCACTTCTGCTGCCACCTGGACATGCGGACAGGGCCGTGACGGGGGTGCTGGGGAGGGAGGGAGGCTGCGGGGGGAGGGGTGTCCCCAGAACTGATGCCCACGGCTTCCCTGGGTCTCCCCAGCCCCTTCTCTGTGTCCCTGTGCTCACCGTGAAAGTGTGGGTTTTGGTCTTGTACTCCACACCCCCGGGCAGGTGAATTAGGAGCAGGTGGGCTGCTTGTCCTTTCTGCCAAAGCAGGTACGGGGTCAGTACCCCAGTGGGCAGAGGCCCCAGCTCCCCCCACCCAGAGGGAGTCCCAGAACACCCAGCCGCCTGCACCGCCCATACCAGGAAAGCCTGCATTTCGCCTGGGGAGGGCAGCTGCCGGCGCCCCCCGTACTTGACTGTGCGCTGGAGGTGCTCCTGGCAGCTCTGGGCCAACTCTGCAGAGAGGAGCCAGGCTGGGGTCATGAGCATCTCCAAACCCCTCCCCAAGCAGCCGAGACCCCAGCCTGGAAGCCCCTCCCACCGGCACCTTGGCTCAGGGCCGAATGCTGCAGAAACTTGGTCACGTAGGGCATCAGCGAGGTTGACGGGGGAAAGTAGCCTGTGACGAGGCTGAGGAAAGTCCACCCTCGAGCGCAGAGTCTCCTGCAGGGCAGAGCCTGGGCTTTGGGCCGGCCGGGCAGCAGCACTTTGGGCTGCCCCCGGGAGGCCCGCCACCGACCCCCGCCCGTCCCCCACACTCACGGCCGGGGGTGTCCTGTGATCTGCTTGATGACCTGGCAGTAAATCTCATCCCTGAGGTTCTCCTCCTGGCACAGCTGTGGGGACAGGAAGGGCAGGGGGTAGTGGGTCGGGGGCAGAGCTGCAGTGCGGTGCAGTGCAGTGGAGTGAGGGATGGCGTGGGATCTGAAGTCAGCGAAGTCCTGCCAGTGGCTGTGGGCTGGGGGCCAAGTCAGGGTGACAGCCCACCGTCACCTCTCGGTCTTGGTCTCACTCGGCTTAATAACATCTGCACAACTGGCCACTCAACTAAGTCACCATCTTTACCTGCTTCCAGGCCGTGCTCGGCCCTGTCCTCTTTCTCTGGTCCCTCTGTCTTAGTCCTCTCTGCTGACCCCCTCATCTCCTTGACCTCTAAGGGCTGCGGTGCCCTTGGGCCTCTGTCTGCTGATGACTCCTGGTGCCTGCCTCCAGCCCAGACTTCTCCCACAAAGCCCAGACCCTCCACCTGGAAGACTGGGACTTCAGACTAAACGCGTCCCAAACAGATTCCTCCACCAGGCCGGCCCCGTCCTCACTCAGGCTTCCTTGGGGCGACCAGCATGGCTCTGGCCTAGGCCTCCGTGTCCCCCTCGGCCCCTCGCTCTCACCCCCCACGTGCACTTCATAGCAAACCCTGCTGCTGCCTCTGGGCCTGGGCCAACCATGTCTCACCTGGGATCGTGGCAGGAACCCTCTCCTTGCCCTTAAACTCCCAGAATCGCAAACCGCCAGAGCGACCCCACGAAATGTAAGCCACGTCTCTCTTCAAAACCCTCCAGTGTTGTCCCAGACCTCGAAAAATCCAAGTCCTGACAGTGGACCACAAGGTCTACCGTGACGCGGACCCACTGTTCCTCCTGGTCCACGCCTTCCACTCTCCCCCTTGTTCACTGGGCTCCAGCCACACTGGCCCTGCTGGGGCCGAGGCTCACCCCCGCCTCTGCCTGCATGCGTGCCCCCAGGCCCTGCCCCCATGCATACGTGCCTCACTCCCTGGCCTCCTTCAGGTCTCTGCTCCAGGGTCACCTTGTCACCAAGCCTTCTGCACTGTAGCAGCCCCTCCCCTGCTTTATCACTCCACGGCACTCTTTGCCCTGGACACGTTGCATCAGGGTTTACTGAGTGTCTCCTCTAACCAGGCTGTAAGCTCTGCAGGGACTTGGCCTGCTTGGTTCACTGCCCTGCCCCCAGCACGTAGGTGCTTGATAACTAATTTTGGATGCTTTGAATGTATAGTGACCAGGGGACAGGGGGTCCCGTGGAGGCCCAGGCAGGAGGACAGGAAGGGGCCCTCAGGGCTCACTGACTCCCCACAGCTTCCAGCTCACTCTCCTACCTTCAGCAGCCCATAGAGGAGATCCAGGTCGTTCTTGCCCCAGGGCTTGGACTGGTCCCCCATAAACTGCATCAGAGCTGCGGGCAGGATGAAAAGCACGGTGAGCTGGGCTGGGGGCCTGGCCCTGGCTCATGCTGTCGCTATGCAGGGCCATCTCATGCCTTGCTCTCAGAATGCGTGTGAGCCAGGCAGAGCAGCAGTCTCAGCTGCACCGATGAGGAGACAGGGTTCAGAGAGATTCTGTGGCCACCCAGGGCTACACCAAGCGCATAGCAAGCCAGACCCACCGCTGCCTTCCAGC
Organism: Mesoplodon bidens; assembly: GCF_964165515.1. Taxonomy (NCBI): domain Eukaryota; kingdom Metazoa; phylum Chordata; class Mammalia; order Artiodactyla; family Ziphiidae; genus Mesoplodon; species Mesoplodon bidens. The sequence continues at coordinate 39,213,790 of NC_138179.1, read as the reverse complement.
CCAGACTCCACACAACCCACAGCCCCTTGGGCATGAGTAGAAGTGGGTGAGGGCCATGTGGTATAGGAGCCACCAGTGAGCTTCCCCGAGTCGGCGAACTCAAGGACAGAAGGCGACCAGGTGCCTGGGTCCCAGGCACTGCAGACATGGCGACCCAGGACACCGTGGCTACTTACCCTGGAAGCTTTCCACAGCCCGCCTGTTCACGTCCTCGTCACTGACGCTGATGAGTGATGCCTGGATGGGAGCCTGCGGCCAAAGAGGCTGGCTGTGGGTCTGGGGCCATGGGGGCCAGGGGGCAGGTCTGCTGTCCCGGCTCCTCCCCACCGTCCCCCTTACCTTGCTGTACTGCACCAGGCTGGCCATGGCCTTCCTCTCGGCATCTTCACCTGTCTGGCCCAGCCTGAGGGGGCGGAGGGGAGGACAGCCCTGCTTGCTTAGCCCTCCCACCCCCATCCCAGGCTGGGTAGGGAGGGTGCTAAGAGCCCTGGCCCAGTGGCTCTGAGCAGGGAGTGTCACACTTCAGGGACACTGAGGATGGGCAGGCATGGGGCGGGCCCAGGGCACTCACAGGGTCTGGGGCTTCCGGAAGTAGCGCAGGGCAAATTCCTGCATGGTGTAGTCGGAGTCTGTGGGCAGGGTGATGTAGGCCACAGACGGGGACAGGCTGGTGGCCAAGTTGTCACTGTGTGCCTGGCTCCAGGGGTGGGTGGGGAACTTAAGGGCACAGGAGACCTAGTGCCACCCGAGTGTCCCCGGCCTGTCCAGCAGCCCTGCCCAAGCCCCCACCCCAGCCCAACCCAAGAGAAGCAGGCAGAGCAGCTACAGTGAGCACACCACCAGAAGCCAGGAAAGTCAAGAGCTGTTTATTGAGCATCTTCCAGGTGGCGCTGAGTTAGCTACCATGAGGGCCACACAAGAGGCAGACAGCCCAGCCCCTGCCCGTAGGGAACTCACAGCCCTGCTGGGGAGACAGGACAAGAAATAGGGAGCGGGCAGAGAGGCGGCATCAGACCAAGCGCTGCCCACCAGGCGTGGGGTGGCCCTCCACCGCTCTGGGGCAGTCGAGCCCTTTCTTTCCTCGACTCCTAGGTAGGCCTTGCCTCGGCGTCTCCCGTCTTCCTCACCTCCGAGGCCTTATCCCACTCTCCGTGCTGCAGCTGAGTCTTGTGCCGGCCATTCCGCTGCTCCTTCGAGAAGGAAAAGTCCGGAGCAGCAGCCGGCTGCACTACGTCAGCAGGAAAGAGTCCGGAACGGCCCCCAGTGGAGCCAAACTGCCAGCCTGGGGGAAACACCCAAGCGTGGTGTCTCACCCCCCGGCTCCTCTGCCCCTGGAGGCTCCACCTCGTCTGCCCGCCGGGTGCCAGCCGCCCTGCTTGCCCCGGGGATACCTGGCTCCAGAGTGGCCACCGGCAACAGCTTGATGAGGTCCCCCCGTTGGAAGCTGAGGAGGCTGTGGTCGTCAGTGAGGTAGCTTCGCAGGGCAATGACGTAGCCGGAGTCCTGCAGGTGGGTGGGTGAGCTGCCAGCCTACTTATGACTCCGTCCTGCCTGTCCCACCTGCTCCCCCGTTGGCGTCACTCTCCACCAAGCGCCCCCAAGTTCCAGCCCCACCCCAGGCAGCTTGAAGGAGCTTGGCTGACGGCCCCGAGTCCAGGCAAACCAGACGGGGTACGACGCAGTGGTGCTGGAGGCCCCCCGCCCGGCGTCCTGCTGGCCCGCACTTGCCTTCTTGAGCTCGCTCAGGAGCAGCTCGACCATGGCCTTGATGGTTCCCGCCCGGACCGTGTGCAGCACCAGCTGTTCATTCTTCAGTGACAGCTCCAGGGTGGAGCCAGCCAGGCATTCTACTCCCAGCACCTCAGCAAAGCTGTGCAGAGGGTGGGGCGTGAGCTGGGGGCCGTCTCGCCGGCCCACGCCACACCCCAGCCCAGGCTCACCTGTACGAGCGGAGAGTCTTCAGCTGCTCGGGGTGGAAGCTGGGGCCTTGGGTCACCTTGAGCAGTCTCAGCCCCCGGTGGGACACAGCCAGCAGCTGCACATCACTGCCGCCCTCGCCCTGCCCAGAAGGTGGCTGGCTCATGGACAGGCTCCGGGCTCCCCGCCACCGTCCAAGACACCCTGGGGCTGCTCAGGCCAGTGCTGTTCTTCGTCAGTTCCACTGGGGCCCAGCCCACCCCCAGCTCTCATCCTGCTGCGGAAGGCCAAGCTGGCCTCCAGCCTTGGGCACTGCCATCCCCAGCCTCACTGACCGAGACGGGGAAGATGCGGGAGAAGTAATTGGCCCAGTTGTCCCTGGCGGCCACCACGATGCGCTTCTTGACACTGTCCTCAGCTGTGTTCAGGGAGTCCAGGCCCACCTCCAGGTCTCCTGTTGGGCAGAAATGGCCCCAGGCCGTCCTCAGGCTCCCTCACAGCGGGGACCCCAGAGTCTACTCCCTCCCTCTGGGCAGGCCCAACCCCCAGCACTCCAGCTCCCTGACTCCAGGGTTCCTGGACCCTACGCAGCAGATCTTTCATCCTGTGCCTCTCGTCCTGGGAGATCCGGATGCAAGACTCCGCAAAGGTGTCCCTCAGGATCTGGGGGCAAAGCCAGGCGGTCACCACCAGGTCCTGAGGCCACAACCCACCCCAGAAGCAGCCACGCGTGGAGGAAAAGCTGGAGAGCCCCATAGGCACGTGGGTGGAGCAGGGAGGGATGCCTGGCCTTCCAAGCCCCGGGCCACGTCCACCCAGAGCTCCCATCTGCCTCCCCCAAGCTGCCGGCACTAGTCGGGCTGCTGCTCCTCCATCAGCTGAGATAAGCTTCCCTGAAGGAACAGGACTTGGGGGAGTGGGGGTGGGCAGCTACTGTAGAACTGGGGAGAACAGACACAAGCATCTGGGAGCATCTAGAGGTGGCAGAGGGACAAGCACCAGCGAGCACCTTCTGTGTGCCAGGCCTGTGTTGGGTGCTGTATACGCTTTATTTTTAATCCTCGTCATAAATCAAAAATGGCCCTTATACTGAGGGATGTTGGGAGGATTAAATAAACGAAGGCAGGGCTTGAAACACACCAACGTCCCGCAACTGGGGCTGCTCTCCTGCCTGGGGTGGGGGCGGTCTGTACAGGCGCCGGGTAGGCTGGGCTCTCACCTGCTCACAGAGGAGCCTGAGGCAGTAGGGGTGGCTGAAGTTCTCCCGGGGGTAGAACACCTGGACGAGGGCAGGGGCGAGTGAGAGTGGGCCCGGACGGTGCCCCCCCAGCCCCCCTCCCGCCCCACCTCTGCCTCCCGGGCCGGAGGAGGTGGGGCTGGGGAAACAGCCCCCAGTGTCTGTGTGTGGAGAGGAGATGCTGGGGCCCCAGGCTGGTAGTCCTACAGCCAGTGCCCTGTCCCCGACCCAGAGAGGCCAGGCTGCGGCCCGCCCTCGAGCCCACCTCCTTGCGCAGGAACAACCTCCAGGGGGCGCTGGCGTAGGAGAAGCACACGCTGCCGGAGGGCACAAGCAGCTGGGTGGAGATCCCCAGGTCCCCCATGGGCTCCACAAGGCCTGGCGGATGGAGGGGCCGAAGGGCATCAGGCGAGGAGCTGCCCAAGCAGGAATGATGCGGGCACGGGGAGAGAAGACCCTCGGCCCACTAGGGCCCCACGTGGCCCAGCTCAGTCCACCTCCGCTGCCTCCCTCCCCCCGCTCCGTCCCATCTCCGGCCTCCATCTCCAGCCTCCCATGTTCCCTGCTGTCCCTGACATGTGTGGGCCCTCCCTGACCACGTCAGCGGGGTCACTAAACTCCTGACGAGGCCCACGCCCCGTGACGTCCCTCCATGCCAGACGGGCCCCAGGGGTGCCTGGGCCCTGCCCCACGCAGGAACGCGGAAGCTGGGGCTCCTCACCCACGGCTCCAAAGTCCGGAAGCGCAAGCAGCTGACCTCGGCCGTGAGCGCTGAGAGGCCCTTGGGAATCCTGCCCCCGCCCCCCACAAAGCCCACCACCCGGGGATGTGGGGTTTCTCACCGTGCGGCTCAGCTGGAGGGGTCGCTGGGTCGCAGGGTGGAGGCAGTGGGGGTGCTGGCGGAGGCGGGGGTCTCTGGGCAGTGGGTGGGTTCTGGCCAAACAGCTCTTGAAGGGGCCCCTGCTTCTCCTTGATGGAGTTGGAGGGCCATGGCTGGCCCTTGGGTCGAGGGGCCACAGCTGGTGGGGGGCCCTTCCTTGGGCTGGGGGACAGCGTCTGGGGAGGCAGAGGATACACCCAGGCTGTGACTAGCGGCCGGGTTTACCCCGGGGAGCCTCAGGAGGGCTCTGGAGCGGAGCAGCACGCTCTGGACAGGACGGGGCCTCACCAAGGGCAGCAGGGAGGCACCGCTGATCCCCAGCTTAGCCAGAGCCTCATCCTTAGGGTTGTTTTTCTTCAGGAAGATCTGGGGCTTCCTGAGAGAAGGAAGAGGTCAGGAGTCCACACGGTGACTCTGGGAAGCGGGCAGCCCCTGCCATCCTCCCCCTCCCCACCACCGCCGGGGTGCACCTGGGCGGCTCCACGGGCACGGGCATGGGGCCTGGGCGGCTCTGGTATATGCGGATGATGTTGCGGATCTCCCTGCTGGGCTCTGCCTTCCGGGGCTCAGGGTCCGAGCTACGCACCACGGCTCTGCCCTCGGCCGGCTGGCGACCACCGCTAGGCCCCACCTCTGCGGCTGGCTCAGCCTCAGCCTCCTGTGCAGCTTTGGCCCCATCTCGTGTCAGTGGCTTCTTCACTACTGGGGGAGGAGGAGGTGACGGCACTGACCAGAAAGAGAGGAAAGATGTGAGACCCTGTGCAGAACCACAAAGCCTGCCCCCACCCCCTCTCCCCACCACCTGCTCTCGGTCTCTCTTCTTCCGGCTCCTCCTCCTGCTCCTCCCGCTGGGGGATCTTCACCTTGGCCGGAGGCCTCATCGTCTTCACCTTGATCTGCTGCTGCCCTGTAAATGTCCCAGATGGCCCTCGCTATTACTCTCCACCTAGCCCACCCGTCTGGGCTCCTGGATAGGCCACACTGACCTAGAGGAATAGAGTGCACCCCGCCGTCTCCCGGCCAGGCCGGGGCGGTGGCTGAGTTTCTGTGTGGGATTGCCACCCCAAGGGCCCTCACCCAACTTCTGGAAATAGTCCCGTTTCTGCTGGAAGCTCTTGGGCCGCCGGGGCCTGTCTTCAGCCTCCTGTGAGGTCCCCTGTGGCAGGAAGGGAAAGAGAAGGAGCAGCCCTGCCAGACAAGTTGCCACTCACAGAGCAAACCCACTTGGATCCGTGGGGCTGGGGCCTGGCAGCATCTTTCCTGCATCTCCCCGCGCCCCCCACCCCAGGTCTCCCACTTCTGTGGCCTTGGAGCCTGCTTCCCCACCCCGGCCCTGCCACCTGCCTGGCCTCAGCTCTTCACCCTCAGGCAGGCACCTACCAATTCCAGCTCATGCTCTGGCTCCTTCTGGGGGGTGGGTGTCTTCTTGGGCTTGGGGGTGATGGCTGGGGGTGGAGTCACGGAGGCAGCTCCAGGGGCCTGGGCCTGGGCATGATGCTCCAGGGGCTGGCTCTGGCGCTGCTTTGCCTGTTGCTCCAGGGACAAGGTCATGGCCTGGGTGGTCATCTGCTGGGCCTGATGGGGGAAGGGTGGTGTGCCAGGTAAGAGCTGGCCTAGCCTCGCCACACAGATCTGTACCCACTAGGCAATCCACGGGCCCTGCCCATCCTCACCAGGATCAGCGCCTGCTGGTTGATGAAGTTCTGCTGTTGGACTGCCAGCTGCCTCGCGTCCACACTGGGAAGGAGGGGCTGTGGCTGTGGCTGCGGCTGCGGCTGCGGCTGCGGTGGCACCACCATGGCTGGGGGTATGGCAGGCAGTCAGGGTGGATGAGCGCCATGGCTGAGCTCCCAGCCCTCTGCCCACTGTGCCCTCTAGGCCTCAGGCAACACCCTCCCTCCTCCAGTCCCTCCCTGAGAAGGGACCCAGTGGCTATAGTCCAGCCTTACCTGGCATGGCGGGGACCGCCCCCATTGCTGGCATCATGGGCATGGGTGCAGGCATCATGGCTGGCTGGTATCCGGGCATCTGCATCATCCCTGAGTACACTGAGGGAACAGGGCCCCCCCTGGTCAGTCCCTACCTGGGCCCACATCCTCCCTTTAGCCCCAGGCAAAGAGAAGAGTACGGGCCACCAGGGTGCTGGCCGGAGCTCTGATTGCAGCTGTGTGGGGATCCCAGGCCATGCTTGCCTGTGTTGCTGGGCAGGGAGGCTCTGGATGGGTGCTCAGCCCCGCACTCACCCACGGGATAGCTGCCTTGCTGCATGGGCCCCATGGCGCCCCCTCCCTTCATGCGGTCACTCAGAGCCCTGCGTTGCTGCAGATCCTGAAGGGACAAAAGTCACAGGTCCCAAGGTCAGAGCTAGAGCCCTAGGAGGGATGGGAGGGGCAGCAGAGGCCCCGGGGGCATAGGGGCAGCAGTGGGGTGGGGTCTGCGTGCAGGACACTCACGCTGAGGCACGGGGAGAAGAGGTGGTCCAGGAAGCCATCCAGACTCCCTGAGGTCCGGGACTCACCTGTGGAGGGTTGCCGTCACCTGCCTGGGGTGTGGGGCTTCTGGCACCCCCGTTCCCAGCACTCTGCCAACCTCAGTGTGCCCACTCCCAGCCTTACCTGTGTGACCCCTGCTGGGCAGAGGTAGGGCTGGGCCTGGAGGGGGGCCTGGGGGCAGTGAGGGGGCCTGGATGCCAGGGGCCGGGGGGATGTCCTCGGCTCTGCAGGACATAGTGGGCCCAGATGAGGAGGTGCCCTGGCCGGGAGGTTCCCAGGTTGAGGCAAGGTATAGAAGCTGCTGTAGGGGTCATCCCCCTGCCGTGGGCGAAGGCTTGGGGGCGGGCGGGCGGGCTGGGCCTGTGGCAGCACCTGTGAACCCCCGCGGATGACAGGGTGGCTGAGGGGGTCACCTACGACAGGATAGTGACAGGAGCAGGTCAGGGGTGCTGTGGGTGGCACCTACAAACCACGGGGGGCGATTGGGTAGCTGTGGGGACCAGCCGGGTCCCCCAGATCCTCGGTCCAGCCGATCAGGTCCAACACGAAGTCGCAGCCAGCCAAGTCCTGCCAGGAGTCCTTAGAGTGCAGTGACACAGACCAGCCACGCGGGGGCGGATCCAGGCCTCTGGGTGAGACAAGGGCATGTAGCAGATGGTGGTCGGCCAGGTGGACGACCATCCGGAAGGGACAAGGACCTGAGGGTGGGCTGGGGGGAGGGGGTGGTGGAAGGGGACAGGAACCTGGCTGAGGACCCAGTGCGACTCACAGCCCTCTACTTCTACATTGGCCCTGATGCATTTATTCATTCAATTTGATGAGAATCTGGACCAGATCTAGCAGGTATACTCTCTACTTGCTCTCCGTCTTGAATCTACTGTCTGGACCCTGCCCACCTACCCCGACCCCTCGCCCCCATCCCGCCACCCGGGGAGCAGGCTTTCGCCTTGGGCCTGCAGGAGCAGCCGCAGGAGGTGCTTGGTGGGAGAGTGGGCTGGGAGCATGAGGAAAACCAGGAGGCAGACGGGACAATGGCCAGTGTGGGCGGCACTCGCCCATCCCAGGCCCTGCACACCTGCTCTGCAGAATCCGCCCAGCGAGTTGCTCCCCTGTGGTCCAGGACTCCACCTCGGCCGAGTAGCTCTCCTCTGCAGGGACGAGGGGTAGGGGCAAGAGTGAGGGACAGCAGGGTCCACCCAGACAGGAAGGGAATACTGTCCCATGGCGGTTCCGAAAGCAGGAGAGCAGGGAGGTCAGGGTCACATCGGGAGGGCTGAGGCGGGAAGGGGGTCGAGGGAGGGCGAGAGTGCCGGGCAGGCCCCACTGTGGGCCTGGGGAGGCCCGAGAGGAGGCAGGCGTCACCGGTGAAGGTGAAGACATCCAGCGCCATGCGGCCCCGCCTCCATCCGGCTGTCCACTCGAGCTGGGTGGGTGGGTGGGCCCGCTCGGACCCAGGGGCCTGCTGCGTCTGCTCCAGGGCTCCCAGCAGCTTGTGCTGGCACAGTGCTGCCATGCCCCCGGGGGCCTGGTCGGACACAAATCTGCGGGCACAGCACAGGGCTGCCGTGGGTACGGGGTGGCCCTCTGAGCACACCCATGGGGCCCCCACCTGCCTGGCCCCTTACTTGAGCAGCGGCTTCTGCAGCGTGGACACTGGGGGGAAGGCACTGAGCAGAACAGCCAGGAGGGCCCAGCCGCGCTGGCTCTGCTGCTCGTCTGGGTTGTGCCAGAGCTGGGCTGCGAGCTGGCTGAAGAGCTCGTTGCGCAGCCCCGGCCGGCGCTGCCCCTGCCGCACCAGATACTGGCCCATGGTCTGCTCCTGCCAGGGCTCCAGGGACCCGTCCCCCAGGAACCGCAGCATCTGCAGACACAGAGCAAGGGGAGGCAGGACGTGAGGGGCTCCCGGTGCCCGGCCAGCACCCCTTGCACGGGCCCACCCTGCCCCTCCCCAGTGTGTCACTCACCACCTTGTTGATATCCAGGGCATGCTGAGGGTTCTCATTGTCCAGCCGGGTCAGGGGTTTGGTCAGCAGCTGCCCAGGTCTGGGTAGGGTTGGCTCCTGCAAGGAAGGAGGGCAACACGGCGCCTGAGCAGGGGCTGGTGTGTGCTGACCTGCCAGACACAGCCCCGGGGGAGCCCCAAGGGAGCACGCGCCCTGCGAGAGGAAGAGGGGCTGGTGAGGAAAACCATCTTAAAAATACATCTCTGGGGGCTTCCCTGATGGTGCAGCGGTTAAGAATCCGCCTGCCAGTGTAGGAGACACGGGTTCGAGCCCTGGTCCGGGAAGATCCCACATGCTGCGGAGCAGCTAAGCCCGTGGGCCACAACTGCTGAGCCTGCGCTCTCTAGAGCCCGCGAGCCACAACTACTGAAGCCCGCGTGCCTGGAGCCCGTGCCCCGCAACAAGAGAAGCCACCGCAATGAGAAGCCTGCGCACCGCAACGAAGAGTAGCCCCCACTCGCCGCAAATAGAGAAAGCCGTGTGCAGCAACAAAGACCCAACACAGCCATAAATAAATAAATAAATAAATAATTTTATTAAAAGAAAAATACAGCTTGGGACTTCCCTGGTGGTCCAGCGGTTAAGAGTCCACGCTCCCAATGCAGGGGGCCCAGGTTTGATCCCTGGTCAGGGAACTAGATCCTGCATACCACAACTAAAAAAGGTCCTGCATGCCGCAACTAAAGATCCTGCACAGGCAACGAAGATCCCGTGTGCCGCAGCTAAGACCCAGCACAGCCAAATAAATAAATAAATAAATTTTTAAAAAACCTCTCAATCACTCTTTCTGATTAGAAAACTAAAGCTCATGCATGCAGAAAACGCAGAAAACTCAGAAAACACGGAAAAGGATGAAGAATAAAAACCACCATTAACATTCCACTGCCAGATATAACCACAGTTAACATTTTCGCCTCCTTCTTTCTAGTCTTACTTTCTACGTGTAGGTACACACATCATCTCCCCACCCTCCTTGTTAACAAAATTGGGATCATACTCTACGTGCAGTTTTGAATCCTGCTTTTGTTGCCAACACTGTAGCCTGGACACTTTGCCTTGTCATTCAACATGCTTTAACGACATGGTTTCAATGGCAGGGCAGTGCCGCAGGTGTAACAAAGGTGTGGCACTGCAGATAAGTAACCAGGAACACGTTTAGGTTCAATGGATTTTCCGAGCAACGCAGTTGCATCCACAGCCCCGCAACAGGAGAGGGAGGAGGGGACTGGAGACAGAAGAACAGACACAGCTTCTGCCTGACGGGGGCTAACGCCTGGGGAGATACGAGCATCAGCCGTGTACAGCTAAGGCCTGGGGGCCCACCTGAAAGCCGATGGAGATGAAGCTGGAGAAGGGGAATTGGTCGATGTCGGGTGGGAGGGTCAGGCTGGGCCGTGCGGGAACTTCCGGGGGCATGGCCTCCGTGATGCTCTCGGCCAGGGTGTGCTGACGGCCTGGGATGACATAGGCGGCAGCCCAGAAACGCCCAGGTAAGGCGCCTGGCTCTGGCGCCGCCTCCACCTCTCAGCATCAGCCCCCAGCTCCAGTGCAGAGGGAGCCGGGCAGTGAGCTGGGGGGACCCAGAGCATCAGAGGGAGGGACCACAGGGACAGAGCCTCCGCCCAGGAGAGGGGGTCATGGCAAGAGCAATGCCCATCAGGACTCACCTTCCGCTGTCTTCAGCATGACAGCCAGCTCAGCCGGGATCTCCAAGCGACCCAGCTCCTAGCAGGAAGGAGCAATTAACCAGGAACTAAGGGAAGGGGCATAGGAACCCAGGGGTCCTCCTCACCCCCAGGGCTGTAAGTTTCCCCTCCAAAGACCAAGGATTCTAGTCCTGGACACTCAAACAAATAAAGCCTCCAGAGCCCCCAGAGGGAAACCAAGGGCACCCCAGGCCTCTTCTTGGGGGGCACAATGGATGGGCCTGAGGGACAGGACCCATCTCGGCACCCCTGGGACCCCACGCTCCCCCTCAAGCCAGGCCAGGTTCAGCAGGCTCACAACCCAGCAGACACCCTCCAGCTTCCAGGCCACCTACCATGCTTGGCGCCTTCTTGGAGGCCCCGACGCTGTGCCAGCTGTACCGATGCCCAAGCTGTTGGGGGAGATGCAGGAGGAGATGATGCCCCCGTGAGGTGTCACCAGGAGCTCCCTAGAGGCCCCTCCCCCACTCAGCAGTGCAGCTGCCCCCTCCTCCTCCCAGGAGGGCCCCACGCCAGTGGAGGAAGGGGAGCAGATCCGGGGGGCCAGCTGTCTGCCCCCAGCCCTCCAGAGCCCTCACTAGCCTTAGCGCTGTGGCTGTCTCTTCCCGTCTGCCAGGGTACCGGGAAGAGGAGGGAAGAAGGGAAGGAATGGTCCCAGGGGACAAAGTCCAGACAGGGAGGGGCCAGAGAGAGGGGCAGTATGTGGGCATTGACCTTTGAGCTGCTTTATGGCCCTCAGATTGGAGTCACTGGGCAAGAGGGGAACAGTCCAAGGGAGGCCTGGAGGAGATGGGAGGCACCCCCAGCCAGCAGGGGAGAGTCAGGCCCTGGCAGTGGGCAGGCATGAAGGAAGGCGACGGCCTCCTGGAGGCCCCAGGCTACCCTGGCCAGGCAGAGGGGGATGGAAGGAGCTCCACCAGCAATGGTCTCCGAGGCCTCGGTCCTTCTGCGGCTGCACTTGGAGGGTGGACGCTGTCGGGATTTGGCCAACGTGGCCGGCAAGGCTGCCTGGCTTCTCCCCTGAGCTGCCCGGGGCAGGACCCATCCATGTGCTTCACCTGCCCTCTCCGCTGTCTCCGGAGCAGGTGCCGGCCCGCCAGCAGGATGGTGTTCAGCTGCCCCAGAGCTGCCCGCCGCCGGAGGTACCACTTCCTGCAGGCCGGGAAGGGGGTTGGTGAGGAGTCCAAACTCACACCCGATACCTGAATCCTCCAAGCCAAGACATGAATGTAAAATCGGACCCCAGTGAAGCCCCCGGCTGCCTAAGGGAAGCAACAGGGAAAGGACACGACACTTTGAAAGACCAGCAGGTAAACTGAGATGCTGTTGTGCCCAAGGGATCAAGATCTGGGACTCTGGAGCTGACCACCAGGGCTCGTTCCCCTACTGTTTAGTCACTGCGGTCTTGGATAAGTTACTTTACCTCTCTGGGGGTTTTTTGCTTTTGATTTTTGGCCACGCCGCATGGCGTGTGGAATCTGAGTTCCCCGACCAGGGATCAAACCTGGCCCTGGCAGTGAAAGCGCTGAGTCCTGGACTGCCCTAGTGGTGCAGTGGTTAAGAATCCTCCTGCCAATGCTGAGGACACGGGTTCGAGCCCTGGTCTGGGTAGATCCCACATGCCACAGAGCAACTAAGCCCATGCGCCACAACTACTGAGCCCAAGTGCCACAACTACTGAAGCCCACGCGCCTAGAGCCCATGCTCCGTAACAAGGGAAGCCACCGTAATGAGAAGCCTGTGCACCGCAACGAAGAGCAGCCCCTGCTCGCCACAACTAAAGAAAGCCCACATGCAGCAACGAAGACTCGACACAGCCAAAAATAAATAAATAAATAAATTCCAAAAGAAGAAAAAAAGCAGGCAGAGGACTTGGCCAAGAAGTACATGAAAAGATGCTCAACATCATTAGTCATTAAAGAAATGCAAATCAAAACCACAATGAAATACCACCTCACACCCACTAGGATGGCTATAATTTAAAAAGCAGAAAATAACAAGTATTGGCAAGGATGCAGAGAAATTGGAACCTTCACACATTGCTGGTAGGAATATAAAATGGTACAGCCACTGTGGAAAACAGTTTGGCAATTCCTCAAAAAGGTAAAGACAGAATTACCATATAACTCAGGGTTTCCACTCCCACATAAAGACCCAAAGGAACCAAAAGCAGAAACTTGAACAGTTACTTGTACACTTGGGTTCATAGCAGCCTTATTCGCAATAAGCCAAAAGGTAGAAACAACCCCACATGCCCACTGACAGATAAGTGGATAAACAAAATGCGGTCCATCCACACAATGGAACAATGTTCAGCCATAAAAAAGACATGAAGTTCTGACACATGTTACGACAGGGACGAACCCTGAAAACACTATGCTTAGTGCCAGATGTAAAAGGAATTTGTATGAGTCAACTTAGACGGCATATCTAGAATAGGCAAATTCACAGAAATGGAAAGTGTACTGGAGGTTACCAGCGGCTGGAGGGAAGGGAGTGAGGCTTCCTTGCTGAATGGGTATAGAGTTCCTGCTGGTGATGAAAATGTTTTGGAAACATATAGTGGTGACGGGTGCCCCCTTCTCCGAGGCTTCCCTGGTGTCCACGGCACTGCCTTCATTTTGTTCTCAGTCCTTAAACAATCCCCTTTGGGGCGACTGGCAGCTGGGTGACTGTCTGCATCTGACTCCCCAGCTAGCCTGGAAGGTACCATCTCTGTGCCTGTGTGAAGATGCTGGCACCTTCCTCCCTGTGTTGCCAGCATCTGGCCCAGGGTAGATGGAGAAGATGGTCAACCAACAGCTGCTGGATGGATGAGTGAAGACGGGCAGTGAAGGGTGAGTGGGGCTGGAGCTAATGAGGTGAGAAGGGCGAGGGGAGCATCGCAGGACCACGAAGCCCAAAGAGCCTGGAGTGTAAAAGTCCAGCCTACATCGAGGCTGGAGAGGTAGGCAGGGCCTCACACAACCTGATTCACGCTTTTAAAAGAGTATTCTTGCTGCAGAGTGGAGAATAGACTAGAAAAAAGAACAGTCAAGGAGTCAAGACCGCAGGTTTGACTGGCCTAGCAGATAATGAGCTTCCCGTGGCTGGGGGTATTCAAGCAGAGATGGCATGGTGGGAATGCCAGCAAGGAGAGTCCAGTGTTGATGGGAAGCAGGCAGACTAGCCTTGAGGCCCTACGCACCCCCGACCCTGCACCACCACCGTGAGGAGGCCTACAGTCTCGCCCCACTCTGCACACCTGGCCTGGAGCCCACGCACGCGAATCCGTGGTAGGAGGCGAAGGCGTTGACAGGAGAGGCTGGTGCAGAGGCCTCGGTGCAGGGTGAGCAGGACCTGGGCGTGCTGCTGGGCCCGGTGCCGCTCCAGCTGCTGCCAGCCCAGCTCCCGCAGTAGCACCTGGGGGCAGAGGTTTGGGCTGGGGACCACCCTGCCCTTCTCCCGAGGCCTCAGCCTCCTCCCTTCTGCCGGACAATTGATTCTACTGGGGTGCCCGGGACACCCGGCCCACTCCATCTCCCCACCACCCAGAGGGACCACCAAATCATGAGTTGGTCCCAGAATGTTCCTCCCACTTTCCAGCCATACCTGCTGCTTCCCTGCTCATACACACCACCCACCTGCGTGGCTCCCAGGTGACAGAGGGGTGACTCAGCCCCGAACACCTGGTTCAGGATGGCGCCACATCTTTCCCGGTCAGAGAGCTCTTCCTGTCCCTCTGTCCCCAGGGCCCGGAACCTGCCCCAGGGACGGAGAACCTTGGGGAGGTCGGAACAAGCACAGCAGGACCTCCCTCTACACTCATTTGACCCTGAACCCCTGGGGGTCTATTCAGTCTATAAGTCATTCAACAATGATTTGGAAAGCACCTACTATGTGCCAGGCACCCAGGAGAGTTTTGTTGAGAGGAGGAGGGGCGGGTGAATGCACAGAGGCGTGGAGAGGAACAGTGAAAGGAGATGCAGATGGAGGGAGAGAAGGGGAGACAGAGAGAATGGAAGGAGGGAGGGTTGGACGTCAGGCCCAGGGTCCCTAGGAAAGTGTGTCCATCCCCCGCTCCCGAAAAAGCCCCAGGTCCGCCAGCCACTCCAGGGGGCCTTCCTAGTGAGCCCTGGCCCTGAGGTGCCTGTGCCCCGGGCTGCCCGTATCCTGGGCCCCTACCTGGTCAGGAAGGCCTGGAAGGGCACGCGAACAGGGAAGTTGGCGCTGCGGGTACACACGGCCTCCAGGATGCCCGCCTGGCGCAGTTGCTCTGCCACGTGACCCATGTCAAAGAGGCCCGGAAGCTGTGGCCACGGGGCAGAGCCACGGAGAGCTGAACTGAGGGGCTCAGAGCTGTGGGGAAGGTGGGGCAGGGCCGAGGAGGGCTGAGGGGGGCGGGGCAGGGGCCGGAGGGCTCTGGCGCCAGGTGCTGGGAGAGCTCACCTTTCCCGGGTTGGGGTTGAGGCACTGGATGAAATAGACGTGGCTCCTGGTGGGTGGAAGGGGCGGTCACTTGAGCACAGACCGGCCCCTCCATTCAAACTCCCTGGGGTTGAGTGTGGGGGGCCCTATTCTCACCTGCCCAGCTGGGCTAGGAGGTCCCCCAGGGAATGCTGGAAGCGAGAGGCCAGCGTGGGTTTGCCTGGTCCTTCCCCAGACTTGGGCTCTGCTTCCTGGAACAGGCTACCCACCAGCTGTGGGGTGAGAGGGGGCCAAGCCAGCTCACCTGGGCCTGTCCAGCCTGCCCCTCACCCCGACCCCCAGGGAGCCAGGGGGGGCCGGCCAAAGGTTCAAGTTGCCAGGGGCTTGAAGGCCAGCTCCTTGGGCAAGGCTGTCCGGGTGGGGAGGGCAGAATGGGGGGACAGGGGGGCCGGCAGGGGCACCTGGAGCTGGCTCTGGGCAAGCATTTCCACCACAGCAGGGTCAAGATGATCCTTGTTTCTGTTTAAAAACTTGTGAACCTGCAAGAGATAATGTGGGGTGGGGGGAGGGGAAGCCAAGGAGAGAAGGCTAGGTATGGAAGCCAGTCCCTTTGCAAAATAATCCAGCCTCTCCCCTCTGAGTTATAAGGCCACCTTTGACACAACACTGTAAATCAACTATACTTCAATAAAAAAAAATGTTTTACAAAGGCCCCCTTTGAAGTTGGACTCATCTCACACCACGTACCAAAATTACCTCAAAATGAATGGGTCAAAGACCCAGATATAAGACCTGAAACTATAAAACTCTTAGAAGAAAACAAAGGGAGAAAGCTTCATGACATTGGACTTGGCAATGATTTCCTGAATATGACACTAAAAGCACAGGCAACAGAGGAAAAATAGATAAACTGGATTTCATTAAAACGAAAAACTTTTGTGTATCAAAATACAGTACTAAGAGGGTGAAAAAGACAGCCCACAAAATGGGAGAAAATATCACATATAAGGGTTTAATATCCAGATTATGTAAAGAACTCCTACAACTTAACAACAACAACAAAATAAAACAACTCAATTCAGGACATCCCTGGTGGCACAGTGGTTAAGGATCCGCCTGCCAATGCAGGGGGCACTGGTTCGATCCCTGGTCCAGGAAGATCCCACATGCCGCGTAGCAACTAAGCCCACGCGCCACAACTACTGAGCACACATGCCGTAACTACTGAAGCCCACGCGCCTAGAGCCCGTGCTCCACAACAAGAGAAGCCACCACAATGAGAAGCCCGTGCAACGCAATGAAGAGTAGCCCCTGCTCGCTGCAACTAGAGAAAGCCTGAGTGTGGCAACGAAGACCCAAGGCAGCCAAAAATAAATAAATAAATAAATAAATAAATAGACCCCAAACCAACTGAATTCAAAAATGGGCAAAGGACTTGAATAGATATTTCTCCAAAGAAGATACACAAATGGCCAAGAAGCACATGAAAAGATGCTTGACATCATTAGTCATTAGAGAAATGCAAATTAAAACCACAATGAGATACCACTTCACACCCACTAGGATGACTATAATTTTCAAAAATGGAAAATAACAAGTATTTGCAAGGATGTAGAAAAACTGGAACCCCCCATACATTGCTGGCGGGACTATAAAATGGTGCAATCACTGAGGAATAGCTTGGTGGCTCCTCAAAAAGGTAAACATAGAACTATCATATGATCCCGCAATTCCACTTCTGTGTATACACCCCAAAGAATTGAAAGCAGGCACTCAAACACTTACTTGCACACCCGTGTTCACAGCAGCACTATTCACAACAGCCAAAAGGTGGAAACAATTCATGTCCATCAGCAGATGAATGGATAAACAAAATGTGGTCTCCACATACAACGGAATATTATTCAGCCATAAAAAGGAAGGAAATTCTGACACACGCTACAACATGGATGAACCTTGGAAGCATTATGCTTAATGCAATAAGTCAGACACAGAAGGATTTTGTGTGTGTGTGTTATGATTCCACTTACATAAGAATAGGCAAAAAAAAAAAAAAAGAATAGGCAAATTTATAGATACAGAAAGTAGATTAGATATTACCAGAGTCTGAGGAAGGGGGAATTGGAGCTTAGTGTTTAATGGGTAAGTTGTTTCTGTTGGGGCTAATGAAAAAGTACTGGGAATGGATAGCAGTGATGGTTACACAACACTATGAATGTACTTAAAGACACTGAAATGTACACTTAAAAGTGGTTAGAATGGGAAATTTTATGTTGTGTATATTTTACCACATTTTTTTAAAGGCTGCCTTTGTCACATACCCAGTTCTTGGTTACACTTTTGGGTCTGTTTATTGGGTTTTCAATTCTGTCTCATTGATGGGTCTGCTCCTTATCAATACCATACTCTTTTAATTACTAGAGCTTTAAAATATGTTTTAATATCTGATAGAGCAAATTCCTCCATAATCATTTGCTTTTTATATCTTATTAGCTATTCTTATGCATTTATTTTCCATATAATACTTCAGAATAATTTTGTTAAAATCCACCTCTCCTTCTCTCATAAAAGCCCCATTGGAGTATTGTCTAGAATTACATGACTTTTCTAGATTAACTGGGAAAGAGTGAACAATATAGGGCTCCCCAATAGGAATGTGGCTTTTCCCTCCATTTTTAAGTCTTCTTTTGTGACCTTCAATACAATTTTATAGTTTTCTTCAGTCAATCTCCTTCTGTTTCTTCCTTTTTTCTTTTAGATGTGATTTTTTTTGAGGGATAATTGACATACACTCCTTGTGTTTCACGTGTGGATAACTCCTGTGTAGTTTGTATGTTTTCTTCTACAACCAGAGCATGTCACCTCCTCCAGGAAGCCTTACCTGACTTGCCCCACCTCAAACCAGTCACCTGGTCCTAGCCTTTAAACCAGGCCCCCTCCCCTCAGCAACTCTCCTCCTGGGTAGGTGTGCAGTAGTCATGAAACTCATAAAGGGGAGAGGAGAATCCCTTCAGTGAGCACCTAGTATCTGCCAGGCACCTGACCCGCCATTTCCATGTAATTGCATTAATCCTCAGGGCAATGCTATAGGATGGACTCCTATTCCCATTTTACAGATGAGGAAATGGAGGCTCAGAAGGAGAAGTAGACTGCCTGAGGTTATCTATCAGAGCCAGGTCCCATGCATACACTCTGCCCCTCTTGGTCTGGAGGGCCCCAAGGCCTTGACCCTCCCCACCCCATAATGCCCACCCAGAACTCAGTAAGTCATGCATTAGGTGAGGCCAAGGGCCCAGGTGGGGACAGATGGCCAAGCCTTGGAAGGGGCCTCCCCACACCTACCCCTCTCACCTGTCAGGTGACTTCCCAGGGTCACATTGCCCTCGCTGGTTCACCCTGATACCTGGTAGGTGACGGTCCCAGCGTAATGCCGCACGGTGAAGATGGGAAGGGGCAGCTGGGGCTTGGTGTAGCGCGGGTGGTCGCCGTGGTGGTAGTGGCACTTCTGCAGGAAGGTGTGGTCCGTGGCCTGATAAGAGGAAGAGCTTCTCAGGCCTTTGCAGGTGCCGTTCCCCTGCTGGGACTGTGCTTCCCTCCCGTGCCCCCCAAAACCACAGGCACTGAACAGAAGGTGAGCTTTGGTTTTGGTCCCCAGACTTCTTTTTCAGGAAGAGTCACTCCATATCTGAGTCCTTATAAAGGGCACAGCTTCTATCCCAGGGACTATTTTGAACAATTGGTTCCCATCTGAGAAAAAACACAGTAGCCTTGTATACCTCAGTCAATAAGATTTGGCGGCTTAGAGGACCCTTGATGAAATCATTTAAAAGAAATGGGGCTAGGGGAACTTTAAGGCAGATTTAGCAATCACTCCTGGGAGTCTGGTCTCACAGTTACATGTGTTTCTGAACAAGTCTTTCAAAGATACTTCTAAAAAGCCATCCGGTAAGAGATTATTTTATAGTGCTAAGGAACTTATAACAACAAATACTTGGGGAAACCCTCACAAGCCCCTCATGGGGCCTGCACAGTCCCCACCGCCCTGCCCCTCAGGCACAACTGTCCCCCTGCTGCAGTGAGGACTCTTGGAGAAGTCGGGAATCTCACTCAGGATCACCCAGAGACAGGATTTGAACCCAGTTTGGCCGCTGCCTTCCCAAGCTGTGCTGAGGGCCTGTGGGCAGGGTCCCAGGACCTCAGCACTTTATTGCTCCCCTGGGAGTTCCTGCTGGCTCTGGCCTGGCCACCAGGGTCCCCACTCCTTGTCCCCAACACTGGGGGCTCACCTGGGACAGCCATGTCTGGGCATCCAGGATACTCAGGAGGCTGTGGGGCTGGTCTACCAGGAGGTCCAGGCAGGACTCCTGCGGAGGCTGGGGGATGGGCACCCAGGGCAACAACTCTCGCCGACACTCCTCCTGGGAACAGCCGGCATTTAGTTTACAGAGACCACCCATGTTCATGGGGGGACCTCATCTGAGCCAGAGCAAGGATGGCCCTCCCACTTTACAGATGAGTAAACTGAGGCTCAGAAGGACTAAGACGGCCCATAGCAAGGGAGCTTTGGGGCAGAGCTCTCGGTGTAGTGCCTTCTCTTTACCAGGGATGGCCTCGGTTCTGGGAAACAGCTGGGTGTCCCCCTGCCACCTCCATGCGCAGCTCCCCATACCTCCTCCTGGGCCAGAAGCATCTGGCTGGAGAAGAGCTGCAGGCGCTCGCTGGCGAGATTGTTGCACAGCTGCTCCAGGCCGTTGACCCGCAGTGCCTGGGTGGGGGGGGCGTGTGGGCAGTGAGGTGGGCACCCACACGAGGTGGGGGCACAGGGCAGCTGGTCGGGGGGCTAGCACACAGGCCTGGTGCCCTTCACCCCCTCCCACAGCTGCCCCCATTCTCCCCAGCACTAGGCGGGAGTGGTGCCCTAGGGCTGATGACGCCTCCTCCAGGGACAAGTCCAAAGATCCTGGCACAGCATGCAGGCTGCCTCAGCTCGATCATGCTTCCTCCCTCCAACGACCCACACCCCTGCCCTCTGCCTCAGCACCACTGTGAGCCTTTGGGCCTCTGATCACAGACATCCTGTGGTCTAGAAGGCACCTCTTGCTACAGCCTAACTCGCTGGCTATCAGAATGCCACATCCTCGTAAGCAGAGCTCCAGGCTGCCGCCTCCAAGAAGCCTTCCAGCATCCCTCCTGTTGGAATTACAGGCTCCTTCCTCTGTGCCCCTCGGCACTTTCCTAGTAAGCCCAGCAGACCCCCCGCTTCGTGTAGCTTTGCACAGAGTTCTGACATGTTCTAAAATACACACAAGAGCACGCAGGTGCATACATGCACACACACACACAGGTGCAACGGTCATCCCCCTCCTCAGAGAGCGGACAGTCACCAAGGACACACTGGAGAGGAGGAGAGAGCAGGGGACAGGGAACAGTGCCCATCCAAGGACTGAGGTGGGGGCCACCTCCTCTTGCTCTCACCCCTCCTCCCTGCCTTGAGGAAACAGGATGCTCTGGAAAGGGGTGAAGAGCTTATGAAAAACTCAGTGTGATTTGGGGGATTCCCTCTCTTCCCTCTCCTCTGGGTACACAGGAGGCGAGGCTGACCCATCCGAGGGTCTTTCATTGTCTTAAGGCTCCTGTGAGACTCTGCAAGGCCAAGCAGGCAGAACACTCCAGAGCCGACGTCAGGGTTGGATAGGGCTGGATAGGGCAGATGGCTGTACCTATGGAGCACGCAGCTGTCTCGTGGACCATCTTATGGCCAGAAAGGCAAGCAGCACACGAGCACCCCCACAAAGGGAAGCTGCTGGGGTCCCCAGAAATAACCAGGATGAGGTGGGCACCTCGTCCTGGGCCCCACCCCCAGGGGTGACCTCAAAGCCGTAGACGTCGACGACAGTGACAGTGACCACGCTGCCTCCCTCCCCGGGGGGTGCCAGCCGCACATTGGTTCTCCTCAGAAGCCAGGTGAAGAGCCGCGAGTACAGGGCCTTGGCCAGGGCGTCCCTGTGGGCATGGTGAGTGAGCCTCGCGCAGCAGGGGCCAGGCCTGCTCACAGCTCTCTCCTGTCCCCAGGGCCACCTGGCATTGATGGCACTTTCCACGGGCAGGGATCTCGAGACGTGGCCATAGGGCGTCCCCTGAGGGCAGAGGATGTGCATGTGGCACGTCAGGCCCAAGGCCCACACTAGTGCTCCCCAAGACTTCGGGTGGACTGGTCAGGCCCCCGCCTCCCCAGGACCCCCAAGCTCACCATGACCCTCCTGGTGACAGCCCCCTCCAGGCGCTCGGGCGGCACCCGCAGCAACCGGGCTGCTGTGTGGATCTCAGCCCAGCTGGACACGGCAGCCACCTCCTGTGACTCCCTCTGGACAGGCGGGAGGGGACAGGGAGAGCTCTGCTTGTGGACTGGCTGCTTCCCATGGGGCAGGGGCAGGGCCTTGCTTTGCCTGGCAAGGTGCCCTGTTACCCAAAGGTAGATCTGGGCAGGTAGGAGCTGGCTCCAGAGTCTGAGGGCCTGAGTGTGAATCCTGACTTTACCTCTCCACTAGCTGGCGGCCCTGACAAGTCTCTTTCCTTCTCCGAGTCTCCACTGTCTTACTGTTAAAGGCGAAACAACAATTTTTATGTTATGGTGTTCTCAGGAGCAATGAATTAGAAAATATATGCGGGGAATTCCCCGGCGGTCCAGCGGTTAGGACTCGGCACGTTCACTGCCGAGGGCCCGGGTTCAATCCCTGGTCAGGGAACTAAGATCCCGCAAGTTGCGTGGTGTGGCCAAAAAAAAAAAAAAAAAAAAAAAAGAAAGGAAAATATATGTAGAGTGATCTACACAGTGCCAGGTACATAATAGCTGCTCAATTAATGCCAAGTATCCTCCTTAGGGTGGCCGTTTAGTGGGACAGGATCGGTATAGATGCAGAAGACCCCGGTTTCAGTTTTCTCATCTGTACGATGGGAGTTCATCTGCTTGCTGGGGCAGTGGTGAGGCCCTGATGGTGGCCCGGGGCTTTACTGTCTCCTACACACAAGTGTTTGGCCTTGTTATTTCTGCCCTGATGATGCAAACAAGCCACCACCAAGCCAGTGTCTCAGAGGGAGCTCACCTCTGAAGAGGAGAAGCAGATGTTGCCCAGCTGCAGGACAGAGGCCAGCACAGCCCAGACCGCAGTCAACTCCTCGGTGCACAAGCCCAGCACCTGCAGGGCCTTCACCAGTCCTGTGAAGTCCTGGGCATCCTCCTTGCCCTGGAGCCTGCAGGCCCGGCCCTGCAGAGCACAGCAGGGGTGAGGGGTGAGGAGTCGGGGCCTGGCCACCCGCAGCTTCCCTCTCCTCAGACCCTCCCCTGCGCAGGCCCCGTTGTCCAGCACCGAGGGGGCCTTCCCCCACCTGGTTGAGGTAGTAGTAGGTCTCCGGCCCCTGTAGGGAGAGCCGCTCCCGTTCCATGGGGTCCAGCCCCGCCAGCAGCTCATAAAAAACATGGAAGCTCCGCTCAGCCTGGGCCTCAGGGGAGAAGGACTGCCTTAGGGGGAGCAACGGCCTGGTCCTGTGCCCCAGGGGAGCAAGGACAAGTCCTGGGGAAGGCCGGCTTCGGGGCTGAGGGACCACAGCGGCCCCTCCCTGTTTCCCACTCTGGGAGCAGCGGGCCAGGTCATACCTGAAACACCACTCTCGAGGTCTCAAGCAGATAATGTGACACAGAAGCTCCCAGGATGACCCCTCTGTGGACACAGGACACTGAGTGAGGGGGCCCCCGCTCAGAATGGGACCCACCATGGGCTGGACCCAGGGCAGCAGTCTCAGGTTCCCAATAAGGGAAACTGATCATGGGTGACCCTGCCCACCTGGACCCCCGTCACTCACTGCTGCAGGCAGAGGCCTAAGACCTGGCCAAAGCGGCTGGCATTGGCATTGAGGACTGTCTTGGCGTGGCCAAAGCTGCTGAGCATGGGCAGCACGTCGTCCAGCTGGATGGGGGAGGGGCATTCAAGTATCCCTGGGAGCAGCAGCGGTGCCCACTGATCAGGCAACCCAGCCGAGGACACTATGCACCTGGGAGCTCTGTTGGCCCATGGAGGGGTCAGTCACCCCAGCCCTCCCTGCCCCCGCAGTAGGCAATGCCTGGGGCTGCCCCCGAGGAGAAGCCAGAGGCCTGAAGACCACCCTTCTGGCCCAAAGGAGTAGGATGGTCCCTCTTGGATCCCTGGGAAATGGCAAGCTGCCCCTCACCTGACATCCTCTGTCCCTTGTCTGCCCCTGCTCCAGGCTGCTTAGGAACTGCACAATCATTCTGGAAGCTTCTGTCTTCCCAGAGCCGCTGTGCCCACTGCAGGAGGGAGAGGCTGGCAGGGTCTCCAGGAAGGGGCACATAGGACAACCCCATTGAGCCCGAAAGTGGGGATATGCCCACCTGGAAGTGATACCTGCCCTAAAGTAGACTCCCAGAAATGCAGAAACATAGACCTGGGGCATAGAGACCAAACAGAAAAAAGTCCCCAAGATGCCTCGTTCAAGGGGCACAGTCTTAGGAAGTCCAGAGCTGTTGCCCAGCAGTGGACCAGACAGGCAGTTTCAAATGCAGACCTCACATCCCCCTCCTCCTGGCCTTCAGTGTGGCCTGAAGGTTCAGCCAAGCAGGGCAGCCACCACTCACCTCAGGAGGATGCAGGTGCCCTGCCCAGTGCTCTGAGACAGGCTATAGGCTGCTGCCACGATGGCAAAGATGTGTCTGGGGGAGGAGGGTGGAAGCAGATGAGAAGGTTACCAGAGATGGGCACCTGGGGCCTCCTGGGCGTAGGCAGGTCGTGCCTTCCATGCCCTGGACCTCAGTCAATGGGATATGCTGGGGCTTAGCCACCTGGGGGTGAGCAGAGGGTTGGTGGGGCAAATTCACGTACGGGGTGGTGTTAGGGGTCTTCCTAGGGCGGTAGCTGGCCAGGACCTCAGGTGAGAAGAGAGGCAGGGGCCGGCGGGGGTTCAGAGCGAGCAGGAGGGGACCCCCAAAGGTCTGGGAGGAAAGTGGAAGCTCTCATCAGAACATGGAGGGAGCAGGTGATGCAAATAGAGTGGAGCTCTGATGCCCCATACCCCGCTCTGCAGGACCCCAGAGAGAGTTCAGCACCCAGCCCAGGGAGGAGAAAGATGGAGGGGGAAGCTCCAGGGGTGCCCGGAGGGCCCTCTGATCCCTGGGGAAAGGGAATCCCAGCCCACCATCCCCTCTTGGGTCCCCCGTACATAGATTCGGCCCAGGTAAAACCTCTTCTTGAGGCACAGCAGCACGGAGCTGTCGCACACGGGCCTGTAGGGAAGCAGGGTGGAGAAGCAGGGAGTTGGGGGCAGAAGGAGATCCTGGGTTAGCGCTGCCACTCGCTGCAGAGACACTTCCACCAAGTCATGCACCCTCTCCGAGCTGGTCCATAATACAGGGGTCTGGCTGCTAAGCAAGTTACCAGCGCCGTGGGTGCTACAAGCAGGACCAGGCTGCTGACCCAGAGGGAAGCTTTGTGCCAATTAGAGAAGGAAGGAGCACCTGATTCTCATCCCTCACCTGTCCCTTCCAGCCAGACGAACTTGTGTGGCAAAATCCCATGTAAGGATACAATTCATAAAAGAACGGGGGTAGGATGGGATACAAGCAAGTGTGACCCAGGCATGGCAGGTTTGGGACCGTGCCCGCTCACCGCAGCCGGGCCAGGTCCTCGGTGTTTTCCAGGCCTTCCCCGAGGCTCCTGCCCTCGGCGCCGGGAAAGGGCGGCGCCTCCAGGCCTGGCCCGAGGCTCAGCTCCAGGTCCTTCTCCAGCGCCTCCTCGGTCTCATCCTCCGGCTCCCATCGATCCCTCAGGAACCCGCAGGGGCTCGGGCTCCTCTCCCGCCGCAGGCGGGTCTCCAAGATGAGTCGGGGCAGCAGTGCTTCGGTGCCAAACCCAGGGTCCTCTCGGGGGTCCTCGCCCTGCGTCCAGTGCACCGGAGCCTCGGCTCCCAAGGTCTCCGGCTCCGCTTCGCTGCTGGAGCCACTCTCGAGTGGGGGCTCGTCGGGGGGAGTCGGGCCGAGAGAGCCGTGGCGGCGCCCAGTCACCCCTTCTCCACTCGCCCTGCGCCCCTCACTGTCCCCTGAAGCCCCCGCACAAGACCCAACGTGCCTCTCCCCAGCGGGGGCGTCCGCGGACGCCTCCTCTGAGCTCTGGCTGCTCGAGGTCCTCCCTGCCCTGTGGATCCTGGGGAACATGACCGCAAACTTGGGATCTGGAGTCGGGTCCGCGTCCTCAGAAGGGTCGTCGGGGGCTGGCCTTTCCGCAACCTGCGGGGAACTCGAGCCGCCACCAGGGGGAGCCCTCGGTCGCCCGCCCAGCCCAGCTACGCCCTCCAGGCTCAGCACTAGACCGCGCCTCAGCACCGGCCCGCGGCCCCGCCCCTCGCCCGCCGCCCGCGCCTCGCCCGCCCGCGGCCGGAGCCGCAGCCACCGCAGGAGGCCCAGGCCTCGTGCCACCCGCAGGAGCCGGTCCTTGAGGCCCGAGCGGCAGGGGCCCGCGGCCTGGGGAGCGGGCCCTGGCGGGGGCCTCGCGCGAAGCCTGCCGAGCGCCACCAGGGCGACCAGGGGCGCTGGGTCCCTAGACCCTTCTCCTCCAGCCCCCGCTTCGCTCACGCCCTCCTCCTCTTGCACCTTCCCTACCCACTCTCCGACCTGGGTACGCTGACCCCGGGCGGTCGAGGCCTCGGCTCTTCCGGCCTCGGGGCCCCTCGACTCAGCCTCGAGCTGCACCCCACTGTTTCTCGCGTCCCAGGCCGGCCTGGGGTCTCGAGAAGCCCGCGAGCTCCGGGGAACGCACGCGCGGCTGCCCTCGAGGGGACTGGAGGCCGCGGCTTTACTGGCCGGGTCAGCCTCTTCGGCCTCAGTGGACCCGCTTGTCGTTCCTGGGGCTGCCCGTAGGCTCCGTCCAGGCCCGGCCCCCTCCAGACTCAAGTCTGTGTCAGTCTCGGAATCCTCGGTCTCTCCCTGGGGCCTCGCCCCCGACGATCCTTCCGGGCTCCGGGGCCCGGCGGGGGGCTTGTCACTGCCTCTGCCGTCGCTGCTCGGGCGTTCTCTCAGCGCCTCCAGCGCTGACTCCAGACCGGTTTGGGTGCTTCCCGAGCCCATGTCCTTTCGCTCCGAGTTGGGCCGCCGCTCTGGGACCCCGCCGCTCTGGCTGCCGCTCTCCAGGACCTCGCGGGCTTCGCTGTCCGGGCAGGAGCTGGCCCCGTCTCCATCCGACGTGTCCCCATTGAGGCTGCGGGTCTCTTGGCAGCCCCGCTGAGCCGAGCGTCCCCGCCCTTTTCCTCTTCTCCTGCGGCTGTCGCGCCCGCGTGTCCTTCCTTCTCCGAGGAGACTCTTCTCCTCCAGGCGCCCCCCACGGCCGTCCCCGGGCTTGTGGTTCTCCTTAGGCCCGCATCCCCGACGCCAAGCGCTGCCTCGTCTCCCCTCAGCCTCCGGTGGCGGCCCAGCCTCTGGCCGTCTGCAGTCGCCGTTCTCCTCTACGGTGGGCTTCCTGCGGCCACCGGGGGTCTCCTGGCCTCCCGCGGTGCAGGGCTCCAAGAGTGGTCTCGCCCCGTGGGCTTTACCGCGGCCCTGTCGGCGCTCCCGGCTGGGCGCGCTGACGGCGCTGGCCGACCCGGATTCCTGCTCCCCGGAGGTTGGCCTCCCGGGCCCCTCCGGGTGCTGGGGCGTTTTGCCCTTGCTCCTGCCCATGGTTTGTTTCCCGGCGTCTCCCTCCTCTCCTCTTCCCTAGGAGCTGGCTGCCCGCAGGTGCCCTCGGCAGCACATCACACAGGTTGCGGCTACAGGCTCAATCTACCCGCCCCCGCGTCTCCCGCCTTATGCGTGAGCATCAATAATGCAGGTGGCTGCGGGTCCTGACCTCCTCGGCCAACAATAGAGTGGAGGCCGCCCAGGAAAGAGGAGCTGCAACTGCGGACAAAGGCCGTGGACAGGGCAACCGTGCCGCCTGGAGTTGCTGCCAGCCAGGCCAGCCTGGCACCACGCCCAATCGAGGGGGCCCATGCTCTGCCCCTGCCTCACTGCTTCTTCAGCAGGGGGTGAGGGGGTGCCAAAAGAACCATCCTCCTCGTCCTGGGGTCTCTAGGGGAATCCACCCTCCTCCCCTGCATTGGCAGGCGGATTCTTAACCACTGCGCCACCAGGGAAGTCCAGGTTACCCATTTCTTGTACTGCCTTCACGAACTATCCACACACAGAAAAGCAAGTATTCTTTTTCCCTTTGAGCACAGGTGGAAGCTTTTCTAGCGCATGGCTCTTCACTCTGCTTTTTCCAATCTAACAGATTAACTCGGAGATTTCATATTCGTACATAATGATCTTCTTTTTCTTTTCTTTTTACAACTGCATAATAATCCAGCAAATGAACGTGCCATAGTTTAACCAATTCTTTATTGATAGTGTGAAAATCAAAGGAAACCTTACTAAAATAGAGTCCAGAGGCCAGAAGGGGGAGCTCTTACACGTTTACCACTCCACCTCAATGCAGCTCCCAAGGGAAAGAAATGTACTTTGTACTACAGCCAGCTGGCGGAAAAAAGGTTTTCTCCTTGCCTGGCAACAGCTCAGCCAATGAGAAACTGTCAAACTAAGACAATGAAAAGTCACTGTACTTCAAATTCCCAATTTCCTCCAATGGTCTTTTTGTTTATAACAGCCTTTCCCAACTTCCCCTTCTCCTCTATAAAAAAGTTTCCTCTCCTTTGCCTTAGTAGGGTTGTGTGTTGCTGGCCATAATTGCTATCCTGTGTTGTAATTCTTTGCTGCTCTTGAATAAACCTGTTTTCCTGGTAAAATAACTGACTTTTTAAAATTGCTTTAGGCTAACAGACTTTTATGTCTGAAACGGACGCTGCCTTCATCTCAGCTTTTGCTTCAGTTACAAACAACATTGACTCCACCTGTGTCCAAGCAGAATCAATTCCTAGAAGTAGAATTGCTGGGCCATAGGGTATGTGTATTTGTAATTTGGAGTGCTCCAAATTTTCCTCCATGGAGGTTGTATCAATTTACACTCCCACAAACAAGATAGGAGACCACCCATTTTAACATGGCACTGAGGCATGGTGTTACCTAACATTTTAGCCACTCTGAAACATGACAAAATCTCAGTGTCTTTTAAATTCATTTCTCTGTGAAAATAAGCAGCTTTCCTCCATCTTACAGCCTTTTTTTTTTTTTCCTGAGACCTGTCTTTTCTCATTCTTTACCCATCTTTGTATTGATGTGGATCTGTTTCTTGATGGTTATACTGTAGTTAAACCCAGGCAGGATTCATGAGCCCTTTTGGATGGCCCCAGGGCAAGCCAGCTGCTGCAGGGTAGGCTCCGGGGCACCCAAGATGGGGTCAGATGAGATCTCCAGCCAGGGCCTGTGACCTGCCCCGCAGGGCTCCGTGCCCCTGCTGACCACTCACTCTGGCCTCTCCTCACCAGCAGCCCCACCCAGAATCAGAGTGGGGGAGGTAACACTCCAGATTGTGGCCCTTTCCTTGGTATGCTCTCCAGTTGGTTTAGTACCTGCCTTGTACCCCCCTCTCTGCACATCTCCTGGAGCCAGCCTCAGACCTGGGTGGAGCTGCTGCAAGCACTCACGTTACCCAGGAGGGCCACTCACAGCCCAGAGGCCTGGTTTGATCAAGGAGTTGAAAGTGACTTGGCCTTTGCCAAGGAAGCAGCCTTCTAGTGAAGGAAGCAGCTGTCCCAAAGGAACACAAGCTCATGGATAACATCAGTTACCATGTAGCTCATAAAACTGGTGTCTTTGTGAAAGTCTGTAAGCTGTGCTTCCCCACCACCAATACTGACCAAGGCAAAGGGCAATGAGATTCATAGGGCTTGTTTCACCTGCAGAAAGCAGGAAGCGGGGTGATGTATTCACACAGTGGATGATTACACAGCACTGTCAGCAACATACATGGGTTATTTCACAAACGTAATGGTGAGTGAAGAAGCCAGAAAGAGTTATAGAATCACTGTATGATTTTATTTACATAAAGTACAAAAAGAGGAAACTGAGCTAGTTATAAAGTGGTGCCTGGGGTGGGGGGTGGGAGGTTGGTAGTGACTAGAAGGGTCACAAGGGAGCCTCCATGGGTGATACTGTTTGTTTAATTTGTGGAGGTTTATCGGGTTGTACTCCTATGACTTGTGCTATTCTGTATGCGTTTTATAATTTAAAAGATAACACAGGGCTTCCCTGGTGGCGCAGTGGTTGAGAGTCCGCCTGCCGATGCAGGTGACGCGGGTTCGTGCCCCGGTCCGGGAGGATCCCACATGCCGCGGAGCGGCTGGGCCTGTGAGCCATGGCTGCTGAGCCTGCGCATCCAGAGCCTGTGCTCCGTAACGGGAGAGGCCACAACAGTGAGAGGCCCGCGTAACGCAAAAAAAAAAAAAAAAAAAAAAAAAAGATAGAGAAAGAACTCACTGTTTTGCCCTGGACTAATAATAATGATGATGATGATGTGCTAGGTACTGTTCTAAGTACTACATTTAATTTTTTTTTTTTTTGGCCACGACTTGCGGCCTGTGGGATCTTAGTTCCCCAACCAGGGATTGAACCCAGGCCCTCAGCAGTGAAAGCACAGAGTCCTAACCACTGGACCGCCAGGGAATTCCCTGAATTCACTTAATTCTTGAAAGCACTCTAAGAGGTTGGTGCTATAAGGATTCCCATTTTATAGATGATAAGACTGAGGCACACAGCTGAGTGTCAGAACTGGGATGCCAGGAATTCCCTGGCAGGCCAGTGGTTAGGACTCTGTGCTTTCACTGCTGAGGGTTCAGTCCCTGGTTGGGGAACTAAGATCCCACAAGCTGCACAGCGTGACCAAAAATAAATATATTATTATTAAAAAAAAAAAAAAAGAAGTGGGATGCCCACTCAGGCAGTCTGGCTCCCAAGA
Organism: Mesoplodon bidens; assembly: GCF_964165515.1. NCBI lineage: Eukaryota > Metazoa > Chordata > Mammalia > Artiodactyla > Ziphiidae > Mesoplodon > Mesoplodon bidens. The sequence goes on along the minus strand of NC_138179.1, from coordinate 39,184,218 downwards.
CCTGGCAAAAGAACATGTGTGAGGAGCTACCATCAGCTACACATTGAACTTCTGTTTGTCCGGCTCATTACAGTGTGTCCTGTGAGCTCTGGGGGCAGAGGGAGAGCTCCACACCTGTCTCCAATCTCCTACCTTCTCCCCTGCCCTCCTCTCCCTCTGGTTGATCCAGGACAGAGCTTGGATCTCACTCAGCTCGGTGGGCGTGGCCACTTCTGATCCTCAAGTCTCAGTTAGTTCTCTTCCCAAGCTTCATTTCATTCAAACCCCCCAAAACCCTAGGAAGGGGATATGGTCTCATTTCACAGATGGGGAAAGGGCTCTGAGAGGGTAAGTGGCTTAAGGACACACAGCCAGTAAGTGAGAAATTGGGGACCCAATTCAAGGGTCCTGCTATTCTTTTTCTTTAATTAATTAATTAATTTATTTATTTATTGGCTGCATTGGGTCTTCGTTGCTGCGCGCGGGCTTTCTCTAGTGGCGAGCGGGGGCTACTTTTCGTTGTGGTGCGTGGGCTTCTCATTGTCGTGGCTTCTCTTGGTGCGGAGCATGGGCTCTAGGCACGCAGGCTTCAGTAGTTGTGGCATGTGGGCTCAGTAGTTGTGGCTTGCGGGCTGTAGAGCACAGGCTCAGTAGTTGTGGCGCACGGGCTCAGTTGGTCCGCGGCATGTGGGATCTTCCCGGACCAGGGCTCGAACCCGTGTCTCCTGCACTGGCAGGCGGACTCTTAACCACTGTGCCACCAGGGAAGCCCAGGTCCCACTATTCTGCTCCATGATACTTCTGCTGAGAATTGGCTTCAGAACAAGACAGGCTTGGTCCCTCCCCCGTCCCACTTCCTGGCTGTGTGATTTCCAACAATCTTCGGGGAACTCCCTTGGACAAACCTGATACCAGGGCAGAGGCGCCCCACCCCCAAGCCCAGTTCTCCCCTTTGCCTCCTCCCTCCCACTCATTCCTTCATCTCCTTTGCTCACAAGGACTGTGAACTCCTCCTCCAGTCTGTGCGAGCTCTCTTCTGACTCCACTCCACACTCCTTCCCTCCCGATCCATTTCCTCCTCTCCTGGCCTCACCCACCTCACAGTAACTCTCACCTCCTTTGGTTGGGTGTTTACTGGGAGCCAGATGCTGTGGGTTGTTACAGATTCTCATTTAATCCTATCAGTCCTCTGAGGTCGGCCCTATTATCACAGCCCATTTTGGAGGTAAGTAAACAAAGGCGCAGGAGTGAGGTCATCTATCCAAGGTCACACAGCCGGTCACGGTCACAAGCAAAGCCAGTGATGGAGGGTTGGATCCGCCCATCTTTCAGATGTAGGTGAACACTAAGTCTTCCACCTCTGGATCCCGAAGGCCCTCAGATCTAAGTCTCCAGACTGGCTGCCTGTGGTACGTCTCCAGGGCCTTTGGAATTGGCAGTGAGCCCTCCCACTCACTCACCGGTCTATGTGGCAGCCATCCTGGTCAACTCAACCTCTCAATACCTCTGCTTCACCACTAGCATCACCTCTCCCTGGACACCCCACTTCTCCCTCGGGGCCAGCCCAGCTTCCGTTAATCCCCTTTCTAGAGCACGCCTATCCATAAAAATGGTTGGTCTCACACTCCTAATATGAGAATTTTTCTTCTAAACTATTTGAACCACCAACATAAGCTAACGCTTCAAAGCGTAGTGTACTTAAGGCAAATCTCGTCCTTAATGGGTGCGGGGTAAATCCATTTTCAAAGAGCCCTCTTGGTATTTTCAGGTGCATGTGTGCTTGTTGTTGACTTCTTGTTCGAGCTGATTAGCCAGATTATTGCGGCAGCCACAAAGCCATGGAGGTGTTGGCTCTGCCATTTTCTTCTGATTTGTTGGTGTTTGCATTATTACCGTGATCTTCAATTCTTGGTTTCTTGGCAGGAAACTTCATGTCGCTTGTCCATTAGTGTGAGGTAATTTAGCCAACTGGATAAAAGACATGGAAGCCCCCCTAAACTGGCAGTCACAAAACCATACCTGTCTCCCTAGGTGGGGAGCCCAGCTCTCTGGGTGTGATGTTCCCACTCCTTCCTTGGCACCCACTTTTGGTGCAGGATCCTCTGACCCACAGACTGAGGACCCCAGTGCCAACCCAAGTTAGAAACAGCAAAGCTTAATTTCTTTTGTGATAAAAGATAAAGACATCCTGTGCATCAAACTCTAAGATGTCCTCCCTGACCCTGACAGAGGGCCTCCCCCATCATTAGCCCATTAACCTCGAGGTCTCACAGGAACCTGGCAACAGGTCACAAGGGGATACTGTTATCCCATTTCCCAGGAGAAACCGATGCAGAGCAGGTAAGTAATTTGCCTGAGTGGAACTCGGGTGCTGTAGCTGCGGTTGAGCTACAGTGGTCTTCAGAAGAATAAATCTCCTCATGGAACTTCCCTGCTTAAAGCCCTCCAGATGGGACTTCCTGGCGGTCTAGCACTTCCATTGCAGGGGGCGTGGGTTCGATCCCTGGTCTGGGAACTAAGATCCCACGTGCCGCGCAGCGCGGCAGAAAAAAAAAGTCCTTCAAAGGCTTCCGTTGTCTCAGGATGGAGTCCAGACTGTCTGGGCAGAGGGTGCAGTTCTCCCCACCTCCCCCACCCCCGTGGCTTAGTCTTTATCTGCCCAGCACATCCTTTCTCCACTTCTTCCAGGGACAGCATTTTCTTCCTTTGGGGAGCTGTCCCTCCCACTCCTCGTGGTTCTTGGGGCTCCATCTCAGTAAGCCCCCACTATTCCTCTAAGGAGAAACAAGGGATGCTCGAGTGGTCCAAGTTCCAAAATTCAGAGACTCTTGAGCTGGACGTGCTGGGCCGGAGGGTGGGTGTGGAGGATGCTCCCACGGTGTGTCCGTCCTGGGACCTGGGCCTCATGCTCCCTGAGTAATCCGTGTCCTTCCAACAGGCCCTTTCCGCACTCAGGCCAGGGTGGGTTCCTGCGGCCCATGGCGGTGCCCTTGCCCTCACGAGGCTCCTGGACTGGCCCTGGCATTTTCAGTTCATTTCCTGCCAGCCACCCTCAGCTCTTCACTCGTTCCACGGCGAGAACTCTTCCTCTCGGGTGGCTGTACCTCCCCGCCCCCCATCCTCTGCACAGAACAGTCTGCCCAGCCAGCTCCTGGTCACCTCTCCCGTCACATTTAATGTCACCTCCCCAGGCACATTTCTCACAAGCCACCGGATCTCCCTCATCTTAACACTTCCTGCACTTGTAGGGACCCCACGAGGGCAGGGATCACATTGTCTTGGCCACCTCTGAACCCCAAGCACCTGGCATATAGTTGGTGCTCAGTGAAGACAGGTGAATAAAGATGTAGCCAAAGTAGAATCACACCCCTGGCTTATAAAGACCTTAACTGCCCCCCACACCTCAGCAGCACCCCATAGTCCTTCCCTGAAGTCCGGAAGAAGCCATCAGGCCTGAGATACTGTGTGCATCTTCCCCTCCTAACAGCAAGGAAAGGCCAGCCAGGGGCCTCCCACTGCCCCCCACCCAGGGATGCAGTCAGACAGACTCAATTCAGTTAACTTTTACCATTTATTCCCAAAGAGAGAAGGCATATAGCGTTCAGACACAACCAGATACAGTTTGATCTGATTCAAATAGCTTAAAAAATGGATTCTCCTGAGCACCAGCCTGGTCCAGGGGACGGACCCAAGGGGCAAAGGCAAGGAACCAGCTAACGATCATTTCTATTTACGTGGAAAATCTCTGCACAATTAAAAAATTAAAGTCGTTGGGCCAGTCCAGTGAAGAGGTAATAAGGTGTTTATTAAAAACTTTTTCACCCGGAGGCAGTTAACATTTATAATTTAAAACCCAGCCCACTACAAAAAGGGGGGAGACGGGGATAAAAACTGTGCAACATTGACAAAAGGACCGAGAGAGTCAAGGCCCGAGGAGGGAGAGCCCCAGGGGCCTGGGGTCCCTCGTCTCCCAAGGCCAGGAGCAGCAGCAGGGTGGGCAGTGGGGGTGCCCCCAGCCCCTGCACAGCCCAGTGCATGGGCCTCTCCAGGTGGGGCAGTGCCCCCAGGAAGAGCCGTCAGTAGTGTGTGTTCCTCGTGCAGGAGATAAGAGCCACAGCAACTCAGGAGCATCCTGGGCGGGACAGGGGCCTCAGTCACCCGCCTGAGCCCAGACACGGAGGTTTTCGGGCAAGTGGGGGTTGTGTGTCAGGGCTGGGATGGGCCTAAGGGCCTTGGGGAGCGGGGACAGGGGCCCGTGTCCCTCCTATCCCTCCCCAGGAGCGTGCCCCACCCCACCGTGCAGCAGCATCCAGAGCCCCTACCTCCCCCATTGCTGAGGCCGTACCCCACGGCCACTCGCTGAGAACGCCAATCACCACAGCTCCTGCGTGGGCAAAGACAGGGCCGTCACCGTCCACGGGGGCTGCAGACAAGGACCCTCATTCCCAGAGCTTTCCCAGAACGTCTCCCGGCACCGGAAGCCTGAGAGTCACTCACCTTCGGTCTCCCTCCAGCGTGCTCTGGATCTCCTTCAGGACTCCTGCAGGGCAGGGGGCAGGGGCGGGGAGCAGAGGCGTTGTGAGGCCAGCTGGGGCTGGGCCAGACACCCCCCTTTCTGCCCCTTCTACTGATGGGGTGAACGGGCCTGCCCCCCTTCAGGAACACGGCCCTCGTTCCCACCCTGGCCTTCCAAGCATGCTCCCACCCCCCGCCCCGCACATCCCCCCTGCCAGCCAGCCCAGCAGCCCAGCAGCCCCTGCCCTGACTCACTCTCATCATTGAGCAGAGCGTGCTCCATCACGGGGCCCGACCTCCTCTCTGGAAGGCAGAGGCCAGGCCAGGTGAGCCTTGGGCACTCCTCTGCCCCAGCTCCCTGCTTCTGGGGGTGGGGTTGCTGAAGCCTGAGCCCAGGACTGGAAGGGAAGCTGTTTCGACTCCCAGCCCGAACACCACCTGCTCACCTGGGATCCCCTTCCCTCCCCAGGTGTGCTCACAACGCCTCGGCCCCCACACGCCCCTGGCCCCAGAGAGCCCTGGCTTACCCTCTCCATCACTCTGGCTCCCTGAGTTCCTGTGGAGAAGAGACAGTAAGGATCGGGGGCACCAGGCTCCCCGTTCGGGAAAGCCCTGGTCCCATGAAGAATGAGGTCGACTGACCAGCTTGCATGGGAGGGTGCGGCATACAAAGGGGGGCCAGGAGGCAGGGCTGGGAGGGTGGGCTGATTCATGGGGGAAGGGGACTCCGAGCAGCCCCCTGTGGGCACCCCAGGGAGGGTGGGGTGAGGAGGGGCTGGAGCAAAGGCCACCTGCCTTTTTACCCACCTGGCTCGGCCCGAGGCCTTCTCAGGGCCCGATCTGTCGCGGAGACGGCTGTGGTTCTTCGCTTCTGCTGAATCCACCAGGCACCGGGGCTCAACCAGCCACTTGGTGGAGAGAGAGAAGCGCTCAAACTCGGAGGGTGAGATCAGGTAGAAACCTGGGGGGTGGAGAAGCCTGGCAGGTGAGGCCAGCCTGAGTCTCCCGGGCCTTGTGGCTGCCAACAGAGCTGCCCCCCCCAGGGGGGATTAGGGGCCAGAGCCTCCCAAAGTTCTCTGCCTGAGGAGCCTGGCCTTGACCGGAATACCCCCGACTGCCCTTCCCAGCAGCCCTTGCAGCACAGCAGGAGCCCCAAACGCAGCCCTGCGGGCAGAGGTCCCGACGCGCCCACCGCCTGCACACCTTGGCCATATTTGGTGAAGACGCAGGAGGCGATGCCGCTGACGTCCTCCCGGCGGATGCAGCTGTACCGCACCTGGGGCTTGAGCAGGGGCAGCGAGACCACCTGGATGTCGCCCAGGTTGGTGAGGACAGCCAGGTGATGTTCCCCGTAGTCCTCGGCTCGAGAGCTGCCGAAGCGGGCCGCACTGACCCGCCGCACCCGCGAGCCCTCCAGGGCGGTCAGCTTCAGCTTCAGCCTGGCACTGACCTTGGGCAGCGTGAACACCTAGGGCACAGGGCAGCCGGTCACACCTGCAGCCAGGCCAGTCTGCAGAGCTTCATCCAGTCAAGCGAGGACTTCCCGCTTCCCTGCCCGATGCTGCTGCTGGGCCTGGCCCTCAGATGTGTGGTCGCTGCACTCAGACTGCAAGGACGCCAGGGCCTCTTCTTTCCCTGTCTGTGTTTTCTGTCCCTTCCCCAGACACAGGTCCTGCTTCAGTGTCCCCACCACTGACCCTGGGGCCCAGGGGCTCCATTAAGACCCCGCTTCTTTCCTGTGCCTCTGCAGCCCTCACACAGCAACTACAAACACAACGTTAAGTGAGCCCCAGCCGTTGTCATGTGTGCCGGTGATTCCCGGGGGACCCCACCTCCTCCCATAAGGCACCTTGAACTGCTCCTCCGACACGACAAGCAGCTGGTGGCTTCCCTGCATGTCGGGGCTCTTTGACAGGTCGTGGGCCACTTCCAGGGGCTCGGGAAGGGGCACACTGTGTCCATCCAGCACCAGGATGCCCACCACAGGCGCTCGGTGCATCAGCTGAATCTCCTTGGCTGCAGGGACGGAGGTAGGCGGTGGGGCTGGTGGTTGGGCAGAGGACGAGGCTGGAGACACCACCCCGCTCCCAGCCGAGGCAGACAAGTGCTCTCCCCCTGCCCAGCACTCACCCTGCTCCGCCCGCACCGGCTCATCCATTCTCCGCTCGGCGGGGGGCACGCGCAGGGCAAAGGCGTAGACGGTACCTCCGTTGGTGCCAGCCCACAGCGAGGGGCAGTGGCGGGAGCCTGCCAGGAGGCAAAGGTTTACATCTAACCCCGTGGCTCTGGGGGTCAGGGGAGCCAGGAGACCTGGCTCACTACCTGTGTGACTCCAAGGTCAAGTCAGCAAACTTTCATAAACCTCAATTTCTTCCTCTGTAAAATGGAGCTGCTGTGGGCCCTGCCTACCTCCTGGGTGTAGACGGGAAAGGCTGGGAAGGCTCTCTGACAACCAAGAGCCCCATGCAGATGATCCCAAACCCAGGACAGCTCGGCCCTCGAGATACAGCAGCAAACAGCCCTCAGCCCACCCTTGCCCTGGCAGGAGAAACAGCCAGAGAGCTTCTAGAGGGCCTACTGGGTACCAGCAGGTACGTGGCACGTCCCAACGCTCGCAGCCACTCTAGGAGAAAGCTATCCCTCCATTTTACAGGGGGAGAAGCGAGACCCAGAAAGGCTAAGTGACACGTCCAAGGTCACACTTCTAGAGTCGTGGAGCCTGGATACGAAGCCAGGGCGATCAGACTCGGAGACCCAGGCACGGGAGGGAAAGGGGCGGGCGGGGGCTCCAGTCTCCCCTTGCTCACAGTGGGAACCCCTCTTAGGGGTGCACCAGCCAGCAGCCTCCGATATGCCCTCACGCCAGAGGGCCCCCCACCTCAAGCTGGCCACTCACTGTCCCTCAGGTAGGTGTCAGCGAAGTAGAGGGTCCGGACAAAGCCCGTGAAGGAGTCCTCCGCCGAGCGGGCCTCGATCTTGCGCTGCACGGGCGCCAGCTCCATGTTCTGCAGGCCAGTCCTCTCTGCCCTGCTGCTCCCCTCCTGCACCTGCAGTGGAGTGGGCCAGGCCTGAGGGTGGGCTCTGGCCTTCCTTCCCGGGGGCATCAGATTGCTCAACAGTGAGCCTTCCGGGAAGACTGGCCACAGCCCCTGCCACCACCTGCCTGGTAATACTGACTGAGTACGTGACCCTGAGGCATTACAATGACTGCCTTTCACACTTAGGGAATCCGAGGCACAGAGAAGCAGTGTGACGGATCCGAGGTCACAGGGTTGGTGGGGGTCAGGGGTGGCCCAGAGCCCGTGTCTGTGGCCAAAGCAGGAGGGGCAGGGAGGGGTGGTTGGGACCTGCCGCTGGCTGCTCCAGGCTCTGCCCGGGCTCGTGGCCGGCCTTGGCCTCACCTCTCCCGGAGGGCCAGCAGGCCGCCGCTTCCTGCTGGACACCCGGCTGCGACGTATCCGGCGGAAGGACTGGCGCAGGGACTTCTTTAGGGACTTCACGCGGGACAGCGGGCCCTCCAAGGCTAGCTGGTCATTGGGGTGCAGCGTGCACCTGGGGGGACGTTGGGCCATCAGCGTGGCCAGGGCCTGAGGGACCTTGCCAATCCATACACCAATCCCAGACACGGGCCCCGGCCACCACAGGAGGTCTGCTCACTTGACAAAGACCTGCCGCCGCTGCTGGTGGTCAAAGAGGCCAAAGCCGTGGCTGGTGCCAAAGGCCACGAGCCGCCACTCAGAGTGCAGGGCCAAGGAGGTGACCACAGCCGGGGGCTGGCACTGCACCAACACAAAGGGCTGGAAGCCGGGCTCAAAGTGCACGGGCCCTGGGCGGGCACACAGGCGCTCGTGCCCCTTCCAGCGGTAGCCCTCCTGGTCCTGCAGCAGGTCGGCCTCCACCTGCTCCACGGCGTGCTCCGCCTCCTCATCATTCAGCTCCAGCACCAGCACCTGGGCGGGGCGGCAGAGGGGCTGAACCACCACCCCCGGCACCAAGGGACAGCAGGACCTCAGGGACCCTAACGGCAGGGGCGGCAAAGGACCCAAGATCCACGCCAAGGCCAAGGGTCAGAAGTGCCCAACCTCGGGCTCTTAATCCTGATTTCTGGAGGAGAAAGGCCTCCCTCTAATGGGATCAGGGAACTTCTATTCACTGGGAGAAGTCAGAGCCACAGGGGCAGGTGATGCCGCAGGGCTGCGCTCAGGAAGCTGGCTCCTGGCCCTGCTGCACCCCAATACTGAGAAGGAAGCTCGTGGGCCTGGACGCTGCCCAAAGTCACCTCATCAGCCCTCCCCACTGCTCCCCACGCCCAGCCCGGCCTGCTACCTGCCCTGCTGTGCCGGCCACAGCCAGGTAGCCACTGTATTTGCAGAGGAAAATCTTCTGGATGCCCAGCCGAGGATCGTCACTGTAGGGGTCGAAGGAGCCCACCTGACAAGGGAGAAGAGCTCCGTGAGGGGCCATAAGCGCTGGACCTGGCCCATCCCCGCCCTCCCTGGTTCCCAGGCTCCGGGCCTCACCTTGCGGAGGGGGGGCCACTCGTCCTCACCCTGGGCACTGAGGCTCTCGCTGGGGTCTGTGTCGGTGAGGAACACCCGTACGGTGCTGAGTTTGTAGAGCAGCTGCAAGCAGACGCCCGAGGCATCCCAGAACCGCACCGTGCCGTCCTCGTGCCTGTGGGCAGAGCCCGCCTGCCGCCCGTGAGAAGGATGCCGGGCCAGGGGTGCCCGGGACTGGCACGCACACCCCCCGAGCTCTGTTCCCACCCCACACACGTCCCACTAGGCAGGAGAGTACGATCAACATCACCTACCCCGTGAGCAGCAGGTCCCTCTGGGGTGGGGCCGGGGCCAGGCTGGTGCCACCGTCAATGGGCCACTCCTGGAGAAGATGATGGAGAAGTTCATGGGCGAGCCTGGCTCTGGGCTGGGGCGGGGTTGGGGCCGGGGCCAGACCTACCATGGTGGAGAAGTGTGTGTTCTGCCGGCTGCCGGCAGCGATGATGCGCTCCCACAGCTTCAGGGGGATGTTGGAGACATGGTGGGAGCAGGTGATGGCGGAGCAGTGCAGGGAGGCCAGGTAGGGAGGCTGGACCGGCGGCCAACCAGCTGTCTGCAGGTCAATCACGACCAGCTCCTCCTCAGCCAGCACTACCAGGGCATAGGGCTCATCAAAGGCTGTGGGGACAGGCCAAGGGTCAGGGGTTGCAGGAGCCACTGGGAAGCAGTCTGTCCAGCCTGGCCCTGTAGAATCTGAGGCTCTAGGGTTGGAGCCAGGGAACCCACATTTTAAAAGCAAGCTACAAATCCAACAATGCATAAAAAGAATTATATGCCATGACTAAGTGGGATTTATCCCAGGTATGCAAGGCTGCGTCAACTTTTGAAAATCAATTAATGAAACCCATTGCATCAAGAGGCTAAAAAAGAGAAATCGGGAACTCCCTGGTGGCCCAGTGGTTAGGACTCCACGCTCTCACTGCCAAGAGTCCGGGTTCAATTCCTGGTCAGGGAACTAAGATCCCACAAGCTGTGTGGTGTGGCCAAAAAAAAAAAAAGAAAAATCACATGATCATAGCAATAGATGCAGAAAAACTATTTGACAAAACCCAACATCCATTTATGATTAAAAAAAAAAAACTCTCAGTAAACTAGGAATAGAGGGGAACTACCTCAACTTGATAAAGAATATCTACAAAAAAACCTATGGCGGGCTTCCCTGGTGGCGCAGTGGTTGAGAGTCCGCCTGCCAATGCAGGGGACGCGGGTTCGTGTCCCGGTCCGGGAGGATCCCACATGCCGCGGAGCAGCTGGGCCCGTGAGCCATGGCTGCTGAGCCTGCGCGTCCGGAGCCTGTGCTCCGCAACAGGAGAGGCCACAACAGTGAGAGGCCTGCGTACCGCTTAAAAAAAAAAAACAAAAAACAAAACTATGGCTAATGTAATGCTTAATGGTGAGAAACTTGAAGCTTCCCCACTGAGATCAGGAACAAGGCAAGGTTGCCTCCTCTCACCACTCATTTTCAAGTACTAGCTAATGCAGTAAGACAAGAAAAGGAAATAGAAGGCATACAGATTGGGAAGAAAGAAGTAAAACTGTCTTTGTTCACAGATGACATGATCATCAATGTAGAAGATCTAAAAGAATCGACCAAAAACTTGCCCTGGCTCCCAGCATGCTGTCAGGTATGAGGAGGGAAGAGGCTGAGAAAGGAGGAAAAGCAGGTTCAGAGTCTCCCTCCAAAGGGCCACTGGTGAGGCTGGGAGAACACAGCCCAGGGTGTCCTGAGCAGGCCTGCCTCCCTCACCTGGAGGCCTCGGGCCTGTCAGGTCAGAGTCATATAGAGAGGAGGCCCGCCCTCCTGGAGATCTCCCGCCAGGCCTCCTCTCTAGGTTTCGACACCAGCCCTTTCTGGTCTTGCCTGTCACCCAATTTAGAAAGCTGACTCAGGGACTTGTTGGGCTGGCTGAGTTCCAGGAGGCCAGCTCAGCTGGCCCACACTGCTACCTGCCCCAGCCCACAAGGAGGGCTTCACCATGTCCAGGCCAGGAGCCCTTTGCCTCAGCCGGGTGGGTATTAAGCCCAACAGTGCAGATCTGCCCACCTTTGGGCCAAGTCCCAGCTGAGCTGGGGAAGGGCAAAGAGAGCTTGGGGTGGATGGGAGGTGTGGTCAGCAAGGACAAGCCACAGGCCAGCAAGGAAGGAGAGGGAGCAGCCTCAGGGACACAAAGAAGAGGCGCAGTGGGACTTAGGGACTCAGGGGTGGCAGCTTTGGGAATGCCTGCAGGCCCTTCCTCTTTGTTTATGGGTGGGGGTGGGCCCGATCCCCACACCTCCCTGTGGCCTGCCCTCCACACTCACTCCCGCTCGCCTACCAGCCTCAGGGTCCGCCGCAATGAGGACAGTGAAGTCGATGACACGGGAGGTGAAGTCAAAGGCTGTCTGCTGGCCGTCGTGGACCACTGAGATGCAGTGGCGGTCCCCATAGCTGGCCCGCGGCATGCCGCCCTGGAAGATGGTGAAGGGCAACCTGGCAGGCACAGAAGAGCAGGGGGTGGGCTGCTGACACCGCCCCAGAAGCCAAGGGCCGAGCCAGCCGTGGGGTGGCCCTGTGACCAGCCTCTGCAGCAGGGCCTGGCATGAGGGCTGGCCTCAGTGTAAGTGCTCACTCAAGGTCCCCAGGAGGGGCTGGGGCGCACCCCAGTCTCTTCCCAACTCAACAGCCCAGGAGAACTTGGGGGCCAGCAGCGGAGCACGCAGGCTGCAGGCTCTGAGTCTCTGCCGCCACTCCCGTTTCAACCAGTGCCCTCTGTCCCCCTTTTCTGCTTATACATCAGGTCTCCCTGTATGATTCTGTTTGAAGAAACAGGTCTGCTCCTAAGACAGAGTTTGGAACCTGCTGATTTGAATCATCTCTCCAGGAGGGTGGAAGGGAAAGAATGGGAATGAGTTTTCAGGAATTAGTCAGAGAGAGGTAATGAACGGCCCCCCCTCCCTTCCCTGGAGACCCGGATACGAGACCCAAAGGCAAGTCACTAGGCACCATCTCCCCCAGGCAGAGGTTTGAGCAGCCTTTCCAGCTCCCCAGGAAAGCTCTAGAAAGCGGACAGGATGGAGCACTGATACCTACCCCTGCTTGGTGGTCAGCCAGAAGACTTTGGTAATAGCTTTGCAAGGAAAAGGGCCTAAAAGAAAAGGAAATACCTTGAACGGTCCTCCCGCTCTCAGAGGCCCATGGGTCTGCAGCACAGATCCCGCACACCCACGGAGCAGATCTAGGCTCGGGAGTCTTGCTCTGAGCATTTCCCAGAGAAAGCCACAGTGGGTACCAGAAAACCCGCTGTGTGGCTTTGGACACAGACTTCACCATCTCTGGGCCCCAGGTTTTGCTTCTGTGAGTTGGACATCTACACCTGAAAGCAGGAGAGACTGACTGGGGCCAGAGAGGACACCGCCTTGCTCACTGGAAGGCGGTCCCAGGTGGTGGGCAGAGCACTGACCGTAAGGCACACAGCTGCGCAGGGGCTCCGGTTGCAGGGTGTCACTGGACACGGGCCACTGGCAGTAGCTGCCATCAGAATGGCAGCTGACAATCAGATGGCCGTCCCGCTGCCAGCAGACGTTCTCCAGTTGCTTCATGGTGGGAAAGGAGAGAGAGTGCGCGAAGGCTGGGATCAGGGGTGCGGTTCCATCGCCTGCACCCCCAGGCCTCAGATGGGGGCTGGATGTGTTATGTGGGGCCTGGGAGAACTATGTGGGCACCCCTACCTGGCTGCTGAGGAAATGACAGAGCACACAGCTGCCCTGTAGGTCCCAGATGACGACAAGGCCCCGGCTGTAGCCAATGAGGATCTGGTTGGGGTCCCGAGGATGTTCCTGCAGAGCCTCCACCATCTCAAATGCCCGCCTGTGGCGGACCTCCTCTGGCAACCTGGGCGAGGGGAGCACCGTGAGCCCACGTCACCGTCCACCGATGGGGCATGGCTGAGAGCATGGCACAGCCATGCCCGGCATCCCTGAAGCAGCGGGCACTGAATGTGCCAGCATGGAAAGGCTGCCAGGACACATCATCAAGGGGAGAGAGAAGCAACGCAAAGAACAGGGCAGCGATAGAGAAAACCCCCTCAGGATGCAAACGCAGGTGGCACAACTATAAGGAAAAGCAAGGAAGTGACTTCCAGAAAAGTCGATGTGGTGGTTACCTCTGGGGGAGGGAGGGAGCTGTGACAGAGAAGGGCAGGTGGGGGACCCTGGGGGGCTGGCAAAATTTTGTGTTTGCCCAGAGTTGGCTGCAGAGATGCTCACTTAACAAGAATCCATTAAACTGTACATTCAAACTTAGTGCATTTCGGTAAGGTGTTGGTGTTTCATAAAAAAAATAGTTTTTAAAACCTACAAAACAAAACTCTCTGTATCAGTTGGCCTGGCCTTGAGCCTTGACCCCCTCCTCCTTTTCTGGGCCTGGAATGCTGATGTGAAGTTTGGAGGTGCTACCGCCAGCAGAAGACCACGAGGTGGCAGGCAGAGGACCAAGAGCCAACACGGAGGAGGGCGAGTAGGAAATGGAAACAGCCTGGATCCCAAGGGCATTTCTACGCTCAAACCCAAGCCAAACCCTCTACATTTAGAACAAGATTTAGACCAACAGGAGGGGTTCCCAGGGCACCCAGGCTGGGAAAGCCCAGCAGGGGCCCCTCCTCGACTAGACTCCCACCGGCGCGGGTACGGTGGGCACTGGTACAGCCACACACTGAGAAGCAGGTCCTTCCACCGTCCTGCCCACAGGCCAGGCGCCCTGGCTGAGCACCAGCCGTGCCTGCCACCCTGTAAACAGTGCTGCTCTGATCATGGTCACGCTGCCCTGACTACCGTGCCCAGTGCTCAGAAGGACCCGGCCCCAAGCAGGAATCCTCCCAACCCAGCAATGCCCAGCCCTGCTTGACCATCACCCGGGGCCTGATGACTATGAGTGTTACAAGCCTGGTCCAGAGCCCTTAGGAAGGTCAGGCCTGAAGCAGCTCCACAGCCCAGCACCCCGGCCTCCTCCCTGCCCTTCTTCACTGCAGAACACTCCATGGCCATCAACCTGGCTCCCGTGGGCTCCTGCCGGACTCCTCCATCCCCTCCTGTTTTGGGCCCTGGCCCCCCTCCACACCCAGACCCGATCTGATTCCCTCCCTCCCACGGACACCACCATTAAGGAGCAAAGATTCTGAAACGATCTCAAGAAACCTACAGGTTGTGGCCGCCAGGGATTCGGGGCCATGGAGCCTGCATGCAAACGAACATGTGGCAGAGACTCCAAAACACAAGCATCAGCAGAAGCTGCCCAGCTGATGCAGGGAGGTCTGGGCCCCGTCTGCCCCACTGTGGAGCCCCGGGGCTTTGAAAGAGGTGGTATCAGTGCCAAGAACGCTGGACTGAGCGTTGGTATCATTGCACAGTCATTTTGAGCCTTGTTTTCCTTTTAAATGAGGTGACAAGTTACTCCCAAGACCCCTTTTAGTGCTGGGATGCTAACTCTTTTTTGGGGGTGAGATTCTCAATTTGGGGGACAGGTGGAGAGCCGAGAGTCTGTCCTCCCATCCCTACAGACTTCCCAGGAGAAAAATTATAAGCTCCTGAGGCGTAACCGGGATGGAAAGGAGAAGGCCACTCAAGGCGACAGGTTCCTCAGGGCACGAGGGTCTCCGGGCCCAGGGCTCACCGCTGCAGCACGGCATCTGAGCTGATCGTCCGGTCCTCCAGCACGCGGAAAGCCGGCAGCTGCACCACGAACACACTGCCGCTCTCGGTCCCCAGGTAGAGCAGCTGGCAGGAGGAATGCGGCAGGACCACAGTGATCTGTGTGGCACTGGGGGCGGCCCTGCAGACGGGAATGATGGTCCGTGAGCTGGCCCTGCCCCGGCAGGGGGGACCCACAGATAGGATCCCCCGACTCCCTCTGCGGCCCCAGGGAAGGCCATGCCTGCCGGGGGAAGCAGGCCCGTGAGGTCCTTTGATGGGGTCCAGCGACTCAGGCCCGGACAAACATATTTGTTTTTTTTCTGCCAAGACAGGAGACAGATAGCAGAGAGCTGGGGCTAAGAAGCAGAAAAAAATCCCTTGGTGCCTCCCGCGTAGGCTCTGTGTGGGGATGGGGGGAGGCGGGCCACAGCCCTGCCAGCTCCTCCCAGGGCACCCTGGAGTTGGTGCACGGGTCAGGCTGGCTAGGAGAGCAAGAAGACTGAGTTCTTACCCTGGGGGGCCACGCAGCGTGAAACTCTCATCTTCCTGCAGCTCTGACACCCCGCCTTTGACCTTCAGGCTCCACAGGTGCAGGCTGTTGTCGTCCAGCAGGGTGACCAGCTGGCACTAGGCAGGAAACGGGGCAGAAGCGTGCTGTCTTGTTAACCAGGGAGGGACAGCATTCACCGTGACCTTTACACACTGGGGCGGCCCAGCCTGTGCGGGTCATTTCAAAGAGCCCCAGAACCAAGAGACCCCTGGCTACTGTTAGAGTGGCCGTGAACCACAGCTGGGGAAAGGCAGGTTTGTCCCGGGTCCTCCCATCAGCACCAAACCCAGGGCCACCAAATGCCTGCCTTTCCATACATCCTTTCTGGGAGATGGGAAAGTCAGAAGGGCATGGGGGCAGGGGGGCCTCACCTGGCCAGGCAGGAAGTGGATCTGCACTACCGCATTGTTCTCACGGTGCAGCCCCATGAACTCCACCCCTGGGGCACCATAGCTAGGAGTAGCAGGCTCAGGAAAAGCTCCAGAAGGCAGGACACCACCCATTGGCCTGCCCGCTGGGCCCACGTGGCAAGGAGTGTAAATACCCAGCAGCAGAGAAGGGCTGCTGGATGGGGGGGGGGTGTTTAGGGTGGGGAGGGGACAGCAGGGGGCATGGCCTGAAGGCACTGGGCCAGTAACCTGACCCCTGAGGGTAAAGCCAGCCAACCAGGGAGAGCTGTCGCAGCCAGGAAGGGCGAAGCATTATCCTGGCAACTGCTAGGCTGTTCACTGTACCCCTGGCCCCGCCCCACCGAAACCCATAACCTGAACTGCAACAGGCTGTCAGCTACCACATGGCGGCACCTGTGAGAAGACGCACAGGGCACCCGTGGGCCCACCTACGGCAGTCATGGCCGTGAGTCTTGGCGCTGAGAATCGTAACCAGGATATGGCCGTGGCCTGGCGATGATTAACCAGCTGAGGGCGGGCTGAGTCGGTGGAAGCCGGGCCTCTGCCCTCCTGTGTACACACCCCCTGCAGCCTTGTGCTGCTGACTTGCACCCCCAGGCTCCCCGCACCTGCCCTGCAGCAAAGGAGGGAGTTACAGCTTTACTGGAGGAGGTGCCGGCTGGGCTGTCCACGGGTGGTCCCCCACCTCCCAATTCCCCTAGGTCCCACCCTGGGGGCTCAGGTCAGATTCAGGGGTGGGACTCCCAGACTCGTAGCGCAGCCTAGGCCAGGGGACCCGAGCAGCGATTCTCCATCCTGGGACCTGTGGGCTTGCCTCTGAAATGGACCCACTGGACCACGTCCAGCCTCAGGCCAGGGAAGGACTGTCCCCACCAACTAGGAGTCCACTCTCCTCTCCGTGTGTGTGTGTGTGTGTGTGTGCGTGTGCGTGTGTGTGTGTGTGTGTGTGTGTGTACACGCGGGGGGTGTGTGCAGGGTCGGGGGTAGAATCTGGAAGAGTAGCTGCCTTAGCACAGCTCCTCTAACCCAAGGCCACCCTGTCTCTGGTTTGGACAGAGCCCTGGGCCCAGTCTACCGATCATTGGGGGTGGGGCCCATCCCTGGCCTCCACTTACTGCGTTCGGGGCTGACTCCTAAGAGGGTATTTGGAACATGCCGGGAACAAGAGGGGTCAACTGCAACTTGGCTTTTCTATGGAGAGTTGGGGGAGTCCTTCCTGAATCTCACCAATGCCAAGGCCCCGGCCCTTCCAGGGCATCCCTGGGTGGGAGCTGGGAGAACGGAAAGGATACAGCTTGATGGCTCCGGAGCGGGTGCCGATGGCCAGGATGCGCAGAGAGGGGCTGTAGCCGAGGGCGCTGGGCTGGTGCGGGAAGCCATGCTCCACCGTCTGCAACAAAAACCAGGCAGGCATGGGCCTGTAGATACGTCCCCTCTGCTCTTCCATGGCCGGGGGCAGGAGGTCAGTGCCGGAGGGAGGAGCCGCAGCAGAGAGCCACCCCCAGCAGGAAGAAGGAATTCAGTCTCGTTCAGGTCCCCACCGGGACCCACCTGGGCCCCACCCTCAGTCCATTCCTGACCCGGTCCTTGGCCACATGGCCCTCCCTGGGAGCTCATTCTCCCGGGACACCGTGCTGGCCCCTTGCTCTCCAGGAATCTGACCTGGTTCCTCCACCACCCGTACTGTGGGCCATCCACCCAGCCCTCCTGCAGGGGTGCGGGGGAAGCTCTGGGGGGCTGGCACAGGGGAGGCACCAGGTGGCTCAGGAAGCCCAGCTGCCCTGCAGCTCCAGGCGGGCCCCTGGGGTCCGACGGAACGCACAGCTGCCCCTCCCGACTCTGGGCCGCCTGAGGCTCCTCCAGCACTGAACGTCTGCTCCGTCTCAAGGGCCTCGTTGCCACTGTGAGTTCTCTTCCACCATCTTCCCAGGGAGGAAGCTTCTGGAGTGTTGTTGCAGACACATGCCTTGGCTCAGTTCTTATTATAGAAATAATACGTACTGTAGAAAACTTGGAACATATAAAGGAGTTTGAAAAAGAAGACAAAAGTCACCCACACGCCCACGACTGGAGTAACCCTTCCTAACAAGGGTGTGTATCCGACTGTAAGCGTGTATGGGCCTATACTTAAAAACAGACACCTCAGAGAAAGACAAATGCTGTATGATATGACTTATATGTGGAATCTAAAAAATACAACAAACTAGTGAATATAACAAAAAAGAAGCAGACCCACAGATATAGCGAACAAACTAGTGATTACCAGTGGGGAAGGGTGTTAAAATTTTTTTTAGATTTTGGGACTTCCCTGGTGGTTAAGACTCGGCGCTTCCACTGCAGGGGGTGAAGTTTCAGTCCCTGAACTAAGATCCTGCATGCAGCGCGGTATGGCCAAAAAAAAAAATATTACATATATATATATATATATATATATATATATATATATATATATACACACACACACATAATTTTAAAATGTTTTAAATAAAAAATATGAATAAAATAAAATAAAAACATATAGGAAAGGACAAAAAAAACCCCCAGAGACCTAACTGGGACCATGCCACATGAATATACATACAGACACATAGCTCTGTGGTCTGTCTTTCCACCTATAGCCAGCCCAGGCTGTTAAAAGCAGTAAAACGACTTTTATTTTTCATTTTCATCACATGGTATGGCTTGCGGAATCTCAGTTCACCAACCAGGGATTGAACCCGGGCCACGGGCAGTGCCGAGTCCTAACCACTAGACCACCAGGGAACTCCCTAAAACGACTTTTAAACGGCTGAAGAATATTCCTCGGGGGGGGGGGTGCCCTAACTCACCAGGCCTCTGTTATTGAACATTTACTTTGTTTTTAGAGGTTTTGTAATTGCCAGTTGCATCGATGACTATTCTTGGGCTCCTATCTCTGCCTGCAACTCAGTATTTCCTTAGGCAGGTGTCCCAGGGGTGGAATTACAGGTTAAAGAGGTATGGATGTAAGCACTAGAGATTGAGATTGACAAACCATCTTCGGGAATGTTTCCGGTTGTTTCTCAGTCAGCTAACCCCACTCCACCCACCCACCCCCACCTGCCAGGGGATACTGAACCTGTAGAGCTATAGATTCAAGCAGGACAGAGGATGCCAGCCAGCGATTTCAAAGTTTTGTGTTTTTTTTTTTAAACCATGGAGACTGCCCTGCAGAAAAAGGGTGCACCAATGAGGCAGCTCTCCCTGAAGCCCAAGGCTCTACTCTGGGCTTCACCTGGCCTCCAAGGAGCAGAAAGAGATAAGTCCTGGTGACAGCTGGCACGACAGCTTAGCAGACCCAACTGCTTAGCTGCCTGCCTGCCCACCCAGGCCAGTGGCTCGCGGAAGGGGGGCCCTGTGCTGGGGTTGGCCCAGGGATGAGAGCTCCAAAGAGTGCCTATTCTGGGGATACGTAGGTGTGAGGGCCTCACAGGCTTGGTTCTCTGCCGGGAACACAGTCTGCCCTGCAAATGGCTGTACCTGGAAGGGTCAGCTGGGAGGACAGCAGCACCCCAGCAGGAGCCCTCCCCCCCCCCCCCGCCCGGCCCCCCAGGTTCTTGTTCAGCTATGTAAAAAATGCAGAGCCTGGAAAAGCCTTGGGGAGATAGCAGGGTATCTGGAATGTAAACATTTCCCAGGAAAAGGAGGGCAGGGCTCGAGACTCCGTGTGTGGGACGAGCTTCCCCAGGAGCCCCCACTAGGCCTCGGCTGGCCCCAGGCTGCTGGGGCCTCGGGAAGTCAGAGACCGGAGCTCCAGAGAAGGTTCCTGGGAGACAGCATTCTCCCATCATCCCCAGCAGCTGCAGCTCAGGATCACAGTGTCTGGAATTTGGAGGACTCTGGGGGAAACACCCAGCAGGAGCCTGGTGGCCAGCAGGGGCCCAGACCCTGATGCCCAGTACAACAGCCACAAGCCGTGTGTAGATCCTGAGCACTTGCAATGTGGCAAGTGCCACAAAGGAACTGAACTTTTAATTTTATTTAATTTCCATTAACTTAAATTCAAGGATGGACCCTTAACTCAGTAATTAGAAAACTTCCCAGGTATGTTCTTGGGTTCCAAAGGAACAGGGGCTGGAGTCAGGCAGACCAAAGCTTTGAATCTCCTCTTTCAGCTGTAAATCTTCCAAACTCTAAATATAGATCACATATTCCTAAAGAAAATTTAATGGCCAAATTGAGATGTCCTGTAAGTAAAAAATGTACCTTTGTATTAAACAAAAAATACTACGAAAAAAATCTAATATCTATTGCCTACATGTTGAAACAATAATATTTTGGATATATTGGATTCAACAGAATATGTTATCAAAATAATGTCACTTGTTTAAAAAATTTATAATGCACTTCTACAACATTTTAAATTACATATGTCTCATATTATATTCCTATGGGACCGAGGTGCTACCCTAGACATTTTTACCTCGGGCATCAGCAGGAAAGTCAAGCCAAAGAGAAAACAGCCTGCAGCTTTTTGTCAGGTGCTCAGGCCACACGTTACCCTATCAACTCACTGGCAGGAAGTTCTCCTGACATCTCACCTGAGTCCCACCTGCTGCAGATCAGCTCTCTCCCCAAACCCAGAGGGAGACAAAGGTCAGGCCCATCGTTCAGTCACTCATACTCATTCCTCATTTCTTCAGGGTCCGGAGGACACTATGCCACCCCTCACTCCCGAACCACCTTCTTTTCCATAGGCTGGTTTCAAAAGAACAGGAACTGAGTCAGGCCCATGAAACTTAGAATCTCCAATACCACCTAAAAGGTGAGTGGACTTGGACGAGCTGCTTTGCCTCATTTCACGTGTGGTAACCGGGATGATGCTAATGACCGCACTGAGCGGGGCTGTCCTTGGCTCCAAAAAGACGAGCCTCAGGACAACCGCCTGACCATGGCTGGAGGGCTCGGCTGGCCTCACAGCGCACACAAGCTTTCCCTTCCTTCAAAGGTTCTCCCTCATCCCCTCGTATCCCTCAGGGCATCTTCTCCAAGTTGACCAAGGGTCCCTCAAAAACAAAATAAGAGGAGGGAACTTCATGGTGACCCTAACTGGCTGGGGCCAAGAGGGTGGATTCAAATGTAAATAGCGTGGTGACAGGGGATTCCCCAGGTCCCAGAGGGGAAGCGACCCTGCTTCAACATGCAGATAAGACCCACAATCCCTGAATGAGGCAACATGATACGATGAGGTAAAGCGAGTCATGAGGTCAGGGAACTGGTCGGGCAAGGAGGCGTGGGGACCCCAGGCCAGTTACTAGAGGCCCAGGGGGTCTTGCTGGGGATGAGGAAGGGAGTGATTTGGATATGGGGAGAGAACAGAGGTCAGTTAATTGGGGGAACGGGGAGAAGCCTGGGGAAGCAGGAAGTTTCCACGAGGCCCCTCTGCCTGCGCTCCGGCTGCCTCCCAAGGTGGGGTGCCCTTCCCATCCCCTGGTTCCCCCTCCCTCCGAGTCCTAACAGCCTTTTAAGACGTGGTTCCCCCCACTGGAGCAGCAGGTCCACGTGGACAGGGACCCCTCCAGGCTGGTTTAGGATTTAGGCACAGTTCCAGGACCCCGGAGCATAGAAGGTATCTGACCTCCCTTAAAGAAAGCAGCCCCCGGGGCACAGGAGGCACTCAGCCCCAGGGGGGGTCCTGTTGTGGACTTCCAAGGCACACAGCAACCCCGATCAGCCCTCCGCCCAGGACACCGGGCCCAGGGTTCCAGGGCCGGCCCTCCCAGCCAGAGACCCCAGCCGCCTCCAGCTCAGGTTCAAGCTAGGAGGCTGACCAAAGTGGGGTGTCCTCCCCTACCTCCCGAGCTCAGCATCCAGCCTACCTGGCACTGCCCCCACCCTGCTACCTGGCTCAGGTGACCTCTGCCAAGGGAAGAGAGAACAATGAACTCTTTTGACAGAGAGCTGGGAACGGAGAGATTTCTAGGAGCCGCCAAACTGCAACATTAGCCCGGTGTGGGAGGCAGAGAAAGCCCGTCTGTCTCACACCGGCTCCGGGACCCCATTTCAGGTTCCCGGAAGGGAGAGAGCAAAGGTGGTTTGTCTGAGAGCGAGGGGCCCTTCGTCCTGCCCCCAGCAAGGGGGGACCCTGTCCAAGATCGAGGGCTGAGGAGTCCCTAGCACTTGCTGGGGGGGCAGGAAGGAAGGCTGCCCAGGGGCACGGGGTGGGAGGGTGCGCAGGGGGTGGGCCGGGGGACAGGGAGGCACTGCCCCGTACTGGGTGTGGTCAGCCCAGATTCCTGGCGGTGGCAGCAACCTGGCCCTCCCTGTGCGGCCGTCACCTGACACCAGGGGCCCAGCCATGCAAAAGCCAAGACCCAACCGCCTGGCCCTGGACGGGGCAGCTGGTCAGGAACACACTGTTTGTTCTGGGCCTGGAGTGGGGGAGGGTGGCCCAGGCAGGAAGGGCGGCCAGCGGGCTTCACCAGGGGAGGCAGGGCCTCGAGGATATTTTCAAGGAAGGGGTTTTAATTTAACATGCGCTTACGTCCCCTTGTCCCCTCGGAGTCGCTTCCTCCCTCCTGAGGCGCCCAGTGGGTCCCGCAGTCCTCTCATTTGGTCCTCAGTGGCCCTGCTGGCACTGCCAGCTGACCTCTCTGTCTTCCCAACAGGCCTGAGGACCCGGCATCCGGCACAGGTGAAGAGACGGAAGGCCGCACCCTGCGGCCACACGGCCGTGGGCAGATGGAACCGGCAGCCGCATCCCCAGCCGGTGCCCCCTCCCGGTACTCAGGTTGTGCAAGCCTGGAGGCCTCAGTTTCCTCACCTGCAGAGTGGGAACAGCACCCACCTGTGAGTCATCAGGAGGCTGAGGTGAAGGCAAGGCAGACCCTGTAGGGCATCAGCTGTGTGTGGGTGCCATTCAAAGCAATTTAACTCAGCCCACCAATCTGGGTGTAGGGGTGATTATAACGCCCACTTTACAGATGAGGAAACTGAGGAGCAGAGAGGTTAAGTAACGTTTCTGCAGTCACTCAGTGAGGAAGCAGCACAGCTGGCATCTAGACCCAGCCGCCTGGCTCCACAGTCCCCGCCCCAACCACTGCACCACCTGGCCCCTTTGCTGCTTGGCATGGAGCCCTTGGTAAACCGGAGCTGCCCCTCGGGCAATCAGTCCCCAGCAGGGGTTTCAGAGCATCTGTCCACAGACACAGCTCCTTCCCAGGTACCAAAGCCGAAGAAACAGGACATGCTGCTCTAGGCCCCCGGGGTCCATGTCCCTGCTCTCTCTGAGGCACCTCGCTTGGTGTGGGTGTCAAGGATTTGGGCCAGAAGGTACTGGAGGGAGAGGCCCAGCTGGAGTCTGCAAGCCTCTTGGACTGGCCTATGATGGTGCCACCGTCCCACCTCCCAGCTCACTGCCCTGCAGACCGGCACTTCTGGGATGGACGCTGCCTACTTCCCCAGACGTGAGGCTCAGAGCTCCAGCTCTGTGTATCCCACTGTCTGCTGGGACCCGCCCTCACCTGAGGGTGCCAAGATTCTCCAAACTGAACCTCGAGCCAGATAACATTCACAGAGCTGTGCTGATACTGGAACCACTAGCCACTTAGGCCCTTCAACTCATACATTAACTCGTTTAATCCGCACACCAACACGGTGGGGTGGCTTCTGTGACCCTCTCCACTTAGAGATGAGTAACTTGTCCAAGGTCACCCAGCTGGTGAACCCAGGGAGTCAGGTGCCCAGGTTGGCGCCACTCACCCCTAGGCAAGACTGCCTCTCGATAAGTGGATGATCATCATTGTTGCTATTCTGTCCAAATCGAATGTATCACTTTCCTCAACCCTGCTCCTCGCCCCTCCTGGGCTCCCCAACCCAGGGGGTGGTACCACTGCCCAGCCAGGATGCAGGACACCCACCTCCCTTCCCTCCTACGCTCCGTCTATCACCAGGTCTCATCAACCTCTTGCCCTAAATAGCTCTCAACCAGGGGCTATTTTACTGGCCAGGGGACACTGGGCAGTGTCTGGAACATTTTTGGCTGTCACGTCTTGGGGAGACAGGGCCAGGGATGCTGCTAAACAGCCTCACAACTCAGTGGGCCCCCAAGGCCCCAAATGTCAACGGTCAAGCCCTG
The DNA here is from genome assembly GCF_964165515.1 of Mesoplodon bidens. Lineage (NCBI taxonomy): Eukaryota > Metazoa > Chordata > Mammalia > Artiodactyla > Ziphiidae > Mesoplodon > Mesoplodon bidens. Next base: position 39,160,443 of record NC_138179.1, on the reverse strand, counting down.
CGCCCCAATCCCACTGCTGGGCCCCAGTCAGTCAATGCAACGTCTCCTAAGTGCTCTGAGCTTACCTGCTCCTGACTGAAGGGCAGAGAAAAAAAAAAAAGGTCCCAGAGTTACCTCCTCTAAGTCATAAATGAGATCGCTCACTCCCCTGCTCAAAACTCACCAGGCTCCGCTGTGTCAGACCCAGATTCCCAGGTTCCAGCCTCCCTTGATCCCACAGCTGACCTCACAGCCAGGGGGCCGGGGCAGGGCTGGCGTGGGTAGGACCACCCAGGCTCCCAAACCTTCCAGGATCTGGACTCACCCTCCAAGCCCAACCCTTCGGGCTCCACCATTCACCCAGAACCTAGATGAGATGAGTCTAAGCCCCTCTCCTCCCCAACAGCCCCCACAAGACTTTCCCCTCCAGGAAGTGGAATTTTAGACCGTCAGCCCCCTTCCTTCCACCAGACTATAAATGTCCTGGAGGGCAAAGGTCTTGTCTGAGATTCCCAAAGCCCCAGTGCTGGGCTGTGTAGGTACTCAATGCATGCTTCTTGGAAGTGAATGGGAGGAAGAAGGAATTCCAGGAGCCTCCCCTCCCCCTCCCCAGCCAGGCCTGGGGGTGGGGCAGTCCAGTTTGGGGGCACGGGTGCAGGGGGGAGGCATGACTCTTCTGACCCAGCCCCACCCCAGCCCCACCCTGCTGCTGCACAGTTGGAACTTGGGGCAGGGGTTCATCCCTCTTCACTGAGCCTGTCTATCCGGTTTCCACTGGAATTGGCCACCTTTTTGGGCTGTGAGATCCCAGCCTCATCAGCGGCAATGGAAGGCGACAGAGGTCACCCAGGCGCCCAGGCGGATGCTGAGGTTCTGAGACCCACACCCAACACCCATAGGCTGCTCCCTTGTAAGTGAGAATGGCAGGCCGCCGGGGCCAGAGATCCCCCATTTGTAACATATGCACGCCTACATCCCAAGGCCCAAAAGCCGTGCCCACAGCTTCCTTCCCCCAGTGGGAGGAGGTGTTCATTTAGGGAAGCCCTGATCCCAGAGGCAGTAGCCTCACAGCCACAGGTCAAGAAAATCAGAGGAAACCGGCAGAGCAGGTTGGGAGCCTGACTCGCCTCGAGCAAGCCCCCGGGAGCTCTCTCTCCCTGGGAGGCAGGCAGCCCCTGAAAACAGCACCTGACGCTCCCGGACCACTGTGCCTAGCACTTCAATGATCTAATTCCGTGTAATCCTCATAGCAAGCCTATGCAGTGGGTGATGGGCACAGGGTCATCCAGCTTCTAAGTGGCTAAGCTGAATTGGAAGCCCACCCGTCAGCATGTCCTGGAGGGGGGACCCCTGAGGGGAAGAGCATTTTGCTTCTGCCCTTCCTGCAGTCCACCTTCCAGGGTGGAGGGAAGCTCAGGCATGGAGGCCAAGGGCCTAGATCAAAGCAGAGGTGAGAGGAGCTAATTACCCCGAACCGGCTGCGGATTGCTAGGTGGCCTCCGAGCTAATAAACCACCCTGCGTTCCTTCCCCTTTACAGGCCAGCCCCCAGGGAAGCCCCATGATCCTGGGTAAGAGGACACCCGCTTGGGGAGCCTTAGGAGCAGGTGTGGAGCTGGGGTGGTCAAATGCCAACCCCGGTACCTTCTCCCAGGTGCCTCTCCCCACTCACCCAGGCCTACAGCCGGCCAGAAGGAATCATGTGTTCTGCCTGCAGGGAAAGCTGTGTTTTCCTCTGGGGGTAATTTGAGGAGGGAGGGAACGGCCATGGCCTGTGGCCCCAGGGCTCCAAGGAAACTGGCATCACAGGAACATCGTTATACTTTGCAGGGTTCAACGCACTTTCACCTTTCCCAGCCCTAGGCCTCCTCCATAACCCCGTGAGGAGGGAGGCAGGACAGGTTGTTTTATCCCCATTTTACAGGTGGGGAAACTTAGGCTGGAAGAGGTGGGGTGACCTGCAGAGGTCACACAGCCAGCGAGAGACATGGGACAAGGAGAGCTGACTCCTGGGCATCCTGTCACCCTTTCCCAGGAAAGCCTCTAACCAGACCCCATTTCCAAAATCCAATTCCCAGGAGGCATAGCAGGCAGTGCCAAGTAAGTACCTTAGTCCAGGTAAAAGTGACCCCAGTGCCAACCCCAGCCTGTGGGGAGGGCGATACCTTTTGTTTGTTTGTTCGGCCATGCAGCGCAGCTTGCGGAATCTTAGTTCTCCAACTAGGGATCGAACCCGTGCCCTCGGCAGTGAGAGCGTGGCGTCCTGACCACTGGACCGCCAGGGAATTCCCTGGGCGCGTGACCCCTTTGTGCCCGCCATAAACGCCCAGCTGGCCCTCCACTCCCCTTACCTTGTTAAACTGGAAGAGGTCCCGCTTGAGTCTCTCCCTCGCAGGGTCATGTCCCGGCCTCAGGAACCTCCTCATCTTGCTGCACGCGGCCCCCTGGGGAAAGGGGGGCAGCTGCTGAGCACTGGGCAAAGGAGGCCCGGCGCCCCAGAGCCCGACCCAGCGCCCAGGCCCGCTCGCCCAGCTTAGGCAGCCTCTCCCCAATCACGGCAGGCGGCCGCCCCCTGGCCGGGCCAGCTTCACCCTCGGCTTCCCCGCTTCACCCTCGGCTTCCCCACGCCTCACGCCCCATCCATGGAGCGCGGTTCCCTGAGAGGAAACCCGGAGGGAGCTCTGGACCTGGAGGCCGGAGCTGGTTAATGCTCTGACGCTTGCTCCCGGCCACCTGTGGCCTAATAAAGCCAACAGGAGAAGCTGGGGGAGGAAGCCATTTAGCCCGGCTTTATGGGAACAAGGAGGGCCAGAGGCCCTGAGGTTTTAAAGCTTAATTGTTAACCTGTTTTCTGAAAAACCATAAAACTCTGGCTAAACAGAAAGGGCAACTTCACAAGCCTCTGTCTCCAGAGCCGCCTGGAAGGTGGGAATGCAAAGGCTGTCCACCTGGGCTCCCAGATCAGAACCCCGATGGGGGAGGGGAAATGCCCCGACAACTCCAGGCCAGGGCCCAGCAGAACTCCCTCAGGGGGGTCAGCACACCTGGGCAGATTCTTCCTTCTAACTTCAGGGAAGGCTCTCCAGCGACTCTGGGCTTAGGCTGCTCCCACCCGCCACAGCCGTCCGGAACCTGAGTGAGCGAGGTGCACAGCACACAGTCGGGGGGTGCTGGCCCATCCCACCCCCCAGCCGGGGCCCACGGTGGAGCTGGGCCCGCCCCCACGGCTGCTGGGGGTCTCTCTCTGGAAGCCCAGGCTTCCAGGCTGCCCCACCTCTCACCCTCAGCTCTGGCTATCCAGTTCCAGCTCCCCTGGGCTCTGATGGGGTGTGCTCGGAAAGGCTCCCTTTCCCATGGGCCCAATGGAGACTAATCAGGAGAAGAAATCTGCTCCCAATAAAGAAACCAGCTCAAGGCCCCAAAACTGTCCTCCCACCATAGAGTGCATTCCCAATCCAAGGGGAACTATTTCTGGCTCATCCTTGGGGGAAGGGGGTGGGATCACATGTGCTCCAGCTTCCGGCTTCCAGGAGCACAACCTCCCACTGACCACAGGACACCAAGGCCCGTCCTCGGAAACACAGGGGCTCAGGCCCACCCTGGAAATGGCTCCATTCACGCCTGACACTATAAGGGAAGGAGGCAAAGCCAGTCTCTGCCCTGGAGGAGCTCCCTCTGGGGTAGCAGCAGGTCAAGACAGGACAGTGCACAGTGCCGAGCACCCTGATGGGGAGGCACAGGGGCACCCGGCCCAGACTGGGAAGCAGGGGAGTGTCCTACGGGAGAAGAAGGTGGTTAAGCTGAGACCCGAAGGATGCCCTGAAGTTTCTGGCTTCTTGAAAGGTGACAAAAATTAACCATCAGGCCAGGGCTTTGCATATGCATGGACCCTGGCAGGCACATGGGTGGCAGAGCTGGAGGGACTTTCTGGCAGAGAGGCATGTCCCAGGGCAAGTCCAAACATCTCCAGCTGGGGACAGGCGGGGACCAGCCCTCTGAGCACCTCACCTTCTGGGGACACCAAAAAGGCCACCACTTGTGAGAGGGCTGGAGAGTAGAGGTCTGTGCCTGCACATTTTGGGGGAGCCAGTGGGGAGCCCCACTTCTCCAAGGAACAGCAGGTAGTCGGGAAACTCCCAGTTGCTCACTTGACCCGAGGCCCCGCAGTGGGTTCAGGGAACATACACGGGAAAGTCCCGGAGGCTCCTGGGCCTGGGAGTGAAAACAGACTCGGGGCCTGCAGCGACCTCGGCCTCCTGGACAAACAGCTGGGCTGGTGGCCTTGCATTCCAGCCATGGGGGAGGGTAGCGCCAGCTCATCAATCTGCCACCCGAGGCTCCTGGCAATGCCCCCTCTCCCTCTCCCGGCCCAGGTCACTGGGTCAAGAAGCCAGAGGAAGCTGGGAGGGACGCCCTGGAGGAGGAAACGGGCCTGCGGACTCCAGGGAGAGGCCACCCTGGGCTCTGCCCCGGGGACCCTCTCAGGCTGCAGGGTGGGGACAAGAGGGCACAGGGCCATCTGTGCCAAGGACCCACATAGGCTCAAGGGTGACACCGCCCAGTCCCAGGGGCAGACGTGCAGGTAAGAGGGAGGGAGACAGGATGCGGAGCTGGGTGGGAGAAAGCCCCACTCGGGGAGGGAGGGCGGGCACTCCATCCACCCGGCTGCCCCTTGCAGCCCCTGCTGCCTACCAGGCACTGAACCAAACCTTTGTGCGTTAGAACAAGGTGCACCTAAACCTCATCCTGGATGTTTGTTCTCCTTCCAGAAGCCTCCCTGGAAGGTGACTGGAACATCCCCACGTAGCAGACATGGAAAGAAGACCACAGAGGCTGGGCAACTCATCCAAGTCACTAAGAAGGTACCAACAGAACTGAGATTTGACCCCAGGTACGGCGAATTCCCCAATCTTAGGGCTCTGGGAGGCAGCAAAGGATGTGCAGACAGGACAGAGGATGCCTAGTTACAGCCGTGCAGTTCAAAGGCGCAGACACATGCAGACACACACACTCCCACATGCCTTCAGCTCAGAGCCAAGCAAGCAGTGTGGGTCCTGGCCTCTGGTGAGGTCTGGCTGGGCAGGGCCAGGGGCCCTTGCCTGGACCTGCCGCTCATTCCAGCTGGGGGCTGGAACACCACTGGCCTGGGGTGACGGAGCCAGGTCCTTCGGCGTAGCTCCCAGCACAGAAAAACTGCCCATGTCAAGGCATTAAAAAGGGCCATCCCTTCTTGAAGGCGGACAGGTCTGGGACTAGCTGGACTTACCTCCAAGCAAACCCTCAGCTCCACTCACCCCAGGCAAGAGGTTCTCTGCGGAGAAGCTTCAGGAACCTGGGCCTGGAGCTTCCTGGTGTGGAACAGATCCTATCTACTCAACCCACTCCTGAGGGGGGCAGGGAGACGTAAGGGAAAGAGCCCAGGGCTTGGGACCCTTAAGCACCACAGCTCAGCTCCTCCAAGCTGGGTGGCAGCTCCTCGAGGTCCAGAGAGCTTGTCTGCTGCAAGCAGTGGGAGCAATGGCAGAAGCCAGTGCCTGGCGTGGAGCAAACACTGTCTGAGGACTGGGCATGCGACTGTGACAGACAGACAAGATCCTCCAGTTCACCAAGCTTACATCCTGGCAGGGGAGCGCAATGGCTAAGAGGTACACAAATCAGTCAGCGGGATGGTTTCAGAGAAAGCTCAGAGCCTACAAGAAAATAAGGGAAGATGCTCAGATCGAGCGACCAGGGTTTGGTGGTCAGAGGACTCAGTGAACCTTCCCGAGTATGGGTCTGCGCGTTTGCCGTTCCTTCTGCCTGGGGTTCTTTTCCTCCAAATACGAGCCTCCCCTCCCTTGCCTCCACTCCAACGTGCGCACGCTGAATGAACGAACAGAGGTGATAATACCTCCACCCAGTCCTGAATGGTAGGAAGCGGTCAGCCACGGGAGGATTCGGGGCAGGGCGTGTCAGGCACCTGGAGCGGGCTTCCGTGTGCCACGAGGGGCTGGGCGCAGGCAACGAGGAGGGATGACATGGGTCAGAAGGGGGGCCTGGTGGGCCACAACAAAAAGCTTCAGTTTGACTCTGCTGGGAACCCCCTGACCGTCCTGGGCAGGGGCCTGATGTGGTCCGCCCTCCCCTCCCCCACCCCATGTCCGCCTCTGCTTGGCCCTGTGTCCATCTCCTCAGCCCCCGCACCAGCCCCATTCACTGTGGTCTCCGTGCTTTTGTCTCCATGTTTCTCTCTGGTATAACCTTGCCCCTCAAGCAGCATACAAAAAATCACCTTCCCAAAATCGTCTCCCCCTGAACCCATCCGGACCGCGTTCACCGTGCTCCCTCAGCGCTTGACTGTGCCTTATGCTAAAATGATGCCTAAGACCACTGCGGACTCGGGCGCTCGTCTAGCTCTGTGGATGGTCTCCCCTGCCTTGTCGTGCTGGTCATTAAGCTGCTAGGAAAAATCAGAAGCAACCTACGCGGCCAACAACAGGGGGCAGGTGAAGGGTGCTCAGCCCGACGATGGAAAGGGTACAGTCATGAAAAGGGCAGGAGGGCTTCCCTGGTGGCGCAGTGGTTGAGAGTCCGCCTGCCGATGCAGGGGACACGGGTTCGTGCCCTGGTCCGGGAAGATCCCATGCCGCGAAGCGGCTGGGCCCGTGAGCCATGGCCGCTGAGCCTGCGCGTCCGGAGCCTGTGCTCCGCGACGGGAGAGGCCACAACAGTGAGAGGCCCGCATACCACAAAAAAAAAAAAAAAAAAAAAAAAAAAGAAAAGGGCAGGAGACGATGGCCATGGATGGAAACATATGTCCAATGTATCTAAGAGTCAGGTAGAATCTATTAAAAATATTTACATAAGTCGACAACACAGTGGAAGGGTTATGGGACTACTGGTGATGCTTTTTCTTCTTTCTGTTTATCTGCCTCCCAGGCAGGGGAAATAAGAGGATCACAGGGGAGGGGCCCAGGTGGTGGTCAGGTGTGAGGGCAGCCCTGCGCTCACAGTTGGCACTCAGTCCTGTTGGGGGATCGCTCCTGCCCCACCCACAGCTATGGACACCAAATGGGCACAGAGGCAGGGAGGAGACAGGTGCGTGGAGCCAGCTGTGTGACCTCAGGCTTCAGGGGCCCCGGGGTCCGGGGCGAAAGGATGTTACTAGCTTGCAGGCCGTGACCGGTGGAGCGGTTGTGAGCTTCAACAGGAAGGCCTGGGAGGGGCTGGCAAGCTCTCAGGTGCTGTATGTGTCAATGCCACTTTTACTGTGAGGGATGTGGGGGAAGAGAGCTCAGGGGCCCCCCAGGGTGAGGAGCCCCCAAGTCTGACGCCAAGGAGGGTCTGAGGCAAAGACTGGGGAAGGAAGGAGCTCCGAGGGTCCTGGCTTCCTGCGCCGGGGGTGCCACCTGGCTAGAGCACAACCCGTGCCGGGGGTGGGGGGGCTTCCTGAGAAGAAACACCTTCTCCGTCCGCTGAGCTTCTAAAGACTGCCCAACCTCGGCCTCCATCCCTGTCCACTGCGCCCTCTGTCCGTGTCCAGACCTACCTCTGAGCCGCCCTCCCTGCTCTGCCGGGCTCTCTGGTCCCTCGGGGGCGGGCGCTTAGGGTATAGGGCTGGCCGGGCCAGGAGGCTTGCTGACTTGTGGCTGATTCGTACTCATTCTCCCCACAGGTCTGCGCCGCGTGCGTGGAGCTGGCCTGAAGCGTCCCCCGCGGGCAGCTGACCCTGAGATTCCCTTCGCTCTCACTGCTCTAATCATCCAACACTGTTGCCCACCAGCAAAACATACCAGGGCCTAGAATTGGTCTCCCCACACCCTGATGTCCACGCCGTAAAAACACAGGAGAGCTGCGTACTTGGCAACAGGTTAGCAAATTCACACCCTGTCTTCCTTTCCCATCCTCTGCTCAGACCCTGTGTCAGGGACGCACCTAGACCTGCCCCCACCCCTGCATCTCAGGAGCTCAGGGCAGAGACCAGTGGAGGCAGAGAAGAAATAAATGCAGGTGAGTGGGCTTGTCTCGGCTCCCCGCTCTAAGCAGCGGGTCTGATTGTGTCACAGGGAGGAAGAAGGGGGTCCCCAGAGCAGATGGCTCGACCCACGCTGGCACTGTTTGGGGTGCCTGGGCCAATCTATCCCCAGGAGGCCAAGGCTTGGCCAAGCTGCATCAGCCAGTCCCGGAGGTGTGTGATGGGCCAGCCCCCTAGAAGGTCCCTCCACAGCCTGGGCATTTCCACTGAGCTGCTAAGCGAGGCTACATCCGGAAGCAGGACTCTGGACATCTCGGGCCCACGGGAGAGAAGGCTCTTGGAGCCACACTAGCACCTGCTCGTGTGCACGATCTCCGATCTCCGAGGGCACGCACGGCACGAGGTGCAGCCCCAGGCTCCCCTCTGCTCGTGCTTCCCACAGCCGGCTGCCGCTAAGCTGCCCTCCCTTCCCCGACATCCTGCGTGTGGCTTTGGCCTCCGTCTGCCGGGTGTGAGTACGCCCCTGCACCTCCCACGGCGGGGAGTGGTAAGAGAGGGCTGTAAGCAGCTGGGGCAGCTGCTGACCCTTGGGCACCTGTCCGTCCCAACTCAGATGCTCACGGCTGCTTTGCCAGCGCCTGAGTTATCCTGGGAAACCCAATCTCCCAGAGGCACCAGGCAGCCCCTGGCCAGGAGCTTAGCAACCAAACCTTGGCAGAAAGGGCACCTCTGTGGATGTGGAACTAGAACACAGAGAGAGAGGGGGTGGGAACCACAGAATTGTTGTCGCTGCTGTTGTTGGGTAATAAAAGGGATTGAGAGGGACTGTGGCCAGATGCTACTTGAAGCACTTTACAAGCATCATCTCATGTAATTCTCACAATTACTTACGAAATAGCCAATTCTGAGAGCTGTGGAGCCCGGGCAGTTCAGAGTCCAAGTCCCAGTCTGAACGCCAACCAGGCTGCAGACCGTCTGCTCAGTTCAAGCCTCCCTCCCAGGACAAAGGGGCTCGCCAACAGCAGGCTGGATGGGACCACCTGGGGTCAGCAGCCAGAGCCTGACCTGGCCCTCCACCCCTCCCTGTCCATCCCACGGAGCCACAGGCCAGTCCCACAACCCTGGGAGGGCCCTCCTGCCACCCCCAGGCTCCTCCTGAAGGGTGGAGTGGGAAGTCGGAATGCATGCGCCCTCCCCACACCCCCATCCTGGGGGCCTCAGTCCCCTTCTGCAACCCAACACCAGACTCTCTCCAGGGAAGCGACAGACTGGATGCGGTCAAGCACAAGGAAAAGCAAAGCAGTTCTGGGGAGAACACTGACGACTTGCCTGGGGTGGGCGTGGGTGGCGGTGGGTAGGCTGCCTGGCTCCTCCCATCAAGCTCCCACCCACGGCCTCAGACTTGCCTCAAGACTTGAACGGCTGACCCAAGCAGCTTCCAGGCTATGTCATCTCCAGGAGGGAGGGACTGGGCCCCGCCTGACCTGTCCATGGTTGTATCTCCAGTGCTTAGTGCCCTCACACCTGAGAGGCACCCAAAATTTATTTAAAGAGCTCCCTCACCTCCTGCAAGTCTGTGCTCAAATGTGACCTTTTTGACGAGGCCCATCCTGACCACTGTTTAAAGTTGCAACCTGCCCCCCTCCCAAGGGTCTTGATCCCCGGCTTTAGTGCTTACTCTATAGCTCGCATTGCCTTTTAACAGATGATTTATTACCTACACTCATTTCCGGTCACTCACGCTTCCCATCCTTTAGAATCTGAGTCCTGTGACGGCAGAGACCTTTGCTTGGTGCAAGGATTATGCCTGGTGTCTCAACCACACCGCACATACAGAGGCACCAGTAAATACTTGTTGAATAAATGAACAGCTGGGACTGGATGGGGATCAGTTAGGCAAAGGTGTTCTCCAGTCAGGAGCCACTGACCCTAAAGAGCACTGGCCTGGGGCCCCACGGGGTCCTCAGGGAGCTTCCCCGTCCTGTTCTCAAGTCTCTGACCAAGGCCAGGGCCATGTGCCTATCATGCCTGACATCCTGCCTGGGGATACCCTTACAGGTCCCGCCTCAGCCCCAGGCTCCAGGACACCCAGCTCCTTGGCAAGTACATCCAACAATAACATTATTTACTGGCGTCAAACAGTCTTGTGCCCAGTCCCTCTCATCAAACCCTGGGAATACCGAGTCAGGTGTCTCGAGAAAAGTCTCGCGTCTCTGCTGAATTCCTGAAGGGTAGAGTCAGGTACCTAGCAGCTTCCCTGTCCCCACGCCCAGAGGAGCCTCTCCTAGCTCAAGAATTCACTGTGGTTCCTGGAAAGGGGAAGGGGAAGGAGTGGGGTGACTCTTCAAAGGACCAGTTTCCTCTGAGAGGCAGGGCGGGGAGGGAAGGCCACCCCCAAGGGAGCTGGGCAAGCGCCATGGTGACAGGGCACAGGGAGAGGAGGCTTTCCCGGGGGACCCTAGGGAGCCAGGGCTGGAGAAGAGCGAACGGTACTGGTGGCCCTACTGGGGGACGCCCATCTTCTGTCCCATACCCCACTTCTCCCTGAAAACTACTCCTGGGCAGGGGAAAACAAAGTTGCCAAACAGACCTGGCATGCCTCAGGAGACCCAGGAGGAACCCTGATAGTGATATCGCCTGATGAGATAAGAAGGCCTCTCGGAGCTGAGTACTCAGGATAAGTGAGTCCAGGCAGCCAGTGCTGCTCAAGGCAGCCAACCCCGAAGCAAGGGCCATTGGCTTCTCGGGCCTCCACCCTGGCCCCCGATTCAGGCATCTCAAAAGCTGCCTCTGACACGTCAGGAAGGACCCTTCAGGGAACACCACATTGCCCCTGGAGACTCTTGCCAGGGATGCTCAATGTCTCCAATGCGGTAGATAGGGGGTCACAGACTGATGGCAGAGAAGCCAAACTCTCCAGCTTCGTGTACCATTTTCTCTATGGGAGGGAGGGTCCTGGGGTCAGGAAGTCCTGGCAGGAGAAGATACCCCTTCCCTAAATGAGGTTGAAAGGAGGCACTCTGGAGTTCACAGAAAATCCCCTTAATGACAACAGAGCAGCACAGGAATGTGCTACCCCAACCTATCCGCCCACCAGGGTGCAGAATGTATACAGCCAAGCCTTCCCCTGAGCAGAAAGCAAAGCAGATTAGATTGTACACACACACTCCTCCCAGGAAAGGCCTGCCAGCTGGGGTCTGGCCGTTAGGCCTCACTCCTGGCTTTTCCAAGGAGCAGCGGAAGTCCCAAGGGCCACTGGAACCCGAAGTGAGGTTAGGAGAGGCCACTGCCCTCTACCTCTGCTCTCCAAGGAGCAACATCCTCGTTCTAAAAGTTCTGATCTCCAGAGGCGTTCAGAAATCAGGATTTCTGGACAGAGAAGTCAAATTCCCTCACAACCCGTCAGGCACATCCAAAAGGCCCAGGTATCTGCCCAAATTCCCGCAAGTGACCACGCTTTTTATGCTTTGTGGGGACGCTAAAGCAGCCCACCCTCACTTGGTGCCAGCTATGTGCCAGGCCACACGTGTTTATGACATTTTTCATCCTCTCGTCAACAACTGTAAAAACAAGGCTTGCTGAGGTTTGGTTAAGTGACAGAGCCAGGGTCATCCAGAAAGAAACCGACAAGGCACAATTCAAAACTACACCTGAGTCGAAAGACACTAAAAAACTTAATGAGCACTATATCTGAGGAAAAACTGTGAAGCTCAAGGGAGAAGTTTTTTTCTGTCTTATTTTACACTTTCTAAAACACTTCATTTGCCCCAGTGAGCTCCTATTACCTTTTTTATTTTTTAAACCAATGGGGTCATCTGGGATTAAGGGCTTTTATCTTTCTTTTAATGCTATTGTGCACTAGAGCACTGCTAAGTACTAAGTTACTAAATTATTAGAATTATATTAATCTGGAACTTCCCTGGTAGCGCAGTGGTTAAGAATCCACCTGCCAATGCAGGGGACACAGGTTCGATCCCTGGTCCAGGAAGATCCCACATGCCGCGGAGCAACTAAGCCCGTGAGCCACAACTACTGAGCCCGCGTGCCTATAGCCTGAGCTCCGCAACAAGAGAAGCCACTGCAATGAGAAGCCCGCGCACCAACAAAGAGTAGCCCCTGCTCGCCGCAACTAGAGAAAGCCCACACACAGCAACAAAGACCCAGTGCAGCCAAAAATAAATAAAATAAATTTTAAAAAATTATATTTATCTGCTGCTAAAGGGGATACTCCATTGCCTCAGGGAAAAGTAGGGATGCAGGATGACCCCAGACCTTGGAAACACTGCCCAGTGGCTCCCACAGACAGTGGCCCAGTCTAACTTCAGAGAATAGGAGCAAGCACCGGTCAGAGCCCCCAGAGCTGGGTTTGAGCCCTCACTGACGTAAGTGAGCACTGTGGGCAGATAGTTGAAGAAAACCAAATCTGAATCCCCTGTGCATAAAATAAAGAAGTTGGACCATTCCCATGCTTCAGCTCACAAAGACCCAGACTGTTCCTCAGAAGCCACTTCTGACCTTGGCTTCCCCTGGGCTGGGCTAGGGCTCTTCTGTACTGCTGCTCTGTTCCTCCCACCTGGAGTTTCCTGTCTCCCTGACACACTCCTCCCCTCCCTGCCCAGAATCCCCTCTGCAGCCTGACAGGACCTTGAGTTGTAAACTCTGCAGAGGCTCCCTAGAGCCCAGGTTAAGACGCCCTGCATCTGGCACATGGATCCCCATGGGAACGGCTCCGAGTCTACGCACCGCCCACCTCACCCAAAGCTCACCTGTCTCAGGTGAGAGCCTCAGGGGGCCACACCACAGCTCTCCTGGTTACAGTCAGTTCTCCCCACAGCGAAAGCTCGGTGTGTCTGCGAACCGTCCAGCCTGAGCAAACCAAGAGCAAACTTTGCACACTTTCTTTGGCAAGGCGGTATTTTTCACTTCTTGCCAAGTCCCAGTGTCCCGCAGCGCAACCCCACCCCCGTGGTCTTGGAAAAGAGACTGGGTCTCCGTAACGTCTCCTAAAGGTATCCAAAGCCGCCTGAGGCGGAGAAAGGCCCCAAGACCCAAGTCCCTTCCGCGGGCTTCCTGTGTCCGGGGATTAGGAGGCACAAAGGGCCGGCAGGGAGAAGGCCCAGATGGCAGGAGCAGGGGCTAAGCCGCCAACGTAAAGCGCTCCGGCCCCCGCTCGCGGAGAGAGGGCCACTCTGGAGACGCGCGTCGCCTGCCTTTCCGGCCAGGCGCCTTACACGTGGGGCCCGAGACCCGGGGACTCTGTCTCCGCCCGCAGTGACCCTCGCACCCAGCCGGGCCGAGCACCTGTTTCCCTGCTCTCCAAAGCCAACACTATTGTGCAAACCCGAAACCCAAATTCTGTAATCGCGGGTGGATCAGGCACAGAAAAGTTCCCAGCGGCACTTTCTACAGGTGTCTTTCTCCCAGACGAGCGGAGCGACGGGATCCGGAGCGAGGCGAGCGGATCTGCGCGCAGCCCTCCCCGCCCAGCCCGGAGAAGCCAGGGGTCCCGGCCCTCCCCTGCCTCCCCGCCCCGAGTGGCGGGCGCCCCAAGTGGCGGGCGCCCCGAGGGGGCGGGCTCGACTAGGTGGGTCCCGGCCCTCACCTCACCTGGAACTCCAGGCCAGCCCCCGTCCGAGGCCTCCGCGTCCGGCTCCGCTCGCTCCGCCGCGAGCCCACGGGCAGCTGGGCGACAGTCTCCTTCCTGCTCACCTCCGGCGCGGCGAGCAGAGGGCGGAGCCGCCGCTATTTACATAAATGGTGAGCCGGCCGGGCCCGCGGAACCCGGAGCGAAGAGCCCCAGCGGCCCGCCCCCCCGGGCCTGGCCCCGCCCCCGGTAGCGCAAAGCCTTAGAGGCCGAGCGCAGCGCGGGCGCCCTCGGGGAGGGCGGGGGCCGTGATCCGGCCAATCCGCGGCTCCGTGGACCTCGGGGGCGGGGCCGAGGCCCGCGTGAATATGTACGAGGGAACTGCAGGCCCGCCCTCGGCCTCACCTGGGCGCATCTGATCGCAGGACTCCGCGCCGCGCCCAGTGTCCCGCCGCCTCCCGGAGGAGGAAATAGTTCCCGGAACGCGCGGCGGCCCCGGGCCACCTCCTAAGCCCGAGGAACGGTCCCTCCCACAACCTGGCCCCGAGCTGCCCCGGAGGGAGGAGCAAAGCGCGGCCGGCTCTTCCTGAAAGCGCCCAACCCAATCAGAGAGGGTGACTGGCGAACACAGGGCCAAGTTTCGGGACCCAAGAACTAGGTGGTTTGGGGACTGGGGCGTCGCCGAGGCGCCTCCTCTCTGGGCGGCCCCCAAGCCTGGACCTTCCTCCGAATCACCGGCAGCAACAGCGACCGGAGTTTTCAGCACGACGAGGGAGGGGATTAGGAACGAGGAGACGAGCAGAAGGGGCGCGGAGGCCAGGCCCGAGGCCTGGGCGTGAACTGCACGCTCCACCGCACAGCTCAGAAAGACTAGGATTCAAGCCACACCGACAAGTCGACTCTCGGCCGCCCCTCTACCCGGACCTGGCTGCGTTCAGGGAAGGACCAGTGGAGTGCCATCTTCCCTCCTCGGACTACCCTTCTGAAAGCCAAGCTAGCTAGAAGTCAGTGACTTCCCAGAGAAAGGGTCGGGTCGCATTCCTACCCTCCCGAGGGCTGCTCTTAGCTCTAGCACCAGAGAACGCAGCGCTCTCTGTGGGTGGATACAGCAGGGGTGAGTGCCTGGGGCCAGTTCCACGGACAATGGTATGGTGGGTAGGGAGGACTCGTCCAGTACATCCAACCACAGCAGAAAAGGGATCTATTTTTTAATGGCTTTGGCTTTATCGCAAGAAGCAGGCACCCTCTCATTTAAAGGCACGGAGTCCTCTCTTCTGCCCCGCCTCGCTGGTCTCTGAAATCTAGTCCTGAGTTCCAAGGGGATTTACTGCAAGGCAGCAATCTCAGGCCTGGGGCATGGAAGCGCTGCAGCAGCCAGGTAGCGGGGGCAAAGCTCCCCTCTCCTGCAAGCATCAGACACCCAGGGCCAAAGCCCAGACTAGCCTCTGAAGCTACAGGTCAGAGTCTGGGTGTAGGAGGCAACTGAGATGGTCCCTGAGAGCAGACAGTCCGGGTCCCTCAGAGCAGACCCCAGGCCCTGCCAGAGCTGCGTGGTCAGTGCTCCAGATCCCTGGGTAGCGTGAAGTCCCTGAAGCTGTAGAAGGAGATGTCTCCGTGATCCACCAGGGCAAAGATCAGAGGAACATCCCCGCTCTGGTAGGACAACCGCTTGAGGGTGCAGAGGTCTGGGACTGGCTCATCAAATCTGCGAGAATCAAGGTTAGACTGAGACCTGAACAGAGCCCACCCACAGGCTTTGAGAACCCAGCCCTCTGAGGCTCCCAGGGAAGGGCAATTCCCTTCCCTGGTTGGGGGTACAAGAAGTCTGGCCCCTGGGCTCTCCTGTCTGCAAACTGCACAGCTCTGATTAAGTTCTCCAAGTAACACTCAGAGCCCTGGTTGGGTAAGGGGACTAGGAAGAGTAGGGTTCTCGCCACTCTTAGCCTGGAAATCCCTCTGATTCACACCCCTTCTGCTGGGTGAGCCTGGGACTAAAGTGGCACAGGAGACTACTCGAAAATGCCAGGAACGCGAGGTGAGGATTGGGAGGCCTGGGTTCCTGTAGCACTAACTGGCTATGGGGCCTCTCTCTGGACCGCTGGTTCTTCTCAGGGACTGATGAACTAGCCAGGGGCATGGAGAGGAGGTCCAGCTAGTTTATGAGAGAACTGGCAGCAGCCCGGGGGAAGTGCTCGCTGGTCCCGTACCCACTAATGCACATCCGGACATAGGGCTTGCCAGGGTTATTCTTTCGGAAGGTGGCCACGGCGTCAGCCTGGTAAACATCAAAGCTGATCTCCAAGCCCCCAGACTTCTCCACCAGCCTGAGGACAGAGTGAGAAACCTTAGGAAACGGGCTCTCCTCCCCCATCTTTTCTTTCCACACCACCCTTTCCCTCCCCCAGTTCCTCCAGGGGGACTAAGGAGGGACAGCTACCTTATCTGAGAAGCTGGGGGAAAATCTCCTCTTGTCTCTCACTCCTCCCTCTCCCCTAGATATACGTGAATATTAGCCAGGGTAGGGGTCCCTAGAATGATTCCCCCAGCTCATGCCCAACTTCAGGAGTAAAATCCCAGCTGCCAACTCCTGCCGGCACCCAAAGTACTGTGGAGACAGGCACTACCTGGAAACTCACCGCGCACCTCCATCAGCAAGGTGTGTCGTCTGCAGCACAGAGATATGCTGAAGGACTGTGGCTACAAGGATGGTGAAAATAAGGCGTTGGTGAGGGCAGTCAACCATCCAGACTCCCCCTGACATTTCTGAATCTGCCATCTAGTTTAGGATTACCAGATTTAGCAGATTTCTTTTTTTTTTTTTTTTTTGCGGTACGCGGGCCTCTCACTGTCGCGGCCTCTCCCGTTGCGGAGCACAGGCTCCGGACGCGCAGGCTCAGCAGCCATGGCTCATGGGCCCAGCCGCTCCGCGGCATGTGGGATCTTCCCGGACCGGGGCACGAACCCGTGTCCCCTGCATCGGCAGGCGGACTCTCAACCACTGCGCCACCAGGGAAGCCCCAGATTTCTTTTTTTTAGTATAGGTATGCCCCATGCAACTTTTGGAATATACATATACTAAAAAAAATTAGTTGTTTATCTGAAATTCAAATTTAACTGCTCTAACAACACGACTCTAGTTACTTACAACTCACCATGTTCCCATTAAGGACTGTAGTTCTGAATTCGCTAACACAATTCTTGCCTATTAGTTCTCTATTCTTAACATGCAGGGCATACAAGAAGCTTTCCTTTTATCTGACCAATATATCACCTCCTTGTTCTCCTCTGACAGAGGTGGGAGAACAGGGAACCACAGCCAGTTGGTGGCAGAGCCACTCCACATGCATCTCGTTTATGATTTTAAGGATGTGGCTGTAGTTTTCACTCCTCCTCACCTCTCCTTGGGCACTGACTTGCCATTTCTAAACCTTCCCGCCTGGGTGTCTTTGCTGCCTCCCAGAATGGACTATCCTTGTGGTTTCCACTCCACTGATAGCTCTCTCCTCCCCCATCTTTCTTAAGCCTCCATCAGTTGTGGTCAATCCATGCCCCTTTCAAAGTCTTGTGGCCCATGGCAGGATGAGGGGGTACCTGGGGAGTCTGCCTGACCGGGACTCAGCAAGGGCATGACAGGCTGGTCCCACAGGTGTGGGGGGCGGCTCCGGGTCTTCTGCAGGTGCCGCCTCTGCAGCAGCTGCTTGTACTCCTGCCAGCTGGAGCAGCGCTGCACCTCGGGATCCGAGTTTACATCCTCCTGGAAGCGCTGGGCCTCCTCTGCCTGTTGCTCCCGTTCCCGCCTGGAGAGCTTCTCCTTCCGCTGGTTTAGCTTCTGGCACCAGGACTCAGCGTCTGTCTCCCGCCCTGCCACGTTGGCCGGGAGCAGCTCTGGGGCAGGGGCAAGCAGGAGGGTATGGCGACTATCTGAAGCCATGTTGGGGAAGGAGATCTGCTCAAAGTTCCAGCGTGGCTTGCAAGCCCCCATGACCCCGTTCTCCATTTTGCCACTCTCCTGGCTGCACCGCACCCCCTCCCTGGCCAGCCCAGGGCAGGGCTCCAGGGACCCCAGAAGCTGAAAGGGGCCCATGGGGCCTTTTACGGGGCTTGACTCCAGGGATTTCTCCTCTGGGCATCGGCTGTTCTGGTATCGGGGAGGTGGGCTGGAGGTTGCCAGGCTCTCGGGTGTCCCATCCACCACCTGCAGGGGGTTCTCCAGGGCCTTGGGCTTCTTATTAATGGACCTGAGGGACGTGGGGAGGAAATGCAGCACGTCGGCTCCTGACTGCCGAGGTGCACGCGACCCACACGTGCCCTACAGCCTCCCTGAGCCCAAGCCCAGCTCTTAAGCCCGGGCATTCTCCAAGGCCCAAACACCAGCACTCCCTCAAAGCTCTCCCTGGGGAGTGGCCGTGTGGGGAGCATTACTGAGAGCTGGAGCTCCTCCTCTTCCTCTTGCCATTCCGATCCTCCAAGCGCTGGACACTGCCATCCAAGTTCAGCTGCCTCTCGTAAGGGGACAGGACGGAGCTGTGGGTGAGAATGGGGCAGGCAACAGATCCACCTCCTCAGTCTGGTGCTCCCCATGGAATGTGTGAGGGACTGGCTCAGAGTAAGTCATGGACCAGGGGCTAGAGCCATCACCAAGGGCTAAGGCCCCAGGCAGACCTGCACACGGGGTACATGGGGGCAGACACAGGGGCCTGCCCATGCATCTTTGTCCAGGCCTCTGGGTCTCACCAATGGCACCTTTGAACAGAGGTTCCCTGAAACCAGGGCTCCTGCAGAGCCAGCAATAGATAATTAATCCCTAGTGAGAAAAATCAGGAGGACGAGAAAACTTGGAAAATCAAGAAAAATGAAAATAAAACCCATAGATACTACTGTAACGTTGTTTCTTACAAACACACATACTGTCTTCCTAACGCTGTTTCTTACAAACACGCATACTGTCTTTCTCCATGGTTCTCCCTCTCAAAAATAACATTGTACTAACATACTACCGTGTAGTCTTTTTTTACACTCAACAGTATATTATGGACATTATTCATTCTTCCCTGCCATTATTTTTTTATGGCTGTGAGGCTGTACTGTCCAATATGGTCGCCCTAGACAAAAGGGGCTCTTTAAGTTAAATTTAAATCTATTAAAATTAAACAAAATTAAAAATTCAGTCCCATGGTGACACAAGCCACGTATACTGGATAACACAGACACAGACCATTTTTATCACTACAGAAAGTTCTATCAAATAGCGTTGCTCTAAGGGATAAACTTTAATCTGTGTGACCATGCTTTCCCTGTTGGGCTTATAGTATGTTTCCGAGATCACTGATTTCGCAAAGTGATGGTGTTTCATGTAAGCTCCCCACTAAATACAAGTTCTGGGGGGGCAGTGATTTTGCTCTCTGCTATTCCTCAGCAACCAGCATAGGGCCTGGCACCCAGTAGGTAGTCAATAAATACTGTTGAACAAATGACTGAATGAATAAACACGTTTCACAGGTGAACTTACACACACATCTGTGACTGTTTCCTTAATATATGTTCCACTTTCAGGAATTAAAGGATGTGCTTGTTCTAGAGCATTTCTGACATACTGTGAACCTGCAAAGGCTGTACCAGTTTCTCCTCCTGAGCCTGAAAGTCTCTGTGGCTCTTAGCTGTGCTGGATTACTAAGGTGTTGATCCTCAGAAGACCCAGAAGGAAAGAACACTTAACCTAGCAAAAGGAATGTGAAACCCTACTCAACTGTTAATTCCTCACTTGATCCTTCATTCATATTTTCACTTAACAAATCTGCTTGCACACCTACTAAGTGCCAGGCACTGTTCCGGTACCATATCTCCATTCTCACGCTGAGCTGTAGGTGCTCAGTTGTTATCTGTGGAGTGAACGGGCTGAAGATGGGGCTCAATCTGATAGCCCAGGATAAGGTGAAATGACCCAGATTTGTCCCAACATGGCTCTCAATAGAGCACCTCCAGCCTGTTCAGAAAGCTGCAGTTCCCCAAGGATTCCAGGTAAGGAGAGGCCACTTTCTACTTTGGGGCCAGTCAGCCAGGTTTCAGGACTAGAATACATTCGAGGGAAATAAGATAGGGATTTACCTTGCTTGGAATCGTCGAAGCACATAGCCCAGTCTCTTCAGGTGACTGAAGACCTCATAAGATAAAAAAGTAGAGGTCAGACGTCCACTTTTGAAAACAAGTAGTTTCTCCAGACAGAAGCCATTCACCACACCCCCAGATTCCAAACCCTGGGACTGGTAGGACCATACTCCATTATAAACGCTTTCCCCAAACTAAGGTCGCAAGTCTCTGAATTCCTGTCTCTCCCTTACCTTACTGTGGCCACAAACGACATTTAGCGGTTTCTTAAACACAAATCCCAAAAAGCTGATAATTGATGGACCAGGAAAAAAACTACACCCTAGAATATTCAGATACCAAAGCTGTCACCAGTGAAGCTCCTGACTACAATAAAGACAAGATACCAGAAGGTGGTGGACACCTGGCCGCCCCGCAGCACCTCCACAGATGGGTGGGATGGGGGGAATAGTCTTTGGATGAACCACATGTTCATCCTTGTGTCCCTGTATCCATATCTGAGAGATGTAGGCAGGAATGCCCCCAGCTTGCTTGATCTCTCAAGCCTTCAACATAGCCAAGCACTTCTTCCTGGAAAGACCTTCTCTTGGCTTCTGTGATGCCACCTCTCCTGGTTTTTCTCCTGCATTGCCAGACCCTCTTCAGTTCCCTTATCTTCCCCCTGACCTTCCCAGGTTAGAGTGCCCCAGGTCTCAGACACAGCCCTCTACTCTGGCCACACCTCCGTACAGCCCAGTGGGGTTTGAAATACCATCCATGCCACCATGGTGTCCACATTTCTGTCTCTAGCCTGGTGCCCCTCCTCCTCTTTGTCTTTTTCCTGGCACTCAGCTGTGAAGTCAATCATCCATTTGCTTGCTTACCTATATATTACCCAAGTGCCACCACTAGGATGTAAGCACCATGACAACAGAGCCCTTGCAGGTCTTGTAGCCTTAGCACATGGCTCTGTGCCTAGCACCTCAGAGGTACTTATAAATACTCATTAGTTCAGTGGATGGGTGGCTTCTCTCCCGGGAGAGGGTGGCAGATACCTGGTACTGCAGGAAAGTCATGGTGTCCTCAGTCAGCAGCAGCTGGTAGGCCTCTTGGATAGACAGTGGAAGGTCTTGGTGGAAGAGCTGGATAGAGCCCTGGAAGCGGGGCCAACAGCTCGGGTTGTGAACCGTCCCTGCAGTGGCACAGCCAATGAGGCAACTTCCCTGCTCTGATATCTGCGTGCTACGACCCCCTCATCACAGCAAGAATAGGGCCAACCAGGAAGGGGAGGGGGGAGAGGGAGGCAGCAACCACTAACTTCGACTGGAATGCCTGCTCTCTGCGTGGTATTCTTGTCTCCTGCTCTAGAAATCAGGTCACAAGCTCCCTGAATACTCAGTTGTATATACTTTTTCTCCAATAAAAACGTCCTTCTGGTTCCTTGGTCCCAACCCTTTCTCCACTCTCCCAGGGCCCCACTCACACACTCCAGCAGATACAAGGCCTCTTCCGGGTGAAGCCGCTGCCGGCCCTGCTCTGAGAAGCCCATGGTCTGCCAGAATTTACCCTGCGTGGGATCCAGAGCAAATGTCACAAAGGAGCCAGGAGGGCAGAGAAGGCGGGTCCCCTGTCTTGAACCCCACCGCTCACCGCAGGAGACTTCAACTCCACGAAGCCTTCTTCCGGTCTCCACTCGGCGGCCACCAAACTGCCCCTGGCGAGGAGTAGGGAGGGGTCCATCTCAGTCTACCGGATTAGTCTACCGGGTCCGTCCGCCCCGCTTCGCCCCCGCCCCGGCCCGGCCCCCTCACAGGCGCTCCACGCGCTCCTCCGCCAGCAGCTGCCAGAGCTCCTCGCGGCACACTCGCAGTCGCTCAGCCTGGGCCGCTGAGCCGTCGGGGAGGAAGTCCTTGGGGCCATGCGAGCGCTGGGGCAGCTTCTGGGACCTGGAACGGGCAGCGAAGAGCTCCGGGGCACTGGGGAAGGAAGGGACGCGGGGTTAGCGCCGCGCAGTCGGGGCCGCTCGGCCCAGGCCTGGATCCCCGTCCCGGGTGCCCGGGCCCTTCCCGGCGCCCACTCCGCGGTCCCGGCGCCTCCCCCGGGCCGGGCCGCGCCGCACCTGAGCACGCGCCCGGCAGGCACCTCCACCGAGGCTGACCCGGGTTCGGGATCCATGGGGTTGCGGTCTGCCGCTGCGCGCGCGCGCGCGCCCCGCCCACGCCCCGCCCACCGCCGGAACTCCGCGCGGCCCTAGCGCCCGCGGATCCTACCTCTACTCCTCGGGTCTCCGGATCAATCCACCTGCTTTCCACCTTCCTGGGTGTCCTGGGTCCTAGAGGCTGCCCACAAACATGTGCCTCGATTCCAGGGGCGGAGAGCTTGCAGGTTTCTGGATTTGGAGGCGCTCCCCTCTCCTATCCCCAGCCCGCCTCTGGGCTTCTCTCTAGTAAAACTTGAGGAGCCCGGCGTTAGAAAAGTGTAGTATGAAGAGTCAAATGCGTGACCCTCCCCGCCGCAGCCCTGGGCTGCTTAGTCCCCACCACCCAGGCTGGACAGGGAGGTTAGAAGAGGGGGTTTAGAGAAGGGAGAGCTTTGGGTTCCTGAATTCCACCTTCACAAACTGAAGGTCACCGAGGGCTGTCAGGTGCAGTCTAGGGAGGTTCGGAGTTCCTTCAGGGTCTTCCGTTGGGCCCCTTCCTAGAGGGTCCGAAGCCGGGTTTCCAGGGCCAGGGCGGGTTGGGGGGAGGCGCTGTCCGACCCACGATGGTGCTGAAGCGCCACCCCAGCCCATCATTAGCACCTCCTCAAGGCTGGGGTCCCCGCCGCCGCCGCCACCGTGGGTCGTTCCGACACGGTCCGCTAGGTGGCACCATTGCCCCGACCAGTGGCTGTGGGTCGGCGACTCTGGCCGCGGGCGGAGGTCGCCGCGGGAGTCCCGGGAAGGGCAAGGGTCAAAGAGGAAGGGGGGCTTCCCAAGTGGGATTCCTGGGTCTCTGTTCCCAGATCCCTTCACATCACGTCTTCTGTCCCACCCAGTCACAAACAGGGTATCTCACCATTCGGTCTGAACTCTAGAGCCCCGGGTCGCCCGGGGCTCCACAGCCAGGAGGCAGCTGCACGCACTCTCTGCCCCACCCACGCCGCTTCACCTGGGCGCATGCGCTGACCCGGCCAGCGTCCTCGGTCCGGACCAGAGAGAGGGGGCGGGGCCTGACGCGGATCGGGGCGGGGCCGTAGGCACTGACTGACAGTCCGACTGCGCTGCCGGGACGGTCCCTCCGCTCCCGATCCGGCCGGAGGGAGGGGGGAGGGGCGGGATTTCCTGCGGGAGGCGCCGAGCCGGCCTTGGAAAAGGAGAAGGAGGAGAAAAAGGGTAAGGGGGGCAGTGGGAGCCACCGTCCAGAGTGCCAGGGGCCGAGCAGGACCTGCCGGACCCCCGGCGGGGAGGCTGGGAGAGGTGAGACTGCGGGGACTGATCTGGGGGTCAGCACCCTTGAGGGCGGGCACAAACTAACTTTTCTTGCGGGATCCGCGGGCGCCTTCATCTGTCGTGTCCTTCCGTCCTCTTCGCTCCCCTGTACCGTCCTCCCGCATCAATCCCTCCGGCGCTTGGCCCTCCCGGTCCCTCCCGCCGCTTTGTTCCCCGGTCCGCCTGGGCTGGGCTGGGTTGGGGGGTTGCGCGGCGCTGGACTGGCATTCCGGGGGGCGGGGGAGCCAGCCCGACCCCATGCACTGCCAGGGGCGCCCTCCCCCAATGTCGGCCGCGAGCCTTGAGCTGGAGTGCCATCTGCTTTGGGCTTGGGACTTTTGGGGAGTAGGAGGACCCCAGCTAGGGCCGCAGGCCTGCACAGGTCTCATGCCACAGGACTCGGGCAACAAATTCTCGGCCACCTAGGAACTGACGTAAGCTTTTCCAAAGTGAAGTCTGGGCTCTGGGCCTCAGATTCAGGCTTGGGAGGGCGGGCAGCCCCATTTACCAGCAGTGCCCCGGCTCTCACCTCTGTTCTCCGCCCAGCTGCTTCCCCATCCCACACAAGGGGTGAGGATGGGTCAACAACAGGTGCTGTAAAGCCTCCCTGTCCTGCAGGCAGACACCCCGCCAGAGATGGGGGGCCCTAACTCCCCAGTCCACCCTGTGAATTCAAAAAGAGCCCTGGGGCTAGGGCATCCAGCTATTACAGCAAAGCTTGGATAGGGAAGAGTCTGGGGGCGGGCACCTTCCACAGGGAGTGACCCCTGCCCATCTGCCTGTGCCTGACCCTCTCAGGCCCCACCTCCTGGCCCACCAGTTGTCTGTGGGTGTCAGAGCCTCAGGCTGTGGAGAACAGGCTGCTGGCCCGACCTGCCCCAGTGTCGTGCTGCCAGGGCCTCTCCTACCCCAGGTTGAGGTGCTGCCAGGTGCCCTGGGGCCTCAGTGACTCAGCCTCCCCCTCCCAGAACACCACCTCCCCGCTTCCAAATACTCCTCTCATGCATGGCGGCTCCCTCCCCCTTTTGAGTGGCTCAGCCCCTCCCTTGACTCAGAAGGGCAGCCAGGGTGATTGGGGGACTCCCTGGAAGCCCTGTCCTGTTCTTTCTCTGAGCCCTGCTTCTGGGACCCTTACAGACTCTGGCCCAGCCTTCAGCAGACCTTCAGCGGACCACACCTTTTGCAGACCCCTGAGACATGTCCACCACTGCTGACTGAGGTGTGAGGGAATGCTGGCTGCTCTCTGGGTGGGCACTGGTGCTCCTGAGCCACGTTGGAAAGATTGGCGCCCCCAGTCCTGGCCCATCCCTGGGCTGTCGGAAGCTGCAAGCTGATATCGGTTCAGATTTCCACACAGCCTCTGCCCCATCAGAGATCAGCTTTCCTGCTTGTGGTGGCAGCTCACGAAGCACCTTGAGGGGGCACCCGTCAGCACCTAACAAGAAGCCCACTGCCTGGGACACCAGACACACTCCCCCTGGACACCTGGCCCTCCAGAGGGCCAAGGGATGGCACCCTGACACCTCGGCTTAGACCCGTTTCCCTGCCTCTGCCCTGGAGTCCTGAGCTCAGAGCCCAGCCCAGGGACCAGGATGGGTCGAGAACAGGACCTGATCCTCGCTGTCAAGAATGGAGATGTGACTGGTGTGCAGAAACTGGTGGCTAAGGTCAAGGCCACAAAGACAAGTGAGTACTTGATGGGGTGACTATCCAGCTGAGACCCTCCCCGGAGTGCCAGGCTGTGGAGAGAGGCCTGGGTGGTCACTCTGATCTGGGGACTTGGGGTGGGAGTGCCTCTGTGTGGGAGAGCCAGTGAGGAAGTTGGGTCCCCCTTGCTGTGAACCCTTAGGCAAGTCACTTTACCTCTCTGGGCCTCAGTTTCCTCACCTGTAAAGTAAAAGGATTGAAGTACATTCATTCTAATTTTTTTGAGTGCCTATTGTGTGCCAGGCTCTAAGCACTGAGCCACAGCAGTGAACAGGACAAACTAAAAGTCCTGCCCTCATGGAGTTGCCTTTAGCAGGTGGTTTTTCCAATGTGTTCTTTGGAGCCGTGGGGTCTCTGGCAGTGAGATGGGAAAGACTGAATAGCTAGAGCTCAACCTCCACGCCCACCCCCCAGTTCAACCAGAGCATCTCTTGTGTTTTTGTCAGCTTGATGGAGATATCTGTAAGATAGCTTTTTAAAGGGAATTCTGCTTAAAACAAAGTTCAACATTATCTAACTGCTTACTAAAGCCCCCATCCCCCTGACTTATCTGCCTGTGTCCCCTGGGGGTGTGTGTCCAAAGTTAATTTTCTGGAGGTCTCTCTGCAGCCTGGGGTCTCTAGTCGACAGGGTTGTGGGAGCTCTGTGCACAGGTGGCCACACCTGACTTCCATCTCCTGAGTACCTCTGCAGTGAGACCCTGCAAGGAGAGTAGACCTCTGGGCTTCAGGGCAAGATCTCTGGACTGTCCCAGGAGGACACTGGACTTGTCCCCTTGAGTTCCTGGACGAGCAGGGACAGGAGATGGCTCCTGCCACCAGATTCGGGCTGGGGGAGAGAGGGTCCTTCTGGAGTGCTGGGGCTCTAGCCCAAGACACAGCTTGGCCCTCTGTACAGGAAGGAGTCCCCCAGGCTACCTGAAGATGTCCAATTATCCCCACCCACACCTGGGAGTGTGGGGTGCCAGAAGGAAGGATTTTAAGGGCCTGGGAGTTGTGCACGTGTGTGTGTCCCCACTTACACGCCAGGGCAGGACACCCGGGGAGTAGGGAGATGGAATCGTGAGGGGTGCTCTCTGTACCCTGGGGGAGTGGATGCAGGGTGAGCCCGATGGGTAAGGTGCCAAGGAGGGTCCAGGGAGGGCCCTGGAGGCCCCAGGGTGGGAGCCACTGCCCCTCCTCCCCTCACCTCTGTGTTGCTTTTGGCAACCTGCCCAGTAGGGCCTTGGTTGAGCTGCTGCTGGCCTCACAGCCCTGGGGCCTCAGACCTCAAAGTGAGGCCCTCAGGAGGGCAAGTGGCTGGAGGCTGGTGGCTGAAACCTTGCAGCCAGGCTCCTAGGCTCCGGGAAGGTCCCCTGTGCCCGGGGGGGAAACATCTGTGGAGGAAGATGATCCTTCCCCCCACTCCCCAGGGGACTTGCACAGAGTGTAGGCACAGGCACAGAGCGATAGGGTCCTGGAACCACCTGTCCCCACTCCCAGTCCTCTGAGAAGCTGGTGACAAAAAGGAGATCACAAGGTGACCTTTGCAGACCCTACAGTTTATGAAATATTGTAATCCCCTCTATTCCCTGGGAGATGGGTACTTCTACATGCACTTTACAGATAAGGAAACTGACACTCAGAGAGAGTTAGTGATTTGCCCAGGGTCACACGGCCATTGTGTGGCAGATCAAAGACAAGCCTGAGCCCTCTGCCCTGTGCTGCCACACGCGGCTGCCCATCAGAATTACCTAGAGAGAGTTCTGAAAGTACAGACTCCCCGGTCTCTCCCAGAATTACAGAATCATCACAGAGAGCCTAGGACTCTGCAAATCCGAAAGTTCTTCGGATGATTCTGAAGCAGTTCTGAGAAGGGAGGCTGGACACTCCTGCTCCATACCCAGGAAGGCAAAGGAAACTGCTGGAAGGGAGGTGGCGGGGCTCCCGTTTTTCCCTCTGGGCCGTGGCTAAAGCTTTCTGGCTGTCCAGAGAGGTGCTCCCTCAGCCTGCTGCATCTGATACCTGGTCACTGGGGGCCGGCTTTCCCTGTCTACCCAGGTCCTCCTCAGGGAGCAGGTGGCTGGGAGGAGAGGGCTACAGTTGCCCTGGCCTTGCCTCTGACCTTCCTCCCTCCCTCCCCTGCTCCCTTTTCTGAGCTGTCTCCTTCTCTGGCCAGAGGAAATGGAGTGGGCTGGGGGCGGCCTTCTGAGCTCACATCCTCTGCCCGAGCCTAAATCAGGAGGAGTGACCCTTCCATCCGCAGAGCCAGGCCTGGGAAGAAGGTTGTACCGCAGGGGAAGTACCAGGAGCCACTGCCAAGAACCTAGGACCCTCCACCCTCCCATCAAGGTCCCCAGTTCAGTCACTCTGAGCCTCTCCCCACCGCCTTTCCGGCCATTGTTCTGGAAAGAACAGAGCCACCCAGCCTGGCCCTGCCCCTGTTCCTGTCCCTTCTGTCATGTTGTCCTGCCACTCCCCGGAGGGGCTGCATCTCACCGCCGAGCTGCCCCAGCCCAGGCTGTCCAGGTTGGCAGTAGCTGGAGGGACTTTCTGTGCCTCTTCCCTGCTTGACCTTGTTGTCTTCACTGAGGCTCAGAGAGGTACCAGGGCTGGCCAAGGTCACACAGCCAGTAAGAGGGAGAAGAATTTGAGTCACGCACTTCCTGCTTCTAGGGCCCCTGTTCTTTCCACTGCCCTGAATGGTTCTGTGTGACAAGGACTTTCCAAGGGGGCTACAGGAAGGCTGGGAGGCCTGGGTTTCTTCCCTGTGGCCCCCACCCCCTCACCTCTTCCGTCACTCTTTGACTCTGTACCTACCTTTTCGCTGTAGCGTATTCGGCTCAGCCCTAAGTGTAGCTGTCTCCCCCTCCCCATCCTGTGCTCCTCACTGCAGCCTTGGTCCCTCCCTATTGGAATGAGGCCCTGTCTTGCTGGGGTATTCAGGGGCCCACCAGGGTCTGGGGGGCAGGCCTGGACCAGCATGCTTGGCACCCTGCCCAGCCGGGTTGAGCCAGGCCTCCTCCTTCCCGGCAGGGGTGGGTTCCAGCAGGAGGCAGGGGCCTGCCTGTGACAGGCACTCTCCTTCCCCTCCGCAACACTCCTCAGGGCCCACCCCCTCCCACGCCCTGGCTCACACGTGGAGCACACCTGTCTGAACCCCGTCCCTGTCCCTGAGAGGGGGATAAACCAGCATCCTCCCCTTGCTCCCCAGGGCACAGAGCTCTCTGCCAGGAGCCTGTGGGTGCAGAGTC
This sequence comes from Mesoplodon bidens, assembly GCF_964165515.1. Classification (NCBI taxonomy): domain Eukaryota; kingdom Metazoa; phylum Chordata; class Mammalia; order Artiodactyla; family Ziphiidae; genus Mesoplodon; species Mesoplodon bidens. The sequence goes on along the minus strand of NC_138179.1, from coordinate 39,132,435 downwards.
AGCAGTTACTCCCCTGACAGGGGCCCTGAGGGGACTGTACCAGCTTTCGCTGGAGGACAGCCTCTTGGTAATAATGGCTAACATGTAAGGAGTGCTGAATGGTGAGAGCTCCCATCTTTCACAAGGGTCAGGCATTGTACTCACAACCCCCGTGAGCAGCTTCTGTGATCAGCCCATTTTACAGATGAGGACACAACCCGAGAGGTCAAATGACTTGTCCAAGGTCACACCGCTAGTATGTGGCAGAGCCAGGGCGTGGTGAGGTCTGTGTGACGCCACCTTCCCCACTATGCTCCGCTCAGGGATGACCCAGGGCCGGGCAGTGTGGCCTTTGAGTCCAGCCCTGGCATCTGCCCTCTACTCTCGAGCTTCTGGTGCCCTCTCCTTTCTCTCCCAGCCCCCTCGGCCCGTGGGACAATGAGGCTCACTCCTTGGCCCATTCAGGCAGGAATGCCAACCATGCGCTCGTGGGACTGTCCTTTGAGGGCACAGCATGCCAGTCCCCCCCCATCTCCGCCCCCTTTGACCCTATAAACAAGCGGGGCTGGGGGCCCAGGGAAGCCAGGCCACTGCTGCAGCGGCGCCCTCCAGCTGATGGGCCAGGGTGGGAAGCCATAGGGACTGACAGCTAAAGGGCCATGGGGCAGGTGCTTTCCTGCACTCCAAGAGGTCAGCTGGAGGCGGGAGGTGGGCGGGGAGGGAGCACTGGGTTAGGTGTGGGTAAGGGCGGATCATTCGAGGGTGCCCTGATGCCTCCCGCTCTGACCCCCAGAGCTCCTTGGCTCCACGAAGAGACTCAACGTCAACTACCAGGATGCTGATGGGTGAGCGGGAGCCCCCGTCCCTCTTGAAAACTGTGGGGGTGGGGGGCAGTGGAAAGACCTGGGGCCTAGAGTCCCTTCCCCTCTCAAACTTGGCCCTTGAAGCGTGTTTGTCGAGAGCTCAGGGCCCTGCCCGCGCGCCTGCCCATGGAGCTATCCCTGAGGGAGGGGAGAGGGCCCTGGTGCCTCTCTGAGGGGCCTCCTTGGGTCAGATTCCTGCTGGGCCCCCCTTTCTCCCTGGAGGGTAGGAGCCCTCGGGCTCCTGCTCCCACGGCCCCCTCCCCTGGGCTGGCTGTGAGGGAGGCCAGACAAACAGGCCTCTCAGCGCAGACACTGAGCCCTTTCATGCTGCAGCCCGGCTGCTCTGTGCTCCCGTGGCAGGGCTGGCAGGGTGGGGGGCTGGGGGTGCAGTGGGCAAATAACTCATCCCTGACAGCCCCCAGGATGGGTCTGCTGTGGAAGACCAGGATTTGGGGGCAGGGGGCCGCTCACTGACACCCCCGACCTTGTGTCCCACCACACCAGATTCTCGGCTCTCCACCATGCCGCCCTGGGGGGCAGCCTGGAGCTCATAGCCTTGCTGCTGGAGGCTCAGGCCACCGTTGACATCAAGGACAGCAATGGTGAGAGCCCAGTGTACCCGCACCCCAGACCCCGTGGTCAGAGTTTGCTCCTGCTACATCATAGCAATGCTAATAGATGTTGGCATAGTTTCTCTGAACTTGCAAATGCTTTACCTCTTCAGTCTTCACAGCCTTCTGGGGTAGTGGGTGGTACTGACATCCCATTATCCAGGTAAGGAAGTTGAGGTTACATCACCGTTACAAGGTCACCAGATCATCCGTGGTGGACAAGGTGGGATTCTGGCTTCAGCCCCAGGCAGCCGGACCTCTCCCTGACCAAACCCGGGTGAAGCCAGCTTCGCTTCTCCCCTCCAGCTGGGGTGGCTCCAGTCTCTGCTCAGTTCCCTCCTCCGGCCCCACGCCATCCCTCGACCTCCTTTAGAAACCCCTTCCCTCTGGCAGGCATGCGCCCGCTGCACTATGCAGCCTGGCAGGGCCGGCTGGAGCCCGTGAGGCTGCTACTGCGGGCCTCTGCGGCCGTGAACGCCGCCTCGCTGGATGGGCAGATCCCGCTGCACCTGGCTGCCCAGTACGGACACTATGAAGTGGTACGTGACGCTGCCAGCCTACAGGGGCGCGGGGGCAGGGAGAGGGGGGCTGGCACGGGGGGCCGGCCAGGCCAGACCCCTCACGTGGCTCCCTCCACCCCAGTCAGAAATGCTTCTCCAGCATCAGTCCAACCCGTGCCTGGTCAACAAGGCCAAGAAGACGCCCTTGGACCTGGCCTGCGAATTTGGACGGCTCAAGGTGGGGCCTGCTGCCCTTGGGGTACTGGATTCTGGGCATCTCTGGGGTCTCAGGAGGAGGCCCTCCCTGAGTGCTGGTTGTTGCAGGTGGCCCAGCTGTTACTGAACAGCCACTTATGTGTGGCACTGCTGGAGGGTGAGGCCAAGGACCCGTGTGACCCCAACTATACCACACCCCTGCACTTGGCTGCCAAGAACGGCCACAGAGAGGTCATCAGGTACCCACCGGGGCCCCCCCAACATCCTCATCCTCTTCCGGTGGGACTGGCGACGTCCCCTCAGTGCCCTGCCCTGCTGCCCTCTTCACCCTCGCTCTGGATCTCTCTCCCAGCCCGCAGCAATCAGCTTCCTCTCCTTCCCCACCCCCTGCCCTCTGCCCTCTGCCCTCTGCCCCAGTAACTCACCCTCCCCTCCACAGGCAGCTCCTGAGAGCTGGGATTGAGATCAACCGCCAGACCAAGACAGGCACAGCACTCCACGAGGCCGCGCTGTATGGCAAGACCGAGGTGGTGCGGCTGCTCCTGGAGGTGCGTGTGGACCCCTGGTCAGCCCGCGGGTGTGGACGGGTCCCCAGCGGGTGCCGGGTCCAAGACCGGCTGGGGAGGCAAGGGAGGGGGTCTCCACTGGCAACGTGGTGTTTTGCATATGGGTGGGGGCCATGCAAAGGGGCTGGAGAGCAGACAGACCTGGTTCAAGCCCCGGTTCTGCCTTTTACTAGCTGAGTGACCTTGAGCTCATCCTTGACCCTATCTCTGAGCTTCCACTTCCTCATCTGTAAAATCTGAAAATAGTAACTACCTGCTGGGTAGCTGTGAGAATTGGGAGAAGCAACAAACCAGGCGCTCAGCACAGGCTTACCCCGCACTGTGCACCCAGGGTGGGGTGGACGTGAACGTCCGGAACACATATAACCAGACGGCGCTGGACATCGTGAATCAGTTCACCACCTCCCAGGCCAGCCGGGAAATCAAGCAGCTACTGCGGGGTGAGTGTGTGGGGGAGAAGACCCAGCCCAGGAAGCAGAGCAGGAGCGGATATGTCACGCTCCTGGGCCCCGGGCTGGTCTGGGGGGTTGCTGCGGGGATGATGCGGCAGGGACCTGGAGGAGGGTCATGAACAGGGGACTGGAGGGGTGGGAAGATGCCCTAAGGACCCTCAGATGACACCTGTCCTTCTTCTTTTAGAGGCCTCAGGGATCCTGAAGGTCCGAGCACTCAAGGATTTCTGGAACCTCCACGATCCCACTGCCCTCAATGTCCGGGCAGGGGACGTCATCACGGTGAGGACCCAGTGCAGGCATTCCTTTGAGAACACAAATGATTGCTGTCAGTTACTTGGGCACCTACTGTGGATCAGGCTCTGTGTTAGGGTCTTTATATGCACGAGCTTGTTGAATTCTTCCCAGTCCAGGTAAGGTAGGTGCTCTTATCATTTCCTCTTTGGAGCTGACAAAATTGAGGCTTAGAGAATGAAAGCAGTTTGTCCAAAGTCACAAGCTAGCAAGCAGTGGAGCTGGGATCTGAACCCAGGCTGACTCCAGACTCTTGTTGGTATGCCCTGGAGGCACCCAGGGGATTGGGCTGGATGCTGGTGGCAGGGCCAGAACTGTGGGCCAGCTTGGGCACCAGAGGCCAGCTCCCCGGGGGGAGGGGAAGAGCTGGACCGCAGCTGCAGGGCTGGGCACTTGGTGCAGCACGTGACCATGGCATCATCCGTCCCCCTGCCCATCTGCCACAGGTGCTTGAGCAGCATCCCGACGGCCGCTGGAAGGGCCACATCCATGAGAGCCAGAGGGGCACAGACCGTGTGGGCTACTTTCCCCCGGGCATCGTTGAAGTGGTCAGCAAGCGGGTGGGCGTCCTTGCACCCCGCCTCCCCTCTGCGTCCACCACCCTGCGCCCAGGCCTCTCCAGGACACCACAGCCCCCTGCTGATGACTCCCTGCACCCCCTTACCTATGGCCAGCTGCCTCGGGTGGGCCTCAGCCCAGACAGCCCAGGTACCTCCTCCTGGGGGGGCAGTGCTGGGTACCGGGATAGACATCTGGCTCTGGCAAGCTGCCAGTCAGCTGTTGGCAGGGCCAACTGGGGCTCTAACCTCTTGGCTTCTGCCCCCTGCAGCAGGTGACAGGAACAGTGTGGGCAGCGAGGGCAGCGTGGGCAGCAGCCGCAGTGCCGGCAGCGGACAGAGTTCCGAGGGCACCAACGGCCACAGCACTGGCCTCCTTATTGAGAATGCCCAGGTTGGGGGGCGCGGGGGGGTGTTGGTTGGGACCAGGGCCGGGCCCCCCACACCCACTGCCAGTTCCCCAAGTGAGAGTCAGCTCCTTCCCTGTCTCCAGCCACTGCCCTCTGCTGGAGAGGACCAGGTGCTGCCAGGACTGCACCCCCCATCCCTGGCAGGTAGGAAGGGAGACTGGGACCTGGGTGGGCTAGGAGAGGTGCAGGTGGGGAGGCTGAGGGCTTGGCACCCCTTCGTCCTGCCACCCTGATTCCATTTCTCTCCCTCCTTGAAGACAACCCAAACCACCGCCCTCTGGCCAACTACCGCTCCGGGGAGCAGCTCTTCACCCAGGACGTGAGGCCGGAGCAGCTGCTGGAGGGGAAGGTGTGACCTGCACTGGGGAGTGGGCTGCGAGCCCAGGGTAGGGGTTGGGATGGGCCTCAGTGTGGACTTAAGTCCCTGCTCAGACCAGGCCCCTGGGGAGGCTGGGGTCAGTGGCTGGTCTGTGGCCTTGGCACCACCCCCCCCACCCCTGCCCCAGCCCCCGCCCCAGCAGACTCAGCTCCATTAACTTCACCCCTCCCCCCACACCACAGGACGCTCAGGCCATTCATAACTGGCTCAGCGAGTTCCAGCTGGAGGGCTACACTGCCCACTTTCTGCAGGCTGGCTATGACGTGCCAACTATCAGCCGCATGACACCCGAGGTAGGTGCTGCAGCGGGAGGGCAGTGCAGGAACCAGTGGGCAGAGGAGGGGGCCTGATGGCATGGCTCTGTGTGGCAGGACCTGACGGCCATCGGGGTGACCAAGCCCGGGCACAGGAAGAAGATAGCCTCCGAGATCGCCCAGCTCAGCATCGCCGAGTGGTTACCCAACTACATCCCGGTGAGTGGGCGACGGGCACGGGCTCCCATCTGCAGCTGCGGCTTTGCACTGCTTTCCTGGCTTGGGGGCCGACGGTGCTGCTTTTGCAGGCAGACCTGCTGGAGTGGCTGTGTGCGCTGGGGCTGCCGCAGTACCACAAGCAGCTGGTGAGCAGCGGCTACGATTCCATGGGGCTGGTGGCCGACCTCACTTGGGAGGAGCTGCAGGAGATCGGAGTCAACAAGCTCGGTGAGGACTGCCCTGGGCCTTCTGGCTGGGCCCCCGCGTGCCTTGGAGGGTCTCCCAAATGTTTCGGGGGTCCAGGAGGGATGAGGGTGACCTTTCCCAGCCCCAGCTAACCCTTCCGCCTCTCTCCACCCCTCTCAGGTCATCAGAAGAAGCTCATGCTGGGGGTGAAGCGGCTGGCTGAGCTTCGGCGGGGCCTACTGCAGGGGGAGGCCCCAGGTGACGGCGGCCGCCGGCTGGCCAGGGGCCCGGAGCTGATGGCCATCGAGGGGCTGGAGAATGGGGATGGTCCGGCTGTGGCTGGCCCGCGCCTCCTCACCTTCCAGGGCAGCGAGCTGAGCCCAGAGCTACAGGCGGCCATGGCAGGGGGTGGCCCTGAGCCGCTCCCCCTGCCCCCTGCCCGCTCCCCCAGCCAGGAGAGCATCGGGGCACGCTCACGGGGTTCCGGGCACTCGCAGGAACAGCCTGCCTCCCAGCCCAGTGGCGGAGACCCCAACACCCCACAGGAGAGGAATCTTCCAGAGGGCACAGAGCGGCCCCCTAAGCTTTGTTCCCCACTTCCTGGCCAAGGGGCCCCCCCTTATGTTTTTATGTACCCCCAGGGCTCGCCCTCCAGCCCAGCCCCAGGGCCGCCTCCTGGCGCACCCCGGGCCTTCTCCTACTTGGCCGGCCCGCTGGCCACTCCTCCAGACCCGCCTCGGCCCAAGCGCCGGTCCCACAGCCTGAGCCGCCCCAGCCCGGCCGAGGGGGAGGCCGAAGGGGAGGCCGAAGGGCCAGTGGATAGTGCCTTGGGCAGTTACGCCACCCTCACTCGGCGACCAGGACGCAGCGCCCTCGCCCGGACCAGCCCCAGCCCGACCCCAACCCGAGGGGCGCCCCGCAGCCAGTCCTTCGCCCTGCGGGCCCGCCGCAAAGGCCCCCCGCCCCCGCCCCCCAAGCGCCTCAGCTCCGTCTCTGGCCCCACCCTGGAGCCGCCGCCGCCGCCAGATGGAAGCCCGGCGCCCAAGGAGGGGGCCCCGGGGCCCCGGAGGCGAACACTCAGTGAACCCACGGGCCCCTCGGAGCCCCCCGGTCTGCCCGCCCCGGCTGGCGCCGCATCGGACACGGAGGAGGAGGACCCAGGGCCCGAGGGGACACCCCCGTCTCGGGGCAGCTCAGGGGAGGGGCTCCCGTTCGCGGAGGAGGGGAACCTGACGATCAAACAGAGGCCCAAGCCGGCGGGCCCCCAACCCCGGGAGACGCCTGTGCCTGCTGGCCTCGACTTCAACCTCACAGAGTCAGACACTGTTAAGCGGAGGCCCAAATGCCGGGAGAGGGAGCCACTGCAGACGGCACTCCTGGCCTTCGGGGTGGCCGGCGCCACGCCCGGCCCCCCTGCCGCCCTGTCCTCGCAGACCCCCGGCGAGTCCCCCTCGGCCTCTGCCAGCCCTCCCCGGCCCGACCCTAGCAGCCTCCCAAACCCCGGAGCTCCAGCCCCTCTCACCCCCAGCCCCCCAACCCAGCCCCCCGTGGCTCCCTGCCCGGGGCCGGCTCTGGAAAACAGTCGGCGGCCCGGGGAGATGGAGCCCCCGGCTCCCCCTGCTGCCCTCCTCAAGGTGCCCGGAGCAGGTATGAGGCGGGACCTGCGGGGAGAGGGTGGTGTTGGCAGCGCTCGTGCCCAGGCCAGCCGAGTCACAAGACAACCTCTTTGTCTCTGCAGGAACAGCCCCCAAGCCTGTGTCTGTGGCCTGCACCCAGCTGGCATTTTCTGGCCCTAAGCTGGCTCCCCGGCTCGGCCCCCGCCCTGTGCCCCCTCCAAGGCCAGAGAACACTGGGGCCACGGGCCCAGGCCGGGCCCAGCAGAGACTGGAGCAGACCAGCTCATCCCTGGCAGCTGCCTTGCGGGCCGCGGAGAAGAGCATTGGTGCTGAGGAGCGAGAGGGGTGAGGGGTGCTGGGCGCTTCGGAGGGGGAGAAGGCGGGATGAGAGCAGCTCCACCCGAATCCTGAAGCCTTTTCCCAGGGTTCCGGGAATGATGGGAGGAGAATGTCACCCTCACGTTGGGCAGATCCTCAGGCTGGGGGGCCCCTATTGGGATGGGAGGAGCCTGGGCCTGGGGTCACCCGGATCTGACCTGCAGGGAATCCTGGTGGCCGCCACTTTAGAGGCACGTGAGCTTGGGCAAGTCACTTCTCCCTGTGAGCCCCAGCGTCTCTGTGCAAGGAAGGGAACGGTAACTCCTACTGCCTCGGGAAGTTGTAAGAATTAGGAGAAGATGCACACGAAGTGCACGCACCAACCACGCTCTCAGTAGCAGCCCCCTTGCCCAGGGCCAGCAGGGTGCAGACCGCTGGCTGATCTGACCTGGTCCTTCCCCTGCTGCAGCCCCCCGGGCACCTCCACCAAGCACATCCTGGATGACATCAGCACCATGTTCGACGCCCTGGCTAACCAGCTGGATGCCATGCTGGATTGAGCTGGACCTGCTGGCAGCCTGCAGCAGTGCCCACCGTGACCTTCCTCAGCCACTGCCTTTCCCCCCGGCACGGATGCCGCCCCTGCCGCCCTAGCGGGGTCCCTCCTGCTGCTCCAAGCCAGCGGCTGTCGGCACTAGGGCTCTGGGAGGCAGCCCTCAGGGGAGCTGAGGGGACTCGTCAGAACCTGACACCTCAGCAGAGCCCCCTCCCAGTGTGTAACCTGAAGGGATGGCCCTGCCTTTTGGACAGGGACCCTGGTGAGAGCTTCCTCTCCAGGAAGAAAGAGGTGGTGGCTGGGCTTCTGGGGTACCTCCTCTGTCCCCCCAGTGTCTCAAGCCCCTGTGCCAAGGCCCTCTGGCCACCCACTGTGCTGTCCTGGCGCCGAGAGGCTGGAGGAGGCGGTGTGTCTGGCCTGGTTCCCTGCAGGTGTTCACAGGACACGTAAACAAGCGGCCAGGCCAGCCTCCGCCCCTGCCTGCCCTCAGTGAGGCAAAGCTGGTGGGGGTGGGGGCAGTGGGATTCACAGGTCCCCCAAAGTCCAGACTTTCCCAACTGTAAATGTTATTTTTTAAGCAGAGAGAAATGCATATATTTTAAATGGAATTTATTCTATCTATAACTGCCTGAGAGGACGCAGTGGGGGAGGGGCTTCGGACCACGGCAAGAGCACCCCTGCCCGCCTTGGGGCTGGAAGCCTGACCTGGTTGGCCCAGGCCCCGGCTCTGTAACCATTAACCTCTTCCCCCAACTAACACCAATGAAAGTGTCATTCCACGTGATCGGGCTGTGTGTTTGGATCTGCGCCACAGACCTCTGAGCCAGGGGTCGCGCCTGAGCCGGACCCGAGAGCTCCCACTGATGCACAAGGAGGAAGGCTTGGGCCCTCCCCTCCTCACCTTTGCGGAGGGGCTCCGTCACAGGCCGAAGCCTTGGGTAGGTCCGTTAGTGGCTGCCTCATGGACCAGCCACAGGTTTTTCTTCAGGAATTTAGCAGTTTTAATACAAACCAGTCTGTATTCATTCCTAAAAGGCTCATTTCCAGTAAAAAATAATAACACCAGTGAAAACATTCTCACAGGATAACTAGGGCCGGGGCTGAAAGGAGCCCTGGGCTGTACCCCAGGACTGGCTCTCTCCGCCAGCTTGAGGGCAGGCACAGGAGGAGGTTCCAGGGCCAGGCGGGGGATCTGCTTCATCTTCAGGTCTCTGTGTGAGACTCCCCCACAGAGGGAGGGAGGGAAAGTACTCAGGGCCAAATCCAGGCCTCTGCCCCAGGAACACAGGATGAGAGGGGCGCAGGGAGGATGAACCACCACCCCTGCCTTCAACAGTGGCCTAGAGAGCTGTTCGGACCTCCCACGGCTGCCCTCCCACAGAAGGTGGAAGCTCAGCCCCATGGCTCATGGCTCTGCCTGAAAACCCAAGAGCAGAGGGCGCTGCATTTGGTGACCCTGAAGGGGGGCGGCCCACAGGTGGAGGGGGCTGAGGGCCCCTCTATTAAGCGCACGAGGTCATACATTCAGGAGCCCAGGGGTCTCCCCCTGGTGAGGAAGAGCCAGACTGTCCTGACGCCAAGGCCACAGCTCAGCATCTCTTCAGTGATCCCCGGGGGCAGGACGAGAACTGGGTCTGACACCGGGAGTTGGGCCTCCAACGCCATGGGGCGCAAGAGCAAACCCTGAAACATTCATGATATCAACTCCCCAGACTCAGAAATGGGTCTGGCTTTAGCCCTAGGATCCAGGGCAACTATGACCACCACAGCCAGTGGCTCAGAAGGGAGAGTTCATGCCCAGCTTAGTTTCAAACTGCAGTTTCTGTCGCTTCTGGTAGCGGACCCGGACCCTGGTGGGGCGGGAAATTAAAGTCCAGGTTAGCGCAGACCTCCAGACTGGGGGACGGGCAGGACACCCGAGGAGGAGGGTGGGACGGCAGTGGGAAGGCAGGGGAACGGTGCCCCAGGAGGTGACGGGCTTAGGGAACACACCCAGGCCCAGAGGGGGCACCCAGCCGGTGGCTCACCGAATCTCGTGCAGCTTCACGATCTCGTTGGTGACCACCACGAGGACCAGGGAGAGGCAGCCCAGGAGCCACGTCAGCAGAGGCACGTCCTCCAGGCCAAAGTGGACGTGACTGTCCCTGTGTGTCCACAGCTGCAGGTCCACTGCTGTCTGGACCACCTGCCCGAGCAGCCTGCAGGAGGTGGCAGCCCTGCGTCAGCGGGGTCTCTTGCTTCCTTCCCTGCTTTTCTCAGCAGGAACAGCTTAAGGAGGGTACCCTTCAACCTCTGGCCCTAAGCCCGCCCTCAAATCACAGCCCGGCTGCAGCCCCTCCCCTGCTCCCACCCTCCATCCCAGAGAGACTCACACCACGGGCACAGTCACCGCCCACCAGAGGTTTGTCAAGGGGCTCTTTCTCCACAGGGGCTTGGTGCGATGCACGTGGGTGATGGAGATGAAGACTGGAGAAAATGGGGTCAGTGGCGGGTGTCAGATTTCACAGGGCCAGAGGCCTGGTCCCCAGGGTGCCTCACCAGCCCCGGGGAGCCCCTCACCAGTGTGCAAGACAGTCAGGGCAGTGACGAGCTTCTGAGCCGGCAGCAGCCCGTTGGCCAAGTCGTCAAACCAGGCTGGAGCCGTGTCGGCGTGGCTGCCAAAGCAAGGTGTGGGCTCAGCTTCCTCTGGGCCCCGGGGAGGGAAACCAGGGCGGGGGTGTCGGGACGGGACCCACCTGGGCAGCATGATGGAGGAGCAGTTGGTGAGGTTACGGACCCGGGAGCTGTCGCAGAAGCTCTGCAGTGTGAAGCCAAAGCAGATGAGGCACGAGCTGATGGTGAGGCTGAACTTGAGCAAGAAGCAGAGCAGGAAGTAGTGCTGGGTCTGCGGGAAGAGGAGGCCCGTCAGGCCCAGGGGATAAGGAGCAATGATCTTTCCCAGCTCTGTACCACCCCTCCCCCTTGGTCTGGGGAAGTTCGGATGGAATTCCTCCCCCCCCACACCCCTGCTTCCCTCCCCCAAGGCTCAGCCCCTCCATACCGACATTCCTCAGGAAAAGCCCAGGCTCACAGGGCTCCACGTTGCTTACCTTCTTAGGAATGGACTGAAGGTTTTTCCCCGTTGCCATAGACATGATGGAGCTATGGGGGGGCTTCCCCAGCAAAGAGATGCTGAAAAGCAGGAACTTCAGTGAAGGGTGGTGACTGTGACCCTCTGTCCCCCAATTCTCATGTGGGACTTCGGGAGTCCTGAGAGTGAGGGCAAGTCTGCTGGGCAGATGGGATGAGACAAGGGAGAGAGTGCCCCTGGACCTCCTGTGCCAGAAGTGAGCACTGAGCATGGCTTCCTGAACCTGGGCTCCTGGGGACACTTGGTGACATCGCAACCCTGCCTGCCTGGGCACGGAGGGGCGGCCCGGCCTCTCACCTGAGCAGAGGGTAGCAAAAGCAGGACAGCCACAGGATATCGGTGGTGCTCAGGACTGGCGGCAGCTGGACCAGGCAAGAGAGGAACTGAACCAGGAGAAGCCGGGAAGCACGATGAGATTCTGGCAAAGAGTAAGACACTGGGAGCCCCAGGGCTGACTCGCCCTGTGCCCAGACGGAGACTCACGTCCTGGCTGAGAGGAGATGGCGCTGGAGGGGACACTATTCTGCTGGCGGGGTCATCTCCAAAAGCCCAGGGGGTTCACAGAGGCTCTGGGGGCCCCCCAGGCTGTGCTGCATCCTCCCAGCCTCTCAACCGGCCCTTGAGTGAAGGAGTGAGCAGGGAGGGGTGATGCCCGTGCTGGCCCCACCTCACCTGGATGACCACGAGAGTCAGCTGGCACTGCAGCAGGAAGAGGAAGCACTTGCGAATGCCATAGGTGGCGTGCCGAGCCTAGGGACAGGGAGGGACAGGTTGTGGCCTCTCTCAGGCCCCACAGCTGATAAGCTTCAGCCAAGAGCCAGATGCCCCAAATGTTCCCGCTAGGGAGGGGCGGAGGCAAACTCAACTGCCCGGGAGAGCTTCGCCTGGACGTGAACCACCCTTGGGAGCTCAGGGTGGTCCTGTGTCGCGTCTGCCCGCCCCAAGCAGGACCTGCCCCCCTGCCCCCGAGCACCCGCCCCGAGCCCCCACCTGCTCGATGAGCCGGATGATGCTGATGGTCTCCTCCTGGCGGAAGGTCAGGGAGCAGGGCAGGCTGTTGAGCTGCCCCGAGAGCTGCAGAGGAGAAAGGCCGTCCGAGGCCTGGGCCATGCTCGTGCTGGTGGCGTAGCCGAAGGTCTCCCAGGAGCAGCGGGATGGGTACAGGGGATCCAGGGCAATGCTGCTCAGCGTACGGGGGGAAGCATACCCATCAGCTGAAGCATGTCAAGACCCCGTCTCCCACGGCACTGAGCAAGCACCTGCTCCCTCTTCTCCCCGCCAAGTCCAGGTTCCTTGGTCCCGACCAGGGCAAGATCAGTTGTGGGGTCTCTGGGAGGAAGAGGCTGGCCCCCGGCTCTGGGGTGTCACCCTGACCTGATATCACTCTGGAGGAAGAGGCAGCTGTTCCGCAGGTTGGCAGAGCTGCCCAGGCAGCAGGTCACCTCCCCATACTCCTGCATGATCTTGATCATCTCACACATGGCTGAGGGGGCAGAGTCGGGGGGCACAAGAGTCAGGCAGGTGAGCCCCGTGTGGGGTGCTGGGCAGAGACCCCCAGGACAAAGCAGGAGACAAGGGAAAACAGGCCCCTCTTTGAGACCACCCTGCCCCCAATTTCGTGAACATCGTATGAATACTCTCACTTCTGACTCCCCAGAACGGGCCACCAAGGCTCCAGCCCGCAAGACCCCCAGCTCCTCCCAGCCCAGATTCCTCCGCTCCCTGCGTGGGAAACCAACATCCCTCCAGAGCCCGCGGGGTGCCCACGCACTGGCAGCGCTCCACACAAGGGCCAGGCTGGCCGAGTAGCCGCCACCACGGTACTCACTCTCGGGGGTGCAGTCGGTGAAGAGGGGCACGAGCAGGGGCACATTGTCGATGTTCTGCAGGTGGGGCCGCACCTGGTGGATGCCCCGGGGCAGCTTGGCCTGCAGAGAGCAGAGATGCCAGTTGCCTCAGGGTCCCTCCTCCCTCACTCCTCTGCCCTGGACAAGCCACGGGCCAGCCCCAGGGCTCTGGGGGCACAGACACCCCCCACCACCATGTCGTACCCGGTTGCAGTCCTCCAGGAAGCTGGGGAGGTCGCTGTCCGTGGGCTGGAAGCTAATGAGGTCCGAGTGACCCTCCTCCTCCATTAGGAGGAGCCCTTCCGCATCATCTCGGGACACTGTGGGGACAAAAGCCTGTCTCGCACTTTGGGGCCAGACTTCTGGGGGCCTTTCCTTGCCTTGCAGATGATGCCAAACTTCCTGTTTCGAGGTGTCCTCTCCCCCCACCCCATTGACTGCCGTTGCCGCAGGGAGATCAGAGCCATTTTCCAAGGGAGGGATCCATGGAGGCTCTTTCTAGTTGTAGCCCCAAGGAAGGGGAATGACCCACACCCACCTCGTGTCCACACCAAACCTTTGCCCTCACCCTGATTCAGGTCATCGTGCAGGGATCCAGTGTGGCTAGGACTGGAGGGGGGGATCTCAGAGCCGGGCATGTCACCATTGGGCGTGAGGGAGATGTGACAATTCCAGCCCGTCTCCAGGCCCATCTTTTCTGCAAACACCTGCACCGGGCAGATGGCAATGAACAGATGGGCCCAAAAGGCCGTGGGGAAAAGGGTCAGTGGGAGCAGTGGGTGGGGGGGGCGCTCCCCCACCTTGCTTTTGAGCTCATCCTCCAAAGAGAAGTAGACGAAGCGGATGCAGGCGTTGACCAGCCCGTCAATGAGGCGCACGATGTCCAGCCGGGCCTGGTACTGGGAGGACACCATGCCCATGAAGATCTGCCCGCTCAGGGCCTGCATGCAGTCTTCCTTCTCCAGCACCTCCCCGATCCCTTCTTCAGGAGGCACAAGGCACAGAGCCCGGCCAGGACACGGCCCAGGCAGGACACCCAGGAGCCGGCAGATTGCAGGAGGCAGCACGGGGCCACACATGCAGATGCCATGCCCAAATCAATAAGCACGTGGGCCCCAGGGGACCACACACGCAGCCACACACATGCACAACCAAGACATAAAGAAGCCAACAGACACAGGGGAAAAGACAAGGAAAGGTACTCATCAGTCAGGTGACAATGCCTGGTCCAGGGCTAGGGGGTGGGCCCCACCCCACCCTCAGCAATGGCTTCAGTTCATGGTCTCTGGGGTCATGAGACCCCAGAAAGCTGTGTGTTTGGCGGAGTGGGGAGGGGTGAGTGGAGCCCTGAGTCCCTCTGCTCCAGCAGGTTTTGGGACCCCGTCCTTTGTCTGACTCAAATAAGGCTAATGCTCTATACACGCTACTGCTTTATAACCTTCAAAGAAAGCACTTTGCTATATGTCATCCCACTGGAGCGGCACGATGAACCCGTGAGCAGGGCACACAAAGCACCTGGTTATAGATGAGAATAAGGGACTCGCCCATGTCACCAGACAGTGAGAGCCACTGCGGTGTTCCAGGTCCAGTGCTGCCTGCTGTCCCCTCTGCTACGATCTGGTCCAGGCCGCTGGGAGCCCTCCCGGCCCCTGGCCCCCGGGGACAGGGCCCACAGTACCGTCTGAGCTCCAGCTGCCGCGGCGGGCACTCAACTTGATGGGAATGGTGCTGGGCAGCTCGCACGTGGTGAAGATGCTGCTCTGGCCGGGCGCCTGCACTAGCTCGATGCACTTGCCGTTGAGCTGGGACGACAGGGCACAGCTCATGGGCTTGTAGGCGAAGGCAGAGCAGTAGCCAGACAGGCAGGCTCGCTGGTAGAAATCCAGCACTTTCTTTCTGCCGGGGAACCGGGGTGGGAGTGAGGTGAGTGGTCCTGGGATGCCCCACCCCTGGGAGCCGGGCAGGCAGACCACCAGAGCTGACTGCTCTCGCCCCTGGCATCTGCTTCCTTACCTACCTGTCAGAACCCGAAAGAGGGTAGATGTCGGCTCCATCCCAGAAGTCTGTGCAGGCCTCCAAGACCACGTCGGCCGTGCCGTGGGACAGCATCTGTTCTGTGCCTGACGGCAGTGGTGGGGAGAGGAAGGCCAAGCCATGAGTGCCCAAGCCACCTCACCTCCGGGGACATACTGCCACCCTTGAGAAGGGCACTAAAGGAGTCCCTGGGGGATGGGAACTCCCCAGGCCTCATGGCAGCAAACCTGTAGGCAAGGCCACTGGGTGCATAATGCAAGCTCTAAGCTGCTGGTCCTCCAGACAGTCCCATCATCTGTGGCCACCACCATCCCAGCCCCCATCCCCGAAGCCAATCTTTGCCACGTTTGAGATCTCGGGAAGAATCTAATGCTCGTCGGCCCAGCGCTCCCTAAAAAAAGACACCCTAAAAAGAGCCCCGCCCCGCCCAGCTCCTGGGAGGTTTGGCCTGATGCGGGTGGAGCCGGGGAGGCTCACTGGTGGTGGTGTCCTTGATGAAGAGGCTGATCATGTGGCTGAGTGGGGGGCGCCGCTTGGTGACACAGGAGAGCCTCCCCAGCGAGGTCTCCTTCATGGTCTCGGCGCTGGGGAGGCGGTAGAGCGCAAGGTGGTTCCCCTGCTTGAAGAGCTCCTTGGCCCCGGGAGTGAAGCCTGCAGGAGGAGGGACGGCACAGGGCCTCTGGGAGGAAGCCCACCCTGACACACCACCCTCCCTGGCAGGGAGGCAACCCCAGTCAGGCTGGGCGGCTTCCCTCCACGCGTCCGTCCCACAGGCAGTTATCTTCCCGGATGAGGAAGCGCCGTCAAGCGGCGGTGCCTGGTGAAAGGGGATGATCAGGGAATTCCCTGGCGGTCCAGTGGCTAGGACTCTGCGTTCTCACGGCTGAGGGCCCGGGTTCAATCCCTGGTCGGGGAACTAAAATCCCACAAGCCTCGTGGCACGGCCCCCCCAAATAAAGGGGGTCGATCAGAAGCCCAAAGGGTTGCTGGTGCTCTTGACCAAGGCCACGTCCGGGCCTGGCATGTTTGGAGCCCGGGGCCCAGCCTCCTGGAAGAGGCCAGCAGCTAGCCCAGCCGCCACCCCTGCGGTGGCCGCGTACCAATGAGGCGGGCGAGCTCGCAGAGGCCCCAGGGCACGTGCACGGGCAGCACGGTGCTGTGGCTCTCCTGCAGGGCGATGTTGCACAGGTGGTCTGAGAACCGGCACAGCCGCTCGGTGACGCTGGCGTTGCACAGATTCAGCAGCACGTTGAGGCCCAGGGGCTTGAGGGATGTGAGGTGGAGCTGCCAGTTGGAGTCATCGAACTGGATGCAGGAGGGATTCTGCTGGTCCTGGGACAGGCTCAGCATCTCCAGGTGGTAGTCACACACGAAGTCCTCGGCTTCATAGGGCTCGCCCTCCAGCCCATGCTGGGTCTGGAGGAAACGTGGAGGGGAAGAGGGGCCTCAGACTGGGAGGGATGCGGCGGGCGCCCCAGAGAGAAGGCCCCGCCTCCCAGCAGGGCGTGCTGGTGCTCACGCTCTCCCCTCCCTCTCGAAACCCCTTCCCTGTCCTTCCCGGCTCCTGGCTGCTTCTAGGATCTGTGCCCAACAACACTGTCACCAGCTCAGAGGAGGTTGTCCAGACCAAGCAAGAAACAACGAAGCACCTTTCTCAGCCAGGGGAAACATTTTTAGAAGGAGCCACTGGCTTTCTGTCTTTTGTACTTTTTTTTTTGTTTTTGGCCGAGTGGCATGTAGGATCTTAGTTCGATGGAACCCGCGACTCCTGCAGTGGAAGTGCTGGAACCACTGGACCACCAGGGAAGTCCCAGCTCTCTCTCTTGAAGGTTGTGACTAGGAGGAAGGGCCTTGCCCCAACCGATTACCACCATCAGAGAAACCCGGAAAATGTGGAAGGGCCTACTTCACGGAAAAGCCGTGGGCGAGGCCTCAGGAGGTCCGAGAACAGAGGCCACGACCCCTGTGCTTCGGGCTCCATCCATCCAGGCTGGGCTGCACCCCTGTGGCCCCTTCGGCGGGGGAGGCCAGGACGCCCTGCGGCTGACAAGCGGGCTGCTCTCCACCCTCTCCCCTCACCTTGCCGGGGTCTTCTTCACCGCCCTCTATGTCCCTGCTGAAGCTCACGCTGGAGCCGGACAGGTGTTTGCTGCGGCCGTGCGCTCTGTGGTAAGAGGAGGGCTCGGGGGCCTTGGGGCCGTCGCCTGGCCAGTTGCCGCGCTCCTGCTCATTGGAAAGGTGCAGGGTAGGGTTCAGGGAGCCGGCCAGGAGGGCGTCTCGTTCATGGGGCTGAGGAGAGCAAGGAGCACAGGCCTCGGACCGGCGTCCCGACGGCTGCCATGGGCCAGCGAGGCAGGGCTGTTTTGTCCCCTCAGCGCGTCATCTCCGAAGCAGATCCTGAGGCCTGAGCCCTCCTCCCCGCTCCTCGCCTCGCCCTCCCTGAGGCTACCAGCCAGGCCCAGGCTATACCTCCTCCTCCACCTCGGGATGGCAAAAGGAACGGGTGGACAGGTCATCCGTTAGGTCCTCGTGGCTGCTGTGCGGTGGCTCCACCTTTCCGCTGAAGAACAGCACGGTCTCCGGGCTGGGGTTGGGCCATGACAGGATCCCCTGTTTGTCCACACAGCACAGGACCTGCAGGGAGAGATGAGGACCGGGAACGGGCCTTGGAGGTCCCCGAGCCACCAGGGGCCGCTTAAGTGACCAGACACGGCCAGAGAGCAGTCTGTCGAGGCCAGGTCCTCCCATGGGGCCTCCCTCACCGTGACAGAGCCCAGGCTGTGCAGCAGGCTGGAGCTGTGGCTCAGCGTAGGAGACGTCCCCTGGATCACCCGCAGGAAGTGGCCCCAAATGCAGCGCAGCATTTCCTGAGGGCAGAGACAAAGCCCGCGAGGCCAGCTGGGGCTTGGCCATATTTCCCTGGAGATGGCCTCTGGGGCCGACAGAGGAAACAGTCCGGGGAGCACCAGGAAGTTGGGTGAAAAAGCCTGTGTCCAGCACGGCAGTGACACATTACCCATGTGGGACGGGTGGACTGAGGGGCTCCAAGAGCCCGTGGGAGGCTCAAAGCCCATAAAGTAGGGGAGTCCCAGGGTTCCAGCAGGGGCCCTAGGGAGCGCGGGCTGGGGGTACGGGGCCTGGAGCAGAATCCATCCTGGGTGAGTGTACCTGAGAGGAGACGGCTTCGGTATAGCTGCTCAGAGTGTCCTCCGAGAACTTGGCCAGCTGTGCGGAGAAGAGGGGGTGAGCCTCGGGGAGGAAACTGCCAACCTCTCACAGGCCTCCGAGCTGGCGGGTGGGGGCTCGTGCCAGCAAGGCTCCCAACGCCTTTGGTGAAGGACTCCCGGGCAGCCCTCGAATCCCCCGTCTGCTGACAGCCTGGGTGGACACTCAGCCACCCCTGGGGCCTGGTCTAGAGACCCTTCTGGCTGGAGAGGGCAAAGCCCTCGGAGAGCTGCCCAGGCCCTGCCTGTCGCTGGGCCACAGGGTAGGGGTGGGGCTGGACTTCTGCCCTGTCTGCTGGGGCACAGCCGACTCTTTTCATTCCTGTGTTTGGTTCTTTTTGCACTGTCCCCCGACCCCCACCCGCCCCGATGCCTCGGAACAACCTACCAGGGAGCTGGGGGAAGCCTTGCTCATCTGGGCCAGGACACGGGCTTCTCCACAGGCAGTTGCCAGGACCCAGAGCACAGGGAAGAGCAAGGGGAGGATGGGCAGGACGCCATTCACCTGGGAAGGAGCGAGCCACACTGAGGCTCCCTGAGATTTGCTGGCGGACGGAGGGAGGGAAGGGCTTCCCCGGCCCTGGGGCCCTCCCCTGAGTAAAAAGGACAGCTAGGGGCAGGAAGGGAGGGAGGGAGGCAGGCGCTCTGAAGCTAAGCCTAAGAGACCCCTGGGCTGCAGAGAGGGAGGGGCAGTCAGGGCACCACAAGGGGACGCAGTCTCAGGGGAAAGAGAAAAGCGCCACAGAGAGCAGAGGGCGGTCGTCACCTGCAGCTGGAGGAGGGTGTACTGCCAGGTCGTGACCCCAGGGGCATTCAGCATGAAGCGCAGGGCGTTGGTGATGAGGAAGCCGGCCTGTCAGGAACAGGAGAGACGCTGCCTTATCCCCCCCAGAGAGGGACCCAGGCTCTAAGGCTCCCCGTCTTCTGCCCACTCACAGCCCCGCCCCCCGCACTGGCCGGCTCACGCTGGGACCCTTTAGTCTTCACTCATACGCTCGTCGAGTCTGGCCCCCAGGCTCCCCCATTTCCTGGCCCTCCCCCTGCCCTGTGCAGCCCCGCCTCACGCACCAGGACCACGGGCACCGCGTAGTGCAGCATCACTGACTGCACCGTGAACCTCTCGTTGTCCAGAGCGGTGACTGGGCGGGACAGGGCCATGTCCAGGCACCACCTGCAGAAAGAGGTGATACTAACTTGGGCGAGCCCTGCTGAGAGGAGAGGCCAGAAGCCCACCCCTCCACCGAGCATCACTGGGTCCTGCAATTCCCTCCTATTCCTTGGCCCCAGCCGAGTGGCCTCCTGGTCACTGTGGCCAGCGGCTCGTGGCAGCCTCTGAAGCTGCCCCCTCGGAGTTCAGACTGAGATGGGGTCAATCACCCAGTCGAGGAATTCTCACAAGACACTAAAGAGAAGACCCTCCGGAGATGCCTGCACTAAGGGACCTCAGTATGGACAAGGTGCCTTCCTGTCACCGGCCCCACCACGCCCCCTGCTCACAGGAGGCACGGGGGCCGAGAAGTCAGGGGACAGGAGGAAGGCAGGGCAGCGCCCTCACCTGATGTTGTCAATCACAGGGGTCTCAAGGACGCGGAAGAGCCGGTGCTGCTGGGGGTTCTGTGGCCCTTTCTTCACTTCTCCCCGGGGGGAGGGGGGTGGAGAGAAAGGTGGAAACAGGTCTCCCGGCTCCAAGACGATGTGCTCATCATCCTGCCAGCGACGAAGGGGAGGAGGTCGAGGGTGATTAATGGGTTCCATGGAAGCCATCTTCCTTGACCGTTCTGGCTAAGTGGAGACATCTCATTGGGTTAGGGACCATCAGTTAGCAAGGAGCCAGTTAGGGTGGGGCCTGGGGGACTGGATTCCTAGCAGCTTGAGGATCAGACAGAAGAAAGAACAGGACAAGGAGAAAGATGTTCCAGCTTTTCTCCATTCTCCTGGAGCCCTTGCCAAGAAACCCATGAGCTGGGCAGGAAGCATCAGGATTAAGCCCAGGGACCCTCCCACCATTGCCGGTGGACACTCCCACAGCATTTCCAGGGAAGGAGAAAAGCCTCCAGCTACCTTGATCCCCCTCAGAGAAGCAAACGATTCTTGGCCAGGCCTCAGAGCTATGATGTCTCCTTCTACCAACAGGCTAACTGGCAGGTTGACCAGATGTCCATCTCTGTAGGCCCAGTGTAGGGACCAGGATGGTGCAAAGGGCATGTGGAGGTCTGGGTACATGGCATCTAGCCACTTGATCTCCTTGCCATCCCTGAGGGCATCTGATGAGAATGGAAAGAGGGAAACAGCCTCACCCATTGGATCCACACACCAGCCAGATCCAGCACACAGCTGTGAAGCTGTGTCTGCTCTTCTCCCGTCCCCAGAAGGCCTGCATCAGCCCACGCCACTCATTCCCACACTTCCCCTCTACAAGGTCACCTCCCAACCACCCCAGTGCAGGCACCTGCACCTCCTCTGAACACCTGAAGCTCCTATTCTTTGTACCCCCCTTCCATTCAAATACATTTTGCTAACTTTGCTAAGGGCTTTGAGGGGTGTGCTGAGCTTCGTGAGGGGGACAAACGTCAAAGGTTAAGCCGATTTGGTCCCTGGCTTTGAGGAGCCATTAGCTTTCTTGCCCGCCCCAGGCCACTGCCTGGGTACCCACAGCCGTCCCACGGCTCTCGCTGCACCACTGAGAAGAAAGCAGGGCATCCTTATCCCCTGAATGCCAACCGCAGGCAATGCCGACGTGCTGGGGCTCCTGGCTGGGGCTCGGGACGGGAGCTCCAGGGCTCTGACACATCCCAGGGCGTCTTTTCCCATCTGGCTCACCTGCCCCTTGGCCTCACCTTGGATTTGGTCAATGATCCCTCGGAGCCTCCGTTCTACCTCGCGGCACTTCAGGCGATCTTGCCGCCCAATGAGGATGAGGTTGAGGAGCAGCAAGAGGAAGAGCGCAGAGGCGTTCACCAGCTCCACCCCGTGGCTGCCAGGGAGAGAAGAGGGGGCGCTGGCGGAGGGTGGGGGCGGGCCGGGGGGTCTCCAGCCCAGCCAACCCAGGGCCCCACACTCCCCTCCCCAGTCCCTTCTGAAAAGAGGGTCTCCTTCTGGTTCTGACACCAGCCGGCCAAGGGACTGTGGATCCCTACGCGACCCAGGCGCTGACTCTGGGGGCAGCTCCCCGCTCCCAGGGATGTCCCAGGCGGGTGTGGAGGCGGGAGGGGGGCAAGCCCAGACCCTGTGCTGCGAGAGGTGGGAAGGAGCCCCTCCCAGGGCCTCGGACCACGTACCTGCCAGCCGGCTGGCCCCCGCAGCAGCCCAGCAGCAGCAGCACGGCCAGGAGCATGAGCGAGGCGCCGGGCCAGTGGAAACAGGAGCAGCGGTTACTGTGGTGCAGGAAGCTGCTTCTCCACAGCTCCTGAGGAGGGAGGGGCAGGAGGCCAGGGAGTGAGAGGCCCGGGGGGCCAAGGGAGGAGGGAGGAGCCAAGATTCTCTGTACCGCTAGGATCTGGCCGCCTTCCTCCCCGGCCCACCCGACGGAGAGCCCGGGCGGCCACCTCTGTCTTCTCGCTTTGGTCTCGGCTGGGGTCAGGACATCACTCTGAAAGGAACCCCGGCCTCTTTCTGATTTTTACTGATGCCTCAGTCGGGTCACACCATCCAGGGTGACAGGGAGAGTCATGGCCCCGAGAATGTGCTTCCCAAGCTTTTCCACCGCCCCAACTAGGCTCTGGGCTCCCCATGAGGACGTGTCACCTTCCATGTGAGACATTTCTTCTGTTCTTTTAGGTGTCCATCCAGCACCGCCTCCAGCTGCTCCTTCAGGATGCTGAGGGCCTTCCGGGTGGACAGGCCAAGGGCCAAGGGAGCCTCGCCCTGGAGGGAAGCAGGAGGCACTCAGCATCCCTCGGGAGGCCCTCCCCGCCCACCTCCCCAGAACCTTCCTCCCTTCTCCCAAATCCTCAAGCTCCCTCCCTCCACTAGCCCTGACTCCTTAGGGCGTGAGCATGTTCAGATCTCCACCAAATTAAAAGACATTCAAGTACACAGTGCCCTGCTCCTCAAAGCCAAGTTTAAAACAAAAACCAGAGGGCTTCCCTGGTGGCGCAGTGGTTGGGAATCTGCCTACCAGCGCGGGGAGCACGGGTTCGGGCCCTGGTCTGGGAGGATCCCACCTGCCGTGGAGCAACTAAGCCCGTGAGCCACAACTACTGAGCCTGCGCGTCTTGAGCCTGTGCTCCGCAACGGGAGAGGCCGCAACAGTGAGAGGCCCGCGCACTGCGATGAAGAGCGGCCCCCACTTGCTGCAACGAGAGAAAGCCCTCACACAGAAACGAAGACCTGGGCTTCCCTGGTGGCGCAGTGGTTAGAAACTCGCCTGCCAATGCAGGGGACATGGGTTCGAGCCCTGGTCCGGGAGGATCCCACATGCTGCGGAGCAACTAAGCCTGCAAGCCACAACTACTGAAGCCTGCGCGCCTAGAGCCCGTGCTCCACAACAGGAGAGGCCACCACAATGAGAAGCCCGTGCACCGCAACAAAGACCCAATGCAGCCAAAAAAAAAAAAAAAAAGCAACAAGAAGAGAGAGTCTGGTCTTAAAAATAATAATAATTAAAAAAAAAACAAAAACGGGGGGCTTCCCTGGTGGCGCAGTGGTTGAGAGTCCGCCTGCCGATGCAGGGGACACGGGTTCGTGCCCCGGTCCGGGAAGATCCCACATGCCGCGGAGCGGCTGGGCCCATGAGCCATGGCCTCTGGGCCTGCGCGTCCGGAGCCTGTGCTTCGCAACGGAAGAGGCCACAACAGTGAGAGGCCCACATACCGCAAAAAAAAAAAAAACGAAGACCCAACACAGCCAAAACTAAATAAATAAATAAATAAATAAAATAAAAACAAAAAAACAAAACCAGAAACAAACCTTTCTTTCCTCAGTGTCTTCTAACTCACCTTTCACTCAACTCCCAACCCACCACCAACAGCATCCCCCGGTCCCACTCAGACCGTGCTCACCACTGAGCTCCCGACTTATTGCACTGGGGCCATCTTTTGGATTTCCCGGGCCAGAAAATATGTATTGTTTAAGTGGGGAGAAGAGAACTAACCTGGAGATTCTGGTTTTACATTGTTCCTAGTAAAAAAACATTAAGGAAAAAACCCCACCAACTTCTGTTACCAGCATTTCATAAAAGGGAGGCTACTGTAACCCTACCACATTGGGAAGGACACAATCTCAGAAGAAAAGACAGCTGCTGCCAGGAAAGGACCTGCACTGCCCGCACCGCACTCTCCTCTCACTGCGGGTAGGTGGAACGTGGCATGGACAGGGGTAGTTCCCAGCACATTGTCCTATGTGACCCCATGGCCTGACCTCTCCCATTGAGACCCCTTGTTCCTGGGCTTGTCTCCTGTTTTGTCCTGTCCTTCTACCCCACAGTTCATCCTACGACATCTTCTCCACAACTTTATGTACGTTTCCAGGGCAACCTCAGCCACATGGGTTCATCTGCCACCAATAAGCTTACAACTGCTAAATTTCACCTTTAGCCTGACCGCTACCCCGAATTCCGACCCGTTCCCTAAACTGCCGCACAGTTGTTTCATAGGTACCTATGAGTTGATACGTCCAACCCCCCAAAATTGGCCAACCGGCCCTCCCCGCCCGAGCCAGCGCCCCTCCTGCAGTTACCATCACCCAGGCACCCCAGCCCCTCCCCGCAACCTCTGCCTCCCCCTCCCACCTCCCAGTCCCTACCTTTTCCAAACCAACCGCTGCACCCCAGCCAGTGAGAGCACGTCTGATGAACTGACCCTGTTTACCTTTAAAATCTAGCCCAGACTCCTGAGCGTGGTCTGGGATCTGCCAGCTTCTCCAGCCTCCTTTCCTGCCATTCCTGTCACATGCTTCACTCCCCCAGCTCATGTGTCAGCACCTTTATGGATTTTCCTAGCCAAGAACACACTCCCTGCCCCAGACAGCTCTTACTTCTCCTTCGAGACTCAGCTCAAACACCGCCCGCTCTGGGAAGTCTTCCCAAAACCCAGGGCTGCACGTACAGGGAGAAGTTTGTATTCCAAAGGCACCCCGGGCAACCTCGCTCACAGGCGGCGTCACGGAGGACTGTCGTTATAGATTTGCCTGTCTGGCTCTCCCACCAGACTGCCAATGCCTTGAAAAGGGTACTAAATTCTTCCATCTCCACACTCCTCCACCAACCACTAAGAAAGCAGCTATCACAGGGCAGCAGCTCAGTGAATACTTGCTGACTGACTGAATGAAGGAATGAACGCCCATGTAGTTTCACTCGTCCCAATGTCACCTTTGTCGGGGTTGTCAACCCAGGATCTGTAGCAGAAACACCTGGAGCCTGTACAAACGTGGCTGTCCAGGCCCCACCCAGACCTAGTGAATCAAAACCTCTGGAGGTGAGGCCCAGCCCAGATTGGATCTGATGCACAGATCCCCAGTTGGGGGTCCTGGAAAAAGAAGGCCCCCAGGAAAGGCAGGGCCTGGGGGAGGAGTGAGTCTTTCTCAGGGGCCACCTGAAGAGCACCAATGTGGGCTTCCACCAGGGAAAGTTCCTGAACAAGAGGCACAAAGCCCTGCACCTGGGGCACCAAGAAAGGGACTGGGCTTATCTACTGAGTCCTGGCCAAGGGTCACTGAGCCAGCGATGCCCTGGCTGCCTGGGCTCACGCCCTACCCTCTTCCCTCCTATCCCCGGGGTCACGCCCCGGCTTTGCCCACCAATGTTCTGGATTTCCTCCACCCTGCCGGTCTCCACGTCCACCCACCCCCTTGGCAGGCTTGACCCTCGCCAGACACACATCTCCACGACTAGGAGTTGATGGACTGGGGGCCATATCCCCTGGCTGCAAACCTGACATGGTGGGAGGCCCCTGAGTGGAGACCCCATGCTGGCCTGTCGCCAGCTCCCTCGGCCTGAGGGATGAGGACGGGCTTCAGAGTGGGCCCGGCCCAAAGACCTCCCAGATCCCTTGCCTAAATCTCACCTAATCCCTGCTCTCCACGGTGGCTTTGGGGGATTATGAGGATGAAAGCTGCTGCTTCTCCGAGGGGATAACTGGTTATTTCAGCTCAGGAAGAAATGGCCCTCCGGGCAGGGAGCCGGTACCCCACAAGGGTAAATACTATACTCCAAAGCACCCACCTCCCTCTGGCAGGGATCTGGGGGCCTCCCTGAGAGGCCGTGGTCCGTGACAAAGGAGTGTCAGGCAAGGCCTGCATCTCTGCCTCCTTGGCTCCTGGCACGAGGGAAGAAAGCCTCCAGGGGCTGGAAGGAGGAAGAGAAAAGCAAAGGGGGACCACAGGCCTTCTCATGTCCAAGGGAGGATGCCTGCCCCTCTCATCCCAAGAAGGCCCAAGAAGGCCCAAGAAGAATAACGTTTGGGAGGCCCAGCCTCCCCTCCCCCTTCCCCTTCCTCCCTCGGGCTCAACCCTCCCCACAGTGGGATGTGCAGGTTCCCAGGGTGGACTTGCCTAGGCCAGGTCTCCAGAAAGATGAAGTGAGCAAACCTCCTGCGGGCAGGGAAGGGCTGGCCCGCAGAGGTGGAAAGCCTGCTCGGCCAAAGGGCGGGAGAAAGGAAGAGCTGACAAGTCCCACGGGGCTGCACAATCACCCGGGCAGCTGCTCGGTCTGGAATGAGTGCCAGGCTCAGGAAGGCAGGGAAAGGCTAAGGGGAGCAGCCAGAGAGCCAGGGCGGCAGCCTTCTTCCAGCCAGGCCTTTAGACCTAGGACACTCAGGAACTGCCCTCTGCTTGCCCTGTGGCTGCCTTGCATCTGCTGCCTTATTTCAGGCACCCCCAAACCCCCTGGGCAACCCCACCCAGCAACTGTTTCTGCTCCTTCTCTTCCTCCAGGGTCTGAGAACCTGTCCCCTGCTCCTCTCCAGGTGTGGGAGGAGGGGCCAGAGGGTGGCAGATGCTCCCGGGGCAGGGCTGGCAGAGGCGGGAGGGGGCCTGCAGAGCTGAGGGAGTGCATCTGCCCCCGCATGTTGTGTCTGGCTTGGAGCACCAACTCCAGACTGGAGATTACAGACAGCACAACAGAGGAAAAATAAGCCATTCTGTAATTATATGCCTCCTGAAGAAAGTGCCTGCCCGCACAGCGCCCCGGGGCCAGGACACAGCCCTCAAGGCCAGCCAACCCTCCGTGGCCCCAACCCCACTTATCCAACTGCCGTGGCCGCCCACTGAGGCCTGATGGCAACTCTTCACTCAGTCTCTGGCAGGAGGGTCCCAGGTATGGGTAAAATCACTGTTTCTCTCATTACCCCATGGCTTTTCCCCTATGCGGTATGAGAGCTGAAGCTGAGGAAATTGGTGAGAGACATTCATGCTTTCCAAAGGAAATTCAGAAAGGGCTCATGCGTGAGCTGGCTAGGTGGCCTTTCTCAAAGCACAGAGTTAGGCTGGCACCCAGCGTGCCCGGGCACCCATGGCGGGGGGCGGGGGGAGAGGTCTGTGCAAGCACGGGGATGGTGTGAGAAATAAGAACGCCTGTCATACACGTGCCATCTGAGGTCTGCCTTTCTTGCCTAGCGGGGCCAAGAAGGGTGAGGAAAATCTGCCCCGGACTTAAGTACCCAAAGGCAGGAAGCAATTCTTCCTACTTCCCAGATGCTCAGAAACTCCCACTCCCCACCCCCAGGGCACCTCCAGGAGATCCCTGGGGCCAAGGAGCCAAGGCTAAGCAAGGCCTCTACCCCAGAGGGGAGGCGTGGCCCTGCTTCTCCCCTGACACTGAAGCTTTTCGGGTAGAAGCAGCCCCATCCCACTGTTGTAAGTGCTCAGCCTCAGCTGAACCCAACAGAGGAACTCGAGGCCATAGGAGGTGTAGGCTCAGGAGAGGCTGCCAGCACGCGCCCATCGCGCCCCGCTTCATCGTCAAAGGGGGACACGGGCAGGGCCTGGGTGCTGGAGGAGCAGCAGGTGGTGACAAAATTCTATCTGCTAAATCAGAACTGCAAGGAATCTGCTACTGAACAGAACCAGCTCCCCAGGGCCCAAAGCTAAGCATCTGGGTCCGTCTAATGAGGCTTTAAGGGCCAACACGCCTGGGCTGTCCGGTGCCACCTCGGTCAGGTTTCTCAGATGGCCCAGAACCAGAAGCCCCCAGCCCCCAGTCCCTGTCTTTTCGAGACTCCCCTGAGGTTCCCTCAGCACAGCAGCTGTTTTCCTTCCTATTCTACCTGTTTCGGGAGAAAGTGGAATCTAGGTCCCCTAGGCTCAGGTAGGCAGACTGTGACTTGGCCTTGGCCTTTGGCCTTGGCAACAGCAGATAACCACTAATTAGAACCAGCTGGGCCCTTCGCCAGGTTCCCCACGGTCACAGCCTCCTTGGCTGGTGCAGGTGAGTGGGGACCCACAGCTGGACTCCACGAGGTCTGAACCAGTGAAGCAGAGATTCGGCCACGATCCACCAGGGTCTATTATAGGCGTCACCATAAATCTCTTCCGAGTTTGGCCAGACACAAATCGACTCTGTCTATAGACAAGCAGCTCAAAGCCTCAAGCAGAAAGGCACCTCCTCCTCTTCCTCTCTCTTCCCGGCTCAGGCTGACCTTGGCACTTTCACCTGTCTTCTTTCTCACCTCCTGCATCCAAGACCTAGGAAGAAATCACCCCAGCCCCAGTGGCTCCTGTCTCAGTGACCCATGTGGTCCGGCGAGAAAAGCTTCCTTAATGGCCCAGAGGAGGGGCTGGCATCCAAGCCTTGTGCCTGGCGACCCAGGTCCCAGCACACCTTGACAGGATGCCCCACGGGGAAACTTGGGCTCCGGTCCTGCTCTGGGTGACTCAGGAGCCTGGCAGGCAGCTACACACACGGGCTTTCTGGCTCCCATCCCCAGCCTCCTTCCACGGTCCTCGCTACCTCGTAATCCAAGCTGCCTCCAGCCCAGCTTCCATCTTCAACCGTTAACCCAAAGCCTCCGACACAAAGCTGGGAAGCGGGCGTGTGGAGCGGGGGCATCAAGCCCAGCTGGCATACTCACTTTGCTGCCTTTGCCCTGATGGGCAATCCATAGCTCTGCCCGTTTAAAGAGCATGGGGTAAAGCCTGAGCCACAGCGAGTCAGCCACAGAACTGCCAACAGTGCTCTCGGAGAGGAAGAGAAGGAGACAGAGAAAGACAGAGAGGGAAAGAGCGAAGAAAGAGGGGAGAGAAGAGAGCTGGAGCGCGTGCGAGCGAGGAGCGGGGCGGCAGCGGCAGCAGAGTGGAGCTTCAATCTGCTGATGAATTTAGCCTATTTCCAGTCACGCTGCAGATCTAGGGAGGGAGGAGGAGGAGACCGGCTGCCGGTGCAGGAGGGAAGGACGGAAGGAGGGAGAGGCTGCGCAGAGGGAGGGAGGAGGGAAGGGGCTGAGAGGAGAAAGTTGGTAGGGGCTCTGCCAGCTGTCCAAGGGCTGGGCCCATTCTTCAGAGGAGGCGCCGGGGGGGGGGGGTAAGCAGAGGGCGACGACGTGCCGCCCAGGGGTTCGGATGCGCCCACCGCCCACCCCCACCGGAGGAGAAGCTGTGCAGGAAGTGGCTGCTGTCGGCCCTGAGCCCCAGGGCACCCGCCGGCATCGAGGAGTACTTGGCCTCTCCCCCCGGACGCCCTTTCCTGGGCAAGGTGAGGAGCCCCACTTGGGGGAGCCCCCCAGATCCCTTTGAGACTCCAGCATGGAGTCACGCCAACAACAGCTCTCTCCACAGTCAGAGCTACGGGAGGCGGGGTGGGGGGGTGCTTATTAATAGCAGCACATCCTACGTGGAGGGGGAAGGACCGGCAATTGAGAAAACTGGAGCAGTGACTTCTCGGAGGGCAGAGCAGGGGACTGGGAAGTGAGCGAGCAGAGGAAGACAGTGGAAGAGGGAAGAGCCAGCTGAAAGGAGGGGCTCTTCCAACACCTAGGACCCAACATCTTCCCACGAGGTGGCGGTGGGGGGAGCTCCAAGAGCCGCTAATCAAGGCGAGTGCAGAGCTCAGCCAGGAGCCGATACCCGCCCAGCCGCATCCCGACACACCTGCTCAGGTGCTGCTGGGACCAGGACACTGCCTGTGGATGCCGGGCTTCATCCCAGGAGGAAAGAGGAGGCTGGTGACCTGGGCTCCCATCTCCTCCGGGGCCTTCAAGCAGAGCCTGGGCATCACTCTGCAGCCCCTGGTTTGACATACGGGAAGCTGTCAGAACAGACCCCCTGGGTGATGTTGGGGCCGGAAACTTCTCTGGCTCCATCCAGGCCACCCTGAGGATGGGGCTGGAAAACCTCAAGGGAGAGGAAATGGCCTAACAGGTCCAATAACCGGAGCACGGGCTGGAGCCTGAGACCATTTCTCCAGGGCGCTGTTTCCTAGAGGACACCATCTCATTGGCAGGGAAGGGAAGAGAGAGCCTCAGCCGAGTTCCAGCCGGCCTCTCCCCTCCCCCTTCTCCAGCACAGCTCCCTGTAGGCACGCATGCACGTGTGCACACACACACACACACACACACCGCCAAACCCTGAGCTGAATGGGAACAGGAAAGGAGGGGCCCAGGCAGTCCAGAGGTTAAGGGCAGGAAGTCTCCGTGAGGCCAGGGAAGGAGGGGTCGGCTTCCGAGACAGTCACTCTGAGGATGGCTGCCACCTGTGTAGTCGGGTTGCAGCCTCAGCAAACTGCCAAGGAGACTCCTGTCCCTTGCTCCCAGGTCACACTCCCCTTTAGCTTTCTACCAAGGCACTGCTTTGGGGGAACCACAACTAAGCAAACACTCTCCCTCCTGTGCAACAGGCCCTAGAAGAACAGCTCATAGGGTCTAACCCAGGTATTCCGCAGCGCCCCCCAACACAGCCCTCTGGCGTCTGGCCCCCCTCTGACACTGTCCACTTCAGCAAGTGAAAAGGGAAGCTCTACATCTGGGGAGAAACCCAGACCATCACTGCCACGGCACATCCACCGTGGGCTGGAGGACTGGAGACGGGAGAGGAGGGTCTACAGGGGACACTGAGGACAGGTAGGTCACAAAGAGAAGGGGGGCAAGGTGCAAAGGATCAACCAGCAACAGTCAAACTGATACTGGGCTGTAGCCAGGTGACGACAGGCCACCTTACCATCAACTCCCAGCACGCCAGCTTGCCCACTCCTACGCCTCCAAGAAGGCTTCCACTGTTGGAGGCCCCAGGGATCCACTTTAGAAGCCCATATTTACACAACTCACAAGGTACCCCAGGTAGAAACGCCGTCAGATCTGTTACTTAGCTGCTTGTCCTATTAACTCCTCAACTAGACAGTAAGCCTCTCCCAGCCAGAGGCCATCCCCCAGGGCCTAGGGTTCTACCACCCGAAGGAAGCAGTCCATAAATATGGCTGACAATGGTGGTAATGGTGCTTTCTAGGTCAGGAAAGCATCTATCCAGAAAGAAAAAGAAGAGGATGAAGAAAAACCCTCCCCGACAAACGCCCCTGAGAGATATCCAGCCTGGGTTCACAAGTGTTCTTCCTCGGCCTTGAGAAAGAAGCCAGCTGCTGGACCACAGAACTTTGTTTCCCCGATTCACTAGGAATGGGTGTTTCAGCCACAGGCTGGAACCGGAGGACAACACTGTCTTCTGTTTTCGGGACATTCAGCCCCACCCTAGGCAGGCCACCACATTGCACAACATCATAGCCTTTGCGGGGGGGGTGCTCCCTGGAACTGAGCAGTGCACAGCTCTTGCAACTGTACGCAGCAGCCCTGCACCCAGGCTAGGGGACGGGCAAGTGTAGCTTTGCCTGTGCGCCAATCACTGCTAGGATGGACACCTGCAGACCAGGCAGAGGCATCTGTGAACAGGAGGCTGAACACACCTGCTTCAAGTTCAGGTCCGCAGGCCTGTTCCACAGCAAATCCAGAGGCATGTGAAATGTGGGGCTGAACACCTCGGCAGTCAGCCAGGCACCAGGTCTGTGTGGACCCTCAGCTCCTTCCCCAGACCCCCCCGGACCTCCCTAGATCTCTTTGGCAGGAAGATCACTATCCATAAGTTCAAGTCAATAAATATTTCCTAAGCCCTTGCTACATGCCAGGCTCTGTGCTAGGAGCCAAGGACACTGAGATAAAGTGGGACAGACAGATGGTGCCAACACAGCGTAGCAAGTATGATGGTGAAAGGAGGGACCCTGGAGGGATGAGGAGGACGTATCTGGAGAAGGTCATGCCTAAACCGGGTCTTTGTTTTTTTTTTAATTTGGCTGGGCCGGGTCTTAGTTGCGGCATGTGGGATCTAGTTCCCTGACCAGGGATCGAACCTGGGTCCCCTGCATGGGGAGCGTGGAGTCTTAGCCACTGGAGCACCAGGGAAGTCCCTAAACTGGGACTTGAAGAAAGAAAAGTAGGAGTTTGGCAGGAAAAAGGGTGGGGGAGGGGATTTCTGCGTAACGGCCTAAACGTGGAGTGTGTGCCCAAACTCTGAAGCGTTCAGAATTACCAGTGGTAAAGGTCGAGGCAGGGGAGGTGAGGGATGCTGGGCCGATGGCAGGAGTGGGATTATGGAGGGCTCTGGACCCCACGCTAAAGGTTTCGGCAGGTGGTGTGATGCCTTTTAAGCAGGGGCAACAAAAGGTCAGCTCTGCGTTTTGGATAGCCTTCCCTGCCCGCCGAGTGGAGGCAAGGGGTCAGAGACAGAGGGACCTATTAGGAAGGTGTGACAGAAGGCCAGGCAAGGTGGGGACTTCCCTGGCGGTCCAGCAGTTCAGACTCCACACTTCCACTGCAAGGGGCACGGGTTCGATCCCTCGTTGGGGAACTACGATCCCACATGCTGTGCAGTGCAGCCAAAAAAAAAAAAAAAAAAGAAGGCCAGGCAAGGACCTAGAGGAAGGACATCCCCTGGGGCAATCCTCATCCCAGGAGAGGGATGCTCTGTTGGCTGACAAATCTAACTCCACGTAAAGATGGTATGCCTGGAGGCTGCGGTGCCTGAGTCAGGCTGGGGGAGGATGCCTGGACCCCGGGGCTGCTTACCCCCAGCTGATTCAGCAGCTGTGTCTGGAGTCTGACTGGGGAGCTCTTCTCTAACCACAGAGAGGGTGCCCAACTGAGTACTCAACCCAGCTCAGCAGGTTGGGGCAGAGCCCAGCAAAGGGCAAACAAGTGAAATTACACATCCCTGGGCAAGGAGTGGAAGACTGGCTCAGAGCCAACCCCAATCAGAAACCGGCTCCCACGCAGCCGTGTTAACTGGTCCACCCTTTGTCCTTGAGTCCCAGCTCCCTGAGCCTGTGTGTTCCACCCAAGCAATAGTACCGTCCAGGGATCAGATCACGTACCCCAAGCCTCAGAGCTGCGCCCCCTCCCTCACTTTTGGTGTAAAGCCTCCACATGAGGACCTCCCAGGCAAACACAGGTAGGGAGAGTCCAACAGAGACACACAGACAATCCCCGTTAGGGAACCGATCATGGCCTACCGCATGCTTCTCCTTCAGGTCCATGGGCCCAGGGTACTGCAGGCATGCCCAGAGGAAGGTGGTCACCCCCGAAAGGAAGGCTCCTCCCCAACATGTACGAACCCCAGTGACTCTGTCACAGTCACAGCATCTGGGGAAGAAAAAGAAAGAGGTCCCGTAAGGCCGGGTTGCTGGAAGGGGCAGCTATTGTGAAACACAACAGTATCATCTAAACAGCCGAGCAGGACGTGGAGAAGACGGTGCTGGTGACGTCCAGGGCCCCGGCCTGTCCTGGCAGCAGTCAGCTTTACAAATTCCACTCTCTGTGGCCAGGAGGGAGAGGGCTACAGCAGGGATGCTGGAGAGCTGCAAGCTTTCCCTCTTTTAACCCTAATTTTCGGAGGCATGTATGGTTTGTTCCATGTGTACTCTTTTTTTTTTTTTTTTTGCAGTACGCGGGCCTCTCACTGTTGTGGCCTCTCCCGCTGTGGAGCACAGGCTCCGGATGCGCAGGCTCAGCAGCCATGGCTCACAGGCCCAGACACTCTGCGGCATGTGGGATCTTCCTGGACTGGGGCACGAACCCGTGTCCCCTGCATTGGCAGGCGGACTCTCAACCATTGCACCACCAGGGAAGCCCCCATGTGTACTCTTTGACTTGCTGACTTCCAGCAGGCAGGAAAAGCCATGGCTCATCAGCTCTTTATTTATTTATTTATTTATTTTGGCCACATGTGGGATCTTAGTTTCCCGACCAGGGATCGAACCCGTGCCCCCTGCAGTGGAAGCGTGGAGTCCTAACCACTGGACCGCCAGGGTAGTCCCATACCTTCACTTTTAAAGAGGTGATGAGGGACTTCCCTGGCAGTCCAGTGGTTAAGACTCCACGCTTCCACTGCAGGGGGCATGGGTTCAATCCCTAGTCGGGGAACTAAAATCCCACAGGCTGGGCACAGTGTGGCCAAATTAAAAAAAAAAAAAAACTGAAGGTAAATTGGAATCTAGATACAACTTGAATAATCAGGCAAATGGTGGGAAGAGCAGCAGAGATGATCAAAGTAGAGACGTGCTCACTTCACCACCACCAGGAGCACAGCTGGGAAACACACGCCACACATGCCAACGCGTACATGGCCACAGTCAGTGGGCCTCTCGAGCGGTTGGCCAACAAGGAGTGCTCAACAGGGACCTGGACGGGTGTCCACGAGGATGGGGGATCCAAGGCGACAACAATCTAGAAAATGAAGATTAGCCTAACCTCCCCACCCACCACTCCCTCCCCACATAACCCCGACTCTCACCCATCCATCCTGGCAGCCAACACACCTTAAATGATTTCAAATCAGTGTTTGGGTAAAGAGTGCCACTGAGTAATCTGATTCGGTGCCAGCTGACTACTTGAGGAGAAAGAACTAACCTGCTGACTGGGGCAGTTCTTTTGGGGGCCTGCAGCAAAACCTACGTTAAGAGGAGCTGGTCAGAAGCCCAGGAAAACTGACCCATAAAAGAGCTGTCTAGAAACAATTAAAAAAAAAAAAAAAAAAGCTGTGTCCAGAGGACCCCAGGCAGGAGGCCCAGGCTCTGCAGGCACTAAATCCGACCCACGATCCCATCCAGTTCCTCGCAAGACGTCAGAGCCCTGCACTGCCAGGTCTGTCCCTACTTCTGCTTTTCCAGCCAGGGCCCTCAAAGCTGAGCTAGCCCTGGAGGGTCAGAGACAGACAGTGGTGCTGGGAGCAGCACCGCAGTGCAGCGACATTTGGTTTTTGGCAGCCAACTGAAATGGGATCCTGAGAGGCCGAATGCACTTCTGCCTAAGGCACCCTGGCCCTGTTTACAAGTACAGCTCAAGGTCCCCATGACATCTCATGCCAGCAGGGGCTGGATGAGGCAGTCACCACACAGGGAAAGGCACCAGGAGCCAGATGGGGATTATGCTTAACTCCTTCTGCCAGCATTACAGGAGTGAAATAACTCTGCGGCCGGATGGAACCACAGCAGTTCCAAAAGGGCAGCCAGGAGCATGACATTTTTCTAAGAGTCTCTGTTTTCCCATCACTCCATACATGGGATTCTGGGAGAGAGTTGTCCTTAGCTGTCTGATCTGAAACCAGCAGCTGTATCCTTAAAGGGCCAAGTCCACTCCCTGCCCATTGTGAAAAAAAGCACAGGCTTCAAAGCCAAACACTCGTGGGTTCAAATCCTGGCTCCATCACGTATCAAGTGCCAAATGACCTTGGCAAATCACTTGTCTCTCTGAGCCTCGGGGTCCTTGTTCATTGAATGGAAGTGATGATACCTATTTCACAGCTATGCAACAGGAATTGGTAAATACTATATGCAGGAATTAGTAAAATACTATATGCAGAGGGCCTAATACAGTATTTGGTACATGGTAGGTCTCAGTAGTCGCCATTACTATCATCTACTATCATCAGCAAACAAGAAATATGCAGAAAGAGTCACCAAAGTCAAGAACGAGAACTCAAAAGTAAGGAGAAAAAAAAGAAATAAAAGGCATAAAGATTGTAAAGAGGGAATTCCCTGGCGGGGCAGTGGTTAGGACTTGGTGCTTTCACTGCCAGGGTCTGGGTTCAATCCCTGGTCGGGAACTAAGATCCTGCAAGCTGCGGGCATGGCCAAGAAAAAAAAAAGATTGTAGAGAAATAAGTAAAACTGTCTTTATTTGCAGAAGACTTGATCAAACATGTAGAAAACCCTAAGGAATCTACAAATAAGATATTAGAACAAATAAGTGTGCAAGGTTGCATGATACAAGGTCAAAATATAAAATGCAAATATAAATTTCTATATGCTATAATGAAATATAGGAAAATAAAAATGTGTAAATATCACTTATAGTACCAAAAAAAATACTTAGAGATGACTTTAATGAAAATACACATAAGTCCTATACACTGCTGAGAGAAATTAAAGAAGACCTAAACAAAGAGAGAGCTATACCATGTTCATGGAATGGAAGACTTAATGTTAACATTAATGTTTTAATATTTAAATTAAATAATATTCATACATTTCTATTTATCAGTATTAATATTAATAGGCACCCATCAGAATGACTAAAATGAAAACGACCGACAGTACTTAGCGTTGGTGAGGATATGAACTGATAAATTGCTGGTGGGACTATAACATGGTATAACCATTTAGGAAACCATTTTGGCTGTTTCTGATAAAGTACAGGTGACTCTTTAACAAGGCGGGGGTTAGAGACACCAACCCCTGACACCACCCTCCTGCCCCCCAAGCACAGTGGAAAATCCACATGTAACTTTACAGCCAGCCCTCCAAATCTACAGTTCTGCATTTGTGGATTCAACCAACCATGGATCGTGTAGCATTCTGGTACGTATTTAATGAAAGAAATCCACATATAAGTGGACTCATGCAGTTCAAGGGTCAACTATAGACACTTAAATTACATGACCCAGTAATGGAAACATATGTCCTCAAAGAGAATTACATACAAATGTTCATAGCAATTTTATTCAAAATAGCCCCAAACTGGAAATAATCCAAATGTCCACTCAGATGAATGGATGAACACACTGTGGTAAATCCATACAATGGAATTCTACTCAGCAACAAAACAGAATAAAGTACTTTTATACACAACAATATGGCTGAATCTCAAAAACATTTGATGAGTGAAAGAAGCCACACATAGGGCTTCCCTGGTAGCGCAGTGGTTGAGAATCCACCTTCCAATGCAGGGGACATGGGTTCAAGCCCTGGTCCGGGAAGATCCCACATACCACGGAGCAACTAAGCCCATGTGCCACAACTACTGAGCCTGTGTTCTAGAGCCCGCAAGCCACAACTACTGAGCCTGCATACCACAACTGCTGAAGCCCGTGCACCTCGACCCCATGCTCCTCAACAAGAGAAGCCACCACGATGAGAAGCCCGCACACTACAACAAAGAGTAGCCCCCGCTCACCACAACTAGAGAAAGCCCATGCGCAGCAACGAAGACCCAACACAGCCAAAAAAAAAAAGCCACACACAAAAGAGTGCCTACTGTATGATTTAATTAATATAAAATTCAGAACAGGCAAAACTAATCAATAGCGGCAGCAAGCAGATCAGGGGTTGCCTGGGGGCAGGGGGAGGGAATGACTGCAAAGGGCACAGGGATCTTTTGTTTAATATCTTGACTGTGGGTGGTGACTACAGGGGTATACACATTTGTCAAAATTCTTTGAACTATATACTTAAATAGGTGCATATCATTGTATGGAAACAGAGTTGCCTCCATAGTGCTGATTTTCCAAAAGTACAGTGGAATCCGAGCTCAACTAACCTCTAAAATGCCTAGCACATTGCAAGATTTGGCAGATATAAAAGAGAAGGGATAATGAAGCAAACATTTATCCAGCACCTGTAGTGTGTTACAATAGCAGATACTTAGTAAGTATAAGGAATGGTCCTGTTTTCAAAGAAGTATAAGATGTGGTCCCTTCCCTAGAGGGATTTATAATATCGTGGTTTGGGCTATTATGAAAAGAGATAACAATTCAAGTTGGCATTGACATACTAAATGAGAAGTGTAAACGGGTGCTTAGGAGTAAGAAGAGGAAGGGCTGCCCAAGCAAGAGCCACAAGTCCCAACCCAGGCACGGGGGAAGAAATGCAGGAGCCTTTTTTTTTTTTAATTGGGGTATAATTTACAATGTTGTGCTAGTTTCAGGTGTACAGCAAACTGAATCTGTTATACATATACATATAGCCACTCTTTTTTAGCTTCTTTTCCCATACAGGCCATTAGAGTATTGATTAGTGTTCTCTGTGCCATAGAGTTGGTCCTTATTAGTTATCTGTTTTACATATAGTAGTGTGTATGTGTCAACCCAATCTCCCAATTTATCCCTCCCCCCGGGAGCCTTTTTGAAAGATAGTGATATGACCTATTTGGTTAGAGCAGAAGGCCTGAGTAGGTCAGACTGAAGAAATAAATGAAGAAATAAATGACCACATAGGACAGGGAATCAGGGGCCCTCGAAACAAAGACACCCTGAGGAGTCACTTAAGGTTTCTGAGTAGGTCCCAGGATTTTAAAAGGGTAGAGAATGGATCAGAGGGGAAAGGGAAAGAAATTACAGGCAGAAGAGTTAGAAGAAAATTACAATAACCCTGGTTTGCCATGACGGGTATCTAGACAAAGACAGCAATGAGAACGAAGGGGTCGATGCTTCCTGCTGCCAAGCTCAGAACCAACACCAAAAAGAACTAGCGTGGGGACTTCCCTGGTGGCGCAGTGGTTAAGACTCCACCCTCCGAATGCAGGGGGCCTGGGTTCGATCCCTGATCAGGGAACTAGATCCCACATGCATGCTGCAACTAAGAGTTTGCAAGCTGTAACTAAGAGATTGCAAGCCACAACTAAGGAGCCCGCCTGTTGCAACTAAGACCTGGTGCAGCCAAATAAATAAATATTTTTTAAAAAAAGAAAACAAAGAGGGCTTCCCTGGTGGCGCAGTGGTTGAGAGTCTGCCTGCCAATGCAGGGGACACGGGTTCGAGCCCTGGTCTGGGAGGATCCCACATGCCACGGAGCAACTGGGCCCGTGAGCCACATCTACTGAGCCTGCGCGTCTGGAGCCTGTGCTCCGCAACAAGAGAGGCCGTGATAGTGAGAGGCCCACGCACCGCGATGAAGAGTGGCCCCCGCTTGCCGCAACTAGAGAAAGTCCTTGCACAGAAACGAAGAACTAAGACAGACAAAAATAATAAATAAATTAATTATTTAAAAAAAGAAAACAAAGAAAAAAGAATGGGTGCCCAAGGTTCAGGTTGAGGGCGAGCTGAGGAGTTGGCTGTCCTTACCTCTTCCAACACAATATTCATTAGCTCTGCTGGTCCTCTAGGCACGCCCAACACACCAAAAACACAATTTGGTGGACTCTACTCAGCTGAAAGTGTGCTGATGGATGCATGGATATTCAGTGGGAGGGAGGTTTTCAATCACAAGTCTCGGGGTTCTATCCTTGGTGGCATCCTAGTCAATACCTTTATCAATAACTTGGGTGAGGAAACAGATGGTATGCTAATCAAATTCTTGGATAGCACAAACCTGGAAAAGAGATCAAAGTCAAGCTCCAGGAAGATCTCAACAGGCAGAAATGATGGGCCAAATCTAATAGATTCAATTTAACTGTAAGAGATTCGATATTAACTCCTGCACTTAGGTTCAAAAACTACTGTAGTAAACTATTACAAATGGCTTAATTAAAAGCATTTTCAAAATAAGTGGCATGGCCGCCCAGAGTTCACTCACATTTAGGCTGCATTAACAGATATGCCAAGTCCCCCAAAAGCCAGGGGTAAGTCTCATTCCTGTACATTTCAGAGCACACCTGAAATATTTTGTTCATTTGTGCATCACACACTTTAAGAAGGACACTGACTAAAATGGAAGGCTTCCAGAAAACAGCAACCAGGTTGGAGAAACTATCACATAAGAATTAATGGGGCTTCCCTGGTGGTGCAGTGCTTGAGAGTCCGCCTGCCGATGCAGGGGACACGGGTTCGTGCCCTGGTCTGGGAAGATCCCACATGCCGCGGAGTGGCTGGGCCTGTGAGCCATGGCCGCTGATCCTGTGCGTCCGGAGCCTGTGCTCCGCAATGGGAGAGGCCACAACAGTGAGAGGCCCATGTACCGCAAAAAAAAAAAAAAAAGAATTAATGGAAGGGACAGAAAATGCTTGGCCAGGACACCAAAAACACAGCAGGTTAGAGCAGAGACAGGAGGGCATGACGGCTGCCAGGGGAAAGAAGGGCCAGGCTTACTCTGGGAGGCTCCAAAAACAGGGACTAGATTAGAGGGAGGAAGCTATACGGAGGCCGACCAGGACCTAATATGAGCAATATCTTTTTTTTTTTTTTTTTTTTGGCTGCGTGGCTTTTGGGATCTCAGTCCCCATCAGGGATTGAACCTGTGCCATGGCAGTGAAAGTCTGGAATCCTAACCACTAGGCCACCAGGGAACTCCCAAGCAATATCTTTTATACATATTAGAACTGTATAAAAAAAATGGAAGAGGCCACCCTGAGAAGCAATGAGCTCCCCATCACTAGGGGGATCCAAGCAGAGGTGGGGAATTATGGAGCTAATAAATACATCAGGTAGCAAATAAGAAAGAGATGGCTTTTTATGGTCTCTTCTAACTCCGAGAGACTATGAAATCAAGAAATCCAGTAGCATCTACTCATGAAAAGATGCTCAACTCTATCCACAATAAGAGACATTCAAATTAGACTGCCCCAGGGGAACAAAGCTGGAATATTTTCACCACTGGACATCAAGGTTTTATAAAGCTACAGTAATTGATGCAGTGTGGTATTGGCCTGGTAATAGAGTCTAGAAATAGACCCAGACTTATGTGGTCAATTGATTTTCGAAAAAAGGTATAAAGGCAATTCAGTAGAAAAAAAGTCTCTTCAACAAATTGTGCTGGAACAATTGAATATTCAGATGCAAAAAAAAAATACCTTGTAGATATAGCTTGCACCACATACAAGAGTTAACTAAAAATGGATCATAGACCTAAATGGAAAAGTGAAACTATAAGATTTCTAGAAGAAATAATGGGAGAAAATCTTTGTAACTTTGGGTTGGATTTCTTAGAATCAATACCAAGAG
Organism: Mesoplodon bidens; assembly: GCF_964165515.1. Classification (NCBI taxonomy): domain Eukaryota; kingdom Metazoa; phylum Chordata; class Mammalia; order Artiodactyla; family Ziphiidae; genus Mesoplodon; species Mesoplodon bidens. Next base: position 39,092,165 of record NC_138179.1, on the reverse strand, counting down.
CATAACCTACAAAAGAAGATATTAATAAACTGGAACTAAGTGGCTGAGGATAGGAGTGGGAAGAAGAATTTTCACTGTATATACTTTTGTGCCTTTTGATTTTCAAACCATATGAATGTACCAAATGTATCTTTAAAGAATCAGCAACCTCTCACTCCTGGGGATATATACCCACAAGAAGTGACAACAGAAACCCAAACAGATATCTGTCCTCTCATGTTCACAGCAGCACTATTCACAATAACGAAGGTAGAAGCAACCTAAGTGTCCATCAACAGATGAATGGATAAACAAAATGTGGCCTATACATACAATGGAATATTATTCAGCCTTCAAAAGGAAGACAGTTCTGACACATGCTACCACACGGATGAACTGTGAAGACCTTACGCTAAGTGAAATAAGCCAGTCACAAAAGGACAAATATTGTATGATCCTCTTATTTGAGGGTCCCAGAGCAGTCAAATTCCTAGAGACAGAAAGTAGAATGGTGGTTGCCGGGGACTAGAGGAGGGGGGAATGGGAAATTAAGTGTTTAATGGGGACATAGTTTCAGTTTGGGAAAATAAAAAAGTTCTGGAGATGGATGGTGGTGATGACTGTGTAACATTGTGAATGTACTTAATGCCACATAACTGGTTAAAATGGTAAGTTTTGTATTACGTATATTTTACCACAATAAAAAAAAATCAGCAACTTCTGGTAATTCCCTGGCAGTCCAGTGGTTAGGACTTGGCGCTTTCACTGCCAAGGCCAAGGTTCAATCCCTGGTTGGGGAACTAAGATCCCAAAAGCCACACGGTGTGGCAAAAAAAAAAAAAAAAAAAAAAAAAATCAGCAACTTCTGATTTTGCAATTGGTTCTGGCTTACATTACAAGCAATATTCACCCACTGCATTCCATGTTAACTTTAGGGATGTTTATGCTCTTTTTTTTTTCCCCAAATATTTATTTATTTATTTATTTTGGCTGCTCCTGGTCTTGACTGGGGCATGCGCACTTCTTAGTTGAGGCATGCGTGCAGGATCTAGTTCCCCGACCAGGGACTGAACCCAGGCCCCCTGCATTGGGATCGTGGAGTCCTACCCACTGGACCACCAGGGAAGTCCCTATGCTCTTTTCAATACACCTTTGAGTTTCTCTCCAGTATATATCTTTTTGCAGGTGTTTCCCAATATTTTTCTCTTCAGCTTCCTACTAAGGAAGACTGCTATCAGGAATCTCTTTTTCAAGATGATCCTGAAATTAAGAAAACTGCGTTCATATCATTACACTATTTCTCGTTTCCCAAAGGCTGCTGTGAGCCCTGAAAGGGTCTCCTTCCCTTGGGCACCCCTCATTCCCCATCACTCTAGGCCTTTGGATGCAGACATCAGGCCGGGTCTAAATCTGGTCCCTAACCTACTTGCCACGCCACGTGATCCTGTTTACTACTGGCTTGGCAACCACAGGCAAAGCTTATTATTACACGAACCCCTGGTCACCATACCACACATTTCTGGCTGGCTGGTCCCTTCGGAAGAAAAACATTCCTGCTGCAGCCACGGCTTAGCCTTTAGTTCACCTGTGTACTGTAAACAAATCTGGGCCTGCTCAGAAACCAGAGTTCAAACAATATTTTTAAAGGAGCCTATCTTTTAGGTCAAGAAAGACACTCTCGTGAAACCAACGCTGATCCAATAACCAGATAAAAAAGATTAGCACACATTGACCGGCAGAGAAGTGCCAACCACGACTGGGAACCTTCTCAATTAAACACCAGGAATGGATTTGAGAAAGGCTATTCTCAGAGCTCAAACTCGACTCAGGTGAAACCTCAAGTCAAGCCTTGGGTGTAGGTCACATTTACAATAGCGCTCCTCCCTCGCCCCATAGAAATTGTTTCCCAAGCCCAACACTGGGGAAGCAGCAGTGGGAGGAACCGAAGGATAGCGACTTTCATTTCTCCTTAGTTCTGCAGGAGTTAAGCTTTCCGAAAGGCTGCTTTTCAGCGCTTGGAGCTGGCACTCCCTAGCAACTTCTCAAAATAGAAATGTGAAGGGCTTTCTGTTTTCTTCCATCTCACCGCCCAGCCCTGGCTCTCCCGGACTAATCTTCTGATGTCGGGTCACCACAAACAAGGGGTGGGAGTGGGGGGTAGGGTAGGGGTTCAAGGGCAGTTAACTCTCAATTCTTTGGTGGCTGGTTATCCAAGGGGATGGTCTGTACTCCAACTCCCTGGCCAATGCACTTCTCCATGGTCTCCACCAGTTTCCCTGTTTGTCGTTCTGACAAAAACCAGCGAGCAAGGAAGTTACAGCTGACATGGCAGTTGAAATAAGCCTTGCAGAGTACATACAGTATGTGGATTTTACGGGAACATCTACGCAGTTCCAGTTCCAGTTACTGACAGTCTACGTTCTGATGTCTTCTGATCTTTACAGTTATTTTTTTTAAACTCCATGGATCATTTTTATTTGACTTTTTAGAAAATAAACCTTACTTGTGCCATTTAAAAAAAAATTAAAACTACCTCGTTGGATTACTAAGATCAGCTCTTCTTTTACCAAGATCACCATAAAGACATACCACCATGGTATTTCTTCTTTCTTCAGTGCTTCTTAACCTTTCTCTGCCTCTGAACTATTCTTAAACACAATCACACTCTCATTCATAGCACCTCTAATGACACTACAGTGGTTCCCCCAAACGGAGGAAGGGCTACCTTGTCCTGACTCTGCCCCTCCCTGTCTTTCCTGAGAACCACTAATTTACACCCACAAACAGAGACTACAATAAATATTAATACAAGAAATCAGCCAGTGAACTACCTGCTGGTTACTTAAAATTAAAAAATGCAAAAATATATTGAGAACCTAGTAAGTCCTAGACCCCATCCAAGGGATCCTTATATATAGACCACCTCATTTAATGCTCACAACCGCCCTGCAAAGGCTGAGAGAAGTTAGGGAACTTGGTTTTCTCAGATCACACCTAGGAAACAACCGGCTCTAGTGGATAAAGGACTCAAGAGTCTGGACTTCAGAGTTCCAGTCCTGGGACCTTGATGACCCTGGCCCTTTGCCTCTCCCAACAGTTAGTCTCCACATCCGTAAAATAAAACGTTAAAATTCCCTCCTGACTTCCATCTTCTAAGAGTACCCAGGCTTAACTGAACTGTGTCACTACAGCTGAGGTGAGGGTCTTGGATAAAGCATGAGAAAACTATCATTATCCCCAGTACACAAAATCACACACAAGAAGGAAAAGGGATTCGATACAGAGCTCCCTCCTTTTCTTCCCCAAGAGCCACACACACAAAAAAAGAGGGTGGGATGTAGCAGCGCGTGACCAAATCAATGAACACGCCAAAGTGCAGCCCGTGGTCACACACCAATGAAAGAGCAGGGTTTCCCTCGTAACTGGCACCGGGCAGGGGCTCACACAGCAGCACACGAGGGACTTTAAGAACTGGCTTCAACGGTGAGCAGCAGAGGAACGAGAGCACAGCAGAGAGATCAGTTTATAGGGTAGGAAGTAATGTTCCTCTGGTTGCTTCTAAGGAGTCTTTAAACAACTTTCTGGAAAGGCGGAAGGGGGCGGGGGCTGGTGGGGTGGGGGGGGGCAGGCAGGGCATGCTCCAAACTGCAACGTCGCTGCTCAGGGTTGAAAAGCCCCTCCGGCTCCATCCACCTGGACACAGGGGACGTGGTCAGCACGAGGGCCCGGACGGCAGCTGAGAGCGCGCGCAGGGGAGGCAACCGTCTGAATTGGGCCGGGATGGGGACTCCCAGAGACCTATAAATAAACTGAATACCAGCGCTGGAAGCCTTCTGGGCCGGGGCCCAGGCACCGCAATCCTGGGGCAGGGAGTCTTTGTTGGCGGGAGGCTTCGATTTCCGACGCGGGACCCCCAGAGGGCCAAGCCAGGGCCGAGGGCAAGTGTGAGCACCTGGGGGAAGGAAATGGCCAAGAGCTGGAGGCAAGAGCCAGTCCCTTGACTCCTCCACCGAAGGGATTCCCCCGAGACCATTACCTGGATACAGACCCCAGACTCCCCTCCCCGTGCCCAAGAATCCCGAGGACGCCGAAGGCCGAGCCCCACGCCCCTTTGCTCCCCTTGCTTCGGGCCACGGGCCTTCTAGTACTTACCGGGGCCCGGGGACCAGTCTTCCTCACCCGCGTCCTCTCCCCTCCCTGCCCCCTCCTCACTTCGCGTCCCCTCCTCCAGGGGCCGCAGCCATGTCCGTTACTGGCAACTCCAAGGGGGTTTGCCTCCTTTCTCGGACAACGGAGTCGCCGGCTCGCTAGCTAAAGTCCTGGGCGTTGATTGGTCGCAATCCGAGACGGCGGGGATTCTTGGCTTCTTATTGGCTGAGCGGAGCACTAGGCTGTAGCCACAACCTCCCCTCCGGGAGCCTGGCGGAATTAAGTGCCAAGTGATGCCGGCGGGAGAACGCGCAACCACTGTCCATCCTTTTTTTTTTTTTTCCACTGTCCATCCTTGAACGTCATGCCGTAGCGTTTTCTGATCCAGAGTTCCTGACCAGAGGTGAGGGCACGGCTTTCACCTAGGTTAGTTTTCCTATGGAATTATCCTAAAAAGATCAACGGGCCGTCCCGCCCCCCGCCTTTCCTTTTAAAATAAGCCCTTTGCAGAGCGCCTGTGTCTCCAAAGCTCCCTCCTTCTTGCTGGGAACAAATGCCTCGAGACACCTCGCTCAGAGACCTTGGAGGGAGTCCCTCTGGGACCAATACTGCTTCCAAACCAAAGCTGGAGAATCTAAGGCAATACTGCAGTTTTTCTCCTCAGCTCGGCTGAACTCTAAAGGGAAAAACAAGTTTAAAAAAAATTTTTTTCTAGATAATTAGAGAAGTCGCCTGGGAGACGTCTCTTGGGAAAACAAAGCAAGCCTGTGTCAGTATTTACTTCTGTTTTCCCAGAGATCTAAGTCTGGAGAGTTGGTTTTTTGTTTTTTAGACTGTTTATAAAACTAGAAGAAGGTCATGGCTGGTCCTGGGAAGTAAGAGCCCCTTCTCCCTGTTAATGAATTTGATTATGTAATTAAACCTCTCTTGCTTTTCAGCTGGACAAGAAGGTGCCATTTCAGTGCCTAATCTTGTATGTTTGAACTGTTTTAGCTGTTGTCTAAAACTGGTAGAATCATGTCCCTTTCCTGAATACAAAAATCTTCTGCTGTTTATCTTCGCCAATAGAAAAGTCCAAATCTCTCTACCTGACATTCAAAGCCCCTCATAAATAGACTCAGACATACATTTCCAGGCATAACTCCCCACAAACCAAATGACTCCTGCAGCCACATAGATTCACCACCATCCCCTAAATGCCTCTGGGACCCTCCCACCTCTGCTTCTTTGCCCAAGAGTTTCCCTGTGCTTTGTAGGTTCCTTCCTACCAATAAAATCAATGTTCAAATCCATACCCATCCTAAAGGTCTACCCCAAACACTACCTGCCCAAAAGCCTTCCCTGACTTTTAGTCATTGAAACTCTGTAGCACTGAGCTTTTCTTTGTGTCTCCACTGCTACCTTTACAAAAGTATGCTTTGCACAGAGTTATTTTTGTAAGACTTCAAGCAACCTGAAGGCAGCTGGCTTATCCTGGCAGTCCACACAGCACCTTATTTGGAGGCTGGTACCCTGTAAATGTTTGCTGAACTGAACTAGTCAATTGTCTGTATCTAATGTCTTTTCACTTCATCCCAGAAGGCTTATATGGCTGCATTTGGAAGGTTAGCAGGTGTAACACAGTCATCCTGCCCTGCTCCACTTTGTACCCCAGTCACCTCTGGCCATACTTGTTTCTCTGTTCTGTTGGGCTTTATGAATATCACTCAACAAATTTGAACTGAGTGCCTACCAGTTTCAGGGACTGTGCCACAGTCCTTCACTGTGCATTGACCATCCCCTCTGTCAATCCCCCCAGCTATAACACTTTGCCTAAGATGGGACTTCCCTGGCGTTCCAGTGGTTGAGACTCCTTGCTTCTACTGCAGGGGGCACAGGTTCCATCCCTGGTTAGGGAACTAGGATCCAGCATGCTGTGCAGCATGGCCTAAAAAATAAAAATTAAAAAAAAAAAAACTTTGCCTAAGAAGTAAATCAAATCACTCAATCCAAAACATACTGATACACCCACTCTAAATTCACCCTGGCTAGACTTTTTGTGGCTCTGAGGTCTCTATGGCCATGTCTTCTTGGTTGTCCAGTAACCCTAGGCAGCTGTACCAATCCTTCTTCACTTTTCTGGAGCTTTCCCTATCTCTCCCTACCAAAATGACCTTGATGGGAAGACCAAGGCCTTCCAGTGGAGATGTCTCATCCACTTTATCTGCTCCTATTCCCCTTTCAGCATTCCTCCAGGGAAGAGATACTCCTCTTCCTTTCCCCATCTGTATCCTCAATCCCTTGCCTCACCCCAGCCTACTTCCCATCTCTAGGCTTAGCTTATGCTGTTTGCGGTGCCTGAAATGCCCTTCTCCTTTCTTTCAAACTCCCGATCATCCTTTAAGATCAGATTGGCTTGTCCCTGCTCTGTAGATAACTGTATCATTTTACTTACCACATTGTTTTATATCTTTGACAGCAAAATAATATTAATAATACATTAGTATCCAAGGTCTCTTTCTCTCCTCCTGCATTCTGTCTGTGCCTGTTAGGTTGCCAGATCATTGCACAGTATCAGAAGAATAGAGGAAAGGTAGGACTGAGAAAGGCAAGCCTTGAGTGATTGGGTTTACTGTGGATACGATGCAGAGTTACCGGCAAATGAGAGCAGTTGGGTTTGAAAAGGGAGCAAGAGAAAGTGAAGAGAGAAGAGCCAGGATGGTGTGGGTTAGGGAAGAGCCGGAGGATGTTTGGAGAGAGGAAAAAGAGAAGCTTTAGAGCAGAGTGAGAAATGCCTTAGGGGAGTAGGTGGAATACCTTTCCCCTGTTAGTCTGATACTGTACAGTGAATGACCTGGGAACCTAACAGGTAAAGACAGAATCCCCCTTAGCGGAGAGGAGGAGGGAAAGAGAAATGAAGAATAGGATTTTAGGAAGGTTTCTCGTAAATCATTTATGTAATTCCCCCTTTGACATTTTACTCAAGAGACTACAATAAGATCTGAAGTTGCTTTGCAATTACTTTTTTTTTTTTTTTTGCTATACACGGGCCTCTCACTGTTGTGGCCTCTCCCGTTGTGGAGCACAGGCTCCGGACGCGCAGGCTCAGCGGCCATGGCTCACGGGCCCAGCCGCTCCACGGCAAGTGGGATCTTCCCAGACCGGGGCACGAACCCGTGTCCCCTGCATCGGCAGGCAGACTCTCAACCACTGCGCCACCTGGGAAGCCCTGCAATTACTTTTGGATCCAATTATCATTTCTTTGTATGATTCTGTATAGATACTGGACATATCCATCCCTAGGCTTTACGTATTTAATAACATTGTCTAATTATATGTCATTTCTCTTCCTGTGAGCCCCTTGTGTCCAAGGACAATGTCTTCTTCATCTTTGTGTCACTGTTGATTAACAGAGTGCCTGGCACACAGTAGGTATCTGATAAATGTTTGTTGAATAAATGAGCTGGTGCTCAATTACCCTCTCTAGCATCTTTAGTTGCTTCCTGTCCATTGGATCCTTTCCCCTAGCTATATAAACATTCATAGTTCTCATCTCTCCTTAGAACAAAAGAGGGAGGGGGAACAGTAGAGGGAAAAGAGAAGGAGAAGGAGAGAAGAAAGAAAGAGAGGAAGAAGGAGGAGGAAGAAGAAGACACCTTCAATACTAAATGGTCTGGGCTATGTGACACTCCTCTGCCATATAGCTAATGAATCAAGGAGCAAGAAGCTCCCTCTCTGTGAACCTAAAACTGCTGTAAAAGTATAAAATCTTAATAAACAATTAATTAGAAAAAAGGGGGGACTTCCCTGCCAGTCCAGTGGTTAAGACTCCGTGCTTCAACGGCAGGGGCCATGGGTTCACAGCACAGCCAAAAGAAAAAAAAAAAAGCTCCCTCTCTGTCTGTGATGTTATGTCTCAGTTAGACTAGCCAGTGTAGTAACACCTGATGACTTCACCTTAGCTACTACAGTCAACAGAGAATCACTGCTTCATTTATTATATTTTGTGGCCCTGGGGAATCTTTTAAGAGACGTAGCTGAAAAACTCAATGTCATGTGACTCTAAGAACCATGTTTCAAATGTGGTTAAATCAGCCTGGAATAAACTCCTTTAAGACTGACCAACATGGGCTTCCCTGGTGGCGCAGTGGTTAAGAATCCGCCTGCTAATGCAGGGAACACGGGTTCAAGCCCTGGTCCGGGAAGATCCCACACGCTGTGGAGCAACTAAGCCCGTGTGCCACAACTACTGAGCCTGCACTCTAGAGCCCTCGAGTCACAACTACTGAAGCCCGCGTGCCACAACTACTGAAGCCCGTGTGCCTGGAGTCCGTGCTCCACCACAAGAGAAGCCACCGCAATGAGAAGCCCGCGCGCCGCAACAGAGTAGCCCCCGCTTGCTGCAACTAGAGAAAGCCCGCATGCAGCAACAAAGACCCAACGCAGCCATAAATTAATTAATTAATTAATTAATTAAAAAAAGGAAAAGCCATTGGAGCGTTTTAAGTGAAAGAGTACCTGTGATCTGATTGGTGTTTACAAAAATACTCACGTTGGCCACTGAGTAGAGAATGGATCATAAGGAAGCAGAACAGCTTTGAGAGGCCCAGAGAGGAAGCCTGGCAGTAACATAAGCAACACTGTCCCTGTGCTAAACTGGTGGCTGCCTGGGTGGTGAGTAGACGTCTTAAGAGATCTTTAGCAGGTAAACTAGGCAAAACTTAGTGATTGGTTGGACTTAAGGTCTGGGGAGAAAGAGGGAAGGGTGACTCCTAGGTTTCTACACCCTTGACCTCATCTAGTGTCAGTTATAATGACAAAGCACCTGTTCAGCTCCAGGTGCTTCAGAAAGGCTAATTTAGAGCAAAGGACTGAACAAAACATCAGCCAGAAAACATTCCTGTTTATTTATGACTTCACTTCACCTAGATGGAAACATGAGAGGTGAGTAAGAAAACGTGAGTAACTCAGCAGGGCTGACTCAGGTTTTTGAACAAGGAGTGACACGCTGAATCCCATCCAGGCAGAAACACGCTCCTCTTCCCTCGCGCTGGAGCATCCTTCGTCTTGCGCCATCCTTTCAGCCTCATCAGGTGTTTAAAAGTGACAGGGTGCAATGGTGATTGTTTAGATTCCTGGGCTGAAATTCTTTTAACCTGTCTGAGCTAAACGCCACAATCAGAATTAGAGTCCCTTGCCAGAAATCATACTTTCAGGGTCGACATTCTGCAAATGGCTAAGTGTTGATTGTTGCTGCAGCCGAAGTTTCAGACCCACCTATGGACACTTACAGGCTCTTTGAAAGGAGGGACCAAATGATCAAAGGACGTGAGCAGACAATTACACAAGAAGAAACCAAGTATTAGGAATTGTTATTTTGGAAGAAAGATTCAATCTCACTAATAAGCAAAGAACATTAAATTAAAACAAATCCAAGGAATTCCCTGGCGGTCCAGTGGTTAGGATTCGGCACTTTCACTGCCAAGGGCCCAGGTTCATTCCCTGATGAGGGAACTAAGATCCCACAAGCTGCGTGGTGTGGGACAGCCCCACAAAAAAAGAAAAATGAAAACAAATCCGGAGGAGCCATTTCCCATCTGTTCAATTAAATAAAATAATAAAATTTAAAAATGCTGAAACTGTAGTGAAACTGGTAGGTTTAAACATTACTTTTTGATTGCAATCTACATTGTTATAATATCTGTACTGGGCAATCTGACAGCAGGTGATAAAGAACCATAAAAGGATTAACTCTTGATTATCTCTTTTTATGACAGTACAGCTTTAGGAAATAATTCCAAAGCTTTGTGTGGGTGGGTGGGTGGCAGATACAGCAAAGAACAAGTAGATAAAAATCCCTCCCCTCACGGAGCTCCCATTGTAGTTGGAGACATGGGAGAGATGAAAACACAAGTAAGTAAAATTGTGTGTCAGATGATGGTAAATGATATACAGGAAAATAGTTGGGGAGGTGAATGGAGAACACCAAGGGTTGGGATAGTTTGAGATGCGGTGACAAGAGAAGGCTTCACTGAGAACACACATTTGAGCAAACACCTGATTTAATGCATTTTGCACTTACATTCATCTATAAGTATCATCGTATATACAGCAGGGTCACACTCATCTATAAGTAACATCGTATATACAGCAGGGCTCTGAATGATGTTGGTCTGGACTTTGGGAATATAATTCAGCCCCTACCTGACTTCTCTGGATAACTTTTACAAACTTCTGGACTTTATTAGAAGTTATTTTGAACAGTGTGTATGTGTGTGTGTTTTCACATAGTCGTTTCTCTTGCAGGATCTGATGGCCAACACCTTGAATCTGTTAGCAGAGTGAGGTGGATATAAGGGGGGGCTTGTAGTATAAGTGGGGGATTGATATGTCTCAACTCCTAAATATATTTGGTTTTTTGTTTCTTTGTTTATTCAAATGATGACAAAGTCCGGGGTGTGGCATGGGAGTCAAGGGCTGAAATAACATGGATGTTAGAGATTCTTATCATCTAAGAGGGCAGGAAACTTAGTAGCTAACCTGCACCTACAAGATAGTTGAGTTCTAGATATCGAAAGCACAACACCATGATCATAGCAATACTGTGTTATATAATTCCAATTGCTAAGAGACTAGATTTCTTTTCTTTTGGCCGAGCTGCACAGCTTGCTGGATTCTAGTTCCCCAACCAGAGGTTGAACCCAGGCCCTCAGCAGTGAAAGCGAAGAGTCCTAACCACTGGACCGCCAGGGAATTCTCTAAGAGACTAGATCTTAAATGTTCTCAACACAGAAAAAGAATGATAATTATGTGAGTTGATAGAGGTATTAAGTAACGCTACTATGGTGATCATCATCGCAATATATAAATGTATTAAATCAACATGTTGTAGCCTTTAAATGTACACAATGTCATTTGTCAAGTATATCTCAATTAACAACAAAAAAAACTTGACATCTAAGCTCTTGGATGGGTTGTCCATACAGGGTCATGGTAGGACTTGGAGCAGAGTATGAAATGTGGGGTCACAGATGGTTGCCAGATGGCATGCACCTCAAGAGAGGGAGTTTTCATGAGGAAGGAACCAGAATGGTCTGGAAGGAGTCACAAAAGCAAGGAAAACCATGCAGCTGCTTCCCTTCCCAACTTGAGTTTGGGAGAATTCCCCCTCCCCTCAAGAGCTGCAGGAGAAGTGGCCTCCTCGTGGGAAAGCCACTCCGTGGGTGAAGGAGGGGTTAGCACGAGTATCCTTTGAAGATGCTGAGGCTGTTAGAGATTTCCTTCTCAAAGAAACAAGGGCTTCAGATCACACAGGAGCAAGGTTTGGAGGGAGGTAGCAGTGGAGGAAATGGCTCAGACTGGTATTTGGGGTCATGCCTGAGGATAACTGGTATGTGAGGCCAGGTGAAATTATCTGGGATGTTGATTCTTGAGTGGGCAGCTCCTATGTTCCTTCCTCAGCTGCCAAGAGCCTTTTGCCTCTAAGTTGTGAGTGATATTTTTAGGAGAAGCTGCTCCTCTAATATCTGCAGAAAGCCATAATGACGTCTCACTGACGAGGACCTTCCCTTGAGCCCTTTGACTCACTCGAGAGATCCTCTGGGGAAAAATACTGAGAATGAGGCAATTCTGACACTTGTTTGTCCTCCTGAAGAGCAATCCTGAAACAGGGACACAACTTTACAACACAATATGAGCATCTGGCTGCATTCCGTTCCCGAGACTTAAATCTCCGGATGACGGTGAATATCCACACAAAGACTTGGTTCATAATACAGTAAATCCCCTAGATACGAACAAGTTCCATTCCGAGAGTGCATTCATAAATCCAATTTCTTCATAAGTCCAACAAAGCTAGCTTAGGTATCCAACTAACATAATCGGCTATATAGTACTGTACTGTAATAGGTTTATAACACTTTTCACACACATAATACATAAAAACCAAAAATAAAACATTTTTAATCTTACAGTACAGTACCATGAAAAGTACAGTAGTACGGTACAACAGCTTGCATACAGGGGCACGTTCACATCTTTGAAAGTTGCATACAACTTGAAGGTTCGTATGCAGGGGACTTACTGTAGCTCCAAATGGGAGACTACTCAAATGTCCATCAGCAGGAGAATGGATAAACAATGGTGGTATGTTCACAAAAGGGAACACCCTGCGGCAGTAAAATAAACAAACCACTGATACACAATATAAATGCATTTCACAGACATTATAGTGAAGGCAAGAAGTCAGAGAAGATTACATACCATACAATTCCATTTATATGAACATCTAGGACAGGGATGGGGGTGTGGATGAGGACCGACTTCAAAGGGGCATGAGGGAAATTTGGGGGGATGAAGCAAATGTTCTATATCTGGACTACAATACAGAGTTACATAGGTTTATCTATCAAAACTCATCAAACTATACACTTAAAATCTGTATGTTTTAGTGTATCTAAATTATACCTCAGTAAGAAATACATATATATGTATATACTCTTACTGAGGCATAAGTTAATATATAGAGATATATATGTATCTATAGATAAAGATACATTATAGATATATACATATATAGATATATATATATCTATAGATAAAGACACATTACAGATTTATACATATCTATATCTTTAAATACAAATACATCAATATAGATAGAGGTATATGTATATATATATGCATATGCATATGTATAAGTATATATATATAAAACAATCTCCTCAACTGAGTGTGATTTTTGCCCCCAGGGTCATTTAGCAATGTCTGGAGACATTTTTGGTTGTCACGATTGGGGACTGCTATTGGCATCTAACGTGTAGAGGCCAGAAATGTTGCTAACCAAGCCACAAGGCACAGGACAGCCTCCAAAACAAAGAGTTATCTGGTCCAAAATGTCAGTGGTACCAAGGCTGAGAAATCCCGTGTAGCCTTAGGTGAAAAACCATCATTGTATCATTTTACTGATCTTTGGGTTTCCATGTAGGAGAGGCCTCTACGTTGTTTGCTTTCCAGAAATAACAGCAGTTCACTGACATCCAGGTCTTTTGTGTGCCGCAAAGCAGCCGTTTTAATCTTCCAGAGTGAAAGCCATATTTCACTGCTTATTGGTGGGAATTGAGACAGATCTACTCTGCCTTTTGTGATCAGAGAGTCTGGTGCGTTTCATGGAGGGGCTGCAGCAGAAAATCCTGTTAGAGGAGGTTGGGTCCGTTTTCTGAGGATCCATGAAAGTTATTATTATCTGAAGAAAAAGGAGAATGCTCCCTCCCCTCAAGCTTTTAAATAGGGAAATGAGACGGTCAGGTTTGGGAGGAAGAAAGATGAATTTGTAGAAGATGAACCGAAAGAGGAACCAGTGGAGACAGGAAGCCATCAGAGGTGGTCCAGATGTCAGGTGACAGGGCAGCCACCGTCCTTAACCCCCACCCCAACCCCAGGCACCATCACCAGCGCTTTACTTCCCAAACACCACCTCCAGGCTTCTCTGTCTGGCATCCTAGACTCCTTTTTGCACTGCTTCTTAGCACTTTAGGTGTAAATATCATGTCATTAACTAACTTTTAAGCTCTCTGAGAGCCTGGACAGCACCTTAACTGCTTTATAATTCCTCACAGATTATCAGAGTGATTGTTTACATGTACATTCATGTCCTTACAGTGACACCAAAAGTCCTGAAAAGGAAGGAAACTGTCTTTGTTTAGGAAAATACTTGATAAATATTTTAAGGAAAGATGAGACCCAAAAGGCCTAGGTCAGCAAGGCCAAACAATAAGAGAATGAGCCTAAATGCTCTGCATGAAAAAAATGAACACGAAAATTGGAGCTGGATGAGAAAGGAAAGAGCTGAGAGGAAGGCTGAACGATGTGAAGGGAGGTTGGAGCCTGAGAGGGCTTTTAGGAAAAAAACATACCCTCGTATGGATTTAAAGTTGCTTGTGTTTCGGGACATTCCTGGTGGTCCAGTGGTTAGGACTCCGCGCTCTCACTGCCGAGGGCCCAGTTCAATCCCTGGTCAGGGAACTAAGATCCTGCAAGCCGCATGGCGAGGCCAATAAACAAATAAATTAAATAAAGTTGCTTGTGTTTCTACAGTGTAAACCCCTGCATCTCCCCAGTCCGTTAACAGAGAGATCTACTCATACAGATGCCTGTGTGAGTGTTTGGTTTAGTGAAAATTAAGGCGCAAGTGTACGGGTAATAGGAAGTACACCAGTGGGATTGTGGGAGAATCCCTGAAGTAAACCTCCCACAATCTCTGTCTGGCATCCTAGACTCCTTTTTGCACTGCTTCTTAGCACTTTAGGTGTAAATATCATATCAATTCTCATGGGAGAAGCTTGGCTGCACGATTCTGACTCTGGGGTCTCTCATGGTGTTGCAGTCAAGATGCTGGCCAGTCATCTGAAGGCTTGACTGGGGCTATAAGACCCAAGGTGCCTGACTCATGTGTCTGGTAAGTTAATGCTGGTTGTTGGCAGGAGACCTCAGTTCCTCATCACATGGACCCTCCATAGGGCTGTATGAGTGGCCTCAGGACATGGCTGCTGGCTTCTCCCCAGAGAAAATGATCCAAGGCAGAGCAAGGCAGAAGCTCCAATGTCTTTTGTGACCTCTCCTTGGAAGTCATGCTCCATCATTTCTACAATAGCCTACAGGTTACACAAGATAGCCCCACTCAATGTGGGGGGGACCACACAGGAAGTTAATACCAAGATGCAGGGATCACCGGGGACCACCTTGGAGGCTGGCTGTCACACATGTCCTACAAGACCTTACATAATCTGATCCCTACTTCTATTTCCAATCTTATTTCCTACCACTGCCACCTTGCTGCTCAGCATGCTCCAGCCACACTGGTCTTCTTTCTTTTTCTCCAACATGCCTGGTATGTGCCTACTTCAGGAGCTTTGCACTTGCCGTTCCCAGAATGCCCTTCCACAATAGGTTTTCTTTTATAAATTTATTTATTTATATTTACTTTTGGCTACATTGGGTCTTCATTGCTGCACGCAGGCTTTTCTCTAGTTGCAGCGAGTGGGGGCCACTCTTTGTTGTGGTGTGTGGGCTTCTCATTGCGGTGGCCTCTCTTGTTGCAGAGCACAGGCTCTAGGCGCACAGACTTCAGTCGTCGTGGCACGTGGGCTCAGTAGTTTTGGCTCATGGGCTTCAGAGCACAGGCTCAGTGGTTGTGGCGCACTGGCTTAGTTGCTCCGCGGCATGTGGGATCTTCCTGGACCAGGGCTCGAACCCGTGTACCCTGCATTGGCAGGTGGATTCTTAACCACTGTGCCACCAAGGAAGTCCCCCAAGAGGTTGTCATAATCAGAATGTCCCTTTCTCTGAGGGGACTCCCCTGACCCCCAATTTAACATGCCCCCAGTCACTATCCCACTAGCTTTTTAATTTTTTTTTTAGAGTACTGATCCCTATCTGCTATATTTTCTTGTTTATTTTTTCATTGTCAGTCTCCTCCACTAGGATACATGCTTCATCTGAACAGGAAATTGAATCTATTTTGGTCATCACTGCCTTCCCAGCACTTAGAACAGTGCCTGGCACATAGTCATGACTTTGACAAATGAGTGAATGAAGGGTTTTCCAAGGTCTGATGAAGTATCCACAAGAATATCCACCTGCTTCTGACTTCATGCCTTCTAAGCATCCTTCTGACAGCTTCTTAAGTCTCAGAACCAGCTAGGGGATGTCCAGGGAGACACATGTGACTAATAATAATATTAGTAATAGTTAACCCTTATGTAGGGTTTACTATGTACTATGCACTGTTTGAAGTTCTCTACATAACTCATAATAACCCTCTGAGGATAGAAATACTATCATTCCCATTTCAGAGGTGAGAAAAGTAAGGCCCAGAGGGTCCAAGTAGCTTACCATCAGATCACCTAGCTAATAAGTGATAGAGCAGGATTCAAGCCAGGCAGTCTGTCTCCAGAGACCAAGTTTTTTTTTTCAAACAGCTTTATTGAGATATAATTCATATGTCATGCAATTCAACCATTTAAAGGGTATCATTCAATGGCTTTTAGTATATTCACAGAGTTGTGCAACCATCACCACACCAATTAGAGAACATTTTCAGCATCTCAGAAAGAAACCCTGGGGCTTCCCTGGTGGCTCAGTGGTTAAGAATCTGCCTGCCAATGCAGGGGACATGGGTTCGAGCCCTGGTTCGGGAAGATCCCACATGCTGCGGAGCAACAAAGCCCATGTGCCACAACTGCTGAGCCTGTGCTCTACAGCCTGCGAACCACAACTACTGAGCCCGCATGCCACAACTACTGAAGCCTGCGGGCCTAGAGCCTGTGCTCCGCAACGAGAGGCCACTGCAGTGAGAAGCCCCCGCACCGCAATGAGGAGTGGCCCCCACTCGCCGCAGCTAGAGAGAGCCTGCACGCAGCAACGAAGACCCAACACAGTCAAAAATAAATAAAATCAATAATTTTTTAAAAAACTTATAAAAAAAGAAAACAAAGAAACCCTGTTACCCCCTAGCACTCAATTCCATTTGTCCCCAACCTCCTCCCCCAGTCATAGGTAACCCCTAATCTACTTTATATCTTTATGGATTTGTCTATTCTGGACATTTCATATAAATGGAATCACATAATCTGTGATCTTTTGTGACTGGCTTATTTCACTCAGCACAATGTTTTCAGGATTCATCTGTGTTGTGATGTGTGTCAGCACTCCATTCCTTTTTTCCTTTTTTAATATTTATTTATTTATTTGTTTGCACCGGGTCTTAGTTGCGGTATGCGGGCTTCTGAGTTGTGGCATGCGAACTCTTAGTTGTGGCATGCATGTGGGATCTAGTTCCCTGGCCAGGGATCAAACCCGGGGCCCCTGCACTGGGAGCACAGAGTCTTAATCACTGCGCCACCAGGGAAGTCCCTTCATTCCTTTTAATTACTGAGTAATATTCTAGTATGGATAGACCACATTTTGTTTATCCATTCATCAGCTGGTGGCCATTTGAGTTATTTCCACTCTTTGGCTATTATGAATAATGTTTCTATGAACCTGTGTGTTCATTTTCGTGTGGATGTGTGTTTTCATTTCTTGAGTAGATAGACACCTAGGAGTGAAATTGCTGGATCATGTGGATACAGAGACCAGGCTCTTAAATGCTTTGCTGTACAGCCTCCTGTAGCAAATGAATACCTTGAACCAAATGGTCAGTTTGGCTTAAACTCTTATCAGTCTTGAGGGTCTTAGCACAACTGACACCTGCCAGACCCTAGGGCCTGATCACTTCTGGGTAACCTAAAACCCAAGCGGTGAGGAGTTGGCCTGAGAATGACAGAAAATTCCCCCAGAGGAAAAACTATTGCCAGTTGCAGATTCCTATGTAAGGTCCTTCCCCCACTTCCTTTTCTAAGGGGAGAAATGGGTTTGTATCCATTCACCTGCCATCTTCTCATCTATGGCTCTTTCTGATCAAAGGGAGAAACTTGGGAGGTGACGGGTTAGTGTCTGGAGGTGCTGTCAATACCTGGAAATAGAATATTCCTGTTCCAAAAAAATTGGTCATTTTAGGGACCAAGTTCAGCTGAGGTCTTTCCCAGCCCTTCAGCTCAGGCTCACACCACCTTTCAGTCCCTTAGGAGCGAGGCTGCGTCCACTCACAGTGATGGGTCTTTCTCCCCAGGGAGCTTGTTCCAGCTTCCGGGATCAGGATGCACAGATGAAAGGAAGTTAGCTACGCAATCCGCAAGACCCACCAGCCTTAAAGAAGGGGCAGGATGGATTTGCCTGAGGGCAACACCTGGGACTTCCCCTTCAGGTGTCTCTGCTGAGCTCTGGATAATCCCTTGCCAGGTTGGTGGTGTCACATGCTTCAGTTGTGACTGCCACCTTGCCCACCTGAGGGACCCAGCCTCAGGGGCTTACTGGCACAGTAAGGACTGAGTGATCAATGTCAGCCCATAAACACAGGTGCCCTTCCTGGGGAGGCACTCCGGGGCTCAGGAGAAGACAGCCCCATGGCTGAGCAGTTCATCTGGGGTGTAAAGGCCAATGGACACAGGTTGTTGCCTTGGTTTTGTTTTGATTTTATCATGGGTGTGGTGAGTGTGCTGTTTAGAACCAAACGAACTTTAGTATTCCCTGAATGTCTTTATTGGACTGAAGTTCAGGTCCGTTTGCAGTTCTCATAATAAACCCTGGAACTCACTTGCCACCTTTCCTTTGGGTCCTCACAGAGCTTTGTACTGATGACCTAGGACATCCCTGTGAAATGGCCTGCAGAGTCAGTAACATCTTATCGTATACATAGCCTAGAAGGCAGAAATGTAGGACAACCGGGCTAAGTGGTTTTGCTCAGGATCGCCTAATAAATGGGCTGTGGGATGAAGCTGAAAACAAGCCCTAAGCTAGTCATTCATCACACCCTTCCCACAGCTGGAGAGCTTAAGCCGAGTTTGCGAGGGGAAGGGGCACGAGGTGTAGGAGCAGATGCCTGCTGCGTGCACCGGCACACGCCCCGGATCCCAGCCGATTCGAACGTGCCCCTCCAGCTTCGAGACTAGAAGGGAAAATCCCACCCTAACTTGAAGGTACAGTACGTAGCTGGGTTTTTTTGTCTTTAACCTCGATAAACAGCCAGGCGATTCCAGGCTATTCCAGGGTCACAGAGGAAAAATTTGGCTCAAGCTATCGATGTGTAGTACACAGATTTAAAAACTGAAAAGTGATGAAGACCAAATTTACCTGATGGGAAAAAAAGGGAAAAAACTTTAAATAAGAAAAGATACACATTTTTATATTTTTAGATTCAGCTTTGTAATATTAGCTGCTTGATGTAACTCATAATTCCCAAGTTAAGAATGATGTTTAAGAGGCCATCTGGGGAGAAAAATTATGTTCCTAAATGGTAAACATGTGAATTTCCTCTATGAAATGCATTCTCAGTGGAGGCGGTATTGCCCCTAGAGGGGAAAAATAAAATCGGTTCTTTTTTTTCTTGGATTCCATATATATGTGTTAGCATATGGTATTTGTTTTTCTCTTTCTGACTTATTTCACTCTGTATGACAGACTCTACATCCATCCACCTCACTACAAATAACTCAATTTCGTTTCTTTTTATGACTGAGTAATATTCCATTGTATATATGTACCACATCTTCTTTATCCATTCATCTATCGATGGACCCTTAGGTTGCTTCCATGTCCTGGCTATTACAAGGTTCTGATGAACCTAGGGGCAGGGCAGGAATAAAGATGCAGATGTAGAGAATGGACTTGAGGACACGGGGAGGGGGAAGGGTAAGCTGGGACAAAGTGAGAGAGTGGCATGGGCATATATACGCTACCAAATGTAAACTAGATAGCTAGTGGGAAGCAGCTGCATAGCACAGGGAGATCAGCTCGGTGCTCTGTGACCACCTAGAGGGGTAGGATAGAGAGGGTGGGAGGGAGACTCAAGAGGGAGGGGATATGGGGATATTTGTATACTTATAGCTGATTCACTTTGTTATACAGCAGAAACTAACACACCATTGTAAAGCAATTATACTCCAATAAAGATGTTAAAAAAAATTGGCTCTTGGAAGATGAAAAAAATGAGGTTTTGTGAGTTTGTGGTCTTCCAAAACTTAACTCTACCCAACACAATCTTATTTCTTAGTATTTAATTTCTGTCATGAAGGAGAATTTCGTTTAATTTTTCCCTTTTGGGGGAAATAGTGAAAATTAAAAATTTTTTCAAACACTGCTCCAAGAGAAGGTCCCCTTTCTCATGGAAAAATTCTGTCAGCCACAGCACATCTTTAGCTCTGATTTTTTTCTAGAAGTCAATTATTAATTGGGAGTCAGATTCCAAGGGTCACATCATTGGAATGAAAGCAGTCAGTCCTGCATAATCTGGAGGATGGCATCGTGCTGGGATTTGCCAGGCAGAGATGGGTGAGCACTGGGAAAGAAGAGGGTCTCGGGGCTCAGGCTGTCTCCATCCCCTGTGCTTCCTGGCCACATGGTTCACTCCAGTGGTTGCTCTCACTTGCAAGTGGTTAATTTCAAGAGCGTCATGAATGCAAACTTTGAGAAGGAAGGTAGGAGAATCTCTTTTTGCGCTGGTGCTAAAACTGAATCACTGTGACCCTCATTATTTAAAATCAAGTGTATGTCCCAAAATACTCGACCTTGGACAGAACCTGACGAGGACTAGAGGAAGACGAGGACCCTCGCTTGATCAAAAGAGATAATATATGTGAAGATCGTGATTAGAAGACATAATGCATGTGAAGATGCTTTTTTGTGCAGGATCTTAGTTCCCCAACCAGGGATGGAACCCGTGCCCCCTGCAGTGGAAGCTCGGAGTCCTAACCATCTGACTGCAAAGTATATAAAGTATTTTGTAAATCCTCCCCCTAAAGATGTGAATAAGCTACATGAATAAAGGCAGGTTTATTTAGGGTGATGAACAGATCCCTGCCTTGATTTCAACACAAAAACTTGGAATAATTGATGGATGTTTATGAAACTCCTCTATCTTTGGGTGACAGGGGCTCCGTGAGAGTGTGTGATATGTTATCAGCTGTTAGTCCACCTGGTCTTCTGCGGCCTCAGCGCGAATTGCTGGATGCTTAGTTATTTTTCATTACAATCCTGTCCTTTCTTCCTGTGTCCATAGAAACTACCAGTAATGCGGGGACTTGTCCTTTCACGGGGCCTCTAAGATTCTCACAGCTTTGCTCTGAGCCTGAGAGCTTTGCCCCTTTAGCCAGAAATAGGGCTGGTGCATGTACTGGTGGTGTCTTCTAAGTCAAACCCAAAGTGTCCCCTTTTCCATTTGAATGCTGCCTAAGATGTGTCCCACTGAGAGGGTCCTGGCTCAGGATTTGGTCCTGGGGGATTAGAGGCTTCATACTTTGATAAGCCGGAGAGTCAGTCATTCTGCAGAATAATCAGTGCCTCCAACATAAAAAGGCACATGTACTGAGAACCCAGCTTTGCTCTCATGCAAAGAATGTGCATTAAATGTGTTGCATCACTTTTGTGCCTTTTAAGGGTTTGGTTGACAAAGGAATTTGTGAGAAAGTTCCTAATATGTTTGATACAGTTGACACATCAGTGTTCTTAGAGTTACAGACGCAGCAGGCTGTGAGGGTTACAGGTGGGGCCCAACCAGATAAACTCAAGTTTGAATTGCAGATCTGATACTTCCTGGCTCTCTCAAAGTGGGACCTCTCTGGAAGCCTCGGTTTCCTTATGTGTAGAATTTGGGTTACAAGAGAACCTTCTCATTGGCTTGTGGGATTTTTTTGGGTTTTGCTGTTGTTGTTGATTTTGGCAGCCCTACACAGCTTGTGGGATCTTAGTTCCCCGACCAAGAATTGAACCCGGGACCCCAGCAGTGAGAGTGCAGAGCCCTAACCACTGGACCACCAAGGAATTCCCTAGCTTGTTAAGTGAGATAATGAGATCATGAACAGAAGATGCTGAGCCCAGTGCCTAGGACATAATGACTGTTCAGTGAAAGGTAGATGTGGTCCTTGTGATTGTTAGTGAAATGGGGAGGTGAGTAAGACGGGGAAAAACATGATTGGGAAGAAAAGGAGCTAAGTGAAATTCCACACAGATTTTTGCAAATCTTATGTTTAAAAAAAAGTACCGTATTTATTTTGGAATAAGTAATACGTGCACATAAATAATGCAAAAGAAACAAAGAGAGATGAAAAATAGGTCTCCCTCCTACCCCTTACCTCCGAGTTCCCCTCCCCTAGACAACTAATATACCAATTTCCTGAGAATCCTCTGAGAAATTTTCAGTATTGAAAAAATTAATTTGAAATAGACTCACAGACATAGAAAACAACCTTATGGTTACCAAAGGGGGGAAGGGGGTGTGTGTGGATAAATTAGGAGTTTGGAATTAACAGATACACACTACTGTATCTAAAATAGAGAACCAACAAGGACCTACTGTATAGCACAGGGAACTATATTCAAGATCTTGTAATAACGTACAATGGAAAAGAAGCTGAAAAAGAATATATATATGTGTGTGTGTGTGTGTGTGTATCTATCTATCTATCTATGTATCTATCTTTCTATATATATCTGAATCACTTTGCTCTATACCTGAAAGTAACACAACATTGTAAATCAACTATACTTCAATTAAAAAAAAAATTACTTTGGGGCTTCCCTGGTGGTGCAGTGGTTGGGAGTCCGCCTGCCGCTGCAGGGGACATGGGTTCGTGCACTGGTCCGGGAAGATCCCACATGCCACGGAGCGGCTAGGCCCGTGAGCCATGGCCACTGAGCCTGCGCATCTGGAGCCTGTGCTCCACAACGGGAGAGGCCACAATAGTGAGAGGCCTGCATACCGCAAAAAAAAAAATAAAAGAATAAAAACATTACTTTGGAGGAAAATGAGTTTTGAAGGGCAGAAGACTTTGATATAATAAAGACAGCTGCCTGTGTGTCGTGTTGGACCCCAAGTGGAGGGAGTGTTTTGAAAGCGTATTTAGTTCTCTGCAGCCTGAGCCAGACTGGGTGAAGTCTTTCTAGCTATAATAAGACACAGGGGCTCAGAAAAGCAATATGATTCAGAAGCAGGATTCACAGCTCCCGAAGCAGAGCCCCTCACGTTTGGTGGAGGATGTCAGGGCAGGGCGAAGCCACACTGTGAGATCTGAACTCTGGGCTGTGGATTCATTCCCGACATTCCCCATGTGCCAAGCCCACATTGTTGACATTCCCCTTGGGCTTAGGTCCTCTGCTCTCCCCTCGGACAGGGATCCTCGGGGTCACATAGTTTTGCCTTCAGCTGCTGGAGGGGCCAGAGGACAGGTTAGAGGAGACAATGATCAGAAACTGAGGATCCTTTCTTGCATTCTCCCCCTGGCCTGCTGGAGTCCAGTTTCTATTCTGTAAAATGCACAGGTCTTATATTTATCCAAGATCCACTGGGGAAATTTAAACCTGCTCAAGTCCCAAAATGCACCTGTTTAGTGGATAAACAGGGCTATTTGTTAACAGGGTATCTGTGCGTATATATGGAGTCAAGGTATATATATGTCTCCAATCTTCTGTCAAGCAAATGGATATTGAATCACCCAACTGAATGAGATTCTGTGACCTCGGTAACACATTCCGGTACTTAAGTCTACGTTAAAAAGTTCCCACTTGGGGCTTCCCTGGTGGCGCGGTGGTTGAGAGTCCGCCTGCTGATGCAGGGGACGCGGATTCGTGCCCTGGTCCAGGAGGACCCCACATGCCGCGGAGAGGCTGGGCCCGTGAGCCATGGCCGCTGAGCCTGCGCGTCCGGAGCCTGTGCTCCGCAACGGGAGAGGCCACAATAGTGAGAGGCCCGCGTACCGTAAAAAAAAGTTCCCACTTGGATCTAACCTGAATTCACTAAGCTGAAATTTGTCTGGTATCCAGTCATTAAGGAAAATGGCAGTGATCATCTTCCATGTACTTGAAGACATTCATTAGCCTTTGTCCCTTTAATACTAAATGAAAGTCCATCCAGGTTCTTTCATCTTCCATTTACATTCAATTTCTAACCTCTCAGTTACTGCTGTGACTGTCTGTATGCTCTCCTTTCTTGGCCTCCAAACCAGGCCAGAACTTTCCCTGTTCAGAGTATCAGGAAAAACCCCTGACATAGCATCTTTTACTCCATTTTTCGCTTCCCCTGCGTCCTCCAAGCGTTTGGACATAGCATCTTTTACTCCGTTTTTCGCTTCCCCTGCATCCTCCAAGCCTTTGGAGCTGCTTGTCTGGCTCGTCTTCAGTCTGAGTGTGTATAAGCTCAGCTATATAAAGAAGATTTTCCCCATCTGACATTCCTAAATATCAGAGTGAGTGAATAAATGACACTCCCTTCTGGTCTGTAGGCAGTTCTGGTATTTATATTGATCTGAACCCATGATGATGCTTGTAGAGTGTTAATTTTCCTAAAGCCCAAACACTCATGTTAATTTGGGAGAGGGTGGAGGTTTGATTTCTTGAGTTGAGCCAAAGACTGGGGGACGGAGTTGATTCCTAGACCCAGAAAGCCTGCTGGCAACACTGTGAAACAAGTTGCTTTATTATTTTGGAGCTCAGAGCAGAAGAACAGAGATTGCCTTAGTAAACTTCCAGGGATTTTGTGACTAGGTAAAGTCTCATAAAACACTCAGCTGGATAAAAAAGAACTACAAGAAGTGGGGCAGGGTGGGGGGATGAGGCAGAATTGGAAAAGCAAAAAGCATTAGAATTGATTTACAAGCAATCCTATCCTATTTTCAAATAAAATGAGCCTTAAGATAGCAGGTAAATGTACATTACTGTTTCTCACAACACCCTTCTGTTATTATGGCTGAGGACCCTGAAGCTTACTTAGATGAGATCAATTGTACCAAGTGCCTCATACAGCGTCCTGAGACATAGTTGGAAGTCAGGACAAGTTCGTTCTCTTCCTAATTGTATTGCTATTAACAAGAAGGGTTAAAGGAGTAATGGATTTGACGTTCTGCTAGTTGCCAATTAAACCCTCAGCTATATTGTCATATAAAACACAGGCAGGGGCTTCCCTGGTGGCGCAGTGGTTGACAGTCCGCCTGCCAATGCAGGGAACACGGGTTCGAGCCCTGGTCCGGGAAGAGCCCACATGCCGCGGAGCGGCTGGGCCTGTGAGCCATGGCCACTGAGCCTGCATGTCCGGAGCCTGTGCTCTGCAACGGGAGAGGCCACAGCAGTGAGAGGCCCAGGTATCGTAAAAAAAAAAAAAAAAAAAGATGTAAAACACAGGCAGTAAATTGCATCTGTAGCCAAACTGCCCAGGGAAGGTTGTTCCCGGTGACAGTCTGGTTTAAGTTGTCTGGCCACCTTGGGAGGGGCCTTGGGATGCCATTGAATCCCTGAAACCAGTCTTGTCTCTCTCAGTCCTGACAGTTATCTGAGTGTCATAGTCCAGACGCCATAATAACAGTAATAATAACAAGAGTGAACATTTCTTAAGAGTTTACTGAGGGCCAGGCTCTGACTTAAACGCACTCCATGCATTATTTCATTGAGGCTCCTAAGACAAAATGTTCAGACCCTGAGGATCCTTGCCAGAAGGGAGGACACCAGAAACCTGCCTGCTAAGCAATCAAAATCTGAAAGAGTTTGAGAAAGAGAGAATAAATTCCATAACGCTCTGCCCTTGGGTCATAAAACCAAAAGAACAGACTAGCAGAGACGAAAGATATTTCACATGAGAAGGCAGGGAAAATGCAGCTTTGTGGTTTATTCAATATGACTTCTGTTTGCTGGTAACCACAAAGAATTGAAAAGTGCAGTTAAAGATTTAGGGGTTAAGGAGAGTGAGAGGGGAGGGTAGTCTTGTTTCTTCCTGATTTGTGTTCTGATTCCAGGGAATTGGGGTTTCCATTACGTAGGGTGCAACTGGATATTTCCTCCATGTTTCATTGCTGGGACCTGGCAAACGGCATTTCCTGGCACTGGGAAGCAGCGAGTCCCGACAGCAGCGAGGTCGAATCCATTTTTGGAGCCAAACACCAGCATTCTTTTGCAGTGAGTTCAAGGTAGCGCTTCCCTAGAGTGACATCTAGTGATAACCACAGGAGTTGCCCGATTTTCCAGCCTATGGAAGAATCCCCCTAAAAATATTGGACTCCTTGCGACAACAGAAGCCTCTTCCTTCTTTCCCTCACTAATTGCCCCATGGAGGTGATGACAAGTAGGGCTGGCAACATGAGCAAGCTGAAGTCATTCCACTTGCTAATCAAAACCATGAAGTATGCTTTCATGTGAAACACAAAAGCCCTGAATGTTTGAATGTTCCCAACCTTCCGACCGTGGCAGTGATCACCCTGCATTGGAATGAGACACTTGTCCACCTGCCAGGGGTGCAGCCTGGCTGATCACAGGGTGGCAGTGTGCGTTTTCTCTCTAGAGAGGCCTTAAGACTTTATAGGAAAAATAATGGTGATAATCTACAAACTGTTTTGAGATCGTTGGATGGTTGGTAGTATAAGTGTGTCTACTCAGGAGCCAACAGCTAAAAGATACGTCCTGATGCGTTTTTGTTTTAATCAATTATTTATTTATTTTGAAATTTTATTTATTTTATTTATTTTTGGCTGCGTTGGGTCTTCGTTGCTGATGCATTTTTAATAACTATGGGAAATGGATCCATGTGGGATAGTTAAAATGAACACGGGGAAAACTGAGATGTGTGTCTAAAAGGTTATGACTCAAACATTTTGCAACACTTTTACAATGCATTAGCTTATTTTGCTTATTTGCTATTTTCACAACAACCCTGTTTGGAGATGTATTATTTTCCCCATTTTTTCCCTGGTAAGGAAATTAAGTCACAAACAGGTGATACCACATAACAGAGATTACAGTGACAGAGAGGCTAGCACTGGAACTGCCTCTCTCGCCTTAAATCCTATGTTTATTTATACGCTGTGTCTCCTGGGTCAGTCCTCCCAACCTCAAGCTGGAAACTGGGGTGTCATCCTTCATTCCTCACTCTCACTCACCTCTCACTTTCAACCCAACAGCGAGATGCAACCACGTGTCTCCACAATCCGTTGCTGCAACCTGAGGTTTCTCCCTGCAGTGAAGGCCTCAGGTCTGTCCATCCCCACAGCCCTTCTGTCCATCTCCAACACATCATCCTAGTCCAGGCTCACTTAGATGGTTGAAACACACTTCTGAAATTGTTGTTACATATTTATTTGTTGACTGATTTGTTGTCCACCTTTCCCCACGGATTATAAGCTCCATGAGAGCAGGAACCTTGTCCTTTTAAATTCACCAAATCACCCCCAGGGCCGACCTCATAACGCGCATTCAATGTGTTTGTGGAATGAATGAGTGAAAGAAAACATGCTAATTCAGCAATTCCACAGCCTATTAAAATACTCATGTCTAGAGCCCAAACCCCAGAGATTTTTTTTCTTTTCTTTTCTTAAGATTTAATGTAATTAATTAATTATTTATTTTTTTGGCTGTGTTGGGTCTTTGTTGCTGCCTGCAGGCTTTCTCTAGTTGTGGCGAGCAGGGGCTACTCCTCGTTGCGGTGCATGGGCTTCTCCTTGCAATGGCTTCTCTTGTTGCGGAGCATGGGCTCTAGGCGCGTGGGTTTCAGTAGTTGCGACACGCAGGCTCAGTAGTTGTGGTGTGCAGGCTCAGTAGTTGTGGCTCACGGGCTCTAGAGCGCAGGCTCAGGAGTTGTGGTGCATGGGCTTAGTTGCTCCGCGGCATGTGGGATCTTCCAGGACCAGGGCTCGAACCCGTGTCTGCTGCACTGGCAGGCAGATTCTTAACCACTGCACTACCACGGAAGTCCCAACCCCAGAGATTTTAATTTATCTGGGTTGGGGACAGGTATCAAGATAGTATTTTCTAGGACTTCCCTGGTAGTCCAGTGGGTAAGACTCCTCGCTCCCAGTGCAGGGGGCCTGGGTTCCATCCCTGGTTGGGGAACTAGATCCCGAATTCCGCAACTAAAGATCCCGCATGCAGCAATGAAGATCCCTTGCACTGCAACTAAGACCCGGTGCAGCCAAATAAATAAATAAATAATTTTTAAAAAGTGTGCAGTTCAGTGGCATTAAGTACATTCATGTCATGGTGCAACCATCACCACCATCCATCTCCAGAACATTTTTCATCTTCCCAAATGGAAACTCTCCCCTCCCCCTCCCCTCAGTCTCTGGTAACCACTATTTAATATTTTTAAATATTCATATTTGTAAATGTTTATAAATATTCATTATATTTTTTTACAGCCCCCTAGCAGATTTTTTTTTTTCTTTTGGAGGCTCTGTGTAAGGCTTGCAGTATCTTAGGGACCAGGGATTGAGCCTGGGCCATGGAAGTGAAAGTGCTGAGTTAACCACTGGACCATCAGAGAACTCCCTGCCAGCAGATTCTAACGTAAGGTCAGAATTGAGAACCGTGCACAGACAATCCATCCAGTCCCCTGTCTTTCAGGCCCTTGGCTTCCCTCCTGATTTCCAGCCATCTTTCCCTCCACCCCACCTCAGCCACCCATTGCCATGGTCAGACCCTACAGCCTGTCATCACTACCAGCCACGGCTGACCATCCCCATTTCGAGTGTCCCATTGTCTAAGCCCCATCTTCTATCTTCCCAGCTCCTTTTTACTCTTGTTTCCCCACCCCCACAATCCTCTGGCTCCAGGGAAGCTTTAATCTATTCACCCTACTGTTTTTACACACACGCACACACACACACACTCTCTCACACTTATTTCTCCCTTTCTTCTCTTTCTTCTTTTTTCATTATGGTTAAATATACATACATAACATAAATTTACTGTTTTAACCATTTTTAAGTGTACAACGCAGTGTGCAACCATCATCACCATCCATAAGGTAAGATAAGAACTTTCTTATTTCTCCAAACTGAAACTCAGTCCCCAACAAATACTCACTTCCCGTCCCCCTTTCTTTTTTGCCTGGCTTAGACTCCAAGACCCATCACTGTATCTGGTGCCTTGCATGCACCCTCCACACCCCGGCCCCTCCCCTCCTTGGTGGTATTGGCCTGGCAAATCCCAAACGGGCAAAACCAGGTTCTTCACCTGCCCTGTGTCTGCAACCAGGCAGCTGAATGTAACTTGTTAAAAACAGGCAACCAGGCTGAGTGGCCTCTTTTAAATTTACACTCACAAATCTGAGTGGGACCTTGGCACCACCTGCAGTGTTACCTAAATCGACTTGATCCCCCCAGTCCAAAAGTTCAGTTTCATACCTTCTGATCAAAACAAACCTTCTGCACTCTTTCCCCCCTCCCCCACCTCAGGTGTCAACCCCTTGCATTTAACTGAGAGAACAGAAGCCGTCAGTATAGGAAGACTGCATCTGCCCACCACCACTGCCATCCACCCACCTACATCTGTTTTCACCTATGCCGCTACTTGTCCATGAAAATGGACGAATTGCAAGGACTTTGCTTCTCAATTCTCTTCTCTCTCCTGTATCCTAAAGTTTCCCTCTCTACTAGATAACTCCCTTCAGCACACAAAGCATGCCCTAATAGGTCCTATATTTAAAATCTCTTCCTTGGCCATCCAAATCCCACTCTTTAAAAAATTTTATTTTATCGAAGTATACTTGATTTACAATGTTGTGTTAATTTCTGCTGTACAGCAAAGTGATTCAGTTATACATATATATACATTCTTCTTCATATTCTTTTCTTTTACCTTCTTTCTTTTTTTTTTTTTTTGTCTGCGTTGGGTCTTCCTTGCTGTGCGCAGGCTTTCTCTAGCTGCAGCGAGTGGGGGCTACTCTACATTGCAGTGTACAGGCTTCTCATTGCAGTGGCTTCTCTTGTTGTGGAACACGGGCTCTAAGCGAGTGGGCTTTAGTAGTTGTGTCATGCGGGCTCAGTAGTTGTGGCACACAGGCTTAGTTGCTCCAGGGCATGTGGGATCTTCCTGGACCAAGGATTGAACCCATGTCCCCTGCATTGGCAGGTGGATTCTTAACCACTGCGCCACCAGGTAAGTCCCCATATTCTTTTCCATAATGGTTTATCGCAGGATTTTGAATATAGGTCCCTGTGCTATACAGTAGGACCTTGTTGTTTATCCACCCTATATATAATAGTTTGCATCTGCTAACCCCAAGCTCCCAATCCTTCCCTCCCCCTCTCCCCTCCCCCTTGGCAACCACAAATCTGTTCTCTATGTCTGTGAGTCTGGTTCTGTTTGATAGATAAGTTCATTTATGTCCTATTTTAGATTCCACATATAAGTGATATGGTATTTGTCTTTCTCTGACTTACTTCACTTAGTATAATAATCTCTAGGTCCATTTTTTTTGGATTAATATCTACTATTTATTGGACAATTTGCAAAGCACTGTGCTACACATCACATACATTATTTCAACTGTTTCTCATGGAAGCCCTATGAGGTAGGTATTGTATCCACATCTTACAGAGAACACAACACAAATGCAAATGGCATTATTTCATTCCTTTCTATGGCTGAGTAGTATTCCATTGTATATATGTACCACATCTTCTTTATCCGTTCATCTGTCAATGGACATTTAGGTTGTTTCCATGTCCTGGCTATTGTGAATAGTGCTGCTATGAACATAGGGCTGCATGTGTCTTTTTGAATTATATTGTTTTGTCTGGATATGTAATCCCATAAGTGGGATTGCTGGATCATATGGCAACTCTATTTTTAGGTTGTTTTTTCTTTTTCTGGCCATGCCCTGCAGCCTGTGGGATCTTAGTTCCCTGACCAGGGATCGAACCCGGGCCCCCTGCATTGGAAGTGGGGAGTCTTAACTACTGGGCCTCCAGCGAAGTCCCTATTTTTAGTTTTTTGAGGAACCTCCATACTGTTCTCTTAGTTTTTTGAGGAACCTTCATACTGTTCTCATAATGGCTGCACCAATTTACATTCTCACCAACAGCGTAGGAGGGTTCCCCAAATCCTACTCTTTGCTCTGTTTGATAGCAAAACTCTTACAAAGAATTATCTGTACTTACTGCCTGCACTTCCTTACATTCCTTAATTCTCTTTCCCCCCAATTCTTTCTCTAATCTCCTCCATCAGACTCTCACCCCACCAGCTATTGAGACTGTTCTTGTCAATATCACCCACAATCTCCATCTCTCTAAATTCAGTGGTTGACTCAGTTTTCACCTTGCCCATCCTCTAGCAACATTGGACATAGCTGCCTATCCCCTCCTTATGGAAACACTTAATTTCACCATCCGGACTTAGTCATAATATCTACCACGTATTGTTATTGTAGGGACTAAATGAAATAACGTACATAAAGCCCTTAGACTTTTTCTGGGCCCGAATTAGTGCTCAGTCCCTGCCAGCTAGTCGTAAATATAATATTTTCATCTTTCATGGGAGGATGGGTTCATGTAATACTTGTCTAATTAAAACTTAGTTTGTAAAAAAAAAAAAAATTAGGGAGTTCACTGGTGGTCCAGTGGTTAAGAATCAGCCTTCCAATGCAGGGGAGATGGCTTCGATCCCTGGTTGGGGAATTAAGATCCCACATGCCACGGGGTAACTAAGCCTGCACGCCACAACAAAGAGCCCATGTGCCACAATGAAAAATCCCACGTGTCACAACTAAGACCTGACACAACCAAAAATAAATAAATAATTTTTTAAAAAAAAGAAAAAATTAAAAAGTGAAAGGACATCAGAGACTCAAATAAATTTTTTTTTTTTTTTTTTCGGTACGCGGGTCTCTCACTGTTGCAGCCTCTCCTGTTGCGGAGCACAGGCTCCGGACGCGCAGGCTCAGCGGCCATGGCTCACGGGCCCAGCCGCTCCGCAGCATGTGGGATCTTCCCGGACCGGGGCACGAACCCGTGTCCCCTGCATCAGCAGGCGGACTCTCAACCACTGCGCCACCAGGGAAGCCCTCAAATAATTTTTTTTTTAATGGGAAATTTTAAGGGAGAAGGAGAGAGAGAGTCTCATATGCAGAATATCTAATTTTAAAAAAATACATAATAAAACCAATATTGGAGAAACTTCCTAGTATTAAAATCGCTAATGCTTCTTTCTCTAAGGCATAGGAACAGTGGGGACATTTCCACCCTTTGGATGCATCACTTGCAATTTAGCTCAGGCCAAAATGGAATTGACTTCATCTCCTTAATGAACAGAACATATTCTAATGAAAGAGCCACATGGAAACTGAAACAGAAGGAATAGAGAAGGGCCACCTTCCTTGAACTTGACTCTGACATTGCTACAGAGAGCTGTCAGGATCAGAGTCCATTTGCTTATCTGGGCTTTTATTTTTAATTTATTTACAATGTGGTGCTAAGAAGTGCCACCCGCCCAGACCTCGACCACACCAATGGGCTTTACTGGCATTTCTCAGCCACAGGCAGCTTAAGACCCAGGGGAGTGCACTGGGGTAAGAGTCCCAAGTTCTCTCCTGCCCATAGCAACTCACATCCTGACTCCTGTAATCAAGGACAATTGGGAAGATCCCAGAATCCCCACGACTCAATTATTCAGTAAGTATTGTCTCTCAAAGCCTGGTCCAAAGACGACCAGGCTAAGAATTACCTGCAGCTGCTTATTTAAAATGCATATTTCTGAGCCCTTCCCAGACCTAATGAGTTGAACATCTCTGGGTCACTGGAGCTTGCATTTTAAACAGGTCTCCAGGCAATTCTCTTGTGCATTAAAATGTGAGCACTGCTACATTAGAGAAGAATTGTTGGCCCTTTTCTCCATTTTAAAAACTTGCTATTTGGTCTAGAGGGGCCTCAACTTGGTCCTACCTATTAGAATGCCAGCTACTCTTCAAGACAGCTCAGATACTACATCCTCTATGAAGCCTTCCTGGACTCCCTATCCCCAAGTTCTCTCTCCTGGACTCCCTTCACCCTGAGTCCAGTGCCCCGAAAGCACTTGTTATGCGGTATTGCATTATTTGGAGTCAGGCTTTATCACCATGGGAGTTTATAAAGTTCTTAGGGACACTGACTTGTAAACATTCATTTTTCTACCCATCCACCATTGTCCCTAGTTCCCAATCTTGCACACAGTGTTCAATAAAAATTAGTCACATAAATGAATATTGTTTGGTAAAACTGATTTGGCGAATGACCAAAGAGAAAAGAGGAGTGACAGCCGAGAGTGTGGAAGGAAGGAGACAGATAAGAAAGAAATCACAGAATTATAGCTGGTTACTATACTATGACTGTCAATGCCTAAGAAAAGTGGAGAGTGAGCAATATTTTAAGAAAAGATAGGATGTTTTGGCATAAATGTCTCTTAGCAATAACCGAGGAAGGGCTCCCCAACAGGCATGCCTCTTCGTTTATCTTTTCTCTTTCCTTCCTCTTTCCTTCTTTCCCTTCCCCTGTTCCTCTTTCCAGCATTTCTCATCTACTTCCTCTCCCTTGTTTCCATTTACCTTCTTTTTTAAAAGACTTTTTTATGAGAACGTAATTGATTTTCAATATCATGTTAGTTTCAGGTGTCTCCATGTACCTTCTTTAAAACTCCTTCTATCCTCCTACCATACCTTAAGCCAGCCTGTCCTTTGGTTGCTAAACATTAATTACGAGGTGTCGACTGAAAAAAATGCACAACCTAAAGTGAAGAATTATGTTTTATTCAGCGGACTTTCTGAGGACTTCAAGCCCAGGAGATAGGACTCTTAGATCACTCTGAGGGAAGGTGGAGGCGGGGGGAGCCAGAATATATAGGAGTTTTTGCAACAAAGACCAGGTTGTCAGAACATCAAAAGATTACTGTTAATTAAAGAAAACCAGATATCTGCAAGTTAAGGAATTTAGCACTTTTCTGTCTATGGGAAGAGGCAAGAGTCCCGGCTCACTGAAATCATTCCTTTGAAATGCACCTCGCCTATCTGGGGCCAGTCTCCGGCTTTCCTCCATCTTGAACCCCCTCAGGGTGCACAGTTGGGGGTGACGGCAGTACCTGAGGGCTTGGCAGTGGGCAGCCTATTTGTCTCCATCATGAGTTCCCTCAGGGCTCACCACTGGGACAGCTATAATGTGATGGCTTGATGGCTGCAACATCCTTTGTTTACTGATATGGCAGGCAATATATTTCATCCACACAGGCATTAGATTAGGTGTGAGAAGCCACGAAAACAAAACATGGTTCCTGTCCTTGAGGAACTTGTGGTCTACAGGGGAGAAGGACAAGCAAGCAGATGGCTCACATATGGTCTTAAGAAAACAGGAATGATGGAGTTGCCAAGGGTGCTATGAGAACACATTGGAGGGACCAGAGCATCATGGGAGGCTTCCTGGTGGAGGTGGCACTGCGTTAAGATTTGGAGGACAGACAGGAGCCAGGCGATGGCAGGGAAGGCAGGGAGAGGAGGCATTCTAGCCCAAAGGGGCAGTATGCACAAAAACTTGAAGGTAAGAGAATTGTACAGTCATTCAGGAAGCTGCAAGTCATCCAGAAGAGTAGCTGAGGGCTTGGCAGTAGAAGAGTTGAAAGGGCTGAGGCTGGAGTTGCTGGCAGGGGCCGGCCACGAGGGCCATATGGGGCATGCTAAGGGCCTCCTCTGTGACCCCCTGATTTGATTTGTATTTCAGAGAGCCCACTCTGGCTGCATTGTAGTGACTTGGAAGGGGGCAGGATGATCGGTGAGCCCCCCAGGAAGGATGATGGTGTGTGGACCAGGTCAGGTGATGGAAATGGAGTCAGGAGGTAGAGGAAGGGAAGTCACAGGACTTGGTGTCCCGGTGGTCGGCTCAGCATCAGAGGCCACCCTCAAAACTTGAGAGGTGTGCTAGAGCAGAGGAGATTCTAAGATAAGAACTTCCAAGATCAATTGAGCAGGTGGGAGTAGAATTTCAATGACCAATTTTGGTTGTCACTGGCTGTCTGGTTCTTTCCCACTAAAGAAAAACTCAGAACAGTGGGCTCAGGGGAGGTGCCTGAGATGGGCTTTCAAGGTTCAGTCAATGCCAGGGCAGTGTCCAGTTCTGACCGGCAGGTGGCATCACCACAACTCACAGAAAGCAAAGTGAGAAACCCTTTCCGACGACTCAAAATAACCGCAAACCCCAACCGAAAAGAGAGCCGTTTTGGTGATTAATTTCTGCATTCCAAAGCGACTGATGTGGCCAATTTGTAATTAGCAAGTTTTGCTACAGTTGCAACAGCTTTTCATACCAGGGAGTGGCTTGCACCTCACAATTTGCCTCTTGCTCCGATTTCTTTTTGCTATTTAACACACATTCTAAATATTACTGCTTCTAGTGTGGATTTTTTCTCTACATGGAATGATCTTGGGCAGCACTCTCTCAAGTTTCTGAGTTTGTGTCTGCATAGAGGAGTTTTTAATCGAAGAGACAATGTAACAGATGTTGAAGGTTTTTTTAAAGTCATCCCCAATCGCTTCGTTTCAACACGATTATTTTTACTTTTAAATGTTCCCTTCCAAATCTGGTCCATAGGCATATATTTTCACATAGACATACTCAGAGTCTGTTTTATCAATTTTGAAAGGAAGCGCATCATTTTTTTTTCTCTTCCCTTAGATATCTAGTCTCTTCTGAGATCTCACCCACTTCCTTAGCTTCAAATATCACATTCGCACAGAAAGGCAGCCACATCTTTATCTCTAGTTAACCTCCGGTATTTATTCATCCATCCCTCCCGCCATCCATTAATTCACTCCAGGCACTGTGCTGGGGGCTGGGAATACAAATGTGAGAAGGTGTGGTCCTGTTTGGGAGCTTGTAGAGCATTTGGTGGTGGAAGGGGGAGAGGGGAGAGTGAACAAACCATTATGCAGCAGTGAGATTGGAGGTCCAGTGGGAATTTTGAAGAAGAAACCTTAAAACTGACTTGGGGGCCTAAAGAAGGGGAGAAGACGAACTGAGCAGAGGAAACTGAACATGCAAAGATACAGACACTCAAAAGATCATGACACCTTCTGGAAACCACAGTGGTTTAGAATTGGTGGAGTGTGTGTTGGCCAGAGACCGAGAGAGTGGGGCTGGCAGGCAGCGGCCAGATCCATGAGGGTCTTGCACAGATCTTAGGACGTTATCTTGTAGATGATAAATAGCTTAGTTCCAATTGATTTTTCACTCTGCAGCTAGAGTGTGAATGTATTTTGCAGATGAAAAGCTGACCACAGCCCACCCCTGCTTCAGTATCTCATAGAATCAAGTGGCAAGCGGGATCTTAGTTCCCCGACCAGGGATCAAGCCTGTGGAAGCGCGGAGTCCTAACCACTGGACGCCAGGGAAGTACTTCATGTCCCTAGTTTTTAGCAGCACTGGAAAGGCCCAGCATACCCCCCTCCAAATGCTTCACCCGTGTGCCACATTCTTCATCCCAGCTGTAAATGGCTTCCTGGAGTTCTCTCTTACTGTCTGGCCTTTCCACATGCTGTACCCTCTCCTGGAATACTCTTTTCCTCTCAGGCTAACAGAGTCTCAGTTGAAACCTCCCTCCTCGGTCTTCCCAGATCCTGGACTAGGTCAGGTCCCCTGCTGTGTGCTCCCAAAGCTGCCAGTCCTGAGAGCGTTATATTCTCAGCGGTATGTCTTCCCCTTCAGACTGCGAGCTCTGTGACAGGTTATCCTGCTGTTTCCAGAGCAGATGCTCAGCTAATACTGTGGAGAGGAAGAATGAATGCATTGAGCTTCTGGACAGTGTACTGGATATTTCTACCTGCATGTCTCCCAGAATGATGAACCCTACATTTCCCAGACTGCGGCATCATCATCTTCTTACCTGTCCCTTCCCTGTACATGCCCTGCCCCACCACTTCCTGCCCAGTCAGCTCCGCCCCCCTTAAAAAATATTTATTTATTTATTTGGCTGCACTGGGTCTTAGTTGCGACATGCAGGATCTTTAGCTGCGGCATGCAAACTCAGTTGCAGCATGTGGGATCTAATTCCCTGTTGAGGGATTGAACTGGGCCCCCTGCACTGGGAGCACGGAGTCTTAGCCACTGGACCACCAGCGAAGTCCCAGCTCCTCCTCTTTATTTGTTATTTTTTTATAACATCTTTATTGGAGTATAATTGCTTTACAATGGTGTGTTAGTTTCTGCTGTATAACAAAGTGAATCAGCTATACATAAACATACATCCCCATATCTCCTCTTCTCCTCCCACCCTCCCTATCCCACCCCTCTAGGTGGACACAAAGCACCGATCCGTCCTGTTTTAGAAGTAAGGAAGCTGAGATCCAGACTAACTGGCGACATGGCTGGTGAGTGGCAGTCAGGATTGGAACACAGTTTTCTAGGCTTTAATCCATCCTTCCTCTATGGGGTGGATTCATCCGGGCCCCTGTGCCGTGGAACCTGGCACAGTGCCTCTGTCTGCTTTTCCCCATGCTGCCATCTGCCTGCCTATGGGGTTACCTCTGACAGCCCAGCATTGTTGGGCAGTATTCTGGAAAGCCCCCCGCTCACTCATCCTTTACAAACTCCCATTTTGACCACATCTGCAAAGTTCCAGCTGTCTGGCTCCGCCCTGAATCCTGGTGTTTATACTGATTTGGAAATTGGAATCGGTAGGCTAACTGTGGCTCTGCTGGTGGACTTTCACTTGGCAGGAACTGGCTCTTCATCCTGGGTGGTTTCCAGCAGGAATCTCCCTCTGCACTTCCTACCTGTGGAACCTAATCTCCATTTTTAACACGAGGCCTCTTGGATGTTGTGCACCGACTTTGACACCGGTGTGCAGTTAACCAGTGTTTACTGGAGGAGAGGCTCAGCAATGGAAAGGATCAGAGCTCCCCAGTCCTCATTCAGTGTTTTTCAGTTGATTAATGAAATGTGACTTGTGTTCTTCCTATTATCCAGCTCTAAAATGATATAATAATGTGTTAACTTTTGTGAGGTACCATATATACGTGTTGCTACAGTATCGACATTCCTTACAGGAAAGCTGTTGTAAAAGTCCAGAGTCCAAAAGTAGTGAAGACTGTTGCCTGGATATTAGCAAATTTCAAGAACTTAACTTCCAGGCAGCACAGTTTAAAAGGGATTTTTCTCTTCTGTCTCAGGAAATATGGCCACAACATTTTCTTAAGAGAATCTGGCATTCTTGGGGAATTTTTAATCTCAGAGAGACCAGTGTAGTTGTAGTTGGGGAAGGTTGCTGGGCTGTGAATGGGGACGAAGCACAGGGAAATGGGCAGTTTTCCAGCCTTGGTTTCTTTTTTTTTTTAGCGGTACGCAGGCCTCTCACTGTTGTGGCTTCTCGCGTTGTGGAGCACAGGCTCCGGATGCGCAGGCTCAGTGGCCATGGCTCACGGGCCCAGCTGCTCCGCGGCATGTGGGACTCTCCCGGACCGGGGCACGAACCCGTGTCCCCTGCATCGACAGGCGGACTCTCAACCACTGCGCCACCAGGGAAGCCCCAGCCTTGGTTTCATATCAACAAGCAGGAGTCCTTACTGCCCTACATGGTGGGAGTCCTGGCAGAAATCCTCTGCAACTGCAAAAAGACAAAATCCACTTGGAAGGTAAAGCAGCAGCAAAAGGGCTTCGGTTCTAATTACAGAGTTGTCAGGTTGAAGACAAATGGCTGTGGGATAACAGGGAGATGAAAAATTTGGTTCTTAGTACAGTGGGTTTTCCTTGGGAAGCTTTAGTTCTTGATTCAACTTCTTACGCAGGTGTGGATCAACCGTGTCTTCCTTTGTGCTCTTTCTCCAGCTGTTTTGTAGATCAGCTGATGAACCATTTCCTGGTTTTTCAGAAGTTGGTAGTCAGAGGTCCTTGCTGTTCTTGTACTTATTTGCTCGTTTGTTCCTTTATACATTTGTTTATTCACTACGTATTTTGAAAGTGTTTTTGCATTGACAGAAAATACAGAGACAAGCCCTGTTTTGTCACTCAGACCTGCTGGTTTGGATTCCTTTCACCTCTCTTCTCTGCTGATAGTGAGGGAAAGGGTCCTGCTAGTGTTGGAGGGTCTCCTGCAGAGGCGGGGTGTGGCTGTGTGTCACTGTGAGGGCAAGGACACTGGCCCCATCTCCTCCTCTTGACTGGCAAATTTGTCTGCTGTTCTCCCCATTCAAAACAAAGAACTGCAACTTTTCCCTCACTTCCTTCTCCTCTGTGCTCAGCAGCTAAGTCCTTCCCTTTCATTTCTTTTTTTTTTTTTTCTGGCCACCATTCTAGAACAAAATATCAAAGTGAGGGAAAAATATGGGTTTTAGAATAAGACAGGCCTAGGCTCAAATCTCAGATCTACTATATTTGTGTTTCCTTGGGTAAGTTTCTAACCTCTTTAAGCCTCAGTTTCCCAGTCTGTAAAATGGGGATATTATCCACCGTAGAAACACTATGACTTTAGTTACATCGGGTGGTGAATAGATGGTCCTCTTGTTATTTTCACCTCATGTCAGGCATCTCTTGCTCAAAAACCTTCAGAGGTTGTTACTTGTCAATGAAGCCTAAACTGTACATTTTGGTCTTGCCTCTCATTATTCCTCCCCGTAAATCCTAATCTCTGGCCAATCTGAAATATTGGCTGACTCCATCTCTCTTTCCTCTCTGCTTTCATGTTACAGTTCAAACACCAAGTTCTCCCTGATTACCTGAGCACCAAGTAACTGGCTCCCTCCTCTCCAGTCCTGTATGTAGTTCAATGGCACTTAGGGCCAACTGTTTTGCCTTGCAGACTAGGCAACTCTCCTCTAGATGACAAATTGCTGAAAGCAGAGGCTTTGTTGGGTTCATCTATCACCCTGCATAGTGCCTTACATGCAGCTGATGTGAAAGAACAATTCATTCTCCTTATTTCAATGGGCTCGTTTTCTCTATAGAATCAGATGTTTGGTTATTCTCACCTCTAACTATTTTGTTGGCTTCCAGGAAGCACCTTACCATTAGATGCTCTGTTCTCTCCTTTAACTGGAAAGAGCTTTTGGAACTGAAAAATAAAGAGTTACTCCTACAAGCCTCATCTTCTGCCACTCCCCGGTTACGAATCGAACTACTTAGCATTGCACAGAACTCGACTCTCACACCTCCGTTCCTTCGTACGTGCGTGACGTTCCCTTCACCTGGAATGCTCTTACCCCTGCTTCTCTGGCGAACTCCTACACATCCTCCAAGACTCGGCTTAGACGTCACCACAATCACCTTCTTTGGGTAGGCTTTTCTGAGATGGGCAGAGTAGTGCCCCCCTCCCCAACTTTTTAGCTTCCTCAGCACTCTCCAAATAATTCTAACAGGACTTAGGGTATAATTTGTTTACTTTTCTTCCACTCTTCTGGAGTGTAGAATCTAGACCCTGAATTCCTTGAGGGCCAGGATTTCTGTTTGTCGTTGTACCTTCTACGCTTAGCATGTATTAGGCGCTTGATTCAATTTATGAGCGACTGTGTTAATTCATCTAATACTGCAGAGTTTGTTTGGACCGGATTCTCAAATATTTCAAGACCTGGTCCTCTATTTGGAGTGCTTCACGCTGGAGGGAGACTCTCCCTCCAACCCCCCAGCCAAATTGCCTTGGTTTGGTGGAAGGGGAAAGGACGTGGATAAGAGTTATTCCTTCAGGGGTGAGCTCTATTTACCCGCTCTGGCACCGAGAGGGTTACAGCAACCCCGGGGGTGGAGCCTTGCCGGTGCCACCTGCTGCGGGGCGGCCCGGCGCCTGCGCCCTGGCCTGTAGCTGGTCTACCTGCGGGGGCCTGGCCGAGGAGGAGCGCTTGCGCTCTGGGCCTTTTCCGCTGGGGGAAGTCTCGCGGGGGCGGGCGGGGCGGGGCCGCGCCGGGAAGTTCTCGCGGGACCCCGACGAGGAGCGGAAGCGAGGCGGCAGTACCGCTTCAGCGACCGGACGACGACGGCGGCGGCCGCGACGGAGACTGTGGCCGTGACGGCGGCGAGAACAGTCGCTGCCATCGGGGAGCAGCAGCGGGGTCGGCGGCCGCTCGCACCGTTGCGGAGGGGCCGGCCGGGCGCGGAGCGGAGCAGCTGCGCCACGGTGAGTACGGCCGGCGGCGGCGGCACTGCTCCCGTGCCCCTTCCTCCCCTCTCTGCAGCGGGAGTCGGCCCGGGGGGCCCGGGCCTGCGTACTGAGGGCTGCCGGCCCTGGAGGTCGGGACAGTGAGGAACGGGGTGGGGAGCAGAATCCCTGGGCTCCATGTTTCCCCTTCTGGGGCGCTTCCTTCCTGGGGACCTTTCCTCCCCTGACCCTTGGCTTGGGACAGAGCTCCGGACCCCGGGGCAAGAGGCTGGGGGGCTTCTAATTAAATTTCGTGCCATTTTCGTGGGGGTTTGCCCAGAAGGGGCCCAGGAGAAGCCCGAGAGCACGGGGTACTCATTCTGTGAGTCAGTCTGACTTGGTCCGGGAGGCGGGGGATTCGCAGAGGGCTGCAAATGTGGTGATTGATGCTCCTTCGACCTGTATGGTCACCACGTCACTGTCTCCTGGTGTTTCGGGGCCGAATTTTGGGAGGAAACCCACCAACCTTATTAATACTGTGAGTGAGGACGTTTGCTACTGGAGCCAGTCAAGATGCCTTTGCTTCTGTAGCGCTTTTTATTTTTCTTTCTTTCTTTTTTGACTACTCTCTGAAAAACATTTGTCAAGAAAAATAAGCAGCAGTTGATTGGAATGCTGCGAGGAAAGATTTCAGTAAGAGAGGGGAGGGAATCACTGGTATTTTTCATTTGCAGCGCTCTCCGTGTCTATAATTTACGTATGAGTTACAGCTTATTTAGGGAGTTAAACTAGGCTGGCTTCAGATGCAGTAAGAATATAATTTGCAGAGGAGCCAAGTGCCTCGCGGTCTGACTTTTGGTACTGTGGATTATCAGAAAAAAGTGGGAAAGACACGAGAGAAATTAGCATTAGTTTTTTTGGCTTTCTAGTGCCTCTTTCACTTCGTGCTCCCCAGTTGCCTTCCCTCTCTATTTCTCCATTCCACTGCGGACACTAAATGTTTACTCGTATAATGCAAG
Source organism: Mesoplodon bidens (assembly GCF_964165515.1). NCBI lineage: Eukaryota > Metazoa > Chordata > Mammalia > Artiodactyla > Ziphiidae > Mesoplodon > Mesoplodon bidens. Next base: position 39,050,613 of record NC_138179.1, on the reverse strand, counting down.
TCATTTGCCCCCTCCCCCCCCCTTTTTTTCTGATCTACTTCCCCTTCCTCCTTTTTGTCCCCTCTCTGGCATAATTTTTCGAGTTTTCGGCTCTTTGGCACAATTCGTTTTCTCCCTCATATAAAGATCCTGTTTCTCTCCCGGGAAGATGCCCTCTTTCCTGCTTTATTCTACATTTTTTTTTTTTAAGTTTATTTATTTATTTTTTAAATTAGTTTCTGCTTTATAACAAAGTGAATCAGTCATACATATACATCTGTTCCCACATCCCTTCCCTCATGCATCTCCCTCCCTCCCACCCTCCCCATCCCACCCCCCCAGGCGGTCACAAAGCACCGAGCTGATCTCCCTGTGCTCTGCGGCTGCTTCCCACTATCTATCTACCTTACGTTTGGTAGTGTATACACGTCCATGCCTCTCTTTCGCCTTGTGAGCGTCCACTGTGTTCCTTCAGTTTGCCAGAAGGGTTGCTAGAGAGCCATGCGAGACTTAACGTTCTCCCCCTGGGAACTGGGAGGCTCAAAGGATTGAATTCAGCTGTAAGTGATCAATACTGCCACTCGGTCACAGGTGCAGCTTGTGTTTTTGCGTTTTAATTGTTTTTTTTTCACTTTTAGATCATGTTTTTGTGCCTGCTCATGCTTTTCTTCTTATGTCTCTTTTATGTTAGTAAGGGAGATTGGGTCATTTTGGGGCTTGCGTGACTTCTTTTTTGGCTTTTAGTGGGGGTGGTGAATGTTAAAAACGAAAACCAACCATAGTCCTATATTACAATAGAATTAAGATAGCTTGAAACATTTAAGGGAATAGAATTTATTTAGACCATTGATGAATTAATTAAAGCTTGCCCGTTGTAATAGTACTAATTTATTCTTTACCAGCCTTCTAAGATAAGGTGTCTTTTCCTGCATCTGTTATAATCAGCCTTCTTTGTTATTGTTGTTGGGTTTGGCTTTTGTTTTTGTTTTTTTTTTTTGACAGAAAGAAAGAAATTTGTTCTCTTGCTCCTTCCTTTGTTCAAAATTTTCTGAATCCCCAAATTAAAAGTTAATTCTTGTAATCAGCCTTCTTTGATACTAAAAGAAAGCATTTAAATGTTTGAGGCAGTTTCCTTCCTCAGCCAGTGTATTCAGATTTGAGGTACTACTATTAGGTTTTAAATACTAAGTTGGTGGTACTTAGAGATTTTTCTCAATAATTCCTGTTATGTTGCACGTTATGCCGCAACAATTCTAATTGTTACTTAGAACAGAAGAGTAATAGATTTTGGAGAAATGAAGTAATACAGAGTAGAGACCCACCATGGTCTCCTGAGAGAAACTAATATTGATAGTTACTTGCTTAATTCAGAAGAACTTTCCAGCACTCCTGAAAGGCCATTGAGAGCCTTTCATTTTATTTGTCAAAGTTGGGTTTTTCCCAATTATGCCAAATGAATATGTATTATTGTCATTTTATGCAAAGACATTGTAGTGCATTGTCTGAGATGCAAAGTTTAAAATCTAGTCAAGGCACCCTTACAGCACAGCAGTGATTTTTTAAATTTAGCATGCATAAGAATTACCTGTGAATCTTACTTAAAATTAGGTTCCGGGCTAAGGCCACTACCTTGCCGAACTCCAGAAGTCCCTGAATGGGGTGAGTTTGATGTAGCTGATCCAAGAACCAAAACTGTTGTTACAGGATGCACCCGTAAATTAATGAGACTGAAATGTGGCTTTAAATTACTCAAAGGTACACTTTCTGTATATACACAGTAAATGTCTAAAAGACCAGTAGAATAAGTGACTATAGATGTGATTAGTTTTATATGTGTGAATATTTGAGCATTGTTAGGACTTGATTTGGAGGTATTTAATTTTAGTTTATACTTAATAGACCGTTAATTTGCCTACCAGAGCGTTCCTCTGAGTCTGTATGTAAATGGAAGTTCTAGATTTACTGAGAACACGTGGACCGATATTTGAAGAGGTACTGGTGATGCTGCTTTAATACCTCTTAGCACTTTATGCCAGGGACTCAGCATTTACAGGTGCTGTCTCTTTTAATTAGCAAAATGACCTTATAAGCTGTAGATGCTATTATTTTCCCCATTTTCTAGCTGAGGGACACTAGGGATTAGAGAATGTAAGTTACTTCTCCAGTGTTGCCCACCTAGTTAGTAAGTGGTACAGTGACAGTTGAATCCAGGTCTAACTCCAGAGCATCAGTAAGATTTTAGTTTTTGTTTTTTTCTGACTTACAAAAGCAATACATGCTTATAGTAAAGACAGTGAAAATACAATTGAGGTGTATGGTACAAAAAGTAAAAATATTCTGTGAACTCGCTTCCAGAGGTAATCATTATTAACCTTTTGAATTTTTTTTTTTAGCACACACTGATATATTATTTTATGAAAGTATGATAAACTAATTTTTCTGCAGTTTTTAAAAAAACTTGATAATAATGTATCTTGGTACTTACATAGAAAGCTATTTCTTGTTATGCTCATGGATATTGATCAGGGATACATGTATTTTGCACATGGTATTTGTGTCACTATTTTAGTGAGATAAATTTGGGACGTGGCATTGCTTGTCCAAGGGTATGCATTTTTTTTTTTTTTTTTTTTTTGCGATACGCGGGCCTCTCACTGTTGTGGCCTCTCCCGTTGCGGAGCATAGGCTCCGGATGCGCAGGCTCAGCAGCCATGGCTCACGGGCCCAGCCGCCCCGTGGCATGTGGGATCTTCCCACACCGGGGCACAAACCCGTGTCCCCTGCATCGGCAGGCGGACTCTCAACCACTGCGCCACCAGGGAAGCCCCCAAGGGTATGCATTTTTAAAAATTTTTTATTATTCTTTTTTATTTATTTATTTTTTTTATTTTTTTTTGTGGTACGCGGGCCTCTCACTGTTGTGGCCTCTCCCGTTGCGGAGCACAGGCTCCGGACGCGCAGGCTCAGCGGCCATGGCTCACGGGCCCAGCCGCTCCACGGCATGTGGGATCTTTCCGGACCGGGGCACGAACCCGGTCCCCTGCATCGGCAGGCAGACTCTCAACCACTGTGCCACCAGGGAAGCCCAAGGGTATGTATTTTAAATTTGTCAATAGATGCTGTAAAATTACTCTCCAAAAAGATTGAACTAATTAATTCCCTGATAGAGTGTGAGCTCTGTGGTGATTTTATTTTTATAATCCAGTACTAAGCATATTGTTAGGCATATAGTAGCTGTTCAAAATGTTAATTCAACATTGGATAAAGAGTCTGAGAATCTCTTTATCCATAGTATCGCAGAGACTGGATGTTATAAATCTTTAAAAAATTTGACAATTAGTAGGTGAAAGAAATCTCATTGTTTTAATTTGCCGTTTTTTTGTTTGTTTCGGTTTTTTTGGCTGTGCCATGCAGCTTGGGGGATTTCAGTTCCCCAGCCAGGGATTGAACCTGGGCCATGGCAGTGTAAGTCTTAATTTGCCATTTTTAATAATGAAGACAAACATCTAATATGTTATAAGTAGAGTCACGTTTTAACTTAATTTGAGTGACTTAATGTCAGGCTCTGTCTAAAGCGCTTCATATATGTCTTGTTATCTATATTACCTAATTCAATGCTCAGTGAATCTTACAAAGTTGGTGATATTATACCTATTTTACAGATGAGAAAACTGAGGCTTGTTTAAAAGCCTTGCCCAAAATTATAGCTGGTAAGCATCAAGGTCATTACTTGAACTTGGGGTCAGCCTGCCTTTACAAACCACGCAGGCTTAACACTAAACTATACTGGCCCAGTAAAGTGTCGCGCATTTTATTTTCTGTGAATTTTGGGAAGAAGAGAGTTGAATGGAAGACAGAAAATAAAATCCTACAAATACCTTTAGGAGACTGCAGTTTATGATACTGTGTATTGCTTTAAATGAACAGTTCAAGCTGCACTTGCCTTGTTAAAATTCTCTGCTTGTGATGGGCTGCAGGGTGTGTGCTGGTAACAGTTCAGACATACTCTGTCATCAGGCTTCAGGGTGAAATGTACTCCCAGCCCATTTTCTTGAGAAATTTACAGCAACATATACTCTGTTAAAAACATTATACATTGTGTCCACTTTCAGATTTCTTTCTTCCTTTTTAAGTAATTAATGCGGAGTATGTAGAATTTTTTTGTCTGTAATGTAACACACCCTTTTGAATTTCTTGAGGCTGCATGTATTTCGGTGGATAGCCTAATAACCTGGCCTCCTCTAGTTTTCTCTGTGAAACGCTAATTTTTACTTGGCACCACCGCAAAAGTATTGATTGGTTGGTTTTCATTCCTATTAAACTGTATCTTACAAAGCAATTGTTACTTGAAACAGGATTTTCAAGAGTGTTGTCTGTTTAAGTTTTCTCTAGGAAACCTGTGGTAGATAAGTTGAGTAACAGCAGGAGAGCAAATGTTGAAAACTTGGTTTTTATGGTCTGGCTGTTCAGTTACACTGCAGCTGTCTGGAATCAGGAATGACATAGAAGTTTATGCCCTGTTACTGCAAAGTACCTTGACAGTGACAGTGCTTTAGGTTTCTGTCTGATTTCTGTTTTTCAAAAATGAAACTTTTAAAGTTTTTTGGATCTGCGCAATTATTCTTCAACTTCCCATCATTGATACATAGTCCCAAAAATCAGACCTGAAGACCAGTGAAAATAAATGGTCAGGTCAGGGTATGGAAAATATTGATAGGCATGTAGCGGAGATTTTGGAGCAGCTGTAAAAAGTTTTAAATAGGTACACACTGGAAAGTAGGCAAAAAAGGAGAAACAGTTATTAATTCTGGGAAAAATTGAAGGATTGTACTAGAAAGGAAGGTTGGTTGTCATACATTATTTAAATCACCAGTGAACAATGTTTCGTAATGTAATAACTACTGCTTAAACCGGAATATGTGGCATTACTGGGATGGGGCAAGGCAGAATTGGCAGGGGCGGAACAGCTAAGTCCTCATCTTTCAGGTGATAGGTGATGACTGGAATAAATTAAGAAACAGCAGTAGAAGGGTGTTATTTAGAAATACTGTGAGTAAACATAAAGAGAAAGCTAAAAACAAAATTGAGGGTGATTGCTTGTGAGTGTTGGGGTAGGGAACTGCTCTTTTTCATAAGCCTTTTAATGCTCTGACTTTTAAAATTATGTATATGGATTCATTTGATAAGTTACTATGGTGAAAAAAAGTAAAGGGTGATTAAGGACACACGAAAATACTGAGACTAATTTTTTTTTTTTTTTTTTATTTGCTGGGACTCTTTTTGCTTTCCTGTTTTAGAGCCAGCACAACACAGGATATCCTAGGTATGGCCTGATAGAATGAATAAACGTTGGTTTAGTTTATTAGTTTACCTGCAGTGGAATGTTTGGCCTTCAGAATTCGGCTGAAGGACTTTTTATTACCGGGTGATTCTTTCCTCCTTGGTAATACTCATTTCCCTCTAACCTTAGTATTCCCAGCTGGTTTACTCCTCAGTCCTTTTGTAGCTATGCTTGATTAATGCCCCAGTTGTTAACTTTAGAACAAAAGAATAATAATCACTCATGCCCCTCAAATGAGGTCTCTGCTAGGTGGTAATTATCCACCAAAGGGTGTCACTATAAATAATCTGTCCCCGTTCTGCCAGTGTCAGTGTTGTTTTCTGCTTTTATTTAGCCTGTATGAAAACAGTGACTGACAAAAGAAGAATGGGGCTTCGTTTTCCTTCAGTTACGCGAAAGTCTACGTTGTGTCCGTATTCAGGGCTCGAGGCTCTTCACTTCCGCAGTGATTGTACTGCCCAGGTTCACCATCACCTGGTATACTACCTAAGGATTATTACAGAATCTTTGCCTGCGAAATGCAGTTTGGGTCAGTCTAGTACTCCCCTGGCTCCGAGAAAATTACCTGTTCTCAGGGGTAACTGTGAGAGGCTTCTGTTTGGCTTTTGGGCGGTAGCTAAGATTCTGAAAAAGGGATTGCTTTCAAGTGTGGATTAGGACTTCAACCTTGCTCCGTAGGCTAGTTAGGAATAATGCAGAGGCTGCTTTTGGAATGCTGAACCTTGGACGTCTATTTTCAAGGGCTTTTGGGGCCCCCGAAGTCTTGGGGGTCTTCAAGGGATAGGGAGCCTTCTGCACAAGCAGGTCTCCACCCACCAAAGGCTCTGAGCTGGATTTCCTTTCTCTGGTCACCTGAGCTTGCCGATCACAGTTGGCAAGTGGAGAGGGAGAGTTGCCTATGCTGAGAGTAGCAAACTGAATAAGAGAGTAGTTCCTAGGGTCAGTTTCTTCCACTTTCCTAGGGGCAGACCAAGGTATAGTTTCTGAGAACAGTTAAAGCAGCTCAGGACCAAAGCCCACATTGCTGGCTTTTGACTGTGGATAGGGGACCCAACATCTTCAAAACACCAGAAAGGTTGGCAGGGAGAAAGGAGGGAGAGAGGCCTATATAACTGAGAAACTAGGGTGCCATCCCGAGGGCGAGGCCTTTCTTTACGTGGATTGCATTTCGTGCTTGGAGAAGAGCGTGAGGGGCAAGGGAGGAAAGGCGGAGACCGTTCGGACTCCAGCCGGTTCCTGCACACCGAGCACACCCAGCGGGAGGGAAGAGGAAGTGTGTTCTGGAATAGCTCGAACAGCTGCCGCCATTGGCCGGCAGGCCTGTCAGTTGCCTGGGGGCCGAGACTGGAAAGAGGAAGGAGGAGCTCAGGGCTCCTGCCTGGAAGGGAGAGAGAGGAGGGCTGAGCCAGGCCGAGCCAGGGGGCGTGGGGGCTGGGACGGCAGGCCGACTGTCAGGGCGGGGCTGCCTTCGATCCGGCCACTTCTCTCAATCATTGCTCTTCTGATTCAGGGTGGCATTGTGTGTCCCGGTGTGCAGGAGCGAGTCCCAGCTGAGAGGCGAGGCTGAGCCCAGAGCACTGGGTTGCTTCAGCAGGGAAGACTCCCTTCCCCCCTGCTTCAGGCTGCTGAGCCCTGAGCCCCACTCAGAATGGAAGCCATCGCCAAATATGACTTCAAAGCCACCGCAGACGACGAGCTGAGCTTCAAAAGGGGGGACATCCTCAAGGTAAGTGTTGATGCCCAGCAAACGCTCAGATGGCTTCTCCTTGTACTCACCTGCCTTCTTGTGCCCTGATAACACACAAAGAAGCTGTGCTTGTTCTTTTTTCATTGCCCACTTTTAACATTTACCATCCTGTGTGATTTGGAGAGCTAGATGCTGAGTAGAATATCAAACATGACTTCAGAGGGTTGGTGTGATGTGTGGTCTTTAACTGCCTTTGTGTGAATGCCTTGAGCATTTCTGTGCTTGTTGATATTGGTAATTCAAGTAAAGTCAGAGCAATATGATTATAGTAAGGAAGCGTATGAGTAGATTGGGTTACCTAATCTACTAGAGTTTTATAAAAAAAAAGAGAGGATTTTTTTAAAAGAACCAAATTTGAAGTATTTTTGTAAAAAGCACTCAATTAGTCTTATCTTACATAGTCAAAAGATTTTTGCTTCTGGAATGTGATCCTAGTAGGTTAGAAATTAATTTCCCCTAGTTTAGAGAGGTGGTTAGAAGTACATGCCAAAACTCGTTACAGAACCTCAGTGTATTCTTATTCTTTGTGAAACAACTAATGGAGTTCTAAATAACAAGGTTCAACTTGCTATTGTACCAGTCAGATTTCGATTTTCTTATACTTAAGGAGCAGTTACCCCATATTAAACTCTGATTGCACCAAAGAAACCTGCTGACAGTTTAAAAATAAGCTTCCTTACAGTTTGCAGCTCATTTTGAGCCCCACTATTTACATGAGGTTCGCCTTCCACCTGGCACATGTTAATTATGTTGTTTACCCAATTGACTGGAGCAGCTTGCTCTTTTGGATATGTAATTTATTTTTACATGGGTGGGTGTTATCAAATAGTGTATCAACTCTGAGAAAAACCTGAAATTTAATGTTTGAGTCTTCACTGTGTCTCAAATTTTGACTTTTTTCCTCTAAACCTGATTGTTGGAATTTGCCATCCATTTGTTTACTACTCTTGAATGAAATTATTAGGATTTTATAAAGAAGAAGAAAGTGGAAATACAGAAATATGATTCTTTATAAAAGGACTAGTGACTTTTGTTTTTAAGTTTTGCAGACCTCTGGAGAGTTATTATTTTGTTCACTGCCCAAGGTGTAGAGTTCTGCTCTGAAGTTACCTGCACAGTAGTTTTTGTAATGTTAGGAATGTAGGTTGCACTTCATAGAAGGTGATAAAGAGCCCTTTAAGGAGAAGGAAACTGGGTGAGCTTTTTTTTTAATTTTTTTACATCTTTATTGGAGTATAATTGCTTTACAGTGGTGTGTTAGTTTCTGCTTTATAACAAAGTGAATCAGTTATACATATACATATGTTCCCATATCTCTTCCCTCTTGCGTCTCCCTCCCTCCCACCCTCCCTATCCCACCCCTCTAGGTGGTCACAAAGCACAGAGCTGATCTCCCTGTGCTATGCGGCTGCTTCCTACTAGCTATCTATTTTACATTTGGTAGTGTATATATACCCATGCCACTCTCTCACTTTATCCCAGCTTACCCTTCCCCCTCCCCATATCCTCAAGTCCATTCTCTAGTAGGTCTGTGTCTTTATTCCCATCTTGCCCCTAGGTTCTTCATGACCTTTTTTTCCCCCTTAGATTCCATATATATGTGTTAGCATACGGTATTTGTTTTTCTCTTTCTGACTTACTTCACTCTGTATGACAGTATCTAGGTCCATCCACCTCACTACAAATAACTCAATTTTGTTTCTTTTTATGGCTGAGTAATATTCCATTGTATATATGTGCCACATCTTGTTTATCCATTCATCTGTTGATGGACACTTAGGTTGCTTCCATGTCCTGGCTATTGTAAATAGAGCTGCAATGAACATTTTGGTACATGACTCTTTTTGAATTATGGTTTTCTCAGGGTATATGCCCAGTAGTGGGATTGCTGGGTCATATGTTAGTTCTATTTTTAGTTTTTTAAGGAAGCTCCATACTGTTCTCCATAGTGGCTGTGTCAATTTACATTCCCACCAACAGTGCAAGAGTGTTCCCTTTTCTCCACACCCTCTCCAGCATTTATTGTTTCTAGATTTTTTTTTTTTTTTTTTGCTGTACGCGGGCCTCTCACTGCTGTGGCCTCTCCCGTTGCGGAGCACAGGCTCCGGACACACAGGCTCCGCGGCCATGGCTCGCGGGCCCAGCCGCTCCGCGGCATGTGGGATCTTCCAGGATAGGGGCACGAACCCGTGTCCCCTGCATCGGCAGGCGGACTCTCAACCACTGCGCCACCAGGGAAGCCCTGTTTCTAGATTTTTTGATGATGGCCATTCTGACTGGTGTAAGATGATATCTCATTGTAGTTTTGATTTGCATTTTCTCTAATGATTAATGATGTTGAGCATTCTTTCATGTGTTTGTTGGCAATCTGTCTATCTCCTTTGGAGAAATGTCTATTTAGGTCTTCTGCCCATTTTTGGATTGGGTTGTTTGTTTTTTTGATATTGAGCTGCATGAGCTGCTTGTAAATTTTGGAGATAAATCCTTTGTCAGTTGCTTCATTTGCAAATATTTTCTCCCATTCTGAGGTGTGTGAGCTTTTTGACGGTATTCTCAAAGTCAGCACTAAATTAATCATCAGAAAGCAGACAGAACCAGCTATAGGTTTTAGAGAGAAATACATCCTCTGTTTTCTATTTCTTTATCTAGAAATCAGCAATCATAACTTAGACTACTAAATTACTCTGTATCATTGATGTACTGAGGAGATAATTTGATGTTTTCTTAGGTGATTACTATTTTCAGCAGATAACCTGCTCCTGATATCATAATAAGATTGGCTACTCAGATAAAGGGGGAAAAAAAAGATTGGCTACTCAAGTAACCACATTTGTCACTTGTATGAAAATGCTTTGGGGCCAAGCTTGGGGTTTTTTTTGGTTTGTTTGTTTACTGAAATACAAATTAGATTTCTCCATTAAGTTTACCCTAGAAACTTGAAACTTGAGCCTGGAAGTTCATATTTTTTCTCTTAGTCTATCCAGTTGCACATTTAGCACTAAAGCAACAAGTCAAAACAAAACTGAACTTTGAGGTCTGTTTTAAAGAATTTTTAGACAAGAACTTTCCCTGTTTACTGCCACTAAATTTAGCCTTGGACCATGAACATTTTATAAGTTCTCCACCTTAAATTGGTAAACTTCTTGAACAAGTGTAATATCCTTCTTTCCCATCCTACAGTTAGGATGATACTGTTTAATATTCCCCCACAAATTTTTATGATGGGAGAGAAAGTGAATCAGAGTGCTCACATTTACTTTCAGATTTTCTTTGGGGAGAGAGAAGCCTACATATATTTAGTTCTTTCCAGTTTGGCAGATAACTGGCATATGAAGTCATAATGCCATTATTGCTTTTGAATGGTGGCCGTTAGCTGTTTGTTAGTAATCTTGTGGCTTTACTCCAAAAAATGAGTGACGATACAGTAGTTGCCCTTTGTCTCATAATTCTGTGAAACAGCTGAGTGAAGAGGAGGGACATTGCTTTGTCTTAAGCACTATTAGTTTAAAAAAAAAAAGGGCAGTGTTTTCCTCTTTGATTATTCAGGGAGTAACTGGCTTCATTTGAGTGGCTCTGATTTGATTTGCTCACTCTTTAGGATGTTAGTTGTGAGCCAAATCATGTTTTGAAGTACCTGGAAAGCATTGACCAGTTTCCCTCAATTGAAATATGGATATATTTACCCTCTGTTGATAAAATGGACATGTGCACGTGGGTACTGAGTACCTTTTACTTGAAGATAATGAAATAGAAAGGGGCTCAGCCCTCTGCCTATGGCCAGGTTCAGAAGGATTACACCCTCTCACTGTCTTGGAGTTCCTGGTTAACTTTTGCTGCATGTTGACTCGTGTCCCCCAGCAGACCACTTCCTTACTCTCTGTCCACATGTTGACTTGTGCTGCCCTGAGAAGAGAGAGCAAATTAAAAACATCTTACTGGAAGCCGTAAATAGAACTTAATGCTTGGATATATCTGCCTTTGTTAATTTCCCTTTTTATAAAAGCTTGTGTTTTTCTTGGGGAGGGGCAGGGAGGGCACTGGGGCTAGGTATGGAAGAAATTGCTCTTCTTTTGCAGTTTCAGGCCTTACATGGGTGAAATGAACCTAAATTTCCCCACCATTGTAGGGCAGCCTTGAGATAGCCCCAGGGCTTCTCCACTGAAAATGAGGCCCCTGAATACTCTGCCCTAGGCACACAAAACGCCTGAGCTTACCTAAAAGTAGCATCTGCCATCTAGGGGCTTCTGTACATGTATTGATACTTCAGACAGTGCTGCACAGGAATGAAGAGACTGTTTTGAGCTCTCAAACCTGTGCTCATTGCATTCTGTAGCTGGGTTGTTATTTTCTATCAAGACAGACCTTAGACTCTAGAAGAGAACCAACAGTAGATTATCTCAATATCTTCTCTGTCTGGCACAAACTTCCTTTACCAGTTTCCTAAACCGCTTTAGAACTAGGTCTTGGGTTCAGTGCTGATGACACTATTTTACTGTTACATTTACAGAGCGTCTCCTTGAGCCACATCCTGGGGTAAGTTGCCTTGAGAGTTGGGGGAGAAATAGAAGACGTACTTTCTCCCTTCAGGAACTCTAAAATCAAATAAGAGAAGTGAGGTTAGTATGTGAAACAGTGTGTGACGGTGTGTAAAATTAGAGGATCTTTATTTTTTTAAATAAATTTATTTAATTTATTTAATTTTGGCTGCATTGTGTCTTCGTTGCTGCACATCGACTTTCTCTAGTTGCGGCAAGCGGGGGCTACTCTTCGTTGCACTTCGCAGGTTTCTCATTGCGGTGGCTTCTCCTGTTGCAGAGCACAGGCTCTAGGCGCGCGGGCTTCAGTAGTTGTGGCACATGGGCTCAGTAGTTGTGGCTTGCGGGCTCTAGAGCAGAGGCTCAGTAGTTGTGGCACATGGGCTTAGTTGCTCTGTGGCGTGTGGGATCTTCCCGGACCAGGGCTTGAACCCTTGTCCCCTGCAGTGGCAGGCGGATTCTTAACCACTGCGCCACCAGGGAAGCCCTAGAGGATCTTTAGAAGAGGAAAAGACTTCCTTATTTTACAGGTGCAGAAATGGTGGCCCATGGAGGTTAATGATCTATCCAAGATCACAGCTATTACTACTTAGTGCTGAACTGGTATTTAACAGAATGCTGAAGTTTTGTTACACACTGTAACTGCCAGTGTAATTTTGAAGGGAAGAGATTGGTGAGAGCCGAGGTCCGAGAAAGCTGTGTGGGAGAGGCATGACTTGGACTGGACCTTGTGAAGACCAGGACAGGGCTAGGTGAGGAGAAGGGAGAGGCGGGGGCTGTGCTTGTTGTGTTTGAGACAGGAATGCTAGAATAAGGTTATAGGCAGAGTGGAAAATAAGGTAGAACTGGAGCCAGATAAGAAAAACCCAATAAGAGTTTGATCTTGTCCTTAAGCCTCTGAAGGTTATTAGCTGATGACGAAAGTGTCCTGTGTGTATAGTGGAAGTGTCCTGTGTGTATAGTGGATTGCAAGGAGGGAAGCCTGGAGTCCCGGCCTGGCAGGTTCCAGTAATCAGGTTGTGAGATAAGTGCCTGTACAGGTATAGGAGACTAGGAATGAAGGACAGGGGGTACTTTGAGGAAAAGAAAAAATAACGGAATTTCTGCCTGTCAGCTGGGGATATTTGAATAAGTCTCCTGTGTAACTGAGAAAAGAACATCCATTGAGTATGCTCCTGAGAGCCAGGAATGTGAACTAGAGTGTGATTGGTTACAGTTTTCACAACAGCTCTAAGTCCTGAATTTCAGTACATGAGTCTCATTTCAGGTGTTTGAATGATCAAACCTAAAAAATAAGAGGTTGGGGTGGGTTTTTTTCTTCACTATTTCAAAGTACTGGTATCGGTATACTTTTTGAAGTATTTCTTTGCCTGTTGATAAGAATTGTTATCGATCTTGTTAACTGAACTCAGAATATTGCATTTAATCTTGAAGGATGAGGACAGTTTGAGTTCTCTTACAACATAATTTGTTTGCCTTTCATCATATTCATTTCCCCCCCTGTCATCTGAACGGACTGTTTCCAAATAGGTGCTAAGAATGAACTTTCAGTTCCTGTACAAGACTCCTTTTGCAGGGTGGAGGGGGTTGCTGGCTGAAGACCATTCATCCCTGTTTGGAGAAAGAAATGTCTAAGGAAATGCACCGTTCCTTTGGGGTCTTCAGTTTTCACCTCTGTGAGCCATTATCGTTAAGTCATCATTGAATAGCTACTATTTATGAAGCATTTAATATATGCCACAAAGTTATGCACGATTTCTCATTTTGGACATCAGAAGGTTGGCATTATTAGCCCCATCTTATGGGTTCAGAAGTTAAGTAACAGGCTCAGGTTCACACATCTAGTAAGAGGCAAAGCTGGGATTTGATCTTAGGCCTGGCTGCAGTGTTCCCCCCTACAGTACATTAATTCCCCTGTTAACTGTCAGGTATGAGTAAACCAGACATATAAGCTTCTCTGCAGTCCTGGGTTACTCACCTGCCAGGCATGGACAGCTGTCTTATGGCGCTGCTTCCACATAGTGACGTACTGGATATCCTATCTAAGTAAGCTGAGGTTACTAATGAAAGAAATGAAGCGGGGGGTGGGGGGGAAAGGTCATTTTGCCTTTCGGATTAGCAAAGGTGATGAAGACTGACCCCACCCTCTTGCGGCCGGGGTGCGGGGAAATGGGTACTGCCACCTCCTGCCAGTGGAGGTTTGTACGAATACAGTTGGTCGTTTTGAACATGGCTTGGTGATGCGTATTAGACCATAAAATGACCCAGCAGTTCCACTGTCAAGAATTCAGTCTAAGAAAATTAACAAACAAGTTCTTTAAAATGTAGACATAGGGGTGTTTATTTCAGTGAATCTGTGTGCCACCTAGACATTTCTGCAATTAAATTACGAAATATCATTTCCAAGATATTAAAAGGTGTAAAAATAGGCATCTTCGAATCCATGGAATTAACCATATTAGAAAAAAAAACCTTAAGTAACCCATCAGTGGGAGGCTACATAAACAGATTATGGTGCCTGTAAAGCGGGATACTGTGAAGATTTTAATGTTGATGTAAAACTATATCAATACAGTATTTGCGTTGCTCGGACAAGTGTTTATGGACCCTCTTTTAAAAAGTGAAAATGTATTTAATTTGTTGAGTTCTTAGTATACGTCTGTGCACTAAGCTAAGTATTGTACTTGTATCTTCTCTTAATCCTCACCATAATCCTATTAAGACAGATGCTATTATCCCCAATTTACTGATCAGGAGCCCGAGGCTTATGTTAAGTAACTTGCCCAAGTTCACATTCAAATCCAGGCCGGTTAAGTCCAGATTCCATGTTCTTAACCACTACCCCTGTGGGGCTTTTTTGTACCCAAATGAGGTTAGATGAGGGAGGGAGGGAGGGGGGCGTGAGCCCATTTAGGGAAAATTGTTATCTATTTCTATTTGCTTATTAAATATATAGACTTCTTTCTGAATGATCCCCTAAAAGGTAACAGTTATCTCCAAGGAGCTGTATTTCAGGTGATTCTTACTTCTTTTTTGTGCTTTTTTTTTTTTTACATTACTTTAATTAATTTATCAGTTTTATTAAGTCAATACAGTTTTATTCAAATGGTAAGTAGTTAACATTTTGCATGTTTTACCTTGATGGATATTCTAGGAAGTTAAAGTGCTCTGGTCAGGGGTTGGTTGGTTGTGTATTTTTAATGACTGAGGTTTAACCTGCTGTTAGGCTAAAGTTCACTGTGCCTATGTTGAGTTGTAAAACTTAAGAGACGTTTTAAAAAGTGACTCACAGCACCTTTTGGAGGAAAATCTTGGTCTTTTTGGCAGATACTTCCTCTGTTTTACGTCCTAGTGGATGTGGAATGAGAGACACCTGTGGTATTGTGATAAAGAACTGCTCCAGGTCTAGACCCACCTTCTTCTTCTGGCAGATCTGGCCTTTTGGTCTTGGGAAGCTGACTCTCCTTTGGTTCTCCCATCCTCAAAATGGGAACAATAGCGTCTGCCTTCCTAGAGTCACAGTGAGGATTAAAAGAACTAATATGTTAGTGTGCTTAAAGCAGTGACACGTAAAGTAGATAGTAATGCTACCTGCCATTAGTTTTATTAATGTTATTCAGACGCACAACTTTGATAAGAGGATGTCAGCCCTACTGCTGGCTCAGGTAACTGTAAAGTCACATGACTCGACACATAAAACTGGCTGGGTGCTTGTCCTGATACTACCTCAGACTCAGAACTGTGCAAACTTCGTCCCAGAGCTTAGCAGAAAGCATGGTATTGATGGAGGATTTTGTGCAAGACAAGTAGTTTCTCCATTCTTAAAAGTCTTTGGCCCTCTCTCAGGGTTAAACCTGAGAGCAAAGAGGTGGGTAACTGCACAGTGTCCTAGTGGGGACCTCACTTTTGTATATTTCTTGGGCTGAATAGAGCTTTGGGATTATGGTGTTGGCAAATATTAAGAAGCGATAGAAGAAACAGCCTTGGGAAAAATTCGTTGCTGTATTTACTCTAAGGATATTAAGGAGTCTTTCATTACTGTGTGTCCTCAGGGAGGACCTGTGGGAGAACATTCTCTCTGGCCTCCATACCTAGAATAGGCATATTTCCCCCTCAAACAACTTTTTTAAATCTTAAGGATGCTATAAATAATGCTTTGATATGTTTCCTTCTTTATCTTGTAGGAAAGCTTAGAGTCTACTATGGTCCCATTTCTGGCAGTCGCTCTTATACTTTCCTAATATTTTTGTTCACACAGGTAGTAATTATTAGTGGTAAATATTTAAAGTTTTTCTCACCCTAACAATGGCTTTGATTTTTAACTAATTTATTTATTCCTTAGTTTACCAGCAGGCTTTTAAAATCTAGATTTAGCAGAATGGCAAAGCCTTCTGTAGTACTTTGCTTTTGAAAAAATACAAAAAGCATCAGTTTAGTTTTAAAGTGAGAGGAAATGCATTTTGGACCTTAAAACTGTAGACTTCACAGAGAACAAGAAAGCTGTGTGTGGGCTTCCCTGGTGGCGCAGTGGTTGAGAGTCTGCCTGCCGATGCAGGGGGCACGGGTTCGTGCCCCGGTCCGGGAAGATCCCACATGCCGCAGAGCGGCTGGGCCCGTGAGCCATGGCCGCTGAGCCTGCGCCTCCGGAGCCTGTGCTCCGCAACGGGAGAGGCCACAACAGTGAGAGGCCCGTGTATCGCAAACAAAACAAAACAGTGTGTGTTTTCAGTCAGAATATTGATCATTGCATGTCTTTGTGTCATTATTTCGTAGATCTTTTATTTTCCTAGATAAATATGTATGGTTTGAAATGGATTGCTAGAGGAAAAAGAATATATTTACAACATTTCATTTTTTTGGTTTTATTGGGTCTTTGTTGCTGTGTGCGGTCTTTCTCTAGTTGCGGTGAGCGGGGGCTACTCTTCTTTGTGGTGCGCGGGCTTCTCATTGCGGTGGCTTCTCTGTTGTGGAGCACGGTCTCTAGGCGCGCGGGCTTCAGTAGTTGTGGCTCGCAGGCTCTAGAGTGCAGGCTCAGTAGCTGTGGTGCGCAGGCTTAGTTGCTCCGCGACATGTGGGATCTTCCCAGACCAGGGCTCAAACCTGTGTCCCCTGCATTGGCAGGTGGATTCTTTTTTTTTTTTTGAGGTAACGCGGGCCTCTCACTGTTGTGGCCTCTCCCGTTGCGGAGCACAGGCTCCAGACACGCAGGCTCAACGGCCATGGCTCACGGGCCTAGCCGCTCCGCGGCATGTGGGATCTTTGCAGACCGGGGCACGAACCCATGTCTCCTGCATCGGCAGGCGGACTCTCAACCACTGCGCCACCAGGGAAGCCTCTGGCAGGTGGATTCTTAACCACTGTGCCACCAGGGAAGTCCCTACAACATTTTATTGTCAATATTTCCATTTTTCCTTAACATTTAAAACTACATTAATATACATTAATAGAAAAAAAAAGAGAGGAAATTCAAAATTCTGCACAAACTCCCCGCTCCAGTATTTTTACTGTTGCAGATCTCTTCTAGGCTTTGTTGTTGTATAAACATTTTTATATTGCTGTAATTATAGTGGCCTTAAAATACAACATATGTTACCATTTTCCTGTATTTGTTTTACTAATTATTTTTAATGGTTTAATATTTTAAAATATTTTTAAATTTAATGTTCTATAATTGACTTAGCTATTTCCCCATTGCTGGATACTTAGCTTGTTTCTATTAAAAATTTAGTTTATCATCTCAAAGGAGGCTTTTGATTATGTATGATGCTCTCTTGTCCAAAAGGATTGAACAGATTACCTACTTGAGGTCAAGTTGAATGAGAATGGCCCATAATCTTCGTCAGAATACATAATAGTAGTGCAGCTAATGTTGGCTTCATTTTCTGACCTCCTTTAACAATAGAATATTATTTCACAGTTTGACAGTGTTTTATAAGACTGTGAAATGATTTGTGAAATGATTAAACCTCTTCACTCAGCATCTAAGACACTTGACAACAGCATATAGTTTTTCTGAAGCACGTTTTATTTTGTGCTGTTCCTTCAGGTGATTAATTTGCTTTTTTATAGCTGTGTCAAGTTAATAAGTAATTTTGATAGCTGAGAAATTTGATGTGTATTCATAGAAGTAGTTTTAATTCAGTTTTACTTCTCTGGCTGAATTAATCCCTTCTAGAGGGAGATAATCCATCCTCACTCATTTTTGGAAAAAGATGGAAAGACAGACAAACCAGCTTTGTTTAGTTGATGCTGCAAATGTTTAGCTTTAGAGCCAGAAGGCTCTGCTGAGAGCTTTTGAGAAAAAAGTGGAGTGATTTATTGAAACATCCTCATGCTCTTACATGTACTGAGATATAAAGAAAAAAGAAAACTATCGTGTTGGTTTTCTCTGGATGTTGGGATTATGGAGAACTGTCACTTTCTACAGCATGCATTTCTATAATGGATATTTTTACAGGCATATATTAGTTTCATAATCAGAAAAGCAGTAAAAACCAAAAACACTACAGTAGTTTTCTAGATGTAAATTTACAAGTCAACAAACATTTTAGGGTCTATTTTGCTTTCTTAAAAGGAAAAAAAAAATCAGTGTACAGCTTCATGGAGTAAATTTGTTCATTTCTTCTTGATGAAGACAGCACAAGCATCTCCAAGTTATCTAGGACTATTACATAGACTTTATGTAAAATAGAGAGTACACAACAATAAACTAGAAGCGGGCTCGGCCCTTTTGCTTATGAACAAGTAAGATTGGCCCTAAAACTGGTCTTGCTGCCCAGATTTCTAGTTATATCTAGCTTATCTTTTCCCTGCACCTTATATGAAACCAATGTTATGTGCTTTCTTACTTAGGTAATTTTGACTTAGGTCAGTCTCCAAACTGGATTATGGTTAGTAATGCAGCCAAATTGCAGTTTTTCCTAGGTTTAATTATCCATGTTGCCTTCCTTGTCTCCTGTCCATATTTAGTCACGTTTACATTTTATTTATCAACTTCTATAAAAATGTTTGGCTCTGAAAGGTAAAATTAAGAGACAAAATAAAGATTTGCAGTTATTTGTGGGTTTTAGTTATCTGTTGTGCATTGAAAAAAATCAGGTGTCTTCATTTCATTCTTTTTTTTTTTTCATTTCATTCTTTTAAAATGTTTATTAGAGTTATTGAAAAGTGTAAAATAAAGGCCATAATCCCGCCTGTCACCCAGATAACTTTTTGAAATAAAATAAAACAAATGTCAAACTCATTAGAAAATGTAAAAGGCAAATACTCTTCCCAGAGAAAATAACTGTTCTGTTTTTCTGTAACCTTTCAGGAAGAAAGACATTTAATGAGTATAGCTATAGTTACTTTTACTGTACTTCCTGGGTACGATGAGAAGCACACTGAAACCATATTCAAAATTGTAATAATGAAAATAAGCAGGTCCTTCATCTTTGGAAGGAAGGATGGGGTTTCTGTTTAAATGTACTGTACCTCTTTAGAAAAAGCAGTAGCTAGAAAGATCGCTTTGCCAGGCTATTAGAGAAGATCATAATGATTAAGACTTTAAAAGTCACCTGTTAAAGCTGAGTCAGAGTAGATTTCGAACCTGAAATTGGTGTGAATTTTCCCAAAAGTTGTGCTCATATTGTCTACATCAGATATTCAGATGAATTTGTGACTAATGGCCTCACTTAGTGCTAGAAGTGGAAACTTGTAGCCCTGCAGGTCTTTCCTTGAGATTAATTACTTTATTGGTCTCCTAAATTTAGGTTAATGGTTGAGAAAGAACCATTACTTTAATTGGAAAGTCATTCTCTTTGTGTTCAGATGCCCTTTATCTGCCTTCTTGGAGCACCTGATATAACTACAGACACCTGAACAGCTGTTGTCCTTAAAGACTGTAGAAGTAATTTTCAAATTTAGTTATTAGTTTGTTGGTATTGTGTATCAAAGTGTAAGTTTTCTGCATGTTCTTTCCCTCACTCCTTTCTTATTAGATATTAAGGGCCTCACAAAAGGGGCATGCTTTTCATTTGCATATTCTCAGATAACCTGATGAAAAATTATTGATTACCTGCTTTTGGGGGTGTTGGGTTTTATAAATAAAAGAATAGCAACCTCAATTTGAAGTGAACTATGGCATGTCTTTCCTTTTAATATAAATGTTTATCTTGTACTGTTGGTGGGAATGTAAATTGATAGAGTCACTATGGAGAACAGTATGGAGGTTCCTTAAAAAACTAAAAATAGAACTACCATATGAACCAGCAATCCCACTACTGGGCATATACCCTGAGAAAACCGTAATTCAAAAAGAGTCATGTACCACAGTGTTCATTGCAGCTCTGTTTACAATAGCCAGGACATGGAAGCAATCTCAGTGTACATCGACAGATGAATGGATAAAGAAGATGTGGCACATATATACAATGGAACATTACTCAGCCATAAAAGGAAACAAAATTGAGTTATCTGTAGTGAGGTGGATGGACCTAGATACTGTCATACAGAGTGAAGTAAGTCAGAAAGAGAAAAAATAAATACCATATGCTAACACATATCTCCATATATATATGGAAGCAAAAAAAAAATTGTTTCTGAAGAACCTAGGGGCAGGACAGGAATAAAGACACAGACGTAGAGAATGGACTTGAGGACATGGGGAGGGGGAAGGGTAAGCTGGGATGAAGTGAGAGAGTGGCATGGACTTATATATACTACCGAATGTAAAATAGATAGCTAGTGGGAAGCAGCTGCATAGCACAGGGAGATCAGCTCTGTGCTTTGTGACCACCTAGAGGAGTGGGATAGGGAGGGTGGGAGGGAGACGCAAGAGGGAGGAGATATGGGAATATATGTATACGTATAGCTGATTCAGTGTTAAAAAGCAGAAACTAACACACCATTGTAAAGCAATTATACTCCAATAAAGATGTTAAAGATAAAGTGATAGGAACTGAAAAAAATATATAAATGTTTATAAATACCTAGGCTGTAGCCTTAAATTTCCCTCTTAAATGCTGCTTTAGTTTCTTCCCATGAATCTGGCTATGCAGTTGTTTTTGTTTTCATTAATTTCAAAATATTTTCTAATTTGTTGTTTTTTCTTTGACCCATTGGTTATTTAGGAGTGTGTTATTTAATTTCCAAATATTTGTGAATTTCCCAGAATTCCTTCTGTTGTTGATTTCTATTTTAATTCCATTGTGCTTATAGAACATACTCTGATTTCAGTCCTTTTAAATTTATTGAGGCTTGTTTTATGGCCTGGCATTTGGTCTTTCCTGGAGAATGTTCTGCTGTGTGCTTGAGATGAATGTGTATTCTGCTTTTGTTGGTTGGAGTGTTCTCTAGATATCTGTTAGGTCTAGTCAGTTAATTACTTTTTCCTAGAGCATGTCATGATAGTTGTAGAATTTTGGTGAATTCTTAAGAATACTTACCTAGTATCTTGGTGAATCATAGCAACAAATTGAGTATCTCCTAGGTTAAGAGTATTATGCTTAGTGCAGAGGGTTGGAGATATAGATAATATTTAGTAATACACTGTTTTAAGAGCTATGCTAGAGGTATGCACTGGGTGTTCTGAATGAAAACAGACTTGGTAAGACGTGAGTATTGAAAAGTTTTCTGAGCTAACTTAGAAACACTCATGACTGCTTTGTCCATCCAGATATGCCTGACTTACTGAGGCCTTCTGTTTCTAACATTAGCGAAGCTTACTATCAAACTCTGAAGAGTTGTTGGAGTTGTCCTAGAACACTTAACACTTAGAAGGTTAATGGCCTTTCAGTGTATTTGGCAGTTATAAAAGTAGATGTGAGCCATATTGATAACAACGTGGCACATGCAGAGAGCATCAAAGTATGACACTTCTTTCACATTTTGTGAAAAACTTTAGATAAGTGCCATCAATCCCAAATTTTATGCCCATGACGCTACCACCCCACTTTTTGTTTTTTTTTTGCGGTATGTGGGCCTCTCACTGTTGTGGCCTCTCCCGTTGCGGAGCACAGGCTCCGGACGCGCAGGCTCAGCGGCCATGGCTCACGGGCCCAGCCGCTCCGTGGCATGTGGGATCCTCCCGGACCAGGGCACGAACCTGTGTCCCCTGCATCGGCAGGCGGACTCTCAACCACTACGCCACCAGGGAAGCCCTCCACCCCACTTTTTTTCTTTTTTTCTTTTTTTTCTTTATTTGCGGTACGCGGGCCCTCTCACTGCTGTGGCCTCTCCCGTTGCGGAGCACAGGCTCAGCGGCCATGGCCCACGGGCCCAGCCGCTCCGTGGCATGTGGGATCCTCCCGAACCGGGGCACGAACCCGCGTCCCCTGCATCGGCAGGCGGACCCTCAACCACTGCGCCACCAGGGAAGCCCCTCCACCCCACTTTTTTTTTTTTTTTTTTTTTTTTTTTGCGGTACGCGGGCCTCTCACCGCTGTGGCCTCTCCCGCTGTGGAGCACAGGCTCCCGACACGCAGGCTCAGCAGCCACGGCTCACGGGCCCAGCCGCTCCGCGGCATGCGGGATCCTCCCAGACCGGGGCACGAACCCGCGTCCCCTGCATCAGCAGGCGGACTCTCAACCACTGCGCCACCAGGGAAGCCCCACCCCACTTTTAAGGAAATATTTTTATGGAAATAGGTTTCTATTACACATTTGCATGTAGAACATACTGAATAGTGTTTTTAAGTGAGGTTACTTTAAACTAGAACTTTCCAGGTATTGAAAGTAGCATGAACTTTACACTAGTATTATGGTAACTTCAGAAATGGAAAGGATTAAACATTTTATTTTCTCCAACACCATATGAATATGAATTGTATTTAACAAGTTTGTCTATAGTCCAGAGTAATATACACCTGAAATCTGCTATCTAGGTGTTAGTTTCTAAAGTTTAAAAAGTCTGTGGTCAAAGAAGTGGAAAATGGAATACATTTTCATGAAGCTTTTGAAAGAAAATTGCTCAAGTAAATAAAGAAGTTCAAGGTACCTCCTCATAGACCTGAAAACGTTTACCCTGTTGTTTATCAAATGTAAGTATGGAAGCCCCAAAATTCAGCATTCTGTTTACAGGGAGGGTAGAATAAGATGTCAGTGCTACTTGTGCTCTCAGCCAGGGTCCCTCAACAGGATCTTCTCATTAAGATAAAAGTAAAACTGCTACAGCATCTTTACTGAACATATATATTTTTTAAACTTTTTTATATTGGAGTATAGTTGACTAACAATGTTGTGTTAGTTTCAGGTGCACAGCAAAGTGATCCAGTTATACATATACCTGTATCTATTATTTTTCAAATTCTTTTCCCATTTAGGTTGTTAGATAATATTGAGCAGAGTTCCCTTTGTGAACATAGTTTTTCTTAACATAGATTTTTTATTTTAGAACATTTTTAGATTTACCAAAAAAAAAATTGCAAAGGTAGTACAAAAAGATCTCATATATCTCACACCCAATTTCTCATTATTAACATTTTATATTAGTATAGTACATTTGTTACAATTAATGAACCATTATTGATACATTATTATTAACTAAGGTCCTTACATTATTCAGATTTCATTCATTTTTCCTAATGTCCTTTTTTCTGTTCCAAGATCCCATCCAGGATGCCACATTGTTTAGTTGTGTCTTAAGCTCATCTTGGCTGTGTTGGCTGAACATAGATTAAAAATATATGTTTATATATATATATATATACACACACACACGCTTAATGTTTAATATTTGTTCTTTTGATTCTTTGATAGTCCCTACTTAATGAAGAATTATTTTCTAAAAGCTTATAAATTGGTGTTTCTGTGGAAGATGTTATTTCTCACGTAACGCTTATTGACATTTTAAGGTTGGACCACGTAAGTATTTGGCTTCCATATGCCGAATATTTACCACACTTCTGTACTATAGCCACTGACCTTATATGACTTATTTAAATTTAAATTAGCTAAAACATTCAGTTCTTCACTTGCATTGGCCATGTTTCAAGATCTTAATAGCTACACGTGGCTAGTGGCTGCTGTATTGGACAGTGCAGATACAGGATATTTACGTCATTGTAGAAAGTTTTCTTGGGCAGCGCTGCTGTAGAATGTCACCACCCAAATAACAGTGTTTTTGTGTTCAAAGTATTTTGGGTTTCACTTGGAAATGCTGGGAATCATTATCTTCCCTCTTGTTGCAAACCATTAGTGGTTACTCTGGTCTTTGGAGGTGAGGCCCTTGGGTAGAACTGGGACGGGGGTGGGAAAGTTGGATGCTGCTGTGGACTAGCCGTAGAACTGGGGTAAGATTTTCTCTTTCTCTTGAGTTCTTCCCTGTCTGCACTACTCCCTCCCTTGGGAACCTTTGACTTCCCAAACCCTTTTCTCCACGGCCCTGCACCTTTTCTCCCCCAGCCCATGCAGACAGAGGCAGATACTGGGAACATGTTGTCATCTAGTGAAACCAGAAGAGTGCTCATAGAATGGCTTCACTGGGGTGACATGTAACGTGTTGTTGAGTCCAGTGCTGGCTCTTCTAATTTGGGTTCCTTGTGTCATTGGATGTGTAATGTGGTCTCAAGCTGAATGTGCAGACAGCAGCATCTGAGGCACATCGAGAGAGCAGAGGCAGCATTTCTTTGAATTCAGCAAAACCATAATTATCGTGTTTTCAGAACTGTGTTTTACATAAATATCTTAGGCAAAGTTTTACTCTTGTTGTAGAGTCATTTTGTTTCTTTGGTTTAAACTGCACCAAAATTTTGCACAATTAAATATCCTCACCCCAAAAGCTCTACAGTGTTTCATTAGTGAACATATTTGCCAGTAATGTCAAATAATGGGTTGATTAATCTTTGACTATATTTAAACAATACTAGGTCAATTTTCAATTAGTTACATCATTTCTCTGAACACTGAGCTATTTCACACCTTGTGGTCTTCAGACTTGGTGTTCCTTTTGTCTGGTGTAACCTTGGCCACCTCCCATTCTTCCTTTGTGACTTAGAGCAAGCCCACCCGAGCTCTGGAAGTCTTTCTCAACGCTCTTTTCTCCCTCCTGTGCCCCAACACTGCCCCTTAGTTGTGTACCTCTGGCCGTTGGCATATTTCTGTTTCCCCAGGCCTCAGATTCCTGTATGTCAGCATCTTGCACAGTGCCCAGCAACATGGTCATTTAGTTTGTTGGAACAGAAGAAGTGTTGAAACCCACACCAGGTTCATTCCACTCAGTATAGATTGAGTCCAAGTTGGTATTGTCTTTGTTACCCGGTATTGCCCTGTCAGAGGTCAGACTTGGTTCTTATTGTTGCCTCAGCTGTTTTTGCATTTATTTAGTTGACATAAACCAGAAATAGGAACTGTGGAATTTCTGCTGTAATTTTTTATTCTCTTATTTTTTCACCACCTTAGGCTTCTTAGCTACTTTTCCTTTGAATCTGTAAGGTATAATTACACTTTACTCTGCATGTGATCTAAAGAATATTCAGTCAGCTTTATTTTTGTTACTGTCCAAAAAACATTCCCGGTTTCCACCAATTTTTGTTTTTGGACACTTACTTCATCTATAGTCGTGGCATTTTATTTCAGCAGATGGTTCATACACATGTAAGAAATATTGCTGTAGGAGATTCTAAACATTTTGGCTTTCTCTCCTGAATTTGTTCTTTATTCTTTGTGTATAAGAAAAACGAGAAAAAAATTTACAGGAATAGTTTGAAGTAAGCCTGATGATTTGTTCTAATTTACATAGTTTACACAACTCCCAGCCTTAGAGAGAAAGAACAGCTCGCAGGGGCTGGATCACGGGAAGAAGAATCTTATCGGATGTTCTCTTGAGTTTACTTCACTGCTAACAATGAGGTGGGTTGGGGGAAGAATTTCTTCTTGTTTTTCAAGCTTTGCCAGAACTTTGCTTACAAGCAACTGTGCGAACTCTTACTGGTGTCCCTATATTTCCAGGGACGCTTTCTGACCTCCTGTTAGCGACACAGCTAGGACTGGCCGTGTGCTTTGTGGTGCCAAACATAGCTGAAGCAAACCTGGAAGGCGTCCAACCTGAACAAGATCCTGAAGTCAGAACGAGCAAGTGGTGCAAATGCTCTTAGTCAGAGTCTGGAAAGTCTTCAGAAGAAATGAATGCAGGCGGATCTGACAGGCTGATGAAAATTTGTTCATAGACTGACATTTCAGTTCTAGGTCCTGAGTAGTTGGTTTCAGTCAACAAGACACCAGTATCTCCTTTTAAATTTGCTCATAGAAGCCAGCTCTTGGAATGAATGCATCCTGGTGATAAACCTGGAGCTTGAATGTTGTTAAGATATTCAGAAAATAATGAATTTGCAGCTCTAGTAGGACTTGGCTTTAACTTTGACTCTGTAAGTCAATCTAAGTCTCAGCTTTAAGCATTCATTAATTTTAAGTGTTGTGCCTCTTCATTGGTAATATGGTTCATGTTTTGAGTAAATAATGCTATCCTTAAAGCAAAGGAGTACATATGTTTTGAGTTGTTTTTCTAATTGTGGTAGGTATACTAGAGGGTCAGTAAGTTCTTTTTTTTGTGGGGGGGGCTGCGTTGGGCCTTCATTGCTGCGTGTGGGCTTTCTCTAGTTGTGGCAAGTGGGGGCTACTCTTCGTTGCGGTGGCTTCTCCTGTTGTGGAGCACAGGCTCTAGGCGCGCAGGCTTCAGTAATTGTGGCTCGCAGACTGTAGAGCGCAGGCTCAGTAGTTGTGGCTCATGGGCTTAGTTGCTCTGTGGCATGTGGGATCTTCCTGGACCAGGGATCGAACCTGCATCCCCCGCATTGGCAGGCAGATTCTTAACCACTGTGCCACCACAGAAGTCCCAGGGTCAGTAAGTTCCTAAACACCATCACTGTCTTGAGCGGTGCCATCTTAAATAGGCTGGTTGGCTAGAGTCAGAAAGTGAGCCTTTGACCAGCCCAGCCCGTACCAGCCCACAGTCCTTGTCTCAAGAGTCTTACGTTGTGACTCTCTGGCTGAGCGCAGAAGAAGCAAAGGAATAAACTGGCATTTTTCTCAATACCAGGGTAGATCATAATCTTTCAACTGAGTAAAGCAACATATGGTTGTTTATGCCTTCTTAAATTTTTATATCTTTTGGTTGTGGCCTTATAGTGTAAAGAAACCTTCAGTTTTGCTAAAACTTTAAGCTGCTACTCCTTGTTCCAACTTAAAATCATTTAAATAAGATAGTTTTGATATATCCCAGTTTGAACTCTGAGGAATATCTAGTGGCACTTTGACATAAAATGTAGAAAATCATAACATATTATATATTGCTTTTTTTTAGGTTCAACTAATATTTATTGCATACTTAACCCACACCAAGAACTGTGCCTGCTCTCCCTTTATAATATCTCATCCAATCCTCTAAATAACCCTACAAAGAATATATTAGTATCCTCCATTTCTACAGCTGAGAAAACTGACTAAAAAAAGTTAAGTAATCTGTGCAAGGTCACACAGCCAGTAACTAGAGACCCAGAAATGAAGTACAGGTAGCCTGACTTAAATTCTGGCATGCTTTCTACTGTTGATTAGACTGTCTGCTAAATTTCATCAATTCTTTAAAGTAAGATAATCTGTGACCATGTCCAAGGTACATAAAAAAAATCTCTAACACAGTTCAGGGAGATGGTGCTCTGGGTGAGCTGAATATCTGGATTCATGTGGTAGTTCTGTATTTCATTATAAATTAATATATAGGTATTGTGGCTAACTGGCAAGTCTCTTGTGAGTTCCTGCTACACCTCTGGGGGAACTGACAAAATGGAGTTCCTGAGAAAGCAAAGCAGAGAACCAGTGTTATCCAGATATGGTTTATTTTAAGGACTTTCCTTTACAGCAATATGGCTTCTTCTGCTTTGCTCTTTAGGCAGAGAAGGCTTTTAATTCAATGTCTGACTGATTTAAACTATGACACATTTCCTCCCTGACATATTACATTTCTCTCTTTTTATATACTACATTTAGGTTGGTCTGGAAGCTTTTGAGTCTGTGCCAAGGAGACAGTTTCAGTCTAGCGGGGACTTAGAGTTGAGCTGGTGAGTCTCTGTATACATACTTGTGAAACAGTTTGTAAAGAAGACAGTTACAGGAAGTATGTCTTCTGATTAAACGATGATTTAGAGGATTTATAGCAAGATAGAAGCAGATGTAGTGATTGTGTACTATAACTAAATAATTTTGGACTCAAGGTACTAGAAAATGGTAGCTACCATCCGAGTAATCAGAGCCTTCTAGGTGGGAGGAACATGAGAACAGAGATGGACTTGAACATAGAGATACCTTACTGAAGGTAAAGTTTTCATATGGGCCCAGAAAGTTAGCTCCTGTTGAGCTCAGACAGACTTGGGAGCCAGGCAGGCTCTGTACCAGGTACTTTGCTCTTTAATCCTCTCAACAGCTCAGTGAAAGAATTTTTTCCAGTGTGTTGACAGACAGGTTGAGTAACTTGTATAAAATTGCACAGCTAATCAGTGGGAGAGTAGACTTTTGAGCAAAATCTGATCTCGTTCACATTTTGAACTGTGGACTGATCAGAAAGCAGGCATTTATGTTGATGAAACAGCAGCGTTTTCTAACAGGTCCTGGAACAGTGAGTTTACCCAAATGGTGTTTTAGAAAGACTGTTTTGAGTAGTGCAGGATTAAAGAGGAGAAAGATTAGAAGCTAGATGGAGCGTAGGGATGAAGAGCCCAGGCGGAAGCCAGACCGTTTGGATTCAGACTTCAGCTTTGCTGTTTGCCATGGTTGTCATGATGTGCAAATTTTTAAACTTCTTTGTGCCAAAATTTCCTCATTGGGAAAATGGGGATAATAATAGTACTTACCTCATCAGATTGTTGTGAGGATTAAATTAATTGAAACATGTAAGCAGTTAAAATGGCAAATATACAGTTATTATCAAATAGGAAGCAGTGGGTTTTTTTTGTTTTTTGGGGTTTTTTGAGGGGCCACACCTCGAGGCTTGTGGGATCTTAGTTCCCCGACCAGGGATCGAACCTGGGCCCTAGGCAGTGAGAGCACAGAGTCCTAACCACTGGACTGCCAGGGAATTCTCAGAAAGCAGTTTTGTTGCAGGCAAGCTGCTGCAATAAGTTAGTGGGAAGTCCAAATCTAGAGGGTGTTATAAGGGAAGAAATCACAGGACTGGGCAGGAGATGCAGTCGAGCCAGAGGATTCTGCGGCTTTAAGACTGGGGAGAGTATTGGTATCATCAACAGGATGGGAACTTTAGGAATTACCTAATTGGGGAAGATAAAGGATTGAATGCTAAACCATAGGGAGAGGTTCGACTAAAAATCTTGTGGACAGTGTAGACTCTCCCCACTGCAGAATAAAGTGAGCAAGCCAGAAGCAGCCTTTATGTTGAGGAATAGGAGTCACCCCCGAGACCGACTGCTCTGGGCAATTCCTATTTCACTAGCTGTCTTAAAACAGAGTAATAGATGGGAGTATGACCCTTTGTGGCAAATGCTGCATTCCATTGCCATAGATTTTCTAAATTGGTTACAGTACAACTTTTAATTTTATTTGTGGCTAATAATAAGAGTAGTGTGGCCCTATTCATTTAGAAAAATTCAAGTGAGAATTCTCAGTTATAAGACCCTGAAGTACTGAAACCTTGGTTAATTTTATGCTCATTGTTAGCCCCATTATGCTGCTGTGCTTATTATGGCAGGCTTAGGGAAAGCGCCCTGCCAGGGTAAAAAGATCACAAGTTCAACAGCTCATTCATATAAACACAGGCACTCCTCCCCAGGTCCGGCAGAGAGGGACCGTTAACAGTGCTGTCTGTTGTCAAGGAGAAGTTCTGTGTTTGCCTCCATTTCATCAGAGTACTATCCATGTGCGAGTCCCAAAACCTTGTTATACACTCAAAATGTGACTAGAAATAAGTTTCTCCACTTGTGCCGACGGACATCTATCACGAGCTGTTTTACCTGGGAATCTTTGGCTTATTGGTGGTCTGTTTAGTTATGATTTAAGAACTATTGGTTGAATCTCTAGTGTAATAGTTCTTAACCTGTTTGGGGGCCATACCCCTTGAGACTCTATTAAAAGCTATTTCCCCTCTTCCAAATGTATATAAACAATCTGTATTTAGAACCTCTGCTTTATTTTATAATAGAATATGCTAGGCATTGAGACAATTCAACATAAATGTAAAACGGTTCCTGCCCTCCAAGAATTTCATATTTGGTTGAGTAGAAATGACTAATACAGAAACAGTTATGTTTACATGTAATAACATAAAGTGCCCAGGATTGTAGCATTATAGTAGGTTTTCAGTAAATGAGGTGGTTATTGTAATGGTTGCTAACTGTTGAAGGCATCAAGCATTCAGAGAAAGAAGTTGTTGGGGATTATAGGCAGGAACGAAGAGAAGCACTGGTCGTAAATGGCTAAGATTTGGATAGGAGATTTGGAAAAAGGAGAGTGGCATTTCAGGTGTCAGGATTCACAGAGGGTTGGCATGTCAATGGAATGAGTTTCAAAGACAGTGATCAATCTGACAGTCTCTTTTTTAATAATTAAATATATATATGATAGTTAATGGTCAGTACCCAAATCTAGCCCAATCCATTGCCCAGAAATAATCAGTTTATTATCTTTCCTAATCATTTTTTTCTGGACGTTTTAAAATTAAAGATCATACTGTATATGAAATTGCCTTTTTCAAAGATAAATATTTTCCCATTGTGTTAAGCCACTCTTGTTTGCAAATAACAGGATACATTACTCATACTAGTCTAAACAATAAAAAAGTATGTATTGGTTTATATAATCAAAAAGTTCAGAAGTAGGATAGAGATCAGATATAGTTTGATCAGGGTTCAGCTCTGTGTTTCCATGAGTTTTTGTAGCTATACCCTGTTCTGCATGTTAGCTTTGTTCTGAGGCTGGTTCCCCTTGTGACCAGTATGTCTGTCACCAGGGACCTTGACTAGAAGACACGTCGTTAGCGTCAGAGGGAGAGAGAAGTTTGCCCTTCCTGCCTCCAGCAGGTGTTTTGAGATTTGGGTTGATTGGTATAGGTAACCAAGGACTGAGCTGGTCAGTGTGGGTTAGGGGAGATAGACTTGCCCTGGGAGATTTGGTTGGGGGGTCAATCCCACCCAAGCTTCATGGCTGCTTCATAGAGGCGGAATAGAGGTTAAGGAGACCACCCATTGTCTACCCGACCCGTCCTACTATAAACTCTTAGTAAATAACATTTGTGGGACTTCCCTGGTGGCACAGTGGTTAAGAATCCACCTGCCAATGCAGGGGACATGGGTTTGAGCCCTGGTCCGGGAAGATCCCACATGCCGCGGAGCAACTAAGCCTGTGAGCCACAACTACTGAGACCGTGTGCCTAGAGCCCATTCTCTTGCTCTGCAACAAGAGAAGTCACCGCAGTGAGAAGCCCGTGTATCGTACCGAAGAGTAGCCCCTGCTCGCTGTAACTAGAGAAAGCCTGGGCGCAGCAACAAAAGACCCAAAGCAGCCAAAAATAAATAAATAAATAAATTTGTTTTTTTTTTTAAAATAACATTTGTAACAGCTGAAGAGTATCTCATCGTATGTACCATAATTTAACCATTTCACTACTGCTGTTGGACATTTTAGAGTGTTTCCTCCCCCATTCCCCCACTATTTTATTTTCTTATTTTTTAAAGTTGTTTATTTATTTATTTATTTATTCTGGCCACGTTGGGTGTTTGTTGCTGCATGCAGGCCTTCTCTAGTTGCGGCAAGCAGGGGCTACTCTTTGTTGCAGTGTGTGGGCTTCTCATTGCAGTTGCTTCTCTTATGGAGCACGGGCTCTAGGCGTGTGGGCTTCAGTAGTTGTGGCCAGTGGGCTCAGTAGTCATGGCTCGTGGGCTCTAGAGCGTAGGCTCAGTAGTTATGGCGCATGGGCTTAGTTGCTCCGCGGCATGTGGGATCTTCCCGGACCAGGGCTTGAACCCGTGTCCCCTGCATTGGCAGGCAGATTCTCAACCACTGTGCCACCAGGGAAGTCCCCCCCACACTATTTTAAAAAATGCTTAGGTGAACATCCTTATTATATTTAGAGGTATTTTAAAGAAGAATAAAATTTAGTACTTGATTAGACTTGAATATGAAAGAAAAGGAGAAATAATTGTGAAAATGGTAGTTCCATAGACAGACCCGATGAGTTGGATAGTAGGGAGACTTGGGAGGACGATTGGTTTTGGTTTTGGCATGTTGAGTGAGATCCATTCCTTGGGTGGTTCTATTCATGCTCTTGGGCAACCCCTGGGTACCCACTGGTTATTAATTGTTCCCTCTTACGTTCTTCTGTTTTACCTTTTAAAAACTCTAAATGTGGGGCTTCCCTGGTGGCGCAGTGGTTGAGAGTCCGCCTGCCGATGCAGGGGACACGGGTTCGTGCCCCTATCCCGGAAGATCCCACATGCCGCGGAGCGGCTGGGCCCGCGAGCCATGGCCGCGGAGCCTGTGTGTCCGGAGCCTGTGCTCCGCAACGGGAGAGGCCACAGCAGTGAGAGGCCCGCGTACAGCAAAAAATTAAAAAAAAAAAAAAAAAAAAAAAACTCTAAATGTACTGATGGTGCTTTTTTTTTTCTTTTGCTCATCATTTTCTATCCCCCACTGTCCTGTTGCACTTTGATTTCAACTTTTCACCTTGGTATAGATGATACCAGGTGTTCTTTTCACGTGAAGCCAGTCACTCCTAGCACAGTTGCAAAGGCAACATCTTGCCAGAATAGCCTGTCCCTGCTACTCTTCCAGTTTTACTGTGTTTAGCTTCTATTAAAAATGCTTAACTGATTTACTCTGAGTAAAAGGACAGCTTAATTTTTTTTTTTTGCTGTACGCGGGCCTCTCACTGCTGTGGCCTCTCCCGTTGCGGAGCACAGGCTCCGGACACACAGGCTCCGCGGCCATGGCTCGCGGGCCCAGCCGCTCCGCGGCATGTGGGATCTTCCAGGATAGGGGCACGAACCCGTGTCCCCTGCATCGGCAGGCGGACTCTCAACCACTGCGCCACCAGGGAAGCCCAGGACAGCTTAATTTAATTCATTAAAGTAGGAGTTAGAGTTTCTTTGATATAAGATTCTGTCCAGGAAGATTTAAATGATTCTAATTTAGAGAGTTCTTGGTTTTATTTTTTTGAGACAGCTGAAAGTAGGAGATCTGGTGTAAGATGAGCCATTAGCTTCTGCCCCCTTCCTGGACTTTTTCCCAGTTTAAATGTAAGCATCTGGGTGGGCAGCAGATGGAGCTACTGTAGGATTGGTATCCGACACCTGCCAGCTTGTGAAGCTCATATATTCTCAGTATCACAATCATTTGATACTAGAACTGCTAGAGAATGTCCTAAAAATAAAGATGGCCAAGAGCAGAGGAGAGACTTAACAAGATTAGTTTGATCTTACTTTTTCTTCATGGTCTGCCATTAGAAGTTTGGGTATATGGCTCAAAACCACCAAATAAAAAGAATTTTCATATTTGCAGACTGCACTGCCTTCCAAAAAAATGGGAGGAGTTATTCCGTTTGAAGATTGAACTGAGTAAGTAGTTGGTAGATATCTTTTTCCTATGTGGACCTCAAAAAACTTTTCGGGTTGGCTGAATTTCTCTGTCTGGATATTATGGGAAGATTAGGTTGGGTACCAGATGCTTGTATGTGAGACAGTTTAGAGTCATTGTACTATTCTGAGCTCATTGTCCATAGCATTCTTAATCCGAAATAACTGTTCCCTCAGCTGCAGAAAGTATAAAACCCTAATAGAAACCTAGCTAGATCATTGATTCTGTGACGTTTTAGACAGAAATAGTGCAGACAGCAGTCTTCGGGAGGCCTGTTAAAGACAGTGTAAAACAACACATAGCGAGAAGTATGCACAGAGGTTACAAGAATTGGAATTGGTCAGACCTCAGTTCCAGTCCTACCTCTTCCATTAACAAGCTATCACTCCTTGGGCAAGTTCTCTGGCCTCTTTGAATGGGCCTTAGATTCCTCATTGTAAAGTAGAATAATACCTACCGACCTTATGGAGTTGTTGTGAGGATGAAATGGCCTAATATGTCATGAATTCTGGCACATGATAAATGCTTAATAAATGTAAGCTGTGTTATTTTAGTAATTTATTAAAGGAGATATGACCTCATTCACCAAACAGGCATCGAGTGTTTAGATAGGTATGTGATAAAACTAGACACTACTCTGTGGTTGTACAGTTAGTTTCAGTTCACTAGTGGAGAGGTGTACAAGGAGAGTGGTGGTGATAGATTTCACAAAGGATGGACATTGCAGCTAAGCTTTGAAGAGTAAGATAAGACTAGGTGAACAAATATTGAGGGAAGGGCATTCCAGGCAAAGGGGGCAGAGGCATGAAAACACAGAAGGTGAGGGGGAACAGCAGATAGTTGGCTCTAGACAGGATGTGGGGTCTTCATGGGGGAAATGGCAGAGGTCGTTGGAGAGTTGGGCAGAAACTGTATCATTAGGGAGTTTGTATGCTGAACTAAGTACTGGACTTGATTCTTTAAGGATAGGAAGCAATTGAAGGATGTTAAGCATGGAAATAACATCAGTTGCATTTTTTTTTTTTTTTTTTGCGGTACGTGGGCCTCTCACTGTTGTGGCCTCTCCCGTTGCGGAGCACAGGCTCCGGACGCGCAGGCTCAGCGGCCATGGCTCACAGGCCCAGCCGCTCCGCGGCATGTGGGATCTTCCCGGACCAGGGCACGAACCCGTGTCCCCTGCATCGGCAGGCGGACTCTCAACCACTACGCCACCAGGGAAGCCCATCAGTTGCATTTTAAGAGAGAAATTGTTATACCAGAGTGCTAAAGAAAGGGAAGTCAGGATATTACACTGTATAGAAATGATAGACATTTTAATTGAAGGTGACATCTATTTACATGATAGAAGGAACCAGACTTGGGGATGGATAAGGAAGAAGTCTGACTAAAGCAACTTGGTGGCTCTGGGTACTATTACTGGGAAAGGTAATATGAGAGATGGAATACTTTTTGGAACATCCTGAGTTCCATCTGGTTGTGGTTAAATTTGAGGTGCTTGTGAGACATCCAAGGAAAGAGATTAGGTTGTTGAACAGGTTGATTTGGGCTAGAGAAATTTGCGTATATCCAAGTAGAATATAGGCAGTCATGGAAGTTTGTGTAGAGGTGAGTTTTTTCTAAAGTGAAAATGTAGGGTTAGAACAATACCAAAAAGAGAACCTTGAGAAATGTCAAACATTTGAAGAGGAACTAGCAGTGATCAGTGCCAACCGTGGAGGCATTCCTGCTGTCCCTGAAACGGAAAGAGTTTATTGTAAAACTTAACTAGGAATATCTTAGGTTGACTTTTTGGAATGCAGTCATTATATTGACTTTCTGGTACACAGATCAGCCGTGTCTTTGTGTTCTTTGGCTGATTTGCTCTTGGGACAAAAATTCAGAGTTGTGATTTCATAAGAACGAGACTTAGTAAAACATTTTGCAGGTATAACATTCTTTGCATTTGTACTTTTGGGTTCCTGAAATAATGATCAAACAGTATATCTATCACTGCCCTCTAGATAATCCACATAGTTTTCCAAGGTGGAAAAGGTTTTCCAGAGAGAAAGCTTAAAAGCAGAAGGTGCTTTTGTGAATGGAAATGATAGGATCCCCTGTAGCTGATTTTAGAGGTCAGGAGTGGAAGACCTGACAGTCACTTCTTAGTGGGTGGGGATTGGCGCATAAAGAAGATAAGTTAGGTGTTCAAAACCTTTGAAGAAGGGTCTCTTGATTGTTAATTTTAGAATCCAGGGGATCTGTGTGATGAAAAATAATCTCCCTTTCCCCCAAAAACAGACACATACCCTTTGTGACAGGAATGGATTACGAAGTTGGCATGCAGAACAAACTCTCCACTCCGCACCTTTATTTTCGCTTCTGTTTCCTTCAAATACCCAACTCAAACAAACAGTTCTAAATTTTTTTTTTATTCTCTAGACTTACTTTTCTTCCTTCCTCTACTCCCCAAGTGAGAAAGGCTTTAGCTTTTTTTTTTTTTTGCGGTACGCGGGCCTCTCACTGCTGTGGCCCCTCCCGTTGTGGAGCACAGGCTCCGGACGCGCAGGCGCAGCGGCCATGGCTCACAGGCCCAGCCGCTCCGCGGCACGTGGGATCCTCCCACTGTTGCACGAACCAGTGTCCCCTGCATCGGCAGGCGGACTCCCAACCACTGCGCCACCAGGGAAGCCCAGCCTTTAGCTTTTAACTTCATTTGGCTGTCAGTGTTTTATCACATTAGTAATTGGGTGATCTTGGCTGGAGGTGGGGGGCTGTAATGCCCTTTTGAAGAGTGGCCCACACACCATTGTACTTAGGTGCCCACACAGAAGCAGAGGCAGACTGGCTGGATTTTGAATGCAAAAGCATGATACTGTGGGTGGGAGCATATATAGTTTTAGAATTTTTAAAGGCAAGACAAAGCCCATGCACCTAATGGGGCCGGTGGAATAACCTTTACAAAAGAGAATTTTTGTTTCTGTTTTTCTTGTCCTGCATCTGGCAATTTAAAATACTGAGAACAGGAATAAAGTGACAGTTGTTCAACACCTGTATCTATCTTTTATTTTTTTTAATATAATATATTTTTAATAAATTTATTTATTTTATTTATTTATTTTTGGCTGCCCTGGGTCTTCGTTGCTGCGCATGGGCTTTCTCTAGTTGCGGCGAGCGGGGGCTGCTCTTTGTTGCGGTACACGGGCTTCTCATTGCAGTGGTTTCTCTTGTTGCGGAGCACGGGCTCTAGGCATGTGGGCTTCAGTAGTTGTGGCGTGTGGGCTCGGTAGTTGTGGTGCACGGGCTTAGTTGGTGCGCGGCATGTGGGATCTTCCTGGACCAGGGCTCGAACCCCTGTCCCCTGCATTGGCAGGCGGACTCCCAACCACTGTGCCACCAGGGAAGCCCTCTCTCTCTTATTGATAAAGATCAACACATTAAAAAAATATCCGCTGGCTCCCAGATTGTTAATACTTCCTGACTTTTGTGTGTTCTGCGTAGTTTGGTGGAGGAGGTGAGCTGGATCTTACCTGCTCAGCAGGGGTGATTTCTCCTCTCCCCCAAGGGGGAGAAATTTGGTGGTTCGAGGGTGAAAAAAAACTTACTCTTTTTATGCATACAGTACATAAATAGATATTCATGTATCTGTGAATCAAAATTTCATGGTGGGGGGGCGGTGATGTTGGTTTTTTGTTTTTTGTTTTTAAAGGCTGAGAAATGTTGGGCCTTTTCATTCTGGTACCTGCAGTGCCTTGAGCCCCTGTGTCTCAGGATGTTAGTGCACCTTCTTTACTGTTCTCATCTCTAAACTGGCCTGAGGGTGACTAGCTCTGTCACTAATCTGAAGCGCTTCAGGAATGCTTATGGGTATTTTTAGGATTATGGGAAAACGTGATTCTAACACTTACCAAGAATATGTATATAATGCTTCCAAAAATATATTTATACAGCTCATTGGGGAACTTTGAGATGGTTTAAACATCTGAAAATAAGCTGAGAAAAATACTAGGAGTGGGAAGATGTGAATCCTAGGATATTTGCAACAGTATAATTTACAATATTAATTTAATAGTCTGTATGAGTGGAGTTGCTCAGTTAGTAACAGGCATGTAATGAGTGTAATATATTTTGCTCATGGAGTCATGTTGTTTTCAGAGATGTTAAAACCTACTAAATTGGGAAGGTTTTTTCCCCCTAATTTGGTGAAGAGTTTATTGTCCCGCGTGCCTGCTCCCCACTCCACCCCAAACCATGGTTTTTAGGATGCTTCCTCAAACCGCCTAGAGTATTTCCCTCATACCTTCATTCAAGATGTTTGGTGTTTTGCAAGTAGATACCTGAAAAGTAGTATGACAGTATGTCCTGGTAGATTAAGCAGTTGGTAAAGAAATGGTAACATTTACGATGACAATTTTAAAGAGCCAAGTGTTTGGGCCCATTTGTCTTAGGACTTCTGTATCCCTACTCATGGCATAGTGGATTGTCTTGACTTATTTTTCTGTTCTTATGCTGCCTGCAGGAAAAATACTTATCTTTGCCAGTCTGTAGTTTCCTCCCTCCCTCCTTCCTTTTTTCCTTTTTCCCTTTTTCCCTTTTCCTTAAGAACAAGCAGAACTGAATTTTGAATTGAATTACAGTTTCAGTTTTTATTAACTGTGCAATCACCTATAAAATAAAAATTTTCTGTGAAGGGTTGTCCTTAATATACATATAAAGGTCACATAACAGGTGCACAATACATTGTGCCTTTTTAAGTTCTAAGTTTAAAAAAGAACCTAGCATTCCAGCCCAGCACTCTTTATTTCACAGGGGGTTTATACGAGGCCCAGACAAGCCAAGGGACCAGAGCAAGGTTAAAGGGAGGGGCAGCACTGATGCTACTAGATCTCAGTGTTCTTTTCACTCCACTCCATTTTCCTTTTGTGTCACATCATTCCTTACTGTGCAGACACACGTGCTAATGGTGGTATTTTGTTTCCTGTGTGAACTAATGCTGAGCTTGACCTAAATTGCACGGGTAGAGATTACATTTGCATAAATTCTTAAGGATAGTTCTGTGGAAGCCTTCTAAAATAGGATAGTTATCTTGCCTGTATTTGTGACTTCATTTACTAGGTTTTATAATAGGAAAATGAATTGGAAAATCTCCTAAAATCCCATCTGGTCCTTTGATTTTTATGTGAAGGACTGACAATTACCAGGAATTGTTCCAAACACATAAAACTGGTCCCTGTTGTCCAGAATAGTCTTTCTAAGATGTGTGTGTATATGTGTGTGGGTGGGTGAGAGAGAAAACGAGAGAGACACACACACACACACTAAGTGCTTGAAATCTGTTGAAACCATACTTTTGAGATTTAAGCTACTGAAACACTTGCTTATTATGAATAAAAAGAAAACCAGGCATCAAAATTCATTATGTAATAATCACATTTCCTGATTTACATTTGGGAGATAGTTTATCATTTCTTCCCTGGTGGTGCAATGGTTAAGAATCTACCTGCCAGTTCAGGGGGCACAGGTTTGATCCCTGGTCCGGGAAGATCCCACATGCCGAGGAGCAACTAAGCCCGTGCACCACAACTACTGAAGCCTCCATGCCTAGAGCCCGTGCTCCGCAACAAGAGAAGCCACCGCAATGAGAAGCCTGCGCACTGCAACGAAGAGTAGCCCCCGCTCAACACAACTAGAGAAAGCCTGGACGCAGCAACGAAGACCCAACGTAGCCAATAATAGATAAATAAATAAATTTATTTTAAAAAAACACTTTAAAAAAAGAGAAGAGAGAAAGATCTAGAATATTTTTGTGACATACTATTTTGCCAACAAAGGCTTTTCTTGCAAGACATGCCCTTGAGGATACCAAGGTTAATAGATTGAGGCACCTGCCCTCAGCTCAATCTAGTAGAAAAGACAAGTAATTACAGTGTATTGAGACTAGTATGATGATAGAACTGTGATAATAATACAAAGATCCGTGATTGCAGAGAGGAAGTGATCCTTAAATCTTGAGCTTGCCATCTTAGCCAGAGGAAACACATATACGAAGTCTGAAAATCATAAAACATCTTGGCAGTTGGGAAGCAGCTTGCAGTAGTATTTAGTATTGTTGGAATTTGGAGTTCAAGGAAGGAAATAGCAGGAAGACTGGAGAGTTAGGTGAGGGCCAGGTAATTGAAAGCTTTGTGTTCAGTGCTGTGCTACCTCACACCAGTCAGGAAATGCTGTGGACTTGGAGCAAACGATTGATGAGTTTTGCCATTATTAGTCAAAGGTGAGCTCTCTAGAATTGATCATCTCTG
This sequence comes from Mesoplodon bidens, assembly GCF_964165515.1. Taxonomy (NCBI): domain Eukaryota; kingdom Metazoa; phylum Chordata; class Mammalia; order Artiodactyla; family Ziphiidae; genus Mesoplodon; species Mesoplodon bidens. The sequence continues at coordinate 39,011,184 of NC_138179.1, read as the reverse complement.
TCCTTTCACTTAAGTTAGTTATTAGAATCACTGTCCACACAGATAAGTTTAGAGTAAGAAAAATAGCTCTTGTTGGTAAGTAAATATTTAAACTAAAAATGTAGCCATTAGGCCTGTTAAGATGAATTGATTCCAAATTGCATTTTATCTAAATTGTTTTGTAAAAATGCTTATATTTAACATTTGATTAGAGTTTTAAAGACCTAATTCATTTTACTAAGTATCTTCTACATTGTGGGTGGTTTGCTGCTGTTGGTGGTGGTGATGGTTGTTTTAGTCCCAATTCAAGTTGCATTATAGCTTCTCTCTACAGACATAGTCATTCCCCACTCCCTTCCAGTGTTGGTGAGTGTTCAGTATGTTACACAATACAAAGAACAGTAAACAAAGGTCACAATATGATCGGAGAATTTGTTGTCAACAAAGGTAGAGCTGTCATTGAGAATAATAGACAATGAACACTTCCGCATTGTCTCAAAAAAGCTTGTGGCATTGGAAATGGTGTTCGGCTACTCTTCCTAAAGATACCTGAATCTAAAGCTCTGTTCACTCACTCTAAAGCAGAGTCTCTGTTGTCAAGCCTCACCCATTTCCAGTAGAGTTCCTAGGCAGCTTTCGTGTTGCCTCAATTTTAAATATGAATACACAACCAAGGAGCGCCAGATGTTAGAGGAATGGGAAACCATTGAAGCATTTTAAGCAGACCGACAGTCCAGCTTTTTTTTTTTTTTACATAAGCTTTACTTTTCAGAACAGTTTTAGATTTACAGAAAAGTTGTACAAAGTGTTCAAGTATACCCCACACCAAATTTCCCCTATTTTTAGTGTCTTATGTTAGTACGGTGTATTTTTTTTCTTACAATTAGTGAACCGATACTGATACATTATTATTAACTAAAGTCCATACTTTATCCACATTTCCTTAGCTTTTCCCTAATGTCCTTTTTCTGTTTCAGGATCCCAACTAGGATACCGCATTACACTTAGTTGTCGTGTTTGCTTAGATGACTCCTGGCTGTGACAGATCTGGTTTATATTTTTTTCTTTTTTTTTAATACATTTATTTACTTTATATATATTTGGCTGTGTTGGGTCTTCATTGCTGCGCATGGACTTTCTCTAGTTGTGGCGAGTGGGGGCTACTCTTGGTTGCGGTGCGCGGGCTTCTCATTGCAGTGGCTTCTCTTGTTGCGGAGCACAGGCTCCAGGCGTGTGGGCTTCAGTGGTTGCAGCACGCAGGCTCAGTAGTTGTGGCATGCGGGCTCAGTAGTTGTGGCCCTTGGGCTCTAGAACACAAGCTCAGTAGTTGTGGCACACAGGCCTAGTTGCTCTACGGCATGTGGGATCTTCCCGGACCAGGGATCGAACCCGTGTCCCCTGCATTGGCAGGCAGATTCTCAACTACTGCACCACCAGGGGAAGCCCCTGGTTTACATTTTATTTGTTTGTTTATTATTTTTTAAATTTTTATTTATTATTTTTGGCTGTGTTGGGTCTTCGTTGCTGCTCACGGGCTTCCTCTAGTTGTGGAGAGAGGGGGCTACTCTTTGATGCAGTGTGCGGGCTTCTCATTGTGGTGGCTTCTCTTGTAGAGCATGGGCTTTAGGCGCGTGGGCTTCAGTAGTTGCAGCATGTGGGCTCAGTAGTTGTGGCTCGCGGGCTCTAGAGTGCAGGCTCAGTAGTCGTGGAGCACGGGCTTAGTTGCTCCGTGGCATGTGGGATCTTCCCGGACCAGGGCTTGAACTCACGTCCCCTGCATTGGCAGGCAGATTCTTAACCACTGCACCACCAGGGAAGTCCTGGTTTACATTTTAATGATGTTATTCTGATTTGCAGAATTGAGTACATTCTGAAGGGGACAAAGTGAAAGCAGTGAGACCAGTTAGGAAGCCACTATGTAATAATTCAAGCAAGAGATAATGGCAGCTTGGACTAGAGTTGTAGCAGTAGAAGTGGGGAGAAGGGTTTTTTTTGCTTTTTAAAGATTTTTTATTTTATTCATTCATTATTTATTTAGGCTGCGCCAAGTCTTAGTTGCCACACTTGGGATCTTCGTTGCAGCATGTGGGCTTCTTAGTTGCAGCATGCTTGTGGGATCTAGTTCCCCCACTGGGGTTCAAACCCAGGCCCCTTGCATTGAGAGTGCAGAGTCTTACCCACTAGACCACCAGGGAAGTCCCTGGAGAGAAGGGTTTTGATTTAGGGTATGTAAAAGCCATTAGACTATATGAGAAAATTAAGGGGAATGAGAATAGATAGAGAAGAAAATAGGTTCTGGGTTGGAGCCCTTGGGACCCTTTAAAAGTTAATGAGATAGGGCTTCCCTGGTGGCGCAGTGGTTGAGAGTCTGCCTGCCGATGCAGGGGACACGGGTTCGTGCCCCGGTCCGGGAAGATCCCACATGCCACGGAGCGGCTAGGCCCGTGAGCCATGGCCACTGAGCCTGTGCGTCCGGAGTCTGTGCTCCGCAAAGGGAGAGGCCACAACAGTGAGAGGCCTGCATACCGCAAAAAAAAAAAAAGTTAATGAGATAAAGACATTAGAGGGATTTCCCTGGTGGCGCAGTGGTTAAAAATCTGCCTGCCAATGCAAGGGACACGGGTTTGGTCCCTAGTCTGGGAAGATCCCACATGCTGCAGAGCAACTAAGCCAGTGTGCCACAACTAGTGAAGCCCGCATGCCACAACTACTGAAGCCCGTGCGCCTACAGCCCGTGCTCCGCGACAGGAGAAGCCACTGCAGTGAGAAGCACGTGCATCTCAACGAAGAGTAGCCCCCGCTCACCACAACTAGAGAAAGAAAGCCCGCATGCAACGAAGACCCAACACAGCAAAAATAAATTAAAAAAAAAAAAAAGACACTAGCAAAGGAGACCAAACAAGAGCAGCCAGTTAGATAGGAAGAAAACCTAGAATGTGTTGTGTCCTAGAAGCCAAGAAAGTGTTTCAAGGCAGAGTAAATGATCACCGTATTATGTGCTTCTCATAGGCCACGTCAGGTAAGGGTAGGGAATTGACCTTTGGATTCAGCAACAGGCCATCACTAGTGACCTCTGTGAGTAGTTTCCATGGAGTGGTGAGAGCAGAAGCATGCTTGGAGTGGGTTCAGTGAGGATGGGTTGGGACAGGGAAGGGGACATGGGGAAACTTGCCAGGGGGGTGGTGGTGGTTATGTAAATTTTACAGCAAAAGAAAACACTGCAAAGTAATATTTAACTATTGTTAGTAATATGTATGCAGAAGTATTTAGGAGAAAGAGCACTGATGTCTGCAACTTTGAGATACATTAAAAAATAAAATGGATTAATGGAAGGTTGCATAGATAGATATGTGATAAAACACATATTGTTAATGGCATAATTTAGATTGTGGGTAAATATGTGTTCGTTGGAAAATTCTTTTAACTTTGCTCTACGTTTGAAAGCTTTCATAAAAAAGTGTTGGGGATGGGGGAGAGAACAGGAGGAAAGAAATTGGAGACAGAATGTGAACAGCTATTCCGAGGAGTTTTTATGTAAAGGCAGTAGAATCAAAAGAAATCTGCTTTCATCCCGATCTCAGAGTTGGGAGAAATAACAGCATTTTTATTTACTGATAGGAAAGATCCAGTAGAGACAAAAAAATTGATGATGCAAAAAAAAAGAAAGGAAAAGTACTTCAGTGAAATGCCCTTGAGCAGGCAAAAAGGTGGGATCTAGCACAAAAGTAGAATTTTCTTTTGTTAGGAGCATGGACAAAAGTAATAGAAGGCAGAGGGTAAGGATATAGGTACAAACGGTTGTATACACGTGGTGGGAGCTTTTAAAGATCTCTTCTGTTTTTTCCGTGAAGTAGAAAGTAAGATCATCTGCTGGGAAGGATGGTGGAGGAGCTGTTGAAGCTCAAGGAGATAGGAAAATGAGATAGTCCTCTAGGAGTGAGTGAATGGACTCAGGAGATACAGTGCGAGCCCACTTGAGGTCTTTCATGGGTCTAATAATTAATATTTAAAGTTTCAGAAGGAGAACAGTGCAAGTGAAAGACACTATCAGATTTTTTAAAAAGAAAGAAAGAAGATAACTTCTCATAGCTGATGGATGTGGATTTTTGGATGGGAAGGGACCACCAAGTCTACCCAGCTATATGTACAAAAATAGATCATGCTCAGATAGGTTATGGTTAAGTTTCAAAATGACAAGAAGAAAGAAAAGGTTCTAAGAGGATCTAGAAAAAAGAAACAAGTCTCTATAAAGAAATGATAATCAGATTGCCAGTGAACTTTGTACAAACAACTTCAAATGCCAGAAAGCAGTGTCTTTCAAATGCTGAGGGAAAATGCGGTTCGGCCTAGAATTCTGTTGAATTCTACACCTCATTGAACTGGCGTTCAAGTATAAGCAAAGAATCAAGGCAATTTCAGACATGCCAGGACTGAAAACATTTGCTTCCTAAGCACCCTTTCTTGGGAAAGTATTGATATTAATGGTGCACTACCGTAAAAACCAAGAATGAGGAAGACATGAAATCTAGGAATCGACACATCCAACCAAGGAAAGTATTGGAGGAAAATCCCAGAATGGTAGATCGATTGAAGAGTTAAATGGGTATTCCAGGCATTTTTTTACACGTACCATCCTTGAAAAGTTGTAATAATTTAAAAATATAATAAAGCCAGAAAAATTGTTTTAAGGCCATTAGAGCTCTAGGGAAAGCAGAAGGCCATCCAATAAAGGGAGTACAATTTTTAAAACCAGCTTAATTGTATCTCCCAGAGCTGCAAAACTGTAACTTCAACAATGAGAATTCACCTGTAGAAAGCAGGGCATTTGGGGGACTTCCCTGGTGGTCCAGTGGGTAAGACTCCACGGTCCCAGTGCAGGGGGCCCAGGTTCGATCCCTGGTTAGAGAACTAGATCCCACATGCTGCAACTAAAGATCCCGCATGCTGCAACGAAGACCCAGAGCAGCCCCCCCCCACCCAAAAAAAAGCAGGGCATTTTGGTTCTGGTCGGTTCAGATTTGATAGCTTAATCATTATAGATCTATTATGCATAGACATTCATAGCCTTTGACTTCGCGGGGTGGGAGGTTATAAAGGCCTAATAATACTATTCGGTAGTGGCAAACGGTAGTCCTACCTGAGTTGATCATAATATGGCTGATGATTTTTGTAATTTGGGGAAGCTAGTTGTTATTGTGGGCAAGAGAGCGAACCTCATATGCCTGGTTTCCCCTTGCATTTCCAGGCAGCATGGATGTTGTTCTGTTGGCTGACCCAGAATTGTGGAATGGCACACAAGTCTCCCAGTTTAAATACTACGTGAAATCAGGAAGTTGTTCCTGTCTGGAATTGAGGGTCTGACAAGCCCATTGTTTGCATTAATACGTCCTATTATCTAGTCACTACTCTCAGTCCCTCTGTTCTCTGCAGGTTGTGATGTTTTGTGGGACGAAAGTGCTGATTTTGTACATGGAACAGTGTGTAGGTGCTCCGATAAAACTAATGGGCGGAGCAAGGCTGGGCTTGTCTGCTTTTGATGGTACAGGCCGGGAACAGAGCAGCTTGGTGGTTCTCCGGCTGCCCCCACCCCCCTCCCTCCCTCCCTCCCTCCCCCCAGGCCTCCCTGCGAACCTGCCCTCTGAGCCCTGCAGCTGCCTGAAGGAGGCCGTGAAAGCTGGTTAATTACTAGACAGGCCTCCCTTCCAGCGGTAAAGAGAGGGCTAGTTAGTTCAGCCTGTCTGTTAACAGCAGCTGGGCCTGTCTCCAGTTCCGTTAGAGGGGTGCCTAGAAAAGGCTGTCGCATCCTGAATTCTGATGTCTGTTTTCCTGATGAAGATGTCCCTATTTGGGGTCACGTTTGGAAGTGGAGAAAGTTTAATATGTGAGTAAGCATCTGTCAGGGTATACTAGGTCAAATTGAGTGTTTTCATAGATTCTAATCATTGCCAATTATAGTTATTTGAATTGGTTGTTTGAAAAAGTAATGTTAGTTTTGTGTAGATTTTTAATTATATAGCAATTAAAACATCACCTCAGCACAGCTGAGGGGTTACCTCTTTTATAAATTTATTTTTAAATTTTATTTATTTTTGGCTGCATTGGGTCTTCATTGCTGCACGCCAGCTTTCTCTAGCTGTGGCAAGCGGGGGCTACTCTTTGTTGCGGTGCGCAGGCTTCTCGTTGCTGTGGCTTCTCTTCTCTTGTTGCGGAGCACGGGCTCTAGGCGCACGTAGTTGTGGCTTGCAGGCTCTAGAGCACAGGCTCAGTAGTTGTGGCGCACAGGCTTAGTTGCTCTGTGGTATGTGGGATCTTCCCGGACCAGGGCTTGAAACCATGTCCCCCGCATTGGCAGGCGGATTCTTAACCCCTGCGCCACCAGGGAAGCCTCGGGATTATCTCTTTTATACACTTTCTTTTTATTTATGGTGGAGAGTAAACTTTAGTTTTAAATTATGTGACCTTGAGAAGCCAGTGATATGGCTTGAAATTTGATATCTGTTCCCTGTTCCTGCAAACAGAGGGTAGAGGGGTAAATTTGGAGTCTTTAATGTGTGTGGGTCTTTTAATGTTCATTTTAGGGTCTTTCAAGACAGTCAAAATCCCCCCCACCCTAGTCCAAATGTCCGTCTCCTCTGGCCTGGCTACTGCAGCAGCCCCTCAATTAAGTGGTCTTCCTGCTGCCACTGTCACCCTCTCAGGTCTTTGTATCACACAGAAACCAGAATCGTCATGTTAAAGAGCCAGTTCAGTCCATGGTTTCCCAGAATCCTTTTTCTACCCTTCAGGGTCAGAGCCCTGCACGGTCTGGCCCAGTTCCCTTTCTCTCTAGCCTCCGGGGCTCTGCTTTTCACAAAACTCCCTTGGATTTGTCATTTCAGTTCTACACTGTGCTCAACCCCTTCTCACCCCAGAGCCTCCACTTAACACTCTTCTCTCTGCTTGGAATATTCCTCCTTGCTCTCATTTGTGTTCCCCATTCCCACCCCCAAACCTGGCTAAGACCTACTCATAGTCAGGGTTGCTGGTTGAAATGTTACTGCCCAGGTGAGCTCTCCTCGACACACCTCTGCGTAGTTGGATGAGGTCTCCCCACGGTGTGCTCTCATACGGAGCACTCTGAACTCTTCGTCGTAACTTCTTATACCTGAGGTTACAGTTCCCGTCCCTTCCCTATTGTCAGCTCCTTGTAAGTGAGGATCACTTCCTCAGTGTGGTGTCCCCAGGACCTAGCACACACGTTGACTCAGAATGGACCCTCATACTTGTCTACTCCCTGAGTCTTAATATAGTACATCTTGGATGATTTTATTAGGATAGAGTCCTAAGAATGGCTGGGTTTTACTGGGTTAATAGGTATGAAAATTCAGCTCTTTGATACGTGTGGCCAAATTGCTTTCAGTAAAACCATGCACCTTTTTATACTCCCACCAGTACCATCCAGCCACCATCACTGAATATGAACTTGTTTTTATCTTTGCCACTGTGATCATCCAAAAAGAAGAGGGAGGGGGAGGTCTGTGAGATCTCTGAGTGATAGAAACAGAAGACTGGAATAGGCCACTTGATCTCGTTATTCCAGTCATGACCACATGATATCCCGTCCTTGAAGATTTCTGGGCTGTAAGACTTCAGCCTTCCTGGTGGCACTTGAGCACAGTGGAGGAGACAGCGAGGAGGGTGACTCGTCTTACGTGTTAGACAGTAGTTTTCCAGCAGTGGAGTAGCATCACCATGGTGATTACCTGTAGGAAGTGACTCCGCTTGACTGAGCCACATCCAGCCCTCCACAGTGTCTGTAATTACTGTTTGTCACTTAAACATGTGACAGCTCCGTGTCGCAGAAGGGCAGTGTGTAGCCTGGAGGAGGACAGCAAGTAAAGTGTGACTTAACAGCAACTCTCTCTTTTTTTGAACCCCATTTTAAAATATAAAAAGGAAGATGGCCTTGTTTACCACACCCTCTTACATACTCTGAGTTGCTCTGCCTTTAGGTTCTTGCTCTATTCCTGGACTCTTGGAAGTTGCCCCTTTTCTCCTTTCTCCAGACATGAATTGAGTTTCCTGTATCAATTAAGCAGCTCACTTGGAAACATGTAGCTGTGAATTCCATATTCAACGCAAAATCAGCACTTTCCCTTATCCCACTTCTTACTTGTTCCCTCATTATTTACATACATAACTCCCTTAGCTGTAAACACTTCTGAGGGTAGGGACTGTCTTTCTGCCCCCGCCCCCCCCCCCCGCCCTTTAAATCCCGTTGCAGCTTCCTAGCACAAAGCTTTCAGTGTAGTAGACACTCGAACATTAACTGAAGTGCAGTTCGAAGAGGACAGCAACGGTAACTCATCAGGACAGCCTAGTAGTGACCAGATTACAGATCCTAGATTTTCATACTTCCACCACCTTTCTCAATTCCCTGTAACTGTTTTAATAGTAAACAGAATTATTTGGCTGCTTAAGATGGTGGACCTCAAGGCTGTTTTACAGTTTTCTTCTCCCAAGTTATTGGTAGAATTTGGATACTTCCTGTGATCTGTTTGCCTCATAACAAATGTCACTTTGTATAATGAAATATCTCCTCAGTGAGTTTCCAAAGGATGGATAGAACTGATTTGAGGGGAATTTCAGTCAGGGTCCTGGTAGGAAACACATGACACATTTAAACTGGCTAATTTGAGGAGATTTTATTAATGAGACTATTTACAAGGTGTGGGCAGGGTTTCTCTAGAAACCACCAGGGATGGTACAGTGCCCAGAGCTAGTAACCGGGTTCCCATCTTGAGGCCTGCAGAAGACAGTGGGGCAAAGGAAGGGGGAGGTGTTACCAGAACCTGGAGGAGGAAAGGACTGAGTCAAGAAGGCTGAGACTTCAAGTTGCGGGTCTAAGACTGTCCACAGAAGCCCCAGACAGGAAGCTGCCTTCTGCGGCCTCTCCACTGGGGAGCTGGGAAGCCTGTAGAAGAGCCTGCTGTTGTGGTCCATACAGGTGGAGGGCACAGAAGGGCAGAGGAGAATGTCAACTGGATCTGGAGAGGCACTGGGGTACCACCTACCTTTTACAGTTATGCTTTTTACTCACGGTGGCTTTAAAAGAGGGAAATTTGCCAGCAGCTCTATATAGCTGTTTTTCTAAAGTGCTTTTCAGAAGAAAAATTGGTGGCCAAGAGGGAGGCCACCGAGTCACATATGCCCACCAAACTCTTCTGATTCCACCTCAGAAGAGTATCTTGAACCAGTCTCCTTCCCTCCACCACACTTTCCCACTGCAATCCAAGCGCTGGTGGCTGTAGGTGTTCCCGCCTGGTCTTCCCTGCACTTCATTCTCACAGTGCAAACATTGGAATGTTTGAAAAATGCAAACCTGAATGTCACTCTTCAGTGACTTCTGCTTATCATCCTTAGCATACCCGTTTGAACTTCCTAATTTGCACACTAGAGCCTTCTGCCTAGACCCTTCTGCCTAGACCGCTTATAGGAGATCCTCTGGGTGTCCCCTCAGGTGTTACTCTCTGACCACATTCCCCCTCCCTCCCAGACTAGGGTAGGTCCCTCTCTTTTCCGCTCCCTAACCCTGTGCTTAACCTAACATGAATCCACATTTTCAGTTTAGTATTGTACTTAACCTGTTTAATTGCCTGCATTCACTTCCACCCTGGGAATGGGCTGGGGAATTACCACTGCACCCAGGTCCCTCTGTCTGTCATGTGGTTACAGACTCTCCTGCCATGGAGCTAGATTAGCTGCTTCAGAAAATTTTGGAACTAGGGTTTTTTTTTTTTAGTTCAGAATGATAGCATTCTAGGTGTAAAGACACCCTAGCCTCGAGTGTTTCAGAGCCATAGATCTTTTTTTTTTTAATAGAGCAGGTTCTTATCAGTCATCTATTTTATACATATTAGTGTATACATGTCAATCCCAATCTCCCAAGTCATCCCCCCCACCCCCCCACCCACCCCACCCACTTTCCCCCCTCGGTGTCCATACGTTTGTTCTCTACGTCTGTGTCTCTATTTCTGCCTTGCAAACCAGTTCATCTGTACCATTTTTCTAGATTCCCCATATATGTGTTAATATACGATATTTGTTTTTGTCTTTCTGACTTACTTCACTCTGTATGACAGTCTCTAGGTCCATCCACGTCTCTACAAATGACCCAGTTTCGTTCCTTTTTAAGAGCCATAGATCTTTATGCAGTTGCCAGTGATTAGCTGAGTGACTGATGCCTTTTTTTCTGTTACATTCTGTGAGGTGACTTTGGGTCACAGAATGACTAAATCAGTAGACCCTATTTAGTTCACATCTTGAATCAATAAGGCCTAAGTTAAACTTAATAACCTCTGTTGTCATTAATTTTGGGGCGGAGGAGGGCTTTTTTGGGAGCTCCTGTTTTTGTTTTATTTGCTGAAGCAACAGGAAGTGAGTTAGATCTTAGAGGGTGGAGCTGATGAATGTGAGCAGGTTTGCCTATCATCAGAACACAGGTAACTGCTGCTCCCCTGGCTTAGGAGGCTTTGTTTGTTTTTTATTTAGTTTGGGTTTTTTTTGAGGAGAGGGTTGTAGAATTTAACCTAAAATTGAAAGCCTTCCGTTAATGAACAAGGAGAGTAGCTAAATGTATATTGCTAAAGTAAAGGATTAGCCGTAGTTTCTGATTATTTTGGTTATTTCCAGGTAGGAGTTCTGATACCATTAGTAAAGGTTTTACTTTTCAACTTAAGGAAACTTAACCAATCTTTTAGTTAATGGCTGCCAAGTGTGGCCAAGGAAACCATCCGTCCCTACATTTGCTTGATAGCAAGTTGGGAAGTCGGCCATGTTCCTTCTACTCAAAGTTCTGTACAAGCTGAGCAGAACTAAAGATGCAAACAAAGAATATAACCGGGGGGCAGGGGGGATAGGAAGAATAAAACCTAGCTCACCCTTCCCCCAGGAAGTTTTCCTGTATCCCCTAAGCTGGACTTAGGTCTTTCCCTTTGGTGTTTGGAACGCAGATATTTTCTGTTGAATGGACATTTGCCACAGTACCTGTAATTCCCCCACTCCTGGCGTCCATCACACTGTGTTGCAACTAGCAGTTTACTAGATAGACTCTAAGCTCCCTGGGGAGGGAAGGGTGGCCATTGTATCCTAAGCCCACCTAGCTCAGGGCTTTGCACTCTTGTTGCAGAGTGCTTGCCTGGTACAGGCTGTCACATGATTGCTGAGTTTTTCAAATGTACAGAATTTTCTCTCTTGAAACTCCCTCATATTTATCTTTGTCTCTGCCTCTCCCCTGCGCCCAACTGTCCCAAATCCCTGCAGTTGAAATTCTGACACTCTTGAGAGCATTTCCCTCTTCTGTTGAGCAGTCAACTACACTAAAGTAGTATGTCTTCCACAAGACACAAAACACAGAAGACAGTTATTTTGAATGGAAACTCTTGGTACCCCTTTGGTATAAAGAGTTTATTTTGGGGTACCGCCTGTGCATTTAGGTTTCACTGCCTCCAGATTCATCTGGGTGGAGTAATAGCTACATAAGTGTGAACAACCTTCCTGTTTTGTTAAAATGTCATGAGCAGCTTTTCTTAACGAAAGCTGAACCTGGAAAGGTTGATAAGTGTCTGATTCGTTGTTTTGTTGTTGTTGTTGTTTTTAAGATTTTTTTGATGTGGGCCATTTTTAAAGTCTATTGAATTTGTTACAATATTGCTTCTGTTTTGTTTTGATTTTTTGGCTGCGAGGCATGTGGGATCTTCGCTCCCCGACCAGGGATCGAGCCCGCACCCCCTGCATTGGAAGGCGAAGTCTTAACCACTGGACCGCCAGGGAAGTCCCTCTAGTTCGTTTTTTGAACACTAAAATATTTCTCAGAGAAAGAAAAATATCCTGTTTTGGTTATTCTTCTTACAATTATTCTTATTATAATAATTTGGTTAGTCGTCTTAATTGTTCATCTTGCTACATATATGAACATTATAAAGGAAGTCTTCCATTTAAAAAAATGCGTGAGTGGTCCTGAACTCTTAATATAATCAGGTGTGTGTGTGTGTGTGTTTGTGTGTGTGTGAGAGAGAGAGAGAGATCATTTTTCTTTCTACATCAACTTGGCTGGCATTCAAAAGAATAAAAAAGGCGAAGGTCTTCATGGTGTCCTTTGTAAAGCTTTCGGTGGAGGAGTTGTAGCTATAAAATTAACACTGCAAAAGTAAGTCACTAGTCAGGCTGAACCAGGCATCTTAACATTCCAGGAAGTGCCCCCATGCTGAGAGCTGTGAGTCGGGACATGTGTATAGACACAGAGCTACAACTCTTCCCTCCCTAATCCACCCAAGGCATATTTTCTCAATTTCATACTGAAATTTCCCTTCCCTGCCTACCCACCCCAGCCTTACACTTTTTTATCATGGAGAAAGTAGAAGCAGTTAGTGTTGTGGAAAAGATTTGGGGTACCCCGTTTTGAGGTGCTCACCATAGAAGTTTTTTGGCAGTGATGCTTAAGGTACAGGAAGACTGATTGCCTCATTCTATTACTTCCTTTATTTTGCATCTCCTTGGGGGGAACAAATTCATGACAGTCAGTCTTCTTTCCAGGGTCTATTTAAGATGTTATTATTTTCACCAAGGAATTTGATGGCAGTGTATAATGTGTGGTGCTCTTCTATTGTCCCTAGACCCAGCTAGCTCTGTGATCGATCCTGTATGCATTACTTAGAACAAAGCCCCCATATACCAGTCAGTTCCTCAAAATATGCTAGATGCTATTCTGAGAACCATGGAGAATACCGATGAGAAGTGGCATGGAGCCAGCTTTAGGGTGCTTGCAGTCAAGTTTAGGAGAGGACCAAAGCATTCCAGTACACAGTACAAAGCAGTGGTAGACGAGATGTGAATAGATGAGGAAGAGAGGAAGCATGAGAGATGCAGTACAGTGTGTTTAGAGGTCGCTGAGTTGACCAGCCTGACTGAACTGAAGGGTTCGTTTAGAGAAGTAGTGGGTGGGAAGAGCTGAACGTAGGTGATGGCCAAATTTTGAAAAGTGGAATGCCAAACTAAGAATAATTTGGATCCATAGAAGGCTACTTAAGACTTTTTAACAGAAAAACAGTGGTGTTTGAACTGATTCAGAGCACTAAATAGATAGAGGTCAAACCAGGACAACCGTAAACTATGAAACCTGGACATTTGGGAGGCGGCGGGGTAGGGTGGGGGGTAGGCTTGGCCTCTTGATCCAGCAGTGTTTCCCTTTCAAACTGATCCCCATTGATAGCAGCTGTTTAGAGAGGGTAGAGAGAGCCTCTCAGGCAACGGGAAAAAGGCACTGTTCCTGGGGTGTACTGGTTTGTATTCAAATGGCAGTATATAAGTGATGAGTGATTTTTACCAATCAAAAATTTGGGAAGGGCTTCCCTGGTGGCGCAGTGGTTGAGAGTCCGCCTGCCGATGCAGGGGACACGGGTTCGTGCCCCGGTCCGGGAAGATCCCACATGCCGCGGAGCAGCAGTAAGACATGGCCACTGAGCCTGCGCGTCCGGAGCCTGTGCTCCGCAACGGGAGAGGCCACAACAGTGAGAGGCCCGCGTACCGCAAAAAAAAAAAAAAAAATTTGGGAAGGGCTTCCCTGGTGGCGCAGTGGTTGAGAGTCCGCCTGCTGATGCAGGGGACACGGGTTCGTGCCCCGGTCCGGGAAGATCCCACATACCATGGAGCGGCTAGGCCCGTGAGCCACGGCCACTGAGCCTGCGCATCCGGAGCCTGTACTCCGCAATGGGAGAGGCCACAACAGTGAGAGGCCCACATACCACAAAAAAAAAAAAAAAAAAAAAAAAAAAAAATTTGGGAGTTGGGAGGTTTTCTTTCCTCTCCCTTCCTCCCTCTTTTTCTTTCTTTTCCTTTTAAAATTGTTTAGAGGGCAAAACCTAGCATGTGTCACTAGTGGTCAGAAGGTAAACTTGACCAACAAATGCCCTTTGGATTTCTTTAGTTTGGTAAATAGAATCCTTTCTTAAAAGGAAAATGATGTAAATAATTGATTTAGGGCTTCTTGATCCCCAAAGAAATGAATCTTCTGGGAATACCCATTTCAAAGGGAACTAAAAACACATTTCATGGCATAGATATTTTGTTGAAAGAGTTCATCACCATAAGGTAAAAATGCCCCCTTGATTTGATATCATTACATAAATTTGGAGTAACTCATCTACAGTGTGGGTGTTTTTCATGCTTTGGCGCACAGTAGAGCAAGCAGCGTAGCCAAGATGTTTTTCATGTTGAGCAAAAACTTTTAACAGATGGAGGTGGTGATTGTAGAGCACTTATTTAAAGTGTTAGGAATGAATCAGTGTAGTTTGAGGCCGAGGCAGTAATCCATACTAAGGGAGTCTGAAGAGCATTCTAATAAAATACGTAACAGGCAACTGAAGAGAACGGATTTTAAATGGCTCTCCCAGTACTGTTACCCTAGCCAGGGCCCTGTAGAATTTTTCTTAGGGGTTAAAGTCTTTAAAAAGCTACTGTGTGTGTGGTGTGTATGTGTGTGGTGTGTGTGGTGTGTGTGTGTGTGTGGTGTGTGTGTGTGTTTTCCTTCCGTCTTCTAAGAACTTGAAATTATGTGGTAGGGTCACCATAATTCTTTAGATTTGTCTTCAAGTCCTGGCAGTATTTCAGTGTTGCTTGTGTGGGATTGATTGATCTTTAAAGAGCTGGGGAAACTCACTGGCTTATGTAGAATTTCTGTAAAGCAGGGACCAGCTGTAAGTGGTATTTTTGTTTTTTATGTGGTGGAAGAGCTTAAATATGTAATTGTTCCTATCTTTTATGCACAAATGCTCTTTCTTATAAATTGCTTCACAAACACTATAAAACTTGGAATAATTTTTCCCTGAAGAAATGTTGAACCCTGTGCAAGCTGTTAGAATTAGAATGTATGTTGAAAGCTTTGATGGGACTACTGTTCTGGAACTGCACAGCTTTTTTTTTTTTTAAATCATGATTCCTCCTTCTTTTTGTTTTGTTTTGTTTATTTACAGATGACTGCATATGTTCAGGCAAGAAAATACCCCCATATTTCAAAATACAGCAGTCTATAAACAAAATTCTTATCTACCATTTTCCTAAAAGACACATTTTTTTTTTCTGTAATTTGTATAGAAAATTAAGTACAGTTCTTGTCTCCCAGGATTTAAGGGAGACAAGAACTCCCTTATGGGAGTTCAGGGAAGGGACGGGGAAGGGCATTACCTACTGTAATCCTCGAACTCAGCATTTAAAATTTTTTTTGAAGTAAACACAGAACTTTTGTACTCTGTGTTTCCACAGTATAACAAGAATCCCAGTTCTCTGTTAGTTCGTGTGCTCTTGGTACCCTTGGGCAGCATTACATCAAAGATACCTAATTTGGTAAAACTCAGCCCCCAGGATTGCCATGTTTTGTTAGATCTAATACTGCTAAATGTGTAAGGCAAAGTAACTATTGTGAAGTAAATGTGTCCACTACAACAGCTGGACAGTAGCTCTGTAGTGAGCTATGCTGCTCATTTTCTCATTTAACCCCCTCAGTAACCCTGAGAGGTAGGTATTATCACCACTTTATAGATGGGAAACCAAAACTTAGAAAATGGCCGTTTGCCCAAGGTCACATAGTTCATTGTTGGTGAAATTTGAATTTGAACCCATGTGTTTATTCGCCTCTTGAATCCTACCAGATCAGGTGCATCCGAAGGGGTCTGAGCCCTAAATCTTTGAGCTCTGGCTTTTTTTTCTTTCTTCTTTTTTAAACTATTTGGAAACCTTTAAATTGGTATTAGTAAAGATGGAAATTTGCATTGCCTTTAGAATGGTCTCAGATTGGGGGTGGGGTGGTGGTAGCAGTGAATAAAGTTACCAAATTATATAATGTAGAAAAGTAGAACATGTGGAATGCTCTGAGTTGTCCGTAGTGAAGAAAGTTTTATTTCTGGGAATTTTTTTCATAGGTTAGTGATGGCAAACTATCATGGTGGAGGTTTCTGAAGCCTCGTTTTGTTATTTTCTGCTCAGCTATGTATTTTCGGTGTGAAAAGTTTGTACCGGAGGCGTATGAGGCCCTGGTGTGTGTTTCTTACATGTAAATTGGACCATAATATTACTGTGTTCTCTTGACTGAAATACTTCTTTCAGTTGAAGTATGATATACGTGTAGAAAAGTTACATATCGTAAGTGCACAGTTCAGTGAATTTTCACAGACTGAAAACACCCTGCAGGTCAAGAAGTTTAACATTAGCAACAGCTCAAAAGCACCTACTGTGTCCCTTCCATCAACTGGAATAGTTTTAATTCTCCGGTGTAAACCTCACATCATTCCTTATCTTTTAGGTTTCTTCCTGCTTGTGGCTGTAACATTACTTTGTCTTTCTGCAACCAGAAAAAGAACAAATAAAAACTTCACTGAAACTTGTCTCTTCCTCCTTTCATAATCTCATCTCTTGATCAGTCTGCTTCCGTTAAACCAAAGTGTTTTGATGGCTACAAAGTCATAACTCGAGGGAATATGGGGGTTGGCATAGAACATGCAGCTGTGGGGTAACAGCTAAAAACATTCCTTGGAATTTTCAAAACTGAATGAAAATTTGGTGGTCGAACTCAGCCATCTATTTGTTAAGAGGTAATGAATGAGCGATTGGTTAAGTTGCCTGTGTTTTGGGGAAGTGGTGATAGGAGCAGGTTCCTCCTTCTGAGAACTCTGATGGGGCTTTAACAGCTTACTTGTGAAGGATGTGACCTTTCATCTAAAGCCATAGCAAATTCAGTACAGTCTCTGTAGGTGCAAACTCATCCACATCTGGTCCTGGTGCCCTTCTCTGCTCTACTTGAGATTCACTTATGTCAATTTGTGCCCTTTGCTGTTTTTTTTTTTTTTTTTTTTCCCTGCGGTACGAGGGCCTCTCACTGTTGTGGCCTCTCCCGTTGTGGAGCACAGGCTCCGGACGCGCAGGCTCAGCGGCCATGGCTCACGGGCACAGCCGCTCCGCGGCATGTGGGATCTTCCCGGACCGGGGCACGGACCCGTGTCCCCTGCATCGGCAGGCAGACTCTCAACCACTGCGCCAGCAGGGAAGCCCCCCTTTGCTGTTTTAAGCATTTGAATAAAACTTAATTTTTAACTCTTAAATTATGCCATCCTGGGCTTTCAGGGCTTGCGTGTGAAAGCTGATGTACCAACTGGGTAGAAAAACCTGATCGCAGGTGGCCCAGGCTTAGCAAGCATTCTTTCTCCTGTGCTTTGTCTCCCACAGAACCAATCTTTTCTTAAATTATCGAGTAAAGAGATTTAGAGGCATGCACAGCCACACCTTGGCTTTCTGGCAAAGTGATATTCTAGATACTAGAATATTCCAGAGAACCAAAATTTTAGCCTCCCATGTATTCTGCCATTACATTAAAAATAATCTAAGCATTGGAGATCCCTGGTGGCCTAGTGGTTAGGATTCTGGGCTTTCACTGCCGTGGCTGGGGTTCATTCCCTGTTTGGGGAACTGAGATCCCACAAGCCACCCGGCCAGTATTCTTCTTCTTCTTCTTCTTCTTCTTCTTCTTCATCGTCATTATCATCATCATCTAAACGTATTAGTTCCATATTTCCCTACCTTCTTGGGGGAGAAAAGCATACAAACACCAAGTATTAATTTTGTTCTGCAGAAAACCATAGTTCTAAAATGGTGCCAAATCTGGGAGTTGCCCTGGAGTTTCTTTTATTGTCGGGGGGCGTCTTTTTAAGGGGAGGTTTGCCTCTGTCCTAACGAAGGTGACAAGAAGAACGTGCAGGGCTTCCCTGGTGGCTCAGTGGTTGAGAACCCGCCTGCCAATGCTGGGGACACGGGTTCGAGCCCTGGTCCGGGAAGATCCTACATGCCATGGAGCAACTAAGCCTGTGCGCCACAACTACTGAACCTGCACTCTAGAGCCTGCGAGCCACAACTACTGAAGCCTGCGCGCCTAGAGCCTGTGCTCCGCAATGAGAAGCCTGCACACCGCAACAAAGAGTGAGCCCCCGCTCACCACAACTAGAGAAAGCCTGCGTGCAGCAACGAAGACCCAATGCAGCCAAAAATAAATAAGATAAATTTAAAAAAAAAGAAGAACATGTGGCTGGTTCTAAGAACTCCTGGCATGTAGAACCTTTTCTGCAAGGTTACTGGTCACAAATTAAAACTGGCCTTTTCCAAGTGATTACCTTATTCTGTTTTCATGTCCAAATGGGCCATAATGCTTTATAAGATAATTACTAGACCACATTTTTCTTCCATCCCGTCTTTTTGGTAGACAACAAAATCCTGGCCTAAAGCTCCTTTGCTCTTGTGCTGTTGAATCTTCTGTGATGCTGGTGGGTTAACCTTGGTGCTTAGGGACGGACGTTGATGTCATTGTGGCAGGGAGTGCCTTAAGAACCCTGTCCCTCTCAGACCTTCATTCTTGGTGTGCGGGTGTGCTTTATAATTGTCTAGCAACAGAATAACTTTTCTGGCCACAGTACAGTTTTTGAAATGCAGATTTTAAAGTTATAAGTGTATTTTACATATATTAATTTATATCATTGCAGTATTTAATAAATAAAAAAATTTTTTTAAGGGAAAATTGATGAAAAGAAAAAAGTTTTCATCACTGAGGCTGATGGGATTTAGCAGTAGCTTGTTACCTTATCTTGTGCACATGTAAACTCAGTGACTGACACTGAGGGCCCGAGGTTAGCCAGCATCACAAATAGGCACCAGCTTTGTAAAACTCTTCACGGCATAGCCTTTTTTCAGACGTGAATTCACTGGTCGGCATCATTAGTGCAGCTTAGCTGTTTGTTGGTATCTATCAGTCTTATCTGCCCTTTCCAAAGTTGTATTTCACTTTGAAATGTCAGTACATATACATCAAGCAGTCCAGGTTCTAATTTGGCAGAGAGTACAGCATTGTTCAGCATCATGAGTAAATAATTTGGTAAAGAATTTTACCAACTTCCTTTTAGAATTTTGCTCTGTAGTATAGATTTACTACCACTGTACTAGTCCATCAGCATTTTCCTGTGTTCGCCATTTTGGGGTTGGGCTCACATTTCTATTTTTTAAGTTACTTTTTTAAATGTCCTATACCCTTTGCCTTTTGTTAGAAATCTGGAATTCAAAGGGTGGCTTTTATACTATGCCTAGATCTATTCTGTCCATCCCCCCCCTTTTTTTTGGCCACACCATGTGGCATGTGGGATCTTAGCTCCCTGACCAGGGATCCAACCCGTGCCCCCTGCAGTGGAAACGTGGAGTCCTAACCACTGGACCGCCAGGGAAGTCCGTATTTTGCTCCCTTTAATACTCTGCAGATGATAGTATCTTGGCCTAGCCTGTGCATATAAGTCAGTATTGGAGAGCACACTCGTTTGAGTTCTGAAAATCTGCATGGGATTCATTAGCCCATAACCTTGGGTAGGCTGTTTTCACTTTGCAGAATGCAGTGGCTCAGTTGTGTGGTCTCTGGGCCTCCCCCTGAATGGGGCCCATTGGTGTGCTTCCAGAATTCTCTAACTTGGACACATCGTGGCCCTTGAGGGTAAGAGAAGTAAGTAGGACTTACCGTGCTTTTTCATTAAAATACGGTTTTCCCACACAGGGGCACATGGCTGTGCATGCAGGTAGCATCGGGACGGTGGCTGACCCATACTTGGGATAACCTAGAGACAGTATGAGGAAATCCCAAGATTGGATCTCTGTGATTCTGGAAATTGGCTTGAAGATCCCTGGAGAGGTCTTCAGGCTCTCTCTGTTGCTGCCCAGTTGTGCGGTTATACCTACTCTCTCCCTTTATTCTCCAGTGTCAGTGTTTGCTGTTTTCCAGAAATCTCCTCACAGAAACTCACCTTTTATTTTTCCCTCCCTCTGCTTTTCTACTGAGGTTTTAATGCTAGATGTTTGGGAACCTGAATTCTCATTTCCAGACACAATTCCTTTTTCTTTTTAAGTATCAGAGTTGACATAATGCTGGTTGTTTTAAAAATTACAAGAAGTTTTGCATCCATGTAGCTGATAATACTCCAAATAACACCTTTTACAAACAAACCTAAAAGGCAACATAGTCGTCTTCATGGCTACCCACTTAAGAGTGAAAAGGAAATGATTGCTTTTTTTTCCTTGTCTTAATTCTTTTCAGGTTTTGAATGAAGAATGTGATCAGAACTGGTACAAGGCAGAGCTCAATGGGAAAGACGGCTTCATCCCCAAGAATTACATAGAAATGAAACCACATCCGTAAGTTGGGCTTTGCTGACCCTCCAGGGTCAGACCCGTCTGCTTGTTCAAACGATGTTTTTAAAATTGAGATCATTGGGATGGGTGTCATACTTTTTATTCTGTCTTCTCAGGGAATTAACAAAGCACGTTGATTTTTCCATGTTAGTAAGAGTATATAATGAGAGCATAATAGTCAATAATAGTGTATGTTTTAGATAACTGTCAGTGATCTTCAAATGATAAAACAACAGTTACGCAGGTCCATAATTCTTTTTCTGTGAAACCCTTTGTGTTTCATAATTCTGCATTTTTTGAGTTTTAGAAAGGGTATCTATCACATGGTTTTGTATTGACATGTTCGATATTCCTATGGGACCATATCTTAATAATCTTGGTATCACCAGAGCACATTACTTGGCATATAATTGGTTCTCGGTAAATGTACACTATAATCACTGCCCTACCCCTCCATTTTAGTGTTCCCACTTCAGAGAAAACAATGCGCTCTCCTACTCCAGGCTGCTGAGGGCGGTGAGGAAAAAAAATTTTTTTTTAATTCGAGAACCGTTTATTGTTGATATATGACATGGTGGGATCCTGGGAGCCCTTACAGACCACCTTCCTCCCACCCTTACCCACCACCTCTTTTACTGTCTCTGCTCCTCCCTCAAAAGCAGTCATTTTCTTGTGAGTATGTCAGGGAGAACTGAAGCATTTAATGCTCAGACTAGAATGCCACTGAAACACGAAGAAATGGTAGATCCTCTGTCTACTTGTTTTAACACAAAACGGTAAATAAGACTTTTAGATGACTGCCCCACCTCGAGTAGCAGCCCATTTGTCCCTCTCCCCCATTGTCACTGTTCTGATGTGTCCCTGTCATTTCTCTTCCCCCAAGTACTGGAGCAAAGATCTTAACCACATCTTATCTTACACAGCTGTTACATCATCTTACATAGAACTGAATGCTGTAGAGCTCAAAAGGGCCTTGACAACGGTCTAGTTCATTCCTCTTTATGCTGCAAATTAGGAAAGCTTCCAGTATTTGTATTTCAAAACCACTAATTTATGAATTAATAAATTAAAGTAATATAGTTCTCATTTTTTTAAATATTTTAATTTTATTGGCATGTAGTTGATTTACAGTATTGTGTTAGATTCTTTTCTCATATAGGTTATCACAGAATATTGAGTAGAGTTCCCTTGTTGGTTATCTTATATATGGCAGTGTGTGTATGTTTATCCCAAGCTCCTGATTTATGAATAGAGTTCTCATTATAAAAGACTCACAGTGTAGAAAACTATAGAGCAATGTGAGTTTCTCCCCAAACATGTACCCCTTTTAGAGGTAACCACCACTAGCAACTAAACATGAGCCAAATGCTACCTTATGAACTGAATCTGTTCTAAAATGGTTTGCCTCCATGAAACAAAACAGATGCTTCAGGAGCTTCACCCTAAAACTGTCTGTTGGATTCATGTTTTGGTCGCTAAACTCTTGCACAGTTCTCACTATGTGCAGAGACCGTGCTAGGTGCTGGGAAGTTAGGTTCTGTAGTTAAATTATGGTATAGTAAAATGTCCTTGTAGTTAATGGGAAGTTCTTTGAGAGAGCACATCCAGGAAGCCTGGAGAGAGATTGGGTTACCCTGCAGTTTGGTAATAGGAAGATACCTATGCAGAAGTTTCTATAATGAAGAATCTGTGAGGTCCTCAAGGAAACTTCTTATACTTCAAGAAGAACCAGGCACCTTATAATGGCTCACTAAATGTTTCATTGAATGATTTAAAAGGAGAAAACCAGTCTAACTGTAAAGCATATTTTTCTAGTTTTTGTTTGAAACTTGTACTATCGTGTATCTTTGTAACTATGTGAGTTTGATCTCTCCCCCTCTCCCCTAAAAAAGATATTAGATTCCTTGAAGAATTTATGTCTTCTGCTTTCATACTCGCTTGTAACTTGTGCCTCGCCTCTGCACATAGTAGCTCAGTAAGTAGTTTTGAATTGACACTCAGATGCAAATTCTTGTACAAAGGCTGGGACCAATTTGTTCATGATTATAAAAGCCAGAAGTATTAAATCTTGAGAGGCGTACGTGGAAAAGATTCGTGGCCCCTGGTCAGTGGATTGATAATGTCCCTCATTTGAGGTCCCTGTGATGTTAGATTGGCTGTTATTAACACACAGCCATGCCCAGGTTACTAAAATGTAGGCAGAAACTACAAAAGATGAGCATGAGATTATTATAGATTCCCGGGAAGTGTACTAAGCACAGTTTTTCATTCTTGTGGCCACTTAATGTCCATATTTGCTTTTGGGGGGGGGCTGTGTGGGCTTTTCGTGGACAGCATCACGGAATACACCCTGTGGGGAGAAGCAGTTGGATAGTGGTTACTGGGAGTCACCTAGTGCATCCTACGTTGGTCCACACAAGCCAAAAATTGGTGCACATCTATTCCTACAATCGTCCTCAAAATAGATCAAGGATTGGCTAAACCTTTTCTGGAAAGGGCCAGATAATAAATATTTTAAGCCTTGTGGGCCATGTGCAGTCTCTGTCATGTCACATATACTTCTTCAGTTGAATTTTTTAAAACAATCCTTTAAAATTTTTTTAAATAGTCTTAGATTGTGGGTCACAGCAAAACTGGAAAGATTTAGGCTGAGGGCCATAGTTCGCTGACTTCAGCATTAGATCCAGTGATAACAAAATCAACTTAAGTTCCTTTTCATTTTTCCTTTTTTTGTGTGTGGGGGGCTGTGTTGGGTCTTTGTTGCTGCGCGTGGGCTTCTCATTGCAGTGAATTCTCTTGTTGCGGAGCATGGGCTCTAGGCAAGTGGGCTTCAGTAGCACGTGGGCTCAGTAGATGCGGTGCATGGGCTCGGTAGTTGTGGTGCATGGGCTCAGTAGTTGGGCGCTCGGGCTCAGTAGTTGTGGCACACGGGCTTAGTTGCTCCGTAGCATGTGGGATCTTCCCATACAAGGGATCGAACCTGTGTCCCTTGCACTGGCAGGCGGATTCTTAATCTCTGCGCCACCAGGGAAGTCCCCTTTTCCTATTTCCAGGCTGAAGGGGAATTCAGCAGAACATCAGACTGTAATTTTTATATTAAATAAAATGCCTGTGGCTCTAAATCCTTGTTTCTCTTCAGATTGTTTCAGGTGACATCGGCATTTCAAATCTGACTGTTGGGAACATAGGAAAGGCCCCCTTCCTTGGATAGTTGTAGTTACTGACCTGATTGATGGATTAGCTTTTTAGGAAGAGTCACTCTCATGCCTGCTCCTCTCTCCCCACTGTAAAGAACTTTGGAATAATAATTGATCAGGAAGCGTCCAGGCCCCATGGTGGTGTTCTTCACAGACTCTAGCTGGAACGCAGGCAGTGTTCATCCATCCAGGCTCTGAAAAAGGAAACCATATTGCCAGAAAAGACCATCACCCTGTACCTGTGCAGTGGTGGGCCTCACAGGCCTGTTTCACATTAAGAGGGCTGCTGTGTGACTGGATGTCCATAAGTACAGGGTCAGTGTTGGTTTCATAGCTATGGGAGAGTACAGAGTACCAGGCCCCTCCTTCCATCTCCCCAGCCTCCCTTACTTCCCTTTTTTAGTTTTTGTTAGGGAGCAAGAGGGAAGTTTAAAATGGAGTATGGGGCTTCCCTGGTGGTGCAGTGGTTGAGAGTCCTCCTGCCGATGCAGGGGACTCGGGTTCGTACCCCGCTCTGGGAAGATCCCGTATGCCGCGGAGCGGCTGGGCCCGTAAGCCATGGCCGCTGAGCCTGCGCGTCCGGAGCCTGTGCTCCGCAACGGGAGAGGCCACAACAGTGAGAGGCCCGCGTACTGCAAAAAAAAAAAAAAAAAAAAATGGAGTATGACCTAATATAGCATTTGAGGTAATAAATTAAACACAGACTACGAAATGATTGTTGGCATTAGTGTTGCAACATGAGTTGTATATACTGGGGGTGGGTCCAAATATGTGCTTTTCACATTAAATGCATATGGATGGGTGCCTATGGGATGTAATAAAGACTTGAATTGGAAATAAGCTGCCTTCTCCCATTAGCTTTCTCCCTTGCTATTTGTATTGTAGTATAAACCCATCTTTTAAAAAATTTTAAGAAGTTTGACCATAGCCATGTAGTCACACGTAAATATCACCATTAAAAGAAGTTAAAGTTATAAACAGTATAAAATGCTAAGGAAGTGTAGGATGGTGGTATTAAATGTTTTAACTGAGAGTGATAGCTGTTTCTCATAGTGTCATATCCCTTATGTTGTGGGACATCCTCTTTCTCTAGAGGGAGGAAGGTGGGGGAGGGAGTGTGTGTGTGTTTAGTGAAAATGGGAGCAGGTACAAAAGAAGTCTTTATTTAATAAAATGGTCTCCAACTAATTTTCCATTTTTCACTCTGGGTGCTTATAACATGGGTGTTTTTTACGAAGTAAATCTTTGTAAAAATTCCAGTTAGAGTACTTTGCTTCACCACAGGTTTTTTTTTTTTCCCTAGTTGAAAATAAAAATGAGTCAATTTTAAGCTGAGAGGAAGAAAATACTGCCACCATATCTGTATATTTGTGCACCATAAGGGAAGGTCCACAAACATACACATCTAACTGCCAACAGTTGCTGCCTCTGGGGAGTTTGAGGGAAGAGTCTTGCTTCTTCTTTTTACTTCACGTACATCTAAGCTATTTTAATTTATGTTCATTACTTATACCTTAAAAAGGAAAGCAGAAAGGAAAATGCCTGCCTGGTAGGAAGGTTTGGGGGGGCCTAAGAGGAAAGAACGTGACTGTTGAGGAACTTCTCGCCACCTCTCGGCCAAATGGCTACTGAGTGCACGGGCACTGTAATGTAAACCAGAGAGCACAGATGAAAACAGAAAGTACTTACGTGATCTCAACACTATGAGCTGTCCTTTCCTAGTGGGAGATAGTTCTGTTGTGTTACTACATGATTTCTCCTGTGTGGCCTTACTTCCAGGCCCACCTGGAAGTAAGTATATTTAATGCATGTTAGTTACCATGTACGAGTCTGATGAAGCAGGTAGGTCTTTATTAGTTACAAGTGGCATCGTTGCTTTTTTTAAATAATAACACAGTAAAGACAAGTTTGCAGAGAGAACCATGTTTTCACAGTCATCTATCCTAATTAGTTGTGGCTTTCCTGTGAGAAGTGAGGTTCCTGTGACTTGGAGCTGTTTCAGAGATTTCTCCTCCTCTTCCTCCTGGTCAGCCCCAGCCCCACGTGCTCCTACCCTTTTCCACGAATTCACCCACTTTCTCTTGTGACCAAGGTCAATTAGCATTGGGAGCAGAAGAACCTGTAAGTTACTCCAAATGAAAACGTGACTTTTGCAACTAGCTGCCTCTGCACAGAGTAGAGCATGGCATTCCTAAAGGTTCCTGAAAACCAGACTCTGAGCAGTGAACAGCAGAGTGGCCTTGAGAGGAGTGCCGAGCACAGCTGCCAGCAGAGGCTGCTCCCTCACAGCCTGGACCTCTTCCCTTTGTGCTGTTACAAGAAGTGGCCCCGTCTCCAGCTTCTGGGCCTTCCAGCTTCCCTGCCCCCGTTTCTCTTCATCCCACTGTATAGCAAGGCTGCTGCCTTACCAAGTGGCTGCAGGAAGGGCCTGTCTCACCTTAAATGGTTCATCATGTGCTCAAATCGATAGGCCAGGGCTTTCCCTGCTGCCTTGCTGATGAGTCAGTTGGGGGCCCAGTGAGCTTTGGCCCAGGAGGCCCATTTTTAAGTGTCTTCCTCTATAGAAAGTGGCCCATGATTGTGTCTTTTGAGTCACTGGGGAATGGAGGAGACAGTTGAAGGGAGATGGTCCCCCTCTCAAGGCGTGATGGGGCATGTGGAGACAGGAGGGTAGAGAGGGAGGCCCTTCCTCCAGCGAGGAGTGTTCTGTTACTCACATTTCGGAGGCTGGATATCCCGTTTCTTTGTGGGGAAGCAGATGTTGACTGGCTTGCCTTCCTTCCTTAGGTGGTTTTTTGGCAAAATCCCCAGAGCCAAGGCAGAAGAAATGCTTAGCAAACAGCGGCACGATGGGGCCTTTCTTATCCGAGAGAGCGAGAGTGCTCCTGGGGATTTCTCCCTCTCTGTCAAGTAAGTATTTACTACTTTGATTGCCTGGAATCCTCTCTCCAGCTGATGGAAATTGTGAAGCCAGAGGCCAGATGTCTGGGTACACACACCAAAGGTGGCAAACTGGGAGAGGTTTAGCCTAAACAGTATTTTATAAATCAGAAAAATTTACATTAAAACCCTAATTTCTGGCTCCTCTTAAAAATGACCTCTAGCAGCACTGGATTTAGATTCCCGTGTGAAAACCGTCTTTAGTTGCTGAGCAGCAGCTGAGCTTCAGAGAGCAAATACTTGCCAGTTTTCGCCAATCCCCACCACTCTGCAGTGCTCTCCACACACACGGCTCTTCCCTCATCCGGGCACCCCTGCCCTCTGTGGGATTCCTATAGCTCTGTAACAGCAGCTGATCACCAGGTCAGCCGCCTCGTGCACCTTGACTGGGTGTCTCACTGAAATCTACCAGTGTCATACTAGGCCTCACACTGACTTAAAAGGTGACCACAGGGGTTTGGGGGTTTTTGCTTTCCCCAGTGGTAAATTTAAATGTGGAATGGAGCTGATATGCAGGGAATGGGGAAGGCAGGGAGTTATACCACCTTGAGAATCATGGAGACTATAAATTGGAACTTTGAGGATCCTAAGCTAATCACTTCCCATCTGTGATGTAAGGATTTTGAATCAAATTGTCATTTTTCCATATGTGTTTTGACTCTGTCCGTTTCTAGTTAATATATTATCACAGGAAGCCCTCCCCTAGGAATCTTACAAATCACTTCATCGTTTGTGACAAAGATTAAAAACTCAGATCACTTCAGTATACATTTTAAATGAAGTCTATAAAACAATTTATTTGCCATTTACAAATGATATAAAGATTTTTCAGTTTCAAAAATCAGCTCAGTATCTTGTTTCATTTTAGGACCAAATGTGCAGTTAAAGTGTGGGTTTCTTTAATGTAGATTTAAATTTAAAATTTTTGTGTTTCTTTTCTCAATGAAGATGTGGGAGGTGGTTTCAGGTGACATTTGCAGTATCTTTCAGATACGTTTCCAGTACAGTTAGGTTTTAGTCCCAACATGAAAAAAATCAAACTGGATCTAATAGTTTCCCTCTTTTAACAATGGGTTTTTTTTTTTAAAACTTTCTTTTTGAGAGCAGGTTTAGGTTCACAGCAAAATTGAGTGGAAGGTACAGAGAGTTCCCGTGCACCCCTTACTCCCATATGCTTAGAAACAGTGGCTTTTTGATGTGCTTGATTAAACACCTGCAGACCTGGTGGGCTGAGAGCACCTTGAGTCCTTATGCTTCTCATTAACTTGTGTTTCCGCCTCTGTTTTCCTTAACGTTTTATACTGACCTGAGTATAAATCGAACAGTGGAGGACAAGGAGTACAAGCAGTTAATCCTTGAATGATGGCCAAAAACCCCATGGCAGTTCGAGTTCGGTTGTCTGATGACCGTGCGCTGGCTGCCTGCCCGCCTGCCCGCCCGTGCTGGTACACTGGCTGTCGGGAACCTCCCAGACCATTCCGTTTTATCAAATAAAACCTCTAAAGAGTTCATGTATTTATTGCTTTAGAAATAAAATTTGAAACAGATGTCATAACCACCTCTAACAACACAAGCACCTGCACCAAGGAGGTTCAAGAGTGTGCAGTCTTGAGTTTCAAGGTGTTGAGTCTAATGGAAAAACTGTGGTAGTTAACAGCTCACCGTTAGGGACCCTGTACCCCTTTCAGAAGCCACCTGCGTTGCCCTGTGGGAGTGGGCTCCCGTGGGCCCAGAAGTGCCATTTCAGTATGTCCTTCCTCATAAAGCTTTCTTCCTCATCCACCGTTTTTCCCATGAAATAGTGCTGTTTCTAGGCACTTCGCACTTGTACTCAGTGGCTTCCTTAAAGCTCAGTGCTGCCACCTGCTGGGTTGGTGTTAAGAAGTATTTACGCTTTAATACCAGCGATGGGAGGAGAGACTCTTAGTCGTTCATTTAACAGATCTTCATAGAGCGTCTTCTGAGGGCTGGGCGCTGGTGTGGACCTCGAGGACTCGGCAGAGAGCGGGACAGGCAGGGCCTTGTTTGAGCTGATGTTCTAGGCAGACAGCACGACGGTGGTGGGCCATTCCCACTCAGCCAGGCTCATGCTGTTTTTCTGGGCCATTGTAAAGAGAGCATTTGCCTTTTTACCAGGTGGTAGAGAAGTCTTTTATGGGGGGTGACCCCTTATTTATTGTCCCAGCATGTTCTTTGCTTTTGAGATTCTTTCCCCATAAGTAGAACTAAAATCCCTGAGTAGAAAACATGACTTTAAACTCTTCCCAGTTACAGGAAAATTGTTGGAAGTTGTCCAGTCCCTCCTTTCCTCACCTTATTTCCTATCTTATCTTTTGTAGTCTTCAAGTGTCACACAAGATTTCAGTTCTGTTTTTCGTTTGGCACAGTGCAGGGCACATAGAGGCGTTCTGTAGGTTAGGACATTTCTTTTTATTTACAAATGTCTTCAGAATTAGACAAACTGACAGGGTTTCCCTGTCTGGCGAGGATTCTTCCTGTTGTCACTGGTAATTGTCATGCTAATGGAGGGTCTCAGGGTGCTCTCCAGCCAGGAAGTCAAGTTGTGCTACAGTCCTGGGCACCCAGCCTGTGAGGGGCATGGCCAGCACACAGGTTCTCCAGGACACCTCCTTGGTGGTCAGGTGGCCCCTGGGTAGCCGGGACAGAGCCCTCCGGCCTGTTCTCACGTGTATCCTCTGCCCCTCCCCAGGTTTGGAAACGATGTACAGCACTTCAAGGTGCTCCGAGACGGGGCTGGAAAGTATTTCCTCTGGGTGGTCAAGTTCAATTCTTTGAACGAGCTGGTAGATTATCACAGATCTACATCCGTCTCCAGAAACCAGCAGATATTTCTCCGGGACATAGAGCAGGTGCCACAGGTAAGCCTCGTAAGAGACATTGAGATCATTCTTAGCAATTAAGAACAGCTCCTCAGGCAAGCAGGCGTTGTTTTAAAAGGTTACTTCTGGACCTTCTATGTTCATTGTTAAGTCATGTTAAAGATTTGAAGTTTGAAACAAAAAATAGTTTTGCTTTTCCAGAGGCTGCTTCTCTGAAGCATTGTGTTGCTAGTTACCTTGTGTCCCTTGGAAGAAGGTCTTTAACACACCCTCAAATACTCTTTGCCTGGAAGTAAACTTTGAGGAAAATCGTACTGTAAGGGAGTGAAGTCCACACTCATTCTTAAAATCCTTCTCACATGTACTGGTTAATACCACTCTATTTTATTCAAGCTTTTACCCATCTGACTGTATAAAACCTTAAGGATTTTCTAAGTGATAAAGTGATCGGAACTAAACCATTTTCACATCTGGGATTGTAAACAAAACCCCACTGGCTGTTTCCGAAGTTCTTTCCCCTTGAAGCAGTAGCTGCTGCTCTTTGCTTGATGCCGGGGTGTAACCCGCCACCACGGTGGGGACACCCTAGTGGTTTTGAGCACTGGTGAAGACTGCACGACACCCACCTCGAGGAAACTGTAAGAATTGGTGGGGAGGGGAGAAGTGAGGGGTTATTTCAGGAAATGTGAAAAGGCTGGCACACATCAGTTTCCCCATCACCGGTCTGCTTACGAGGGGCTGGCCACGATCAGGGATGCAATGTGTGTTTTCTCCCTGCCCCTCTTCTGCAGCAACCGACGTACGTCCAAGCCCTCTTTGACTTTGATCCCCAAGAGGATGGAGAGCTGGGATTCCGTCGGGGAGACTTTATCCACGTCATGGATAACTCAGACCCCAACTGGTGGAAGGGGGCTTGCCACGGGCAGACCGGCATGTTTCCACGCAATTACGTCACCCCTGTGAACCGGAACGTCTAAGAGTCAAGAGATTATTTAAAGAAAGCGAAAAATTTTAAACACGTACAAAAGAATTAAACCCATGAGCTGCCTCTATCAGCAGCCTGTGAGGGAGCTCAGAATACCCAGCTGGGTCACCTGGTGACCCTCTCTCACTTTGGTTGGAACTCGGGGGGGTGGGAGGGGGAGTTGGATATAACAATGCCAAAACTTACCTATAAATTAAGAAAAGAGTTTTTATTACAAATTTTCACCACTGCTCCTATTCCTCCTCCTTTGTCCTTTTTTTCATCTTGTTTCCTCTTCTGTCCATCAGTGCATGACATTTAATGCCACATATAGTCCTAGCTGATGCCAATAATAAAAGAAAAGAAACCACGTGGGCTGATATTTTCTCTATGCAAAATGTCTGTTTTAGTCGGGACGACAGAAAGAAGAACAGCCGCTTCTGTGTCCTGCGTTACATGCACACACACAGGAGCGGGCCAGGAGCGGGCGACCCTTGCCCTTTAGCTTCTGCCAGAGGAGGGAGGGCAAGTGGGAACCTGCCTGCCAGCCCCCAGCCCCCACCAGAATGTTGTGTCAGAGTTGGATGGGAGTGGGGGTGAGTGTGCCCCTCAGGGCTTGCTGCGAGCCAGGCCCCAAACCCGTGTCTCTCTTGCACACTGGTTTCCCTTTTGCAGACGGTGTTCCTGAGCATGTTGTTTGTCTTAGTGCCTTCTGCCTTATTTCAAGGGTTGCTTATGAGTGGTGGTTTTTATTTGTTTTGTTTTAAAAATAAGTTAAAGACAGCCAATTTGTTTCCTACTCTGTGTAAATATTTTTTCCCTCGGGGGAGGGGAGGACAGGGTAGGGAAGAGCAGACAAGTGAGATGAGGGTGTGAGCGTCCTGCCTGTGCACAGCCGGAGTCTTTAAGGTTCAGCTTTAATATTTGTAGCCCCTGGAGGTTAAGGGAGCCGGAGCCCCAGGGCACAGTGGGACCGGGTTACAGCCCTCCCCGCATCTGACTGGATCTGGCTGAAAGGGGGGCCAGGGTCCTTGACCTTGCGGTCTCAGGTGTTGTCTGTCCCCTCTGTAGCCCCAGACACCCCCAGACACAAGTCTGTGGAGCCAGCAAGTTTCAAATGCAGGAAGGTTTAAACTGTATCAGGTTCTACCGTGTTCCTACACTGGGGTGGGGTGTGCGGGCAGGATGAGCGTTTTCCCTTCATTTTTCTTGCTCTGAAAGCTAGGGGTATCTGTTCAGGGCTTCCACCTTTTGTGTCCCCCACCTGAGCTGCCCAGGTGAGCTTCAGGCCACATTCAGGAAGCAGCTGGGTGGTTTTCCATGTCTCCATTCACAGCGGGCTGTGTTCATAGCTGCTCCACCCGACCCCCTGAAAAGGAAGTGTATCTGTGACGCAGTGACAGGTGGAAGGAAGATGGGAACGATAGGAAGGCTGAGTCCGTGGCGAAGCTCTTTCTGTCCGTCTCCTGGTGGCTTCTTGTCCCTTGCGGTAGTGCGCCTGTGGTCATCCTCTCCCCACCCTTCCCACAACAAAAACGGGGCCACTGGGAGTTGGTGGCGGCCTCTGGCTTCTGAAGTGGTCAGTCGGCGTCTCCCCTGGACTCTGGTAATGGAGCCGGACTCGGCCTGGAGCGGCCGGGGGCCCAGGAGGCACTACCCTCCCAGACAGAGCGTGCGCCTCTCATCACCCCTGTCCACGAGCTTCTCCTCTCCTCGCTGATGATACGAGGAATCTCTGGCATTCTGCACCTGGACCATTTGATTGTTTTATTTTGGAATTGGTGTATATCATGAAGCCTTGCAGAACTAAGTTTTGTGTGTATATATTTAAAAGAAAATCAGTGTTTAAATAAAAAGACCTGTGTACTTAATCCTTTAACTTTGCGGGTAGCATTTGGTAGGTAGTGATTAACTGTGAATAATAAACATACAATGAATTCTTCACTCTGTATCTTTTCTTTTTTTCCCCTTGCCTTAAGGTAAAAACCTAAAGACTCTGTCAGGGGATCAGGACACTTGTGTCCTTATTTCCAGCTCACCTCACTCCTTGGGGACCATGTGGGTCTCACTGGGCCCCTGGAAGCGTGATGCCCACATCACTTGATCAGAACCCCTGTGAGCATGTTCCCAGTGCAGAGTCCCACACGCCAGCCCCCACCCTCAGACTGCGTTGAGGGCACCAGCAGCGGCGCCTGGTGTTTCTGACAGAAGCCACAGGCCGCGGTTTGAAAACTGGCGTAGTCTCAGTGCTTCGTAAGGACTAAGCACGGCTGGCTTGGTTCTCGTCCCCTCCTCCCACCTAAATAAATAACGGCCAGAAGGACAGAATAAGCCATGTTGAAGGAGTCTCAATGTCCCGACTCGTTACAGCAAACTCATTGGCCCAGCGGGCTGCTTCGGGGTGACACTGGGCCTGTCACCACCCACAGCGCTGGCTACAGGAGGCCAAATAAGACTTGTTTAGAGAGAGAACAGAAAAGAAACCAAACCCAAGGAATTTCCACTTAATATTCTTTTTTTTTTTTTTTTTTTTTTTTTTCTTTTTGCGGTATGCGGGCCTCTCACTGTTGTGGCCTCTCCCGTTGCGGAGCACAGGCTCCGGATGCGCAGGCCCAGCGGCCATGGCTCACGGGCCCAGCCGCTCCGCGGCATATGGGATCCTCCCAGACCGGGGCACGAACCCGTATCCCCTGCATCGGCAGGCGGACTCTCAACCACTGCGCCACCAGGGAGGCCCTACACTTAATATTCTTGATCCTGTTCTTACATAGAGCCCCAGCACGCTCCCTCGCTTGTGGCTGCCCTGCTTGGATGAGTCTCCACTTCTCCCCTTCTCTGCAGTGACCGCGAGAGAGAACTTGACCCGGCGCTGCCCTGCTGGAGGCCACTGGGCTCAGGGTCCACCCAGGCTGGCCGAGCAGAAGCCAGCAGAAGTTTCCAGAAGGGGCCATTGAAGTGAAAACTTGAAGCAGTGACTGTCAGCCTCCTTGAGGCTTTTTGCCCTGTTTTGACTCATGGCCTCAGAATAGCCTCAGAATTAATGGGAAAATGGCTGCTTTTGCACCACCAGTTTGGTCACAAGTTTCTTGGTGTCTTTGTCCCCCTCCAGCCCTGGGTCTGTCATTTCTGGCGGGGGAGGGCGTCTGGGTGTGAGCGCCTTTGGGGAGACTGCACCGTGGGATGTAGTGGGCCGGCTCGGCCGCCTTTGACGACTGAAAGCTCTGGTGGGTGAGTGGCCTTGCGACCTGCTCCCTGAGCTCCTCCCAGAGCAGCCGCCGACGTTCTTCACACCTGGTGACCTGGGAGATGGTAACAGAAGCTCTTCTTCACACCTGGTGACCTGGGAGATGGTAACAGAAGCTCGTTGTCAAGGACAATGTGGAGGGGCGGTGGTGACAGCTCCTCCCCAGCACCCTGAGGCAGTCTGCCGCGCTGGGGCTGCTGAGGTGACACATAGAAGGAGGAAGGGGATGGGCACAGTGGTCTGCCTTTCCTCGACACTTGTCCCCTTGACCTGCTTACAGAGTGACCTTCAAGTCAGAACGTCTGGCTTTTCCAAAGTGCCTGGATAACTAGGAACAGTGAGCGAGGAATTGTATTTATGTGTGCGGGAAATAACTCCTAAGATGCTGGATTTACACATTATGCAAATTCTCCAGGTCGGATCTGAGAGACATAGAAAAATAGGTCTGATCTGTTTTTCACAGAAGAGCAAGGAGAGGTTGCATACTCACGGAATGTGTGTTCCTTTGGAGACTTCTTACACCGGGACTCAGGGGTTATAGGCTCTTCCCTCTTTGGGGCCTGGCTCGCAGGGGCCAGATGAAGCAGGGCCATGTAGCCACAGAAGGAGCTGGAAGTGGGCAGCCCTGGAGGGTTGGGATTTTTTTTTTTCAAGGATAGCTTTACTGAGATACAATTCACTATCATAAAGTCACCCATTTATGTATTTATTTGGCCACAACATGCAGCATGTGGGATCGTAGTTCCCAGACCAGGAATCGAACCTGTGCCCCCCGAGGTGGAAGCTCGGAGTCTTAACCACAGGACTGCCAGGGAAGTCCCACAAGTCTCCCATTTAAAGTAGACCATTCAGCGGTGTTTAATATTCATAGATTATGTGATCAATTTTAGAACTTTTTCATCACCCCACAAAGAAACCATGTATCCATTGTCAGTTACTTGCCATCTTCCTCCAGCCCCTCCCAGCGCTTGGCCACCACTAGTCTACTTTCTGTCTCTATGGATTTGCCTATTCTGGACTTTTTGCCTACAGAAGATCATAAAATACGTGGCCTTTTGTGGCGGGCTTCTTTCACTCAGCATCATGTTTCCAAGGCTCATCCATGGGGTGACACATACCAGAACGTCATTCCTTCTTACAGCCGAATAGCACTCCCTGGTATGGAGACACCCTGTCTTTTTTGTCCGTTTGTACAGTGATGATCATTGGGACTGTTTCCACTCTTTGGCTGCCATAAACGATGCTGCTTCAGACATTCACGTGCAAGGTCTTTTGAGGACACACCCTGGAGGGCTTGAAGCAGAGGGGCAGACACAGTCCTGTTTGGCTAGAAGAGTGGAGAAAGGGGGCCACGGAAGAGGCCCCCTGGTGAGCAGTTGTCCTGCCGAGCGAGGGGGGTGGCAGGGGGAGCAAAGAGAAGCTGGTTGATCTGAGTCATATGTAGGAGGACCTGTTGGCAAGACATGGTTGTCAAGGAAAAGGAGGGGCAGAGATGACCCTCGGATCCTTCTTGAGCAGCAGGGACCCTGAGGTTGCTGTCGACTGAGACAGGGAGCCCTGGAGGAGGGCGAGCTGGCATGCGCTGGGGAGGGAGGGTGGACCAGTTGCCTTTGGTGTCTGTGGCAAACGTCTGGAGCAGCAGAATGTGTTCACCTGGAGCTCAGGAGACAAGTCTGAGCAGGGGATCAGGGCTGTGGGTGTGGAGGTGGTCCTGAAGCCCCCGCCCTGGGTGAGCCCTCACCCGCTCTCCGCAAAAGAGGGAAGAGGGCAGAATTCGGGGCTGGGCCCTGGGGACTGGACGAGGAAGCAGCAAAGGAGATGAGGAAGAGGCCAGAGTCGGGACAAACCACGGCTGCACAGCGCGGGGGCAGCTGGGTGTCCAGGAAACGGCCCCTGTGGCCATACTCCCCCAGGCCCCTCGACCTCCACCCTGTCTCTCTCCCTGCAGATCCCGATTGTCCCCAGACTGCCCAGCACATCTTCCCTCTTCTGCTGGGAGACCTTCCCCCGCTGCCAGGTTGAGAGGACGCAAGTGCATACTCCTGGCCTGTAGGTATGCTGCGAGGTCAGAGACAGAGTGAGCTTGGAGTCACGAGACCCAGGGCTTTATTCCAGGCTGTGTGGCCTTGGGCAGGGCCCTTAACCTCTGATCCTTTCATTCATCTGTTTTCAAACAGTCCCATGTTGGGACTTACCTGGTGGCGCAGTGGTTAAGAATCCGCCCGCCAATGCAGGGGACACAGGTTCGAGCCCTGGTCCAGGAAGATCCCACATGCCTCCACAAAAACCACTGAGCCTGCGCTCTAGAGCCCTCGAGCCACAACTACTGAGCCCGTGAGCCACAACTACTGAAGCCCGCATGCCTAGAGCCCGTGCTCTGCAACAAGAAAACCACCGCAATGAGAAGCCTGCACACCGCAACGAAGAGTAGCCCCCGCTCTCCGCAACTGGAGAAAAGCCCACGCGCAGCAATGAAGACCCAATGCAGCCAAAAATAAATAAATTAAATTATTTTAAAAAAACAAGCCCATGTCACCAGGTTGGCCTGAGGATTCAGCGGGACTGCATCTGTAGATGTCTTACAAACTTTAGTGTGACGGAACCGGTACTGATTATGATCTTGGCGTTCAAGGCCTTTTACAGTCTGAGCCTGGTCCAATCCTCCAGCTCTTTGGCCTCCAGCCCTTCTGAGGGTCCCTGGCTTTCACCAGCATCCACCGTTCTCTCTGATCTGAGGCCAATCTGCTCAATTTCCTGACCTGCTTCCCGTGAACGCTGGTTCCACCACAGTCTCCAAACTCCGAACACAGGACCACATCTTGACCCGTCCTGTGAGCCCACCCTCCTGCCTCCATCAAGCCCGGTGCCCTGCTTCCATGACCCGCTTGCCGGTGGTGGTCAATCTTATCTGCAGCCGGCAGCAGTGGAGCCACGGTGAGGACTCCAGACTCTGGGGTGGCCTTGGACGGATCGCTTTGAGAGTTAGTAACCAGGTCGGTAACCTTAAACAAATTACCTTTCTAAGCCTCCGGTCAAGAAACTGAGGTCGATAAACCATCTGAGGATTGCACAGGATAATGTGGGTTAATCAGTGCTAGCTCCCACACCTGGTAATTTATTCAGAGTCCAGCCCACTCCTGGTCAGCCCTGTGCCTACCCACGACTCTTGTTCTTGTTTAGGGCAAGGGAATACATCCGATATTTTCATTTTTTTTAAATTTAAATCTTTGATCCGTTTGAAGGCTGTCCTGGTGATCAGTGAGAGCTTGGATCCATCTCTCTTTGTTTCCAGATGGCTGCCCAGTTGCTCAGATAGTATTTATTAAAAGATTCATTGTCAGGGACTTCCCTGGAGGTCCAGCGGTTAAGACTCAACGCCTCCACTGCAGTGGGCGTGGGTTCTATCCCTGTTCGGAAAATCCCTCATGCCACGCATGTGGTACAGCCAAACAAAAAAAAATTATCCATTGTCAGCTCTTAGATCTGAGAGGATGCATTTTGTACACTGAGTTTCGGTATGGTGGGGTCCTGTTTCTCCGCTTTACGTCCATGGGCCCGTGCTAGGCATGTGGGGCTGGTTCCTGAGACTTCACAGCAGGTTAGGACATCTGATGGGGCTGTTCCTCCCCCATCGCTCTTCCTTCTCGACTTGTCCTGGCTCTTCTTGCTTGTTTATGTTTTCAACGTAAACTTTAGAATCAGCTTGTCTAGTTCGAGAAAAAAAAAATGCCTCTGAGTGTTTTTATTTGGATAATGTTAGATTTATAAGCTACCTTCGGAAGTATTGGCATTTTTTAAATTAATTAATTTATTTATAAATTTTGGCTGCGTTGGGTCTTTGTTGCTGCACGCAGGCTTTTTCTAGTTGCAGCAAGCGGGGGCTACTCTTCATTGTGGTGCGCGGGCTTCTCACTGCAGTGGCTTCTCTTGTTGTGGAGCATGGGCTCTAGGCACGCGACCTTCAGTAGTTGTGGCATGTGGGCTCAGTAGTTGTGGCTCGCGGGCTCTAGAGCGCGGGCTCAGTAGTTGTGGACTTTGTGCACTGTTGGTGGGAATATAAATTGGTGCAGCTGCTGTGGGAAACAGTACGTAGGTTCCTCAAGAAGTTAAAAATAGCCTTCCTGGCGGTGACATTCAGCCAGCCAGTCAGGGTGATGGACTTTCCGTCCTAGAACCATGGCCCAGTTTGTCCATAACCTCGCAGAGAAGGTCCCGGCACTGGTCAATGCTGCTGTGGCTTTCTCAAAGCCTTGATTGGCCACATTTTGGCACTATGGTTGAGCTGCTCAAGGTTGAGCTGCTTCCTCCCAACCTTGCTGGGTTCCCTACAGCTATTCAGAGCTTGAAAAAAAATTGTCAGTAGTGCTCAAACTGGCAGCTTCCAACAGCTCACAGTTAAGGAAGCTCTGCTCAATGGTTTGGTGGCCACTGAGGTGTGTGGTGGTGGTTTTATGTTGGCAAGATCATAGACAAGCGTGGCATCGTTAGCTATGATGTTTGAAGACCAATCTTTAACATGTGATTATATCTGTTTTATTATTTGGGTGTTCTTGGACCATGTGTGAGCAGACTGGTATTTGAATAAAATGAGACAGTGTGTCAAAAAAAACATTAAAAGTAGAACAACCCTATGATCCAGCCGTCCCACTTCAGGGTATTTATTCAAAATAGCTGAAATCAGGATCTCGAAGAGATATTAACATTCCTATGTCTATTGCAGCACTATTCACAATAGCCAAGATGTACAAACAACCCACATGTCCATCAACAGATGAATGGGTAAAGAAGACAGGATACACAAACACACACAAGAAGACTGTTCAGCCTTTAAAAAAAGGAAATTCTGCAACACGCAACAACATGGATTAACATTGAGGACATTATGCTTTAGTGAAATAAGCCAGTTCCTGAAGGATGATTCCACTTATATGAGTCATCTAAAGTAGTCAAATGCATAGAATCAAAGAATGGAATGGTGGTCGCCAGGGGCTGGGGGAGGGGGAAATGAGTTATTGATCAACAGGCAGAAGATTTCAGTTCAGCAAGATGAGTGAGTCCTAAAGGTCTGCTTAGTACATTTTATGTGTATAATGTATACATAAAAACTTCAGAGGGTAACTCTCATGCTGTGTTCTTTTTAATTTATTTTATTATTTTTTAAATTAATTAATTAATTAACTTTTGGCTGTGTTGGGTCTTCGTTGCTGTGCGCGGGCTTTCTCTAGTTGCAGAGAGTGGGGGCTACTCTTCATTATGGTGTGCGGGCTTCTCATTGCGGTGGCTTCTCTTGTTGCGGGCACGGGCTCTAGGCTGGCGGGCTTCAGTAGTTGTGGCACGTGGGCTCAGTAGTTGTGGCTCACAGGCTCAGTAGTTGTGGCACACGGGCTTAGTTGCTCCGCGGCATGTGGGGTCTTCCCGGACCAGGGCTCGAACCTGTGTCCCCTGCATTGGCAGGTGAATTCCCAACCACTGTGCCACCAGGGAAGTCCCTTCGTGCTGTGTTCTTACCACAATAAAATTTTAAAAATTAAAAAGATATAAAGAAAGCTCATTGGCTATAATAGCTGGTTCTGGAACCTCATGGAAGAGAGAAAGTGGGAAATAGCCACTGAAGGAAAAAAAAAATTATTTGCAAAGCGCCGCAAGGATTCTAATGCATGAGGAGCCCTGCTCTGGCCCATCCTCCTCCTTTGATGGGATGGGTGGGAGAACGGGTGCCCAGAAGCAGTAATGAGGGTCTTGCCCAAGCCCTTAGAGCCTCACCTCTCCTGTGAACGGTCACCCTGTTTTCAACTCTGGTGAGGACCAGACCAGCAAAGACCAGACCACGGGTGCCTTCTTGCGCTCCATATGCACCCCTCACCCTAAGACTTCAAAATTAGGAGGAAAATGCATATTTTAAGTTACTAATTGTTTTACCTCCCAACCCTTGTTTCCTTTCCTGGCCTGACGAGCTGGTCTGAACAGAAGAAAAAGATGGTTGAACATCCCCCCGCTTTCCACCTTCTGCTCTTAGACTCCCAAGGGATCTGGATGCAGTGGGAAACACTCTGAAGTCTGTCTCAGTCAGCTCAGGCTGCTGTAACAAAACACAGCATCTTGGGGAGTCCAAGATCATGGTGCCAGTGGATTTGGTTCTTGGTGAAGAATCTCTTCCTGGCTTGAGATGGCTGCCCCCTCCTTGTGTCCTCACAAGGGGAGAGAGAAAGTGAGACAGAGACGGAGTGCTCTGGTAATAGAGGTGCTAATCCACCATGAGGACCCCACCCTCATGACCTCATCTAAACCTGCTTACCGCCCAAAGGCCCCACCTCCTAATACTCTCACCTTGGGGCTTAGGGCTTCAACACATGAATTTGGGGGGACTCCAACATATGAATTTGGGGGGACTCCAACATATGAACTTGGGGGGACTCCAACATGAATTTGAGGGGATGCCAACATATGAATTTGGGGGAACACCAACATTCAGTCCAGGACAAAGTTTGTAGTCCTAGCTCCACACTCTACTAGTTGTGTAACTTTGGGCAAATTACCCAACGCCTCTGAGCTTGTTTCCTTATCCATATGATGGCACACATTGTCTGCCTCCTAGGGTTTTGAGGAGAAGTGACTCATATATAAAATATCAAGCACAATGCGAGAAGTTTGGTTCATGCTCAATACATGTTTCTCTTCATCTGTCCATATGTGGTGGAGAGGCCATCTGCCATCTTCCCATCTTCCTCTTTCTTCTTCTGTACGAGTGGAATGCTCAGTGTTTAGCCTGTACCTGCCTATGCAGAGTAAATACCTTTTGTCTCAGCCACTCAAGCATTTAGGTGTGGCCACGTAACT
Source organism: Mesoplodon bidens (assembly GCF_964165515.1). Lineage (NCBI taxonomy): Eukaryota > Metazoa > Chordata > Mammalia > Artiodactyla > Ziphiidae > Mesoplodon > Mesoplodon bidens. The sequence continues at coordinate 38,970,942 of NC_138179.1, read as the reverse complement.
AAGTTCTGACCAATAGGATCCAAGTAAAAGGCTCTGGTGGCAGTTCCAGGCAAACTCCCCAGGACCCCTTTCACCTTCCATTCATCCTCCATCCTCTGGCTGGATTCCACCTGCTGACTTGGGTCAAACAGTGAGGACCACACCCTAGGAGGGTGTCATGGTGAACTGGGAAGAGTCCATGCCCCTGGAAGGTTTGTGGAGGCAGCTGCCAAACCACACCTGGACAGGACTTTGATGAATTTAAGCCACTGGACTTTGATGAATTTAAGGTACAATTACTGTGGGGCTCTGTCACTTTCCCGGAAGCTAAATCTTACCCTGAGACCCTGTCCTTCATGCCTGTCTACCAAGTGGCCAGTCCCCACATTTCCTGACATCTCTTTTTCTCCAGAATTCAAGGAACCTCAGAAGCAGGTGTATCCCACCCCAAAGGTGAGCAAAGAATCCAAAGAAGATGCCCCCACTGTCTTCTCTGTTCAACTCTCCCACATGTATAATTCTCCTCCACATTTCCCTGTCTATAAATACCTTCAGGGGGTGAAGGCAGACGTGGGAGAGGGAAGTCATCGCACTCTGAGCCGGAGTAGGGTCCTGTTTCTTCCATCCCTGCTTTCCACATCGTCTACTGAACATTTTGAACATGGACTTGTGCCAGGTGCTGAAGACAGAGATGAATAAGAAAGTTATCAAACACCAATTTCCGCTCAAGACCTGCGAAGGACACTGAGCAATGATCTATCCCAGGACAGGAATGGGGACAAGGTGAGGCAAGAGGGACCACAGACTCGGACGGGTCGGGAAAGGCTTCAGAGAGACGCTGGGGGAAAGAAGGGAAAATTGTATATGCCAAAGCACATGGCATCAAAAAAGTAGAAAATAACAAGTATTGACAAGGACGTAGAGACATTGGAACCCTAATGGCTTGCTGGTGCAAATGTAAAATTGCTGTGGAAACTGGTCTGTTGAGCTCAAAAAGCTAAACATAGAATTACCGTATAACCCAACAATTCCACTCCTAGTCATGTACCCAAAAGAACTGAAAATAGAGATTCAAGCTGATACTTGTATACTAGTGTTCATTGCAACACTATTCACAGTAGCCAAACGGTGGAAACAACCCAAGTGTCCATCAAGAGATGAATGGATAAACAAAATGTGGTTTATACACACAAATGGAATATTAGTCAGCCATATAAAAGAAGTTCTGATCGATGCTATGATGTGAATGAACCTTGAAAACATTATGCTGAGTGAAAGAAACTAGACCCAAAAGGATGAATATTGTATGGTTCCACTTATATGAAATATCTAGAATAGGTATATCCATAGAGACAGAAGGTAGATTAGATGGGCCAGGAGGAGGAGGGAATGGGGAGTTATTCCTTAATGGGTACAGAGTTTCTGTTTTGGAGTGATGGAAAAGTTTTAGAAATAGATAGTGGTGATAGTGGTGATTGTAAATGCAATTGATGCCACTAAATTGTACACTTAAAATGAATTGGGCAATTGGGATTGACATGTATACACTAATGTGGATAAAATTGATGACTAATAAGAACCTGCTGTAAAAATAAATAAATTAAATTTAAAAATTAAAAAAAAAAAGGTTGAATTGGGGACTTCCCTGGCGGTCCAGTGGTTAGGACTCTGCGCTTCCACTGCAGGGGGCATGGGTTTGTTCCCTGGTCGGGGAACTAAGATCCCGCATGTTGCACAACACGGCCAAAAAAAAAAAAATCGTTGAATTGGCAAATTTTATATTATACACACACACACAGACACAGCACAGCACACGGGTTCCTGCAGGTTGAATCCTTTTTTTTTTTTTTTTTTTTACATATTGTATTATTTAATCCATAGGAAGTTCAAGAACAGGCAAAACAAATACATGGGGTTAGGAAATCAGGGTACTTAATTACCCTTCAGAGAGAAGATACGGGTTAGTGGTGGGTTTTGACTATTAGAGGGCATTTTGTTTCTGTATCTGGAAGCTGGTTACCTGTATGTGTTCATGGGAAAACTCGCTGATCTATATACTTAGGATAGGTGCCCTTTTCTACATGTATACTTCATTATAAAGTTCACTAAACAAAAATTTTTTTACATCTTTATTGGAGTATAATTGCTTTACAATGGTGTGTTAGTTTCTGCTTTATAACAAAGTGAATCAGTTATACATATACATATGTTCCCATATCTCTTCCCTCTTGCATCTCCCTCCTTCCCACCCTCCCTATCCCACCCCTCTAGGTGGTCACAAAGCACCGAGCTGATCTCCCTGCAGGTTGAATTCTAGAAGGAGCAAACATGACCACAGGGCCAAGGGGCAGTGGCATTTTAGGGGAATGGCTGCCACTGAGGCCACAGGGCCTGGGGTGCTGAGTGCAGGAGCACGTGGATTTTCTCTCATAAGGCCAGTGCTGTTCTGGTTTCCATCTTACCACCTTATCTTCTTCCACTGCACGCACTGGGTGACTTGATGCTGCACTCAGAGGATTGGATGAACGGAGCAAGATGTAACACAGCAAAAGACATGGATGTTTTAGAGACATCCATGTTGTGGTATGTTTCAGGAGTTCTTTCCTTATTGTCATTGAATAGTAGTCCATTGTGTAGATGTCCTACATCATATAGTGCTCTGTTGATGGACATCTAAACCATCAATATTTCCAGTTTTGGCTGCAATGAACATTTTTATACAAATTTTTTTGTAAACATGTTTCCATTTCTCTTGAATAAACACCTAGAAGTGAAATTGTTGGGTCATAGGTGTATAGGTGTTTAAGTTAATAAGAATCTGCCTGGCCTTTTCCCAGGTGTTTGTGCCATTTTACACTCCTGCCGGCAATGTCTGAGATTTCCAGTTGCTCCACAGCTCTGCTAAAATTTGATGTTGTCAGTCTTTTTAATTTTAACCATTCTGGTGGGTGGTTGGTGGTATCTCATCGTGGTTTTAATTTGCACTTCCTTTGACTAATGATGTTGAATGCTTTTTCAATTGTTTATTGCCCATTTGTATCTTTCTTTGTGAAATGTCTGTTCAAATCTCTTACCTAATTTGTTTATTGGGTTCATCTTTTTTTATTTTTAAATTTATTTATTTTGTTTATTTTTATTTTTGACTGTGTTGGGTCTTCGTTGCTGCACGCGGGCTTTCTCTAGTTAACAGCGAGTGGGGGCTACTCTTCATCGCACTTTGCAGGCTTCTCATTGTGGTGGCTTCTTGTTGCAGAGCACGGGCTCTAGGCATGCAGGCTTCAGTAGCTGTGGCACGCGGGCTCAGCAGTTGTGGCTCACGGGCTCTAGAGCACAGGCTCAGTAGTTGCAGCACAAGGGCTTAGTTGCTCCGTGGCATGTGGGATCTTCCCCGACCAGGGCTCGAGCCCATGTCCCCTGCATTGGCAGGAGGATTCTTAACCACTGTGCCACCAGGGAAGCCCCGGATTGTTCATCTTTTTATTATCAACTTTACATTCAGATTTGAGGTTCCCAGAAGTAGTCACCCCTGGGTCTGGTGGGATGAGAAGTTGTGGAGGAAGAAGACTTGATCTGTGGTTGGCATGGGGCCTTCACGTTAGAGCTGCATCCTTATGTGCATTTGGTGGTGAGTGAAGACCGGCTTCGTACAGACACAGCAGGAAATACCTTCTCAAGGAAGCTCAGAAATGCGTGATAGGTGAGGGATTGTGAACCACAAAGGTGGATGATCTGGTCAGAGAGAATCAAATGCTGAAAACCAAGAAGCCGGAAGCCTGGAGAATCCTCCAGCAAACTTGGAGACCTTTCTCTTTGGGCTGACATTGACACTCCCTATAGCTTCTTGACATTCGGCTCTACTGAGAAGAGCAAAAGAAGAAAATTGAAATGCATAAGAAACCAGCTCTTGAAAGTTACTGGACAGTGAATTCTCTTTCTTTCTTTTTTTTTTTTTCTCTTGGTTAGTTTACTGGTGTTTGAGTCATTTGCTGAGTGAATCTGAAAGGACAAAAAAAAGGAACTGGATCAGAATTGTCTCTATCTTTGGCCCCTGCAGCCTGTCAGAACTTCTTCCAGAATCCACCAACAGTTGTTGGCTTTTCATGATTTTCTCAAACTTGTAGTCCTACAGTTTAAAAAATAAATAAGTAAACAAATAATGAAAACTTACGTCCACACAAAAACCTACACACACATACTTATAGCAGCTTTATTCATAATTGCTAAAATATGGGAGCAACCAAGATGTCCTTCAATAGGTGAACGGATAAACAAGCTGTGTAATACATCCAGACAGTGGACTACTATTCAGTGCTAAGAGGAAAAGGGCTATCAAGATATGGAGGACGGCTTCCCTGGTGGCGTACTGGTTGGGAGTCTGCCTGCCGATGCAGGGGACGCAGGTTTGTGCCCTGGTCTGGGAAGATCCCATGTGCCATGGAGCAGCTGGGCCCATGAGCCATGGCCGCTGAGCCTGTGCGTCCCGAGCCTATGCTGCGCAACGGGAGAGGCCACAACAGTGAGAGGCTTGTGTACCGCAAAAAAAAAAAAAAAAGATATGGAAGAAACTTGGATATGTATTACTAAGTGAAAGAAAGTCAGCTCCAAGAGGGAAGAAATTCTGATTTGTTCATTGCTATATCCTCAGCTCTGGCCATGCAGACCCTCAATAAATATTTGATGGTGGTGGGGGGAAAGATGGGAAAGCATCCCTTCCTCTCATCCGGAGTCATCAGAAGGGAGAAAGAAACAAGAGCCACTTAGGATGATCAGCTAAGATGTGTATCCCCAATTCAGTGTCTCCCCAAATGTGGGCCACCAATCAAAATGCTTATTCCAAGGCCATGCACCAGATCTGCTTGATCAGGACAAGTGTAATCTGGAGAGGGTAATCTGCATTTTTAATTAAGCATCCCAGATGATGCTTATATCAGCTGAAGTTAAGAACCCTTGAGATGCTTAAGAAAAATGCAGATTTTTTTTAGATCTGTGGAGGTACAGAGGCAGCAAGGCTTGCACACCCTGTTGTCCAACCCCTTAATCTTTGTAAATGGAGAAACTGCAGCCCAGAGAAAAGAATGCCTTGCCAAAGAGCTACGGCAAGTCACCTCCTGGCTCTCAGGCCTCTTTCGGATGGCATGGCCAACCAGCCACACAGTCAGTAAGAGATTCTTTCTCCTTTGATAGGAAAGATCATCTGCTTAGACAGCTGATAAATACCAACTCGGTCAAGCCCAAGGAGGTGTTTACTTCCTCCGAGGAGGTGGGGGAAGTCCAAAGGAACTTTTCATAGTCTATTTGGGGTAAATGTTGATGAGGTCACAGAAGGATTCACTTCCCCAAGCTGACGGGAACCATTATTTTCCGGTTTCTCTTTTCACATGATTTGATTTATTTAGTATATTTAACTTAAAATGAAATGACCAGATTTCCAATATGCAAAAACTAGAACCGGGGTGTAAGCCCAAGAAAACTGGCACCTGCCACTAATCTCACCTCAGCTTGACCACCAATTTGCCATTTGACCTTGGAAGACCTTTAGTGCATCGCCTAGCCGCTTTGGGCCCTGGACCCTGGCTATGAGTCTTTTTAGTTCTGATGGTCTGTGGTTCCCTGAGTCTAACTCATTCTACAATCAGCCTGTAACCAAAAGTCCTGCTGGCTTATCTGTCGAATGACCATTGGGAAGCCTATTCTAAAATGTGGGCTTGCTCTAGTCCAGGAGAACAAAGTAGAACCAAAGATCTCAATAGCCAAAGAGCTCATCCATCTGGAGAGAAGTTAGTGATCGCTCCACAAAACTGCTGGAAAATGAAGATATAACACAGAGGCTGGGGTTTCATGGGGAAATAAAGCAATCTCTAAGCAAGGAGACAGAGGAAGTGAGTGATGACAAAGATGACCCTGAGGACACAGTGGGAGACATTTTCAAGAACAGGAAGTCAGATTTCTGTACCAGGTTCTGCCTACTGTGGGCCACCTTAATATTTTATCCCCATGTGGACAGTGCTGTAGCACTAATGTTGAGTGGGAAAAAAAGTGAAAATTTTGTGTACCTATGAACAACTGATTTTCAGCAAAGGTGCAAAAGGCAATTCAGTGGGGAAAAAATAGGCTTTTCAACAGAAACAGTGTTGCAGGTGTTGGAACAATTAAATATCCAAATGAAGGAGGAGGAGGAGGGAGAGGAGTTGGAAGGGGAGGAGGTCATTCCATATCACACACTGTACACCAGAACTAACCCCAAATGCATCAGAGACCTAGATGTAAAACCTAAAACTAGAAAGTTTCTATTGGAGGACTTCCCTGGTGGCTCAGTGGTTAAGAATCCGCCTGCCAATGCAGGGCACACCTGTTCAAGCCCTGGTCCAGGAAGATCCCACATGCCGCGGAGCAGCTAAGCCCGTGTGCCACAACTATGGAGCCAGCGAGCCATTTTAATATGAACTACTGAGCCCACGTGCCACAAAGTCTGAAGCCTACACACCTAGAGCCCGTGCTCCACAAAAAGAGAAGCCACCGCAATGAGAAGCCCGTGCACCGCAATGAAGAGTAGCCCCCACTCACCGCAACTAGAGAAAGCCCATGTGCGGCAGCAAAGATCCAACACAGCCAAAAATAAATACATAAATACATAAATTTATTTTTAAAAATTTCTATTGGAAAATGTAGAAGAAAAGTTCAAATCCTTTGGTTAGGCAAGGAATTATTAGGTATGATACCAAAAACATCCATAAAGGGGAAAAATCAATAAATTGGACTTCATTAAAATTAAGAACTTCTGGGGAATTCCTTGGTGGTCCAGTGGTTAGGACTTGGCACTTTCACTGCCAGGTCCCAGGTTTGATCCCTGGTTGGGGAACTAAGATCCCACAAGCTGCACAGCACAGCCAAAACAAAACCTTCTGTTCTTCGAAAGACCCCAAATGTAATGATAGGGGACTTATATTCAGAAAATATAAAGAACCCTCAAAACTCAATAATAAGAAACAAAACAATCCAGTTAAAAATGGGCAAGGGACTTCCCTGGTAGTCCAGTGGGTAAGACTCTGTGCTCCCAATGCAGGGTGCCTGGGTTCGATCCCTGGTCGGGGAACTAAATCCTGCATGCATGCCACAACTAAGAAGAAGTCCAGCGTCGCAACTGAAAGTCCGCATGCCGCAACTATAGATCCCGCATGCCGCCACTAAGACCTGGCACAGCCAAAATAAATAAGTAAATCAATATTAAAAATAGGCAAAATATTTGAACAGATACTTCACTGAGAAGATATATGGATAGCAAGTAAGCACTTGAAAAGATACTCAACGTTAGTCATCAGGACATGCAAGTTAAAACCATAATGAGATACCACTATGTATTTATTAAAATGACTAAATTTATTAAAAATTACCTTACCAAGGATGTGGAGGAACTAGAACGGTCATACTGCTGGTGAGGAAGTAAAGTAGTACAACCACTTTGGAAAACAGTTTGGCAGTATCTTAAAAAGTTAAGTGTACACTGACTCTATGCTCCAGATATTCCACTCCTCAGTCTGTACCCAAGAGAAATTAACACAGATGTCCGTACAAAGACATATATGAATATTTGTAGTGAAACTGCACTCCTTTGGATGGAACTCAAACCCAGTCACACCTCAGATTGGGACTTCAATTCACAATCCCTGACTTAGGAGTGGACTCGAACCCACTGTCTTTTTTTTAATATGAATTTATTTATTTGTTTGTTTGTTTGTTTATGGCTGCTTTGGGTCTTCATTGCTGCGTGCAGGCTTTCTCTAGTTGCGATGAGCGGGGGCTACTCTTCGTTGCGGTGTGCGGGCTCCTCATTGCGGTGGCTTCTCTTGTTGTGGAGCACGGGCTCTAGGCACACGGGCTTCAGTAGTTGCAGCGCATGGGCTCAGTTGCTCCGTGGCATGTGGGATCTTCCCAGACCAGAGCTCGAACTCGTGTCCCCTGCATTGGCAGGCAGATTCTTAACCACTGCACCACCAGGGAAGTCCCGAACCCACTGTCTTTTAATTGAAACTGCACACCTGGTCTCAAGACTTACTGAAGCTCAGGCTCTTTTGTCTCAGTGCAGAAAGAATCCAGCGAGAGGCGAGAGGTGAAGTGGTGGGCAAAGAGTGAGTTTATTAGCATAGGATGCTTGTGAGAGATACAAGCGGGCAGAAAAGGGAGCACAGCCCCCAGAACAAACTGGGCTACATTTTTATAATCAAAGAAAAAGTTGGGGGGGGAGAAGACCAACTTCTTCCTCATTTTGGGTACATCATTAGTTCCTCCTTTAACCCTATATGGTCTAACCAGGACTGTCATGGCTCTATTGAAATCATATGTATATTAGCAAAAGGGTGGTAACATATACTAAAATATGGTAATTCATCTCAGGTTTTGGTATCATGTCCTCTTTCACCTAGTTTCTTTCCCCTTTCTCCTCTATTCTTGTCTTGACTATATGCAGAAATGCTACTCTTCAAGGACCGTTAATTCCCTGACTTCATGTAACAAGATGTAGACCCCATATCTATTGTCTTGTGTTTTAACTATCAGGACTTGTGGCTTGAGTGTGCCTGGGGCTTGAATGCGCCTGGTCTTCCTTCAAGGTAGAGTAGATTGTTGCTAGGTTGCTGAATTCTTTTCTTGAGTAGTTATTCGCTTATAACAGTCTCCCAAACTCCCTTAAAATTCCCTGTCTTTAATCCCCCAGTGGGATTTCTAAAATAAGTATTTAATTATCCTACTCTACCCCTATCAATTGCAGCTTTATTTATAACAGCCAAAAACTGGAAGCTGCCCAAATGTCCATCAACAGGTAAATAGATTAAAAAATTATTGTATATCTGTACAATAGAATATTACTCAGCAATAAAAAGGGATCAATTAATAATACACACAACATGGACAAATCTCAAGATAATTATGCTGAGGGAAAGAAGCCAGACAAAAAGAATGTCATGTTTGATTCCATTCATATAAAATTCTATAAAATGCAAACTAACCCATAATGACAGAAAGCACATCAGAGACTGCTTGGGGAAGAGGGAGGGAGAAGAGAGGGCAAGAGGGAGGGATAGTAAAGGCTCATGAGGAATCCTTTAAGGTCATGGATATATATGTTCACTATCTTGTTCACACATAAAATTGTTCACTTTGGAAATATATAGTCAACTGTATGTCAGTTACACCTCAATAAAGCTGTGTGGAAAATTGCGATGAGCCTAGAACACTTTGTCATACCAGAAAACAAGGAAACTAGTCATTTTGTTTAAAGGATTCGGGTGCCAACCCGTTGGCCAACGATGGAAAAATATGAGTATCAAATCGGGATATTAATTACAGTGGATTGAAAAAGAACAAATATAATGTTCATAATGATGGATACAAATCCATGTGTTCATAATGATAGATATAAAATATGTGTTCATAATGGTAATAATAAAAAACCTCTGATCAATATCCTGTGGAAGATACTAGGGAATCAATTAATTGTTTTGAAAACTGCTAAAGGTAAAGAATCAGGTATGTATCCTGACTTTTTTGTTTGTTTGTTTTGTTTGTTTTTTGCCATACGCGGGCCTCTCACCACCGTGGCCTCTCCCGTTGCAGAGCACAGGCTCCGGACACGCTGGCTCAGCGGCCATAGCTCACGGGCCCAGCCGCTCCGCGGCATGTGGGATCCTCCCAGACCAGGGTACGAACCCGTGTCCCCTGCACTGGCAGGCGGACTCTCAACCACTGCGCCACCAGGGAAGCCCCCTGACTTTTTTGTACTAAGTGTACCTCATGTAATCAATTAGCCGATGAGGCGATATTCCTCTTCATCTATATTCCAGCTAATAAATGCCGAAATGATATCACCATTTATAACCCCTAAGCAATGCAATGATCAATGGCTGCAAACATCAAAAAATGAGAGACAAGCAGGAATAATAATTCTCATGGAAATACACAATAATAGACAATCAGTCTTGTAAAAAAAAAAACCTGATCTGATCAAACCTTTTAGATCTAACTAACCAATATGTAGAGAACACAGGAGGCGGAGGAAAATGTTAAAACACCACGGGGATGCCACCAGCAAGATCCAGCCAGACTGGAGAAAACTCTACAGGACAAACCACCTAGTTTCTTAAAAAACAAATAAAGAGAGAAAGAAAGAAAAAGAAATGAAACCAGGGACTTCCTTGGTGGCACAGTGGTTAAGAATCCACCTGCCAGTGCAGGGGACACGGGTTCAATCCCTAATCCGAGAAGATTCCCACACGCCACGGAACAACTAAGCCTGTGTGCCACAACTACTGAAGCCTGAGCTCCTAGAGCCCATGGTCCGCAACAAGAGAAGCCCCCACTTCCTGTAACTAGAGAAAGCCCGCACACAGCAACAAAGACCAAATGCCAAAGATAAAATAAATAAATTTTTAAAAAAATGAAACAAAAAGGAAATGAAAGAAATTGCAAGTGAAAAAGAGAGGAAGAGGGAAACCATAGCTTTTTTTTTTTAAGACTTAAGAGATATATTAACCAGTTGCAATGTATGGTCTGGATCTCAATTCAGACAAACTGTATTTGAAAAATGACATTTATAGGTCAATCAGGTAAATGTAAACACTAATTTGATACTTGATAATATTAGGAAATTATTGTTTTGGGGGGTGGGTAATAGTTTGGAGGATAAGTTTTAAAAGGGGAATGCTTGTCTTTTAAAAATAAACTGTGAAATGCTTACTGGTGAAATCACATCTGGTATTTACTTCAAAATAATGTTCAGGGGGTGCTGTACTAGGGAAGAACAAATCTGACTCCATATTAGATCTGTTTCTTTTACTTTAACCTTTATATTCTATTGCTTTTGCTACAAGTTAATCACTAAAGGGATGTCGCCTATGAGCTTAAATTATACATAATGGTCCATCCCTGGGAACCCTGCCTCCCAGGTAATAAGCTTTAAGCTAAAATACCTTTGTTTAGCTCACAGGAAACATCCTGACCAGGCCCACCTGTGAATGACTACAGGAAGGAAGAAATCAACACATCCCCTCTGGAGGCTGACTGGAGCCAGGAAATGTTTGACTTTACCCCCTCCCCTTTTAGTATAAAAGAAGCCTGAATTCTAACTGAGGCAAGATTGTTCTTTGGGACACGAGTCCACAATCTCCTCAGTCTGCTGGCTTTCCTAATAAAGTTGTTATTCTTTGCCCCAACAACTCTTCTCTGAATTTATTGGCCTGTCCTGTGGCAAGCAGGACCAAGATGAGCTTGGACTCAGTAACAGTGCCACTGAGGGGCGGGTAGGGAGAAAAACAAGACTGACCAGGAGTTGGTTAATTGTTGAAGTTGAGTAATGACTATATGGTGGTTCATCAGGCTATTCTCTCTACTTTTGTATAGTATGAAACGTTTTATTTATTTATTTACTTCTTTACTTCTTTATGTGCCGCAGCACATGGATCTTAGTTCCCCAACCAGGGATCAAACCCATGTCCCTTGAAGTAGACGTACGGAGACTCAACCACTGGACTGCAAGTCTTAACCACTGGACTGCCAGGGAAGTCCCTGAAACGTTTTTAAATTGTTCAATAAAAATGTTTTGTTTGTTTGTTTTTACGGTACACGGGCCGGCCTCTCGCTGTTGTGGCCTCTCCCGTTACGGAGCACAGGCTCCGGACACGCAGGCTCAGCGGCCATGGCTCACGGGCCCAGCCGCTCCGTGGCATGTGGGATGTTCCCGGACCAGGGCACGAACCCGTGTCCCCTGCATCGGCAGGCGGACTCTCAACCACTGCGCCACCAGGGAAGCCAAATAAAATGTTTTTAAATTGTGCGTCAAAATGATAGCACTAATATGAAAAGTGCAGTTTAAAAATCGGGAAGGCTGTCCTGCAAAACGCTGATACTACTTGTGTGAGAGCGGTAGGATGAGTCATTTCCCCCTTCATTTCTACATTTTCTGTAATGTGTCTATATATATTTATATTATAATGAGAGTTATGCATAATAAACCCTAGGGGGAAACAAAACCTCTGTATTTTTGCCGTCCTAGTTCTGGTCTTAAAAACTCATCTATTCTTTCCCCCACGCCCTCCAGGCTTTTGCTAAACTTCCCATCTTTTCCAGGTTTAGATGATCCGGGTACTGGAACTATGAAACTTTTGAGGAAAGAGGGTCACGTTCAGCGCGCCCTAAACTTCCGCCCGCCAGCAATCTGATCCAAGGCACACGCCACTCAGCGCGGCGACCTCCAACGGCGCAGCCTGGCTTCGGGGCCCTCCTCCTTTCAACGCGTGGGTAACATTTGCGCATACGCTCGCCGAGGGACTACATCTCCCAGCAGGCTCTGCACCTCGTAGGGGGACGGCCTCAGTAGCGGAGGACTACATTACCCAGCGACCCCCTGCAATAGGCGTTGGTCGGGTGACTACTGTACAACTGTTGGTCCAGCGTCTGTCGGAAGCTGCGCGGTGATTGGCCCATAAGCCCGTCAGTTACTGCCGAGCGCCGTGAAGTTTTGCCGTTAGACTGCGTGAGGGGGGAGGGAGAGAAGAGTTCGGGGAGTCGGGCCGCGCCTTCGGAGCCGGGTGAGTGACTTCTTCCTCCGCCCTCCTGGCACTCAGCTCCGGGAGCTGCACCCCCGCTGCCCGGGGGCGCCTACACGCGCAGGTACTCACGCGGGGGCGGGGACTGTACCCACACGTGTCGCGTCTGATCTGAGAAGCATCTTCAGGGACGCAGGAAGCAAAAACCTGGACACACCCGGGGCACCTGTACATGCGGGTACCCACCTTGTGGGCGTTTTCTTGGACTCGGGGAGAAAAAACACGCCCTGGAGCACACGTGGACACTTGTGTCCACACGCGGAGACATCTGCAGAGACCCTCAGCTGAGCACGTGGGCTCACGGGCACACACGCTCACCGCGGGCACCTGCATACCTGAACCCCAGGGACTTACGCACGGCAGACTCACACACACACACCCCAGCCGCCCTGCCACTCACACCAGCGGCCTCCATCTTCTGGGTACTTTATTATATCATGCATATAATCATATTTCATGTTTATTTTGTCTCTTTAGATAAATATCAAGGCTTTTTGGTACAAGAAGGAAAATTTGAACAAGCAGAAAAAGTAAGGCCACTACTGAATTATATTTAACAAGACCTTTCACGTGTATAAGGACTTCTACCTTTTTGACAGAGCTTATCACATATAGTAGTATCTCGTGTGATCCTCCCAGGAATCTGGCTAGGCAGGGCCGCCATCATTCCCATTTTCCAGAAGAAAAAGCTGAGCCTAGGTTAAATAAACCTGCCCAAGGTATATGAGAGAGATAGAATTTTTTTTTTTTTGCGGTACGCGGACCTCTCACTGTTGTGGCCAGAGAAGTTGATGGGAAAGCCGAGATCTCCTTTGAGGGTCTGGGGAGAAGTTACTGGGGAACTACTGGGGAGAAGTCTGGGGAGAATGGGCACATTCCTGGCGGTAGTCGGGAGATTTCATACCATTAGACTTTTTTCTCTCTTTTTTTTTTATGGCTGTGCTGTGTGGCTTGCGGGATCTTAGTTCCCTGACCAGTGATCGAACGTAGGCCCCAGCAGTGAAAGTGCCGAGTCTAACCACTGGACCGCCAGGGAATTCCCCCATTAGACTTTCAATAAATGTTATTTTACAATACTTTGCTGATCGAGCCCCATGGAAATGTCTTGTTGATTTTAAGGATGGATTGGAGTGCTATTTTGGTAGTTTCAGAAAAGTGAGGGCTTGGGGCTGAGGGAATGGTGCGGACAGAGTTCCAGGGAGGGTGAGAGGAGAAAAAGAAACAATGGGGTGAAGGTGTCACTGTGTGGGCCCTAATTTCCCTGTTACTAAAGGTATTCAAGAACTAGGTTAATTCTGAGGTCTCTTCTAAAATCATTTTATGTTTACTTTTAATTGGGGTTTGGGGGGGCCATAATGAATTCAAGCAACGTAGAATTGTGTAAAGAAAAAGGGAGGGAATTCCCTGGCGGTCTGGTGGTTAGGACGCGGTGCTTCCACTGCAGGGGGCCCGGGTTCGATCCCTGGTTGGGGAACTAAGATCCCACATGCCACGAGGCGTGGAAAAAAGATAAAGTAGGGGGGAGATCTGCCTTCCCTCTTCCCTTGCCAACCCTACCCCCAAAGGTAACCTTACCAACCTGTTGGTGTGTGTCCTTATAGACTTTCCTGCTACGCTTTATACAACTGTTGAGGGTGTATGTAGGTCTTGCTGTTTTTTTTGCAAAAGTGGGGTTACACTAGACATACTGTTCTGAAACCTGCTTTTTTCATGTTTTAGTCAGTTGTGGATGTCTTTTCCAGTGTGTGTTTAGCTCTGGCTCATTCTTTTTTTTTTTAATCTTTTTTTATTTTTGACTGTGTTGGGTCTTCGTTGTTGCACACGGGCTTTCTCTATTGTGGCAAGCGGGGGCTACTCTTCGTTACAATGCGCAGGCTTCTCATTGCTGTGTCTTTTCTTGTTGTGGAGCACGGGCTCTAGGCACGCAGGCTTCAGTAGTCGCAGCACGTGGGCTCAGTAGTTGTGGCACGCAGGCTCTAGGGCGCACAGGCTTCAGTAGTTGTGACTTGAGGGCTCTAGAGCTCAGGCTCAGTAGTTGTGGCGCATGGGCTCCGCATCATGTGAGATCTTCCCCGCCCAGGGATCAAACCTGTGTCCCCTGCATTGGCAGGTGGATTCTTAACCACTGCACCACCAGGGAAGTCCGCTCATTCTTTTAATGGCTGCATGGTATCCCATTGCATGGAGGTGACTTAGTGTCCATCCCTCTATTTATAATCATTTGCATTATATCCAGTTTTATAAATAGTGATGCAATGCATGACATTTTACACACACATTCTAGTATTTCTCTAGACCAACGGTTCTCAATCAGGGGCAGTTTTGCACCCCAGGAGACATTTGTCAATGTCTGGAGACATTTTTGATTGTCACAAGGGGAGCGTGAGGATACTGGCATCTGGTGGGTAGAGACCAGGGGTGCTGCTAAACATCCTACAATGCTCAGGACCACCCCCAACTACAAAGAATTCTTCATTCTAAAATGTCATTAGTGTTGAGGTCGGCTCTAGATAAAAATGGAATTAGATTTTTGGGGGTTTTTGGCCATACTGCATGGCATGTGGGATCTTAGTTCCCCAACCAGGGATCGAACGTGCCCCCTGCAGTGGAAGCATGGAGACTTAACCACTGGACCGCCAGGGAAGTCCCTGGAATTAGATATTTTTAAAATATTTAGTTTCTAAAAAACCCCAGTGCCCAAAAAATGATGACACAGCTACTCAATGTAATATGATCTAGCCATTTACAATGATATTTATGAAGATCTTGTAGCAACATGGAATCATGCTTATGACATTTTGCATTTTAAAAGCCATGTACCGGGGGCTTCCCTGATGGCGCAGTGGTTGAGAGTCCGCCTGCCAATACAGGGGACGCGGGTTCGTGCCCCGGTCCGGGAAGATGCCACATGCCGCAGAGCAGCTGGGCCCGTGAGCCATGGCCGCTGAGCCTGCGTGTCTGGAGCCTGTGCTCCACAACGGGAGAGGCCACGGCAGTGAGAGGCCCACGTACCACAAAAAACAAACAAACAAACAAACAAACAAAACACAGGTTACTAAAAGCCATGTACCGGAAAAAAACCGGAAGGGAATATGTGAAGTAAAAAGTGTTAAGATGATGGGTTCTTTTCCCTCTGTCTCTCTTCTCTCTCTTTCTGCAAAGTCATTATTATTTTTGTAATCTCTAAGTTACTTGTTTTTTGGGGTTTTTTTTTTTTTGGCTGCGTTGGGTCTTCACTGCTGCACATGGGCTTTCTCTAGTTGCGGTGAGCAGGGGCTACTCTTCGTTGTGGTGCGTGGGCTTCTCATTGCGGTGGCTTCTCTTGTTGCAGAGCACGGGCTCTAGGCGCATGGGCTTCAGTAGTTGCAGCACGCGGGCTCAGTAGTTGTGGTGCACGGGCTTAGCTGCTCCGCGGCATGTGGGCTCTTTCCGGACCAGGACTCAAACTTGTGTCCCCTGCATTGGCAGGCAGATTCTTTTTTTTTTTTTTTGCGGTACGCGGGCCTCTCACTCTTGTGGCCTCTCCCGTTGCGGAGCACAGGCTCCGGACACGCAGGCTCAGCGGCCATGGCTCACGGGCCCAGCCACTCCACGGCATGTGGGATCTTCCCGGACCAGGGCACGAACCCGTGTCCCCTGCATCGTCAGGCGGACTCTCAACCACTGCGCCACCAGGGAAGCCCCAGGCAGATTCTTAACCACTGCACCACCAGGGAAGTCCCAGTTACTTGGTTTTTAATCATTTATTCAGTCATTGTTTTTAGAGCCTTTGGGGCATGCCAGGCACCGTGCTGGTCTCTGGAGATAGCACTGTAACAAGGGTAAGTCCCTACCTGTATGGAGCCTTCCTCCTCTGGGTGGAGAGGACAGCACCTTAACAAGTGCTGTGAACACTAGAAAGGACATGAGTACATCTTCTGGAGGGGATGCTCTCTAGCTGAGCCCTGGAAGGTGAGAGGAACCAGTCTAGGGAACAGTGGGGCTGTGCTTCAGACATGGGAACAGTAGGTCCAGGGATGGGCCGGTAGATAGGAACGTAAACAGCATTTTCTAGGAACTGCTCAGAAGCACTGAGCCCACCCTGGCTGGAGAGACTGAACCGTGGTCCAGGGTGAGGTTGAAGAGGTGGGCCTGTATCATTTTGCAGCGTAACTCAGCTCCACTGCTGTGGGCGGGCCTGCGGTGTGTGCAAAGAATGGAGAAGGGAGATGCAGAAGGGCTCAGGGCCCTTTGGATCATGGCGGCTTGTTAGAGAATCCCAGGCCCCGTTCCTGGAGTCCGTGTGTCTGAGGTTCCCCCTCCGCGCTCAGCTTGAGGCTCTGCCCTCACGCTAACGCAGCCTGGGATTTCACCTCAGGCAGGAGCTGGCCATAAAGCCAGGTGTCTTGGAAAGCCAGCTGATCTCTGGAAGTGAACTGTTTCCTACCAAGCCTGTTCATTCACTCCATCAGCAAATATTAATGAGCAGTTACTGTGGTGCGCTCTCTTCCGGGCACTGGAGTTACAGGGATGGATGAATGAGACCAACGCCGTGTTTTCATGGGCTCGAATTCTAGCGGGGGAGAGAGACAAGAAACAAATGTACGGAATCAATGTCTGGTGTATAAATGCTCTAAAGAAGAATAAAGCAGGATAAGGAGAGAAAAGGGATGTGGGTGCTGCTTTGGGGGGCTGGTCCGGGAGGACTGCTCTGAGGAGTGATGTGTGAGCCGGGGCCCTAAGACCTTGCTCTGGTATTTACTCCTGTCTCTTTCATTTAGCCTCAAGCTGATGGACATTGTATGGGCCACAGGCAGGGATGGTGGGCTATGACCCCAGAGCAGACGGCAGGAATGTCTCCAATCTTGAGGTGGCCGTGGCTGGGTCTGTGTCTGGACTTGTCACTCGGGTGCTGATCAGCCCCTTGGATGTCATCAAGATCCGTTTCCAGGTACCCTTTTCCCCTTTTTCTGTGTAACGGGCCAGAGGACAAGTTCACTCTTTTTTGCCAAAGCAGTTCGTAGAGCTTGCAATTTTGTCAAGGAGAAGCACTCTGTTGCCTTTGTTACCTTCTCTGAAATTCCTCCTCCCCACTCCCCCCATCATCCTGACCATTCTCACCTTGATTCCTAGCTTCAGATTGAGCGCCTTTCTCGCAGTGACCCCAACGCGAAATACCACGGGATCCTGCAGGCTGGGAGACAGATTTTGCAAGAGGAGGGCCCAACAGCATTCTGGAAAGGACACATCCCAGCCCAGCTTCTCTCCATAGGCTATGGAGCTGTCCAAGTAGGTGGCAGGGGAAGCGGCCAGGCCCCTGGGGTCACGTTGCCCAATGGGGGAGCCCAGGGTGGTGAGGCGTGTACCCGGGCTGCCCGGGGTAGGGCAGCAGGAGGCGGTCACACATTGCTCACTCATCTTGGCTGGGAAACTCCCTGACAAATTGAAGACATAGTCAGACTGAGCTGTACTACAGGCATCCCCTTCCCCACGTCCCCCAACCCTGGAGACTTAGCACCCACTGAATGTGAGGTGCTGCACCTAGGATACTGTCTTGACACCCAGCCCAGAGGGGCTTAGCAAATGGCAATACAAATGCTTTTCATTTTTCAAAATACCATTATTCACGTCTGTGCATCCTTTGAACTTCCCGACAGCACTGTGAGGAAGGTGGAGCGGGTGCTCTGTGGGTCGCAGAGAGGTTGAGTGAGCTTCCTGAGGCCACACAGCTTGTAGGTGGCGAGGCTAGGATTAGGATCCAGGCTTCTTGACTCTTGCTCATGAGTTTGTTCAGCTGAGCACCAGTTTACCCCATGGCGTCTAGTCTGTAGCCATACAGTAGTGGTGATGGAAATAGCAAACGCTGCACAGTGCTCATAGCGGGCCAGGCCCCGGGTGAAGCACTTCACATCTGCCACCTTGCAACAGTCCTCTGGTAGGCTCTGTTGTCATCCTTATTTTACAGATGAGAAGACTGAGGCAGAGAGAGCTTAAGTAATTAGTCCAACCAACGTCACTAGCTAGAAGGTGGCACAGCAGTCCCTGCCTGCTCTTCGTGTGACATCACAGTGATTGCTCAGGTCACATGCCCCTGCCGTGCCATCTCTGCGCCCAGCACACAGATGCTACATCCTGATGGGTAAATGCAGCAACATGTGCTCTCAGGACCCCAAGCCATCTTGAGTTGGCTGGAGAAGGATCTGAGCCCAAAGAGGGCTTACAGCACAGAACATGGAATATGTGGAATTCTCCCGACAGAATTTCAGCTCCAGGGCAGAATGTTTCTCAAACAGGGCCGCTGCCAGCTGCATTAAAGGGGTCCCCAGCCTAGAGTCAGATAATGGCCATCTTTTCCCAGTTCTCAGAAAACTAAGTGATGAGTAGAATTTTCTTTTTTATTCTTTTTTTTTTTTTTTTTTTTTGGCCTTGCCATGCAGCTTGCGGGATCGTAGTTCCCCCACCAGGGATGAACCCGGGGCCACAGCAGTGAGAACACCGAGTCCTAACCACTGGACTGACAGGGAATTCCCGAGTAGAATTTTGTTTTTCTTTCTTTCTTTTTTTTTTTTTTTAATATTTATTTATTTATTTATTTGGCTGCGTCAGGGTCTTAGTTGCAGCATGCAGGATCTTTTTTTTTTAGTTGCAGCATGTGGGATCTAGTTCCCTGACTAGGGGTTGAACCTGGTCTCCCTGCATTGGGAGCGTGGAGTCTTAGCCACTGGATCACCAGGGAGGTCCCCCAAGTAGAATTTTCTGATATAAAAATTTTCTCATATATTTTCTTAACCCTTGGGTATTTGGCTCTGCTCAGAGTATGAAAGGGCATCTGAGCTTTGCACAGTTATATGTTTATTGTATTCTGACCCTACTCAAGAAGAGTATCTCCTGGTCCCTAGGATAGGCCCCGCCTGGGTCACGGGTGCATTCTGGGGGGTGTTTTCCATGACACTGTCACACACTCTTGCAGTTTTTGTCGTTTGAAGTGCTCACCGAGCTGGTGCACAGGGCCAGCGTGCGTGATGCCCGAGACTTCTCCGTGCATTTTGTGTGTGGCGGCCTGTCTGCCTGTGTGGCCACCCTCGCCGTGCATCCTGTGGACGTGCTACGCACCCGCTTTGCAGCGCAGGGTGAGCCCAGGGTGAGTGGCCGGGCCAGAGAAGGGGCGCCCAAGGGACAAAGGGCGTCCCAGGGTGGGGGCTGTTTTCCTTAGAGGGAACAAAGCCGGGGGGTACCTGGGGTCTTCAGGCCATCCTTCAGCCTGTTCCTGAAACCCGTGATGGTGCTTGGCACCAGGCAAGGTGCTCACAACCTCACCGGGGGACACAGAACCTGCAGGGGAAACAGAGCAAATACCAAATCGGGACCGGGAAGGCGTCTGGGAAAGTGAGACTTGAGATCCTATCGCTGTGTTATTGGGAGGGAGGTTTTGGTTTCCAGAAAGAATGGAGGAAACGGGATCATTGAGTCAGACTCGAGGAAGAACTGACTGAGTGAAAGCAAGGGGTTAAACCCTCAAATAGACGCACCATCCCCCCTACGCCCACCATAATCTCTGTTTCCTGGACATACATAAGAATAGCGTAGGATACTGTTGACGGGGAATGACGTTTTGCTTAAGAATTTGATCTGGGACCAGCTAAGAATAACTGTGGTTTCAGCTCTGCCAGTTTTTTGTGTTGCCTGGGGTGGAGATCCTGGGTTGGGGGACCTCTTTTGTTTAGGAGACATTCTGATAAATTTTTTGGTTCAGAAATGCAAAGTGCCCCAGGAACAGTCTAGAAGAAAACGACTGGGGCATGAGAGCTGGGTCACTCTGTGTGACACTGCAGTGGAAAATAGAGGTTTGGGGTGACTGCCCTGGTGGAGAAATGAGATGAGGGGTCCTAGGAACCGAGTAGAGAAATGGAGGGGAAGGATGTTTATAGAGGGATGTTATAGAGACCTCAGCAACATGGTAGCTGCTGGGATGAAGAGAATGGCTGGTGACAGTCCTTCAGGTTGCCTGTTCTGCATGTGCTATAATCCTCTTCTGTTACTTTCCAACCTTTAGTACAAGTCTATGAGAAGAAAAAAGGGAAAACATCATTAAGAAAAAAATAGCATATTTCTTCTTAGGCTTAGACAGTTGAGATGTTGGATTCTAGATTCTGGAATGGCTGGAAAATTGTGTGTGAAAGTGAGGGGAAAAGATTTATTTAAAAATTGCAAAACTCTCCACCTTCTTTAGACTAGTAGCATCCATAGTGTAAATCCTCACATTTCTTAAAAAATCAATAATCTGGGCTTCCCTGGTGGTGCCAATGCAGGGGACACGGGTTCGAGCCCTGGTCTGGGAAGATCCCACATGCCATGGAGCAACTAAGCCTGTGAGCCACAGCTACTGAGCCTGCTCTCTAGAGCCCGCAAGCCCCAACTACTGAGCCCGTGCGCCACAACTACTGAAGCCCGCGCGCCTAGAGGCTGTGCTACGCAACAAGAGAAGCCACCGCAATGAGAAGCCTGTGCACCGCAGTGAAGAGTAGCCCCCGCTCACTGCAACTAGAGAAAGCCTGCACGTAGCAACGCAGACCCAACACAGCCATAAATAAATAAATAGACAGATAGATAGATAGATAAATAAATAAATAAATAAATAAATAATCTATAAGGTGTATAAAGGTTAAAAAGACAGATAGTTCTTCCTGAATTATAATGAAAAAAACACCAGCCGCCCCCCTGATTCTATTCCCCAGAGGCAACCACTTTTAATATTTGTGTGCTTCTTCCGTAATTTACTTCCTAATTCAAAGTAACATGCTCTTTCTCTTTCTTCCTTTCCATCTCAGTTTTAAGTTATAGACATTAACTACTGACTACTACTATGGGAGATGAGGATTTAACTCTTTTACCATCACCCTTGGGTGTGCTTGTGCTTCCTCACCTGAGTACAGTACAACTGATTAATCGATTTTTGGCTAAATCAGTACTCAGTGTTTATGCTATTATGATTATGTAAATGATACTGCTGAGCCTCAAAATATATTATGATTATGTTTTCTTTTGTATTTTTGTCTTTCCTGAAGTTGGCAGTTGCTTTGTATTTTATTTGTTTCGCTTTCTACATGCTTATCACAAATTCACTTTCAAACAGTCTCCCGATAGGGTGAGCCTGGGGTCATCAGTCCCATGTTTTTATGGAGCCCCTCCTAGAGCCCCCCACCCTTGAACCCTTCACCCTATGGCTTTGATCTGGACTGTTTGCTCCAGGACTATGACCAGCTATTCTCTTAGGAATTCTCACGTAGGAGCCCATGTCTTCTCTTTCTTGATTAGTCCCTCATTTTGGTGGAGCACATCCTGAGTATAGCTTCCTTACAGAAGCCTGATAGAAAATGCCTTTATTTTCCCCTTATACTTAACTGATGATCTGGGTATAGAATTCTAGGTAGCTCTCAGTATTGCTGGAGAGGCATCCAGAACCATCCTGATAACTAACCCTTTACATGAAGCCATCCACTTCGCCCTCTTGCGAACTTTCAGGATCTTTTTTTTTTAACTTTTTTGTGGCCCCACCATGTGGCATGTGGGATCTTAGTTCCCCAACCAGGGCTCGAACCCACGCCCCCTGCAGTGGAAACGTGGAGTCTTAACCACTGGACCACCAGGGAAGTCCCTCAGGATCTTTTCTTGATCCCTGGCATTCTAGAAATTTACCAGTGGAGTGCCCCAGGGCGGGTCTCTTTCATTCATTGTGATGGGCACTTCCTGGGCCCTTTAGTCTGGACACATGTTCTTCATGCCTGGAAAATGGTCATGAATTATTTATTCACAACTGCCTGCCCTCTGTTTTTTTCTTTTTCTTTCTTTCTAGAATTCATGTCAGTTGGACACTAGGCATCCTGGATTGATCCTCTGATTGACTTATCTTTTATTTACCATTCTGGGAGGTTTCCTTACTTTTATCATTTGGGCCCTCTGTTGAGTTTAAACAATGTCTGCTAACATATGTTGGTTCCTTAGAACTGTCTTTGGTTTGTTTTAGTCAGGTTTATTAAAGCATAACTTACATGCACAGTAAAATCCACTCTTTTTAGCGTACAGTTCTGTGACTTTTTTTGCGGTACGCGGGCCTCTCACTGCTGTGGCCTCTCCCGTTGCGGAGCACAGGCTCCGGACGCGCAGGCTCAGCGGCCATGGCTCACGGGCCCAGCCGCTCCGCGGCATGTGGGATCTTCCCGGACCGGGGCATGAACACGTGTCCCCTGCATCAGCAGGTGGACTCTCAACCACTGCGCCACCAGGGAAGCCCAGTTCTGTGACTTTTGACAAATGCGTACAGTCACGTAACCACTACCACAATCAAGATATAAAACAAAAGTTCCATCTCCCCCTGATTTCCTCCTGCCCTTTGTAGTTTGTCCCTCCCCACCTCCAGCCTTCAGTAACCACTGGTCTGTTTTCTGTCTGAAGTTCTGCCTTTTCCAGAATGTTACATAAATGGAATTATGTCCTGTGTAGTCATTTGAGTTGGCTCCCTTCACTTGGTAGATGCATTTGTGATGTGTCCGTGGGGTGCCTGTGAGTAGCTGGCTCCTTTTTATTGCTGAGTAATATTCCATTGTGTGGAAGGATTGTGGTTTATTAGTTCAGAGACTTTGGGGTTGTTCTCCAGTTTGGGGTGTTATGAATAAAGCCACTATAAACATTCACACACAGGTTATTGTGTGAACATTTCATTTCTCTTGGGTAAATTCCTAGGGGTGGAATTGCTGGTTGTATGGTAAGGAGTGTTTCATTGTATAAGAAAAAAGGAAGCTGTCTCCTGCATGGCTGTGCCGTTTTGCCTTCCCACCAGCAGGTCCAACGGCTCCTTATCCTCACTAATACTTAGTATTATCCGCTTTGTATTTTAAATTTTAACCATTCTAAATGTGTGAATAGTGGTATCTCATCGTGGTTAATTTAAATTTCTTTAATGTTGAGCGTCCTTTTACCTGCTTATTTGCCATCTATATACCTTCTTTGGTGAAGTATCTGTTCAGATTGTCCATTTTTGTCTTGGGTGGTTTGTTGTTTTTATTTTACAAATATTTTCTGAGTCTGTGGCTGTATTTTCCTTTCCTTACAGTATCTTTTGAAGAGCAGATGTTTTTAATTTTGATGAAGTTCCATTTATCTTATGGATTTTGCTTTTGGCGTTTAACCTAATTAACCTTTGCCCAACTCAGAGTCACAAAGATTTTCTCTCAAGAGCTCTTTCTTGTCTGAATCTTACCTCTTTTTAAAATAGATCCTCTGGGGCTTCCCTGGTGGCGCAGTGGTTGAGAGTCCGCCTGCCGATGCAGGGGACACGGGTTCGTGCCCCGGTCCGGGAAGATCCCACATGCCGCGGAGTGGCTGGGCCCGTGAGCCATGGCCGCTGAGCCTGCGCGTCCGGAGCCTGTGCTCCGCAACGGGAGAGGCCACGACAGTGAGAGGCCCACATACCGAAAAAAATAAAAAAAAAAATAAATAAATAAAAAAAAAAAATAAAAAATAAAATAGATCCTCTGCTTTTATTTTTTTTTAATTTAAAATTTTTTTAAATTAATTTTTTTGGGAGTATAGTTGATTTACAACGTTGTGTTAGTTTCTGCTGTACAGCAAAGTGAATCAGTTATACATATACATATATCCACTCTTTTTAAAATTCTTTTCCCATATAGATCATTACAGAGTATTACTGAGTAGAGTTCCCTGTGCTATGCAGTCAGTCCTTATTATCTATTTTATATATAGTAGTGTGTATATGTCAATCCCAATCTCCCAGTTTATCCCTCCCCCGGCCCTTTCCCCCTTGGTAACCGTATGTTTTCTACATCTGTGACTCAATTTCTGTTTTGTAAATAAGTTCATTTGTACCATTTTTTTTAGATTCCACATATAAGCGATATCATATGATATTTGTCTTTCTCTGACCCTCTGCTTTTATCATGAAGGTGATGCCTTCTCTGTGGTCTCAGGATATTAGTTAAAATTTCATGGGTGGTTTCTTTTTTCTGTAGTTTTCTTCTGCTATCTATACTGTCTCTTGCTTCCAAATGACTTCTCCTGCCCCTCATCAATCATTTTGGCCTCTGTTTTGGGGGAGACTTTCCTCAAATGTCTGGTGACACTTGGCTGCCAGCTTGGTGTTAAGAGGGGACACAGAAAGTAGAGTGGGACTCTGGCACATGGGCAGGCTTGTTGCCCGATGGCCCTCCTCTGAGGCCCGGCCCTTTCATGCAAGTCCCCAGGGTGAAAGCCTTCTATGTGGCTGCCAGCATCTGGGAGCCAAGTGTGAAGAGGGAGCATCTGGGAGCCAAGTGTGTACTGTCCCTGCTCAGTACAGACTTCCCCTCAGTCACCCTCTTGTCAGTGCCGTGCTTCCCGCACCCACAGCCAGGCAGATTCAGCCCCTCTGGTCCACTGCAAAGAATATATGGCGAATAGAAGTGCACTAAAAAACCAGTGGCTCTTCATGCATAAAGATCACCTGTTGATGGTTTCAGAAAGGTTAAGTATAGCATATGGCAAAAAATTCAAATAGCATAAAATGGTAGTAGCGAACCTCCTTCTTCCCCGGTCCCTCCCCTGTCCCCCTGTTTCCCGCTGTGGAGGTAATAATGTTACTATTCCTCCTTTCTTGTGTATCCTTGTGGGGGATAGTCTCTGCATACAGTTTGTTTCCTCCACAGACACTATGCCTGCTCTTCATGTCCTGCTGGGTTCACTTAACTGTATATTTGGGGGAGTCTTCCCTATCGATCATCTAGATTGCAGCTTCTGTTGTAATTGCTACACTATGTTCTTTTGAACAGGTGTGCCGTAATGTATATAACCGATCACCCAAGAGTGGACTTCACACCTTTTGCTGTTCCGCCTACCTTTGTGCACTCCTTGGCATATCTCAGTCATGTAAATAGCTAGAAGGGGAGCTGCCAGACAGTCCCACCCTTGGAATTTTTGTCCAGCATTTTCTTTGTCCTCCTGGCAGGAGAAGTAATGCTCCTAGTAGCCGGTTTCTGGACAAGGGGAAATACAGCTGGTGGGCTGGCTTCTTGGGCTGAAACGATGTTGCTCATCATTGCATGTGTGGTGTCCAGGTCTATAAAACCCTGCGAAACGCCGTGGTGACCATGTACAGGACCGAAGGCCCCTTGGTCTTCTACAAAGGCTTGAACCCCACCTTGATCGCCATCTTCCCCTATGCCGGGTTCCAGTTCTCCTTCTACAGCTCCTTGAAGCACGCGTATGAGTGGGCCATGCCTGCCGAAGGAAAGAAAAACGGTGAGACCGGCCTCATGGGAAAGGGAATCTGGGTCCCACTCTGCCCCACTCCCAAGCCATAGCATCTCTTTCTGAATCAGGTAGGAAGTAAAGTTTTCCTGCAGAAGCTAAGACACCACAGATCTCTGAACCCCCAGTTCTGTAATACAGCCAACAAAACAAATCCATTCACTCACAGATGACTTTATTTCTTTCAGCTCTTGCCACTGTTATTTCCAACTACTGGTCATGGTTTTCATTTCTGTCAAAGGTCCAACTTGCAAACAGCCTGGTTTTGCTTAAGTGTTTGGTTTGGTTTTCGTTTGGGGACTCTGGGGAGGGGGATGGGCATCCTGTTCCCTCCCAAGCCTTGAACTGAGTCGCATGGCAGAGCCTGCAGCCCATTATTGCCTCCAGCTGGGGTGATGACTGTTAAAGGCGCACAGCCCTTCTGCCACCAGCCTGTCCAATCAGCAGTCCATTGTCGTTCCTTTTTTAAATTTTTTTATTTATTTATTTTTGGCTGCGTTGGGTCTTCGTTGCTGCGTGCAGGCTTTCTCTAGTTGCAGAGAGAGGGGGCTACTCTTTGTTGCGTTGCACAGGCGTCTCATTGCAGTGGCTTCTCTTGTTGCAGAGCACGGGCTCTAGGTGCACAGACTTCAGTAGTTGTGGCGCGCGGGCGCTGGAGCGCAGGCTCAATAGTTGTGCACAGGCTTAGGTGCTCCGTGGCATGTGGGATCTTCCCGGACACGGGCTTGAACCTGTGTCCCCTGCATTGGCAGGCAGATTGTTTGTTTTTTTTTTTAACTTCTTGGCTGCGTTGGTTCTTTTCTTAAAATATTTATTTATTTATTTATTTATTTATTTGTGTGTTTGTTTATGTATTTATTTATTTATTTATGGCTCTGTTGTGTCTTCGTTGTTGTGCATGGGCTTTCTCTAGTTGCGGCGAGCGGGAGCTACCCTTCCTTGCAGTGTGCAGGCTTCTTATAGCGGTGGCTTCTCTTTGTTGTAGAGCACGGGCTCTAGGCTTGTGGGCTTCAGTAGTTGTGGCACGTGGGCTCAGTAGTTGTAGCTCGCGGGCTCTAGAGCGCAGGCTCAGTAGTTGTGGCTCATGGGCTTAGTTGCTCCGCGGCACGTGGGATCCTCCCGAACCAGGGCCCGAACCCATGTCCCCTGAATTGACAGGCAGATTCTTAACCACTGCGCCACCAGGGAAGCCCTGTCTGTTGTCATTCTTCCTGAAAGTGGTTGTGTCTGGTTCTCTCGCTCCTGGATTAAATTCTTCTGAGATCGAGGATGCTTGTAGGTTTTGGTTTTCTGGTCGAGGATTAGACTGTACAACCTTGAAGTTTACCCTAGATTGCATTTCTCTCATCTTTGCCCTCCATCCCACTTCTCTGGTTCAGGGAACTTCAAAAACCTGCTTTGTGGCAGTGGAGCTGGAGTCATCAGCAAGACCCTCACGTATCCCCTGGATCTCTTCAAGAAGCGGCTGCAGGTTGGAGGGTTTGAGCAGGCCCGAGCCTCCTTTGGCCAGGTGAGATGTCCTCCTGCAGAGAGCTCTGATTCCAGCCCCTCACTGGGCACATGAAGGAACTGGGTCAGCTCCTGTCCATTGGGCAGCTTTCGCCCCCATAGCCCTCTCAGCCCCTGCATGTCCCCGGTGTCGATGAAAAATTAATCAGTTGATCTAAGAAAGAATTGGAAAATTTTATTCCAGCCAAATTTGAGGATTATAACCCGGGAAGAGCATCTCAGAAAGCTCTGAGAACTATTCCACCTGCTAGAAGTCAAGACACAGTTTATATAAGTTTTTTGAGACACAGGGCTGTGCATCAAATGACGTTTTTTGGGGGGGTTTTTTTGGCTGTGTTGGGTCTTCCTCTAGTTGCAGCAAGTGGGGGCTACCCTTTGTCGTGGTGCGTGGGCTTCTCATTGTGGTGGCTTCTCTTGTTGTGGAGCGTGGGCGCTAGGCGTGCTTCACACGTGTGGAGCACGTGCTCTAGGCTTCAGTAGTTGTGGCAGGCGGGATCATTAGTTGTGGCTCGCGGGCTCTAGAGCTCAGGCTCAGTAGTTGTGGCACACGGACTTAGCTGCTCTGCGGCATGTGGGATCTTTCCAGACCAGGGCTTGAACCCGTGTCCCCTGCATTGGCAGGCGGATTCTTAACACTGCGCCACCAGGGAAGCCCCAATCATTTGTTTTATTTTTAAGATTCCACATAAAAGTGATAACATACACTGTTTGTCTTTCTCTGACTTATTTCACTAAGCATAACACCACATACGTCCATCCGCGTTGTAGTTTTATTCCTTTGCATAAATAAACATGTTTAACAAAAATGGGGTTACACACAAGGTTTTATAACCTCCTTCTTCCAGTTACCAACTTGTCTTGAAAAGATGGTTTGAATTTGGATAGGGAGAGTTGGTGAGAGCTCAAGCCAGAGAAGGGAGGCCCTGCTCCTCCCAGAGCTTTATCGTGAGCAGGTGTGGCTGGAGGTGTGCAGGTGCTGAGGGTGGACCAGTGGGGAAAAGCAGATCAGGGAGGGAAGTTGAGGCCAAGTGGTGAAACGCCCTGAACACCACGCCGTGGGGCTTGGACGTGATTCTTTGTAACGTCATTGTCATCATCAGCATCAGGAGTTACTGGAGCTCTGGGAGGGGGGTGAGGCTTGAGTAGAGCTGTGCCTCAGGGACACGGGTCTAGCAGCAGTTTGTGGTCAACTGGAGGTGGCCAGGCTGGCACCGCTGGTCAGGCTCAGAGCTAACGAGGGGCCGGTTCAGATCTACTGCTCAAGGGGGACCAGGAGGGATGGGTGCACAGTCAGAGGCACCCCTGGGAAGAGGGTCCAGAGCTCTCTCTGGGTCCTTAAGAGCCATTGTCAGTGGAGCCTCCAGGGCAGGAAGGAGCTCTGTCCAGTGCTGATTTCCAGGCACTTCCTCTGTTAAGTCTGAATTAGCCCATTTGGAAGAGAAAGAATGAGGTTAACTTATTCTGTCTTTTTTGCATTCATTCCTTTGTCCAGCAAGTATTTATTGGGTGCTTGAACGTGCCAGGCTCTGTGTTGACAAAAGAACAGAGCTCACACCCATGTTGCCATCACCTCCTCTCTCCTCAACTGGAGAACCTTCCTCTCCCCAGGTGCGAAGCTACAAGGGCCTCCTGGATTGCGCCAGGCAGGTGCTGCGAGAGGAGGGTGCACAGGGCTGCTTCAAAGGCCTGGCCCCCAGCCTGCTGAAGGCTGCCCTCTCCACCGGCTTTGTGTTCTTCTGGTACGAGCTCTTCTGTAACCTCTTCCACCACGTGAAGAAGGCAGACAGCTAGCCTCGAGGGCAGGAAGGGTGGCCTGAGGTCCTTCCCTGGAGGGGCCCTCCTGAAGAACGCTTGATCTACCACCCGTGTTGCACTGAGAGGTGTTGCCCGGCCCCTCCCTCCAGGCCAGCTGTCCGGGGCACGAAGAGCCGTCGGCAGCAGCCTGGATTCCACCAGAAGGGCAAAGGTGGTTCTCTACGGGAGAGCACGGGGTGAACGCAGGACTTGGTCTGCGGGGACCCAGCCCCACCAGTCAGAAGGAGCTGGACATTTCTCCTCTGTGTGGCGCATACTCAGGGCAATAGCTGCCCTCCTGCACGCCTTCGCTCCGGCTGCCCAGAGAACTCTCCTGTGTCTGGGTGGGCCGCAGCTTGAGTGTGAGGCTGGGATCAGGCCTTTACGGGGGTCTGGTCCCCACACCTGGGTCCTTACTCCGATTATTTAATAGACATTAAAACTAAAAGCACGTTCCTTATCTGACTCCTCCATCTTCCCTTGCAAATCACATCCCTTCTCCCCAAGTACGAGGGAAGGGATCCCTGCCTTCCCTAAATTCTACTTTTCTCAGCAGTTGCATCCCTCAGGCAGCTTTGCTTCTAGCTCTGGGGGAAGAATCCCAGCTGAATCAGTCACTTTATAAACTCCACCCTGCTCAGATCTTTGTGTCTATAAAGGCACCACTCGGGCTGTTCTCTCCCTGGACAGGCTGGTCGCAGCCCGTGGACCTCTAGGGAAAGCAGACCCCAGCAACCCCACAGGCAGTGGGAGGATGTGCTGACGGGGAGGGGGCGTCGGTAAGGGCAGCAGCCCGTTTCCCCCATCTACTGGGATCACTCCTCTTTCCCCGTGGGCTGGATTAGCCCTCCTGGGTGGGTGGGAGCTTACAGCTGGGCCAGTGAGCATCTGCTGCCCGCTCAGGGTGCTCGTGCTGGGTCCAGCGTGGTGCTGTGTGCATCCTCTATAGTCCCAGAAAGAGGGGGTTGAGCAGGCAGCCTGCTGCGTGCACAGTTGGTGCTCCAGGAGTTGTCAGGGCACAGGAACCCAAGACAGACACCCATCGAGGCACAGTTAGGGGTATGAGAGGAGGAAAATCTACAGAACACACCCACCACTTTCCACCCCAAGTCTCGCCCCCCCCAGGGCAGCCTGGCCTGAGAGGTTGGCTGTGCAGGGGGAGCCCCGTGCAGGACTTAGAGCCTGACCTCGCCTCAGCCCCGGCTCCAGCCTTTGAGCAGGTCTTGGGTGGGTGTCACGGCTCTCGGTTCCCATGGATCCTAGGCCCTTTCTCACCATTACTGTTTCGTCTCTAGTCTGGGGCTTTGTGATGTGTCTGATCCCCATAATCCTGAAGCTTCCCTGCTCTTGGTTGCTGATTAAGAAGGTTCACCTGTGGCTGGAGGGCTCCCAAACCCACAGGGTTTTTGGCAGGCAAGGCTTGCAGCTGCAGGGAGGCAGCTGCCTGGATGTATTTTTAATGAAATTCCACTGAAGTAAACTTTGTTCTCTTCAGCTCTCCCACTCATTGGTTTCTTTTGCTGCAGCTGAGATTGTCTTCCTCGTTCATTTTCTGGTGACCACTTTGGCAGCTCTTTGAACAGAAGGAGCGAGCTTTGGATACAGGAAACCGCCATCAACACTTTCTTCTCGTCTAAGCGATGGGACGAGACAGTTCTTTTCCAGCCTCTTCTGTATGCGCTCCTGCAACCCAGGGCTGACCTCAGAGGTGGCCCTGTCTGGGCTGCTGGGCCCGCGCCTCTCCCCACGGCCCGACCAAGACGGACTGAGCCAGGGGCTTGCTCAACCTCAGGGTCACTCCCAACACCTTGGGCGCCGCAAGTTGGCAACTGGGATCCTTTCTCTTGGGCTGGCCCATTGATTTTCAACTTATTTTACCAATATCGTTTGTACTTGGAGTAGGAGAGCGGCTTAGTGGGACTTGATCCAGCCCTTGCGACCTCCCTGCCTTCTCCGCTTTGGGGGGAGGGGGTGGGAGTGGGGAGCACACGGCCACCACCTGTGAAGTTCTGCCCCTCCAGCCCTCTTCTCTGCCTTCCCACCTTTCTCCCTCCCGCCGCCCGGCTGCGGACCACGCCCTCCGCAGGCCCCTCCCACGCCGTGCGGCTGGGCCAGTCCCCTGACCCCGTTTTAACCTGAGCACTGGCGTGGGGCGGGGAGAGGGAGAGTGCTAGCGCTCAAGACCGAGGGCTTAATGCGGGCTGAGGAGCAGGTCCGCCCCACTACCGAGCAGCCGGTGTGGTCCCGGATAGCCCCTGGGAGAACCGGGTGAGGAGAGGACAGGGGCGGTGGGAGCAGTGTCGCGGGCGTTCTGCGCGGCCCCATGCCAGGAGCCTTCGGGCGGGCCTGGCTGAGCGGCGAGGGCAGCGACGTCGGGGCTCCGGCAGGTGGCGCTGGCGAGGCGGCCCCAGGCCCCGCCCTGCCGCCCCGCCGCCCCGGGTCCCGCCGCGCCACCGCGCTAGGAAATGACCTAAGCGGCGGCGAGGCGCCTGCAGTGCTGCGGAGGCGCGGCGCGCACAGCATGCCCCGCGAGCGGCCTTCGGGCACGCGGGCGCGGCGCCGGCGCGGCAGGTGGGTCCTGGCGCTCCCGCCAACTCTCCAGCCCACGGGAAGGGCGTTCGGGAAGCTGCCCAGGTCTGGAGACCCCTAAGGACCTCTCCTTTGGCCATGGGGGAGGCACCGAGTGCGGAGAGGGGACTCCAAAGGGGACCACCTCTGGGGGACACGTCACTCGCTCCCCTCCTTAAGGAAGGATCCAGAATGGAACTCAGGACTCTCAGGGAGTCCTGAGCGGGCAGGGCCGAGTTTCTGCCACTCGAGAGGCCAGTTTAACTAGTCCGTCCCGGGGAGAAGCTGGCCAGGACGAGGGGAGTCAGGGTGGCAGAGACGCTTCTGCACCCAGCCCTCTGGCCGGCCCCACCCCGAGGGCTTTCTGGGCCGAGGACTCTGACTAAAGGGAGGGAGAGGATTGCGGAGAGGGGCTTGGATCCCTGCTGGGACATCCGAAGCGTGGAGACCCCAGCCCTCTCGCTTGCCAGGAGCCATGCTGAACCAGCAGCTTCCAGGTCGGCTTATATATAGGCAGGGGAAGTATTTAATATCCACATATCCACCCTCACCCCACCCCTTGGTATCAGCTGAGAAAAACCCTGCCTGCTGCTGGGACTGGAGGGTAGACGCATTCACCCTTCATGTCTTTATTCTTGTGTAATCCCAGAAGCTACAGGGGTTCTTTAACTGAGCAGCAGGTGCCTGGCTGGTGCCCAGTCTCCACCAGAAGCCAAGCTTGGCGGGCGCCCAGCCAACCACTGAATGCCATGGACTGCCCAGGAGCACCTGTCTCAAGCCCTGCCGCGGGCCGGGAGAGCTGGGAGCCCTGGCCCCGTGCACCACACCTGAGGCCTCTCCCGCTGCCTCTCCTCTCCAGGTGCTGTCATTAGTCCCAACCTCGGAAAGAGCTGCTGCAGCTGGATGGTCATGGGGGAGCCCAGGAGAGAGGAGTATAGAATCCAGTCTTTTGATGCAGCGACCCAGCAGCTGCTGAAGACAGCCCTCAAAGGTGAGCATGCGGAGCCCCCTGAGCCTGGGCCCAGAGCCACAGAGAAGGGGCCAAGGGGCCAGGCCTGGAGTACTGAGCCTTCGCCCGGCTTTGCCCAGCCCTCTCCCTTCACTTTCTCAGAATAGGAGGCAGCAATGTAATTCTGGAATTGGAAGACAAGCTACATTTAGGCCAGTATTGGGCAGTGTGAGTCATAGAGTCACCCCCTCAGATTGTAAAGCCTTTTTTTAAAGTTTAGGTGCCCATGAGAGGAGAGTGAGGCACAGAGAACACAGTTCCTGCCCCTCAGGTCCTTCCGCTGGACCTGGCTTGTGCGTTGCTGCAGCCAGCTCGCTCTCTTGAACGTGCAGCGCTGCCTGACGGACAGAGGATGGAGTGTTCTGCTTGGCAGGGGAGCTACAGTGATTGTCCTGGACCAGTGCCTTCTTGCGGCACTTTCAGGACAGAAGTTTGACTCAGCTAACGATTAGCAGTGCCCATCACGTGCCAAGCTGAGCCTGTGGGGAGGCCCTGCCTGGCCCGCTCTTGTCAGGGGTTCAAGTGTGTGTATTAGAAGAACACTTTCTTCTGTGAAATGGCTGTCAAAGGCAGTCATTCGGTGTTCCATCCTCAACCCAGGGCTAGGAAAAGATGTGTCCTAGAAAAATGAGCGTTCTTTGATTCTCTAACAGCCACATAACCCTCCCTGTTTCTTCTGACTGGGCCATCAGGAGGCCCACGGCTGCAGCTGCTCCTGTGTGGTTTCCTGTTTCCTGGTCTCTTTAAATGGAAGCGTATAATGGGAGTGCTCGTCTGTGAACATCTCGAATCCTTCAGAAGCAGGTGGAGGCAAATGTGATAATTAAGCAGCTCTAGACTCCCCACCTGTCTTTACCCTAGATCCAGGTGCCGTGGACTTGGAGAAAGTGGCCAATGTGATTGTGGACCATTCTCTGCAGGACTGTGTATTCAGCAAGGAAGCAGGACGCATGTGCTACGCCATCATTCAGGTTGGGTGGGGCTGGTAGAGAAGGGGACGCTTTGAGGAAGGTGCTTCAGCAGTGGGCAGAGGCCTGGCCAGCAGGGCAGAGATGCAAAGGGCTGGCCTCAGAGGCGAGAGAGGAGGACAGCAGGGTCCTCGGCCTTGGAAGCTTGGGTGGAGTTGCGACGGCCCTGTGACTGCCCTTCACCGCCCTTTCCCTGGCTCACAGGCAGAGAGCAAGCAAGCAGGCCAGAGTGTCTTCCGCCGTGGACTCCTCAACCGGCTGCAGCAGGAGTACCAGGCTCGGGAGCAGCTTCGAGCCCGCTCCCTGCAGGGCTGGGTCTGCTACGTCACCTTTATCTGCAACATCTTTGACTACCTGAGGGTGAGGCCCTGCCAGCCACATCCTGTGCGGCACAGACGGCCTGTCTCCTGTGCCACTAAGCCAGGCTCTGGCCCCCGCTCTCCCCCTGTAGGTGAACAACATGCCCATGATGGCCCTGGTGAATCCCGTCTACGACTGCCTCTTCCGGCTGGCCCAGCCTGACAGTCTGAGCAAGGAGGAGGAGGTGCGTGGCCCTAGCACAGAAGGCTGTGAGGTGGGCTGCCTCTGGCTTAACTCAGAATGCCCGCCCACTGTTTGTGGAGACTTTCGAGGGCACCACTTGCTGGGGCAGGAGCCTGGTGGGGGTGTTTAAGGCCTGTCACAGTCACAGGGCAAGCTGCTAGGCCTGGAGTTTATCTGGAATAGAGCGCAGCCAAAACCTCCTGGTTCAGAGGTTTTGAGTAGGAAAGCCAACCTATGATAGGACTGGTGAGAGCGTCAGCCAGCTGTGGATACAGATGACCCCAAAACCACACCAGGGTTGGGGGGAGGGGGTACAAAAGTGGGGTTCAGAGCAGTTTGGAAACAGGGCCTGAGTCCAGCCTGGCCCAGGTGACAGACCTTAAGTCTCTGAACTTGCTTCCTTTCATGTAAGACGTGGACAGCACCCACTGGGTGGGGTGAGGATGAAGGGGGGAAACACGTGTACAGGGCTAAGCCCAGTGCCTGGCGCACGGCGAGCGCTCAGTAAATAGCTGCTCTGTGTGATGGGGGGCCCTGCCCGGGGTCACCTCCTGCTGCCCCCTGCAGGTGGACTGCCTGGTGCTGCAGCTGCACCGGGTCGGGGAGCAGCTGGAGAAGATGAATGGGCAGCGCATGGATGAGCTCTTTGTCCTGATCCGGGATGGCTTCCTGCTCCCAACCGGCCTCAGCTCCCTGGCCCAGCTGCTGCTGCTGGAGATCATCGAGTTCCGGGCAGCGGGCTGGAAGACGACCCCGGCTGCGCACAAGTATTACTATAGCGAGGTCTCTGACTAGGCCTCCAAATCAGGCCTCCTCCTCAGCAGCACCGGCCTTTCTTCCACCCACCTCCCAACCTGGCAGTGGAGTCTTTGCCTTTCCCAGACTTTTCCCCCTTCCAGACTTTGAAAAGCACCCGAGATGTTTCCCACGTACGCGGTGGTCCCGCCCTGAGCACCTTCGCTCCGATTCCAGGATTGGGGAAGACACCAAGCACACCTGCCCCACGGTCCCATCAGCGTTTCTCTCCCCTCACCTTCAACCTGGGCCAGGCAAAGAAGGGCACCTCCTGACAAGCACTGCACTATGTAACCTTTCGTACAATAGCTATCTTGGTGCCTCAGTTTCCCCATCTGTAAAATGAGTACCCAGAGCCATTGGTGGGGTGCTTGGGATATCAAAGGGGAGAAGTAGAGTCACACCAGAAACTGCTTTTTATCCATTTTGTATAAGGACCACTTTGGAACCGAGCACGTTTCCTCCAGTTGGTTTTAATGAATGGCAATACCACATCACATGCTACACCAGCTCAGGATGAGCATTTTCTAATAAACTTTTTCTGATACTAAAACTGCTTCCTTTCGTATCAACCAAAGGTCCACCCTAAGCTGAAGGAAGAGAAGGGCTGGATGAGCCCTAAGTTTCTTGGGGAAAATCCAAGTTGATATGTCCCCTCTTTGCAAGGAGATGGGGCAGGGAGAGCGAGTTCTAGCCCCCCCAGAAAGGACTAACAAGCAATAAACGTGCTGCTCCATCCTTATGAGGCCCGCCTGCCCCTGAAAGGCAAGTATACGCTTAACCCACAGGTATTTTGTGACGTGGCAGTGGCTCACGCCACTCCGTAAGGCAGCGCGCTGGGCTCCTCCCGGCTCCCCTGCCCCCCGTTACCACCAGCGGTAGTGGGCCAGTGCGCGGTTGGCCTCGGCCATCTTGTGCATGTCGTGCTTTCTCTTGATCACAGGGCCCCGGTTGTGAAAAGCCTCCAGCAGCTCCCGGGACAGCTTCTCCGGCATCAGCATCCGCCGGTGCTTCTTCTCCCGGCACTCAGTGATCATCCACTTCATGGCCAGGAAGCGGCGACGCCGGTCGGCTAGCGGCACAGGGACCTGGGAAAGATGGGACACGGGCAAGTTAGTCTAAGAACTTGCCAGGACTGCGGCCTCCCTCCTAGAGCTCTTAAGAAGCAGCCACAGGTCCGCTCTGGGCCAGCCCTGGCAAGGCTGCTGAGGAGGGGGCCTGTCTTTTCCCCTCTGAGCCTCTCTCACCCCTGGCTGACCTCGGTGCAGCAGACATCAGGCATTCATCGAGCAAACGCTCCTTGAGTACTGGCCTCTTGCACCTCTAAAGGGAGCTCAGCCAAGCTGATACAGGCACCACTGGGAAAAGCCCTGTCAGCTGGGCATGACTTAGCCAACAGAGATCATGCGTGCGTAGAAAGAAGACCCTCTTGTCCAAGGATCATTTGCCAGGCCCCCACTATGTGCCAGGTACCATGCCGACCCTCGGGACACAGACGTTAATGAAAAAGTCTCTACCTTTATGAAGTTTACATTGAAAAAGGAAAGACAAGAACACCAGATTATGACGATGAAATATTAAATGGCATGACAGAGACACCTAGTTCAGTTCAACAAACGGTGATGAAGCATCACTCAAGCACTACACCAGACACTGGTGTATAAACATGAGATGTAAACATAGTCCCTCACCATGAGAAGCTTATAGTTTAGAACACAGAATGCTGAACAGAATGGGGGGGGGGTGGGCCTTCAAAAGAGGTCACTTGGATACTTTTCTTTTGCTCTCTTCCATCTTCTGCCTGTAATATTTACACTATGGGACTCAGATGAGCCGATCCTGACACTCCCCAGTCCTTGGAAAGCTATCAACCTTGGCCCAACTCTGCCCACCCCCACCATCTTGTTTCACACATGAGCAGCCCCGCTTTCCCGCCCTGACCACTCACCTGATAGAAATGGCCACCCTTGAGGATGGATACCAGCCCAATCACAGGCTCACAGTTTTTCAGTGCTTGGTGGAAGATGGTGTAAGGGTTGCGTTCAATGGTTGCCTGTTCCTCTGCAGAAGCAGCGTGGTACTTCTCAAACTGTTTCCTTTTCACAGCTTCCAGAGTCTGCAAAGGGATACAGTGGAAGAGGCTGCCCCAGGCTCCCTAAAAGGTTAACCCAGCTGAGCTAGGACCTTGCCCCTTACTCCCATCATCCTGTTCTTCTGTAGCTGTGCAGCTACTCCCTCAGCACTTCTGAAACAAAGATCCTGGACTAGGACAGAAAGAGCAGGCTAAGATTTGTCACATGGGGGTAGGGAATGGCAGTGGTTGACTCCTGCAGGACTTCCTTAAAGCCCCCATTCCATACATAAGTACATGGAAGTTAATTTTAATGAAAGTATAGGATGAATTCTTCTTTATGTTAAAATTAAAGAGCCAAGTACAAAGCTATGGGGAAAACAAAGATGAGAAAGAGAGGTACTGGTTACCTGTGTCATGAGGGATCTGGCCAGTATTTTGTTTCCTCCTTTCATCATCATGTTGGTGAATTTACTTCAAGGAGAAAAGCAACATGTTCAGCTCGCCAGGACTGTATCAGGGAACCCCTACTGCAGACCCTCCCTGGTACAGTCCCACTCCGCAGAACAAAAATTTGTTTCCTTCCAACCTGATCACTGGGTCTTCAAACACAGAGCTTGTTCTCGTCGCAGGGGCAGCTTTGATAACCTGAGTCTTCCTGAGCTCCCTCTCATACTTTTCCTCCTCAGTCAGCGCGGCCAAGGGCTTGCGGTAATATTCCTTGTCAATCTGGGGATCCTGGCATTCAGGACCATAGCGGCTCCACCTCACCTGGGTTAGCCTGGGAGGCGAGGGGGAGAGGAAGAGAAGGGCAAAAGCTGACTCCACAAGTGAAAAGGCTTGACTTAACGATAGGCATGTGTGCCAATCCGCCGACGAGTGACAGCAGCGTGGGCACCGCCAGCCAAAGCTGAACCGCAAAACGTCTGGCTCTTGTCCCAAGAGGTAGGAGGACCTCCCCCCAACAGGCCAGGAAAGTCTGCTCCTCAAGTGCCAGCGGTAAGGACAGGCTCCTGAACCTGAGGATAAGCAACCCGCCTATGCATCTCTCCCCCCAACTCCCAGCACAGAAAATCCCACCTCTGAATTCTTTACCAAGATCGCACTTGCCGTTCCAAGTGAGACCCCCTCGGGCTGGGAGCAGTCACTAAGCCTTCAGATTGACTCAAAGTCACGCGGCTGGTTAAAGAGGCTTGGACTCAGATATCCCGGCCCCCAGGCTCTCTCCTGGAACCCGCGAGGCCTGCCTGTGGCTCCCCCTTCCTTCCCAGCAGGTCTCTCCGTGAAGACACAAGCGGCCTCCCAGCTGCCCGCCGCCCTCTCACCCTGGAAGCCTCCGGACAACACTCTGCACGCCCAGCAGCAAGCCCGACCACCCTCGCACAGCTGTCACCGCGGAGGCAGCCATCTTGGCTGGCCACGAGGACCCTAGAGAGGCTGCCCTCGGCGTGCCTGAGCGAGTGACGGAAGACGGGGAAAAGGCTCTACAGGGTCCTAACTCTGTGCATCACCCTATTAATCTGAGCATTAAGAGTCTCTCACTCCGGGGTCTAAAGCGAAGAGTCAAAAGGAAACATTCGCTCTCCCATTATCCGTCGCAGCCTGGCGCGGCGCTCGGTAATCTCAGGCCCCTATGCAGGCCCCGCCCCGGCTTGTCTCTTTCAGGTTCTCGCGAGGTTTGAGGCCGCCGGGCCGGCCCTGGCGGCTGCAATATGGCGGAGGCGGAAGGGGAGAGTCTGGAGTCCTGGCTGAGTGAGTAGTTGCGGCGGATTCTGTTTGCTCTCGAGCCGCGGAACCGCACCGCCCCACCCGCACCTCTCTGCCCCGTCCCCGGGCCCCGCGGTGGCGCCGCCAGGCAGCCCGCGCCTGGCCTCGCCCGCGCCGCGAGCGTCCCGCGATCACGCCCCTTCCCCAGCAGGACGTCCCGGCCCCTGCTCCCCGTGCTACGGCGCCTTCTCCCGCTCCCGCGAGTAGCGGCGTGAGCTCGGGTCCTGTCCCGTCCCCGCGGGCTCCGGGAAAGCGACAGCCAAGTGCTTCGGGCTGGCATGCATCGGCGCTTGGGGGAGACTGTAGTGGGGCCGCGCGCGGCTGATTCCGGGCCCCCTGCGCCTCCCTGACGAAGGGAAAAGCTCTGGATTTGGGCTGAAACTCCGGGAGCGGTGGGTGTCGCTGAGCATACACACACAGTTTCAGAATTGTGACCATGTATTCGAGAAGTGACCGCTTCGTGCAGGCTGAATGTTTGAAGTGAGAGTAATCCAAAGTGAGACAGAGAGAACAGAGCTCTACCTTCTTCCTGCAGTGACCAAAGCGTGGTGAAAGCTATGTTGGGGGGTGGGAGCGGCCGCTCCCCTCCCCCACCACCGCACGTCTTCACGAGTCATTCGCTGGTAACCTACTCAGAGCAAAGCTGAGGGGCACAGCATAATGGTGTAGTTATAGCGGCCTATTGCTACGACTGCTAATTCATACTGCTGTTAAGGAAATACGCGTTAACCTTAGCAGGTAGTATTTGGCTGAAGAGTTAATACGTTGATTTCACTATGGACTAGAGGAGACCCCTGGAGGCCTCTTTAAGTGAAGACAAATTGGACAGGGTGATAAGACGGGCAAGGTGCCTAGATACTGCCTTGTGCAGTATCTGTTATTTACTAGAGCCTGCAGGCTCTTGGAGGTGATGCCTGTTTTCTCCAATTGCCTGACTTTTCTTAATAAGAAACCCTGTTCAGGTGGTTGAACTTAAGTTACATTTGCAAAATCTGCAGTTGCAGGCAGGTCACAAAGCCTTCCGTATATATGGAACTGTCCTCCAAGGAGCTCAGTGCTCCAAAGACGTTCATTTAATTCATTTATCAAGTGTCCCAGCAAAGTAGGTAGTACTGTCACAATTTCACAAAAAGAGGGCACCCTCTCATCAACTCACTTGCCCAGAGCCACCCAACTGGACATAAGCACACTGGAACTGGTTCCATTCATAGATACTAATGGGGACATTGGAGTAATTTAAATGGCCTAAGCTGAGCTTAATAGGCTAGGCTTAGCGTTAGTTTGGAAGAGCAGACTGACCTGTTTCTGAGGGAGAGTGGAGGTGGTGATGGGGGAGAGGGATGGTATCTGTAGAGACTAGAGCTGGGACTGGCCTTTGACCCCTTCCTGTTACTTAGAGTGACACTTGGGGCAGTGCTAAGATTCCTTCCATTCTTACCCTCTGTCCACCTTCCTGGTTCCTATGACTTAATGGTGTGAACTGTACCAGTTGAACGAACCAGTGCTTGGAGTTCAGCACCATCTTAGTCTATGTCCTTGTCACTCCGTGGTTTGCTGGAATTTTTTTTAAAGATTTATTTATTATTCATTAATTTTATTTTTGGCTGTGTCGGGTCTTAGTTGTGGCACGCGGGCTCTAGTTGAGGCGCGCGAGCTCAGCAGTTGCGGCGCGTGGGCTTGATTGCCCCGCGGCATGTGGTCAGTTCCCTGACGAGCAATCTAAACTGCGTCCCCTGCCTTGTAAGGCAGATTCTTTACCACTGGACCACCAGGGAAGTCCCAGTTTGCTGGGATTATTACAGAAGCCTCTGCTGGGCCCACTGGCTCAGGCCGCTCCCCTCCCGCTATCAGCCATCCTGCATTCTGCTCCCAGAGAGCACTTCTGTTTAGTTAAGTCATTCTACTGCCTCTTTGTGGCTTCCTGATATTCTTCCTTACTTTGGTCAGTTGGATGTTCTTGTCCCACCAACACACATTCCTCTCCTGATCTGAAAGCCCTGTTCCCCTTTGCTCCACTACATGCTGTAAAATGCACCCCAGAATCTCCTTCCCCACAAACCACCTCTTGATTTCGGCCTTCTCCAAAGTCCTGCATTACAGCAGTTGATCAGCGTCTGGTGACTACCTGCTGTGTGAGGTGTGATGAAAATTAAGAAGTTCAAACAATCTTTGCCTTCAGTTTGATGAAAGTGATGCTGGAGTGGATACAGCATTTTTAAGTAAAAAGATAAAAGCAAGAGCCATAAATGCTAAAATGCAGACAGTTTCTTTGGGAAATTGGGAACAAGTGGAATGGAAGATGGTTCTCCCAGTGGGGAGATGGCACTCGAGCTAGGCCCTAAGGAATGGGAAAACTGGCTAAGAAAACACCAGACGGTGGTGTGGAGGGAGCAGACCACGTCTGGGGTTCGCAGTAACAGCTGTTTGGCTGGTTCAGGCAGGGGCTTCCTGTGGGAGTGTGGTGGGAGAGAAAGCTGGGAAGTTAGAACCAGATTCCGGACCAGCTTGAATTCCAGCCCAAGAAGTTTGCGTGTCTACAGTTAGGAGGTCCCCACTCCTACTGTACCTGGTAAAATTAGTGTTTTGTGAAGGTTCATGTTGGTGTTTTTACGAAGGATGGGTTGGAGCAGAAGTTCTGGAAGCAGGTGAGAAGTAAGGAGGTCGGGGAAGGAATAAGAAAAGAAGAAGTGAGAGTTTTAAAAAGACATTGAGGGGACTTCCCTGGCAGTCCAGTGGTTAGGACTCGGTACTCTCACTGCTGAGGGCCCGGGGTCAATCCCTGGTGGGAGAACTATTGTAAGATCCCACAAGCTGTGCGACATGCGCCCCCACCCCCAGAAAAAAATCGAGAAGGAAGGGATTATGACTGACTGACGAAAATGGGTGAGGAGAGGGAAGAAGGAGTGTTCAAACCTGGGTGCCTGGGGGTGGGGCAGAAGGAGCTTTTGAATGGTGGCACCATTTATGGAAACAGGGAAGCCAGGAAGTAGAAGTGATGAGTTTGTTTTTAGACTCGTTTCTGCACCAAATTAGCACTTATAATTACACCCTGTCTTGTTTTTTGCTCTGGTTATTTCTCATGTGTTGCACCAGAAGAGCGTGACCTCCTCAAGGGTAGGATCTGAATCTTGTACTTTTCCTGAAGTCCCTCCAGGGCCTACCACGCTGTGTACTTAGTTTTCCTATGGCTGCTTAACAAAGACTTGGTGAGTGACTAAGTCTCCCTCGATTCAAGACCACAGCACTGAAGGCTGACTCTTGACTCCCTTTCCATCTGTGTCCTTGCCTCTGCTTATTTCTACGTCATTTGCTACATAGAACTTGTCATCACTGGACTTTCTGAGCCGCGTTGGGAAGGCGTAGCCAATGCTGCTGTTTCCATCACTGCTTGCAACGGTCCCACGACAGTCAAGGCTAGAGATGGAACTAAGTTGAAAATGAGAGCAGGAAACATAGAGGCAAAGACACAGACTAGAATAAGGCTTTCAACGGAGCCTCAAAAATAGAAACCTTGAATCAGAGTAGAGCCCAGAGGGGCAGTTCTAGAAGGCAGGGCCTGAGAGGAGGCTCTGGTGTCACCTCCGTGCCAGGTGAAGGAGAATGTTGAGGGGGTGACAGTTGTGAGTCTGCTGGCGAGGCAGTGGGCAGATGGCACGATTGAGTCGCCCAGAATCATCCCCAGAGATTCTTCCAGTTCCCGTGGGTGACTGAGGTCTGCTGTCTGAGCTGGCTGGAGAGTCGGAGGATATACTTGGAAGTGGGACCAACCATGGCTGAAACCAGGGCTTTTTGTGCTCATGTGTAGGCAGAGAGCTCCCTGCGGGTTTGCAGTAAAAAGATCTGTCAAGGGGAAAGGGAGTGGGATTCTAGAGATGTTGAACATAAGTGAAAAGTAAGTGGGAGCGTTCTTGGGAGCAGAAATGCTACAGGAGTTACGGCAGCCCCGGGCAGAGTACGTTGTTTGGTGAATGCCCGTGTGTGGGGAGGAGCTGTCCACGTTGTACACTGCATCTGTAAGATGCTTTTCTAGTTGTAAACAGTGGAAGCGAGTGGGCTTCTTTTTCTTATATCACGAGGCATGTGACTGTCCCCAAAATGATGATAGTGACAGGTGTAGGTATGGCTCCTCAGACCATCTTTTTGTATCCTACAGCCTCTTAACGTCATGAGAACTTTAAGCATCTCAAATGATAGGGATTAGTAACAAAGCCATGCCGATACCTGAGAAAATTTCAGACACCTGGTGGGAGAGACTCAGGGCTTTTCTGGAGGGTAACACCTAGTAGGTCCCTGTGGCAATAAATAGCCACTCTTGATAGAATTAATCTCCCTTCCCTTCAAGCATGACATTTTGCAGGGCCTGCTAATTCTCTTCTCCAGATTGAGGACTGACATCTCTTTTTTCCTCCAAATATGATCCTAAACCGTCAGAATTTTCTTGCAACCAGAGCAGAAACGCTGCCACGCACGCGCAGCACTGGGCGCTGCAGGTGTTCCCTCTGCTGCCAGCTGGTGTCTGCTGATTCTTGTGACTCCTATTGGAGGGGTAGGAGGTGGCTAGGAGTCCCTGTTAGGATTTGGTCGTTAGTGACTTTTAATGTTAGGGGAAAAGGAAGTTAAGAAAACAGTCACGAAAAATCAGAATTTAGGAACGTCTAACAACACCCCTTGTCGGGAAGGGCTTTTTCCGGGCTCTCACTCTGCTTTTGGCCCTTGTGGAAATCTGCAGGAGGAGCCTGGTACTTAAAAAAGGATCCACGCCTTCAGTCTTCCTTTTGTCTTCTGAACTGAAGCCCTAAATTTAGCAAACAGCTTGAGAGTGCTTTCTAGAAGAGGCGGACTCCAAGATCTGAATCAGAGATGGGAACACATTTAACCACCCTTAGCTGGGGCCATCCTCTATAAGCACAGGTTCTGGGGATAACAGAGAAGAGAGGACCCACACCAAGTATTAGGAGACTTGGCATTTAGCTCCTGGAATTTAAACCCTCAGTGACCCTCTGAGAACTCTTCAACGCTTGTCTTTGTCCTTGATCATGGAAGACCGTTTAAACTTCAGGGTGGGGACTTCCCTGGTGGCGTAGTGGTTAAGAATCCGCCTGCCAATGCAGGGGACACGGGTTCGAGCCCTGGTCCGGGAAGATCGCACATGCCATAGAGCAGCTAAGCCCGTGCGCCACAACTACTGAGCCTGCGCTCTAGAGCTCGCGTGCCACAACTACTGAAGCGCGTGCACTTAGAGCCCATGCTCCGCAACAAGAGAAGCCACCTCAGTGAGAAGCCTGCGCACCGCAGCGAAGAGTAGCCTCCGCTTGCCGCAACTAGAGAAAGCCCGCGCGCAGCAACGAAGACCCAGCGCAGCCAAAAATAAATAAATAAACAAATAATAATAAACTTAAGGGTGCTGGGACTTCCGTGGTGGTCCAGTGGTTGGGGGAATTAAGATCCCATATGCTGCGCGGTGCAGCCAAAGAAAACCCAAAACCAAAACAACAAAACAAAACTTAAGGGTGCAGATTACTCAAGCTCAGATTCTGTTTCTGCAGCCCCAGGGACAGATACCACAGTGATTGGTGCTTAGAGGGGTTCAGTAAATGTTGTTAGCTTGCCTTAAGATGAGAGGCTTAGGATTTGTTTTCTGTTTCATTTGTGACTTTCAAAATATTGGACAGAAAGTGGTATTTGTATTTGACTTGCTTTCTGACTGAACTATTGAGTCTTTTCTACTAGAGAGGAAATTTCTTCACATCAGTGCCTAGAAAGTGTGACGAAAACCTTCCATACTGTTCTCCTTACCCTATAACGACCGTACTCTTCTTTGTTCTGCCCCAAGATAAAGCCACGAACCCTTCCAACCGCCAGGAGGACTGGGAATACATAATTGGCTTTTGTGATCAGATCAACAGAGAGCTTGAAGGGTGAGTCTCACAGCTGTCAGGGGGCAGTAAGAGGTAGTG
Organism: Mesoplodon bidens; assembly: GCF_964165515.1. Classification (NCBI taxonomy): domain Eukaryota; kingdom Metazoa; phylum Chordata; class Mammalia; order Artiodactyla; family Ziphiidae; genus Mesoplodon; species Mesoplodon bidens. The sequence continues at coordinate 38,926,108 of NC_138179.1, read as the reverse complement.
ACTGGAAAAGTAAACAACTGGGGCCAAGGAGGGCTAGCCAGATGGCCTCTGGTCAGCGTCCTGAAAGTGTGCTCTGCTTGTCTCCCAGGCCACAGATCGCTGTCCGACTGCTGGCTCATAAGATCCAGTCTCCGCAGGAATGGGAGGCAGTCCAGGCCCTGACGGTAGGTTCTTCGTGCTGACAGTGGATCTTCATGAGCCCAGGCCTTTCCCCATGAGACCGCTGGGATCTCTCGGGGGGGTCAGGGCTCACACCCTTAGCCAGCTGAACACCCTCGATACAAACTAGACATACCCGGACCTTGCTCAGTCAGCTCTTCCACACGTGTGTGCCCCTGTGCCAGGCACTGAGCTTCACGGATGGCTGAAGCGTGGGCACGAGGTCTAGTGGGAAGAGCAGAGTGGCCGAGGGAGGGAACCAGGGGCAGGGGCCCTGGGCTGTGGGTGAGGCTCAGAGAAGGCTTCTTGAAGAGAGGCTGACAGAGCTGTCTTGCCAGGTAGGAGGTGGCCAAGTGTAACTCATCCTGTAGCTAAAAATAATGCCGGTTACTAGTGAAGGCATCACACCAACAGGCAGATCCTAGCGTTTATTCAGACTAAGGGGGGTCAGGATGTGGAGCCATGTGCGGCACTCGGGTGCCTCCCGGGCTCTCCCCTAAGCCAGGGGGCCAGGTTCTCTCCTGACTTCGTTCAGCTCCTGGAAAACCGGGAGAGGGGAACACGGTCGTGGAAAAGGCACTTAGCCCACGCACATGGCTCTGCTGTGTCCTCCGGAGAGCGATGGCCTTAGAACAGTGGTTCTTGGCTGGGGGCCGTTTTGTCCCCCAGGGTACATTGGGCGATGTCTGGAGACACTTTTGGTTGTCACAGGTCAGGAGGTGCTACCGGCATCTAGTGGGTAGAGGCCAGGGGTGCTGCTGAGCACCCCCTAACGCACAGGACAGGCTTCTACAACAAGTGACCGGCCCAAAATGTCAGCAGTGGTGCAGCTGAAAAACCCCTCTTTACAAAGACAGAAGCCAGGGAAGGGGGCAGCACTGGGGTGGTCTGCTCCTTGGAGGAAAACTTAAGGCAGGTCCTATGGGCCCCAGAAGGAAAATAGATGGGGGCCGGGGGAGGGAAAGTAATGTGCCGTCTACAGTGAAGAAAACAGAATTTAACAGAATTCTCTCCCACCTCCCCAAAACGTTGATCAGCTTATGGAAAGAACCCTGGACCCTGAGAGAAGCGTGTGTGCTCTCTGGGTCTCCGTCTCCTCACCTGTAAAACACAAGGGCAGAATCTGCAGGCAGGCACCTTCCAGGACTGACACTCGATCTGTCTTGGTATCTGGGTCTCAGGGTTTTTTACTTTAGTTCCTGTTGAGCTTCCCCAGGAGAGGTTTACAGTTTGAGGGACTCTTTCGTCAGTAATCCTGTTGCCCTGATGTCCCCTGGGGCAGTGCACGCCTCTTTTCCTGGTTAGTTCCTTCCTTGGGTGAGTATTTATTCAGCGCTCCTTCTGTGTGGGGTCTGGCCGAGTGCCAGGTCCCAGCCTGAGCACCTCGCCTTTGTGTGGTCCAGGTGCTGGAGGCCTGCATGAAGAACTGTGGGAGGAGATTTCATAACGAAGTGGGAAAGTTCCGGTTTTTGAATGAGTTGATCAAAGTCGTCTCTCCAAAGGTCAGTCAGTGGCAGTTTCCTCGTTTCTAGGAACTTCCTTTGTGCCCCACCCCATCTTACTGGCTTTCACTGCACAGACCAGCATCTCCATGGATCTGAGATTCCCTGGATCCTGGCTCCCAGCCTGAACGTGACAGGTGACGTGGCGGCAGCTGCGCACGTGTCGGGGGAGGGCCTGTGGAGCACTGGACCCTGGGCTTCTAGTGACAGCGGTCACTTTTCCTCGCCCGTCTCATGTGGACACGGGCAGCTGGCCTCCCTCATCACCCGGCTTCCATCGCACGCTAGTGTTGCCTAAGCTCTGGGCACCCACCTACGGCAGAGGGAACCGTTCTTCATAGCAAAGAGGTTCTCATTAACTCCTCTGAGAGGAAGTGCAGTTCTGTTTCTGGCAGACTGTGTGGAAACGCCGTGAGGAGCTCCCAGTCCCCGGCCTCACCACCGTCTGTACGCCGGATGGATACGGCTGTGTGCAGGCCGTCTCCTGCCCTCCCCTCCCAGTGCTGTTGCACTCCCACCTCACACCTGCGGGTTTGGAGGAAGCTTGAGGACTGTAACCAGCTAGCGACCATTTCATTGCTGTGAAGAGCCCTCCGTCTGTCTCTGCACTAAGTTTTCCCATTTCCTTTTGCCTCTTAGTACCTGGGGGACAGGGTGTCTGAGAAAGTGAAGACCAAGGTTATTGAGCTGCTTTATAGCTGGACGTTGGCCCTGCCGGAAGAATCAAAGATCAAGGATGCCTACCACATGTTGAAGAGACAGGGTATGCGCCTGCCTTCCCTCAGCCTCAAAGCAGCCCTGAAGGCTGGCCAAGGCCAGGGAGAATGAGGGGTGTCTGCCTAAGACAGCGGGAGGGGCTGGGCTGTGAGGGAATGAGGGGGCTGCGGCCCACAGGCCTGGTCCCAGGGAGCGCCCCCTTGCTGCGTGAGGAAGGGCAACAGCGCGGCCCAGCCTGCGCGAACACTGCCCCGTCCCATTTCAGGCATTGTGCAGTCTGACCCGCTGATCCCGATGGACAGGACACTGATCCCCTCTCCGCCACCTCGTCCCAAAAACCCTGTTTTTGATGATGAGGAGAAGTCCAAGGTAAAGTGCATTCCAGCCTGCAGTGTCCTCAGATGAGGTGCGGGCTTGCTCAGTGCCGTGGGGAGCTCCGGTCCTGTGTTCTCCCCACATGGGGACTTGCCTGTCCCTCTACCTCTGATACCCTCCTCTTCCAGCTTTTAGCCAAGTTGTTGAAAAGCAAAAACCCAGACGACCTGCAGGAGGCCAACAAGCTCATCAAGTCCATGGTGAAGGAAGTGAGTGGGTCCCGAGCCTTGGGGTGGAGGATCCCGTGGCCACAGAGCAGAGGTCCCCTCCCCTGGTGCTGCGCCTGTTGTTTGCCCTGTCCCCAGCCCTCACCTGGAAGGAGGAGCATGGGAGCTTCTGGGGGAGAATGGGATAGAGGAGCGTGAGTAGCTGGGGCCAAGTTCGGGGGTAGGGAGGGCTGTTGCTTTGAAAGAAAAACTGTAGGGCTTCCCTGGTGGTGCAGTGGTTGAGAGTCCGCCTGCCGATGCAGGGGACACGGGTTCGTGCCCCGGTCTGGGAAGGTCCCACATGCCGCGGAGCGGCTGGGCCTGTGAGCCGTGGCCGCCGAGCCTGCGCGTCCGGAGCCTGTGCTCCACAATGGGAGAGGCCACAGCAGTGAGAGGCCCGCGTACCGCAAAAAAAAAAAAAAAAAAGAAAAACTGTAGATTGGGTCTGAGGCCAGTGGGTCCCAAGAATCGTGCATTGAGGGCAGAAATAGAGACACAGATGTAGAGAACAAACGTATGGACACCAAGGGGGGAAAGTGGCCCGGGGAGGGGGGGGGATGAAAAAAAAAATCGTGCACTGAAACGAGCTTCCGTGGGACTGGCCTCTGCTCTCGTGTGCTCTGGGAAGGTGTGATCCTTGCCTGGGATTCTGGGGGGCAGTGGGGTGGGTCCAGTTGAGCTCTTTTCTCCTGGATCCTCTTTGATGCAGGATGAGGCGCGGATCCAGAAGGTGACCAAGCGTCTGCACACTTTAGAGGAGGTTAATAACAACGTGAAGCTGCTCAGCGAGATGCTGCTTCATTACAGCAAAGAGGATTCTTCAGAGGCAGATAAAGAGCTCATGAAGGTAGGCCCCGCTCTGGGAGGTCCAGGCTCCGGGAAAGGGAGCCAGCCTTCGCCGAGTCCCAGCCCTAAGACGCCGCTACACACCTGGTGTTCCCTCACCTCTTAACTGGCACAGCAGCCAGGTAGAGGGGAGTGGCACCCCCATTGTGCACACGAGCCATGGCTGACTTGCGCAGGGTGCGCGTGCTCCACGTGCCCCTACATCTGTGCGGCTCTGCAGACCCGCTTCGGGGCGCCCCTGCTCTGCCTTGCTTTCTGCCTCAGGGACATCTGGGCAGAGAGGCCAGCCCTGTGCCCCTGATGCTCACCTCAGCCCTCGGTCACATAGATACTCTGAATTCTGAGGCATGTGCCAGCCTGGGAGGCAGGAAGGGACATACTGTCCTGGTGACTTCTCCGCCTCAACAGGCATCTTGGGTGACAGAGTGGTGGAGGCCGGTGGCAAGATGTGTGCTCCGAGCCCAGCTCTGCCAGTAACTGACCGTGGTTGCAGGGGAGCCCGCGACTGGGCGTGAACGCTGGGTTAGGTGCTCCCCAAGGACCCTGCCAGCTCCAGGTTTTCTGCCTGGGTCTCTTCTAGGAGCTGTTGGATCGGTGTGAGAGCAAGAGGCGGACGTTATTCAAACTAGCCAGCGAGACAGAGGACAACGACAGCAGCTTAGGTGAGTGAAGAGCGGGTGACAGAGATGGGCTGGGAATTGGGATGCGTGTGTGTGGTGGGGTGCCGTCACAGCCAGGAGTGAGAAGTCTCTCTCCGTTCTAGGGGACATCCTGCAGGCCAGTGACAACCTCTCCCGGGTCATCAACTCTTATAAAACAGTCGTCGAAGGGCAGGTCATCAATGGTGAGGTGGGCACCTCAGCCATTCCTGACTCTGAAGGTAAAGTGTTCTGGTTCCCCGGTCCCCACCACCAGGCCGCGGTGCAGGTTGACCAGCGTGTCATCTCACAGGGCCCGAGGGGGTTCTGAGCCACTCCAAGCGGTCCCCCTGGGAGGTCTGCACAGGGTCTCTCCCCTGCCTGCTTTCTCTGCTGGCTTTTCAGCCTTCCCCTGGCACAGGTGCTCTGGGATTAGGCCAGAGGCTGTGTCAGGGTTCCCCCTCCCTCTGTGCAGTCACTAGAGTGGCCCCTAATTATTCCTGTCCCCTTCCATTCGTCCATGCAGGAAACCACTGCTCCAGTAACCAAGGCACTCTCATTGACCTTGCCGAGTTGGATGCGCCGAGCAGCTTGTCCCCAGTGCTGGCCCCCGAACCCCGCTCCTCGGGCATCCCTATCCTCCCTCCGCCCCCCCAGGCCTTGGGACCCGGGCGCAGCCACTCGTCCAGCCAGGCTGAGGCCCCCCCCGGACCCAGCAGCACAAGCCACACCCTCAGCCTGCTGGATGAGGAGCTACTCTGCTTGGGTACGTCCTGGGGGCTGGAAAGGGCTTCCGGTGGGGCCGGTAGGGAAGCTAGGCGCGTGGGAGCGGGAGGTCTGAGGGGCCCACGTGCTTAGCGAGGGTTGGGGAGGAGGCGTCCGCTGGAGGCAGAGAGCAGAGTGCAGTGTCCCTCGGGAGCAGAGCGGACCCTCTCCCCGGGAGGTGCCCCCCAACGTAAGGACAGAAGCGGATCCGCTCCCCTCTGGAGGCTGCCTGGGGGACACCTCTCCACCCTGTCACCCACAGACGTCCCGCTGGTCACGTGACCCTACCTCCGGTGAGGTGGGGCTGGGACTGCCCAAGCCCAGAGCCTTTTCTCACCGCAGTCGTCTTCTCTGCTCTCAGGTCTCAGTGACCCAGCCCCCTGTGCTCCTCCCAGAGAGTCAGCTGGAAACAGCCAGTGGCCCCTGTTCCAGGTAGGGGCACAGGTGACATGACTGCAGGGCTCGACAGCCTTCACTTCCTACTGTCCTCCCCCTCCCCCGACTAGTCCTCAGCTGCAGTTGTCTGCTGTCTTGACCCCTTAGGGCACCACGCCGGATATGGCGCTTTCCGTGCCCTGTCCTTGGAGGACACGGGCTGCTCGTCCAGAAGGGCTGCAGTAGGGCCCCCAGTAAAGGGGTGGGGGGTGGAGAGCCCAGATCCCCCGCCGCTCGCTCACACTTTCCGTTCCCCACAGAACGAACCGTCGAACTTGGACTTCTTTGGCCCCAAACCCGCAACTGGTGCCTGTAGCCTCTCAGATGGGCCTCTCCTGCAGCCCTCAGCAGCCCCCGCAGGCAACTCCCAGGCCCCCGTGGTCCCAGCCAGCGTTCCGGCCCCCCCGGCCGGCTCCTTCCCGTTTTCCACCGGCCTGGCCCCAGCTTCGGCCCCCAAGGCTGAGCCTGCGGCCCCCGGGCACCATGGTTCAGCTTCGGGTGACAGTACCATGCGCCAGCTGGACGCCCTTGATCAGCTTCTAGAAGAGGCCAAAGTGTAATGACTGGGAGAGGGGCTGGTGGGGAGAGCAGGCCCGGGCGTGGCAGAGCCAGAGGCAGCTCCGCAGGGGTCATGAGTGTTCCCTCTCAGTCTGGAATCTGGAAGCTAGGGAGGGGAAGAACTGGCTCTAGCCTGGAAGCCTTAGTGAGGGGCAGCCCAGCAGCTCTGCCTGTCTCTGACGTGCCCTGTCCTCCTCACTGCCTCCTAGGACCTCAGGCCTGGTGAAACCCGTCTCCTCCGGCTTCTTCGCTGGCGCTGCCACCTCCCCTCTGCTCCCCACCAGCACCTCAGCTAGACCTCCCCTCCCCTTCTCCACGGGGCCCGGCAGCCCTCTCCTCCAGCCACCTGCCTTCCAGTCCCAGGGCAGCCCCATGCAGGGGCCCGAGCTCTCCCTGACCAGTGTCCACGTCCCCCTGGAGTCTATCAAGCCTAGTAAGTGTTGGAGGCTTGGGGTGAGAGGGGAGGTGGGGCTCACAACTTGCAGCGTGTGGGGGACATGCGAGGGGTGGGAGGGTACAGGCTCTCCGGGCCGGGGTCCCTTAGAGGCGCACGTGGCCCACCTAACCGCTGTCTCAGCCTGTACTTGTTCCCACCATGCACTCTCGGGAGGTCCTGCAGAAGTTCTTCCCCAGACTTCTGGGAGCCTCTGTCACAGGGTCGCCGTGCCTCCCGCTTGGCTGTGGTGCTCTGCTGGCTGTCTTCAGCCTTCCTCTCCTTCCACACTCACGTGCCCCCTTTTTACAGGCAGCGCCCTTCCTGTGACAGCCTATGATAAAAATGGCTTCCGCATCCTCTTCCATTTTGCCAAGGAGTGTCCTCCAGGACGGCCTGACGTGCTGGTGGTGGTGGTGTCCATGCTAAATACGGCTCCCTTGCCTATCAAGAGCATCGTGCTGCAGGCTGCAGTGCCCAAGGTACCCCCGGCTTCCTGGAGCCTCCAGAGGCGGAATTCACCTGTATCTTGCACCCACTGCGTCCAATCCCGGTTCCATCTCAGGCACCTGCAGTCTCTCTCCAAAGGAGCTTCTCTCTCTTTCTCTTTAGTCAATGAAAGTGAAGTTGCAGCCACCCTCTGGGACAGAACTCTCTCCGTTTAGCCCCATCCAGCCACCTGCAGCCATCACCCAGGTCATGCTGCTGGCCAATCCACTGAAGGTGAGCTAGGGCTGGGGATCCCAGCCTAAAGCCCCGGCTGCCCCAGATTAGGGCTCGGGAGTATCACTTCCCAGCCTGGAGTGTCGTGATACCACAGCCATTAACACGTCCCTTCTCTACCCTGGTTCAGTGGCTGAGTGAGGACGAGGTGGTTAGGAGCAAGCAGGGCCTGTCCCGCCGCACAGAAAGGGCCCCAAGGGTATCGCAGAAGAGAGCGTCTCTCACGCTGCTCCTCTGCCGCAGGAGAAGGCGAGGCTTCGGTACAGGCTGACCTTCGCCTTGGGGGAGCAGCTGAGCACGGAGGTGGGGGAGGTGGACCAGTTCCCCCCTGTGGAGCGGTGGGGGAGCCTGTGACCCCCGAGGACACTGTCATCTGCACTTTGGAGCCCAGGCAGGCTGCCCTGAGACGGGGGGCTCTCCAGGTCCAGTCCTTCTTCACATCCTGACTGCAGTGCGTAAGAGCTTTGATGTGGAACAGGGGGCCTGGGCATTGCTGCCAGGAGCCAAGCGGCTGCTGTGGTGATCTCTCCTCCTCTGGCCCCCTAAAAGGACCTGTTTTTATCTACCTGTGTGACTTGAAGTGGCCACGTGCATCAGGGGTGGGGAGTGGCCCCAGACTCTGCACCCCTGCCCTGGGAACATGGACCCAGGGCTGGAGTAGGTTTTTCCCCTTGTGTTGGCGTCCTCTGATGCCACAGAGGGGCAAGTCTCCAAAGACAGACTCAGGGCCCTCCCTCAAGGACCACGTCCTCACAGCCCCAGAGGTCTCAGCTCCCCGTTGCTGCTCCGTGCTTCCCCTTGGCAGGCTCCTGCTCCCGTCTCCAGGGAGGTGGGCAAAGCCCAATGGTCCTGAACGGCCCTGGGCCCAGAGTAAGGGGTTGGCATGCTGCCAGATCTCCGACCCTGCCCTCCATGGACAGCGTCATCCTGGAGTGGCCACTGGATGGTGAGTTGTGTGCTTGTCCCTGGTGGTGGCAGGCTGTGTCCTACGGACATCGCAGTAGGATGAGGAATTCAACTCAAGCTATTAGAAACAGTAGAACTTGGCCTCATGGCAGCCTAAACTGCAGATAGGAAGGAAAGAAGATGGAAGAGAACCAGTGTTGCTCCTCCGGAAGCAGGTCCTCAGCACTTTCTGGGAAAAGTGTGCCTCCTGCTACGGGAGCAGGCCATCCTACTCACTACCTCTTGCTCCGCATGAAATAAACTGCTGTCCTGCCCTTCATGCCTCTGAAGGGGAGGACGACTCCCAGCGCCCTGTGTCCTCCTGCTTCAGCCTCCCCTGCCTCCCACCAGGTGGCCTGTGGTGTGGCACGTGATTGGGAACAGGAGGCCTCAGGGTTAGGCACGTTGCACTAGTTTTATGTCCATACCTGCTGCCCAGAAACCCTGTCCCCAGCCGCCCAGGGGCACTGTCAGCAAGATGTTGGGTCTGGAGGTGGTGAGATTAGGGGCCTTGCTTGAATCGAGTCACCAGACCCTATTGCTTCAACAGTGCTCAGCCCAAGCTGCTCCACCCACTGGATGCAACTGGGCCAGGGACTCTAGGCCTCACAGGGCAACAGGAGAGTGAGAACCACCAGCTGGGGAAAGAGCACACAGCTCACCTGAGCTCAGCTGGACAGGCTCAGAGCCATCTCTGGGGAAAGGTGGCACAAACCATGTTCCCTGACCCCCTCCCTGCTCTTGCCAGGCTTCCTTACTCTATCAATATAGAGGTCATCGCCCCTTCCCTCCCACTGTTGGCAAGCAGGTTTCACTGCTTCACCAGGACAGTCAAAAGTGAATCAATTTCACTACTTAAGGAATAAATCCAAGAGCTTTCCAGAGACGGGCTGCTGCAGCCCTGGGAAGGTCTATGGGACTACTATATGGAAATGTACCTTTATGATAAGCTTTAGACTTTAAAATTATTTATGAGTGTTACTCGTTACTATTGAGGTCACTGCTTTGTGACAAAAAACTGTACTGGATATATCAACTGCTGCCCTTGTTTTGCTGCATGTTAAATAAAACCATTTTCGCCCCACTTGGAATCCTTCTAATACAGACACCAATCACCCCAGTATGGGGGAAGGTGCTACTTACGAATTCCAAATGTAGATAGGTGGATACGCTGGCATCACCTGAGGTTGTTGCTGAAAGGTAAGGTTCCTAGACCGTTTTCTTTTTTAAAGAAGATAACTGGAAAGTTAACAGATGATTGTGAGGTGAAGCCAAATTTCAGAAGCACAAGTAAACCGCTGAATGCTCTTGTTCAAATTTCTACTTACAAGCAGGAGGGCACTGCACTCACGGTAACTTCTGGGGGTGGCTTTTTCTCTAAGACAGCTACCTCAGGTTTACAGTGGTGGTAGATAAAAACTCCCTAGATGTAAGAACTGTAAGTTCTATAAGAACTTGCCTTATATTTGCAAAAGAAAACATTTATTCTTTTAAAAATGTATATACATTGCCTTACAAAGATAACATGTTGGAGCCAGCCTCAGGAACCTTCCAATGAGCCTTCTTTTATAATTGACCGAGCAAGATTTCGTGCAAGAGCAAGTCTCAGCATTTCCACCTTGGTGGTCTCTACATCATCATCCTAAAAGCAAAGAGCCTGCATGAGCCACAGCAGGAAGTTTACCTTCTTTATAGTTCCCAAGACTCTAATCCAAAGGTAGATAAAAGGCATATAACATTCAGTAGTATCTTTCAGGAAGTTCTTAAGAGGTGGAGCTGCACGCAAAGGACCACTGTGACTGATTGACTGACTGACTGACAGGAAAGAAAAAACAGAGACGAGAACACTAGAATCACCCCCATTTTCTCCTAAAATAAGTTGGTGTGTCACAGTTACAGGTTAAGGGGTATCTTAAGAAGCATGTGAGTTTGTAAGGGGCCAACATCTCGGGGTGGGGGTACACCTGAGCTAGAAGGAGCCTTTTCTCATCTCCATTGTGCTACCAACAAACTGGAAAATCTCAGCTGACCTGGAGTTGCTGGGCATCAGGCTCTCCACGCACTGGTCTTCCTGAGGTCAAGTCCTCCAGACATCTCATCAGCTCGTATGTTTGCTCTGCTGAAAAAATCACCTAGGAGAGAGATGCTGCTTCGCTTAGCTGTTCCCCAGCCAAAGCCTGCAGTGGTTTGGGCATGGGCTCAAGCTGAGACATCCTTTCTTGTATCTCACTTGGAGAAGTGTGCTTCCTGTATGCAACCCTGGGAGGGTAGAGCAGACCCCCATTCTCACTCCCAGCTCTTGTTGGGGTCCTGGGCTGAGCACTATCAGTAGACAGATGCCACATTTCAAATTAAGTAGTTTTTCTTGTGTAGATACGTATTTCCAGAGTGGGCGCTACAGGGGAATACATACGCATGCACGCACACACGCACAGAAGAAAATCACTGTGGACTCAACCTGTACCTGTTTCTGTTCCAAAAGGGGCAAGGCATCTGTTAGTAGTGTCATCCAGAAAGACCGGGGGGCAATCTGGGACGTCATCAATGACAGGAGAAGAGAAGCAGCATCAACAAAACGCTTCTCCCCATATAACCGGTGGAACTCGCGGTACTTTCCTGTTGAGAACAGAGCACACTAAGTCACCTCTGATCCTAAACAAAAGAGACCCCAGACCAGCCTTTCCACAGAGCAAGGAAGTTCTTCCAGAGTGGCCTCCAAGCTCACGGGCCAACAAGACCAAAAGGATTCAAAATACACACTTAAAAGGGGTTCCAGAGAGCCAAACCTGGGAGAATATAAGCATCAATATAAACAAAAGTCATGAATTATAACAGATTGAATAAAATAACCCATAAGGCCATTACTGATGTAAATGAAAGAATAAACGGGGACGAAGAGGAAGCCTGCCATACAGTGGAATGCCAACTATGAAACACAAGGACTGGCAGTCAGAAAGTCACCAGTAGTTACTAAAACTAGTGGGTCAAAGTTTGATGAGAAACAAGACATTTAAATAATCCCAAAGTATCCCTCCACAAATTGTCAAAGGGAAAATCTTTAAACAAGTGACCAAGGTGAACTCCACCAATAAGGGGACAACACTGAGGAGGATACATCACCACAGTGGAATTCCTGCCCAAATATATAATCTGAGGCTGCTCATGGATAAACCCCAAGTGAGAACATTCTACAAGAGAGCTGAACTGACTCTTCAAAAATGTCAAGATTAAGGAAGCACCAAGAAAGGCAGAGGCACTAATGAGACATGAAAACTAAATTCATGAACCTAGACAAAATAAAGGACATTACTGGGACAACTGATGGAATCAGAATATGGATTAGATGCGAGTATTACATCAACGTTGAGCCTCCTGATTTTCATAACTGTGGTTATATAAGAGAATGTTCTTATTCTTAACAAATACACGCTCAGCTATTTATGGAGAGAGTCTCCATATAAATCTCCAACTTATTTTCCGACTGTTCCCCAAAAACCTGATTGAGAGAATAAGACAAATGAGGCAAAGTATAAATAACTGGTGAATCTGGATAAAGTGTGTATGGCAGTTCCTTATTCTTTACACTACTTTCACAACTTCTAAGCTTGAAATTACCAAAAAATATCCTTTGCAGAGACTGGTACACAGGGTTCTATGTGTTTTAGACTGGAGAAGCCTAGAACAGTCCCTCCAATCTCCATAACTGTCCACCTGTGCTGAAGGTCCAGGGGACAGAGCGCAGAGAGACTCACCCAGGAACGTCAGTCGATCACTGAGCATCATGGCTGGCCCCAGGTTGTCAATGAGATCCAAATCAGAAAAGCAGCCTCGCTCACAGTAATCCCTGAGGAACCTACAAGGCCCAGCCCAGAGGTCAGAGCAGCAGTCCCAGGCCCACCTCCTCAGCCTCCCAACTGCCCAGGCAGTACCCAGGAAGCACACACAGATTGAGCCCACCTGTCTGAGACCAGCGTGGCAAAGGCGGCATCTTTGGCTCGAATGCTCCAAGAGAGGGCGGAGCCCAGGCGATTGTTGCGGACAGCTTTCATGGCCAAGATCTTACAAATGCTGCGAACTTTGCAGGGAAAACAGTAAAGACGAAACTGTCACCCTACAAATCACTCCATTCCTGAACCCTGCTGGGATAGAAGCAGCTTCCCACCTCCTCTGAGCTTTACACGGCTTCTCTGTGGGCTGCAAATACAGTTTGGCCCCCAGAACTAGGAACTTTGAGGTTTATAAATTGTCTCCTGGCAGGACTGGCTTTGTGAGTGGGTTTCATCTCAGGGGTGGTAAAAATCTTTGTATTGCTCCCCACAGATCAGCGCCTCCAATATCTGTCCACATGCTGAAAATCCTACCATCCTTTGGGTCTTGAATGCTATATGCTTTCAGAGACGGTCATAAACATGCAATACCTCTGGGAAGAACAACAACTTAGGTTTTTATCATTCGACAGTGAGGGACAGGAGACGGGGCCACCGTCAGCATCGTTCCCTCCCTGTGCTCTCCCCGAGCCACCTCCGGTCCTGCTTCCCCACCCAGCCAGCCTTAGCCAGCAACAGCAACCCACCTGGGACAAGTCACCTCGCACCTGCCCCAGCCTGACCTCTGGCAAACACGTGAGAGAGAGTGGGTCAGGACCTTTATAACCAGGCAATGGGCTCGACTGCTTCTAGGTGCCAGTGGATCCCTAGCTCTTTGTCCCTCCGCAAAGATATTCCTGTGTTTTGGTTTACCTCCTGGCACCCAGTGCCCAGACGCTCTCCAGGCTGCCTCACATGGCATGAGCATAGAGGGTATGCTGGGAGGACAGCCAACTCACCTTGCTCAGTCATCTGCCGCTGCTCGCAAACCCGCAGCACCTTGAGGGCTTTCTGCTCTGTGCTCAGAGGGATCCGCTCAATATGCAGCTCCAAGGAAACTCGGCCCAGCTCAGGGCAGTAGTCAAAGTAATCCACCCCCAGCTGCCACAGGCTGCACAGGTCCGAGGAGGACAGACGTTGAGGGCCTCGGGCTTGGGAATTAGCACCCAAGGCGGCTCCTCCCCCAGACCTTGTAGCCTTCAGGGAACCAGACGGGAGAGAACACAGTCCGAGCTCCACTGGCAGCAGCTGCCTGCTGAAGAGCACCCCACCGCCACCCCACCGCCACCCCACACCCCTGGGGCCGTCCTACCTGTGATGAGCAAAGAGTCCTGAGGCATATTCCAGCAAGAGGAACTCTCTCATGTTGGATCCAAAGCTGGAATAAAACATAACACGGGACCAAGACTCTGGGCCTGCTCTATTCAGGGCCCCCTTCGGCAGCCCAACCTCCCTTCTAGGCACTCGGTTCAACCCACCCTCAGGAGCCTGGATGGCGGCAAGAAGAGGGCTGGCGTGGCCACGGCGTACTTACTAGAGGTTGTGCGACTGGAGGAGTTTGCAGTGATCCAGCAGGTCTGTCAGATGGGCCACAAACCACCAGTTGCTCAGGGCAATGCTACAGGTTCAGACACAAGGCAAGACTCAAAGTCAGGATGAGAGGGCATGGCCCACATGAGTGGAACATAAGCAGGAACCCCACATGTCTTTTGCTTAAAAAGGATGGCAGGGACAGAGGCAAGCTGGAATCTGGGAGCACAGAGTGAGAAGTTTCTGCCCACTAGGTGGGGACTAGTAACACTGAGAAGGACATTCAACCCCCAAAGCAGCAGCCAATGATACATTTCAATGGAGAATGTCACACAGAAAATGAAATAAAATCCAGGAACCCAATTAGATATAGAAATTGCGGACACAGAATAACATACAAGAAAAGGACTGAAAGGGACTTCCCTGGCAGTCTAGTGGTTAAGACTCCGCACTTCCAAAGCAGGGGGCATGGGTTCAATCCCTGGTCAGGGAACTAAGATCCCGCATGCCATGCCATGCGGCCAGTGGTGGGGGAAAGAATAAAAAAATAGAAAAGGACTGAAAGATTGGTGGGTTTTGATTCTTAATGAAACATGGAATTCAAAAGAACATCTTCTTTTGCACTGGAATTTGCTGTTAATTTTTCTGTTTCATAGTTTTGATTAGTGTACTTTATGAACACAACTATATATAGGATGTCACTTTAAAAACCATCTTGTGTTATCTATTAATACTTTGTTATCTGTTACTACCTTGTATAAAGAAATTATTTTTTGTTCGGTTACATGATTTGTAATTTGATTTTATTGGATATGTAATCTGACACATAATGAAAGTCAGAGGTCCTTCCCCAAACCACATTTTAATCAAAACCTAGAATCATCTGTAGGCCTTGTTAGAAATGACATTTCCTAAGGCCCTCTAAAGGTCTGATTAATTTTTTTACATCACCAACTTTTGTAAACTCTCTAGCATCCTTCTGTATAGAGTATACTATGCACTTACTGTCAGTGTGCATACATCATTTTGAATTATATTTTTTATTTGTTACTTGGTGTAGGCCTTCCTGTTTCTGTATATAATGCTTGACTATTTTTTAAATCTTGGGAGAGGGAAAAGAAACTTTAATGGTTCCTTTCTGTAAGGCAAGATCAACCCCACGTAAAGTGGAGGGAGCAGACTAAGGCAACTACACTGTCCCCGGTGTAATCGTTCACTAAGGTAAACAATTCTGCCTTCAGGATATAAAAAGAATGGGGATTGGTGTACACTGAATTACTGGATAAATGTTTAAAACTTTTGCCTTGATCTTAGGGATACGGATACTGTGATACTTCATCTGCTCCAGAATTCCATCATTATGGAATGTCATTTGGCCTCCCTAAATTTCTTTCATATATTAGATATATTCCAACTTTACTAACAGCTATGCATATGTATCTGACATTCAAAAAACGATGCCAATTTTCAAAAACGCTTGTATTTCTACTACCACCTTTGAACACTAAGCTATATAAGTTCACTACATGCTATACAAAGCATCACGCTCCAATGCGTTTTTGTTGTTGCTGCTGGCTGTGCCTCTCCACTCGAGGGATCTCAGTTCCCCGACCAGGGAGTGAACCCAGTGAAAGCCCCAGAACCCTGACCACTAGGCGCCTTTGCTCAAATCTTATAGGGTGCTTCCTTCGTCCAGGATTGCCTTTAACGATGACTTTCATAATTTTGTAATTCTGCTGCGTTCCTTCTTGATTTTGTCCTTTTTAGACAAGAGTCCCAATAAATACGATATCTCTTTATGACAGCCCCCTAAACAAACCCTGACTCATTGGATGTTTTTTCTCTTAACTGTTGTAATTTCATCATAGGTCCTTTGTGTATCAAGGTTTTTTTTTACTTGGTTGCGCCAGGTCTTAGTTGCGGCATGCATGTAGGATCTAGTTCCCTGACCAGGAATCGAACCTGGGCCCCCAGCATTGGCAGCGTGGAGTCTTAACCACTGCGCTGCAGGGAAGTCCCAATAATTTAAAAGTTTAAAATACTGTTATTTCATTAACTAGAGAGCGATTTAACAAAGTGTGACAACTGGAAGTCAAGGCTGCCCTTTCAGTCAGTCACTTACCTCTCTGTATCCCTTTCATCTATAAAATGGAAGTAATTTTACCTCTTGCCTACCTGGACTGTTTTAAGAAAAAAGTGGTAAAACAGATATAAACTGCTTTAAAAAGAGTATTTTTGAACAGTACTCTATATAAATAAAAAAAACAGTAAACCTGAGCTTGAAGTTAACAGATAACTTGTCCTCTACTTAAACTGCTTACCAACAACTACATAGCTGTGTCCATAGGAAAGCACTGCACATTGGTTCAAATCCAGTCCTGCTACTCAATGACTGACCACTTCCCTTCTTTTAACTTCCGCTTCATTGTCAAAGTGAAGGAATTAAAATGGTCAGTACAGTGCTTTGAGATTCTGAAGCTATCTTCAGAGTTATGAAAAATTCAAATATAATAGATGAAGTCAGAAATAACCAGTCCTAAGAATAAAATATCATATAAGGTGAGAAAGTGTAAACTGAGAAGATGTAAAAACAAGCTGCCTCCTCACATGTAAAATCACGCACATCCCCCCCTTCCTAGAATAAGTTCTCTATAGAAAATTAGTCATGAGGGTTGTCTGAGCAGAGGGCTGAAGGATGAGAAGGAACCTGCCAGAGGAAGACAAGGGAAAGGAGCATTCCTGAAATAGAGGAAGCAGCCAGTGTGAAGGCTCAGTGGTGAAAAGTAAGCTTGTCTTGTTCCCACTTCAGAATGAAGCCCATGTGACTCCAACTTCAAGGCAGGTGGAGGCCAGCTCACTTAGGGCCTTGTGATGAGAAACCACTGGGACAGTAAACAGAATGACATGGTTTAAGTTTTAAAAGATTACTTAGGCTCTTCTGTGATAATGGACAATACAGAGACAGGTGATAGTGGGAAGCCAGTAAGGGGCCACCTGTTAACAGTTCAGGGAAGGGCTTCCCCGGTGGCGCAGTGGTTAGGAATCCATCTGCCAAGGCAGGGTACACGGGTTCAATCCCTGGCCCGGGAACATCCCACATGCCGCGTAACAACTAGGCCCGTGCGACACAACGAAAGAAGCTACTACACCACAACCAAGAGTAGCCCCCGCTCGCCACATCTAGAGGAAGCCCGCACACAGCAACGAAGACCCAATGCAGCCAAAAATAAATACATAAATAAATTTATTAAAAAAAAAAAAAAACAGTTCAGCGTAACAGTGATGGGGCTAGGCCATGGCAGTGGCTGGGGAGGGATCAAGAAGTAGCTGGTTGTGAGATATGTTGTGGGTTTTTTAAAAATAAATTTATTTAATTATTTATTTATTCATTTATTTATTTTTGGCTGTGTTGGGTGTTCATTGCTGCACGCGGGCTTTCTCTAGTTGTGGCGAGCATGGGCTACTCTTCGTTGCGGTGCCAGCTTCTCGTTGCGGTGGCTTCTCTTGTTGCACAGCGCAGACACTAGGTGCGCGGGCTTCAGTAGTCGTGGCTCGCGGGCTCTAGAGCGCAGGCCCAGCAGTTGTGGCACACGGGCTTAGTTGCTCCGCGGCATGTGGGATCTTCCCGGACCAGGGCTTGAACCCGTGTCCCCTGCATTGGCAGGCGGATTCTGAACCACTGTGCCACCAGGGAAGCCCCAAGATATGTTTTCAAGTTGAGCTAATAGGACTTACCAATAGACTGGTTAGTGCTTAAGAACTCAGTAAACAGTATGGACTTTGGTGAACGGCTTTGGGTCCAAATACCCACAGAGCCCCTTGTTAGCTGGCAGGGTGACTTTATTAGGCCTCACATTCCTTGTTTGTAAGACAGGCATGAAATAACAGCACCTAAGGTTTGTTGCATGATAAAATGAAATACTCCATAAAAACTAATAAATGTGAACTATTATTATCACCATTCCTGTAATTATTACCACTTTGTACACAGGTAACTGTACTGGCCTTAGGATTGGTCTCCCAGCCACCAGCCTTGCTGTCCTCATACTCTTCAGACTGCTCTTTCTCAAATACAGATTTCATGGCACTGTCCTGCTGAAAGTCCTCAGTGGCTCCCCATTTTCATAAAGTCAAAACTATGGGGGATAGTTTATTTGGTCCTTGATAATCTGATTTCTTTCCTACCTCTGTCACCAATTCAAGCCACCTCTCATTTAGTCCTTTGGTTCTATAGAGATGTTTGCAGTTCCTTAAGCAGGTAACAGACCACATTTCTTCCCTGCCTGTGCCTCCTCCCATGCTTTCTCTCTGCCTAAAATGACCTTTTCTAGTGTCCTTCACTTAACTTTTCAGGAATCAACGTAAGTGTAGCCTCCTTAAGGAGCTTTTCCTGACTTCCAATCTGATATAGGGTCCTCTTTTAAAGGATCCCACAACATCTGGTCTAGACTGTAAACTCCATACAAGAAAAACTGCTGTAATCTCAAAGCTTGGTACAGTGTGAGGCACATAAGCGATGTCTGATAAATGCGGAACGAGTTGCACTTAAAAAGAAAGAGGTGTGGGAGTAGGCTGGGTGAGGGGAAAACAATACCTCAGCCTCCCAAAACAGCAGCTGTTACCTAGACTTCTAGCTGATGGTTATAGCAATACAGCCAGCAAGGGGGCTGTGGAAGACCCCAGAGCTAAGGCAGCCACGACACACGCCAGTCTGCGCAGCCCTCGGGTGTCTTCCCAGAGGGCATACCAGCCTCAAGGCTGCAGGGCAGCGACCACTGAGGCCACGAACTAATGAAAAGGCTTGAGTGACCGAGACTGGAAGAAGTGCTAAATGAAAACGGACACCAGGGTCTTGTGCAAGTCTGAACAACACAGGTTTTGGATGTTCACACACATATAAAATGGAGAATTCTGGGCTTCCCTGGTGGCGCAGTGGTTGAGGGTCCGCCTGCCGATGCGGGGGACACGGGTTCGTGCCCCGGTCCGGGAGGATCCCACATGCCGCGGAGCGGATGGGCCCGTGAGCCATGGCCGCTGAGCCTGCGTGTCCGGAGCCTGTGCTCTGCAACGGGAGAGGCCACAACAGTGAGAGGCCCGCGTACCACAAAAAAAAAAAAAAAAAAAAAAAAAAAAAAAATGGAGAATTCTGAATGCAGGCTCTAAATGGAACAAGTGAACAAGCTCACTGTTCAAAGATGTTCAGGGAAGACTTAAATTAGCTGCTCTGGGGTGGCCTCTGCTGGAAAAGGGAGAACTCTGGAGCTGGGAAGACCCGCGAGGCCTCTGGTGAAGGCCCTGCCCTGGGCTGACAGCTGTAAACCTCCAACGGACGGTTCGCCCTGCACTGGGGCTGCTGTCTCCCCCTCATGCCAACCCCATGTCCTGCTTTTCTGGTGGCTCCGCAGCAACCACTGCCTCTGACCAGCCACGATCTGGTGGCTGTGGACCTTCTTCTGTGAATAGAGCGTGAGGGTCTGTACACACCGCTCTACCCTGAAGCCAAGGTAATGGGCTGGGCCGAAGGTCTAACAGGAAGATTCTAAATTAGGCAAACATTAAACTGGACCTCTTCTTAGTTTTTGAAGGAAGACCTATTTCCTTTTAGTTTGATACTTCTGGAGGACTTTAAGAGCACCAGGAAGATGCCATCTTGCCTAGCTCCCTGTGGAGTATGTACCAGTTCCTGTTTTCCTTTTGCTAGACAGCAAGAACTAGCAGCTGCAAACCAGAAGGGGAGAAACGAGCCCTTGGAAGATTCCCAACTTCTCCTTTTAGCTGTGGGGATAATAGGCAAACACGTGGCCCTTCAGCAGGGGCTGATGAACTGTGGCCTCCAAGGGCCTCTATGCTCTGCTTCAGGATCCCTCTCTGCCCCTTAGGGCCTGGCATAGTTGACATGGGGGTAATCAGGTGGCCCTACAGAAAGCTCCCTTCTGCGCCTTGAGAAAGGATCCCCCTCATTCCCCTTTCACAGGGCAGTCATGAACCCAGCTGACGTCACACCCAAAGCAGCAAGGCTTTCCTATACCACCAGCCCACTGGCCCAGTCCCAGAAAGACACAGCCCTCTTCCCTGGGAATCGAGCTTGGGCCTGACTGGTACAACACGTGAGAAAGCGGGTGTTCACGAGACCCCAGATCCAATCCTTCCCCATCCAGGAGGGCATTATGTCTAAAACTGCTACTCTCTCTGAAGGTACTTCAGCCCTTCTTCCAATTCGTGGATGAGGTCCCAGGACTTGCTTTTCAGTGCCTCTTTCAGAATAGGGTAGGAAGTAGCTTCCTGATCAGAAAAACCCAAACTCCTAGATTCACAGCTAACAGAAATACCTCAGATCCTTTCCTGCTTGCCGGAGCAAGAGACACCCAGACTGAGGGGCTGCAAGCCTTACCCTTCCTCAACTGGCATGAGAGTGACGCCGTTTTCTGTGGCGTTCATAAAAGCCACTCCTCTTCGTTGGCATGTCCTTATATTTTCCTTCTACTGACACTGAAAAGAACAAGGTACTTTCCCTTTTTTATTGTCCTTCCTCCTTGCTCTGTTCAAATCTTAAAAATCCAGATGTGGCTTATGAAGGAAGCCCTGGAAGAAATAACCCACTGCTGTTTAGACAACATATTCAGGAATGCCTATTACTTCGAATTATAGGCAGAGTCCCTGACAAAGCCAAATAACGATGCGCGAGTGCCTCTGGAAGTTATTCTCACTAACCCTCCATGCAGATGCCACGCTGGCCGCCAGCTACCATCAGCTGAGTTCTGTAAGTCATCTTCCAGCTCCACTAAAGTCCCTATTTTACAGGTTTGTGCAAAAAATACTGACACAAAACCCCTTTTCCTTTCTCCAAATCTAACACCATTTTCTTGAAGCCCTGGCTTGCTTTCGGCCAAACAGGAAGAGTAAGGTAGGGGGTAAGACCTTCCCACCGCCCAGATCTACTAACAAGGATCCAGTCAAAGTCAGTGAATTTGATACTCGAGCAACGCCATCTGCTCCAGTTCCCAACCTTCTCCCTTCTCCAAGTCTTTGGTGCAACACCTACTTTTCCAGGCTGTACAAGAAGAGAAGGTAAATTCTTTCTGACTTACTACACACGGGAATTTCTGGAAAGCTTTACCTTGCATTCAGTTTCACATTCCCTTTCCTGCCTTTGCTGAAGGCTCGGGGAGAGGTCTGGGGAGAGGGCTGATATAGAATCCCTGCTCTGAACAGACCCAGCCGGGAGCCCAATGGTGCGGTGGCTCTTGGCTCACCAGAGTGAGCCTGTTGAGAAGTCCCTTAAGGTGGCTGCATGTCCATCAGGTTCCAAGAAATAAGTCTGCTGGCTGTTTCTGGATTTTAAATATCAAAGTAATTTCCTGCAACGTTATTTTAAGTCAACATCCCTGAAATGCAAACTGTTATAGACACAGTAGCCCTCCAGCCTCAGGAAGGCCCCCAAGCTTGTCCAGAGAGAAGCCACTGTCTACCTAATGTGGCTGTGGAGGGGAAGCAGGTCTGTGACCAGAAGGTTAAGACACCAGCAAGAAGGAACAGGACGTCCTAGAAAAGGATGGCAGTGATGGCTGTACAACACTGTGAATGTACCTAACTGAACCGCACACCTAAGACGGTGAGAATGGTGATGGTGCAGCAGGTCCTACCTGCACTCCTTGATCACCTGGTGGATGTCAAACTCGAAGGCTGCCATCAAAATGTTGTCCAGGGGTTCTGGGCTGCTCTCACCTCCCAAAAATAGGTCAAGGCTGGACTGTGGAAAGGTGGTGACCCATTCAATCGCCAGGTGGAAGCAGAGAGTCAAGGGGGCAGGCAGGGCTGCTGTATAGGGAACACTGGAGAAGGGTGATGGGGTTCTTCAAAAAGGGGCCAAAGGAAAGCTCTTGCCTGTTTTCCAGGGAGGTTCAACTCAATGAGGCCACATGGTGAAAACGACCCAGCAGGGAGCAGAGCCCCCAGGATCCCTCCTCCCCACCCCAAGGAGCTCAGACTCACCTGGGCATAGAAGTGCAGGTCCATGGGTTTTACTGTGGGGTGAGAGTACAGGAGCCGGGTCACTAGGAAATGATACCAGTTACTCAGAAGCTCCTTCTGCTCCAACAGCGCAGCTTCATCTCCCAGCATGATCTGAGAAGAGAGATGCTTTCCCTTAGGTCTGGGGGTGACTCCCCGATAATGCTCCTGACCTCGACTGAAAGCTCTCTCCTTCCCTCAGAGCCAATAAACAGCCCTGTCCCAGGAGGACATGTCGTTGCTGCACTGGATGCCACAGGCCCCGGGGGAAGCCAACTTGGACCCTGGCCTGGACTTGCTTCCCACAGACCTTGCAGAGAGACTCGAGGTGAGGACTGGAGGCGAACGTGCCGTCCTGCAGGTGCCGCTCACACCCCTCGTGCCAGTGCTGCCACTTCAGCTCCAGCTCCGTTAGTGTCTGAGTGTTTCCGGGCTACGGGAAGAGACGCAGAGAGATGCCATCACCACACAAACCCCTTACGCTCATTGAATGGACCCACCTCCATGACCCAAAAGAGCAGGGCTGCTTGCACATACGCTGAGAACAGGCATGGTCCGCATCAGGTCCCCAAGGATTCGGCACATGCCTGCAGAGGTGGGGCTGGTGTCGGCTTCCTTGGAGAGCATCTGTCGGGCCTCATCCAGCCGGCCCTGCAGCACCAAGACGGTCACCTGGGAGGGTACCCAAGAACACAAGCATTCACGGAGGCTCAGAAGCCACTCCCCTCAGCCCACACTGGCTTCCTAGTCTTGGAGAAACGTGATGGTTCCCTCCCTCCAGAGGTAATCCAATTCATCCAATCTCCCAGTTTGTTTTTGTTTTGTTTTGTTTTGTTTTTTTCGCAGTACACAGGCCTCTCACTGTTGTGGCCTCTCCCGTTGCGGAGCACAGGCTCCGGACGCGCAGGCTCAGCGGCCATGGCTCACGGGCCCACCCGCTCCGCGGCATATGGGATCTTCCTGGACCGGGGCATGAACCCGTGTGCCCTGCATCGGCAGGTGGACTCTCAACCACTGCGCCACCAGGGAAGCCCCCAATCTCCCAGTTTTAACCTATACCATGCTTTCAAACTGCACGTTGTAACCCATTGCAGGTTATGACCAACTTTTAAAAAATAAATAAAATAGAAAATAAAAAATACCAGAGTGCATCAAATAAAGTATTGGCTCATAAACGTTTCAGTTCAAATACATATATGTATACATATAAACGCTCAGTATAAATACAGTCGATCCTTTCTATTCAGATTCCATATCTGTGAATATGCCTACCTGCTAAAACTTATTTGTAACCCCAAAGTCAATACCCGAGGTGCTTTCACCATCATCTGTGGACATGTGCAGAGGGGCAAAAAATTTGAGTCACCTGATGTGCACATTCCCAGCTGAGGCTGAACGAGGCGGCACTCTACATTCTGGTACCAGCTCTCACACTAAATTAGTGTCTTTCTGGCGATCTATTTAGTGCCACATTTTTTGCATTTTTGTGCTTTCTGTTGGGCCCCCAAGCATTGTGCTGAAGTGCTGCCCGATTCCTAACTGCAAAGAAGGCTACGACATGCCACACAGAGAATGTATGTGTTATATAAGGTAAGAGAACATACGTGTTAGATATACGTGTTCGTTCAGTCAAGGATTATAGTGCTGCTGGCCATGAGTTCAATTTTAATGAATCAATAATACATATTAAATAAGGTGTCTTGAAACACAAACATACACAAGATTATGAATTCATCAGCGGACAAAAGTGTTGTGACCAGAGGCTCGAAAGAACCCTGTAATTCCCCTATAAAGAGCGATGGTTCAGTAATCGAGAGCTCAGGGTTCCAGGCAACTTTATAGAACATAACTATCATGAATAATGAGAATCAACATTATATACATACAAGTATATATGTAAAACATACACAATATGTAAAACATACACAGTAAAAGTTCTTCCTTTAAGCCACACTCAAAAAAGCCAAGGATATATATACTGACAAGTCCCCAATTCCTCTCTCTAGCCTGAACTTCCTTCTCTGAATTCCAGACGTGTATATCCTACTGCCAGTCAATGTCTCCACTTGGCTCTCCTAGGCATCTTGTTTAACATGCCTAAAAGTAAACACCCGGGGACCTCCAACTCACCAACCCACATTCTTCTATTTCTTACACATCCAATCCATTAGCAAATCCTATCACTGTATCTTTAAACTGCATCCAGAATCAAATCACTTCTCACCATCTCCTGCACTCAGCTCCTACCCTTGTCCAAGCTGCCACCACCTGTGCCTGGTTTAGGACCTCAGCCTCCAAACTGGTCTCTCTGCTCTGCCTTTGCTCTGTTCTCAGCAGTTTGGCCAGAGGACCCTTTGAAAACCTAAGTTAGATCACAGTGCTCCTTCGCCTGACTCTCCAACGTCCCCCTCACCCCATCTGACTCAGGAGTAAAATGGGAGCTCTAACCTTGTCCATCACCTAGCTCATACATTTATGCCCTTCAACGAATTTAATCATAGCAGCCATGTGGGGTGGGTGTTGTTATTATCTCCATGGTACAGAGGAGGGAACTAAAGGCTGTTAAGTAGCTCATTCAAGAGCCCACAGCTGGTAAGAGGCAGAGCTGGGATGCTAACCCGGGCAGTTTGGCACCACAGGCCATGTTCTTACCACTCAGCTATGCTGCCTCTCTAAAAGCTAAAGCCCTTACCCCTCCTCGCCTTCCTCAGGTCTCTGCTCACATGTCACCCCACAAGGGAGGCCTTCCTTGACACCCCTACTCTAGCACTCCCAATTCCCCTCCCTTGCTTTATTTCTCTCCACAGCACTTCACTTTTACACATGCTACATATTTGACTTGTTTCTGTATTTATCTCCTGTCTCCTCACCCAGGATGTAAGCTCCGTAAGGGCAGGAATCATTGCCCTCTTTGGTCATGGTTGTTTCCACAGTGCCTGCAAACAGTAGCACTCAATAAATACTCAGTGAATGAATCAGAGACTCAAAATCTAGGCCCAATAATTTCTGAGCTAAGTCTCTCCCCCTTACCTGCATGGATCTCCTGGCACCAAAAGGCCCAGGAACAGCCTCGAAGGTGACAACTCCTTACTTGAATTTCAGATGTTATAAGCCTCCATTGTTCAAGTCAACCAGCAGCCTCCTCCCTGCTCCCTCCCAACCGCGTCACCAGTTGGCAGAGGTGACTGGGAAAGCACTGCTCTCACAGAAAGAGAATACGTACACACAGGCTGATTTTCAAAGTGATAATCCAACGTGACTTTGGGATCATCAATGTCTTTGTTTTGTTTTTGTTTTTTAAATATTTATTTATTTATTTAGGCTGTGCCAGGTCTGAGTTGCAGCACGCAGGATCTTCGTTATGGCATACAGGCTCTTTAGTTGTGGCATTTGGAATCTTTAGTTGCGGCATGCGTGTGGGACCTAGTTCCCTGACCAGGGATCAAACCCAGGCCCCTTGCGTTGGCAGCACGGAGTCTTAGCCACTGCGCCACTAGGGAAGTCCCAAGGTCTTTGTTTTTAATAGCTTTACTGAGTTACAATTTACACATTATAAACATTCACCTGTTTAAGTGTATAATTCGACGAATTTTAGTTGAGTTCCCAAAGTTGTGCACCATCACCACAATCCAGTTCTAGAACATTTCTATCGCCTCAAAACAACTCTCATGCTCATTTATATCAAACCCCTACCCCAGCAGCTATCCATTGGGTTTGTATTATCTTCATGCCTTCTAATCCTTAGATCCACAAAGAAATCAAAATTCCCTCTCACTGCAAAGTCTACAAAGCATTGTTTTTCTTACATGATAACTTAGTTCAAAACCCTCCCACAGGGCTTCCCTGGTGGTGCAGTGGTTAAGAATCCGCCTGCCAATGCAGGGGACATGGGTTTGAGCCCTGGTCCGGAAAGATCCCACATGCCGCGGAGCAACTAAGCCCGTGTGCCACAACTACTGAAGCCTGCGCATCTAGAGCCCGTGCTCCGCAACGAGAGAAGCCACTGCAGTGAGAAGCCCTCGCACCGCAACGAAGAGTAGCCCCTGCTCGCCGCAACTAGAGAAAGCTCGGGCACAGCAACAAAGACCCAACACGGCCAAAAATAAATAAATTAAATAAATTTATTAAAAAAGAAAAAAAAACAAAACCTCTCCCACGGAGCAGGGAAGAAAAAAGACCTAAGCATGTCTCCATAATTGCAGACTCAAAGAACCAAGTGCACACAGGCTCAGCAGGCAAACCCTCAGGCCTGCCTGTGAGCACAGGGAAAAGAGAATATAAGGTGGAAGGCAGGGAGGCCCAGCCTGCATAAGGGTCTTACCAAGTTCCAGAATCTCTCGTGTTTGCTTGGATTCTCACTGCCCAGAACATCTGCCGACAAACTGTCCACCTCACACACGTGCAGTTGGACCCAGTCAAGGAGGTGAAGGAGAAGACGGCCGGCTGGAAGGAAAAACTCTCATCACACACAAAAGCAGTAAATTCCAATTTCCCAAAGTACAGAGAACGTAGGACACACGAGCTGACTATGTAGGAAGTGGTTTATCCCTCTTAAGTGAGCACACATGTGGTCCTGAATAAAGGGCTGAGCTAGCAAATGGACTTTTATGGAATGCTTCCTCTGGCCAGGCAGCTCCACCTTCCACTGAATCCTGGGAAGGGTTGGATATAAGACCCAGACATCACCACCCCACCACCCCCAAGATTCTTCAGAACTATGCAATACTCACTGGCTATGTAAGTCATGGCCATATAGGTGCCAGGTATGCAACAATGATAAAAACATAGCAACAGCCCTCAAAATCTACTGGAGGAGGCGGGCAGATAAACAACTAATTTTAATATCAAGTTGCTCTGTGCTTTAGCAGGAGTATGAATAAAAAGCTATGACTGCAAAGAGACTATTAATACACATTTATGAATAACAGTTAACATAAACCATTAAAAGAATGCAAAAAAGCCTGTAGCACCTCCACAGAGAGCCCACTCAAGCCAGGATACTGTGCTGACCACAATTTAATTCAAGATCAACAGAATAATTCGGAGTGGACCATTAACTTGTAGGGTTGCCCCTGCCCCAATCACTAGTGAAAGAATTGTCAAAGTGACTTTGCCGCCTACCACCTAATTCCTCTTCATATCCATAAAACCTTTTTCCTTTTTAAAATTTTAAACAACAGAAATGTATTGTCTCACATTTCAGGAGGCTAAAAGTCTGAGACTAATGTGTTGGAAGGGTTCGTTCCTTCAGAGGCTAAGGAAGAACCTGTGCCACACCCCTCCCCTAGCTTCTCCTAAAACTTTCTTAAGCTTGACCAGTCCATGATATAAATATCGACCACCCCTTTCGCACGCTAGTTTAATATGTTTTCTTGGTATTTTTCAGGGGTCACCTGCCTAAGATTTCAGATTTTCAGAAGATTGTCTGATTCTTTTTGCAGTATCTGACAAAACAGCAGGCTTCTTTGGGTATCATGTAATACTTTCTGATGGTTATGTTGATGAAAAGCAATGAAAAGAGCATTCTAGGCAACAAAACACTCATCACAACATAGAAAAGGGCAGGGGGACACCTCTGATGTTGTGACAAGATGATTCTGTGCTCACCTGGGGCTACTTCAATAAAAAGAATCTCACAAAGGTTCCAAATGAGCTCCATTGCTGACAGACTGGAGACCTAAGGAAGAAATGGAGACAAAGTTTTGACTGAAAACATTCCTGAGGTTTTTTCTTAAAGCAAAGAAACAAAGGAGAGCTTGAAACACATCATGGTCATTCATTAACTCAACATTTACTGACCATTCCTATGGCAGGGTTTCCCACAAAGCAGCCAGTGAGAGAATTTTAGGGGGTGGGACACAGACTAATATTTTCTATTTTAATGGTTGTGGTTTTAGTTTAACATGCATTAGAAAAATATAACTAGCTAATTACACCCATGATCTTGATGAATATTATGGTTTAGGAAGAGGCTTTGAGTGTAAAGGGAGAGGCGATTTTTAGAAAAATATTCACTAAATAATATTACAACATATAGATACAGCAAAAATTGTGAAGTTGGTATTCAAGGGACTGACACTTAGGAAACAGTCTACTAAAAAGCAAACCCGGGACTTCCCTGGAGGTCCAGTGGTTAAGACTGCGCACTTCCAACGCAGGGGGCGCAGGTCTGGGAACCAAGATCCCATGTGAAGTGGCAAAAACAAAAAACAAAAAACAAAAAACCACAAACCCAATATAAGACACCAAAATAAATCGGGTCTGGACCCTGCCCTTAGGATATGCAGTATTCCCTCCCCCACCATTCTTCTGTGCAAAATCACAAAATACCTTAATCATAAGGAAAAATAAATGTTTTGATGACAGAGATAATGCACCAGTCCCTATTCACTACTGAGTTTGAACAATATCAAAATTCTAACCAAAGAAAGAGAATTCTTTAAGTCATCTTCCAACTAAAGTTAAACAACCGGCAGCTTAAAAATGCTGGGTTCATTAGCTGAGTTCAGTTTATGAGACTAACCAGTGATTCCAAAAGCTTAGCTCACTATCTCAGGTGACACAATGTGGTTAGAATTTATATTTCCCATTTAGCAAGCACATCCTTGTGTTCTAATGTGTGAGGCCTTGAAGGGGGCACCGGGAAGTTCAAGATGATTCTTACCACCCCAAGGAGTTGCCTATCTACCTGGAAAGAGAGACTTCTGCAAAACCACTGATTGCAATGCCACTACAGGTGGGTGCTGAGGATGTAGCTGGACATAAAGGAGGTACGAGTACAACAAAACCCCCTTACCTGGATGCTAAACTGGCGGTCACTGGCTGGATCTTTACCAGCAACTAACAAAACACAAGACATTTTAAGTGAGCAATAAAACTTTAGTCTTACTGTTATAGCTTCACATATAAGTACTGTGGCTTGTGCCTGCTAAGACCATCCATTTTCACTATAGATTTTTAAAAAAATGCTTCATAGCTCTGTTGTAGATGAATGATCTCAAACCAAGGCCTTCAAACTACAAGTGGCTCTTTCAACTACAATACAGCAAATGTAGAGACCACCATGTTATATAAGACTCTACCCAGCATCTAGGAGGCACATAGCTCTTGTGGTTATGATGACTTTAAATCACCAAGGTCAAAGAACTGGGAATGTGATTATCGAAGATTTTTAATTTGGCCCTTCAGCCTCGTATGTGTCAGCATAATATGTTCTAATTTCAAAAACGTACTCAAGGGCTTCCCTGGTGGCGCAGTGGTTGAGAGTCCGCCTGCCGATGCAGGGGACACGGGTTCGTGCCCCGGTCTGGGAAGATCCCACATGCCGCGGAGCGGCTGGGCCCGTGAGCCATGGCCGCTGAGCCTGCGCAGCCGGAGCCTGTGCTCCGCAATGGGAGAGGCCACAACAGTGAGAGGCCCACGTACAGCAAAAAAAAAAAAAAAAAAAAAAAAAAACGTACTCAAGACAATTGCCAAAAAATTAAGGATTATGTAAGATGGGAAAGTAAGAGTTTTGAACTGGAATGTCAATCAGATTTTAGCTTGTCGTATTTATAGCCAGATAAATCCTTCAACTACTATTACATACAAACAGACAAAGTCCTTACTTGCAAGCTGGTGCATTTCCTCCAGGCATGCTCTTATGACTGATCGGTAGTTTTTACTTACTCGAACCAACCTACAAACAATGAAATGACATACAAGACGAATCTGGAACAGTTTGTGGTGACAGAAAGTAAGGAACATCTTGTGAAGATAGAAAGTATAAAAAAAAAAAGATAAGAAGTTGCTGAAAGACAGGAGCCAACTTGAAGGAGCTCCTAATGACCAAAGCTGAAACAACTTGAGTGACAAAATAAGTAAAACACCACATAACCCACTGACTAAAATAAATATCCTTGAGTCCACACTGATATTGTTGCAAATGAGACCCACTGATGGACCCTAAAACCAGTGGCTGAAATTTGAGGAGAAATGGGATTTGCATAGTCTCAAGGTTTCTCTCCCAAATACTTATTAGTTACACAGGGAAAGATGATAACTTTACAGTACAGAAACCCAGTAGAAACCACATTAACCAAGCAATCAGGGTCAACAATAACATAAGAAGGCATCAACATCATGAACCTCGTGATATGATGTACTGAGAAGGACATATCACACCACTTCTGTGGTATTCTTGCTAAAAATGCATAACCTCTGTCCAACCATGAGAAAGCAACAGACAAACCCAGGACAGTTTTGAGGGACAGTCTCTAAGACAATTGGT
This sequence comes from Mesoplodon bidens, assembly GCF_964165515.1. Taxonomy (NCBI): domain Eukaryota; kingdom Metazoa; phylum Chordata; class Mammalia; order Artiodactyla; family Ziphiidae; genus Mesoplodon; species Mesoplodon bidens. The sequence goes on along the minus strand of NC_138179.1, from coordinate 38,896,131 downwards.
CAATATTTTTCAAAAGTGTCAAGGTCGGGCTTCCCTGGTGGCACAGTGGTTGAGAGTCCGCCTGCCGATCCAGAGGACACGGGTTCGTGCCCCGGTCCAGGAAGATCCCACATGCCGCGGAGCGGCTGGGCCCGTGAGCCATGGCCGCTGAGCCTGCGCGTCTGGAGCCTGTGCTCCGCAACGGGAGAGGCCACAACAGTGAGAGGCCCGCGTACCGCCAAAAAAAAAAAAAAAAAAAAAAAGTGTCAAGGTCATGAAGGAGATGAGGGAGAAAAAACTAAATGCAATCTCATTTGGCTGCAGAAGAGAAAAAAGGACATTAGTGGAAAACTTAGTGAAATTCAAATAAGGTCTTCAGTTAATCATACTGCATCAATATTTTTTTAAATTAATTAAGTAATTAATTTTATTTTTGGCTGTGTTGGGTCTTCATTGCTGTGTGCGGGCTTTCTGTAATTGTGGCGAGCGGGGGCTACTCTTTGCTGCGGTGCAGGGGCTTCTCATTGTCAAGGCTTCTCTTGTTGCGGAGCATGGGCTCTAGGCACACAGGCTTCAGTAGTTGTGGCGCGTGGGCTCAGTAGTTGTGGCGCACAGGCCTAGTTGCTCCGCGGCATGTGGGATCCTCCTGGACCAGGGCTCGAACCCGTGTCCCTTGCATTGGCAGGCAGATTCTTAACCACTGCACCATCAGGGAAGCCCAATACTGCATCAATGTTTAAGTTTCCTGGTTAAAATACCAGTAATGTGGTTATGTAAGATATTAACATTAGAGAAGCCTGGTAAGGGATGTACAGAAATCTATTATTTTTGTACCTTTTCTATAAGTTTAAAATTAGTTCCAAATAGAGTTCTTCAAAAAGGAAATAGCAAATTGTAAAGCAACTATACTCCAATAAAAATTAATTAAAAAAAAAATTTGGTAGAAGGGGTTCTACAACTAAGCAGGTGGCAACAAGGTCATCTCTCCATCATCACCATAGGCTGTTGGAGATAGGAGAGACCTCACAGGTCTATCAGTCTGGGTCTTTGTTTTGGAAATGATGCGAAAGAAGCCTAAATCATGGGGCTTCCCTGGTGGCAAAGTGGTTAAGAATCCGACTGCCAATGCAGGGGACACGGGTTCAAGCCCTGGTCTGGGAAGATCCCACATGCCACGGAGCTCCTAAGCTTGTGCGCCACAACTACGAAGCCTGCACTCTGGAGCCCGCGAGCCACAACTACTGAGCACACACGCCACAACTACTGAAGCCCACGTGCCTAGAGCCCATGCTCCACAACAAGAGAAGCCACCGCAGTGAGAAGCCCTCGCACCACAACGAAGAGTAGCCCCCGCTCACCGCGACTAGAGAAAGCCCGCCCGCAGCAACAAAGACCCAACACAGCCAAAAATAAATAATAAATTAATAAATAAAAAAAAGAAGCCTAAATCATGCTCTAAACACACCCGCACACACAAAGGAAATAGCAGAACAAAATAAACAGAAAGCAGTTGGCTATTAGTTACCAATATGCAGATCCTTAGCAAGAAACATTAGTTCTAAATGAAGAAACCTAAAGGCCACCTACTGGCTCCATTTATTTTCATTCTTATTTATTTATTTATTTTCTGGCTCCATTTAAAGATGAACAGAAGCTACAATGGGGCCACCAGGAGGTGAAGCAACTTGCACACACTGTCTCACCTAATCCTCACTACTCCTTACCCCCTTTCACAGTCAAGATTCAGGCCCAAATAAATAACTCACCCAGCCAAAAAACAAGGTAATATGCTGACCCTCATGCACAAAACAGGAGCTACCATCCCACCATTAGTAGGATATTTACTAATTTATTAATTCAGCAAACATTTCAGAGCACCTACTGTATAGATGTACGAGGAGATCTGGGAACAGAGGGCCCACATAAATAAGACGGGGTCCCTGCCTTCCAGGAATTACAGGACTTTTGACATATTTTTTCCCTGGAGTCATAATAGATTTCTCTGAGTTATCAATATTCTGTACCAGAGCCTCTTGTCACCAGTGATCTCTCATACACAGACACATACGTAGACACAGACAGACACACACACACACACACACACACCAGGGTATCCTCCAGGGTGATTTATTTGTAAAATGCTTATCAAGGAAGCAAAATACTGTGACACTGTGGTTAATAATAAGACATATAAAACTGGTGTTCGGGACTTCCTGCAGGGGGTGAGGGTTCGATCCCTGGTTGGGGAACTAAGATCCCCCATGCTGCGCAGTGCAGCCAAAAAGTAAAAAAAAAAAAAAAAAAAAAAAAAACTGGTCTTCATCCCCAGTCCCTGACCCACAGCTCCTAAAATCTTTGAAAATTCCTAAGTGATAAGAGTGCTAGAAGCATCTTTTGTTCCAACTCTAGGTGGCTCCTGGATGAGGGCTGGTCACAAGAAAGACCGAGTCATAATTAGAAACTTGAAATTTTTAGCCCTGTCCCTGACATCTCTAGAGAGGGGAGAGGGCTGGAAATGGAGATAGTAATTGATCATGCCTACATGAGGAAGATTCCATAAAATCTCAATAGCGTGGGGTTTGGAGAGCTTCCAGGTAGGTTAACACATCCATGTACCAGGATGGTGACACAACCCAGCTCCAGAGACACAGAGGTTCCTGCACTTGGGACCCTTCCAGACCATGCCCCACGTACATCATCTGGCTGTTTTTCTGTGTCCTTTCTCATATCCTTTAACGAACTGGTAAATGTGTTTCCTTGAGTTCTGTGAGCTGCTCTAGCAAATTAATCAAACCTGAGGTGGTCATGGGAACCTCTGATTTATAGCCAAGTTGGCCAGAAGCTGTGGGTAACCTGGGGACCCACTATTTGCGACTGGCATCTGAATGGGGGACAGTTTTGTGGGACTGAGCCCTTAATTTATGCGACCTGATGTTATCTCCAAGTAGGCAGTGTTAGAATTGAGTTGAATTGTAGGATACCCAGCTTGTTTCAGAGAATTGCTTGGTGGGGGAAAACTCCCAGACATCTGGTGTCAGAAGTGTTGTGAGGAAAACACAGGAGCGAAAAAACTGTTGTTTTTTTTTTTTTTCCAATACAGATACCAACACTGTCCATTCCCTAACCGTATGAATGGATTCTAAGAAAAACCTAACACAGGGGTTCTCAAAATCCACTGTGCTTAAGACTCACCTAGAGATTTTAGGATCCACCCCTAGAAATTGTGGTGATATGAGGTGGGGCCTGAACAAGTACCTGACACTGATGCAGTTAACTCATGAACCACACTACAAACAATTCTAGTCTATAAATAACACAAGTTTTCTGGTCTCTTCACCAAAAAAATGCTTTAAAAATAATTCTTTAAAGACAAAACAAAACTCCCAACAGTGGAACCTCATTCAATGACTCTCAGGTGCTTATTTGGCTTAAATTTTATCTTTGGAGGGTAAGTGAGGTAGGAATATAAACAAAGCAGCAGCCAGTAAGTCAATCAGCAGCCATTTGCACATTCTCTGTAAGACATTTCCATCCATCTCCATTTATACTGCCCACTAAAGAGGACACAAACTAGAACCAGGAGTCCCTCATTTCTCCAGGAGAGCCATCCATCATGCAAAAGGATAAGGATGCATTTCATTTGGTTTTCCACAATTCAGTTGTGGGCTGCAGCACCTATCAGCAGCCTACTTACTGAGTTTTTCTGGATTTTCCAGTCAACTCTTCTTCAATTCTCTGGAGGCCCACAAAGATCCCATGGGATTCATTGAAGAGTTTTCTCAGGATTTGAGAGTAAACATCCTCATTCTTTCGGATTATATGGATAAAGGGGCAACCTGGCACCATGTCTGATTTTTCTGAAAAACAGAAAAAAAAATTTAACACCTATCACCATCATCCTCATAAAAGAATCCACTCTAAAAACTTTGAGTATCTAATTACAAAAGCTTCAGCTTCTTTGCTACTGATTTCATTTATTAAAAATGATATGAATTATCATTTATCCACATGTGAATTTTTATTTATTTGGTTTTTTTGGGGGTCACGCCACGTGGCATATGGGGGTCTTAGTTCCCCGACCAGGGCTCAAACCTGTACCCCCTGCAGTGGGAGCATGGAACCTTAACCACTGGAATTCCCCAAACATGAATTTTTAAACACAAATGTTTACTCTCAGACTTTACTCCTCAATTCACTGGCATATTTTGTAATGACCTTTCACCTCCATCAACTGAAATATACTAGAAAAAAAAAGTAAACTCACTTAATATTAGCCTATGTAATATTCAGTAAACAAGATAAGCCTACAGCTGAAGTTTTATATAACATCAAAGTAAATATTATTTTTATATTACTTTTTTACTGCCACTACTCCTAAAACAAAGAATCAAGAACTGACTAAACTATTTTGCAACAGTGATGAAAAGGCTCTATAATGATAAATTATTAACCACCAACTTGTGGAAATTTCTTATATAACAGCTTCTCAAATAAGTTGTGATAATGTTCAATAGCTTGTCTTGAAAGTGATTTCAATAGATATAAACAAAAAAAGAAAAAAAAACTTGAGTTTCCAACAATCGAGGACAAGCCAGAAATGTTGATAAGCTTTCCTATTAAGTAGGAAAAGAGGCCATCCAGACCTAGTCACGGAAGTTTCTCTTCTGAGCAACTTCTACAGCTCTGCCAAACTTGAGATCTTCAATACCAACATATCCCATAAATATTTAACAACATTAGGGATAATTTTTTATTTATTTGTTTATTTACTTATTTGGCTGTGTCGGGTCTTAGCTGCAGCTTAGTTGTGGCATGGGCTCTAGAGCGCGGGCTGAGCAGTTGCAGTGTACGGGCTCTCTAGTTGCGGTGCGCAGGCTCTAGAGCACAAAGGCTTAGTTGCCCTGCAGCATGTGGGATCTTAGTCCCCTGACCAGGGAATGGACCCGTGTCCCCTGCATTGGAAGGCGGATTCTTAACCACTGGACCACCAGGGAAGTCCACGTTAGGGATAATTTTTAACTATAAAATCAAGAAAAACTACATTGCTTAAAAATTACATGAACTGGGCTTCCCTGGTGGTGCAGTGGTTGAGAGTCCGCCTGCCGATGCAGGGGACACGGGTTCGTGCCCCGGTCTGGGAAGATCCCACATGCTGCCGAGTGGCTAGGCCCGTGAGCCATCGCCGCTGGGCCTGCGCGTCCGGAGCCTGTGCCCCGCAACGGGAGAGGCCACAAGAGTGAGAGGCCCGCGTAGCACACACACACACACACACACACAAAAAGACTCTTAAAAAAAAAATTACATGAACTTCATACCATGTAATCTGCCAAAATTATATGACCTTCATTAGCTCAATCTGTTCCTTGTAAGAGGAAAACCTCCACATTTGGATAAAGAATGTTGCAAATATTGCAAGAAAATCTCTTCAGCATTTTCTGAGATTTCTCTCTTGAAAAGGAGAAAGGAAAATCAAATATCAAGATTTCAGTTTTACCTTGCTACTAGAGGGAATCTGTATCGGAAAGGTAAGATCCATGTCCGATACCTAATGGAGCTTAGAGAACAAAGCCAAGGACAAATCATTTTGCTCTCCAGCTCGTTTGTGCTATGTATTAATAGCCTACGAAATTCAATCAAGTTCACAATGGTAACATAAAGGTAAGAGCTATTACATTTGCAAAAATTCACAATGAGGGGACTACTAGAAAGAGAATTAGTTTTTAAAAATAAATAAATAAATAAGAGAATTAGTTACTCTGGACAAAAAGGAAAAAAAGCTTCACATTTTTAAATATAAAGAAAACCTTTCTTTAACACTGGAAGACCATTGTTAACCTTTTTTCCTGGACTCAAAATCTGCCAGGTCTCATAAATCAATGAAAATCTTAAATAGCTACATAGTTTCAAAAATGAACATGGTACAAAATAAATGCAACTGTTTCATATTTCAGCTAGTCATATCTGAGAGAAGGAAAAAAAAGATGTGCCAAGATAGATAATCTAAAAGAAAAGAAAAAAAAAAAAAAACTACCTTTTTTGTTGAAAGAGGTTTCACACACCAGCATCTCCCCTGGACCCCAGTCAAAACACATTTGCTTCTTCTGGGAATTCACTCCCGGAATCAACTAGTAAAAAAAAAATAAGATGCAGAAATTGTTATTCTTCCTAAAGGTTTTGTTTTCAAATGACTTGCAGGTATAATCCTAGAAGCCAGTGGTCGTGAAAGTTATTAAGTGCTAATCTATGAACACAGCTGAGTGTGACTGAGATCAGCCCTGTCTGTTAGACCCTAAATGAACAAGTGAATTTTGCTAGGCATGTCAACCCAGCCTGTCACTTCTGAAGTGTTGATAAAAAGTAAAGCTACACCCCAATCAATTACTATATGGTTATTCGGTGATCCGTAGTTCAGAAAAAGGGAAGTTAAAAAAAATTAAAAAGGAATTGAACTGTTTGTTAACTCACTAAAAAGACAGAGACCTCCGATCCCATGGCTTCTGTGTCACATCTTTTATGACTTGATTTTTTTACTCCAACTCAGACCAACCCCTCTAAGTCTCAGCTTCATAAATCCAACTGCCTAATCCACACCTTTATGAGTTATCTAACCTCTAGAGCTATATCCATAACGTCAAGAATCAAAAAAGGAACTCTTGATGCTCATTCCCAAACCTCATTCCACTCCCCCAGTGGGACCAAGCCTTTCCCAACTGTTAGGAACAATCCTTGCAATACCCCGCTTTCCCTCATCACCCACTGAGTTTATTTTAGCTAAATATGCATCTGTCCTATACCCCAGCAATTCCATTTCTAAGTATTTATCCGGAAAGAAACAACCAAAGAAAGACAACAAGAACTGTAACTTATATTTCTTAAGAGCCCTTGACCTAAAAAGATAAGACCACTGGCCTAGAAAAACTGCTCAAGATTATTCTCTCTCTGAATCTACACTTAAACATCCCTGAATCTGCTAATTACTAACTGGCCTTCATGTGCCTTGATAAGAGGAAGCAGCTGCATGAAGAGCAGGCACAACAACTGCTACACAGGGTGACAATGGTTTTCAGGGTTATTCATCAGCCTCCTGAGGGTGTGTTCAGCCTAAGCCCAAAGAGCAGACTAACTCTCAAACACCCACGTGACTGAGTTTGAACTTGCAGAGTTGAGGTTCAGATTCTAGACTATGCAGTTCTGCCAAGATCATGCCCCCCTGAGAGGCTGTGTCCACAAGGCCAACCAGTTTCCTACCTGGTCTCCCCAACACCAATGTAAAGCTGGGTTATCACAGGTCAACCATCACTACTTGGGGCAAAATTAAGCTTAGATCATTTTCATTCCATTTGTAAATGCATGACTCATTGTCATGGTTCAATAACAAAGTGGCTCTCCTGGGCTGCACAGGGTACTGGAAAGGTTTCCCCATCCAAAGATTCGGACATAAGTGAAGGAGGGAAAAGCAAGATTAACACATAGTCTGTAAAAGTTCCAGTGATTCCGATAGCCTAATTTTTCACCCCGGAAACACTGACATAGTCCTTGATAGACATTTAATATTTAAGATACTTTATACATGCATTAAAAGTTAACAGTCTATAGCATATAGGAGTAAGCTTTATAGAGAGTAACAACCCACGTTAACTGCTATTTGAGATCTCATGTCTCTTTTTGTCCAGTTAGCTTTGAAATGACTTCTATTTTCAGTTTTTTGTTCTGTCAGATACTGCTTTGCAATCTGATGGCTTTAGCTGAAAACTGAAGGCATCTTAACCTTCTAAAACGCAAAAATACAAAGTCAGACAACTTGCAGTTTAGTGGGGCTTATAGGTTACCAAGAGCTAAGAGATGCAGAACAAGCCTAAACGGACAGAAATATTTGACCTAGTCAGGAAAGGCTTTCCTGACAAAGAGGATACTGGAGCTTGTATGTAAAAAATGAGCAGGATATAAACCTAAGAGAGAAGAGATCCCAGGCAGGGGGAACGGTAGGTGTCTCTTATCTAACAACCATGAATCTCTTTATAAGCATCGTAGATCATCCACACCTGACATACTCTCTTGAGAGTTCAAATACAACTGAAAGGAAACAGAGCAATAAAGGCAAGAATCGTCGCCCGAAAAAAAAAAAAAAAAAGAATCGTCGCCCGAAAGAATAATTATATTTAGTAAACCTTGGGCCAACTCAAGCAAAGCCAAGCTCACGGCGTTGCAATGTGAAGCTTAGCTCGGTTGGGAGAGAAAAGCCCCAATTCCTGTGCTTGGTTCAAGCCCGCTCATTAAAGCATTAGCCCAACAGGAAAAGCCAGAGAAGTAGGAAGGTCGGGAAGACAAGGGACGGAAAGGGATGGAGTGGGGCCTCCAGGGCCAGGTATTCTGAGTATACAAAGGGGCAGAAACCCAGAGACCACTGCGACCCAAACACGGGCACCTAGTTAATGTGACTTCTGGACGATGGCAATTGTACTGAGGAAAGGGGACGAGCACCTCGCAGGCGGCAGAGAGATAGACAAGCCTGCAGGGACGAAGTGGACCCAATCCTCGGACCTAGAACAGTACTGTTCGGGGCACCCTTACAGTGACTGTCGGCTCGCCATCTAGGTCCTCCATAGCGCAGCACCTCACCGCCCGGAACTCGCAAGGCAGCCAACGCTCGCAGCTCGGGCCTCCCGCTCAGAGCCGGCTGAGAGAGAGGACCCCGTCCGAGCACCTCCTGAACTGCCTGCAGGGCCAAACCTCCAACGCCGCAGGGGTCTCTCCTCTTGGCCACGACCACCCCTCTGCGGCACTCCACACGTGTCTCTCCTTCCTGGCCTCGACAATACGACAGGGAAAACAGCGCCAGCGGCAGCCTATCCACACAGTACCTCTCTCGCCAGATCCGGCGCCGCCACGGACAACCCCAAGCCAGGCAGAGAGAAGGTCCCGGAGACGGCCGGAGCGGCGGTGATGCGGCTGCGCGTGCGCGTGCGCGTGCGCGTGCGTGTGCGCGGGCCGGGGCGAGCGCAGGGCTTGGCCGTGGTGTGAGTGACCGCACTACTTCTCCCGATCCTGGCTTTCCACTCCGCTTCTTGGTCTGCAGGTTAGCGTCATCGCCGCTGCTTCTCTGAACAGTGTCCGTGGCAAGAGAGCCCGGTCGGTTCTTCGGGCTTGTGTACGAAGGTATTCGCCGCCACTCCCACCCCAAAAGGCTCAAAAGTCATGGGGACAAAATTCATGCAACTGAAACAGCTGTGAAATTGAGACCACTGGGTTCAATTGAACACAAATACCGGTTGTTATCTCACAAAAGAAAAGCAGGAAAAGACACTCAAATTAGGGAATCCCAGGTCTTATTATGGAAAACCTCAACAGAAGTGCTCTAACAGGGGCTTCCCTGGTGGCTCAGTGGTTGAGAATCTGCCCGCCAATGCAGGGAATACGGTTTCGAGCCCTGGTCTGGGAGGATCCCACATGCCGCGGAGCAACTAGGCTCGTGAGCCACAGCTACTGAGCGTGAGCCTTTGCTCCGCAACGGGGGCCGCGACAGTGAGAGGCCCGGGCAACTAAAGAAAAAAACCCTCGCACAGAAACGAAGACCCAACACAGCCAAAAATAAATAAGTAAATTTAAATTTTTAAAAAGTGCTCCAGGGCCTCCCTGGTGGCGCAGTGGTTGAGAGTCCGCCTGCCGATGCAGGGGATACGGGTTCGTGCCCCGGTCCGGGAGGATCCCATATGCCGCGGAGCAGCTGGGCCCGTGAGCCATGGCCGCTGAGCCTGTGCATCCGGAGCCTGTGCTCCGCAACGGGAGAGGCCACAACAGTGAGAGGCCCACGTACCGCAAAAAAAAAAAAAAAAAGTGCTCCAATAACCTAAAGAAGTTATTTATTTTGTAAATGCCATATTTACAAATACATAAACATACAAGGAATAGAATAGTACTGGTTCTAAATTCCCAGATAAGCGAGTTTTTTTCTTTTTTTTTTAACGAACGGAAGGTAATTCGAAATCTTAAAATAAACCTTAGGAAACAGTGCCTGAAAATGTAGCAGCTTTTATTATTTAGGAAAGAAATTTGATCTGAAAGCAAGACAAAATTTCAGTAATTTTCTTGGGGAAGGCTTCTTTCCCTGAGATGATTCTGAACGACCTATTTGAATGGTGAAAATAAGATGACTTGGAGTGGTTAGGAAAATCCTATCACCCCAATAGTTTGTTCTTTTGAGTTACACACTGTTGAGTAAAGGAAGAAAAATCCTGTGGCTATCACAATTTCATCCAAATTCCTATCCCTGAAGACAGCCATCTACAGGATAAAATATAATGTAGTTTTGTGCAAAATTCCACACTGTTCAACCATCTGTGTCTGGCTGCATTTTCCAAATGTTTCACAGAGTTTTACTGATCTGAGTGTTTCTGACACCAGTGGTGTGGCTACGAGAAATTATGCATTCGTGTCCATTTTCTAGTGGGTAAAAAGAGTCCTAATATTTTTCAGAATGTAAAATAAACATTCAGTAGCAGATAAATCAGTTTTTAAAAACTGGTTATTATATCTGCTCTATTAAAAATTCTTCAAGCAGCAGAAGTTAAAGCCAAATTTAGTAAGACATTGATAGAAATCATGCCTAATTTCCTTCAGAAAAAATTATTCTGGGGAACAGGATGAAAGACCAGCAAGGAAAACCATTTTCCTCAAAAGAAGACCTGAGGAAAAAAAAAAAAATAACTGCAAAAGAGAGCTCTCCTGTTCACTGCAGGGTGTTGAGCAGAACATGGCCCCTGGCCTCTGTCCAGTAGATGCCAATAATATACCCCTCAACAATTGTGACAGCCAAAAAAATCTCTAGAAGATGGGTGTGAGGATTTGATGAAGGCAGTCAAAAGATACAAATTTCCAGTTTGGGGACTTCCCTGGTGGTCCAGTGGCTAAGACTCCGCACTCCCAATGCAGGGGGCCCAGGTTCGATCCCTGATCAGGGAACTAGAACCCACATGCTGCAACGGACAGTTCACATGCCACAACTAAAGATTCTGCATGCTGCAACTAAAATAAGGATCCCGTGCGCAGCAACGAAGATCCCATGTGCCTCGATGAAGACCCAGCACAGCCAAATAAATAAATATTTTTTAAAAGACTAGATTAAAATTAATTAGGTGGGCTTCCCTGGTGGCACAGTGGTTGAGAGTCCGCCTGCCGATGCAGGGGACACGGGTTCGTGCCCCGGTCCGGGAGGATCCCACATGCCGTGGAGCGGCTGGGCCCGTGAGCCATGGCCGCTGAGCCTGCGCGTCCGGAGCCTGTGCTCCGCAACGGGAGACGCCACAACAGTGAGAGGCCCGTGTACCGCAAAAAAAAAAAAAAAAAAAAATTAATTAATTAGGTAAATAAATTAAAAAAAAAGATGACGGGTGTTCAGTAAACCTACTGTGGCCGTTATTTCATGATGTAGGTAAGTCAAATCATTATTCTGTATACTTTAAATTTATGTAGTGGTGGTGTGTCAATTATATCTCTAAAACTGGAAGAAAAAAAATGTCTCAAGATATTCCCAGTGTCCCCTAGGGGACAAAATCACCTCTTTTAAGAGCTACTGGCATAGATATTCAATCACAGAGGAAGAGAGGAACAACCAAGTAAATATATTATCAATGAGATATCCACCTATTTAGAAGAATTACAAAGACTGATAAGAAAATGGAAAAGTCTTTCACGAAGTTTTAAAGTGTTCACCTTTTGGTCCCCATAATTGTACTTCCCTGTTCAGTGATGTAATACTACTCAGCTATAAAAAGCAGTGAAATAATGCCATTTCCAGCCACATGGATGGACCTAGAGATGATCATATTAAGTCAGTTAGAGAAAGACAAATATCATGTGATATCACTTACATGTGGAATCTAAAAAAATGATACAGGGAACTCCCTGGTGGTCCAGTGGTAAGGACTTGGCACTTTCACTGCGGGGGCCCGTGTTCTATCCCTGGTCAGAGAACTAAGATTCCAGAAGCTGCGCAGTGCAGCCAAAAAAGAAAAATAAGAATTAAAAAAATGTTTAAATGATAAAAATGAACTTACTTACAAAACAGAAGTAGACTCAGACATAGAAGATAAACTTATGGTTACCAAAGGGGATAGCAGGAGCGGCCATGGCGGGGGGCGAGGTGCAGGAGGGCGGTGATAAATTGGAGTTTGGGATTAACATACACACTAAAAATATATAATAGATAAACAACAAGGACCTACTGTATAGCACAGGGAACTATACTTGATATCTTGTAATAACCTAGAATAGAAAATCTAAAAAAATATATATATATGTATAACTGAATCACTTTGCTGTACACTTGAAACTAACACAACATTGTAGATTAACTATACTTCAATAAAAAAAAGTTCAGTGAATGTATTGTGAAATGGAACAATATTTCCCTACATTTAATACCCCAGCTGATACATTTAAAGTGAAATGTACTAGCTTCTTGGCTTTGACTGCTGGTGCAAGTTTGGGTCCCATTTTCTTTGCCATGACCCAAGGATAGAAAGCTGGAAGGTTTCCAGAACATCACAGATTCTGTGTTTGTCTCCAGATTTCCTGCAGTATTCAGGAATAGAGTATTCAGTATTCCTGCAGTAGTCACAGAGATAGCTCAAGTACTCAACTAACCTCTGTTAGAACTGAAGGAAATTTGATGGTATAAACTATGCACCGTTTAGTCGTCTGTTTTATAAATTCAGTTATGTGTTTCTCAGGGTTTTTGGCAAGGATTTCAAGCTCTAAACAGCCTCTCTCTGTGATTCTTATTTTCCTGCCCTTTTTAGGAATGATGTTTTTTCTTTGGCACCTGACCCTGAAGAGTACATTCTTGCTGGTTCCCCCATTCTTGCCCTCTACTTCTATGGATATTTAATTATTCAAATACTGATATTTAATTAGGTTTCTAGACGAAGTAGGCCTTTCTTGTCCTAGTTAGCCCCTAGTGGCAAAAACAGCTCAATGCACAACTCCTTCATTCATTCCCATTATGATCCAGGAACTGAGCTAGGTGCTCCGAACAAAACTGTAAACAAGACAAGTCTCTCCTTTAATTGAACTGCCATTCTGCTCAGAGAGACAGCCAAACAAAAATTAAGTCAAAACAACTTGACTGGTGTTCCCACCACTATTCTAGGATATTTTTTTTGCATGTTTTTTCTCTGAGGACTTCCACAGGAGCCTGGATGCAGTCCCACAGTAATTCATCTCTGTCTGGGCTCTGAGTCAGAAAGTCTCAGGTCTACTGGCTCTACCACTTCAAGCTGGGTGACCAAGTTGCCTGACCTTTCTATGTCTCAATTTCTTCATTTGTAAAATGGGGATAATAATAATAGACGTTTTGTGAGGATTAAAGGCTTAGTACAGAATCCCCACATAATAATAACTCAGTTAATGTTTGCCACTGTTCTTTTCTGTATATACTACTCCTTGCACTTTTTTCCCCAAAGCACCCTTTTCCAGTGCACAGCCACCCCCTTTCCCACTCCTATGAAAATGATAGTGGGAGAAACTTAATGTTGGGAAATTTCTGTTTTTCCACAATTTTTTTCCCTGGAAATTGGAGAAACTCTCAGTAGATTCCCTAGGCTCAGCTCACAGAATTACCGTTTGTCCTTGGAACATATATTGTTCACACGTTTGTTTGTTTTTTTTGCGGTACGCGGGCCTCTCACTGTTGTGGCCTCTCCTGTTGCGGAGCACAGGCTCTGGACACTCAGGCTCAGCGTCCATGGCTTACGGGCCCAGCCGCTCTGCAGCATGTGGGATCTTCCCGGACCGGGGCACGAACCCGTGTCCCCTGCATCGGCAGGTGGACTCTCAACCACTGCACCACCAGGGAAGCCCTGTTCACACGTTTGAATACACTTAACTACTTTTTATAGAACTCCTCCTTTGCCCAAAGGTGGTTTTGTAGTTTAGCATAACTCTAGGGCAGGGGTACTGTAGGACACACCTGTCACCTAGAAGCTAACAACTAAACAACCATTTGATTATTGGAGGCCCGCACATTTTACTGATGGTAAATTTAACATGACATATTCCTCTTTGATGGTTCTGTAGTCCTACAAGCCTGGGAAGATGTGTGATGTCAACATAAGACCTGGGTTCAGGAGAGCAAGGAGAGCATCTCTTTTGCTTTCTCTACAGTACCTGGCACAGCACCCAGCACGTTAGTTCCCTGGCATATAATAGAAGCTCAATCAACAGTACTTGGCAGATGTGTGATAATGGGCAAGTTACTTAACTCTTTGAGCCTCGATAGTAAGTAAATACTAATCCACTTGGAAGGGTTTGTATAAGGAGAAAAAGAACTAACTAGTAAAGCCCCACTCAGTGCCTGACACATGGCAGTTGGTTCTCCCCCTTTCACTTCTTGTATATTTCCTACCCTTCCTACCCACCCCCCCCACCCCCCCAAATTTGAGACAGGGACTTTGCCCAATGCCTAGCACGGGATCTTTGTTTTTTTGGCTGCGTCGGGTCTTCATAGCTTCGTGCGGACTTTCTCTAGTTGTGGCAAGTGGGGCTACTCTTAGCTGCGGTGTGCGGGCTTCTCATTGTTGTGGCTTCTCTTGTTGTGCGGGCTTCAGTAGTTGTGGCACACCAGCTCAGTAGTTGTGGCTCGCAGGCTCTAGAGCACAGGCTTAGTAGTTGTGGCGCACGGGCTTACTTGCTCCGCAGCGTGTGGGATCTTCCCAGACCAGGGCTTGAACCCATGTCCCCTGCATTGGCTGGCGGATTCTTAACCACTGTGCCACCAGGGAAGTCCTAGCACAGGATCTTATGCATAGTGATAGCTTCAATTTATTCAGTCATTCAGTGAATCTTGACACATCAAAAGTGCACAAAAGCTGAGAGAGAGCAGGTACATTCAGGAACCCCAAGTAATTGATTATGACTGAAGCAGAGGCTTCGAGGAGAAAATGATGAGAAAGAGCTAGAATAGTTAGCCCAGATTAGCTCTCAAAGAGCTTTGTAGGTCTTATATGAATTTTGGACTTTATCCTGTAAGGCAGAGGATTGCCACTGAACCAAGGAGTGGCAGAAAGGTTTTTTTTTTTTTTTTTTGGCCTCGCCATACAGCATGTGGGATCCTAGTTCCCTGACCGGGGTTCGAACCCGTGCCCCCTGCAGTGGAAGCACACAGTCCTAACCACTGGACCACCAGGGTATTCCCAGAAACTTCTTTTATTTTGTTTTTTATTTTAGAATGGTTTGTGGTTCTCAGGCTTTAGTGTGTTTAAGAATCACCAGGGAAGCTTGTTAAAAAAAGAGGGATCCCAGAGCCACACTGCCTGAGAATATGCATTTAAACCAGCACGTTAGGGACTTCCTTCGGGGGCCAGTGGTGAAGACTCCCTGCTTCCACTGCAGGGGGCACAGGTTTGATCTCTGGTCAGGGAACTAAGATCCTACATGCTGTGTGGTGTGGCCAAACACAAAAACAAACAAAAAACCCAGCACCTTAGATGATTCTGATTCACTTAAACATTCAGACACAATTGGGACGTACCTTAAAACCAAAAGATCAATAGCTCTGGGGAAACCTGACTTGAAGTTAGGCTTCCACTGCCTCTCCTGATCAATCTGCCTTTCTTGGCCTGTCCTACAATTAGGCCTTAAGCCTCCTCTTCCCCATGGCGGACCAGCTGGAAGCCCAGCAAATGCAGCAGAGCCTGGAGACTGGACAGTGGCTGCAGAGAAGTAGACAGACTTGACAGGTATTTAAAAGGTGGAATTGAGCAGACTTGGAGATTGACTGTATGGGGAGTGTGTGAAGGGGTCAAGGATGCCCCCTAGCTTTTTGGCTTGGAGCAATTCGTTGTTGTTGTTGTTTTGTTGTTTGTTTGTTTTTTGAGCTGTGCAGCAAAGCATGCGGATCTCAGTCCTACAGGGGAAGCGTGGAGTCTTAACCACTGGACCACCAGGGAAGTCCCTGGAGCAATGTTATAATGGTGTGTCATACAGTGACCTGGCAACTTGAAAGAGAGGGGCAGGTCTGAGAAGTAAATTCAGGAATTTTAGTTGAGATTTGCTGAGTTTGAGGTGCCTCTAGGACATCCAAGTGGAGATGTTCAGAAGTCAGTTGGATTTATAGGCTGGAAATTCAGAGAAAGATCTGGACTAGAAATCTAGACTTGAGAATCATTAGCAAATAGATGGTAATCAAAGTGGGGTGAAGTCATCTCAGGAGAGGGAATAGAATGGGAAGAGAAACCGGTCCAGAGCAAAACCCAAGGAACATTTAAGGGAAGGGCTGAGAAAGAAAGAAATTGCAAAGGGATCAAGGACAGGCCAGAGTCATAGCCCAAAGTCACAGGGAGGGATTTCAAGAGGAGTGACGAACTGGGAAGCATCCTGGACTCAGCAAAGAAGTCTGCGGTGACCTTGTAGAGAGCAGTTTTAGTGGAACCAGGCACCAGATTGCAGTGCGTTGAGGAGTTAGTGGGAGGTGAGGGAGTGGAGACAGCTGGCGTGCACATTTTTTTCAAGATATTTGGCCAAGAATCGAGAGAGATACGGTGGTAACTTCAGAAGGAACTAAGAGAGTCATTTTCTACGGTAACGGCTAATGTGCGAGTGGAAGAGAATAAAGGACATAATCAATAAAACCTACCGAGAGGAGCGGGAGACATCCACGGCACAGATGTTAGGATTGTTCTTAAGGCAAGAGGGACCTACTTCAATTTCTGAAGGGATGTAAGGAGGAAGTGATCGATTGGTTTGGAAGCTTGATATCGGGTGCTTCTCTCTGATGGATTCTGCTTCCTCTAGGAGGTTGGGAGCCAGGCAATGAGTAAGGAGTTTGTAGGATGAACCTTTTTCCTCAGCTAGTCAAAGCACAGGGTTTCCAGCAGGACGGAAGTAGTCACGGCACTAAGGCAAGAGCCTGGTGGGAAGCGGGTTGAGGCTGAAGCTTTAAAATCCGAGGGAAGAGAGGCTGAGAGGAAGTGGGATATTCCTCTGACCCTGAGGAAAGCTGTATTTGGGCCACCGAATGAGAGGTTATTTTCCCAGAACCTCGTGCTGGGGCTTTGATTTAGGCTCCCCCTTCCTCGTCTAGTCAGTCTGCCTTCCCCGGCTTGTGTGTCACGCCTAGGCCTCAAGCCTCCTCGTCCCCAACGAGGACCAGCTGGAAGCCATTTTGATTAAGCTCCACCACAGAAGGAGGACAATACAGCCCCGCCCAGAGCTAGGCGCGCCCCCGCGACGGCCCGGGTGCGCGTGTCCGCGCCTCTTCCCGCCGGCCTGGCGGGCGCCGGGCCCACGCTGGGGCGGTGCGGGGCGTGGGGTGGCGGTGGTTATGTAAGCCTTGCGCGCTCCCGCGAGGCGGCAACCAATGAGGAGCCCCGGCGGCTCGGGCTCGCGCACGCAGGATGGGGGGAGGGAGCGCACGACGTGCGCGCGCCCTCTCCCTCCTCCACCGCTGCCGCCTCCTTCTTCTGCCGCTCCTGGTGCTGCTTGTGTGCTCGTTCGGTGCGGACCTGGTACCTCTTTTGTGAAGCGGCAGCTGAGGAGACTCCGGCGCTCGCCATGGCCGACGAAAAGCCCAAGGTGAGCTCGGCGCCGGCCTCCGCGCCTCGCCGCGCGGCCGGGGTCACGGCGCGGGCCGGGGTCCGGCCCGAGCCCGCCGCGGGTTCCCCGCGCCTTCCCGGGCCCCCCACGGGGCGGCCGCGGCTCAGGCCCCGGCGCTCCGCGCCATTTTCCTCCCTCCCCTCTTCCTCCCTCCCGCGCGGGAGGAGGCCCCACCGCCCTCCCCCGCCCCCGGCCGCCTCGGAGTGCGCGCCGGGCGCGAGTTGGGCGGGCGAATCGCGGACACCCGCGGGCCCACCGGCCGCGAGCTGGGCTTCTTGGGCCTGCTGGCCAGGCGCGCGTGACGAGGGGCGTTAGGGCGCGCGGTGTCCCCACCCTCGGCGGACCCCGCGCCGGGCCGCGGCGGGTGTTGCCGCCTTGGCAGTGGTGAGGAGTTCCCTCCTCCCCGGGCTTCCCCCCTCCGGGATGGGGGCCGCAGGCATCTGGGGACCCCTGCCCCGGACCGCACTGGCCGGCTGAGGGCTCGGGGCGAATCAATGGGCTGCTGATGGGTTGGAAGCCGGATGCCCGTCGGCCGTCGTGAGGGGCCGGGGTTGGGGGATTCCCGGGGAGTATTTCCCACATTTTTTGTCGGAATGGGCAGGGGCTTTTCCCTGGGTGCCAAATAACCCCTAACCTGCCGAGACCATGTGGTTTCGCGAAGTTGGAGGCAGATGTACGAGCAGAGAGACTTCGTAGGGCTTAACTTTTCAACGCGGGTTTTGAGGCTCCAGGAGGCTTTTCCCTGGAGGACTCGGGCACGCACTTCTTCCTGGCACACGGGACTTTCTTTTGGTTTGTTTTGTGACACCCTCCCCCCTCCCCTTTCCATTCTGAAATGGTTTAGGGGCTACAGAATTCCTTCTACACTTGATTTTGATGAACTTCAGATTGGGTCAGAATCTACAAGGAAGACTTGTGGAATAAGTCTGCAAGGAATAAAACTGCATTTGACTCATGACAACAAAGGGGAGGGGAGAATAAGCTCATAACTAAAAATAAACAAAAATGAAGCTGCTCATAGAAGCGAACAATAATAGTGGTTCTGAGTTATTACCGCTGCTTGGGAGAGAATCAAAGGATATTCCTCAATTAGCTGGTGGTGTTTTTTTTTTAATGTAGCTTGAGATTTGTTATTAAGCTGATTTGGTAACTTTTTAACAAGAGATTTGTAATGAGTTTTGAATTTCAAGCTCTAGATTTTTTTCTTGCATTCTGTACTCAAAGCATTTTGGAAAGAGAAAGGATGCTTATTTTTAATCTTTTTAGAGGAAAGACATATTTTGAGAGTGATACAATATATGTCATTTAAAAAAACTCAGATTCAAGAGGGCATTGCAGTAAATTGAGGGAGATCCATCTTTAAAAACCAGTTGTCGACACTGATAGTATTGGATGTAGACTGCTTTTCTGTTTCTGTGACATCTGTTTAATATTGTTGCTTCAGGGTTTCTTATCTTTCAGATTGATTTCAGCAGCTGCAAACAGCTGTATGCTCTGTTATAAGAATGAGAAACCTGTTGATTTCTGAAGCAGCTTGGGCTGCTGCTGCTTTAAAAGGTGTTTGTTCTTCACATTTTCCAAATTCTACTTTTATTTTTCTTTCAACAGGAAGGAGTCAAGACTGAGAACAACGATCATATTAATTTGAAGGTGGCGGGGCAGGATGGTTCTGTGGTGCAGTTTAAGATTAAGAGGCATACACCACTTAGTAAACTAATGAAAGCCTATTGTGAACGACAGGTGAGGAACTGACTTGTATACTTCCACTGAATAAAACGTATTTTAAAAAAACAAACCTTATTTTCTTGAGAATAGAAACCAGCATAATATATCAATAGATTATCTTTGGTAGAATGAATATGTACTTATATACTTGATATGTCACAATTTTATCATACACTTGGTTTGTTGATTCTTCATAAAATCCCTTAGGGTGGTTAATACCACATATGATTCTAGTTCTATGCCAGAAATGCATCAAATTATTTTCACATTATGTGGTTTGTTCCCAAGGGGATGCAATTTTACTTTTATAAGAAAATAAGAACGAACTTGGTAAAATTTCTTGTCAGGCTCTTTTTTAACAATTTAAAATTTGTCTTGTGTCAAAACAATTTATTTCGGGTGTTTTAACCAATTTGGAAATAAAGTTAAATGTGAGTTTAAGGACATTGCAATTTTCCTGAAGCATGTAAAAATCTTTTTACACTAATAGTAGAGGTCAAGAGATTTAACCTCCTGAGCCAAGCATATATACATTCCTGTATTATAAGGATATTTGAATTTTACTCAGAAAATAGTAAATTTTTTACATCAGAAGAGGAAGTAGAAATGAACAGATACTGGGAGGTAAATGTAAACTTTAAGACAAAGAAGCTTCCTTTTGTGTTGTTGAGTCTGTAACAATTCAAAGGTAATTTTAAAGATGACTTTTGCAAGTATAACAGAAACTGGTAGATCAGTTAATCCAACAGTAACCTGGCAGAAGTATTTTTCTTGCTCAACCCTGGATGTATAATATATAAAAGTTTGGAAAATTATTTTATTAGACCAAAACAACTTATCTACATTGCAAATTCACCTCCTAAAAATAGGTTCAAAACAGAGTAAGGTTAAAACCTCTACAAGTTGGGAAATTGAGTTTGAGTTGATACTTGGGCCTTCTGCATGAGACTGAAGGGCTTCTGAAATTGAAGATTTAAACTTCTTTTTGAGTTTGAAGCTTTATTTTATGCCTAATTTATTTATAACATAATAAGAGTACTGTGGTTATAATTTTTTATCTTCATAAACTTCTTCATAGTTCCTTACAAAGATATGCCCTTCAGTGTACTTTCATTTAAAGAATTCTGGTGAAATCCCCTAACAGGTAGTAAATATGTACTTATTAATTGTGCTGAAGAATTTTTGCACTGGTATCTACCATATTTGAATACTAGTACTCCTTCAGGTTCCAGGGGAATTTTAAAAGGTAATCATTTTGTAGAATGTTTATGTAGCAAAACCTTATACAACATAGAAATTCATGCTTAGATTTGGTGACTTTCAACAAAATTCTCCGCATATCTTACCTAACTTTTCTCTAATTATTAAATTTTAGTTTTTAAATGGTCATATTTTTCAACACTGACTATGAAAATTTTCAAACTTAGAGAAAAAAGTTTACATTGAATACCCATGAGTCTACTGCCTAGATTAACTGTTACCAATTTACTGTATACATCTATTGATACTCTCTGTCCATCCTAAAATGGTCATATTTAAGACTTCACATATTTCCTGTAGGGCCCCCAAAGGAGCTTTTTATCTTTTTTTTTTTTTTTTTTTTTTTTTTTTTTAACCAGATGCCTATGTGCTGGGGCATTATACTGTGTGCCAGAAAAAGTAAAGCACATCCTGTGTATTCTAGATTATCCTTATAGGAAATTGTCTTATAAGATCTAGTTAGTGGGTCAATCAAGAATTTTTTAGTTTTTCTGCTGTTAAAGTAAGTCTACTATATTACCCAGGGTAAATAAAGTTTTTCTTGATTTTTTTCAGTTATTAGTAATAAGATTGGGATTATATTTGACTAAACTTGTTGGGGCCACTCTTAACTTGCACTAGAGGAAAAAGAACGTTGGTAATCCATAAAAAATATAATTCCACTGCATATCTGTTGGAATGCAAATATGAAAATATTATCCAGGAAGAATTTGGAAAGATGTTTATTCCCATTTTCTTCTTAAATTGGGGATAACCTCAGAGTTTTGAGTGAAACAAGATCCCTGTTTACTTTTCAGGTGGTTTCTCTGGTTCTAAGGAAGAGGGAGTTGAAGTATCATCTAATTGGGCTGATTCCCTGCTTTCTAAGTGTAGTTACAGGTTATTAAAAAAACTAAAATATTTATCCGATCTAATTTGCATAGCTAAAGTTTTTTTGGCAGGTGAGACTTCTTAACCAAAGATTTCCTATCAAGATTAATTGAATGCTCATATTTACTTTCTAATGAACTCATTTGGTATTGGCTCTCTGGAGGAGTTCCAGTGAATGCCTAATGGGCATCTAAAACTAAACATACAAAGCAGGACTCTTGATTCTACTAGAAATCTTTCTCTGTTGTCCCCACTCAGTAAATAGCACCATTCTGCATCTAGTTGTCAAAACCTTAGGGTCCTCTTTGATGATGCATCATAACAAGTAAAATCCATCAGTGAATTCTGTTCTCTATCTAAACTTGGTCCAGCACAGTAGCCACAAGCCACGTGTGAGTGTTTACCACTTGAAGTGTGGCTAGTCCAAATTGAGATGTGCTGTAAAGTGTAAAATGAATGCCAGATTTTGAAAACTTGGTGTGAAAAAAGTTAAATATCTCAATTTTTAAAATGTTGATTATATGTTGAAATGGTAGTATTTTTAAATATGTTGAATTAAAACATTTTTACTAAACTTTTACCTTATTTTTAACTTTTTAATGTGGCAACTAGAAAACTTAAAATACCATATGTGGCTGACATATTTCCATTGGATAGTGCTGAGCCCTCAACCATTTTTATTCTATTCCTGATTAACTACTACCTCAGGGACTTACCTGATTAATTCAAAGTGCCCCTGTTGCCATCACTGAGTCCTCGCACTCTTTTTTGTTTGTTTGTTTTGATTTGTTGTTTCGTATTGATTATTGTCTGTATCTGTCTCTGCACTAAAATGTAAGCTTCATGAGCATAGGGCTGTTTTATTATACAACTATTTCTCTAGAGCCTAGACCAGTGCTCAGCATATAGAATGTGTTCAAATGCTTGTAAAAGAATAGAGAACATTCAAACCTAGTATTTCTGTAGTAGTTGGTTTCTAAGTAAGTTTTTCATTCACAAGTAGAGTTAGACTTCGCCCACTTTATATCAGCCACATATCCTTCAGGCAACTGATTGAGAGCATACTATTCCATTCTAGTGTAAATCTACCCCAACATTGTTCACTAGATTGTCAAGTGGTTTCAGAGAGCACAGAATAATTGGTTTAGTCCAGTTCATTTTTGTGAAATGAAGAAATGGGGACCCGAAGAGAGAACCTCACACAGTTCTTCTGGAGCACAACTCTAAAGCTCAGGGATGAGATTTATACAGAAGAGGAAACCAAATACTGGTTTAATGCAAATTCATTGTTTGAATTTACATGGTTTATGGAATCTTAAAGGCAAGTTTCCTGAATTTTGGACTTTTGATCTCTAGCAAAATAAAAGAGCTTTTATTGATAAGGAAAAGCATAAAAACAGGTGGCAATAAAGGAATACAATTTGCTTGTGTTCTACTGGCCCTGCCTTCCCTTCGCCCTTATTTTGAATGGCCACGCCATTGGATGTAGTGAAGGAAGAACCCAGCATATAGAAGATGCTAAGAGTTTTGTTGAAGCAGAGTCTCCAATGGAGTGTTTGTAAGTAGATAATACTTAGTATTAATGGCTTGGCATTGAATTCTTGGTTACTTTGTGTAATTGCAAACTAAATTTGAAAGTCATGAGGAATGAATTAGGTTATGGCTGTCACCTACCTGGTGGGGGATTGCTTGTATTCCTTAAGACAAGGGCTAGTCTGGAAGTGGTATGTGTCAAAGACCAGAGTGTTGTGTTGTGTTTTCTGTAATATTTATTTATTTACCTATGTATCTATCTATCTGCACCGGGTCTTAGTTGCGGCATGTGGGATTTTTGTTGCAGCGTGTGGGATCTTTTTAGTTACGGCATGCGAGATCTTTAGTTGCGGCATGCGGGATCTAGTTCCCAGACCAGGGATCGAACCTGGGCCCCCAGCATTGGGAGCGTGGAGTCTTAACCGCTGGATCACCAGGGAAGTCCCGAAGACTAGAATTTTAAAGGAAAGAAGTATGATTTTCATGTGACAGGTAGTTTTAAAGACCAATTCAGTGAATCATTGTTAAATAAGGGAATACAGTTGTTAAACAAGTGTTTATTGAACAGTTCATTTCAGTATTTCTAGTCCTAGGAACTCAGTTTAATTTTCTCTTAAATATCAATTAAAACAGGGAGTTTTTGTAACGAGAATTATAGTTTGTAATTTGAGCATGATACAGGAATGACTTTGTGTAAGATGCTTCCAAGAAAGGTATTTTTCAAGTTAAAATATTCAAAGCATACCTCCGAAGAAATCTTGTCCTCATTTGGTTGCAGTTACCAGCAACTTTACTATTTTGCTCCTTTCCCCTTCTCCCCACCCCTATGTCAGGTAGGTAATTCTTAATAATGGAGTCCCCTTTGTAGAAAGGGGCATATTTAAGCTCATTTATCTCCTTAAATGCACATAAAAATTTCTTGACACTCCCTTTTTGTAATAAAGCTGCTCAACTTAGCTTTAGGTTTATTTTCAAATAAAAACAGAAAATGAAGCATGCTTAGATACTGCTTTTCATCCATTTTATTCCATCAGTATTTAGCACCTACCGTGTGCAAGATACACAGTATGTAACTAAGTCTAGATTTCTGTCCCTACCGGAGCTTATTTTCTAGTACAAGGTTGACTAATAATTGCAGGCTTGGGTAAGTACTAAGGAGAAAAAAGCAGGTGCTTCTTTAGAGCTGTTCCAGGATTTTCTTGGATGTAGATTGTGGTCTTATAGATGGTTTTAGGGACCAGTTATTGCCTTGTGTTCTGTTGGAAATGTCCTTACTGCCCAAGGATAAGAACTTGAATATGCCAGTGGTGTGCCTAGTATTGTGCTGGGCTGGGGCTTAGGTTACTGTTACATAGTGGTAGGAATTGTTTGGATAGACATGAAGGGAAGGTAGCTTTTAGGCAAAGTTTTATTTTAATCATTACACATTTTTTAGGTGACTTCAGTTTTCATATTATTAATGGGTTTTGTTTATGTGTTTGGTTTTGGAGCGCTTTTTAATGTGCGTTGAGGAATGTTGACGTGTGCATCTGTTGCTTCAAATTTCCTTTTAGTATCTAACTCATTTAAATGCACTGTTTGACTCAAGGTATGATCTATTCAAGCTTGAAGTAGCTATGGTCTCAAAAGTAGCTATGGCTCTCAAAAACAGCTTTTTTTCTTTCAGTCCTTTTTAAGAAAAATCATTTTTCCAATGAAAATCAAACATAGTATAGTTTAAAGAAAGTGAAAATCACCCCAAATCATTTAACCAATATAGAAATGTTAACATATTGATGATCATTTATTTAGGTCTCTCTTTTAAATATATTCATGGCCAAATATGCATGTAGTTTTAGTTCTTACTGTTTCTTTACATTCTTATTGCTTTTAAACTCTTTGTCCAGGGTTTGTCAATGAGGCAGATCAGATTCCGATTTGACGGGCAGCCAATCAATGAAACAGACACACCTGCACAGGTAAAAATGTCTTTGTGCTAACTAGAAAAACCAATGTTTTTTATAATTTTCTCAACAGCTTTGTTTATTAATTTGTGAACTTCTAGTCATTGGAATATAGTTCTTTACCAGAGTTCAAAGCTGTGTAAAATATGGCCAAAAGGGAACAGAAAGAAAAAATAGATTCAGGAAGTGCCAATGGTTTTTAAATATTCAGTTATCACTTAGTAAAACTAGTAGGTCGTTTTACTTTAATCCGTATTTTTCCTCTTGCCAGCATTATTTGGAAAAAGTAAATAAAATTCCTGTTTGTTACTTCAGAATGTTGTTTTCCTTTTGTTTTCATTGCTGCAGCTCTAAATCATACCCAGGGATCCCCATTAGATTGGTTGGCTGTTTATCCTAACCATTTTAGCCCCTCATGAATTCTCTTGTACCTATACTTCTGAACTGAAGAGAATCTAGTGGCTCTAACTGCAAGTCTCTTGATAGCTTATGTTTCACAGGGCTGTTGATAATAGGTGGCTTTCCATACCCTTACTACAAAAGGTGTTGTCTGATCCCTTAATCTCTTTACTTATTACTTCAGTTGTTCTGTCACTTTGTAGGGATCGGCTGGGCTATCTTCTTTAGCAGAAACTTTTTGTTTCTTTTTACCTTCTGAAATTCCATTCAAGACATTCAGTTTTGGGGGAAAAAAACTTTGATAGCAGAAATTTTAAATTGGAGCCCTTGTCCTTTTGAATTTGTTTTATCACCCCATGAAAACTAGAAAGCGATAAATATGGTATGAGTGAAGCAGAAAATCCAGATTGTGGTTTTGTTGATAATCTTCAAAAACTTGAAATATCTATGAGTTGTACTTGAGGGAAGAATATTTTGAAGAAATTTCTGTTGATGAGTCTCTAAGAAGCAATTATAGTATGTAGCCACTAGGAGGAGCTGAATTCTCTTGATGAATGAGAGAGAGAAAGCTCTCTTGTATCCTATGAAGGCATTTAAAGTTTCACTATAAAATTGAAAAACATTTCCAGTAGTTTCATTTCAGTGGATAGGCTGAAGACCAGTTTTGATGGTTTTAAAAGAATAAGAAGAACCCATTATGCTAAACTCTGATGGTAATGTATTTTCTGTTTTTGTTTTTGTTTTTTTGCGCTGCGTGGGCCTCTCACTGTTGTGGCCCCTCCCGTTGAGGAGCGCAGGCTCAGCGGCCATGGCTCACGGGCCCAGCCGCTCCACGGCATGTGGGATCCTCCCGGACCGGGGCACGAACCCGTGTCCCCTGCATTGGCAGGCGGACTCAACCACTGCACCACCAGGGAAGCCCTATTTTCTGTTTTTTGAAGCCCTCACCCACCACCAAAAAAAAGTTATGGGACTTGTCTATTATGCTAGCTGCAAATAATTAAACCTGAGGAGGATTTGTTCAGTACTGCATTTATAAAATCTTCAAACTGAATTTGGAATTGACCTCATTTTAGTATTTGGAATTGAATTTATTTTAGAGTGAAATTGATTCATTTTAGAATTGTTCTTCCAGTACTTATTAAATAGCAGAATTGTATAAATTAGAACATCTGCTTAGCAGCCAATTTTAATAGCAGTATAATTGTTATGTACTCATTCTCTTAAGTACTTCACTTTCTTTGACTCATTTAGTTCTCATAACTGAATATTCCGTTTTACAAATAGAGAATTGAGACTTAGTCATTAATATTTTAATGCTTTAGTCCTACTTTTAGTGTATTTGAACTTCATTAGAAACAGTTCCCTTTCCTGTCTTTAGATGCCCGCGGTTGTTGTTTTATCTTCAAAATTACCAGTTTTTAGAAAATTTTTCTTGGGTAATTATCAGCATTATAAACTATTCCAAAGCTTGTTTACCTTACAGTGTTGCCATATGTACCAAGACCTTCCTGCTGTCAACATGGTTTTATGTATAATGTGTGGGTAGAACCTTGCAAACTTAATAGCATTTTGAATTTTGATGTTTTTTTTAACAAGTCTGTTTTTGCTCATGCTCCTCTTCTTTTTTTTTTTTATAACATCTTTATTGGAGTATAACTGCTTTACAATGATGTGTTAGTTTCTGCTTTATAACAAAGTGAATCAATTATACATATACATATGTTCCCATATCTCTTCCCTCTTGCGTCTCCCTCCCTCCCACCTTCCCTATATCCCACCTCTGTGTTCCTCTTCTTACTACATAGTGGTAACCACTGTTTTGTGCATAGGCAAAGATATATTCATATTATACACATACACACAAACTTAAAAATATATATACAAATATAATACTATAAGCTGTTTGCTGCCTAGTTTTTAAATTTTTTTAGCCTAATACCGTATCTAAGGGATATTTCCATTTCTGCATGTGTAAATCTACTTATTCTTTAATAATAGGTACATGGTATTTCATGTATGCATGTACCATATTTTTTGGGGGTTGATATTTTGGTTATTTTCAGTATTTTGCTCATCTGAACAACATTGCAGTGAGAGCCTTTATACACATCAGTTTTATTTTCAATAATTAAAGGTGAGATGATTTAACTTATGGACATACTCAGCTTTTTAACTTAAAAAATCAATTTTCTGTAATCTTCATAAAAAAGACCAAGTGAAAAATTATTTAAACCTAAGTCTTATGCTACTTTAAGCTGTGGGACATCTAAAATAATGAACACTGGAACCAGGTGGAACTCGTGCAGATTTTCAGGCTATTTAAGTCTGATAGTTATAAATTTTAAGAGCTAAATAACCAGTGGCCGATTGTTTTTTTTCTCATTTATGCTAGTTGGAAATGGAGGATGAAGATACAATTGATGTGTTCCAGCAGCAGACAGGAGGTGTCTACTAAAAAGGGAACCTGCTACTTTACTCCAGAATTCTGTTCCTCCAGACCAAGAAGACATTCTCAATTAGAAAACCGCAATTTGGTTCCACCACATCCTGACTACTACAGTATAGTTTCTCTATTCTTTCATTTTCCCCTTCCCCATTCCTTTATTGTACATAAAGTAACTGGTGTATGTGCACAAGCATATTGCATTTTTTTTTTTAACTAAATGGCCAACGGTATGTTTTGATCGACATCAAATGGAGATGGAATGGGGAAAAATACTGGTTCTGTGAAGATACCCCCTTTTCTCCATTAGTGGCATGCTCATCAGCTCTTATCTTTATATTCCAGTAAGTTATTTTGCTCTCACTGTTTAACAAAAAAAGAACAACATAAAAATTCTTGCATACCTTGTTCGATTGGAGAATTTTAATGTTTTTCATTTATCATTGTAAAACCAAGGACAATTTTATAACTTTTTTGTACGTAGCTGTTACATGTAGGGCAATCTGTCTTTAAGTAGGGATAAATTACTCTAAAAGAAATGAATCCTAGATAGTTTTCCCTTCAAGTCAAGCGTCTTGTTGTTTAAATAAACTTCTTGTTTAAAATGAGCTGTTTTCTTTATTCTGAGGAATATTAAATAGAAAGTTGAAGCTTAGAGAAAAACATGACCTGAATAGGCCTACTAGAAGTAACATTTCAAGGAAGAAATAAAGCTACTTTGCATTTCTGACAGACTAAGCGAAACAAGGAATAACAAAGTTATATAAATGACTAGCAAGGAATGTTTCAGCCGCCTCTTTGTTCAAAAAGTTTAGGCAGTTCCAAATATGCAACTTTACTAGCAAAAAAATTGGGTCTTGTGGATTTACTCCCATGTTTTTTTTTTTTTTCTTTATCTTTTTTTTTGTTTGTTTGTTTTTTTTTGCATTATGCGGACCTCCCACCGCTGCGGAGCACAGGCTCTGGACGCGCAGGCTCAGCGGCCATGGCGCACGGGCCCAGCCGCTCCGCGGCATGCGGGACCCTCCCGGACCTGGGCACGAACCCGCCTCCCCTGCATCGGCAGGAGGACCCTCAGCCACTGCGCCACCAGGGAAGCCCCCATGTATTCTTTTTTGTAACCTCTACCTGAGGCAGAGTGGGTTAGTACATGCAGCTAAGAAAAAGTTCTAATTTTGCTGACTCTGCTGATAAAACACTTGACCATTCTAGTCCTCATTTTGTCTGATGGTAAATACTCCCTAACCTAAAACACAGTTTTTGTTCCTTATTTGAGGATGTTGAGGGACAGAAAATATTTACCTATGTATACCCATTCTTATAGCCTTAAATATGCAGGTCACTACAGTTTTTAAATTCAGATGTATGGGGAAAGATAACAACTACAAAACCAATAAACAGTATTGGAGCTGGAAAGATATGTAAAGATTATCTAATTCTAACCCCTGTTTTAAAAATGACAAGGCTGAGGTCTAGAGGGTTATTTGTCACATAGTTAGATGGCTATGAAACTGGAACTTAGAGGTTAGGTTTTCTGATGCCTGTTAATTGAATTTTCCAATAATGGTTTTCAAGAGACTGAATTCCACCCTTACTGCCTAACAATGTGGCCTTTTTGAATCAAGTCCCCATGAACTATCATGCCTTGTCATTCACTTAATTCACTCTACTTCTGTTGCAATATAGTCTTTTTTACATTCCCCATTTCTATAGTGAATAAGCTTCCCCAGAGACAGCAGGCATTACGTAGGTTTTTGGCTCTGTGTATATGTGAGTTAATCTTAAATCAACTGAAGTTTTATTTTCCTATATGTGTAGTGCTGCCAACCTATTTTTACAATTTATATTGTGAAATAGTGTGAGAAGCCTGCCCCCAAGAATTCTTAGAGATCGGGTAAGTACATTTCTCTTGCTCTAGGTACTATTAAGTAGTGGAATTTTGTTGTCCCCAAAATTAAAGTTAGGATTGAAATTCAAGCCAGAGAACTTATATTAAGGAAGGATTCTTCAACTGGGTTCTTGTTTAACCAGAGGGAATTAATGTCATGTCTGAGCTTTCGCCATGTTGGGGGAACTTTTAAATTCTTTCATACTAGAAAAACTTTCAGTAGAATTTTAAAAGCCATAGGGAAATGTGTGGAAAAGGCACTGTTTCATAATATAGTATGTTGTAGCTTATTGATATTTGGGTAGGGGATAATTAAGATTTACCTTATTCTTAAGTCAACTTTTGATTGTTGCCCTTGCCTGTTTCACATAAATTACCACCAAAAAGGCAAATCTTTTATGGGAAAGCTTACAGAAAACTTTTTAAAAAACCCTTTGAAAATAAGCGGATCGTTGAAAATGCTGAAAGTAATTGTAGCATTTTAATTTTTTTGGCTTGAGAGGGGAGGTTCAAATGATGGGAATTACACTGCTCTTTTGGTTAACTGTTAGGACAATTTCGCTAAACTCTTTAAGTTTGTGCTTACATATGGGACATGTTTGTATCTGAAAAGTAGCAAATAGTACCTAAGTGAACCCAGTCTGTATAGGGAGATAAATTTTATTCTCAAGCACCTCTCATATTCATCCAAGCTGCTAGAGGCCAAAACAGAAGGTATTAGCAGCTTTCCAGAAATAGGAGTGTCAGGTTTTTTGGTTCATTGTTTTCCTTGTTTATGTTCTCATAGAAATTAATTGGATGATCAGATTACATTCTGTCTAAAAGGGATGATGTTGAATGGAACATGGGAAGAAGTAAACATAGTTTGAGGACAAATTGGAGACTTGAGTCAAAGTGTGTAATTATGTAGGAAATCAACACCAGGAGGTCAGTAAGATAATGGAATCCCAGGATTTGAGGGCAGCCTGTTGGAAAGTTTTTCCAAGGTCTCTTTGGGGGCCATAGGGTATTGGAGAGGGCCAGCTGTGCCACTGAGGGTTATTTTTGAGTTAGGGTGCTGCTGCTTTTAAGTATGACTAATAGTGATTCTGGATCATGGTTTTGCATTAGAATCCCGCTAATGAGCTTTTAAAAAATAGCAGTGCCTGGGCCCTATCCCCAGAAATGTATTTTCAGAGCAATATTGAATTGAGAATCAGCTCTGTGAGGCATTCTCACAACTCTTAAGAGTTAAGCACATTATGGTGAAGATTAAATGAGAATATATGTTCTAGCTACCACATACTGAACTCTTTTTTTTTTTTAATTTATTTATTTTATTTATGGCTGTGTTGGGTCTTCGTTTCTGTGCGAGGGCTTTCCCTAGTTGCGGCAAGCGGGGGCCGCTCTTCATCGCCGTGCGCGGGCCTCTCACTATCGCGGCCTCTCTTGCTGCGGAGCACAGGCTCCAGACGCGCAGGCTCAGTAATTGTGGCTCACGGGCCCAGTCGCTCCGCGGCACGTGGGATCCTCCCAGACCAGGGCTCGAACCCGTGTCCCCTGCACTGGCAGGCGGACTCTCAACCACTGCGCCACCAGGGAAGCCCCTGAACTCTTTAAATTTATTTAATTTTAAATAAAACTTATTTTCAGCGTGAAGTAAGGGCTCTGCCGTAGGATGCTGAGGCTTCAACTGAATAGCATAATCCCTACCAATTGGCCTGCATTTTCTATTCAGTTTAAAAACTGAATACAATCTTCGTCTCATGAGGTTTTTTTTTAACTTTTTGGTTGGTTGGTTTTTTATTTTTTTTTGGCCACTCTGCACAGCATGTGGGATCTTAGTTCCCTGACCAAGGAGCAAACCCATCCCCTTGCATTAGAAGTGCAGAGTCTTAACCACTGGACCACCAGGGAAGTCCCTCATTAGGTTTTTATTAATTGATTAATTAAATTTATTTTTGGCTGCGTTGGGTCTTCGTTGCGGCACGTGGGCTTTCTTTAGTTGCGGCGAGCGGGGGCTACTCTTCGTGGCGGTGTGCGGGCTTATTGCGGCGGCTTCTCGTTGCGGGGCACAGGCTCTAGGCGCATGGGCTTCCATAGTTGTAGCGCGCGGGCTTCAGTAGTTGTGGCTTGCAGGCACTAGAGCGCAGTCTCAGTAGTTGTGGCGCACGGGCTTAGTTGCTCCGTGGCATGTGGGATCTTTCTGGACCAGGGCTTGAACCCATGTCCCCTGCATTGGCAGGTGGATTCTTAACCACTGAGGGAAGTCCCTAGGTTTTTAAATAAATGCTTAATGCTAAATTGTGCTCTAACGAATCTTTTTAAGGAAAAACAGAAAGGAAAGGTCTTTTTTCCTTTTTAAGGAAAAACAATCCTCAGGATTTTAATGATTCTCCAATACTTTAAGAAGCAAAGGACCCATCCACAAGATGCTTCAACATTTTGATTATCTAGGTGATGATTTGAGGGTTAGTCCTGGATGTAGTAAGAAATATATGTGTTTTATAATGAGACTTTGGTGTGTGTAGTGGTTAACTAATGAAAAGAGTGCCTCACAGTGGAACATAATTAGAACAGAGTGTATAAACAGGTTAAGAATTTAATCTGTTATTTGGAATGTGGAGTGTTATCTCCCTGTAAGCAGTGACATGTGACTATGTATGAGATCATTTTAGGATTTCCTACACCCTTAGGGCCTTTGTGAAACAGGTTAAAGTCCAAGAATTTTCATGTAATACTTGTTTTCTTTGCTCTTGATACTATAAGACGGATTATGTGGCTAATTTTGCAACAAGTTACAGAATTTGGAATACCAAGAATTTTCCCATTCTTTTCTGGGCATACCCGTTTAAGTTATTTGATGTTTGTAATTCTAAAGATTTTTTTTTTAATTTTTTATTTGTTTATTTAAGGTCTTAGTTGCAGCACACAGGATCTTCATTGCGGCATGCAGGCTCTTTTTTTTAGTTGCGGCATGCGGACTCCTTAGTTGCAGCATGCATGTGGGATCTAGTTCCCCGACCAGGGATCGAACCCTGGCCCCCTGCATTGGGAGCGCAGAGTGTTACCCACTGGACCACCAGGGAAGTCCCGATGTTTGTAATTTTAGTAACTATTTTTGCAAAAGAGGCTAAATTCATTTTAGGAGAACAGGACAGATTTGTTAGATGTTTTTTTTTGTTGTTGTTTTTTAACTTGTTTATTAGAGAAATAGCTTGGAATTAAAGAAGACTAATTTAAATCACATAATCTCATTCAGCTCTCAGTCTGAGAGGAGGAGGAAATAATGGGGAAATATGAATCATGCTGTCCCTCTCTGCAGTTCAGAGTGACTAGAGGGGCTTATCAGATCTTAGTACAGTGTATGTGCCATTTTGTTTATCTTAACTTTGCATAAAGAGAAGGCAAGAATATGACAAAACCATTTTCCATATTTGAGACATCTAGGTTGGTTCATTTGATTTATTTAATGGCAAATGAGTTTTTAGAGAAAATAAACTCCTTGGGTTGTTTTTCTCTTGGTGGCATTGATCTGCCTTTTTTTTTTTTTTTTTTTTGTGGTGAGGATGCAGCTAAGAAAAGAATGGACAGATGCATACTAAATTTGGCTGTAGGAGTGATGGATGCAGAATGTATGTGTGAGTGATGTACTTACGGGGCACCCTGCAATACTGGGGTGGAGAAGTGAAGCTTGTTAGAAACACTTGTTGGGCCATTCATTAATTAAGTCATTTACCCAAGTTCAGAAGCACATGACCAGTATTTTCTTTTAATAATAAGGAATAGAAAACATTAAGCATCTGTATTAAACTGGTTGAACATAAGTAACTGCTATACATGTAGGTCAAAAATAGTCAAATATCTGCCATGTCATATGGGTCAACCTAATATGTGTGTATTGGATCACAGCAAAAGACACTGTTCTAAGAGGTTGGTTCAAACCTGATTGCAGACTCTAGGTAGAGTAAATTCCAATAAGGATGCCATGTAGATTGCCCATTTCCTCTGGCATTTTGGAATAAATAGGGGCAGGTTGAAATTACGGGGGACTCAGAACACTTTGCGTAGCAGTGGAAAGCTGGTAACATTCAAGACAAACACATGCTTGAGAATGAAGGGATGACATGATAGTGCATTTTTTTGTGTTTGGTTAAAATTTATTATCCTTAGACACAAACGGTGAAGAACAACTAGCAGATTGTTCTGTGTTAAGTTATACATTGCATTCTTGAATAAAACTGTCCACACGCTCAGCAACAAATGTAAAAACCAACAGGATTCCTGTCTATATTAAAGCAAAAATTATTAGGGCCTTCATCATTTTCTGACATCTTTTAAATAAAGATTTTTTTGCCACCTGCTTCAGAACAATAGGTTGTGTTCTAAGGAAATTCTGAGAATATTGGGTTTGCAAAAACCTGTTGGGGGACTTCCCTGGTGGCGTAGTGGTTAAGAATCCGCCTGCCAATGCAGGGGACACGGGTTCGATCCCTTCCTGGTCTGGGTAGATCCCACATGCTGAGGAGCTGCTGAGCCCACACACCACAACTGCTGAAGCCCGCACGCTCTAGGGCCCGTGTGCCGCAGCTACTGAGCCCTCGTGCTGCAACTACTGAAGCCTGCGCCCTTAGAGCCCATGCTCCGCAACAAGAGAAGCCACTGCAATGGGAAGCCCACGCACCACTACGAAGAGTAATCCCCACTGGCTGCAACTAGAGAAAGCCGTGCGCAGCAACGAAGACCCAACGCAGCCAAAAAACCCCAATAAACCTATTGGACTTCTCTGGTGGTCCAGTGGTTAAGACTCTGTGCTTCCATTGCAGGGGCCACAGGTTCGATCCCTGGTTGGGGGAGTTCCCCCCACCCCACCCCCCGAAAAAAAAAAAATCTTGGGAAAGGCGATTACTACTAGGCTTTCTGAATTGAATTACAAATGGAAGAATAGTACTTTGGATATAGTAGGGAGGTTGCAGTGTGGGACTAAGGGAAGTTAAAGAGCACTTAACTGCTTAAAGACAAAGTTAAGGAAGTGGAAGCAACTGCTCATTCTTTTCCTGTTAACTATATTTAAAAAGCAGGTGAAAATGGACATGCATATAGGGCAGTGGTTTTAAAATTTCACGGAACCCTGAGGTTGTGCAAAAAGAGGAGGACCGAGTGGAAAGTGGCAAAGGACAGGAGGAAGCAGAGGACCAGGATTCAATCACAGCTGCTCTGTTAATCTATTTTATATATTTGGATTCTGCTTTATAAAAGTTTAAAAAACACCGCTGTGGACTTCCCTGGTGGTGCAGTGGTTAAGAATCTGCCTGCCAATGCAGGGAACATGGGTTTGATCCCTGGTCTGGGAAGATCCCACATGCCGTGGAGCAACTAAGCCTGTGCACCACAACTACTGAGCCTGCATGCCACAACTGCTGAAGCCTGCGTGCCTAGAGCCCGTGCTCCACAACAAGAGAAGCCACTGCAATGAGAAGCCTGCACACTGCATCGAAGAGTAGCCCCCGCTCTCCGCAAAGCCCGTGAGCAGCAGCGAAGACCCAACACGGCCAAAAACAAACAAATAAATAAATAAAACCACTGCCGTAGGTCATGAAATAGCTGTTAGACCATTCCTTGTTATAAGATTTCATCTGTCTTCTGTTTCTTTAGATTTTTAGGTTAACCTGGGAATTTGAAGCAAATTACTTATTGATACAGATCCTAGTGTGTACTTTAAAAATCATAATGATGGGCCTTCATGATTTTATAAGCAGATGTTCACATTGCCCCATCCTTTTGCATCTTTTGATCCTGATCTGTGTTGATCTTTTGGGAAAAATACAATTTTATTAATATCCCATTTTCAACTTAGTTGGTCATCTGGAGCAAAGGTTACAGCAGAGCTACATATCATATCTTTTACCCCAAATCTCCATCTTGCAGCAGAAAGTGGAGTACAGTGATTTGGTCAAAACTATGAACAAGTAAATAGGAGAGCTAGTTATTCTGGAAATTTCTGGCAGTATTTACTTTAAAATACAAAGAATGTTCCAAACAGGCCTGCCTAAGATGGCCTTAATCAGATGTCTTTTATATAAATATACTGTTCTTCATAAATCAGATTAAATTAAAAAGCATTCTGGAACTGATTCCTTACCTTTGAAGCAAAGGTTCTCAGCCCAAGCTATGTGTGAGAATTGGCTGTTTAACTTACTATAGACATCCATGACTGGACCCTATATGCAGAAATTCCAATTCAGTAGATCTCTGGAGCCTTGCATTCATTTGTACTTCTTAAAAGCTCATAGGTTAAAAAAAAAAACAAACTCATAGATTATTCTGATGTGCAGTCAGGTGGGGTACCTCTAATAGAAAGCTTTCATTTAAAGAGTAAAACATTCTTGCAATTATCTCGTTCCCAAGCTAGCAGAATAGGTGCTGTTAACCCCATTTTACAGATGAAGAAACTGGGCTCAAGGATATAAATGACCTAGAAGTGTCTTAAATTGGGAGAGAGCAGAACCAGAACCTAGGCTTTTTGGTTTCCAGAGGAAATAAGGCAAGTCAGTACAATCTCAAAAGTTTAGGCCAAGATGGACCCTAAGAGTCAAGTCTAAACCCCTCATTTAACTTAACAAAAAGCAATTGCAGGTTGTTGCAAAAAAAAAAAAAAGTATGTGGCTACTTTCCAAGTAAGTCTGATAATAAAAATGCCTGTCACTTTGGTGACTTATGTCAGGACAGGTACTTTACATCCATTACATCCATCATCCAGTCCTCACAGCTCTATGGAGTCTAGATACTAGTCTATCCTTATTTTACAAATGAAACTAGTGCTCAGAAAAAGGTAGGAGTCAAGATTCAAACCTGGATTTCTCCTTTGAGATCCTGAGCTAGCAACCACCATATACCACTACCTCCTAATCATAAGACTTTTCAGGAGGAGATGCATGCTCACTAGCTAGGTTGGCCTGAAGAGTCTTTTGGTTTTGTTTTAAGGTTTTGGAAATTTAAGCTCAGCCTTTAGGAAAGGGAAGATTTTAATCCAGACAAGTAGTGTGCTTCATGCTTTTGTGGTAAGCACATAAAGACATGATCCAGGCCTTCTAGAAGAGAAGAGCTTGTCTCTGGCTTTTCCTGAAAGCCCAGGAGAGTGGTTGACCAACACAAACTGCCTGGAAGGAGGAGGCCACACAAAGAGGAATGTAGTTCACTTGTTATGGAAATACTGAAAAAGAGATCTGCCTTGAGGAAACAGCATGACAGGGAAGGCCTTCCCTCTTGTTTGCCCAAGACTTTGCTATTACGGTCTTTTAAACAGTCATTCCTGAGCCCTCCAAGTGTGTCTGCATTTGTTGCAGGGATAGATTTACCCAGACAGGTGGAAGAGTCATGACTTAATGGTTATAAACAGCTGCAGAGGCCTGGGCTACTCCCATGGTCTTAGTAGCAAGGGATGTGGCCATTCCCCGAGGCCAGGCATTAACCAGCCTTAAGAACAGGCCCTCAAATCGGAACGACTGTAATTTTGGTCTAGTGCATGCACAACACGTTACAGCTAAATTGTAACATTAAAATGTAAAGGATTTCCAGTCCTTTTAGAAGGGATCATCTTTGTGTGCTTTCTGTTGCTGATTCATAGTGCTACAGCTTTGGGACCGTCAGGTTTCCAAATAGGACACATAGTAGATATTCAATAGACGTCAATTTGTAGCAGTAATTTTCATCCCTTGAGGAGCATGCCCTTGCTACCCTCGATGAGTAAGGCAAATAAATGAATGGTAAAGATAAACGTGCCCTCGGCTTGCGGATTCCAACTCGCCCAGAGCGAGCTTTTCCTTCTATCAAGGTAACTTTTTTAAGTGACAGCGAGCACAACTTGTACCGAGCGCGGGGCAGGTTTGTCCTTTGTCCAATCATCTCCGAGATTTGAGGGTGGGGGAGGGGAAGCTTCCCTAGACCTTCCCTGACCAGGAAGAGGGTGGGTTTAGGCTGAGCAGGGGCCGCCTCAGCCCGTCGTGAAGCCGCAGGATGCTTGGCACTCCAGGAAGCCAATAGGAGTGAAGAGGCCCGTTTGAATTGGTCAATGCCGCCGGGGCGGGGGCGGGGTTTGTGAGCCCTATAAAGGCTGCGGTCCGGCTGGCAAACAGCGGTGGAGGCTTTTGCAGCGGTCGCCGGCTCTGGGCTGCGGTGGTACTCTACGCTCCTCAGACCTGACCCTTTCAGCGCTCCGCTCCCGCGCCAGCCTACCTCGCTCCTCGGCGCCATGACCACCACCACCACCTTCAAGGGCGTCGACCCCAACAGCAGGAATAGCTCCCGGTGAGGCTCGGGGGCTCGGGGGCTGGAGGGCCGCTGCCCAGGGGGCCAGGCGGGTCTGGAGGCAGGTCGATGGCGGTAACGTGCCCGGGGCGCTGCTCTCGCGCTCGGCCGAGCGGTGGGGCTCTGCCACCGGCTCCGCCTTTGTGCCGCCGGCGAACCTGACGCGCCGGCCCCGCCCGATTCCTGCTCCTCTTCCATTCATTCCTTCCCCGGAGCTAGGGGCTGGGGAGGGCCGTGGCCGCTCGCGCTCGCAGCGCGGCGGGTTTTCGTTAGTCGGGACGTGCCGAGAGGGTTCGCTTTCTCCCTTTTGCGGCGTGGCTGGCTCGGCCCCAGGGCGGTGGTCTTGGGCCCCGGGTGCCCGGGCAGCCCGCGGGGCACCTTGATCCGGCCCTATTGTCCCACCCCCGCCCACGCGCTCGTGCCTCTGGCCCGGGGCAGGTGGTGGCCCCGCGCCCGGCGTGGCGGTCAGATCCTGCAGCCGCAGCGATCGGCCCGGCGGGCTCCTACCCACTCGGGTCCGCCCGTCAGGTGGCATTTGTGTTCGGGCGGGGCTGGTCGTCGCGACCCTCACCCCCGTTCAGGACCCAGCCGTCAGCCCTCCGCGAAGTGCCTCCCCTCTGCTAACAAAGGAAAGACCCCTGCTCCTTCCCCTCCCGCGCCCACCTCCGAACGGGGGTGGGGGGAGCGAGTCGTTCCGAGTGGGTTTTCTGCGCTCAGACCTTCGGACCTCGGTGTTTGGAACCCACCTCTTTCGCTTCCCCCTTTGACGTATGCAAAATGAGTTCACCTCTGGCCGCGATTCCCCTGCTGGAGGAGGTTTCCCGTTCTTGGGCGGGGCCGGAGACATCCATTGTCTCTTCCGTACTATCTCCACCTGCGTAGCCGGGGCCTTTCTGGCCACTCATGCCACTGTATTTGGGGAAGGGGGCCCTGGGCACGGTGTTTGGACTGGGAGGGTCCCTTTTCCAAGCCCTTGCCTAACTTGGTGGAAGGGTTTGGATGCGGTGGTAGATGTCTACATTGTCTCGGCTAAGTGCATGCACGCTGTTCTTTAAGGTGGGATACAGGCATCTCAGGGATCCTGCTCAAGGCGTGGAGGAAGCTTAGATTCCACTTTTTCTGAGCATCTCTTCTTCATTGATCATGACCTGAAGTCATGTGTGGCCAGCCTTGGGGTCCTGGGCAAGTGGCACAAAGGGAGCCATTTTGTGGGGCTAAGAAGACAGCCGTGAAATAGCAGTGTCTCACAAGGGTTGGAGTCCTTGGGGACAAAAAGCAGGCCTCAGCAGTGAGTCTTAGGAGGGAGTGTTGGAAATGACATTCCTTTTCAACTCATTCCTTTCCCTTTCAATATGTAGAAAAGAATGGGAAAGATTTAAAAAACTAAATTAGTGTGTTACTGGGAGGAAGGGGAACTTGAGTAGGATAGACCTACGAAAACACTGGTCACTCCCTCTTCTGTTGTCATCCTTCCAGTGAGATCATTTTTTTTTCAGAGGACACTGGAACAAATTGAACCTCGGTTTTTCATTTTGTGCTATGAGGCCAACTTTATGCTGGTCATACTGTAGTGATTGGAATGTGAAAATTTACACATTATATTAAAAAATCTGAGGTTTTATCCTTTGGGGTTGAGTGCAGTTTAGTGCTTCATAAAGAATTTAAGTAACCAGGTCAAATGAATCCTCACACTAGCTTTTTGATGTGTATCTTTGAAATGTGAGACATAAATGACTTTTGGGTCTGCAAAATAAATGTTTTAATTCGCCTGTTGTCATCAGTTTCCCTCCAGTATTGTAATCTCAAGACTGTAGCATTGTCCTTTTATTTACTTCCTGCCTTTCCTTCTTGTAGAATCTTACCTAATTCTCTTAAACTTCTTTTCTCCAGTAACATTTTCCTGGCTCCATAAACACATTATAAATTTAGTTCGATAGGGAGGGAATGACCTGCAAAGATCATAGAGGAACTCGGGGACTTAAAGAGAGAAGAAAGAAAAAGTAATTTTTTGAAAATTGCTATCCACAGTACATGGACACATTTTTGTTGAGCCTCGGATGTGTAATCCTGACCTAGTCATATGCGTAGTTCAGAAAAAACAGCAGGATCTTAAAAAATAAAATTGAAATAATTTCAGTCTTATGATCCAAATCCTTTGTTTGGGGATGTACTGCTGTTACAAATGGGCTCTCCAACACTGACGTCATCGGAGTAGGTAGTACCTGCTATTGCAAGAGGAACACAGACCTTTAAAAAGTTGGTCCGGTCAGAGCTTTGACTTTCTTTTTAAGCTGGTGATTGGGTTCTAGTGTCTTTTTTTTTTTTTAAGCCAAAAAAATATTTCCTGGCCCATTAGGGTTCTGAAGATTTTCATCTTGCTGAAATAATTCATGAGAATTTAATTATGATAGTAAGGAAAAAAAATCAGTCTAATCTCCAGGGAATGAAGGGGATGCCAGTGAAGCAAGTTAATTTTGTTTTTTGTTTTGGGATCTTAGTTCCCCAAACTGTGCCTCATCCTGTGGAAGCGTGGAGCCCTAACCACTGGACCACCAGGTTATTCCCTGAAGCAGGTTAATTTTGATTATAGTATTTCAGGTGTCTGTTGATTTGAGGTACAAATGATAAAAACGTAGTCACTTCCAACTTTAACATAAGAGAATGACTATTAAGAATTTATAACATACCTTTAATTATTATTTAAACAATATAATTAGCAAACCTAAAATTATCTTTATAAGAGGTATGCCTGAACACATTTATCTTAATTCATATAATGAATTTAATCTAAGTGGATATTTAATATTTGAGACTTAGAAACAGTGGGGTTTTTAATGTCTTACATGTTATAAAAGCGGGTCTTCCCTGCCCCCATGGGGAAAATAATGACATTTTAGTTTAGTATAAATTGAGTACTAAATTTTATTATGGACACAGACACGAATATTAGATTTAGGGGAGGATGCTAGAGGACGTATATAAGAAATAGCTTCAGTCTAAGGCTAGAAAACAAGAAAAGCAATCAAAGCACCAACCACATAGGTAGGTAGTTTAAAGAGAAAAATGTCATTAGAGTGGTTCCCCTATTTCAGCACTTTGAGCATGTCTTATGTGCCTGTCAGGGAGAGAGGATTTGGGATTTGGCCCCATCTCTGTTACTTAACTAATGCTGGGCAATTTATTTAGAACTTCTCAGGGCCTGACTTCATTCTCTTAAAAAATGAGGCTATTTGCTGAACTAGATAGAGGAGGGAGGGCCAAGCCCAGCTGGCACCTGATTTTTACATTGATAAATGGTTGAAAAAGGCAAGAAGAAGAATCTTTCATGACTTGTGAAAAGGACATGAAAATCAAATTTCAGTGTCCAGAAATAAAGTTTTATTGGAACATAGCTGCACTCATTCGTTTTTCTGTTGTCTATGGCTGCCTTTGTGCTATGTGATGGAGCTAAACAGTTGCAAAAGACCAAATGAACCACAAGCCAAAAATATTTACTATTTGGCCCTTTACAGAAAGAGCTGGTGACCAGAAGGAGGGTGTCTAACATGCTTTCCTCTCAGTGTTCTACTTGTCATTCTTCAAGGTCATGGAGGGCTTCATAGATGAGGTGGAGGTTTAAGAAATGGGCTGGATTTTGAAATAGCCAAGGAAAGGGTGGAGAGTGCTCTGGGCAGGAGGAAATATGGGAGCAAATACTCCAAGGTGGAGATAAGCCAGAACAGTTCACAGAACAGTGAAGAAAGTGGCCTGACTGGGTTGGAGAAGATGGTAAGAACTAGATATGGTTGAGAGGCGAAGTTTATCTCGATTTCCTTGTGTTCTGCTTAGGTGTAACCAAGCCTACGTCTGCAAGTATTCTTGTACATATGTCTAATTATCTACTTAGGATAACTTCTGGAAGTAGAAACGCTGGTTCATATAAGATGCAAACTTAAACATTTGATACGTTTTATCAGAATGTTCTTTAGAAAGTTTGTGCAAATTTATATTCTCACACTTTAATTCATGCTGGAAATTGGCATTTTTTTCATCTTTACCAGCCTAATAAGCAAAAAATATATCCTTTTGTTTTAAATTTCATTTATTTGCTTGTGAATTTGAATTTTCAATGTTTAGACGTGATCCATATTTTTTAATTGTCTGTTTACCTTTTGTCCATTTTTCTCTCGATTTTTAAAATTATTTTTAAAAGCATTTATATTACCCTTTGTCAAATGTGTATTTTTGCCAAGTTTAATCTGTCAATTTTTCATGGTTTCTGGCTTTCATCTTGTGCTTTGAAGGAAAGCCCTTTTTTTTAAGACTAGGACCATATTCGTACATGTTTTCTTCCAATATTTTTGTTTTACGCTTTAAATTGAAATATTTGACCTAGCTGGAATTTATTTTGGTAAATGAAGTGCGTTAAGAATATATATTTTGTTTCTTTAATCAAAATGACTAGCCAGTTAACCCAATGCAGTTCTCCCTACCAAACTAAATAAAATACTGCAGTGGTGGTCTTTTTTTATTTCCCCCTGCACCGTGTGGCTTGCAGGATCTTAGTTCCCCGATCAGGGATTGAACCCATGTCCCCTGCAGTGGAAGTGCGGTTCCCCAGTGGTGGTCTTTTTGAGAGAGAACTCTGTCTTGACAGAGTCCTGAGGAGAAACTGACAAAACCCCTATTGTAGTAGAAGTTGATAACAGAAATCTCAGTAATTGATAAACCATATTTAATCATCAGTAGATGTGAACAACTCAGTTAACAGGCTTTATCTGGTAGACACAAAGAATATTGGCAGATACACATTCTTTTCAAGCACATATAGAAGATTTACAAAATTGACCACATATCAAGCCATAAAGCACATCTTATCAAACTTCAGAGGAACATGTCACACAGACTTTGTTATCTGTGTTGTAATGAAAAGCTGGAAATCAGTGAACTAGAAAGACCTTATGTTTGAAAACTTGCGGAGCTGAGTTTACAAATGACAATCGTATTTGGAAACTTGAATGAAATGGACACCTTCCTAGAAAAATGTTTCTTACTCAAAATGATTTAATAGAAAAATAGACCACTCTGCTCACCAATAAAGGAAGTGAATCTGTAGTTAGAAAATCTTTCCATGAAACCATCTCCGTTTTCTATGTTTCGAGTGGTGACGGCACAAATTCAATTGAGTTTTTTTCCACAGAGGGGACAAACTGGTCAACCTGTGTCAAGAAGATTTGGAAATGTGAATGTGCTGTATTTCCTTGTCAAACAAAAAAGCTGTAGATGGTATCTAAAGGTGCATGGATCTACAGCATGCCATGGAGTCCTAAATTTCTCATTGACTTTCTCCCTGTGGCTGATCACTCATGATGATTAGTGAGAATAGTGAGGTACAAGTGTATAAACAGGGCTTGTGAGTCATGCTAAGATGGGAGAGACTATTACCAGCTTTCCTTGGGCTTCTAAATTGGTCAACTTTTATATGTATATTCTTCCATTTTAAAATTTTCGTTGAAAATAAAAATGGAACTTTTTTTTTTTTTTTTTTTTTTTTTTTTGGCTATGCTATGGGGCATATGGGATCTTAGTTCCCTGACCAGGGATTGAACCCGAGTCCGCTGCATTGGAAGGTGGGTTCTTTACCACTGGACCACCGGGGAAGTCCCCCGAACAGTTTTTCTTAAAATAAATAATAAGATGTGCTTCTAAACTTCTTTGCACATGTGTCCAGCTGAGCCCAATAGACAACATCCATTAGGTTTCTGCCTTTTCTGAAAATGGGATGCCGACCAGCCTGCCGTGGGTACTTTCAGGCCGTGTCAGCTGCCTTGTGTGTGATGCACAAGCTCGCCACAGATACTACAGAGTGGGATTTCATACCTTAACATCCAGCACTGAATTTATACCACGATGAAATCAATTCCTAATTTTCCCATTAGCAGCTCTCTTTTGTGTGTGTGTGGTGGGGGGAGTAGGTGGAATGAGTGGTTGAGAGAAATGAAAGGTGTTTGAAAAGAAGTGTGCCAAGAAATGTTTTGATCTGATCTGAAATCATTGTTTTGCCATCATTCCTAGGGTTTTGCGGCCTCCAGGTGGTGGATCCAATTTTTCATTAGGTTTTGATGAACCAACAGAACAACCTGTGAGGCGGAACAAAATGGCCTCTAGCATCTTTGGGACACCTGAGGAAAATCCCCCTTCCTGGGCCAAGTCGGCAGGTACTGCTAGTATCCGTGATCCCTGGTCAAAGGGACGGACCCAGCAGAACCACCACAGCTGGTTTTGTGCTGATGAGTAAAATCTAGCTTAATCATGAGAGACAACAATTAAAGCTTGTCATGGGAGGAGAGACGGGGACTAAGAAATGGGAAATGCTGGGAGTCTGGGTAACGGATCAGAATAAGGACAACCGTCAGGCTGGGTTATTTAGCCCCTCTGTAGCATTGTTAAGCTGTCACCCCCTAACGCTGTTAGCTCGTGTTGTAGTATGAGACTAACTAATTAAATAGTGTTTTGCTTTAGGTCTTTCCATTGTATTCCTTAAAGTATATTTTGATTCAGGTGCCAAGTCTTGCGGTGACCGGGAAGATTCTGAGTCATCTGGACCCCAGAGAAGTAACTCTTCTG
Organism: Mesoplodon bidens; assembly: GCF_964165515.1. Lineage (NCBI taxonomy): Eukaryota > Metazoa > Chordata > Mammalia > Artiodactyla > Ziphiidae > Mesoplodon > Mesoplodon bidens. Next base: position 38,851,607 of record NC_138179.1, on the reverse strand, counting down.
AAGCAAGCCCTGGAGACTTCTTAGATCTGAAGGTCAGTGTGACAATATGGGGGGAAAGACAGGCTTTGAGGTTTATACAGTTTAGAAGTTAATTCCACCTGCCCTGCACCACCCCCCATTGTACTGAGACCTGCCACTGGAGTTTTACATAGAGGTAGTTAGGAAAGGGACTAACCATACTGGTGATGGAAGATTGACAGTCAGTCAGAAAGGTGAGTTAATGGGAATCTTGGTCTGTTTGTATGTCTCTGCTACCATTAGGATTAGTCTCTGTCCTTCAGTATTGATTTTTGAAACTGGATCACTCGTACTCCCTGTGTATCTCACACATAGTAGCATATCTGAGCTCAAGGACTGTTTTAGTTGTTGGCAAATGTTGCCCAGTTGTTTTGAGCTGAACTCCAGGAGGCTGTATACCATGGTGTTACCATTCTTTGTCTGCAGGTGATCACGGCCTGTGAGCCCCAGGTGTGTGTTTGGAAAGCCTGATAGGATGTCCCCCCAAGTAGGGACCTCAGAGCACATGGAGGCATCAGCCATCTGGGTGTGGGGAGACCTGTAGAAAGGCTTTGGAATTGATGGAGGCCCTTCAACAGCTAGATTAGGAGAAAGGAGGGGGGGAGTGGAAGGACAGGTTTACCAATTTCCTGTTCTGATAAAAGATCCTCTGAAATGCTAATTGATATTAGGTCATCAGCGTAAATGTTAAGGTTTTTTGGTGTTTTGGGCATGTTACTGGCACTGGGACAGTTTGTCCAGCAGCATTTCTGTGTAGCATTGTCCCAGGTTGAATAAAGGTTGTGTATTGTAATGGCAGCGTGACCCTGAACTTGACTACATCAAAAGAAAACTTCACATTTGGCTTCAAATAGACAGTAGCTTCTCTGAACTCTGTTTTCTTTGTGTGTGGCAAAATTAAAATCTGAAGTAAATTGTTAATTTTTTTCTTTTCCAGGTCCAGGGAGAAGGTGATGTTCATGGTGAGTACTTCTGACAAAGTATCACAATTTCTGGTTCTGTAAATGTCAGAATAGACTGGAATTTGTATTCAAGTCATGTCTTGGGGAAGGAGACTGGGGAGTGAACCTGGCTTTACCCCGGAGAGGAAAGCAAAATGAAACTGGAAAGCTAGCAAGCGTGGCCACATTTGGTATCGGCCAGCAGTGAGAGCAATGCTAGAAACTTACTAGAAAGGAAAACCACTGGAGAATCCTTTAAGAACAGACGGGCGTTAATCAGGTTGGTATTTGTTACACTCAATGAGAGCTTTTTAGTAAAAGTTTCTAACATTTCAAGTCAGCCCTCAGCATTCAATTTAAAAAATTTGATTTTATACTGAGGTGCTATAACCCTGTGATCTCGTGAATGATGACTTAGCGGGCCGGTGAAGTTTTCATTTAGCACCCATATCACCAATTACATGTGGAAATGAGCTGTCATCATTTAATTATTTAAAACCTTTGAAGTACTTATTGGCACTTCTTCAACAAGTGCCAGAGAACTGCCGGTGCGCGTGTGATGAGAGGTTTACGCATGTCGGCCAGTAGCGGTCAGGTTAAAGTTGACTGACATGCAGCCGTCACAGGGCGCTCTGATCTAGGAGGATGAAGCCGCTTCCTCAAGGCCTTTTTCTGCCATTACGTTTTGCGAGTCAATCTTCCAGGGAAGCAGAAATGTTTAACAAGAATCACATTCCCCTTCTGTCCTCTCATTGTTTCTTGTTGGGCATGACGGGAGGAGAATCTTCTGAACCATTGTGAGCATTACCTGGGTTTTCCCTCCACGGACAGATTAGGTTCTCACTGGACTGAACGTGTATTAGTTATTGTTCCTGTCCAACTTGTTCCATTTAAAAAGATTGTTCTAGAGGTAAAGAAAATCTAGGCTTTTTGATTCTGCTGCTTTTCATATTCTGAGGTACTTCCAATGTCAGACCTTCTTTAGCAAGAATCAGCTAATCTTTCCATAATTTTGGCCAATGGATATAACTAGAAATTTGGGGAGCCCAGAGAAGTGAGAGCCCTGAAGTTAGGAAAAGATAAGTCATTTGCTAATAATTCTCTCCCTCACCCCCAGCTCAGTGTTATAGATCCTTGAGGTGAATAGCACATGCAGTTGTATAGTGTAAGTCCTTCCTTTTTTTTTCAAATGATCACCAGTTTTGCCACCTGATTATTCTGTCTGTGTTCCTGACTGCTTCTACTTTCAGTTCATTTGTCATAAAATGACAAGGGCATAATCATTCAGTACAGGTCTGGTGAGTAAAGGTTGACCCCAGTTCTGTTGGCAATTTCACTGCAAAGCCAAGCCGTTCTGCTCAGTTGAAATAAAACATACTTTGTTTGGATACATTGCCATCATCTTTTGGGTAATTAAATACAGGAATGGCTACAGGGAGGACTTTGGAAATCTTGAAGAAAGAGGGAAAAGGTCCAGGAAGTTTATTTATTTATTTTTAAAAGTTTATTCATTTATTTATTTTTGGCTGTGTTGGGTCTTCGTTGCTGCGCGTGGGCTTTCTCTAGTTGCGGTGCGCGGGCTTCTCATTGCGGTAGCTTCTCTTGTTGCAGAGCACAGGCTCTAGGTGCGCAGGCTTCAGTAGTTGTGGCACACGGGTTTAGTTGCTCCATAGCATGTGGGATCTTCCTGGACCAGGGTTCGAACCTGTGTCCCCTGCATTAGGCAGATGGATTCTTAACCACTGCGCCACTGGGGGAGTCCGTAGCGTTTTTTCTTTTGCAGTCACTCTTGACTTTGGATCAATGGAATCTACCTGTTTAAGGATATATGCTTGTTGGGAATTTCACAAATCAGTCAGGGAATCAATCAAGCAATATCTAGGATATTGGATCATAATACACGAATTCTTAAGACTTTAATGTGGAAAGTGCCGGGTTAACATGATGGGAGTGACTGGGTTAATATATTACAAATCAGTAGCGGGGAGGTAGATTCTTTAATAAATGTCTGTACAACTGGATATTGTATGGTTTAAAAGAAAAATCAACCTCACCCATTAATCATGAAAATGTAACATATAACAGGAATTTAAAAATATTTTTCACCCATCAGTTCGGCAAATATTAAGGTGAGATGGTCATCAAGTGGTGGAAATGGAAAGATGTGGGGAGAGCATACTCTGACACGGGCAGTGGGGTAGAATTTCTACAGCCACTGGGGAAGGTGGTGTGTAATCTGTTCAAATTGAAGATGACAGCTCGTGTCCCCATGGGCACACGTTCCAGAGTGTGCGCATTACAGTTTTGGAATGGTTGGATTCGTTTCAATTTTTTGCTATTGGTAGAGGCTTAATCATATATATACTCTGTACATAATATAAAGCAATTAATTAAGCAAGGGGAATCATGACCATGTGTGTAAGTGGGGGTAAATGTCCAAAAGTTAAAAAAAAAAAAAAGAAATTGATATTATTTATGTTAAATACAACAAAAACACTATTCTATGTAATTTGCTGGAAATAAAATACACAAAATATACATAAACAAATGGACTAGAGGAATGCGCACAACTAGTAGTAGGGCCTCTGTGTATAGGGAGAGGAGACCCACATAGAGGTGGAGCGGTGGTCAGGGACCTAGAGGTTTTAGCTGCGGCACGTGTGTGGGATCTAGTTCTCTGACCAGATATTGTGACGGGCCCCCTGCACTGGGGACACGGAGTCTTAACCACTGGACCACCAGGGAAGATGGACCTAGAGCTTATCTGTAACGTTCTCATTTAAAATATTTATGTCTTCATATATTTCTGTAATTTAGAAAAGAACGTACACAGAAAATGATCTGGGAACAAATATGGCAAAACATTAACAGTGGTTAATTCTGGATAGTGGCTGCCAGATGGTTGGTAATTAATTGTTGGTTTCTTCTTTATAGCTCTAGGTATGATCTGAACCATCCTCAAAAAAAAAAACCCCAGGGCTTCCCTGGTGGCACAGTGGTTGAGAGTCCGCCTGCCTATGCAGCGGACACGGGTTCATGCCCCGGTCCGGGAAGATCCCACATGCCGTGGAGCGGCTGGGCCCGTGAGCCATGGCCGCTGAGCCTGCGCGTCCGGAGCCTGTGCTCCGCAATGGGAGAGGCCACAACAGTGAGAGGCCCGCGTACGGGGGTGGGGGGGGGACCAAAAGCCAAAAAACTTAGACTCTTCATCTTCACTGGGAATAGTTATTAGCCTTAATTTCCTTCTGTTTTCCTAGAAAACGTAGACACAGACGTGCAGGCCAGCCTGGGGCAGAGCGAGGAGAAGCCTGTGCCCGCAGCCCCTGTGCCCAGCCCAGTGGCACCGGCGCCCGTGCCATCCCGGAGAAACCCCCCTGGTGGCAAGTCCAGCCTCGTCCTGGGTTAGCTCCGTCTGCCCTGAACTCTTGTCGTTTCGTTTCTTTGTTTTCTCCATGCTTGTGAACTGCACAACTTGAGCCTGACTGTACATGTTTTGGATTTGTTTCATTAAAAAAGAAGCACTTTATGTACTGCTGTGTTTTTTTTTTTTTTTTTTGGAAGAACAGGTTCTCTGTCTGTCCTGATTCCTCTGGGTCTATAGGCCTTGGCATGAGTGTTTTCTAGTAGTAGATTGGAGGGAAAGCTTTGTGACACTTAGTACGGTGTTTTTAAGAACAGATAAATTGGTTTCAAATGTGTTAGAGGATCTTTTTTACTGAGGTTTTTAAAACCCTTTTCTTGTCAGCTTTACTAGGGTTTACCAAGCCTGGATCGGACAGACCAGTAAACAGTCCACAGGCGCTGTCCCTTCAGGCCCCCAAACAAGGTTGTCTTGATGCTGAACCTACCTGGTGTTGCCCTAACTTGTCAGTGCCCGTTGCAAAAAGCATCTTCCTGTGCCATGTGGAGCGACAGAGGCCTGCGCCCCATGCCTTGCTGCCTGCAAAGCAAAAAAAAACAAAAAAAACAACTGCCTTTTATTTCTGAACCTTAAGAAATATTTAAGCCAGATACTAACTTGACTGGCTGAGCAAAGCCTGCTGCTCCCACGCAGAGGAAGGCTTCGCTGTACACTCAGACTGACTGAATTCCAGGTGGTGAAGCAGGGGTGGGGACCACATGGAAGTGGGACTTCCTGGTGAAGGGATCCACCACCACCCCCCGCCCCGGGGGCAGTGCTCTTCTTAGATAACTTGAAGCTGTGTGCATGATGCTGGTGCTTGACCATGAAAGAAAGTCTCATCCTTAAAATGTGTGTTGTACTTCACAATCCTGGACTGTTGCTTAAAGTAAACAATGTACAAATTTTGAAACACTGTGTCCTGTGTCATCTTTTTGAGATTGTTTCAGGAGTTCCACCTGCTTAGTTGTTACTATCAACCTTGTTGCCCAATGATTTGGTGAGCCATTGAAGTTAAAACACACTAACGAAGGCCCAGAGAGAAGTGGGCTTCTCTCTAAAAGCAGGTTTAAAGTCAGAGAGCATGAGTTCAGATGCCAAAATGAAAATTAATGGCTATCTAGTAATAAAATACAGGAATAATATGGATAATTGGTATCCAAAATAACTATTAGCCAATACAGTTTACACTCTTCTACCACCTACCCTCCTGTGCTGGGTGATAACATTCAAAATTTCAAGTCCTCTCATGCCTGTAGGGTGCTTCTCAATGGTGGGTGGTCAGAGAAGAAGGCTCCAAAGAAAGGAAGGGTCCACGTAGATAGAAGGGGACAGGGTCATCTGAGTCCTCTCAAGTGATACAGGAGACAGAAGATGGGAGAAAGATCACTGGGTTCTAGGCAGAAAGTTCCAGATCAACATGCTATATTAAATGTCCAACTTGGGCCCTGTAAATCGGCTTTTTAGGTCTAGCTGTGCTACCGACCAGCTATGTTCCTTGGGCTTGTCATTTGGGAGCTCAGTTTCCTAACTTAAAAGTAAGACTTTTGAATGAGGTCACCTCTAAAAACCTTCCCATGACTGAAATGACTCAAACCTAGTGTGTAACCACCAGCTATTCTGACTTACTGGGCATCTCTTTGGGAACAATAAGGGTGACCATAGGTTGTGGAGGTGTTAAGTGTTTCTCCCTTACTGTGTAAAGTATTTGCAAAATGGAGAATCGACAGCTGTGCTACGCAGTCCTTCCAGGTTCACCAGAACAGGTGAGCCCTACCAACCACCTGAGTTACGGTTTGTCATGACCAGAGATAGGGAACCTGCACCCTTCTCTCTCAGTAATGGTGGAGCTCCTGGGCAAGAGAGGTCCCTGATTTGTGTCACAACTTGTAACTTGGCTTTAGTTGTTTATTCTGTGAAGCTAAGTGCCTAGCCTAAAGGTGTTCTGCCAGTCATTTTGGTACTATTACAGATTTTAGAAAATTCTATGTAAACATGTTTGCTAAGAGTGTTGAATTTTCCACTTAGAAAGCTTAGGGTTTAGAAGATGAAGTTGAATGATCTTAAAATGATGATGATGGCAGAAGAATCAGCATTTTGTTGACAGTGTGGACTTTTTACACAGTTATGTGTTTTAAGTGGCTTGGTGTTTATTGCTGATGTCCGTTCTACCTCTTTAGCATTTTAAAATTAGATCGCCAGGCTCCCCTTCCTAATGTTTCTGTTCCATTGGGTTTAGACGTATTGGGGTGCTGAGGGGGGGAACTACAGGAAGATGGGTCACTCACTCAAATCTGAATCTAGTTTGTAGGTAAATATATTTACATGTAGTCAGGAAATTGCGTGAAATCTACAAAAAGGAGAGTCAACAAAACTTAGCAATGCTAAGCATTTTCTAGAGGAGGATGGAACTGTCGATTGTAGAGACTTGTCAGTTCCACAAAAAGGATAGCCCCGATTACCTGAGCCTGGTGGAAAAATCGCCTCTTCCAGGTGGAACTGGATGTTTAAAGCAGATGCTCCCATGTTTCAAGCCAACTCTAGTTTATGAATTCGTCTTTGAGGAGCTCTGCTCACACGAACCAGTTGTCTGCAGCAGATTCATTCACTTCAGACGGTTCCTGGGAGTCCCCGTGATTCGGGCCTTGGGTTGGTGCTGCCTTGACGGGACGGAAGCGCTGCTCCGGGTCCCCACAGCAGGGTGAGCAGGTATGGAGTCTCAGGTTTAAGGAGGCTTGACTCCTTGTTAGACGACGCTTCCCAGCATTTAGGATAGTCCCTCCTGTCGGGCCCCTGGAAGTTCTGTCCCGAGTAACATTCGCGGTGAGCGAGGACGTCTGCTACAGCGTGGAAGGCTGCTGATGTGCACGTAGGTGCCTCCTCAGACCAGAAGAGCAGCCCAAGCCATCGCCACGCCGGCCCCCCCGAAACGGGGGAAGGCCTCGCAGTTCCGCGGGGCGGGGCACCCCGGCGCCCATGCAAATCAGCCGCGGTCGGGCCCGCCCACCCCACGGCTCCGGAAGCTGCAGTCCCCTCGCCCAGCTCCGCGCGGCGTCTCCCGGGGCCACGTTTCCGCCGCCGGGCCCCCTGCCTCGAAGCGATGGCGATGCGGATGGCTGCGCGGCGCGGGCGGCCAGTGCGGGTGCTGGTGGACATGGACGGCGTTCTGGCCGATTTCGAGGCCGGCCTCCTGCGGGGCTTCCGCCGAAGCTTCCCCGGGGAGCCGCACGTGCCGCTGCAGGAGCGCCGCGGCTTCCTCGCCTGCGAGCAGTACCGAGCCCTGCGCCCTGACCTGGCGGTAGGGAGTGTGTGTTGGGGCGGGGGGCGGTGCGGGGCCGCCCTGGAGCGGGGAGCCCCGACCCCACAGGACACCTGGGAGCGGGGAGATCTCCCCTTGGGTCAGGACTGTCTCTGCTCCATGTCCAGTGACACCTTCCTGTTTAAAATTAACAAAGCTCTCACTTCAGAACCCACAGTTCACCTCGGCACTAGACAGCCTGGGGGAGTACTTACCCCTGAACAAAGTCCTCTACCTGAGACTCTGATTTGGGGACCGAAGTCCCCCAGGAACTTCACTTTGAGAGTCCTCGCTGGGGCTGGAGAGGTCTGCTGGGATCAGAGCCAGGACAGGAACACTGTATCTTTCAGGACAAAGTGGCCAGTGTGTATGAAGCCCCAGGCTTTTTCCTAGACTTGGAGCCCATCCCTGGAGCCTTGGAAGCAATGCGGGAGATGAATGACATGCAGGAGTGAGGAAGGGCGGGGAGGGAGGGGGGTGAGGAGCAGGGGCTGGCACCACCCTGTCTAACCGCGCCTCCCCCCGCCCCCGCCTCCCTGCAGCACCGAGGTCTTCATCTGCACCAGCCCTCTGAAGAAGTATGACCACTGTGTGCCTGAGAAGGTGCGGCTGCCCCAGCACTTCACCCGCAGACTTAGGCTCCTAAGTCCTGATCTTTTAAAGTGGCAGAAACAGAGACAGTCGGGCGGTGGGGGGGGTGGGGTGGAGGGGAGCCATATCTCTCATGAGCTGCTGTAGACCCTCCCTCACACCTACTTGCTCACTGGCCCTGAATTCAAGGGCCCATCAGGCCCTACTGACCCACCTATGCCCACCTCGCAGTACCGCTGGGTGGAGAAGCACCTGGGGCCCCAGTTTGTGGAGCGCATTATCTTGACGAGGGACAAGACGGTGGTCTTGGGGGACCTGCTCATTGATGACAAGGACACCATTCAAGGTGGGAGCCCTTTTCCCTAGCAACCTCCAGGCATCTAGCCTGCTGGGATTAGGGAGAGGGAGTAAAAATAACCAGATTACAGAGTGATTCCCTGCCTTCCTCCCGTGTCCCGTCCCAGGCCAAGAGGAGACCCCAAGCTGGGAGCACATCTTGTTCACCTGCTGCCACAACCAGCACCTGACCCTGCCCCCCCCCCAGAGACGGCTGCTCTCCTGGAGGGACAACTGGAAGGAGATTATAGACAGCAAGCGGGGAGCCCTGCAGCGGGACCGAACCGGCCTGGGGCTGCCCCAGCAATAAGGCGAGGGGCCATGGCCGTGGACAGTAGCTGAAGGAAGGGAAGGCAGACCAGCAGGGAACCCGGGCAGAACTGAGCGACAGGGCCCCTCAGCACTGTGCCAGCCACCTGAACCCTCCTGGCAGAGCTGGCCTGGAAACATGGTGGGAAAACCAGGAACCGTTTTAATAAAACACTTTGGCTCACTGCTCTCTTAAGGCCTTTTATTTGGGGGAAGCGAAGGGACAGGCGCCCCACAGGGGCAGCTGGGACAGGGGCCAACGAGGAGGCCTTCGCCTCCCTCCCTCTCGTCTCCTTAGTCCATTAGTTCCATGGTCTGCCCACCTCTACATCCACCTGGAAACCATTCCTCTCGAATCTGCCTTTCCTTGGCCATGTAAGAGGCCATCCTTGGGCTTCCCTGGTGGCACAGTGGTTAAGAATCTGCCTGCCAGTGCAGGGGACATGGGTTTGATCCCTGGTCCGGGAAGATCCCACATGCCACGGAGCAACTGCACCACAACTACTGAGCCTGTGCTCTAGAGCCCGCGAGCCACAACTACTGAGCCTGCAAGCCACAACTACTGAGCCCACATGCCACAACTACTGAAGCCTGCGCGCCCTAGAGCCTGTGCTCTGCAACAAGAGAAGCCACTGCAATGAGAAGCCTGTGCACCCCAATGAAGAGTAGCCCCTGCTCACTGCAACCAGAGAAAGCCCATGCGCAGCAACAAAGACCCAACGCAGCCAAAAATAAATAAAAATTTAAAAAAGAAAAAAAAAAGGGGTCATCCTTAAGGGAGGCCAGGACCTTCCACTGCTCCTGAACCCCACCTTTCCAAGGGGGCCCACACCCCTTCCCCTGTGCTGAGCAGCTGACACTAGACTCTGAGCCATTCGCTTGCTGTCAGTATCTGGTCCCATCTCCCTTGAGCACCTCTCTTGTATCCCTGAAGCCAGCCTGAGACAGATTTCCAGGGACAGGGACTGCCCCCCCTCACTAACCCTGATGGCAGAGAAGGCAGGCCAGGGCTTCCAGGCAGGTACCATGGGGTGGTGAAGGGAAAAGACAACAGCTCGAAGAGTTTGTGCCTGTATTCTAATGTGTCATTACCCTCATGGCCTCCGTCTTAATGCCTGATGGCCATGTTAACAGTCACTGGGCTGCGACACTCAAGATCAGGGACCACGTCTTCATCTTTGAAGCCCTAACGTGGTGCCTGGCTGATAGGCCTGTGTGGATAAACAGTTAATCCTGGGCCACAGAGTTCTCCAGGCCAGCATCCACCATGCCCAACACCCAGCCTGGAGAGCTTGCAGGACAGGTACCCAGCCTCCACAGCAGTGGACACAACACTTACCCAGCTTCCCAGGGCCCCGAAATACTTTTAACAACAAGGCTTCTCATTTCTATTTCTCAGAATTACTCCCGACACTTCTGTTAAGGGATGATGCCTATTTCCTCAAGCTCAGGCAATTCTCCTAAGCCCCAGGCCCAGCTCTTCCTCAGGAGAAACACCATCTGTAGAGCCTCTGGGTCTAGGGACCTGTTGCTTCTCACACGAGGGTGACAGCTTGGTGGCGGGGTAGGCCAGGAGGCAGGACCTTCGCCTCTAGCTGGTTGAGAGCGGCAGCGTGTCAAAACGGCACCCTTCGATTTCCTTCACGTGTCTCAAAGTCTGGCTTCCTCACTCATCTCCTGGTGCCTTTCATCACAGTGTAAACATCTGTCACACAGAAAACTCGCCTTTAAAGTGGCTGACAAAGCACCATTTGGGGAGAATGTGCACAGTGGGAGCTTCGCTGCTCCCACTTCCTGAGTCCCCACCGGGATTTTGGTCTTGTCTCTGGCAGTGCCGGTGCTGCGGCCTGAGGGCTCCTTGGATCAGGGCTGCTGTGGGGCCTCAGTCCTTGGCAGTGGGATCCCCAGAGCAGAGTGAGCCCGCCAGCTGCGGGCTTCGGCCACCTGGCTGGGGGAACAGAAGTCTTCCAGGAAGATCTGGGCCAGGTTCCGGAGCCTCGCGTTGGCTGAGAGGGAGAAGCGCAGCATGCACTGGATCACGGGGATGGCAGTCAGCTCAGGGTGGGAGCTGGAGCCCGGCGAGCTCAGGTACATGATCGTGGTGACGGCAGACAGCACGGTCTCCTCGTTGGGACTGGACAGGCAGTTGATGATGAGTGGGACGCCCCCAGTCTGCAGGATGTGCTCCTTGTTGGCCCTGTCTGAGCACAGGTTGCAGAGGCCTCCTGAGGAAGAGCAAGGTGAGTCTGGATGCCTTAGCCCTGGGCCTCCTTCCATCTTTCCTCTGCCCACTGAGTCCCAGGGAAGGTCCAGGCCTGAGAAGGTGGCCCAGGGACAAGGGATCTGAAGTCTATTCTGATCTCCAGCCCTCCCTTTCAAGATTCCAGAAAGGCCTGCCTGACCTCCGCTGCCCAGCCTTCTGGAAGTGGGCACTGATCCCTTTCCCTCTTGGTTCAGCCAGCTCAATGACTGATAGGCTTTCCTTTTTTATTTTTTTAAGTAGAAAACATAAACAAAACCCACAGTGTATCATCACTTTAGAAGAATTAAGAAATATAGGTAAGGGGTGGGATAGGGAGGGTGGGAGGGAGGGAGACGCAAGAGGGAAGAGATATGGGAACATATGTATACGTATAACTGATTCACTTTGTTATAAAGCAGAAACTAGCACACCAATGTAAAGCAATTATACTCCAATAAAGATGTAAAAAAAAAAAGAAATATAGGTAAGGTGATGGTTTCAGAGGTATATACATATGTCAAAACTTATCAAGTTGTACTCTTTAAGTATGTAAAACTTATGTGTCAATTATACCTCGATAAAGCTGTCAAAAATATTAGAAGTCAAAATATAAACCATCTTAATCCTACCACCCATTTAACATGTTTTTCATCCCACAATTTTTAAATATGTGACTACATATAAATATTTAATAACAATGTGATACTCTTATTCTGTAAGCCAGCTGTTTTCATTTAACCATGTCCTGTGAACATCTCTCCATGCCAATAAATCTACAATCATGGCATCATTTAATAGCTGTGCAGTCCACCACTTTATGGAAACAGCATAATTGAGAGTTTAAAGCATTTCAGCATCATTCCCTCATCACTATTAGTAGGAATCTGGGGGACAAAAGAAAAGGACAGAGTGAGAGACCCGTGGTCCTGGATCTAAGAACCACTGCTCAGGTAGGATGCCCGGACCCCTCATTCTCTCCCGTCAGGCCTGAAGCACTCGATGTGGGAAGCTGACTTTCGTGGGTCCTGAGTGAGCTTCCTGCCATCAGGGCACCCTCACCCTTAGGTTCCTACTCCAAGTAGAGAATGAACTTCTAGCTCATTTGCATAACATGGCCGACCAGTCCTGAGTGTCCAATCAGGAGTGAGTTACAGCTCACCCACTTCCCAGGCATCTCTAGAAACAAGCAAAGAGGGCACCTTCCCCCACCGACCGGCAAAACCCAACTAGGACCTCTTTCCCAGCAAGAGGGGACAGGTGCAGGGAAGTGGGGCAGGCCTGGCAAGGATCTCCGCCAACTCCAGGTAGGTAGAGCCACCCCTTCCCTAGCAGTACCTGGGTAGGGAGACATTTTACCCATTCAGCCTCCAAGGACTTCCCACTGCATTTGGAATAAAATCCAAACTCCCTTCTGGGATCCTTGCATGGTGCCACCCTCTTGCTAGTAACCAGCACGTCACTGCTCCCTGGCCAGTGTGGTTTCCCTGGAGTACCCCATTAGCCACTCCCTGCCACATCCAGGCACTTCCCTCATCACCCTGTCTCATTTTCTTCATATGCTTAGAACTTTGAGAAATCTTCGTGGAATTTTCTTGCTCACTGACCGCTGAGCCCCACTAGAAGGTACTGTGCCATGAGGTCAAGACCTAGGCTGTCTTGGGATTTCCCTGGTGGTCCAGTGGTTAAGACTCCACGTTCCCAATGCAGGGGGCCTGGGTTTGATGCCTGGTCAGGGAACTAGATCCCACATGCTGCAACTAAGAGCCCGCACACCGTAACTAAAGATCCCGCACGCAAAAACGAAGAGCCCCCGTGCCGCAACTAAGACCCGCCGCAGCCAAATTAATTAATTAATTTTTTTAAAAAAAGAAAAAAAAGACCTAGGCTGTCTTATTCCCAAGACTTCCTGGGTTTCTGCCACAGGGGGCGCTCCGCAAATATTTGCTGGAAGGATTTTAAAGCAGTGAGCAGGGGAAAAGGGTTGCACTGCAGAGGGTCAGGAGGCTGGATGGAATAGCTCCCTGGGACCCTGCGCACCTTGGACATCTGCAGTTCTGAGGGACGGAAGAGGCTGAGTGGTGCTCCTGAACCGAGGAAGGTGGGCAGCAGGAGGCAGACTCCAGGCACCGATGGCGAGGTCCCTCCCAGTGTCTACCTCAGCACCCATTCACCCCAGTGGAGCCCTTAGCACAACCTGGGGTCATCCTGCTGACTACCTTCTTTACTTGCTGTCCCCCCATCACTGGGCACCACAGGGTAGTGATTTACCTCTGTATTTCTGGAGCCTGCAACTGAGGATTCTCGCTGGACACATACTGGGAACATGACTGAACCCCACGAAGAGTTACCACCACCCCCATTTAAGGGAAAGAAGCTGAGGCTGTTGAGTAACTTGACCAAAGTCCCAGAAGATGGGGAGCCCTTTGCTACTCCCATGGGAAAGGGTGTCCCTTCAGAAACCACAAGGACAACTAATCCTACCATGGGCAGATGCCAGGCTCAGCCAGGAGCAGGGACAAGTAGAAATGCTGTGGCACAACTACTGAGCCTGCGTGCCACAACTACTGAAGCCGCGTGCCTAGAGGCCATGCTCTGCAACAAGAGAAGCCACTGCAATGAGAAGCCCGCGTGCTGCAACGAAGAGTAGTCCCCGCTCACCACAACTAGAGAAAGCCCACGCACAGCAACGAAGACCCAATGCAGCAATCAATCAATCAATCAATAAATAAATGATGTCACCTCTTCTAAGAGCCTTCCATGACCACCCTAATCAGTCCCTCTCCCCAAGAGGCCCTCCCCTCACCACCTTCACTTCTTTTCTTCATACCAAAGTAGAAAAAAAGAAAAAGTAAAAAAGCAAAAGAAGAAAATATTCATAGATTCTGACAGAGGACTCATATCCAGAATATATAAAGAATTCCTACATATCAGTAAAAGATGAACAACACAATTTAAAAAATGAGCAAAAGACTTCGATAAACTCTGCACAAAAGGGTCAATATATGAAAATGTGCTCAACATTCCTTATCAGAGAAATGAAAATTAAAACCACAATAAGAGGCCACTACACACCTATCATAATGGCTAAAACAAAAAAAGACTGATGATCCTAAGTGTTGGCGGGGAGGGAGTGCCACTGGAACTCTCATATGCTGGTGGTGAGGAGTGTAACATCGTGATTACGGTGGAAAGCTATTTGGCAGCTTCTAACACAGTTAAACATACATCTACCCTACGACTCAGCAATTCCACTCCTACCCAAATCTATCTGAGAAAAATGAGCACATATGTATACAAGGAGTCTACCTGAGAGAAATGAGTACCTATGTATACAAGAAAACTTGTACAAAAATTATCACAACAGCTTTATTCATAAAGGTTCCAAACTAGAAACAGCTCAAATCTCCATCAGCGGGTGAATGGATGAACAAATTGCGGCCTATTCATATAAAGACATGAACTAATGATACTGTAACAATTTGGATGAATCTCAGAAACATTATGCTGAGTGAAAGAAACCAGATACTATATCCTGTATGATTCCTTTTACATGAAGGTCAAGAACAGGCAAAACTGATCCATGGGGATAGAGGTTAGAATAATGGTTACCTCAGGGTGGAAGACACTAACTGGCCGAGGGTACGAGGGACCTTTTTGGGGAGATGAAAACATTCTGTATCTTGATTTAAGTGCTAGTTATATTGATGTACATATACCTTAATGAATTTAAAAATTCATCAGGGCTTCCCTGGTGGCACACTGGTTGAGAGTCTGCCTGCCGATGCAGGGGACATGGGTTCGTGCCCCGGTCCTGGAAGATCCTACATGCCGTGGAGCGGCTGGGCCCGTGAGCCATGGCTGCTGAGCCTGCGTGTCCAGAGCCTGTGCTCTGCAGCGGGAGAGGCCACAACAGTGAGAGACCCGTGTACCGCAAAAAAAAAAAAAAAAAAAAAGAAACCCTTTGGGCTTCCCTGGTGGCGCAGTGGTTGAGAGTCCACCTGCCGATGCAGGGGACACGGGTTCGTGCCCCGGTCTGGGAAGATCCCACATGCTGCGGAGCGGCTGGGCCTGTGAGCCATGGCTGCTAAGCCTGTTCATCCGGAGCCTGTGCTCCGCAAGGGGAGAGGCCACAACAGTGAGAGGCCCGCATAACCAAAAAAAAAAAAAAAAAAAAATATTCATCAGACTGACACTTAAGCTATGTGCATTTCACTGTATGCTGATCCTGCTGCAATTTAAAAACTGGTTACCAGACAAAAAGGAGAACAAGTTCTGACTGGCGGATGAACATATTTTGGACAAACCTGGCAAGATAAAGAGAAAGAGAACAAGAGGCAAAGGCAGGGCCCTTCTAGGTGTGGGGAGCCACAGAAACCCTCGGGAGAGACAAAAGAGAAAACCCTAGTGCAGTCTGGGATGAGAAAGCTGGCGGGTCAGAGAGGGCAGGTAGGGGATCTCAGGTCACAGAGCAAGTAGGGCATTGGCGCTGGAAGGGACAGGAGGGTCTAAGTATTGTCCTGGGGATTAAATGAGGTCATGCTGACAAGTGCTTAGCCAGCACCTGGTGCCTGAGAGGGCTGGGCAAGTCCTTGGAGACAGTGGCTCAAGACCGTTACATCTGAGGATCCGCCCGAGGACCCGCCCGCCCCAGGGTACTGGGCTGGCCGTGGTCAATCCCAGGTCAAAATCTTCACTGGAGGCTATTTGTTCTTGGGTTTTATTTCAGTATCTTGAAGATGGTTCTCTCTGAAATTTCAGGACAGACATTCAAGGGACAGAACAGCATATAGAGAAAGCTACTATTATATGTAAGAAGGTAGGAGACAAATATACATATATGTATATGCTCACATTTGCTGGCTCCATATGAGGGGGGAACAGGGTGGAAGGGATAGGAATGGTAGTGAGACCATACTGGTAATACAGTTTTGACTTAAACAGATATGTTTTGTATAAGTTAAAAAAACCAAATTAAATTTTTAAAAATCATGTCTTTTCACACTTCTGACCTATATTTCAGTTCTAAAATTTTATCCTACAGGTACGCTCCCACAAGTAAGAAATGACATACAAATAAGGGTACCCACTGTCACACTGCTCATGAGAGCAAAATGGAAACAACCCAAATGGCCATCCTCAGGGGCCGGCTAAATGTTAGTCCCTTCATGCAGTGGACATCATGCAGCATTTACAAAGAATCAGGCAGCTCTTTATGGGCTGATACTGCAGGTGTGCCAAGACATGGTGCTAAGTTAAAAAAAAAAAAAAAGAATATAGATACAGTATATTACAACATGTGTAGGATACGCAAAAAGGTATACATAGTATACAAACAAATATATAAGTATTTGTTTATCAACCCCTAAAATATCTCTGGAAGGATACACAAGAAACTAGTAACAGTGGTTGCCTCCAGAAAAGGCTACAGACCGAGTTACTGTTTATTACCTACCCTTTGGAATTCTGTACCATGTGAGTCAATTATGTAGTCACATAAATTAATAAAACACACACGCACACCCTGCTTGTGCCTAGAACTGAGAGGAAGGGGGATTGGTCTCTGCCAGTCGGGGAGGGAGGGCGGAGGGGCCTGGAGCCAGCCTTCCCAGCTGGTGTGGAAGGGAGCAGTGGGGTGAGGACCTTGAATTCACCTCTTTCCTGTAACAAGTGGATGGCTGAGGAATTTCTTTTTAAGCAGAAAGATGTGTGACCCCAGGACACTAAATGATCAGTGAGAGAAGGAGGTACAGGGGAACCCGAGAGTACGGAGGATGGAGCGAGGGCTCTGTGGTGGGCAGATCTAGCTAGAATCCCAGGAATGCCCCAGGGGACTCCGATGAGCAGAGCAAGCAACTCCATCTCTCTAAGCCTAGGTTTCTTTATCAGTAAACGGGAAGAGAGAATTAAATAATGTAAGACCCCTCCCTGGCACACAGTAGATATGAACCCAGTATGCACTTGTTTATAGCCTCGGAGGCTGGCACAGGGCATATCTTCAACCCACACACAGAGAAAGGGCTGGCACATACAGGTAGGATTTAACGATGAGAAAGCAAGTGCCCACGTAACCAGCACTGAGGTCAAAGACTGAAACACTGTCATCAGTCCAGAAGCCTCTGCACGTTCTTTCCTGTTTCAGCTCTCTCCCCTTCTCAGAGGTGAACCTCTTCCTGACTTGTAAGCAATGCAATAAAATAATTTTAAATTAATAAGCAGGACCTTTTAAATTTTTAATAAAAAAATTTTTACTACACACACACCCCTAAATACTATAATTCAGTTCTGCCTCTTTTTGGACTTCATAGAAATGGAATCACACTGCACATATTATTATGTGTCTAGCATCATTTGCTTAACGTTATGTTTTTAAGATAATTGCAAGGAGCTGTAGATTGTTCATTTACCTTGCTAAGCAGTATGAATATCCACAATATTGATAATTCATTCCACTGTTGACCGTTTCCAGTTTAGGACTGTTACAGACAATACTGCTGGTGACATTTTTGCATGCGTCTGGACGTGCATGTACCTAACCCTATGATTGTAACTGCTGGGTCACGCGGCATGCCTATCTTCAATTTTACTAAATCCTATTTTCCAAAGAGAGGCGGCTCAGGATTCATCTACCAGCCTTTTTCAGTACACCACCACCATCTGGTGGCAGCTACAGGTATTGCAGGAAATAGAACAGAGGAAAGCGATTTAACCTGAATCGTGGGAGGCCACCTACTTGCATTCTGTTGTAGTAACAAAACTGCCGAGTATTCCGTGACATACTAGGATTCAGCCAGTTTTCATGGAAGCACAGAATTATCTTCTGGTTCCTTTACATCTCCATACACCATCCAGAATGGTGCAGGTGTGCACACACAGCATATAAGACACCAGAGAATCAACCAATGGTGCTTCAGTCCAACACTCCTAAATTAATACCAAAGCCTGCCAGAGTTTTTATTTGGGGCATGAGCTCTGAATTCTCTCGCTCATTCAAGTATTTACTGAGATCCTGGCTTTTTATCTGGTTCCTGATAATTCACCCACTTCCTATCCCCCATCCCAAATGAGGGTGGCTCTGGCCTGACCTCCGTGGTGTCTCCCCGTGGTACTTCCTCCTACTACTGCCCGGACACCCACTGTGAGGCTAAAGATCAACTTTCATACCTTTTCCTATCATTCAATGATGTTTTTCCAGAAGGACCGAATCCCTGGAACAGATGGGTGATAAGACACTACCCCATCCTACCTCACCTCTCTGGGAGACTCGGGAACTGTTTATCCTCAAAGGGGTCTGGATACCTAGGGGACCTTGCAGCTGCAAGCACTTTATCTCATTTAATTCTCTCAACAACTCTGTGAAGCAGGTACTGATCCTTCCCCACCTGACCAATGATGGGAGAAGGGAAATCACATGCCCAGAGTTAAGTCGGGGAGTGAGGACTTGAACCCAGGCCTGCCTGACCCCAAAGCCCCAGTCTTACCAAACTCCCTATATTCCTTGGCAACAAACCAACATTGGTTTTAGTTCGGCCAAACCATGGCCATGGGCAATCTAACCCAGCAGTTATTCCAGAACCAAACGCACTCAGGGCTGCAGCACGAAGTCATGGCCAGGACTCTGCGCACATTCCCCGGCCCCATCCTCGTCCCAGGCCAAAAGGCTTGAGCATTCAAGACATAACAAAGATAAGCAAGGGACTCTGATCTCATGGAGATCACCATCTCAGACCTGCCACCAGAGACAAAAGATTCAAAGCTACAAAGCCCAGCACAGAATAAGCACTGACAGTGTTTCTCATTTAGCACCATAGACATTAACAGAAAACGGCAAGAGTAACAAAATAGGCTTCTAAGCACCACTGGGACTTTCCTTTTTTTTTTTTTTTCGGTACGCGGGCCTCTCACTGTTGCAGCCTCTCCCGTTGCGGAGCACAGGCTCCGGATGCGTAGGCTCAGCGGCCATGGCTCACGGGCACAGCCGCTCCGTGGCATGTGGGATCTTCCCGGACCGGGGCACGAACCCATGTCCACTGCATCGGCAGGCGGACTCTCAACCACTGCGCCACCAGGGAAGCTCTGCTCTAGAGTCTTTGCCCACGCTGTGCCTTCCCATAATGGCCAAACCAGAAGTAGCCCCTCCCTCCCCTGCTTTCTCTCATCACCCTGTTTATTTCTTTCAGAGCCTCAGCTTTCTTGTTTGTCAACCATCTGTCTCACCTACTAGAATGTAAATTCCTTGAGGGCAAAGACCCTTTTCCCAACTTGTTCACCATCTCTCCAACATCTAGAACAATACCTTGCTCGCACAATATACACCCAATAAATATCTGTCCAGTGAATAATTCAGTAGGTCTTAGACCATAACAACTACAGGAGTCACAAGCCATTCCAAGTCACCGCTACTTCTCTTGATGGTAAAACTTTTTTTTGGCTGTGCCCCAAGGCATGTGGGATCTTAGTTCTCCAACCAGGGATTGAACCCGTGCCCCCTGTAGTGGAAGCACGGAGTCTTAACCACTGGACCGCCAGGGAAGTCCGATGGTAAAACATTAAGTCAAAGATGTTTAAAAAGGGCACTCAACTTTTTTCCCTCCAATGGGGCTTCAATCCATTCCCTCATTTTTGATCTCACCTCTAAGCGGGAGGGAAGCTAGACAGGCAGAGGGGGCCCTGGGAGTTCCAAACCTGATTCAGGCGAGCCGTGACCTGGACGATGTGTGAACCGCGGAGGCTAAACAGACATCGCGAAAGTCTGCCTTCGCAGCTGAGGGACTGCCTAAGAGATTCCTTTCCCAACAACTCACTTCTAACTCATTATCTCATTACAGCCCATCAGGCATCTAGGAGAGCGGCCCCATCCTTACCAATAGCAAACTCCACCAGGGTCTCATTCTCCTCCGACAGTGAATCGAGGAATAAATCCAGGACCTGCAGCTGCCGCAGATACTGGTAGTTACTGGGGTCATAGGCGAAGTTGGCGAGGTTGGCCAGTACTTGCTCCTTGGCGTCTGCAGTGGAAAAGCGGCACTGGAGCCAGGTCCGGGGCGGCGATCGCGGCCAGACCCCTGCCTGGTACCCTGCTCCCCACCCTGCCGCTCTCACCTTGGCTCTCGGTCGCCTGGAATTCCGTGACCAGCGCCTGCAGGTATCCCAGCCGGCCGACATGGGGGTCTACCTTCGGCTTCTGGGCCATGGTCGGGCGGCGGAGGAACCCCGGGGGACGGGCAGGGGAGTGTGGAAGGTGAGGCTGGAAAGCGGGCGAGAACCTCACCTGGGCCTCGCCGGGTCCGGAGAGGGGCAGACCGGAGCGGGAAATAGGTTCCTTTCCTGGCTTCAGGTTCTGCAGTAAGGTTCCTTTCCTGGCTTCAGGTTCTGCAGTAATTTGCAGCTGAAATTGGGCCGGGGAAACGGGGTGGGGACTCAGGACCTCGTAAGAGTTGGGAGTGAACATCCAAGTTGGGGAGCAGGAGACCAGGACGCAGTTGCGCGCCGTCCGAGGGAGGAGCAGCGCCCAGCTGGGATTAATTTTCGGCTCAGTTCCGGACTTCCGGGGGAAGCCGCGCTTAGCCCCGCCCCAGGGGCGGAAGGGGCGGGCCGAGGAGGGTGAGGGGCGGGGCTGTCATTGAGCTCCCTGAGCTTGCTTCGGGTGCTTGCTTCGGGTGCTTGCTTCGGGTGCTTACTCCGGGCGCTTCAAGCCTCTTGTCTCAGGCAGGTGGCGATCCGCATCGTGATGGAAGCGGTCATGGAAGGTTGCGGATGCGTTGAGGGGCTCCTCTAGGGCCCTTAGGAGCTCAGAGGTGCCGGCGCGCCTATATGGGGGGCTGTCGGGGCAGAAGCACCTCCAGATGCCCCTTCACTTGACGGAGGGGTGCAGTTCCCCCACACACACCAAGGGCCCCCAGGAACGCAAGTGTCGGCTCCCTGTGTCCCCCACGGGGGTCCTTTTGAAACGGAGCAGGACCCTATTAGGGTCCTTGCCCCCCATGTCCTCAGCCTGCCTTTTGTCTGTGGAAAAACTTTAGCCAAAGAATAAGTTTAATCAGAGAAGTGAAAAAATGCAGAAATAGAGGAAAACAAAGGAGACCAAATAATAATAGTTTAGGCCTTAGCATAGTCAAGGACCTTTAGTTCGTCCTTAAGGGCTATAGATAACATTCTGAGCCGTATCCTGTAAGCTGTTTTGCAGCTACTGAAGCCCCCACCAGGTGGAGGAAGACGACTACATGATGACCAAATGGAAGCCATGACTTAAGCTACTCCACACAATTCCGAGAACTGGCCTCAAAGAAATGGGAACAAACCCTGGAACTAAAGATTAACCGTACTTAAAACGACAAAGATGACACTAATCAGACCACCACATTACTGGTTTCAAGATGACTGTCAGAACTGACTATGCTGTTCTGCTCCCTCCCTCCGCCTATATAACCCTGAAACTCCCTTTTAAAAGCCCCTGTCCCCTAAACAGCAATCGGGAGTTCTAGGACAGGACTCCACCCTCTCCCCGGTTGCCAGCCTCTGAAGCAACCTTTCCTTTCCTACCAACACTTGTCTCTCAAGAATTGGCTTTCGAGCGGCGAGCAGCCGGACCTGGGTTCGGTAACACTTTGACACTACCTTCTGGTCTGCTTTTCCCAAAAGCCAGGTGACGACTTCCCTGGCAGTCCAGTGGTTGACTCCACGCTCCCAATGGAGGGGGCATGGGTTCTATCCCTGGTCGGGGGACTAAGATCCCGCATGGCGCGGCCAAAATGAAAATAAAAGCCGGGCGAGCCTGGTACCCTCTGCTTCCCAGTCCCGAGCTGAGTCTGCCACCTCTGGCTGGAAAGCATTTTATCAGCCAGGTGGACAGGGAGCACCAGGGGCAGCACCGTCGGGCCCTAGAAGGAGCCCAGTTGTACCGCTTTGGCGGTTTTCTGATGCTGAAGACCTTCTGCCCACTACTTTCTTGGGGCTTCTCAGGAAGGGGGCGTGTGACCCAGACCTCATAGGCACAGGGGCCAGAGCACCAGGGAGGAGGGTGGTCCTCCCAGACTCCAGTCGTGCTCGAAAATGTGGGGATGAAAGGGGCTTGGGCTGCGAGCTTCTTGAGGGCAAGGGCCATGCTCCTTTTGCCCTGGGCCTGGCATGAGGGCAGAGTGGCTGCCACACTCCAGTCTACCACAGCCCCGTTGAGAGCAGCCTCCACCTCCGTGGTGGGCTCAGGTCCCTGTGATCAGCCCCTGCCCTGTGCACACACCCCTGGGGCAGGAGTTATGACCATAGTCTGGGTGCTTGGGTACCCTGGCTGCTTCTTGCAGGACAGTGGCCCCAAGCCCCTCACCAGGCCCTTCACATTCTGAGGGGAGCTGATCCGACTTGGGGAAGTATATCTCAGCACAAAGTGGCCAGGGGGCTTCTCTGCTTCTGTCTGGACAGAGCAGTAAAGGCCTGGGGGCCAGGAACTCAGAGCTTGGGGACAGGATGGAAGTGAGCTCCTGGTCAGGAACTGCTCTAGATCCTCTCTAGAGGAATCCCAGGATCAGCTAAGTGTGGGTTCTGGAATCAGAGGGGCCACACCAGCCTCCCTCATTTGTCCCCTCCTAAGGCTTCAGAGGCCCTCATATTTGGGAAGAATTCTTAGTCCTTGGTTTTGTGCTGAGGGCAGCGACCAGGTCTTAACTCCTCTCTGCCAGTTCCTGACACACAGTAGATGCTCAATAATATTTGCTGAAGGAATTCTGCCCAGAGATTATCACCACTCTTGCCCAGGGGGCAGAGGAGGTCAACGTTCCCTATGCTAAATGTTTGCTAATATCTTTTTTCCTTGAAAGAAATCAGTTTTCAGGAGGTGGGCCTAAAAGGGGATACACGTTTCAAAGGCTTGTGGCTACTAGCACCAAAAAGTATTCATCTACCCACCAGCCCCAACTCTGCTTTTCCGCACAGTTAAGATGGAGAAGGTGGCAGGACCTGGTAAAATGTGTCCAGCTGTGGATTCCCCATTCAGTGCATAAGCTATGGATGGTGACCAAGTACAGGACAGGATGGGGGGGGGGGGCAGGGAGGCAATGGGGGGTCTTCAGGATCAGACTTTTCAAACTGGAAGAGACTTTAACTTATCTAGGCCAACCTCTTCCTTTTTCAAGGCCCAGAGATGGTGGACAATTTGTCCAGAGTCACACAGCAAATTATGGCAGAGTCAAACGTGAATTCAGGTCTCTATTCCAGCCCAGAGCCCTTTGCTTCACCTCCGTACTACCTCTTTTGGCCAGAAGGGGGCACTCATGAGTCCTGGAAAAGACAACATTCCCAAGGATGCTGACTCACGCCAGTTGGACTCCTGCAGTAGGAAGGCTGAAGTCGGGTCATAAAATCAATTCTCCTGATAAGGGTTTCTTGTTGAAACCTGGTTGAGCTTGAATCAACAAACAAGGTCCTTGGTGGGAGGAGCCCTGAAGGGGGATGGGGGAAAACTTACTCCAGGCCTCTTTTCTAGCTTCGTTAGTTCACAGGGTTTATAACCCGCTGCAGAAAGTGTTTCTGTGTGTAATTCAAACAAACTCTGTTTTTCCTTTCACTCAGTTGGTACACTGTTGGGACAAGCTTGGGCTGATGACAGCCAGCCCCCAGGTGATGACCTCAGGGAAGGCACCAGCAAAAAGAGTATGTGGCGGCCGGTCTGGGGGAGAAGCTCTGACTTCCAGGCCAGACGCACAGGCCAGTGGGGAGCAGGGTGGCCTGGCAGCTGGCCCAGCCAGCCACTTATCCCAGGGTTGACACCTCTGACACAGCAGGGAGAAAAGGCTGACAGGAGAGGGGAGTGAAAGGGCTTCTGCTGCAAAAGCAGCTCCATTTCCACAGAGGTCCTGGGGCCCTGCCAGGCAATCCTTCCTCCCCTGGTCTGA
The DNA here is from genome assembly GCF_964165515.1 of Mesoplodon bidens. NCBI lineage: Eukaryota > Metazoa > Chordata > Mammalia > Artiodactyla > Ziphiidae > Mesoplodon > Mesoplodon bidens. The sequence goes on along the minus strand of NC_138179.1, from coordinate 38,827,588 downwards.
TGTGTGGCTCCCCCGTGCCCCGCAGCACTGATCTTCCCAGCCAACATACAGGATGGGGCAGAGGAGAGAGGAGACCCTAGAGCAGGCCCTGCTGAGTGTGCAGGGGGCCCTCAGACTTCACTGATTCTAGGACCCAAGCCAGGGGCTCCCCTCCAGTTCTCTGCACTGTCGCCAGGACATTAAATGTCCACCTGACATTTAATCTGTCCCAATCCTGCATCCAGATGGGCCCTCAGCCTGGCCCTCCACCACTGCAACACATTCTCTCACAAAGCCCTTCTTCCCGAGGTTCCAGGTAGCATGAGGCCCAGCAACCTGTGCTGGGGGCAGCCCTGCGGGCAAGGGCTGGGCCACCTGGGAAGAAGGGGGGCAGGAGAGACTCGGAGGAGGGTTGAGCTCTTCGGAGCTGTCTAGAGGGTGAAGGACAAAGAGATCACATGGGAGGCACCCAGGCTGGACTTGAGGGTCCAGTGTTTTGAGCTGTAGCAGCAGCGTAGGCAGCCAGCCGAACCAAGCCAGCTGTGACAGAGCTGAGCTGAGCTCAGACCCACCTTTCTGGGCCCCAGGTACTCTGGTGCCCCAGCAAAAAAGTCAGGAGGATCCGCTCCTGGATTCTGCTGGTTAGAAGGGACCCCAAGTCTCTGGAGGTCAGCCTCTAAGGTCCCAACTCCTGGCTGAGTCTCGATGTGCAGAACCCAGACGGCCTTTGGTTCAGGCTTTCTGGGCAGCCCTTCACCCCAGCCTCTGGCGAAGTAGCTGGACATTCCTGGGCTGAGGCAGGACTCACTGACTTCAGGGCTCAGATGCCGGTCACACATGTGAGTGATCCCGGGGCTCAGACGCTGGTCACATACATGATCTCCATGCGCAGCCGCTTCTTGGGACCGTCTGTGTCCTCCATAGTGAGGTCCTGCTCTGGGGCAGCCTCTGTTACAGCTCCTTGCACCTCAGCCTGCGGGCCCTGCCTCTCCATCTTCCCCAGGGCCCAGAAACTGCCACCCATGAAGAGGGCGGCTGAGATGAGGAAGAAACTTGACATGTAGAAAACGTAGCTGAAGTTGCTGGTGGTGTCTAGGAGGAGTCCTAGGGGACAGAGAGCAAGTTAGGCCACTGCCCTTGGCTACCAGGCCTCCCGCCCACGCCCCCCACCCCTGCTAAACTGTGTGCTCTGTGAGACCAGGGATTTTATTGTTGTCTCTGCTGCATCCCCAGCACTAGGAACCGTGGCTGGCACCTAGTGGGAACTCATTAGGTATTTGTTGAATGAAAGGAAAGGCAACACTAAACCAGCCCCAGTCCGGGCAAGAAGAGCCCTTGGGCAGGCCACATGAGCACTTAAGGGCATGTTTCCTTTACCCTTGGTGGCAGGAAGCCAAGGACTCAAGGGCCAGTGGCGTCTGGGACATCTGCTCAGCCCTACCCCAGGCCCACCATACCTCCTCCTGGATTGCTCTCCCCGCTTGTCGGCTTGGAGAACGCCCTTGGAAACTGGGACTTCCAATGCCACACTTGGGAGAAGTCCCCGTTGTCTGACTGTAATAACCGTGCCGTCTGTTGACTGCCCCCCAGCACCACGGGCTTCACAAACCTTCCCTTTTACTCTGAATGTCACACGCTCAGTTGCCCAGCAAGTCCACTCCTGTGGGTCTCTGCTTCCGTATCTGTTCGTTTCCCTCCCGGCACAAATCACCATTATGATCACAAAGGGGCCTCTTTGCTCTAATCCCCGACTCCTCCACCAGAAGGTAAGCCCTGAGAGGTGGGGACTAGTTCTCTGTATTCAGCCCTGCCCACCCCGTGACTGGCACAGGTGTAGGGATGGGGAAGGCAGGTGTTCTCGTCTGCATTTTGCAGAGGACACTGTGGCTCAGAGAAGGAAAATGACTTGCCCAGGCCCCACAGGCAGAGGATGTTAATGACAGCAGACACGTGCATAGCACTTACTGTGTGCCAGGCTCTCTACTAAGCTCTTGGCTATATGACACTTGGGATCCCCACAACAAGCCTATGAGGTAGATCCTATTGTCATCCCCACTTTACTGATAAGAAACCAGAGGTACAGAGGGGAAGAAAAAGGACTGAGATAAGTCTGGTATGAAAATCCTTATTTTTCACTGTTCATACCCCGAGTGCCAGCTGCGGAACAGGCTACAGCCGGTCCCCTGAGGTGCTTGAGAAAATCACAGATTCCAAGTCTCTAACCCTGAGATGCTGGAGGGGGCCCAAATCTCCAGACTGTTCCTATTTACACACACACCCCCCGTGCCCTGCCCAGGCCACACCTGGCTGCCCTCCCTCCCAGGGCCTCACCAGCCAGTGGCGGGGAGATGAGGATGGAGATGCTCTCCAGGACGGTGAAGAGGCCCAGGGCGCTGGAGAACCGGTCCATGGGGACAATGTCCATGAGGACCTGGAAGAGGAGAGCACCAATGCCGCTCATGGACACGCTGTACACCAGGCAGTAGCCCACCAGCACCCGGAAGTCGGCCGACGCTGCGCACGCCAGGTTGGTGAGCCCGTTGAGCAGGGCTGCCAGGCTGAACAGGTACTTGCGGTGACTGGCAAAGTCCCGCCGGCCTGCCACCAGTCCAGCCATGGGCCGCAGGAAGATGTTGCTAAAGCCAATGATGGAGATGAGCAGGGCCGCCCTGTGTTCATCCACCCCGTGCCAAATGGCATACGGCACCAGGAAGACGTGGGGCAGCGGGAAACCCATGATCATCCAGACGACTCCCAGTGTGTACACGCGGTAGCCCACGTTGTGCCGCAGGACATCGAAGGCCAGGTGGCGCTGGACGGCCCGACCGCATGCTGCCGGGCAGCCTGGTGCGGGTCTCTTGGAAGGTGGAGGGAGGCCATCTCTGGTCTCAGGGGTCACACTGGCAGGCACGGGCCTCAGGATGGCCCCACAGACACAGCAGTGGAGGAGAACCCCGCCGAAGATGAGGAAGCTGCCTCTCCAGCCCATGTCCTCCAGAAGATAGCGGGAGAGCAGTGGCCAGAGCATGATGCCCAGGGAGACGCCCGCCGAGGCCAGCGCGTTGGCCAGCACCCGCCAGCGGGTGAAGTAGAATCCCAGCACAGTGATGCTTGACTGAAAGCTGAAGCACATGCCCAGGCCTGCGGAAGGAGAGGGGAGGACCAGCTCCAGGGCGCACCCAGTGCAGGGACCCTGGAGTCATGTCCCAGGTCTGTTCTCCTTCCATTCCAGCGCAGACCCACTTCCAGGTCCCCAGGGATTTAAGATGGAATCAGCCTACCTCACCACCTCCCTAGAAGCATCCCACCCCTCAGATCTGCCCTCTCAAGGTTGCCAGGGGCACACCTGTTCCCGCTGGCACAGCACCAGGGGGATTTTCAAAAACCTAAATCAGGTTAAGTCTCTCTGCTGCTTAGCACCTTCTAAAGATTTCCCATCACACCTAGAAAAAACACCAGAGTATTTACTATGCCCTGGAAGGCTCTGCACGGTCTGGCCCCTGGCCACCTCTTGGGTGCCATCTCAGGCCACTCTCCCTGTCACTCGCCATGATCAAGCCCCGTCAGTCTCTTTCTCTTCCTCTGGACATTAAGCTGCCCACCTACTCAGACATTTGCAGTTGCCATTCCCTCTGCCTGGAATATGCTTCCCTCAGACTTTCCTCTCCTGACTCAGCTTGGATGCCACCTCCCCCCGCACTCCGTGCACAGCTGAACGTGCTGGAGAGAAAGTTCACAACCACGCTGTGACCACTGGCCTCAGGCAGGCCCTCGGGCCACCCACGGTGCCACTGTAGTTCCCTCGACCATGTACTCTCCCCCCTCTTAGATGACCACCAGGCCTCCGTCCTCTGAGCACCCCGACACCTCCCTCTCTCACTGCCAGCTGACCACCTACCTTCCCGTCTGTGACAATGGACAGTCCGTGCTCCCAGTCAAAGGCAACCCTCCACTTCTGCCCTGCATCCTGTCTACTTGAAGGCACATCCGTCCAGCAATTTCTTTCTCCTGTGGCATCCATTATCCCCTCTTTACTAGATCATTCTCCTTGTTATTTCTCCCGTTAAAACAAAACTCTTGACATCAGTCTCTTCTGGGTACTGGTCCATTTCTCTGCTCCCCTTATATCAAAATTTCTTGGAAATACTTTTTATCTCCACTGTCTCCAGTCTCCCTCCACCTCTTCTTTCTCTTTTTTTTTTTTTTGGCCGTACCACGTGGCTTGTGGGATCCCAATTCCCCAACCAGGGATCAAACCTGGGCCACGGCAGTGAAAGCCCAGAATCCTAACTACTAGGCCACCTGGGAACGCCCCTATTGTTCTCTTTTGAACCTGTTCCAATCAGGCTTTCATCCTTACCTCTGCTCCAGGATTCCTCTTATCAAAGCCGCCAACCTCCACTTTGCAAAGCCGAAGATGGAGTCTGATCCCCACTCGGTCTGATCCATCAGTGGCTTGACAGTCGCTCCCTCCCTCCTGCTTGTGCACTTTCCTCACTTCCTTTCTCAAGAAACCCCACTCCCTCTCTGTCACTTCTTCCTGCCCAGGCCGCTAACCACTGGAGTGTCCGTGTCCTGGGCCTCAGGCCTCAGTCCTTTACATCCGCCCTCCCTTGTTCCCTTAGTGACAGCAAGGCGATATCTCATCTCGAGACGAGTACCAGCCATCTCAGGATCCCCCAGCTGCCCGCTCCAGCTCAGTCCTGTTCCCTGAACTCCAGACTGGATGTGTCCACACCTAAGCCTCCCATCCTCCCGAGAACCTGCTCCTCCCCTAGTGTCCCACTGTAGTTAGTGGCTACTGCATTCTTCCATCCTCCCCTTGGGGTCACCCTTCTTGGCTCTTGGGTCATCCTTGGGTCCTTCTCTGCACCTCACATGCCGTCCTGAACACGACCACTTCCCATCTCCCCAGTCATACCACCCTGGTTGAAGGTACCACCACCTCCCGGCTGGGTGGTGACCACGCCCCTGCCTGTTCTCTGCTCCCAGCCCAGCCCCCTATGGTGTATTCTCAGCACCGCAGCCAGAGCAGTGCTCAGTGCTTCACAAACAGCGGCTGGATGATGTCCCTCTGCCCGAACCCCTCACATCGCTCCCCATCTCACTACACAGCCTTTTAGGAACTAAACCTGTATCTGGTCTCCCCACCCCCCCAACCCCTTTGACCCTTCATTCATGCCCCTCCACCCCATCGGCCTCCGCGCTGCTCCCTGAGCACTTCTGGGCCTTTGCTTTTGCTGTTCCTGCTGCCTGGAATGCTCTTCCCCAGACAGCCTCCTGGCAGCCGCCCTCACCTCCTCCTGCCCAAATGCCACCTTCTCTGCAAGGCCTTTCCCGACCGCCCTGCTGAAATCAGCAACCTCCCCCAACCCTGCTTTACCTTCCGCATTGGCTGTTTTAGTTATTGGAACCTCTTTACTTGTTTAATCTCTACCCCCCCACCCTCAACCGAGCCGGGACACGATCACATCAGCTGTCCTGTCTGCTCAGGTGCTTGTCATGATCAGATATGATCCTTCTTCCTCCTCTGTTCATTGTTCCTCTCCCTCTTGGGACTGGAGGCAGCCCCAGAAGATTTGGTGCTTCGCCTGCCCTGTTCACTGTGCCTGGCCCTTTTCAGCCTTGCACCCAGCAGCTACCCAGCAATTCTCGACGTGGAATGACAGTCACCTGTGATGAAGCCTGCCGTGAGGTAGAGCTGGCCGAGGGTGCAGCAGAAGGACCCGGCCACCATGCCCAGGCTGGCCAGCACGCCGCCCAGCATCACCGTCGCTCTGCAGCCGAAGCGTCCCACCAGGATGCTGCACAAGGGTCCTGTGCGGAGGAGGCAGCCGGCAGGTGGCAGCGGAATGACAAGGTCAGAGGGAAGGGGACAGTGGGATTGGGAGGGGGTTCCAGCAGGAACTAGCAGGTGGCTTAACGGGCAGAAGCCCCGGAACATACAGACCTGGGTTCCGAGCCCCGCCCTGCCACAGACTGGCTACGGGCCAAGCAACGCCAATCCCTCTCTGTGCTGCAGTTTCCTCCCCCAGAGACTGAGGGGTCAGACTGGGTGATGTCTGGCCAGCTGTGAGGTGAGGTGCTGCAAATATTCTGTTTGACCCTGACAAGGATCCCCGGAGGTACAGACTGAGGCCGTTCACTGCACTGACCTGAGGCCACTTCCGTCCAGGTGAAATGGGATTGGCTTGTGACCTGGGTGGACGCCCCTCATGGGGGTCTGTCTTGGTGGACGAGGGTCCCAGGGCAGTTAAATCATGGTGAGTGCCGCCTCCAGCCCCTGCTCCCCCTCCCCCATCCTCAAGAAGACTGGCCACAGCCCTCCCACCATCCTTCAACCTGTCCAGGGTGGGCAGCCTGGGGCCCTGGGCCACCCTTCACCCACTGGCTCTGGCCTCTGGGGCACTCTGGAGAAAAGCAGGTGGGGTACCCTCTCCCCCCAACCCCCTCCAGCCACCACCAAAGTCTTACACCCAGATGTTGAGCTCCTGGTAGGGAGGGGCCTGTTCTCCCTCACCCACCCCCACCCTGAGCTGCTTTTTCACCAGTGCAGACCCAGAGTAGAAGTGAGCCTGTCCTGGCCGCCTGCTCTCGACACCTCACAGGGCCCCATTCACCAAGTATCCTGCCCCCGAGTACACACAGCAGTTTCTCCAGAGTTGCTCTACCAGAGAGCAGCCAAAGGGACAAGGAAAGTGTGTGTGTGCACTTGGTGCGTGTCTGTGTGTTTGGCGTGGAGAGAGGATGTGTGGGTGTGAGCCAGTACGAGTATGGGAGCGAACATGGGAAGTGAGCGGCCCGTCCTCAGAGGTAATCAAGGAGAGGCAGCCATAGAGGGAGAGGCAAGGCTTTGAAGTGGACATGACTGCTGACTCACACATCTCTCCCACCTCATACTCTGGCCTGACTTTGGAAAGGTGACACAGAGGAAAGCCCTGCGTCATCGAGTTGTGAGTGAGGGGCTGGGATGTGTGCCAGCTCAGCCGAGACAGCCAAGGGCGTGGGGTGGGGCGCCGGGAAGCAAGATGTTTCTGCTTCCACCCTGAACTCACTCTGCAACACCGGCAAAGCCTTGTACTTTGTGCTTGCTTTCCTCACCTCTAAAACGTGTGGGGGTGAGAGGTACTTAGGAACAAGGACACTTTCAAGTTTAAAATTTCCATGATACTCTGAATGAGTGTGGGCTAAAGGGGTGTGGGGGGGGACACAGACAGACAGACAGGAGTCCCGGGCCCACTGAGATACTGGCACACCTGCTAGGCATGAGTCTAAAGCTGGTGGGGGAGTGAGGTCCCCAGCGAATGCCTGGCTCCCAGCCCCTGGCCCAGACCCCTCTCTGGCTGCAGGGAAGGAACTGTCTGAGATTCCCACTTCTGCCCAACCTTGCTGACAAAAAGGTTATGCGGTCTGGGCCGGGCCTGGCCTTGCTCCTTGCCAGGCAGCATGCTCAGGGGTCATTGCAGTGAGGGTGGCTTCTATCCCAGTCTGACTTCCCTCCCCATTTGAGGGAAGGACCTGGAATAACAAGCAGGCTGCTGGTGCCAGGTGGAGGGCAGGGCAGGAGGTAAGCAGGGAGATGGATCAGCTGAGACAGGCAAACACACCCGTGGGGAGAGCCCGGCGGGCTGTGAGGTCTGGCTCTAGCTGACCAGGCCCCTCTGAGGGAACGGCCTGTGGAGCTCTCCCTGGAGATCTTCCAGGAGCCCAAGGCTATTGTGGAGAACCCTCCTGAGCAGCCCCTGCCCTTCCCTTTCCCTGGGGTCAGGGTGAGGTGCTCACATCCCTGGAGGAGCCCTCCCTCCGTCTCCCCAGCCCTTGCAAAACCCCCTCTGCTTCCTGGTGAAAGATGGGCTCTTGCCCTGCCCCGATCCTGCTCCTGGTGTCTTCCTTGAGCCCCACTTCCCATCCTGAAGCCCTGATGAGGGTCTCCAAAATACTAATAATTCACAGCTTCTTCCATTGCCCTAGCTCTCAGACCTGGCCGGGACCTCATGTGATCTTCTCTCCAATCCTGTGTGGGAGGTGGGCAGGATGGGATACTGGGTGTTACTCCCATATTGCAGAGGAAAAAACTGAGGTTCCGAGAGATCACCCAGCAGGACCCCAAGCCACTCCTCCTCCAGTCTGTGCTTGAGTGCCCGGCACGCCTACAGTCTGGATCCATCCTCCCACGGTCATCAAGGGCACCGGCTTTACATCTTAGGGGCCTCTCCACCCTCTGCCCCTCTCCAGCCCAGTCCAGCCCAGTCCCGCCAGACTCCAGGCAGGGGAACTGGCCCTGCTGAAATCAGAGGAGGTCTTAGGGATACACAGCACAAGGCAAAACCTGTGGCCTCAGAGAGAGGGACCCAGGAGGCCAGGGGGATTGTGGCTTCCTCCCCCACCCAGGCTCTTTTTCAACCCTCCCTCCATCCCTCCCCTGGCTGCTCACCCCCTGCATGGAGCATGGCTGTCAGGATGGAGGGGAACCAGGAGGTCTCGCTGTTGCTGGCCTGGAACTCACGCTGCAGTTCAGTGAAGAAGATGCCGATGCATGTGGGGAAGCCCAGGGTGAGGCCCTGGGTCACCACAGAGGCCAGGAGCACCATCCAGGCCCGGCAGCCCTCCGAACACTCCAGGGCCTGGGGCATCCTCGGCTACGAGCGTTGCTGCCACAGCCTCACGGCCACTGCTCCTACTGCCCGGGCCGCCTGGGGAAGGGACAGAATGGAGCTGCCAGCCCTCCCTTGGCCCACCTGACACCTTCCCTGGGTGCTGGAAACCGTCCCTTCCTCTTGCCCCAGCACCAGGTATCACAGAGGGGCACTGCCCCCTGGGAGGTGGCCAGAGGCCCATGCGCTGGCCTTGGCATCTCCTTTCACCTACTTCCCAGAGCAAGCCTGGAGGGAGGGACAGGAGGGGCAAGGAGGTGAGCCATAAGTGAGACAAGGCAGGTGGGTGGAATTCTTTCTGGTTGTTATATCACTCAGTGGTCAGCAGGTGGGACTTCCCAGCCAGCCTTGGCCCGCCCGCACACACCACGTGGCAAGCACTCGACAATCGCTTACAGAATGGAGCAGGTGTCTGAGCCAGCCTAGCCCCGATGGCACACAGGCACACACGGATACCTTCCATTCATAACCAGGCTTCCTGCTCACAAACACAGGCTTTTGCAATGCCACATCAACAGCCAGTTTCACTGTCAGTGCTGCTGTGATGCCTGAGGTGAACAAGACAGGGCTGGGGCCCCCCAGGAGTGTACACAGAACAGCTAAACGAGGGCTTACGTAGATACACACGCAGAGGGCTTCCCTGGTGGCGCAGTGGTTAAGAATCCGCCTGCAGGGAACATATGTATATGTATAACTGATTCACTTTGTTACAAAGCAGAAACTAACACATCATTGTAAAGCAATTATACTCCAATAAAGATGTAAAAAAAAAAAAAAAGAATCCGCCTGCCAATGCAGGGGACACAGGTTTGAGCCCTGGTCTGGGAAGATCCCACATGCTGCGGAGCAACTAAGCCTGTGCGCCACAACTACTGAGCCTGTGCTCTAGCGCCTGCGCGCCACAACTACTGAAGTCCACGCACCTAGAGCCCGTGCTCTGCAACAAGAGAAGCCACCGCAATGAGAAGACTGTGCACCGCAATGAAGAGTAGCCCCTGCTCACCGCAACTAGAGAAAGCCCGTGCGCAGCAACGAAGACCCAACGCAGCCAAAAATAAAAAAAGAGATACACATGCAGACACACCCAGACACACACCACACAGACAAGCAGACAGAAACACATGGAACCACCCAGGCACACAGATTTATATGCAGACACACACTTATATAGACACATACAGAAAAGTCTAGAGACACACAGACACAGTCACACATACAGATGCGCACAGACATATACAGAGACACAACAGACATACACTTACGCAGATACATACTTAAAGAGACAAACTCAGACAAGCCTAGAGACATACAATCAAATGCACACTGACAGACACATGCTACACAGACGTAAGGACACACACAAACTCACAGGGTCGCACGCTCTGCAGACAGATACACACACCCTCACATCTTTGACTCAGTCCTACCTTGGTTCCTCGCCACCACCCAGGCCACTCTCCCCATCACAGAAGCTGCCTTAACCAGGCCGCAAAGCCCCAGCCCCCTCCCCAGATGTTGAGCCCTTTTCCAGTCCCCTCCATCCTGGCTTTCCAAAGAGCCAAAGGATCCCAGGAGCTCCTGTTCCCAAGCCTCCCTCCTTTTAGCCCCAGGCCCCGAAGATCCATGGAAACTCAGGAAACTACCAGAAATATGAAACCCCCTTCCTGCCAAGCCCAGCACCCCACCCCAGGGCCCAGGAGCTTTAACACAGCACCTAAGCCGGACCCATCCTAACTGCCTCCTTCATGGGCTCCAATCCCTTCTCCAGCCACAAGGCCTCTTCCCTCCCCAGAGGACCCCCAGGGGCCCTGCTAAGGGGAGCAGCCCATTCATCCCTAGCCCCCAGAGGGTGTGGGGCATGTGTGTTGGCGGGGGGACCTCGAGTCCTGTGTGTGGGCTGGGAGCACCTCCTGCCCTCCTAGCTCCTGCACATGACACTAGCCCTAGAGGTCCCCCAGCTCCGATTCTCCCAGCTCAGCGCCATGCTCTGGGCAAACCTCAGACACAGGCTCCTCCAGCAAACTGGCTCTCGCCCCTTCCAGGATTTCTGTTCCCTTGGCAAATGAAAAGGCCACTGGTGCCACCTGATCCTCTCTGTGAATGTCAAGTCTCCCCACCCTGCTCTACTGCTCACCCCCCTCCCCACGCATCCGGGCCCCTCGGTCCTCCCAGAAGGGCCGCCAGCCTTCCCTCCACCACCCTCACTTCCTCCCGCTCCCCCCATGGTGCCCCACCCCGGCACTCCCCAGCCCCTCCCCGCTCTGGTCCCCTCTCCTTCCTCCCTTGTCTGGCCCCTCTATGGAGAGGTCTCTTTCTGTGCCCTTAGTCCAGGACTCTGACCTTTGCTCTGCACTTACCTTCCCTCTGAACCTTTCAGTGGAGCTAGTCTCTCCTCCCTCCAGGTCCCCCAGACAATCAGAGCCCAGGAAACCCTAAGCACCTTTGTTCTCTCTTTGCCCTGGCCTCCCTCTGGGAGCTGTCTTGAAGACTTTGGCCTTCCACAAGGAGGCTATCCCCTCCCATACACCCCCAATTCCTGGGTCACACACATAGCTTTTCTGTCCCCCAGCCCCCCCGCCCCCAGCAAGCTGGTTCCCCCTCCGGAACTTGGCTGCCGAGATTCCAAAATCCTCAGCCAGAGAGAAGTCCCGTTGGTCCTTCAAGATTCGGCTCCAGCAGCACCTCCAGGAAGCTACCCTGACCCCTACCCCAGGCTAGGCTAGGCCATTTCCTGTATTTCTCTCTGTAATAGTAGTTCTCACACCACATTGGAGTGGGTCCTTCCCTTGTTTAGCACTGTCGCCCCCCTCCTCCTCCCCACCTTCCATACCACCAGCAGGACCTGTTCACAGCCCCGCACCCAGCCTCCACCTGAGCACAAAATGTAACATTAATATGACCCACCTGTGTTCTCCGGGGGGCAGGCAAGCCCAGGAACAAGGGTGACCCGGTTTCCCAGCAGGGAGGTCCATTCCAGAAGACTCGAGCAGAGCAGAGATGGGGGCTCCGGCTCCACCTCTGCCCCAGCAGAGAAGTGGTCTTCCCTTGGTACCGGCAACCAGGAGTCACAATCACCGCCTGGTGCGTGGCTGGGGCAAAGGAGGGAGACGCGGCTGGAGACACCTCACTCTCCCTTCCCGGGACTGGAGGCGAGCAGCTTTCCGCAGGAGCTGCCGACCTCAGCCCTCAGGGGTCCCCCACCCTGAGTGAGACCATCTTCATGCCCAGGTGGCCTGAAGCTGGGTTTGTGGGCAGGGCAGAAGTTCACATGACACCTCTTGTCCTCCCGTCACACACAGTCCCTGGGCTGATTTTCAGGGCTTCTCATCTGATGACAGAGGCCTAGCTAGGCCCTCAGAATCCAGTCCCAGCCCCTCTGAGCTTGCAGGTACGGGTAAAAGGGTGAGCGGATGCTCTCACACAGGGCTTTGGGGTTAGGGGCCGCCTCCTCTCCCTCTGCCCCCTTCCCGTGGTGGGAGAGCTGGTGAGAGGAAAACAAGGAATCACCAGCTTCACCAGCAGCGGAAGGATGGCCAGACCCTGCAGACCCCCTCTCTGCCCAGGGCCCACATCAGGCAGGATCCCGGGCCTGAAGCCCAGGACACAGGACAGGCAGCAGTGTGGTTTCCTGCTGGACAGGAGAGCAGCAAGAACCAGCCTGAGCCTGCGGTTGACAAGCCCGCACATCCCTGCACCTGGCAGGGGCCGGCTGGGGCCAGCCACCCTCCTCCTTTCTGTGCCTCCAAAGGTGCCCCGCCATCTGGGCAGGAGCAGGCTGACCACAGCCTGGAAGGGGGATGGGATAGGCAGCAGGAACTTCCTGACCTCTTGTCACCCTGGCTCAGTCCCTGCTGTCGGGATCTAGTTTCCTTCCACTCGGCTTCCCACCCACCCCAGGATGGATCTCCTCTGGGTGGGGCTTCTGGGACGTCCAGGCAGCGTCCCCGTGGAGATTTCAGCGCAGGCCTTGGCTGGTGCCTGTCCCCTCACCCCTCAGGCAATCGCAGGCTGGGGCGACCCAGGACCCGGACAAGAGGCTTTTCTGGATCCTCTCCCCCCACAGGCGGGAAGGGGCCCCGGAGGCCCACGGCGGGGCGGCCCCGCGACGGCGCTCACAGGGACCCCGGCACCCTGGGGACTGTGGGGGGAGCCCGCTCACCGGCTCGCCCGGGCCCGGCGGAGGGGCGGCTCCACTGCAGCGGAGCGCGGCTTCCTGCGGCCCAGCCCGCTAGCGGTGGAGGCGGCAGGACGCCGGGCGGCGGCGGGGACCGGAGGGGCGGGCCGCAGGGCTCCGGTGGGCGGGACCACCTCCGCGTCTCCAGGGAGCCGGGCGGGGAGGCCTCCGGGCGGGGCGGAGGGGCGTGCCCGGGGCCCGCAGCCGCTTCTGTCAACCTCGCCCCCTCGTCTGAGTGGCCCCGACCTCGGCTCGGCGGGTTTATTTGCATGTCGTTAGCATGTCATTTGCGTAGCCCTCCTTGTCACTTTGCGGCTTCTCGATTTTCCCGCTCTGGGTTCTAGGGGCGCCAGGAGTGGAAGGGAGAAAGCGTGTGATAAGAGACTCCACCTCCCAGCGGCAGCGGGGTGGGAGGCCAGGGTGCAGGATTCTTTCTTTGGGGGCTTTAGCTGCCCAGGAGTCCTTCCAATGAAAACCTAGAGCTTTGAGGGCCACATCCAGGGGAGCCCAGGCAGGCAGCTGTGCGGAGCAGACAAGAGCGTGGACCCCTCAACCCTGGGGCAGGTCAGACGGCGCCCACCACCTCCGCGTGCGCCTCTCCCCGACCTAGCCAGCCCTTGATATGCATTGTTTAAAATGTATTCAATTAGTACAAAGTTACAGTAACCAGTACAGGCATAAGGGTAGACATATAGATCGGTGGACTAGAATTGAGAATAAACCCTTACATTTACAGTCAGTTGATTTTCCGTAAGTGTGCTGCGACGATCGGGGTGGGAAGAATAGTGTTTTCAGCGAACAGTGCTGGGTAGCTGTATGTAAAAGAAAGTGGTTGTGGCTGGACTTCCATCTCACACCATTTAAAGAAAAAAGAAAAAAAAAAAAGGATTACAGATAGAAATGTAAAAACTATAACTGTGAACTTTTTAAAAAAGATTTTTGATGTGGACAATTTTTAAAGTTCTTATCGAACTTGTTACAATACTGCTTCAGTTTTATGTTTTGGTTTTTTGTCTGGGAGGCAGGTAGGATCTTAGCTCCCCCACCGGGATCAAACCTGCACCCTCTGAATTGGAAGGCAAAGTCTTAACCACTGGACCACCAGGGAAATCACTGAATTCTGTCGAAGAAAGCACAGGAGTAACTCTTCATGGCCTTGGAATTAGGCAATAGATTCTTAGACACTACACCAAAAGCACAAGTGACAAAGGAAAAAACATAAATGGGATGTCATCAAAATTAAAAACTTTGGGGGAATTCCCTGGCGGTCCAGTGGTTAGGATTCCACGCTTTCACTGCCAAGGGCCCGGGGTCAATCCCTGGTCGGGGAAATAAGATCCTGCAAGCCACGTGGCATGCCCCCCCCAAAAAAAACCTAAAAACTTTTGTGCACTAAAGGACACCATCAGGAAAGTGAATAACCCTCAGAATGGGAGAAAATATTTGCAAATCATACATCTGATAAGGGACTTGTATTGAGAATATATAAAGAACTCTCACAACTCAACAGTAAAAAGACAAATTAACCCCATTAAAAATGGGCAAAGGAGGGCTTCCCTGGTGGCGCAGTGGTTGAGAGTCCGCCTGCTGATGCAGGGGACACGGGTTCGTGCCCCGGTCCAGGAAGATCCCACATGCCGTGGAGCGGCTGGGCCCGTGAGCCATGGCCGCTGAGCCTGCGGGTCCAGAGCCTGTGCTCCGCAACGGGAGAGGCCACAGCAGTGAGAGGCCCGTGTACCGCAAAAAAAAAAAAAAAATGGGCAAAGGATATGAATAGATATTTCTCCAAAGAAGATATGCAAATGACCAACAAGCACATGACAAGATATTCAACATCATTATTCATCGGGGAAATGCAAATCAAACCCACAATGAGGTACCGCTTCCCACCCACTGGGATGGCTTAACTTCTGGATGAATGATGTAGGAGATACCCTATCAGGTTGTGAGTCCATTTTAAACATAAGTCATTGTTGTAACTGTGGTTCATGTTCTTGCCAACAGTCGCTGCGCTGGGTTGCCTCTTATTGGGGGCATATTCAGCTTAGCCTGAGGTTCCCTGGATACAAACTTTGGGAGGAGGGGATTAAGGTTTATCCCATGATCCCATAGGGATGGTCCCAGGCCTTGAGAGGTCCAGTGTGGGGGACAACAGGGATCATACTCCAGGGTCTGCACCATCTCGTCACCCCTTATCTCAGCCTGGCCCAGTACCGAGTGGCAGTAAGACAGGAGGGAAGGGGGCAGGGCACAACCATTAAAAGAATGACACAGCTGAGGATACCAAAAAACTAGTTAGAACCAACTAGGCCCAAGGACTTCTCGCAGACCTGGAGCCTTATTATACACTTACTGTAATACATTAGCAGGCTAAATGACACACATACCAGTACCATGACAGTTCCGAGGCTGACCATAAAAGGCCAAAAGTGGGCGGTGGCCCAATTCCTGGAAATCCCCACCCCCTCCCCAAAATAGCTGGAATAATTTTCCCACTTGTTAGCCCATGAAATTACCCAGCCCATAAAAACTAACAGCCCAGTGCCCCAGGGCCCCTCTCACCTTCTGAGAAGGACTGCTTTCTGCCTATGGAATGTGTATTTTTCTAAATAAATTCGCTTCCACTTTACTATAGCTCACTCTTGAATTCTTTCCTGCATGAAGCCAAGGACCCTCCCTTGGCGGCCCGTCCCAGGAATTTGCCCGAGACCTGGGACTCAACTATTCTCTCGTGCCCCCTTCTCCTGCAACAGCAGTACCTGCCCCAGGTACTCAGAACAGGCTGGATGTAGCCCTCCACCCCATCCCTGGGTACTCTGGTGGGACCCAGGGACTTAATACCCAGGGACTTCCTGGAGGCTCTTACCTTCTCTGAAAAAGTCAAACCAAGAAGTTTTCCAGGACTTTACTATTCCCTGGGGAGCCCCACCCTAATATTCAACGTCTACTCATCAAGATGAAATTGAGAGTTGTGGGGATACCCCCTCCACCACCCTGGACTCTGGGTACTTCTCCAGAATGAAGCTCCCACCAGGTTGGGGCATAGTCACTGTGGCTGCAGAGATCAGAGCCAGGGTCTGTGGTTCCCACAGGCAGTCCCCACAGCCTTCCCCAGCCTTCCTCTGTGACTCTGAACCCTAAGTGTTGGTCTGAGTGCGTGACTCTGAACCCTAAGTGTTGGTCTGAGTGCACAGCCTGGTCACCAGGCCCAGTTTTGTTAGGGCCCATGACAGCTGTCAGTGAGGGGAGGGTGAAAAGGGACTCAGAGTTGGAAAGGTCCTCATCCACAGAGAAGCAAACTGAGGCATCTGCTCAAAGAGAGAGGGAGGCACCTACTCAAAGTCATAAATCTTTAAGAATCAATAGTAAGTAATTAGTAGTTAATAACACAATTGCCATACATCTCTAAGAATAACAACCACTACATTCATTGCTCATCTGCCAAACCCCCTGAGATCTTTACACCTGCATGGTTGTTCCCCTTCCCTGAAACACTCTGTCCTGATGATCCTTTTTTTTTTTTTTAACCTGGTTGGCCCTTGGTTGGCCTGCAAGTGTCAGCTTAGAATCTCCTTCCTCCAGGATGGCCTCCCAGACCTCCCACGTTGAGGCATTAATCCTGCTGAGTGCTGTGCATCTCCCCCACTAAGCTCCCTGAGGCTTAGGAGCTTTCTTGCCCAGTTGATCAACACTACCCAGCACTTAGCACAGTGTGTAGCACAGGACAATAATAACTATAATAAGAAGGGTCGGGCTTCCCTGGTGGCGCAGTGGTTGAGAGTCCGCCTGCCGATGCCAGGGACGCAGGTTCATGCCCCGGTCCGGGAAGATCCCACGTGCCACGGAGCGGCTGTGCCCGTGAGCCACGGCCGCTGAGCCTGTGCGTCCAGAGCCTGTGCTCCGCAATGGGAGAGGCCACAACAGTGAGAGGCCCGCGGACCACAAAAAAAAAGAAGGGTCAACACGTATGGATGGAGGTTGTCAGTGCTGTCCAGATACTGCCTCATTGGCTGAATGAAGGAATGGAGTATTGCCGGTCCAAGTCACTCCCCCATTCTAGGATCTTATCACCCCAAGCCCAGGACCTGGCATCCTTTAAAAATATTTTAATTACTGGAAAGCGCCAGGATGTGATTCTGGCCCCTCTGCCCTTCTCTCCAGGTCTTGGCCTCTGGCAGTGACCCTGTGGTGTCCCTGACATGGACACAGTGCCAACTGCTGGGATCATGGGGACAGTCTGTGCAGGCTTTTCTGGATGCTGTTGGCTCTGGGCCCCTGGGTGCCTTCCTATTCGAGGGCCCATTTCCTTCTCCACCAGCTCTATCCTTTTTCTACCCTCTGCCTGTCACACCCTCTGCTTGTCACACCCCTCTGCCTGTTTGTCCTACTCTGCCAGGGCATGCGGCAGCTTGTCAGCTGGCCCCAGAGGCCTAGGCCATGCCACCCAGCTGGTTATTTCCCCAAAAGACCCCCTGAACTCAGATCTGAGGTGCACAGTCTCTCCCAGGGCTGGCCATGGCTGCGGGCCTAATGTTGGGGTACATCGTACCCCGGCCTCCTCCACTCCAGCCCCCATCTCCTGGGGGAGCAGAGATGCCCTGATGGCTCCCATCGAGGGGCAGCAGATCGCCCGATGCTGGGGCCAGCGTGGGGAGCAGGACAAGAGAAACCACAGGGTGACCTCCTGCCCCCTGATTTGGGATCATCCCTGTGCTGAGCCTTGCCCTGATTTCGGGTGTGTGGGAAGGGGCAGTGGTCATCAGGCAGGCAGGCACTGCTAGAACCATCACCTGGGCACAGCCCTTGCTCCGAGACCCCCGGTGCTTTGGGCCACCCCTCACTCTGAGTCCCCTCTTCCTTCTCCCTCTTTCTCCTTTTGCCTTTCTTACCCAGACTGTCTCCTCTGTGCCACCCTCCTCTCTGGAGCTCCAAGCCCTTCTCCTTGAGATTTTCTCACTGTCACCGGACCTGAGCCTGTCCCCATACTGCTCACACCATCTTCCCCTTACACCAGGCCCCTCCTCTGTTCTCTGACTCGATCCCATCCAGGGCCTCCCTCCCACCCCTTGGCCTTCATCTTCATATCCAGCTGATCGCAATTCTACAGACTCTTCCCTTTGCGATTTTGCTCAGCTGTCTTCTCTCTTCCTGATGCTGGGGCCACTCCAGGACCACACTCAGCCTTGATAGATCTCTCTCCTCAGCCTCCCTGCCTGAAATACCAGATCCATCTTGCAAAAGCCCCCCCACCACCACCACTTTTCAGGGCTGCATTGGAAGGCCTTCCGGCTCTGGGTTCACAGATCACTCTGCCAACACCCTGGCAGGCCTCCGCTCTGCACACTCGTTTCCCAATACTCCCAGCCCACGTGCCTGGCAGCTCACCCTTGGGGTTCGTCTCCTCACCCATCCCTTCCCCGTGTGAATTTCTGCTCTTACGCCATCCCCTCCCGAGTCCTCACTTCACCTCCAGCACACTTCCACTCACTCCCACTCAGCCTGGCCCTGGTGCCCAGGCCACACATGGTTCTCCCCACCTGGGCTGCCCTGATACCCTCAAAACTGTCCATGTAAAAACAAACTGGGGGGGGGGGGGACTTCCCTGGTGGCACAGTGGTTAAGACTCCGTGCTCGCAATGCAGGGGGCCCGGGTTCGATCCCTGGTCGGGGAATTAGATCCCACATGCATGCCGCAACTAAGAGTTCACATGGCATTTAAACAAGCTTGAGTCTCTCCTAAAATGAAACAAGAAGAAAAATCTACCCTCCCTCCCCTCATATCCCCCTTGGGTTCCCGCCCCCGCCCCTCCACCTGACTTGGTGGGAGCGGCATCTCCTCTCACTGGGTCCACACCTCCCCTCCCCCTCCGCCCTCTAAGGAAAACTTCTGCCCCTCTGGTCATTCCCATGTTACACATCCAATGAGCATGTTTAGTCTTGATCTGCCTGAAGCATCGGACCACAGTGATCCCTCCCTCCTGGAAATTTGCTCTTTCCTTGGCTTGCAGAACATCATTCTCTCCTGGGTTTCCTCCCATGTTTCTGGCCACTCGTGCTGTTTGCTCTTGACCTTTAAATGGCCGAGTCCCACAGGCTCTGACCTTCACCCTCTCCTCTTCTCACTCCCCATCTGTAGCTCCAACCACCACCTTTATACTGATCACTCCACATGTTCTATGTCCAGCCCATATATCCAAGCTGGCACCTTCACGTGTGTGCCTCAACAACCCTAAAGCCCGACATCAGCCAGAACTTGCCATCAACGCTGGCCTCCGCTGCCCCTGGTGTGGCCACAGGGCCCTCAAATCCTGGCCCTTGCCCACCCTTCCAGCCCCAAGTAGCTCTCCCTCACTTGATGTCCTCCAGCCACCTGAGCTTTCTCTGCTTGTCATGTTCCCCAGCTGAGGGGTCTTTGCCTCTGCTGCTCCCCCCTGCTTGGAGCCCCATCCTGACCCTCTGTGCCTGGGTCCTCAG
This sequence comes from Mesoplodon bidens, assembly GCF_964165515.1. NCBI lineage: Eukaryota > Metazoa > Chordata > Mammalia > Artiodactyla > Ziphiidae > Mesoplodon > Mesoplodon bidens. Next base: position 38,808,307 of record NC_138179.1, on the reverse strand, counting down.
ATAGAGGCTCAGATAGAAGCTCAAGCGTCACTTACTTCGGGATGCCCTCCCTGGTTTCCCTGCTGGGGCTGGTGCTACTGGTTATTCCTTCCCCTCACAGGTCTACTGCTCCACTTGGCCCTGTCCACCACGGTGTGTTTATATTGATTTAAATCAGGAGTTACACACTTTTTCAAGGCCAAGAGGTAAATATTTTAGGCTTTGCATGCCAGAGAGCCTCTGTCGAAACTACTCAACTTTGCCATCGTGGGCAGAAGCAGCCACAGACAATATGAAAACAAATGAGCATGGCTGTGTTCCAATAAAGCTTTATTTATGGACACTGAAATTTGAATGTCACCTATCTTTTTTTTTTTTTTTTTTTAATTTAGCCGTGCTGCCTGGCTTGCAGGATCTTAGTTCCCCAACCAGAGATCAAACCCGGGCCCCAGAAGTGAAAGCGCTGAGTCTTAACCACTGGACCGCCAGGGAATTCCCTGAATATAATTTAATTTTCAGGTGTCACCAAATCTAATTCTTCTTTTGATTTTTCCCCATTAAAAAAATGTAACAACCTTTATTAGCTTACAAGCTGTACAGAAACAGGCGATGGGCCATAGTGTACCGACTCTGGATTTAAACAATTCTGTGATTAATCTCTCTCTTGCCAACACTAGATCATAGGCTCCGTGAGGGCAGGGACTGAGTCTGTCTCAGCTCATCCCTTTTGTCCCCACTGTCTGACCTATGGGAAGAATATTCTTCCCTCTTTTTCTACCACCCCTCACCTCAGCTCATTGAATATCTGCTGAATGAGTAAAAATAGCCAGGTATGTAGATTGACTCGCTAAATCCTCTTTGAGGTGGGTACTATTGTTTTTTTTTTTTTTCAAGTTGGGTGTTTATTATTTCACTTCATTGCTTATGTATATTGGACATCAATTATTTTGTACATATCAAATATTGCATCATTTTACAAAGTGAACTCAACATGCTGCCTGTAAACCTGCTGTCTCTGGGATTCCCCTGTCCTTGAGAACAGTGCTGCCTTCCACATAGAAGACTGGGGCCACTGGGGCCCTTTCCCTCCCCTTGGCCCGCCCCCTCCAACCCCTCACCCCCCACCCCTGCCAACACACACACTTAATCAAATGCTGCCTCCTGGCCATTCATACCTGCAGCATCTCCGTCCACCCTGCCCAGCCCAGAGTGGGCTGTCTCTATCTCTCCCTGAGCGGCTGCATCAGCTTCCTGACCACTCTTCCTGCTCTAACTGATGCTCCCCTCCCTCCTCCAGGCCAGCGCTCTGTCCAGATCCGCTCAGCTATCTCCTGCTGAAACCCCGCAGTTTCTTCCCACTGATCCTGGATAAACTCTAAAGTCCAAAGAGGCTGTTTACAAGACCGTGCGCCATCTGGCTCCACCCACCTCCTCAGATTCATTTTCGGCCATTCTCAGCCTCTCTCCCTAAGCTCCTGTCATGCTGGGATTCTCTTTGCTTCCTAAAATACAGAGGTGGGTACTATTGTTATTTTGCTTTTTTTCAGATGATGGATCTAAGGCACAGGGAGGTTAAGTAACTTGTTCAGGGTCACACAGCTGTAAGTGGCAGAGCCAGGATTTGAACCCGGGACGTCTGGCTTTGGAGTCCAGATGCTTAACCAGCACATCATGTTTGCTGAGGACTGTCATGGTGCAAGCTCAGTAATGATGTGGCAATAAAACCGGTCTCCGCCCTCCACCAGCCACTACCCCCCTTCCACCTGGCACACCCTCCCCATCTCAGGTCAACTTCTTTTCTTTAGGGACACCTGGTGTGGGATGGCTCCTTGGTCATCTCTTCCCCTGAGGAGCCTTAATCTCAGTTTGTGGCTAGATACACTCACCACCATGACTGAACTTAGGGTCTGTCCCCTCTACCCACAAGCTGTGCCGGGGCAGAGACAGGGTCTATCTTGCTTCCCACCACCCCCTCCGCCCCTCTCCTCCCAGGAGCCCTGAGCCTAGTGCACAGGAGCCACACAAGACACATCTGTGGAGCACTGGAACAAACTGGGCAGAAACCTAACCATTGGTGTCACCTCCAATTGCATGTAAAACACAAAAGGCACCAAGGCTCATACTCTCCAGGCAGGAAGCATCTGTAGCTGTAAATGAAGAAGATTCAGCTTTCAGAAACACTTGGCAGGGAACCAAAACCCTTTTAATGGGTGCGCTTGGGCTTCTGACACTTCGATTGTGATATTGGCAAGGCTGAGCGGCTAAGCAAACATTACTTATCATTTGAAGCATCGATGTACATACACATTACTAACAACGGGGCATAATAGGCGTTTGCTGCATGACTGTTCTGAGCTTGCAGGACAGTTGGCATCCCTGACACCTCGCCCTGGTCCAGCTATGAAATTCCAGACATGTGTCACCCTGTCTGGGGTGAGATGAGTGAAGCACCTGCCTGGAGCTCAAAATTTACTGGGACACCAGCAAAACTCAGTAATCAAGATAAATGATAACCTAATAATAATGTAAAGGTAACATTTTTAGAAAATCAGACCAATAAAGTATGGCCAATGGAGTGGTCACTTGGTTTCATGAGTAAAATTTTGTTGGAATCAGGGCTGGGATTAGTGCGAGGGGTACGGAACAGGTAGTACAAGCAATGGGTCAGGTCATAAAAGATGGGTCTTTTTTTTCTTCTTCTTTTTGGCCACACTGTGCAGCTTGTGGGATCTTAGTGCCCTGACCAGGGACTGAACCACGCCCCTGGTGGTGGAAGAGCGGAGTCCTAACCACTAGACGACCAGGGAATTCCCAAAAGATGGGTCTTTATTTACAATTTTGATATTCTATCATGGATTTTTGCATTAATTTTGATTTTGTCATATATTGCCTTCAAATATCATTTACTTTGACTTCTGAGTTTTTTGGCACCTGCTCTTAAATGTTGTGCCCTTGGTGAGGGTCTCACTTGCTTCACCCTAGTCCTGGCTCTACCTGAAACGCCCCTGTTCCCTAACCACCTAGTTTGAGAAGCCCTGGGAACCATATAATCTTCAGCAAATATGGGTGATATCTCGATCCATGCTTTTTTAAAAAATGTTATTTTATTTATTTATTTATTCATTCATTCATTTGGCCTTACTGCACAGCATGTGGGATCTTAGTTCACTGACCAGGGATCAAACCTATGCCCCTTGCATCAGAAGCGCAGAGCCTTAACCACTGGACCACCAGGGAAGTCCCAATCCATTCCTTTCTATAGATCAGGACACAGAGGCTGGAGAGGTCTGTGTCTCTCCCCTCACACACCTGCTGGAGGGTCCTCAGCCTCAAAGAACCTTCAGGCAGGACTTCCCTGGTGGCGCAGTGGTTAAGAATCCACCTGCCAATGCACAGGACATGGGTTCAAGCCCTGGTCTGGGAAGATCCCACATGCCATGCCGCGCAGCAACTAAGCCCGTGAGCCACAACTACTGAGCCGGCGTGCCACAATTGCTGAAGCTTGCACAAGAGAAGCCACCACAATGAGAAGCCCACGCACCACAACAAAGAGTGGCCCCCGCTCACCGCAACTAGAGAAAGCCCGTGCGCAACAATGCAGACCCAACGCAGCCATAAATAAATAAAGAAAGAAAGAAAGAAAGAAAGAAGAACCTTCAGGCTAGAGGGGAGATCGAGATGGAAACCTGGGAGGAATAGGCAGGTCCTTTGCATCTATCTGGATGCAGTGGGTGCGCGGAACTGGCTTCAGGAAGGAGCAAACGGATGGCAAAGGGAGAAGCAGGTGAGCAGCCATGCCTGGGCCACTTGCACCCAGCCTGGCCTGACCCAGTAGAGGATCTGAGTGGCCTCCGACCCTCCAGGGGTTAAGCAATGAAGACAGAGATGAAATACCCGGCCTGGCGCTGGTCTGATGGAGAATTCCCACATGAAACAAGGTGGGTGCGAGGAGGGATGCATGCAGAAGGTGATGGCAGGAGAGGGGGAAGCCCACCTGGCTTAGGGAGAGGAGGGTTCAAGAGTGGCTTTCTGTGACACAGCACGTCTTAGCTGAGACTTAAGGACTAAGGAGGAGAAAGTAATAAGTAATGAGGAGGAGTAAGGAAGGGGATGAGGGTGGAAGAGGGCTCCCAGCAGGGGCGATGGCAGGTGCAAAGGCCAGGAGGCAAGCGCTTTGGAGAGTAGAATGGAGTGGGGGCTGGTGATGAAGCCCATGAAAACTAGTGAAGACTGAAGTTTGGCAAGGAGCGGGGGTGGGGTGGGGTGGGCCTGGGCTAGCAGGGAAGGCTGGAGACGGTCCACCTCTCCTGAGCGGGTGGGACCTGGTCCAGGTTACCACCAGGTGCCTTCCTCGCGGGAAGAGGGAGGAGTTGAGCATAAGCCCTCTTGGGTGAGATGCTCCCGACAGCATCAGGTACCCACTGCATGCCAGGCAGGGCCTCTGCCAGAGGCTCCCACAAACATCCTCCCCCTTCCACCTCCAGCCTGAGCACACCCTCTCTTGGGGGAGGGAAGGGTTAAGGCTCCTTCCCAAGGCTCCTGCCATCTGATCCTGCTTCCCGCTCTGTCCTCACCTGTGGGATGGGATGGTGAGATGATGGAAACAATTGATGCTGCCAGCCTCCTTCAGCTCCGTACTTTAACCCTTCCCCTCCTGAGTCAAACTTGCGGTGACATCCAGAAAGCAACATCTGTGGCTTTGGCTGGGTTGCCACTTGCCACCCACCTCTAGAGGGAATCAGGGAAGGTGTTAAAGACAAAACAAAGATATAGGACAGATGTGTAGGATGTAATATTATGCAGCCAGTGAGTGAACAAGGCATGTTTGTATTTTGAAAGTAACTTTGGAAAATGCACGATACGAGTTGTAACTATCTTTTAGCTATCTACATCTTCAACATCTACATCTGTATAAGAGAAGAAGACTGCAAGGTGGAATTTCCTGGTGGTCCAGTGGTTAGGACTTGCACTGCTGGGTGCACAGGTTTGATCCCTGGTCTGGGAACTCAGATCCCACAAGCCGTGCAGCGTGGCCAAAAAAAAAAAAAAGACTGCGAGGAGATTCTCCAGGAGCGGTTATCTCTGGGGGAAGGCAGTAGTGATCTCGGAGAGGCAGCGGTGAATGGTGGCATGAAGTGAGATCTTAATTCCCTGCCCAGGAATTGAACCCGGGTAGCCTGGATGAAAACCAGGAATCCCAGCCACCACACCTGCCCTGCCCTAGGACCCTCCCCAACATGCGTGCGCAACTCTTTTGCCAAGATGGATTACAGCCCAGGGGCCTATGGGACGGCCTTAGTATCACATATTATGGAGTGGTGCTCCCTCCTCTTTGACCCCCAAGGAGCCTTTCTGCACATGTGCAATGTTTCCCTTGCCCCAAAGATGGGAAATATATGACCTCGTGATCTTTTAACAGGGTTTAGCCCCTCTCTGTCCCTGCCATAAAATCGTCCAATGTCCAGCTATCTACCCTATACCTGTTGTTTCTTATATCGAAGTGCAGATCTTGAAATATAGACAGGAGTCTGGTAAATAAATACGTAGTCCTGGAGCCCGTATGTCTCTTGCCTCAGGAAATGTAAACAGGGGGTTGGTAATGAATGTCTGGCCTGGAGCCCATCTTCTTCTCACCTCAAGAAGTGTGAATAGGAGGCCAGTTATAAATGTCTAGCTTGGGCCCCACCTATCTCCTGCCTCAGTAGGATCATGATAGGGATATTTTTCTTTTGTGTTTCTATATTGTGTACATTTTCTATAATGACTGTCATAGAAGAGGTGGTATAGCATAGTGATTGAAAAAGCAGACTGTCTGGGTTCAAATCCTGGCTCTCCAATTTAGGTACCTTCAAGACCTTGGAAAGCCACTTAGCCTCTCATCCTCAGTTTCCTCCTGCATACAGTGGGGAGAATTAATACCTATTTATAGGGTTGTTAGGATTAAATGAGTTCATATTTGCCATGAACATTTCATTTGCCATGAACAGGGCCTGGCACGTAGTAGGCACTATGTGTTTGTTAAATAAAAGCAAAGTTACTTTCGGAATTCCCTTGGTGGTCCAGTGGTTAAGAATCTGCCTTCTAATGCCGGGGACAGAGGTTCGATCCGTGGTTGGGGAACTAAGATCCCACATGCGGTGGGGCAACTAAGCTTGCATGCCACAACTAGAGAGAAGCAACGAAAGATTCTGCGGGCCACAACTAAGACCCGACATGGCCAAATATAAATATTTTTTAAAAATACAGATTATTCTTTAAAAAAAAGCAAAATTACTTTTATAGAATATGCAAAAAGGTTAATTTAAAAATTATCCAAGTAATACAGGAACACAGTCTTCTTGTAAGGAATAACACGGGAATTTTTTAAGTGAAATAATCCTTGGGGAGAGATTAGTTTACAGCCTGTCTGGATTCACATTAAAAGAAAAAAAATTTTTTTGGGGGGGCTTCGTTGGGTCTTCATTGCTGCACGCGGGCTTTCTCTACCTGCGGCGAGCGGGGCTACTCTTTGTTGCAGTGTGCGGGCTTCTCATTGCGGTGGCTTCTCTTTTTGCCGAGCTCGGGCTCAAGGCGCGTGGGCCTTAGTAGTTGAAGCACGCAGGCTTAGTAGTTGTGGCTCGCGGGCTCTAGAGCACAGGCTCAGTAGTTGTGGCGCACGGACTTAGTTGCTCCGCGGCATGTGGGATCTTCCTGGACCAGGGCTCGAACCCGTGTCCCCTGCATTGGCAGGCGGGTTCTTAACCATTGCGCCACCAGGGAAGCCCCTGAAAAACATATTAGTTGAGTGCTAAGACAGGAGCAGGAAGGCATGAGAAGTGTGTGGGTGGCATTCCAGGGACAATCCCCTCCCTGCTCTCCACAGTGGGGGAAAGGGCAAGGCCAGGATTCACCAATGTGGATTATCAGCACTGGCTGATCCTGCATCCCAAAGCTCCCGCTTTGATATTTTCCCCCGGAGGCAAATGCTGAGCCAGGAACCCTGACATTCTGGTTTGCTGGCCAGCCTCACTGACATGCAGGCCTACTTGCCATTTGGCTTTTTGAAATATTGGCAAGTATCTGACGACCCCCAGAACTACCATTGTGGATCCCTAGGGGCCTAGGAACTTCAAATCAGGAACTGTTTAAGAAAGCAAATGACATGCTTCTGATATGGATTTCACACCAATGTGTGCCTGAGGGCATCACCGTTCCAGCATCATGCACCACGTGAAGTGTCCCTCAGAACCAGGAGGAACTGGCGAGGGTAGCCCCCCTCATCAGCTCCCTGATGGGGAAGGATTCAGATCCACGCAGCTACACAGTTATCTTCTTAGCATTTTTTTTTTTTTAATATTTATTTGGTTGCACCAGGTCTTAAGTTGTGGCAGGTGGGCTCCTTAGTTGCAGCTTGCCGGCTCCTTAGTTGTGGCATGTGAAATCTTAGTTGCAGCTTGCACATGGGATCTAGTTCCCTGACCACGGATCGAACCCAGGCCCCCTGCATGGGGAGCAAGGAGTCTTGTCCACTGTGCCACCAGGGAAGTCCCCTCAGCATTTCTTTTTTTTTTTTTTTACTTTTTCGTTACGCGGGCCTCTCACTGTTGTGGCCTCTCCTGTTGCGGGGCACAGGCTCCGGACGCGCAGGCTCAGCAGCCATGGCTCACGGGCCCAGCCGCTCCACGGCATGTGGGATTTTCCCGGACCGGGGCATGAACCTCTGTCCCCTGCATCAGCAGGCGGACCCTCAACCACTGCGCCACCAGGGAAGCCCCCCTCAGCATTTCTTGACCTCAGCCCATAGATTAGGAAGAGCGTGCAGCCTCTTGCCCACGAGGAATAAGTTTTAGGGGTGGGGAGGCAAGATTTGAGCATTTTGGCGTGCAAGCTTTCTGTTGAACGGGAAAAAGTTTAGATTTCATTCCTACACATACACACCAGTAGCAGCCTGTGAGGATGAAAGTGATTGGACTGGTGCTGAGCGGAGCCTCCAGGGAGGAAGGTCAACATGAGCCGCAGCCCAGGCTCAAGGCAGCCAAAGGGCACCCCACCCTGCGAGGCCGTCAGAGCGCACCCAACACCTGCTGCGCAGCCACCCTGCCAGGCTCCACAATGACGGCACCCCCTCCAGTGAGAAACTAGGGTCACTAATTTCTCTGAGAACAGGCCAGGCGGGGATGAAATTCAGGCACATCCTGGTTCTGGATGACGTGGCCCCAGGGATTTTCTCCCCTGTGACTTGTATCATTTCCTCTTCAGAGCCAATCATTAACCTTACCGAGGCCCTCACATGAGAAGCCACAGGAACAAGTGACTGGTTGAGGCTGGAAATGCCCAGGCTACTTCCCCAGAGGGGCCGGGTCCCCAGTCACACTCCTGCCAGGATCGCAGGGCAGGGGCCCAGCCCAGGCCCAGCCTCTCCTGCTGATTTCTACACACCCTGCTGGGCAGGTCAGATGTCAGAGGCCTGGATGTGGAGGAAGCCCCTTTGCTTTCGGGCAGTGCTACCCACGGCAGCTGAGTGCCCTCTGCTTAGGGATGGGGGCGGGGAAAAGAGCTTTCAGGAACACTGGGGAGGGTGCAGGGTGGTTAAGGTTTTCCCACCCGGACAGCTTCAGTTCCACATCCTCTCCATGCTGTAAAACACCTGCTGTGTGAGAAAGTCTGCTGGGCAGCAGGGTCAGGGGCCCCAGCCCTGCCTGGACCTAGTCCCTCAGCCTTTTTTTTCGGGGGTGGGGTGGGATGGGGTCTGGGATAGTCATGGATTCCTTGGCTTAACTTCCCAGCCTCCAATTAAGCCAGTAACACAGACAGAACACCTCTACCCTGGTGGGTCAGGTGCCAACTCTCAGTCTGGCCCGCTGCGGGGGAGGAGCCGGCGAGAAGCCACCTGGTCCGAGCCCCGCCCATTCTCGGGCAACAAGGCCCTGGTGCTGAGTAGCCAGGACCAACCTGGAGAACCTCTTAAGGGGTTTGGGAACTCAAGGACGGGGGAGACCGTGCATCCTGGCCAGGAAAACTCCCCGCCGCCCCGGAGGCCACAGGGCTGTCCCCAGTCCCGGGGGCTCTCCATTCTGGTTCAGAGCCCTTCTCCCGTGACGGTGAGGCCAGAGGGGTCGGCCTGTTTTCTGGGATTCCCAGGACCTTCCGGGACCACTGGGCAGGCGCCGCAGGTCAAGTCCAGGCAGCGGGTCGGGAGGCATGTTCCCCGCCCACCCCTCAACCACGGGCCAGGGGTCCCCGCGGGCCGGCCACCCTCCCCGGCGCGCCCCTCCCAGCGGGCCAGCCAGCGCTCGACTCCAGCTTTATTGGCCGCCGCCTACGCCTCCGGGCGCTGCTTGACCGTGACCGCGGGGTAGAGCGGCTCCAGGAAGGAGGCCAGGAAGCGGTGGATGAGGCTCACGCCGCCCGCCACGCCGTAGGAGGAGAGGCAGGCGGCGCCGCAGTCGAGCGCCACGCCGAGCGTGCGGTGGTAGCCGCCGTGCAGCACCGTCTGCGTGCTGTTGTGACACACGGAGAACTTGAGCGAGTCCCACTCCAGGCACCACGAGTAGGGGTTGCGGCCCAGCAGGTGGATGATGTTGCGGCGCGGGCGGCCGCTGAGCAGGGGGATGCGGCGGTAGGTGACGCCCAGGCACACCCACGAGTTGGACACCTCGGCCTCCCAGTAGTGGCGGCCCTCTGCCAGGCCGCGCGAGCACAGCACCTGCGGCCACTGCTTGAAGCTGCCCGGGAAGGGGCCGCCCGCGGCGAAGGGCCCCAGTAGGATGCCCAAGTTTAGCACCGAGTGGGTCTCCTTGAACAGGAGCAGCTCCTCACTGGCCGTGGCGGGGTCAAAGTTCAGGTTGCAATAACCTGGGGCAAGGGGGGATGGGAAAGGAAGCCAGGGTCATTGGCCCCGGGCGCAGAGCGCTGGAAGCCCGGAGCGGGGACGGGCCGAAGCCGCATGGCTTTTGCACAGAAGTCACCAAATGCTTCCGCCCCCAGCTCCCAGAAATGGCCCCTCTATACCCCCCTCTAAGTCTCCAACTGTGGCCCCCTGGGGGTGCAGACATAGTCGGGAGGAATGATGAGTTGGGTGCTGTCCAAAGGTCTGCCTTCCTAGAGAAGCTGAGAACCAAGAGTCCTCCTATCTGCCCGCCTCTGCCAAAACCCTAACATAATCTCCTTTTTTGTTTGTTCAGGACACAAGATTGAGTGGGACTGCGGGAGAGTCAAGAGCTCCTGAAGGAGGTTCATCGAAGGCAATGCAACCTTGACCCTGGAGATCTCAGAGAAATCACCGATGATTTCTTAGAGGATCACGTGGCCCCTAGCCCAGTCTGGGAGAGGGGCTGCAGGGACATTAAATGAAAAGGGAAATTGGCTGAGGAAGAAATGGGCTGGGTCATCCAAGCTGGCTTGGCTAAAGTCCAGGGGAGGTCGGCAGGCACCCAGCTGAGGGCAGAGGTTGTGCCATATCAGGGCCACAGGGGGTGGGGGCGGTGCAGAGCTGGCCTCTGGGTAGTAGGTGAGGCCTGTCCCACCCATGGGGGTGGGACAGGACAGCCTTCTCCCCTTCCTGTCAGGGCCTTGGAGTCACGGGCCGAGTCCTTCTGAGGTCTCCAGTCCAGAGTGCGAGGTCAGGGCAGGAGAGAGCTGGCACCTCTCTGGAGCCCTGGCCTGAATGGAGGTGGGGCTCGGTAAGTCAAGGCACCCAAGGGCCCTGTTCCTTTCCTTCCCACCCCTGGGGCTGGACCCCAGTACTGAGGACTCACACTTGAGAAGTGTTTCCCTGTCCACAGCTAGGGGCAGCACCTCACAGGAGTTCATCTTGATGCCTGGGAAAGATCGAGGGGCTTTGCTGAGGACACGTTCACAGCCCAGCATCTTTCCAGAGAGAGGCATGGGCTTCTAGGAGGTTGAGTTACCTGGGGAAGGTGCACACAGACAGGCAGGGTTCTCTACAGGTGCCTGGAATCCCAACCGCTGCCCTGTAGGGCCGGCCTGCACCCAGAATGCAGGTGAGTCTCCAGGAGTCCCAGGCAACCAGGTACTAACTAACCCTCCAGGAAGAGCTGGTTGATGAAGCTGAGACCCACGTTCACCAGCCGGGTCCGGAGCTCTGCCAAGGTCTCTGGCAGCTGGAGGAAGCTCTGCTTCTCCTCACACTTGGTGCCCATCAGGGGTTCCATGCAGGCCGGGAAGTGCTTCAGCCTGGGGAACTCCTGCATGCAGGGCAGGGCTGGCAATACCACTTGTTAGCCAGGCCCCAAGCAGATTCCAGGAACTCCTGCTTATGCCAGGGGCTTAGCGGTCCCCAGAACCATGGGGCAGGTGGAAAAGCTGCCCATGTTCAAACCTGGACATCTTTCTCCCCTCCTCCTGGTTTTCTGGACATCTTAGGTTAGGGATATCAAAGGCACAGCCACTGTGGCCTTAGTGGAGGTTGTGATGGGCTTGGGGCAGAGGTGGGGGTAGGGTGGGGCCTTGCCTGCAGAAATTGCTGGTTGCTCTGGTTGGCGAGCAGGGTGTGAAGCCAGATGCTGTCCCCCTCCAGCTTCAGGAGGCGGTCGTGGCTCTGCTGGATGGAGCCGCCCAGCTTCCCCAGGGCGGCCGCCTCCTCTTTCTCCATGAAATCCAAGACCTTCATCTGCATCTGTTTGATCTCATGGATGATCTCCATAAAGCAGGTGTTCACCTCATTCCGAGCTGTCTGGATCAATTTCTGGGGGGGTGGAAGGCGTATAGAGAGGCACCTCTGAGCCCCAAGCCGGTACCACCGTTGTCTTCTGCCCAGGCATCCCATCTCTGTCCTCCTGGCCTCACCCCATTCCCTCCAAGCCCTGAGAGGTCCCCTCAGTCTGGGCCGGGGCTGGGGGTGGACCAACCTTACCGAGAGAAAAGCCACCTGGCCCCGGTGCTGTTGGCTGTCAGAGGTGATGACCGGCATCTGGTTCTCCACGTTGGCCTGGACCTTCTGAACCTTGACCTTGGGTGAGAGGGTGGGGTGGAAGAGGAGAGAGCCACTGATTCAGAGAGGTGCCCCAGCAGAAGCCCTTCTGTAAGCAGTCCCACGTCAAGCCCAGAAGAGACGCACCTCTTACATTCTTTTTTTTTTTTAAAGAATCAATTTTATTTATTTATTTATTTTTGGCTGCGCTGGGTCTTCGTTGCTGCGCGCAGGCTTCTCTAGTTGCGTCGAGCAGGAGCTGCTCTTCATGGCGGTGCATGGGCGTCTCGTTGCGGTGGCTTCCCTTGTTGCGGAGCATGGGCTCTAGGCACGCAGGCTTCAGTAGTTGTGGCTCGAGGGCTTAGCTGCTCCGCGGCATGTGGGATCTTCCCAGACGAGGGATCGATCCCATGTCCCCTGCATTGGCAGGTGGATCCTTAACCACTGTGCCACCAGGGAAGTCCTCACCTCTTACATTCTTAAGAGGTTTGAATGAGAATGAGGATGGGCAGAGCTGAAGGGTAGATGGCCCAGGGCCACCCCCTCTTTTTTTTTTTTTTGGCCACGTGGCATGGCATGTGAAATCTTAGTTCCCCGACCAAGGATCGAACCCGTGCCCCCTGCAATGGAATTGTGGAGTCTTAACCACTGGACCACCAGGGAATTCCCTGAGGGCCACCCCTCTGCTCCTGTTCTCTCACTCCCTGAGAGACTCTCTCCTCGTTCTTAGGTATCAGGTTCTTTGTTCCTGACAGTGATGACCATGGGGTTTCAGATCACAAGAAGCTGCTGTGGAGGGTTCAGTGACTCGAGAAGCCTGAGAGGCAGTGGGGCGAGGAGGGGCCCATCAGATATGGAGCACCTGGCTCCCTGGGCAGCGCTGCCAGGCCCAAGCAGCATTATGTTTCCAAGTTCCACATAAGCCTTTAGTCTCACCTATTCCAGAGGTGGGCATTGTCATGTTTCACAATCTACTACAGGACAGTGCTATTCCAAGGGCCTGTCTATGAACTGTTGCTGACCCACAACAACAGAAGAAGCTCCTGCCAGACTGTAAATCAACGCGCTGCTTCCCTTGTTGAGAAAGTCTTGCTATGAAAAAAGCATCAGCTGAACTGAAGAGTGTGATGAGTTGGCTTACATTCGGGCACAAGCTCCATTCTTGCCAGGGACCATCAACAGGTGGCTACGTTGGAATAGCACAGTTCTAGAATATACATGATAGAATGTCTAAAATATAAGTATTCCATTATAAAAGCAATACAAATACAGTAAACAAAATTTGAAGATAGAAAAAAGGGGGCTTCCCTGGTGGCACAGTTGTTAAGAATCCACCTGCCAACGCAGGGGATATGGGTTCGAGCCCTGGTCTGGGAAGATTCCCACCTGCCGCGGAGCAGCTAAGCCCGTGCGCCACAACTACTGAGCCTACGCTCTAGAGCCCACGAGCCACAACTACTGAAGCCTGTGTGCCCTAGAGCCTGTGCTCCGCAACAAGAGAAGCCACCACAATGAGAAGCCCGTGCACCGCTATGAAGAGTAGCTCCCGCTCGACACAACTAGAGAAAGCCCGTGCACAGCAACGAAGGTGCAGTGCAGCCCAAAAATCAATCAATCAATCAATCAATAAGAAAAAAGGAAGGGATTCGCCCAACTGAACATGACATGTTTGTATTTTGATATGTTCTCTTTCAGCCTTTCCTTTTTCTGTGCAAAAAAATTTAAATAGGATTCATCACAAATAATTTTGGATCCTTATTCATTCAACTTGCCAGCACTTTTCATGTCCTGGCAGGACCCTTGTGACCATCTTTTTTTTTTTTTTTTTTTTGGCCACGCAGCGCCGCATGTGGGAGCCTCGTTCGCAGACCAGGGGTGGAACCTGTGCCCCCTGCAGTGGAAGTGTGGAGTGTCAACCACTGGACCGCCGGGGAAGCCCCATCGTGACCATCGCTGTAATGGCTGCATAACTTTCCTCCGAGGAAAGGGGTGCCCAGAGCTTCTGAGAGACTTTCACTTTCCACGGAGGACTCCCGAGTGCCCTGGCTCCTCCCCTCCCCCTCCCCCCAGCCCCCCAGCTCCGGCCTCACCTCCTTGCTGGCACGCTCCTCCTCCAGGGGCATGGTGTCGTGGTTCTTGTGTTCCTTCAGCAGGCAGGCCCCACACACGCAGCAGCTTTCCGTGCGGCAGTACAGCCTCTGTAGCTTGCGGTGCTTCCGGCACAGCTGGCTCTTGAGGTCCCACACGGGCTCCAGCAGCTGGTGGCCCTGGAACACCTGGTCCTCGAAGTGGCTGCGCAGGTGCTTCTCGCACAGGGAGGCCATGCACTGAGGGCACGACTTGACTGACTTGAGCTTCTCTGGGGCACAGAAGTCGCAGGGCATGTCTCTGGGCCCGGCCAGGTTCTGTGAGGACCCCAAGGCCTGGCCCTTGGCCTGGGTGAAACAGGTCTGGAGGGGAAGCTCTCTCGGCACTGGGGGCAATACAGCATCTCTCCCACAGCTGCCTGGTGGTCCCAGAAACCCTGGAGGCAGGTCCTGCAGAAGTTGTGCCCGCAGGCAGCAGTGACCGGGTTGCAGAACACCTCCAGGTAAATGGGGCAGAGAACTTGGTCCTCCAATGTGGGGAGATTGTTGTTGTCATTCATCAGGAACTGGCCTTGGGGACGTCTTGAGGGCTGGGCAGGGGGCTGCAGGGCTGGGACTTGGTCCTGGACTGGCCCTGGGAAGATAGAGCAAAGCTGTGTTGAAGCCAAGGCAGGAGTTGAGGGGCCCTTTGAGAGACACACCAGTTCTTCTCTCGGAAGCAGCTGTCTGCCCACGGGGTACAGGGACTGTGCCATCGGTCAACCCACATGGGGGCATAAATTGGGGCCTGTGTTCTCCTTGTCCCTGTTCTAATTCCTGGACAAGAAGGTGGATGGGAGGAAGAAGTCACATCGTGACAAGGGAAAGGAACCACTTCCTTGGCCCTTCAGAAGAAAGGTCAAAACACAAGTACTTACGTGAAACTCTCTGTATGTCAAGAAGAGCCAGAGGCTTGGCTGCCCTATGGAGGGAGAGAAAAGAACCCTTGGGCATTCAGGCGTAGGGGCCTTGCCCGCACTTCACCAGTGCGGGGAGGATCCCCACCAGTCCAGTGTGCCCTCACCCCAGCCCTTTACATCTCTTGAGGTTTGATGACCACCTTCTCACCTTTCCCTGTGGCTGCTGTTTTGCGGTCTCCCCATCAAGTTGGCCCCCCTCCTCGAGACTGCCTGCAATTTTGCTCCCTGCTCTCACAATTCAACCGTGACCAGCCCCAGCATTCTGCTTGTGATGTCCGCAGGGCAAAAGGTGTGCCACCAGATACTCCGCAATGCTGATGCGTTCTGCACCGCCCAAGAGATTCTTTGCTCCAGAGGCTTCATCCCAGGAGGCGGAGCCACTGCTGCGCCTGGGGCCCCTTGCAGTGGACTTGGGGGACTCGCATTACCAACCAGAGAGGGAAGATGTCGACTAAGTGGCAGTGGGATCTCGGGCAACTGGTTTAATCTCTCAGGACCATGGTTCTCTTGTGAATCAACAGGGTTGTTGTAGAAGATACTTCAAGTCTCCTTGATCTGAAGTTGAGTGATCCAAACATTATCTGATTGGTCATCCTGAAGACTGTTGCTTCCCACTGTGGCTCTGATCCTCAGAAGGAAAAAAGGGATGAATGAAGCGGAAGACTCTTATCACTGTGATACCTTCTTGTCAGTGTTTCTGTTTCCCAGTCCTTCCAGCCCAACAGGATACATGCCCTGAAAAGTTTACAATATATCACTCTTTTCCTCCAAAAAGTTAGCTTGATCCCACTTATTGGATAGGAATGGTAAACAGAAGGCATCCTTTTCTCATTTCCTTATCTCAGAGGAAACATTTTCAGCATTTTTCCATTAAGTATGATGTTTGCTGTTAAGTTTTTTGTAGATACCTGTAGCAGATTCTGTAGACTCCCTTTCCTTCCTGGTTTGCTAAGAGATTTCATCTGGAATGGTTGTTGACTTTTATCTAATTCTTCTTCTGCATCATTTGAGATGATTATAAGCTTTGCCTCTTTTATTCTGCTGATGTGGTGAATTTATATTTATTGATTTTCAATTATTAAACGAACCTTGCATTCTGGAATGAACACTTCTTGGCCATAACATGCTGTGCTTTTTATATATGCTGGATTCAATTTGCTACTATTTTCTTAGGATTTTTGCAACTATGATCACCAATGAGATTGGCCTGTAATTTTCCTTTTATGTAATGTCCCTATCAAGTTTTGGTGTTAAGCTATGATAGCTTCATAAAATAAGTTGGGAAGTGTTCTTTATCACTTATGCGGAATAATAAGATTGATATTACTTCTAACTTAAATGTTTGGTAGAATTCACTGGTAAAACCACCTAGGACTGGAGACTTCCCTGGTGGTCCAGTGGTTAAGACTCCACGCTTCCACTGCAGGGGACGTGGGTTTGATCCCTGGCCAGGGAACTAAGATCCCACATGCCACTCAGACAAACAAAAACAAAAACAAAAAACCCCACCTAGGCCCAGAAAATCTTTTGTGGAAAGGTTATTAATTACATATTTAATTTCTTTCAGAACTTATGTTGTCTATTTATTCTTGTGTCAATTTTGGTAAATGGTGTTTTCCTAGGAATTTGTCCATTTCTTCTAAATTAAAAAATTTGGGGGGTATAAAGTTGTTCATAATATCCACTTATTTTTATTTTATTTTATTTTATTTTTTTTGGCCACACTGTGCGACTTGTGGGATCCCAGTTCCAGACCAGGGATTGAACCCAGGCCCTCGGGAGTGAAGGTGCAGTCCTAACCACTGGACCACCAGGGAATTCCTTATACATTTATAATTTTTAACATAACATGAAATTGGCATTTTAACCATTTGGGTGTACAGTTCAGTGGCATTGAGTACGCTCACCGTGTTGTGCCCCCATCACCACTATCTATACACAAGACTTTTTCATCACGTTTAACAGAAACTTTGTAACCACTAAGCAATCATTTCCCATCCCCCCTCCCTCCAGCTCCTGGTAACCTCTAATCTACTTTCTATCTCTATAATATCTCTATCTTTCTATCTCTATTCTAGATACGTTGTACGAGTGAAATCATACCATATTTGTCCTTTTGAGTCCGGCTCATTTTACTTAATGTTTTCGGGGGTTCATCATGTTAGAGCATGTACCAGAATTTCATCCCTGTTGATGGCTGGATAACGCTCCTGCTGTCTCTGTATAAACGCATTTTGTTTATCCATTCTTCTGTTGATGGACATTTGGGTTGCTTCTACCTTTTAGCTATTGTGAGTAATGCTGCTGTGAACATGGGTATACAAATATCTGTTTAAATCCCTGCTTTCAATTCCCTTGGCTATATCCCTAAGAGTGGCACTTATAATCCTTATAAAGACTGTAGGATTTGTAGTTGTGGCTCCCTTTCACATTCCAGATACCCTTTGTATTTTCTTTTTTCTTGATGAGATAAACTCTCTAGGAATTTATCCATTTTATTAACCTTCTAAAAGAATCAGCTCTTGGTTTTGATGGTTGTATTGTATGTTTGTTTTTTACGTCATTGATTTCTTCTCTTCTCTTTATTTATTGCTTTTACTTCTTTGGGTTATTCCTTCCTTTTACTTTCTTTATGTTGAATTTGCTTTTCTAAGTTCCTGAGATGGTTGTTTATATAACAATTTTTAGCATTTCTTCCTTGTTAATACGTATGTTTTCCCATTTAAGTATGACTCTTATTGCACCTTATACTAAAGAGTATTATCATTATCATTCAGTTCAAAATGTTTTCTGATTTCCATTGTGATGTCTTCTCTGACCCATGAGTTATTTAGAAGCATGTTGCTCAGTTTCCAAAAATACAGATATTTTCTAATTATCGTTTTTTATTATTGATTTCTAACTTGATTCCACTATAATCAGATGTTATGCTTGGATTTAAATCCTTTGACTTTTTTAAAGACTTGCTTTATGGATCAGAGTGACATGGTCAATGTTGGTAACTTCCACATGCACTTAAAAATTCAGAATGTGTTCTGCAGTTATTCGATGTAGTGTTCTACCCATTTCAGTTATGACATTTGCCAATCATGTTGTTAAAAGCGTTGGTATCCCTATTGGTTTTCTGGTCCTTTTAATACTAAAAGATGTGACAAAATTCCTAGTATTATTATGGATTTGCCTAGTTCTCCTTTTAGTTCTATCAATTTTGAGGCTAGAACATTAGATGCACACAAATTTATAATTATTATGTTTTCCTAGTGACTTGTTTTACCATTATTGATTTTTTATTATTCAGTTTCCTCCTTCCTATTATCTGGGTAGTTATACTTCTATTATTTGGGGGGTAGTTACATGAGAAATTATAACATGCATCCATGGCTTATCAAGTCTAATATTAAGCGTTACTTTAATCTTAAATAATGCAAACCCTTAGAATTCTTCAACTTCATTTGCCTCATCCCAACTTTTACTATGGTTGTGTATTTTAATTCTCTTTATATATTTTAAAACTATAAAGTGCCAATAATGCTTAAATGGTCTCTGTGTGTAATCTATATATCTATATATATCAATCCATGTACTTACCATTTTAATTGCTCTCCATTTTTTCCTATGTCTCTAGCTTCTGGGGTCATTTCCTTCTTCCTGAGGAATACCTTTTAGTATTTCCTTTAGTACAAGGTCTGCTGGTGACAAATACTCTCAGGTTTTGGTTGTCAAAGTTGCTTTTATATCATCTTCATTCTTTTTTTTTTTTTTTGCCATACGCGGGCCTCTCACAGTTGTGGCCTCTCCCGTTGTAGAGCACAGGCTCCGGACGCACAGGCTCAGCGGCCATGGCTCATGGGCCCAGCCACTCCGCAGCATGTGGGATCTTCCCAGACCGGGGCATGAACCCGTGTCCCCTGCATCAGCAGATGGACTCTCAACCACTGCGCCACCAGGGAAGCCCCATCTTCATTCTTAAAGGATATCTTCATTAAGGATAGAATTCTAGGTTGGCAGCTATATTCTTTTCAGCACTTTGGAGATTTAATTCCACTGTCTTCTGGTTTATATTTTTCTGTTGAGAAGATGACTGTCAGTCTTATTGCTGTTCCTTTGAAAGTAACCTCTTTTCCCCCCCTTCTGGTGACTTTTAAGATTTTCTCCATATTTTGTTTTCATCCATTTTGTTATTTCTATGTGTGTTTTTATTTATCCTGCTTAGGACTTGTAGTGATTCTTGAATACGTGGCTGCCTTTAAAAAGGGGCTTGATTCTGGCTCAGCATTTCCATCGCCCTGCCTCTGCCAGGTTCCTTTTCTCCCCCCTACTATTTATTTATTTATTTAAAATTTTAATTTATTTATTTTTGGCTGCATTGTGTCTTCGCTGCTACACGCGGGCTTTCTCTAGTTGTGGCTACTCTTCGTTGAGGTGCACAGGCTTCTCATTGTGGTGGCTTCTCTTGTGGCGGAGCATGGGCTCTCGGCCCGTGGGCTTCAGTAGTTGTGGCACGTGGGTTCAGTAGTTGTGGCTCGTGGGCTCTAGAGTACAGGCTCCGTAGTTGTGGTGCATGGGCTTAGTTGTTTCGTAGCATGTGGGATCTTCCCGGACCAGGGAATTGAACTCGTGTCCCCTGCATTGGCAGGCGTTTTCTTAACCACTGAGCCACCAGGGAAGCCCTCTACTATTTATTTATTTATTTATCTGGCTGCGCCAGGTCTTAGTTGAGGCACATGGGATCTAGTTCCCTGACCAGGGGTGGAACACAGACCCCCTGCATTGGGAGTGCGGAGTCTTAGCCACTGGACCGCCAGTGAAGTCTCTCTGCCCAGGTTCTGATGAAGCTCCCTTGGCCACTACAGCAGCTACTTGGCTGTTTCCTCCCTGCCTCCAGCATTCCCCTCTCTCACTGTTCCAGGCATGCAGTGGCTGTGCAGCACATGGCAGCAAATAAGTGGACGTTTGCTCGAGCCCTGATAGAAGTGACAGAGCCGAGCATCACATCCTTTCTGCACCTGCCAACCACACTCGTCTCCAACTTCAGGGTCTAGTTCAGAACTCTGTGGAGCCTTCCGAGTCCTCCCCCCTCCAAACATCTGCTTACTATCCATCATAACGGCACAAAGCAGGCATATTTTGAGGATGTTTAGCTCTTTGATTTGCCAACTGTGAACAGTGTACATGCAAAGGTTATCAAAATGAAATGTGAGTAGAAGCAATAGCCCAAACTTAGACATAAAGTGATCCAAGAATATCCAAGGGAACTTGCCCACAATTTCCTTACAAGAAAGCTAAGAAATACAAACTATTGGTCTTCTATCCATTTTGTGTTTTGTTAGAATTAACAGAAAACTGACCAGTTAAAAAATACTCAAATTTAGATATGAGTTAGATTTTGAGCTGCCAAGTGTGACTTGGGGAAAATAAACACGGAGGAGGTAAGAGCCACAAAAGCAAGCCCACAAGGGCAAAAGGTACAATTCACAAGGGCAAAAGCTCATGGAAAACAATGATCTCAATGGAAATTTTTTTTTTTTTTTTTGCGGTACGCGGGCCTCTCACTGTTGTGGCCCCTCCCGTTGCGGAGCACAGGCTCCAGACACGCAGGCTCAGCGGCCATGGCCCATGGGCCCAGCTGCTCCGCGGCATGTGGGATCTTCCCGAACCGGGGCACGAACCTGTGTCCCCTGCATCGGCAGGCGGACTCTCAACCACTGCTCCACCAGGGAAGCCTGAAAATATTTTTAAGTGAAAATGAAAATAGAAAAACAATTGAATTGCATTGTATAGAAAACTGACCAAGGAATTAAACTGGCTAAATAGAGTAACAGTTCATACCAGGGGAAAGCTTTACTGATGAAAATCCTTCTGTGTGGTGTGATTCTTATTAAAAATTTAGCTCTGGTCTGCCACCTGGGCTTTATGACTGAGCAGATTCAGTCAAACTCAAATAATCTGTTGTAAACAGCGCCGTATGGAGCCTCCAGCAAGCTCCAACAGGAGACTCACCGTGCAGACTCCAGGGTGTTGGAACAGAACCATGACTCCTTTTACAGATAACTCTTCTTCTGTTGAGAAACTGCTCCAGCTACTTAATCAGGGGAATCAAGTGACCATGGGGCCTGAGCTGCCCATCACAACCCACCAAGCCAATCTGAGGAGTAATTAACACAGCCCAGAAATAGATGTGACTGTCTCTCAGACCTGGGAGCAATGACTGTTTGCAGTGTCTTGTGTTGCGGGGAGGGTAAGATCATCTTTGTGTAAAGAGTAGTTGCGTCTTGGGACTTCCCTGGCGGTCCAGTGGTTACGACTCTCCGTTTCCACTGCCGGGGGGGTACGGGTTCGATCCCTGGTCGGGGAACTAAGATCCCACATGCCTCACGGCGCAGCCGAAAAATTTTTTTAAAAAAGAAGAAAAGTAGTTGCGTCTTGTTACGTGGAAGCACAAAGCTGTTCTTATGAAGTTCAAATATGCATAGAAGCGTGCTTATGGACGCGGAGCAGCCACAAATGTGGCAGAGCTGTTGTTAACTCTCAGCCCCAACCCACCCAGACTGCCCTGTGCTGCTGGGGCCGGGAAGCTGCTGAAGGCAGTGTGAGACAGAGACCGCAAGGCTGGAGGGGAAAAAGGAGACGTGGCCCTTCCTGTTAGAGAAACCACAGCAACGCAGCTTTGCTCTGGCAGGAACAGCTGGTCCCAGCAGTGTGGTTCATTTGCAGTTTTCCACACTCCCAGCACCAGCCTCACTGAGCCCTGAAATGGCAGCATCCCTCTACAGGGCCCCTCCTCCAAGCCTCGACCGTTTAATGCCAGCCTCTTCCCTTTGCTCCCCAGTCCTGGGAGCGACAACTGTGTCCTGCGACCACTACAGCTGTGACACCTGAGTCCCCTGGGCCCTCTCCTTTCTCCACCACCTGTTAACGACGGCTGTGGTCTCCCGTCGGAGCTGTTACAGCCACACACCTTGCTCACTACCTTTCTGTGTACACACCACCTCCCCAACTGTAAGCGCCCCACAGGAGGGACGACCTAACGCCTTTTGAGGATCCCACACCCCACCTGACGCCTTAGGGATCAATACTTAACGTGCTGGTGACTTGATTCTCACCTCACGTTTCTTACTCCTCCTCTTCCTTGCAGAGAAAATGGGCATCCCGTCCCTTATTCTCTTCCAGGAAGACGTTTTTTCCCTTAAAAACCACCTCGTACCCGCCCCCTGTCTCTTTCTGGCTCTCTGGTGGGAAGCCCATCTGTCCCCACCTTCTGTTTCTGGGCACTCTCCGGGTCCTTTCAGATGCAGTAAAATGAAAGCCAGGAGGAAGAAGGCCCAACACCCCCTCAGGCAGTTTTAGCAGCAGGAGAAATCAGGGCTTTATACGAAGCCCTGCTAGAAAAAGGTGCAGTGAAATTCATCTCCTGAGGACAGCCTGAGAATCATCAATGGTGAGTGACACCGGGAACCCGGGAGCTTGCAGTATCGGAAAACATACACCAAAGGTTCAAGATTCAGAAGTCTGTTTCATGTCTTTATTGACCAGAGAAAAAAAAAGGGTTACAGCATTTCAGACTTTATCCAAACACACAAATGGTAACAAAGGGCACCCACAAGTGACAGGCATGGTCCCTAAGGCCTGGCTCAAAGGCCATGCTGGCGGGTGTGGGTGACTCCTCAGCCCTCCTCCCTCAGCATCTCTGTCCCTTCCTCCTCTGCACCTCACGGACACCCCTGAGATCAGTTAAAATTGTGCAGAAACTAAGTTACTCTAGAGGAGGCTGGGCCCTGCTTCACTGCCAAGAAAGAGCAGGTTCTGAGGAGAAGATGGAAGCGGGCTTCGGGGTGGTCACTCAGGAGACGCCAGGCTGCTCCCTGGGTCTGGCCTGCATCACCCATGGCCTCGGACCTGGGCAGGGAAGGAAGCAGGGAGA
Source organism: Mesoplodon bidens (assembly GCF_964165515.1). Classification (NCBI taxonomy): domain Eukaryota; kingdom Metazoa; phylum Chordata; class Mammalia; order Artiodactyla; family Ziphiidae; genus Mesoplodon; species Mesoplodon bidens. The sequence continues at coordinate 38,785,450 of NC_138179.1, read as the reverse complement.
CACTCCCCACGTGGCAGCCCTGGGCAGCTGGAGAGCGTGGGTCACTGGTCATGTGATACCCCCCAGCCCATGGCCAGACCTCTGCCTGAAGTTACTCCCCCGGAGGGAGAAGGCTTTCAAGAAAAAAAACACCAACTAGGTTCATAAAGGGCTTGGGTAAAATACTTTTCCAGAAACCTTAAGAAACGAATCACTCTCAGATTCCTGGAGCATTGGAACAGCTGAAATTGTCATGGGGTTGCCGGGAGGAGGGAAACCTGGTGAAAGGCAGCTCTCTAGTCCCTCAGATCACATAGCAAGGGGCTCAGCAGTCTTTTCGCAGGCTCCACGGTGGACCTCTGAGAAGCATGATGAAAGAAACAAGGCATCCTGAGGGGCTGGCCCACGCCTCCTCGCTCCTTCTTGCTGGCTTGGGACCAGAGGTGATCGTCAGGTGAGCCCCAGAAAGCAAATCTGATTGGGCACGAGGCCCCAGATGCAGCAGCTTTCCCTCCTTTCAGTCTGACGGTTCTTATTCAAATCGGCCAAAGAGCACCTCGCCCTTAGTTCTGTCCTACTTAGAGCAGCTTTTCCTTGACTCAGTCAAAATCTTTTCTTTTTTTCCCTGAAAGATGACAAGATGGACATCTGTCACCTTTCTGAAGGGGTGGCTGCTTTTATTGTAGGTAGAAGTTCCTCTAACATTTTACAACTGTAAAAATCCTGGGCTCGGGCCAGACTTCCGAGGTGCCGACGTGCACGTTCACGTTGGTGCGCAGACCTGGCGTGTCAGCAGACGCCCTGGATGCACGCTTCTACCCTACTCTACACAGACACATGAGGGCAACGCGCGAATCCTGGAGAAGAGTTAGGCCACCTGGGCGGGGGCAGGTCACAGGCTCAGAAGACATTTGGCATAGTCGATAGTCATTTCCAAAACACCATGACCCCAGACCCACGCAGTAAGCATCTGAGCTGTGGAGCAGAGAGAACCTCAGCTTTGAAGGTGCCCAGGAGCCATGGGCTTGAGGGAGCTTTTATGGATGGAGCATTCCCCACGGGCACCTCCCCCTCCTCCAGACCATCTGCCACCCTAAGAAAGTCACCCGGGGAAAAGTCAGGATTCTCTGGCCCCTTTGCGTTCCATGACTGCTCATCGAGACTCAAAAGCTTAGAGAGTCCAGTTACGAGCTCTGAGGGCACAGCCCAAAGGAGGGCTTTCCTCCTCTGGGTCCAACAGCGTTTGATCCTCGACGCCTTGGCACTCCACAGAAAGAAGTGGTGGTGAGGGCTAGGTCAGAGATCGGGGAGTCCTCAGACTGCCCAGCAAACCCACACACACTATGGAGGATGGTGGTGGGGGGGGCCTCACTGATGCCGCCCAGGTCAGAAACCAAGAAGAGACACAAATATCGCACTTTTGGTCAAGGCATTTCCAAGAGACAATCACAAAAATGATACCACTTTTGGATACTACAACATAACACATTTGGCAACTTTCAAAGAAAACAGCCATCCCCACCCCAAGCCATCGAGGGTCCAAAGTCCCTTTACCCTCAGCCCCAGTTTAAAAAGTCAGGGAAGGAAGATGGGCCAATGGAGGGCAAGAAAAGGCTGCAGAAGCAGTTACATCAACTACCTAAAGCGCCTGTCTGTCCGTCTCATTTGGCGCAGAATGCCGCCTGCCTCAAACCTCTTCTTGGGGAGAAAGCAAGCTATCTGGGGGGTCCAGGCTGCTGGAGACAAACGACGCAAAGCTGAACATGGTAGCAGCAGGGTGCCCCGAATCCAGAGCTGTGAGCCCCAGTCTCCAACCACAACCAAGGACACCCTATCCTCCCCCTCCTCCAAGAGGCTTTGTTCATAGGAACGTGGGGTACTCTGGCAACTCTAACCAAACCTTCGTTCAACAACCTGAAGCTAGAACCCTTTGCATCTGCTGCATTATTTTGGGGTGCATGGGCGGGGAAAGATGGTGTTACAAAGCGGCTGCCAACGTCCAACGTGGCCCACTCAGGTGGAAACATGGCACAGCACAGGGAAAAACCTCTTCGTTTGCTCCAGCTTCCTTGAAGCACAGCATATGTGCAAAGACCTAGGCCTTCCTCTTCCCCTCCCCCTAGCCCTAGATCAGCTCCAGCTGGGAACCTGGCCCAGCTGCTCTTGTAAAGATTTGTTATAACACTGGCTAAGAAAACAGAAGCAGGTACTGAAAAGGTATTCTGCAGCCGGAAGCGGCCTCTGTCTTCCGGTTCCTGTGGGTGGGGCTGGGGTTCCTTTGGTTTTGACCAGAACACTTCTCCACCGGGGGCCAGGCTCAGCTTTGCTTTGCAGTAGCTCGGTTACTGTACAGGAGCAAGATTTAACTTCACAGAGGTGCTCTGCTGGGTTGCTCTCTCGTCGGTTAGGACTCCGGACTTTACATCCGAGATCCTCTCTCCTGAAGAATCTGGAAGGGGAAGGTGGGGGAGAGGGCTGAGGCTTGGAGGCTGGATGCAGACTGCTTTTGGGCGGTGGATGCTTACCAGACCGCCAAGGGAAGAGAAAGAGACCCGGAGCCGCTTTCCACTGGACCCCGTGGAGCAGCACGACAATCCGTTACCCCAGGAAGCCAGGCAACCGCCCCTGAAGCACTGCAGTTGTAAAAGACTTTTGCTGAACACAGCCAGGCCTAAGTTTATGTGCTGTTGGACCACTTCCCCTGTGAGAAAGGACACGGTCCGGGCTCACCACATATTGATGATTTAGAAGCATGTATGTGTGTCTGTGTACGAGGGGGCACAGGGGAGGAAAAAAGATAACAGTGTGCAACCATTTTCCAGTAACTTCAGGGCGTCAGGGGGCGGGGGGAATCACAAAGGTAACCAAACACCTTTTCTCTTGAGATGGCAGAGAAAGAGAGAGAGACAGAGAACAGTTTCAAAATATAAAGGTAAAATACTTTCCAATTTTGAGTTTCAGAATTCTCACCTTATAGTAATTAATGGCCATAAGCTTTTTCATTGATTTGACAGAGGCTGGGAAAAGACTACCCTATTTTGGTTCACGTGTCCTAACTAAAAGCCTCTGTCACTGCTCCAAAATTCCTGATTTAATTTACAACAGTCAGGGGCTCCCCTGGTGGCACAGTGGATAAGAATCCGCCTGCCAATGCAGGGGACACAGGTTCGTTCCCTAGTCTGGGAAGATCCCACATGCCACGGAGCAACTAAGCCCGTGCGCTACAACTACTAAGCCTGCGCTGTAGGGCCCGCAAGCCACAACTACTGAAGCCCGTGTGCCACAACTACTGAAGCCCGTGCGCCTAGAGCCCGTGCTCTGCAACAAGAGAAGCCACGACAATGAGAAGCCCGCACACTGCAACAAAGAGTAGCCCCCGCTCGCCGCGACTAGAGAAAGCCTGCGTGCAGCAACAAAGACCCAACACAGCCAAGAAAAAAAAAATTACAACAGTCAAAAGGCCAAAATGAAGGGGAAATGCAAAACTGGCTTGAGAAGGAAAGGGAAGAACCTGTGAGCAACAGTTCAGGCAAGGCCTGCGCAGAAGCTGGGAGCAAAGAGTCAGAGACGAAAGTCCGGTGAAGCGACTTACCTTTGCCTTCTCGCTTGGCTCAATGACAATGCCATTGGTAGAATTATTTAATTCTCTGGAGACAACACAGAGGAATTCTGCCTGATCCTCATTTCCATAGTTATAGGAAGATCCGATGCTGATTAGCTGATAAAACAAGAATATGGTGAACATACAAATAGTGATCTTAAAATATTTAAGTGCCACACAAATCAAACCTTCCTCCTCATTGAACTTTTGTTTTGCTTCTCAAAGGATGAAGAATTCTCTGGATCTATCAAGGCCCCAGGGGATAACTGGATCTCAGGTGTTCACCAGGCTTCCCCAGAGAAAAGTGTGAGTTCTGCCACTGTCCCCTCACCCAAGCACTTGAAACAGTGCCAAAGGCAGCAGCCAGGATTGATACGGTCACATTATTCCTTCTAGCAAACATTGAGGGGAAATAGAATGCTTCTGTGAATGAAAACGGACACTTGCTTCAGCCAAAACACCTACACAGAGCTGGCTCATCTTTAAGCAGAAGTCCTAGACAGGAGACTGGTGCTCGGGAGGCTCTGGAAAGCACCACACGAGAGTCACTGAACAGCTACTCTAAGCCAAATGCTGCTGGGACTTCTAACCTTTTTGGTGAATTGAACTCAGGCTCTAGTCTAAAGAGGAAATACAGATGCAGAGAGGGAGAAGCTGAGCCCGAGGGTGTGGTCATCCTGGCAAGTCCGCAAGGCCTCAAGTCGGAAGACCATGACTGACTTGCTGTATGACTGGGCTACGGACACCTCAGCTTTCCTGGGCCTTAACTTCCTCCTCCGTGTAATGGAGTCAAAGGGAGCAGACTTGGTCCTCCCAAAGCACATCAATAAGATAAGAAAAACAGGATAAATTATTCATTAGTTTCACAAAGAACAGTTTAAAAAAAATTGTTATAGGGACTTCCCTGGTGGCACAGTGGTTAAGGATCCACCTTCCAAGGCAGGGGACACAGGTTCAATCCCTGGTCCAGGAAGATCCCACGTGTTGCGGAGCAACTAAGCCCGTGCGCCACAACTACTGAGCCTGAGCTCTAGAGCCTGCGAGCCACAACAAAGAGTAGCCCCGGCTTGCCAAAACTAAAGAAAGCCCGAGTGCAGCAATGAAGATCCAATGCAGCCAAAAATAAATAAATAAATTTTTATTAAAAAAAAAAAGTTGTTATAATATCCTTTGTCTTTGAAACTTTATACCAGGGAAAAAATACTTCTGGAGTGGAAGTATGGTGACATTTTGAACAAGAACACCTGAACAAGAACTAGGCTGACACATACAGGTAGCACTGATTCTGCAGTGGAGCTAAGTGTGAGGAATCATCCAGTATTGGTTCTGAAGACAGAGACACCTGTGTGTTTGATCTATAACATAATACTGTTAACACATAGAGTAACTCTTATTTAAGAAGGTAAGCTTATGGTGACAGTTCAGCCGACCTCTTAAACTCTACCTAAAAACAGGCATGATTCATTGAATTTATAACACAGTCATTCTATTCATGCTCAGCCTCCCTGTGTTTTGAAGACAACAGATGAACAATTCTGCCATCTAATGGAAGAAAGCAGTAAAATTCTGGCTCTCAGACACTGTTTTGATGCCTCGGTCACAAGCACAAAGCTAAAGAAGAGAAACCCATAGAGTGAATGGAAAGGACCTCGCCACCCTCCTTGATGTCTGATCCCTTCACATCACAGCTGTTCACTACGCCGAGCACGGGGGATGGCGCACATACTCGGAATGATGAAGATCTGACCCTGGGATAAGCAAAGGGAGGGTTGTTGCTAAACCCTAGTCTTCTTTAGCTACTTAATCTAGAATGTGTCAACAAAGCACTTTTTAAAAAAATATATCTTTATTGGAGTATAATTGCTTTACAATGGTGTGTTAGTTTCTGCTTTATAAACACAGCACTTTTGAAAGGAATCCCTCTGAGGGAAAAAAGCCCAGAGAAGCACTTTCAAGCCTAAACAAGCTGGCTGGCTCTCTCTGGGCAGAACCACGCAGAAACTCTGGATACGAAGCTGGGAGACACAAGACTACCCTCAGTTCTCCCCAACTCATCACGTCTACCGCGCAAAGAATCCACCCGGAGTGGCTCTTTCTCCATTTTGGAACAGGACCACACCGGGCCCCCACCCGACTCCCAGGGTGATTAACTGGCTACAGACGGCGACTGGCTCCGAGGCTGAGACACAGGGCTGCTCCCACGAAAGAAACATTACCTGTTCGAATTTCCAGCCGTCAGACATAGTGGACACCATCTGCGTGAGCTCCTCTTCTTGGCACTGCAGGACTCTGTACACATGCTTCACGGGGCCCTGTGACAACCACACACAGACTCTGAGGACCGGTTTCAAGGGCACAGCAGTTTGCAGCTGCCTTGGTGAGACCCTCCAAAAAATAAAGACTGGAAAGGAGTTTGCTTGGAATTTTTTTCTTGGTGGCCACCCACTATTCCCTTTGCAAGCAGCACTGTAGTTTTTCAATAAAAACTTACCCAAGAAAGAAAATAAGGGGTCCAAGAACATGAATAAAATAAAAGAATCCTGAACTCTGGAGGGATGAATTATGTGAGTGACCATGCTGGTAAACTGAAGACTTCATCTATTTCCCAAAGTAGAAAATAAGAGTGAAACTGCTCTGGACAAGAAAGCCACATTTTCTTCTTCGGTCACTATAGCTGACATACATGCTGAAAATGCAGACCATATCTTGGTTTATTCAGAATGATACCTTATATATGGGAATAATACATTAAATAGGGACCCCATAATGCACAGATGTTCAAGCTATTCTAGCCTCTGCTGAAGCTACCTGGAAGTGTTTCAGTGTTACATGGTAACATTCCTGTTATAGATATGCATATAATAAAAAAATATCTGGTCTTTGTTCCTGGTTCCTTGCACAGACCTCTTAAAACCTTTGGAAACTCCTGAGTGACAGAAGTGTCTTTTGGGGACTTCCCTCGTGGTCCAGTGGGTAAGACTCCTCGCTCCCAATGTAGGGGCCCGGGTTCGATCTCTGGTCAGGGAACTACATCCCACATGCATGCCACAACTAGGAGTCCGCATGCTGCAACTAAAAGATCCCTCATGCTGCAACCAAAACAAACAAACAAACAAACAAATAAATGGAGGGGAGTGTCTTTTGTATGCTAATGAGCTGGTCATGGGAAAGACTGAGGGAGTTAGAGGATTAGAACTTTCAGCCCCATCCTGTGACCCTGGGGGAAGGGGGAGGGACTACAGATTGAGTTCAATTACCAAAGGCCAGTGATATAATTAAACTTCCCTACCAAATGGAACGTCCTGAAAAACTCCTAAGCGACGGGGTTCAGGGAGCTTCCAGGTCGGCAGACACATCCGTGTGTTGCACAGTTGGGGGGTGGCGCGTGCTGATTACACGGGGACAGAGGCTCCTGTGCTCAGGACCCTTTAGGACTTCACCCCATGAATCTCTTCATCTGGCTGTTCATTTGCATCCTTCATAATAAACTATAGTAAGTAGAGCATTTCCTGATTTCCACGAGTTAGTCTAGTAAATTACTGAACGTGAAGGGGGCATTGTGGGAGCCCCCGAATGTGTCGCCAAGCCAGACAGAGTGCAGGCGGCTGGGGACCCAGACTTACGACTGGCACCTGAGACCCGTGGAGTCTGACGCTGACTCTGGGTGGTCAGGGTAAGGGCAGGATTGAACTGTTGGTCACCCAGTTGGTGTCAAAGATTCAGAGAAAGGCCATTTGCTGGCAAGACTCAACTCTCTAGAACATAAATTAGAACCTAAAGCCAAAAGGCAGAGCAACTGAAATGGATGCCCCAGAGCCGTAGCACTAAGGCCCCTACACTTCACTGACACTTATGATCTGGCCCATGGGGGACGAGACACCAGTCATGAGACAGCCAGGGTGGCTGCAGGGAGGCAAGCTTGCCAGATGGAAGTTCCAGTTCCCAGAAGGACAATTACAGGCACACAGGAGGACTCGGTATTTAGCAATATGGGACCATACAGTGTTGGGTGCAAAGCTGCACACTCACTGCCCATCCCAGAGGGCATAAGGCACAAACAGCAACCCAGGTTCATAACGATGACTCCTGGTCATGGAGAAAGGAGTCAGTTATGTTCAATTGGATTTTAAGGAAATACGGACTGTTTCCTTAAGAATGATGAAAACTTAACACTTTTTCAAAAGGACAAGCTGGCTTCAGCTACCTAGAAAATTCGTTTTAGAACCACTTGGGGAATACTGGATAAATAAAAGCAGCTACTGATCACCGAGTGCTACAAGCCCCAAGTGTTACACCCTTCTCTTCTAGTCTTCACTGCAGTCCTGGAAGGCAGGTGTTGGCTTCCTTCTACACATGGGACACTGGTGTTCGGAGCACAGTATCTTGCCCAAGCTGTACAGCGATTAAGTGGATTGGTGGTAGAGCTGGGACTTGAGCCCAGATCGGCCTGACAACATTATAATCTTTCTTGTATACTTTGTCCTTCTAAATGAGGTACAGCTACCATTAAACAAGGTGCTAAGGTAAAAAAAATTTTCTTCCATGTAAAATATAGGACAAATCTTCTGACAATTTCAATTACTCTAGCCATGCATTTCGGAAACAACCAGATGTTTTATATTATAAGATGTAGAGCATCCAAAAGACCTGATAGTGGCCACAGCTGTCAAAGCCCCAGGCACTTAAGATATCTGTACTGCCTCCTTTTTATTCTTCTCTTCCAAAGTCAACCACTGGTGCTCTCAAATGCACCAAGATTAATCACCTAGGAAAAAATACTACCAAGGACAGCAGAGTAATAGAATGGTGGCAGCCACTAAAAGAGATGTGAGGTCACTGAGAAAGGGCAGAGTAGGTCCCCCACATCTCGGGCTTCGCCCTATCGTCTGCCACGTGTGTCTCCTTTCAACGCAGACAAGTTGAAGGAGATAACGTGTTTGAAGGGACAGCCACGGAAATCCACACTCAGCTTTAGAGCCACGTGGGACAAATGCAAAAGGGGACGTCATTGAACAACATCAAATCCATTGCCCAGAGTTCCACTAAATAAAGAGGACAGATGGAAAGATCAATTAACATCAAAAGGGTCTTGACATTCCTAGAATAAAAAGGCTTCCAACTGGGTATAAATCCACAAGCCTCAGAATCTAGAGAACTAATTAACTGCTGTCATCAAATAGAAATCTAACGATGCTCTCAAGGAATTTGCTAATGGCAAAGAACTGAGGGTGTTCACGGGCCATGATTCGAATGGTTTCAAATGACATACTCTATGGTACCATCAATATTTATATTAAGCAATCAAAGGGGTTTTTTTGGAATGTGGAAAACTGAGGATGAGGCAATACTCTCAGAATGTCTGATCTATTAAGTATCTATAATAGTGAAAGATGCCATGTAAATATACTATGAAATGGCAGAAAGCTTGGTGACACTAGATAATATTTCATATGGTAATCTGCAAACCAAATACAAGTTCATCTTTGAACATTAAAAAGGAGCCTTTCAGGGCTTCCCTGGTGGCGCAGTGGTTGGGAGTCCACCTGCCGATGCAGGGGACATGGGTTCGTGCCCCGGTCCGGGAAGATCCCACATGCCGCGGAGCGGCTGGGCCCGTGAGCCATGGCCGCTGAGCCTGCGATCCTTTCAGCCATCGGGCAGATGTAAGAGAACTAAATGAATAAGCCCTTCTTTCCACCTTTGCAAAGTGCTGGAGATAAAATGTATAAAAGAGTTCATTTTTTATCATAGGTGTCCATTATTCATCCAGATAATTCCATTTAGAGCCAGAAAAATTTTGACATATGAAGTCTAACACAGAAAGAGCAAGGAACTATTTTTTACTTTTGAAAAGGAACATACTGCCTTCTTATTTCAAGGAAAATTCTATATTGCAATAGATTAGATCTCAAGAAAGCGACCACCACTGGTATCTGACGGGATAAGAGGCAAGTCATGCTAGAGTCCAACTCTGCCCCGTTACTGCAGCTAAACTCTCTTAAAATAGAGCCTAAATACATGAAAGAGAGTGTCTGTGTTTCTTGCTAGACTTTAAGTTTCTTGAAGGCGTGGACCTTCTCCTATCAGTTGGGGTCCCCAGGACCTAACAGAAGCTACTGTGGCCACTTACTTAAGACACATGATGGGTGATGCGACATGAAATAAGAGTGCCTCACTGCCTTCCGTTCTGTTCTCAAACTATGTGGCAAATTCTATTTGATTTTTGTTACCATATCTACTAAGTTAACATAAAAATCCAGACTTCAGGGCTTCACTGGTTGCGCAGTGGTTGAGAGTCCGCCTGCCGATGCAGGGGACATGGGTTCGTGCCCCGGTCCGGGAGGATCCCACATGCCGCAGAGCGGCTGGGCCCGTGAGCCATGGCCGCTGAGCCTGCGCGTCTGGAGCCTGTGCTCCGCAACGGGAGGGGCCACAACAGTGAGAGGCCTGCGTACAGCAAAAAAAAAAAAAAAAAAAAAAAAAAAATCCAGTCTTCATAATAAAAAGAGAAGCTTGATAGTATTTTCTTAGAAGCATAATTCACAAGCCACTTGCAAAGTCTACGCCATGACTGGTTTCAAGAGGCTGTCAGAAGCTGGATGTGACAGGGCCACAGGCTGAACGCTGGTCCTAATATACAGAAGCCAACAGGCGGAAGCAAGACCTTGTTTGGTCTCCACGCGGACATGAAGGGAGACAGATACTCCGCCGGAAAGAACAGGCTCTGAACCTCAAGTGCAGTGGCTCCCCCCACTGCCAGATGGAGAGCAGCCACAACCTCCCGCTCTTCTAAGGGGACTCGGGGCTGTTTCATCTTCTTTGTGATTTCTTCTCCTCTGTTTCCTTGTTCTGAACAAGTCTGGCAGAGTACACGCTGTCTGTCTGGCGGACGGACAGTGTTCCGCACAGAGACCTCCGGCTCTATGGGGAAAGGCAGGGCTCTGGCCAAGCAGTACGTCATCCATTTCAAATCACACCCAGACACATGGACAAAGAAAGCCACTTGGGATATCTTCCCCTTAAGAGTTCAAAACCCATTACCTGTGAAGTTCTGTTCTCGTTGTCCCGTATCCTTTCCTTAACAAGTCGCACGAGAGACGCAATGTTGTAAAACTCCGCTTCCTCCAGCACACCTAGAAGGGCCAAACTGTAGTTAGATGTGTGTCAATTCCCCAGAAAATGGCAGGAAGAAGCTGGAGTTCATGAGCTTGCTAAGAACTCCATCTTTCAAATGCAAGTCTAGTCTATCTCCTGCAGCCTGGGAAATGTTTCTTTCTGTTTGGTGTGCACCCATGACCTTTTCCCCAACAGCAGTGAGTCAACAGCGCTCTGTTTACTCCATTTCACCCCTGCAGTTTCCAACCCAGCACCGTCCCCTGCTCTCCCTGCACCTGCCCGTGAGCTGCAGGACACCTTTACCATATGTCACTTAGTTCCTGGAACTAGTCCCATTGGACAACTCTTGAGCTTGCAATTTCTACCTAGTTTGTCCTAAAAATGACCAAAGGTCTGTGTGTGTGTGTGTGTGTGTGTAAATTTATGTGGACCAAATTTAACAAGATGCTTATTATTTGAACAATATAAAAGGCAGTCATTGAAAGAATCCCATGCACAGGACTTCCCTGGCGGTCCAGTGGTTAGGACTCGGAGCTATCACTGCCATGGCCCTGGGTTCAATCCAAAAAAAAGAATCCCATGCTAAACAAAATCAAAGGCCTAAGACAGGATAACTAAATGGGATGTGTGATCCTGCGCCAGGAAAAAAATTTGCTATGAATACCATTAACGGAACAACTGATAAAATTAGAATATAAGCTATAGTTAAGGTGTTCATCAATATTAAGTTTCCTGAATTTGGTAACTGTATTGTGGTTATGTGAGAGAATGTCCTGTTCTTGAGAAATACACACTGCAGCATTAACGGGTGAAGTCTGTAACCTAGTCTCAAATAGTTCTGAAATAAAAACTAGAAGAGGGAGAGGAAAAAGAGCGGGGAGGAGGAAAGAGAGAATGAAGTGTAATGCAAATATGACCAAAAAATGTTAAAAATTGGTGAATCTGGGTAAACGGAGTTCTTTGTACTATTCTTGCCCTTTACTCTAAATTTGAAATTATTTCAAAATGAATTTTTTTAAGGCATTCGAAAAGATGCTTCAGATTCCTCTTTTCAAGAAACAAGAGTACCCATGAGTTGGTAATTGCTGAAGCTGGATGGTGGGTGGAATTTACTGCACTATTCCCATTACTCTGTATGCATTTGAAATGTTAAGGAAAAAAAAAGGGAGGGGGCATTTAAAAAAAAGGGGAGAGTGATTCCTCTTTTGACTGGTTTTAACAGCAGTGTTCTGCAGCCACTTCATTAATTAGCACGGCCATTACAGCTTTCTCACGCAGAGCTAAAGCTCCCAGGTCAGGGTGCCCTGGCTCTAGGGAAAGGCCCCAGTCTTCAACTGAATGCCTCAGTGAGACCAAGATAGCCTTTTGTTTTTTTATTTTTATTTTTTTTAACATCTTTATTGGAGTATAATTGCTTTACAATGGTGTGTTAGTTTCTGCTGTATAACAAAGTGAATCAGCTATACGTATACATATATCCCCATATCTCCTCCCTCTTGCATCTCCCTCCCACCCTCCCTATCCCACCCCCAAGACAGCCTTTTAGAAAGATGTCTAGACCCACTTACAGTCCAAATGCTCTACAAACCAAAAAGATGAGTCAAATAACGATGCACCTGACAACGGGCTGGAGAATGAATTAGGTCAGATGCAAAAATTTACAAGGAAGCATGAGACCAGTCTTAAAAGAAATGAGGCCAAGCCTTTATTATTATTTTTTTTACAGCTGCAAGTTCAAACTAAAATTGAAAGTATGAATAGCTAAATGTCAGAGATTTGTTGCTTCAGGCTGTGGACATTCACTGCTAGTAATAAGTAAATGTAAAAAGGGGTCCTGACAATTCTGCAGGTTCAGAAAAAACTCCAAAGCTATCTCCAAAGCTGAGCTACGTAGCTTCCTTCTCCCGAAGGAGGCTGAAGCGAACCGAAAGGGGCTCCTTCAAGACCCTCTCAGACGAGACTAGGTAATTGGAGGCTCCCTATTTATTTTCGTAAAGCTTTCCTACACTATCTACTGCACACGAGCTTGATGAAAACCTCAAAACCTTGATGAAAACCTTCCCTGGCGGTCCAGTGGTTAAGACTTCTCGCTCCCAATTCAGGGGGCACGGGTTCAATCCCTGGTTGGGGAACTAAGATCCCACAGGCCGCACGGCGTGGCCAGAAAAACATAAAATAAAATAAAATCTGTGGAAAAAATAATTTCAAATCTGTGAAACAGCTTTAAAGATTTGACCTGAACTTTGAAAACACCCAGCGCAAACATCGTTCTTACCTTCTTCTGCCAACTCCTTCGTAATGATGAGCTTCCCATGGCGGAGGTAGTTCAGGATAGGACCAAAGTAGGTAGGGTCCCTGTCAATCAGATATGCCCCTGTCTCGTCCTGCCAACCAAACATAAGGGTATCATTGTGGAGCTTTCCGGCTAAGTCAGGGCAGGGTTTCCACTTCTCTGTCACAATTCACGAGTGAGCGGGCAAGTTTTGCTAGATATTTATCACAAACTATTGGCAAGAAGCCTAGTTTTATGTATCTTGTGCTTCAAGATCATTTCAGGGAGGGTGTTACAGATGTACAGTCATATTCATCATCTAGGCATTAACTTGAACTTCTAAAATTTTTATTCTGACGCAATTACCAACATTCTTCCTTTGGGATACTTGTTATAAAGAAACCGAGGAAGAAAATGCCATAGTTGCATGATCTAAATTTTTGCTTGAGATGGACATTCTGACTTCTCTATTGTCCCTGAATCACATTCCTAATTCTAAGAAAACCTCTGTTCAGTTGGCAATGCTCCAGAGCTCAGGGCCAACAACAGTGGGAGTCTGCATTGGCAGCTGTAACTCACACACTCCAGATCTGTGCCCACAGGAAGCTTGGCACAGCCAGGACTTGGCTCTGAGCAGTTTTAATCCTACTCATCTTTACAGTAAAGGGAACAAGAAGAAACTGGCTTCTACTGCAACAAGGAAAATTTGGGGTAGATCAAATAATTCCTTTAGAATAAGCAAGGTTTTGGAAACTCTTTAAAGTTAGGGCAGGACAGGTTTCCTTCAATCTGAGATTTATTACAGGAGAGGCAGGAGATGAATAAATGAAATCAACCAATGTTTACCCAACCCTAGCTCTGTTGCAAGGTAACAGCTAAGTGCTCTATGGGATGCAAGGCGCTGTAAGCAATGATCAATGTTTTTAAGTCGGAAACTAAAAGATGAACGTGTAAAGTTAAAAAAACAACTCAGACAACAGCTCAAACTGAAAACGGGTTAGGCGTCCTGTCACCTCTCAACTCTCTGGTTAGCAGCCATGCATCTTGCCCAACAGCACTCTCTGGGTTTCATTTTCCCTGGTCTTAACGGGTCAGCTGAGGTTTGCACTGGCAAATGACCACCTCTTTCCAAGGAACGTATCTGATCTCAAATATCGACCTAAAACAATGACAGTTACCAGATAGGAGCTCAGGGACCAGGACCACAGGAAAGAAGTATGATATCATGAGAAGCACTTCCTGCAGCTGTCGAAGCCATCATCAGACCCAGGCTTTCACCCAACTTGGCAGAGGGGTCCGAGAGGAAGTCTGAGAAAGCTACAAAGATGCCTTAGCTCACCCTGACCCAGTTCTGGATGCATCTGGCACAGGCGGTGAGGGGCTGACGAGGAGCCAGGGGAAAACTCATGCAGACCTGAGGGGCTGGGATGAGAGGTGCAGAGAGGAATACGGAGAAGGGGTGTGGAGTGGGTTCTCGTGGGTGAAGGTGGGCACAGTGTGGGGAAGGAGCCGCTGAGAACGAAGGGTGGCGTCAGAGAGAAAGCCCGCGTGCGCCTGAGGATGGGGGAGAATAGCCCCCGGGGTTAGCCTGGCGGGGAAAGAGGAGGAGGAGGGGGTCCCGGCCCGAGGTGCCCGCCAGTGAGAAGCGTGTTGCAGGAATCGGGGGACAAGCCTAGGAGGAAAGAGGGGGTCTGAAAGCCGGGGGCGCGCCCGAGGGCGGGGCACACCTTGTCTGAGTCCAGCTCCGGGTCCTCCTGGCAGCAGAGGCGGCAGAGAAAAGACTTGGGCTCCCGGCCTAGGGTCTGCCTGGTGGTCACGAAGTAGGTGCCGCCCACGTTCAGCCGGACCCAGCGGGCGGCTCCACCGCCCCCTGCCCGCTCGGGCGGTCCGGGACCCGGCTCCAGCGGCTGCGCGGCGGCGGTGGGCTGGCGGCCGTACCCGCGGGGCGTTGGGCCAGCGGGGCGAGGGCTGGGGGGCCCGCGACCCGGGCCGCCCCCGTCGCCCAGCCCACTCCCGCCACCCCCTCCCAGCCCCGCCATCGCCGGGTCCAGTTGCAGCTCCGCCATCTTGGGCTGCCACCACCGCCGCCGCTGCCCGCGCGCCGCCGGGCCGGCCCATCTCTTGGCAGGGAGAGCCGGGCCGGCCCATCGGCGGGGGAGGGGCCGGCGGAGAGGGACGGGAGCGCCCCCAACCAGCTCCCGGGGACCCTGGCAGTAGAGGCTAGGCGCCCGCCTTCGGGGACGGGACTTCCGGAACCAACCCCCATCGCTATTGGCTGACCTGAGAAATAGGGCCCGCCCCCTTGGCTTTGGGCTGGCTGAGGGGAGGCTTTCCGGGTGACCCACTTCCGTTCCTTGGTGCTGTGGACTGTGGGCCGCCGGGGTCGGTGAAGGTGAGTGAGGTTTGGGTCCTTAGGTCCGACCCCAGCGGGTTCCTTTGCTCTGCCGCCTGCAAACCTCGGCCCGACCCTTGTCGCGCCCCTACCGAGGACGCCGGGCCCTGCGGTTGCCCCGTTGGCAGAGTGTCCCTGCTGTAGCTGCTGCTCCGCGCTCCCTTCCTTTCCCCTCCCCCGAGCGCGAGGTCGCAGGGGCCAGTCTGTGACCCCACCGCCTCTGACTTAGGCGCTTCCATTAACCTTGTCTCGTCCAGCCCGACCCCAGCCTGGCCGACTTCAGTAGTCCGGTTTGGAGGCTGCGAAAACGTTGCCGGGAGATAGTTTTAGCTTGCTGAGTGACACCCAGCAGGCTGGAGGGCTGTGCCCTTCCCTCCTCTTGAAGGTTTCAGCATTCGAGCGTGTGGAGCTTTCAGAGCTTCTCAAGTGCAGGGTTCATTTACCGATTCAGCAAATATTCACTGAGCACCTCCTGTGTGCAAGATCTGTTCTAGGCGCTGGGGATTCAGCAGTAAATAAAAGACAGCAATCCATTTATGAAGCCTATCTTCTGTGCTTGGAAAAGTCTCTGTAAGGGCGCTTATTTCTCTGGTGTGTTTAAAGGTCACCTGCCCCTCACCTCCACTCCAGGAAACATAAGCTATCCTGAGAGTGAAAGGAAGCGGCAGGGGTTGGACGAGTGTCTTGAGATCCTGGGGAAGATTTCTTCCATCTTCCTTGTGATCCACCCCATAACTTGTAAAGACCTTTGACATTTCAGTCTTTTTCCTAATGTTTGACATTGATCTCATTTAGTTTAAGTTGACTATTTTCCCATATTCTATCCTGTTTTTTTTTTTTTAAAAAATGGCTGTAATCACTTTCCATCTTCTCTCACATTCACACATGTATTGAATACCTTTTTTAAGCGTATTGCTAGTATACTCAGGGTATGTGCTAACACTGCAGGGGATCGTCAGACATGAATAGGAAGGTGCAGGTGTATTACTAATCTGACAGGGAGCGGGTAGAGAGCCCCTTAAGTTTGTATAAGATTGTAGGGCAAATTGATGTGCACAATTACATCTGATATATATATATATATATATATATATATATATATTTAAATTAATTAATTTATTTATTTTTGGCTGTGTTGGGTCTTCGTTTCTGTGCGAGGGCTTTCTCTAGTTGTGGCAAGCGGGGGCCACTCTTCATCGCGGTGCGCGGGCCTCTCACTGTCGCGGCCTCTCTTGTTGAGGAGCACAGGCCCCAGACGCGCAGGCTCAGTAGTTGTGGCTCACGGGCCTAGTTGCTCCGCGGCATGTGGGATTTTCCCAGACCAGGGCTCGAACCCGTGTCCCCCTGCATTAGCAGGCAGATTCTCAACCACTGCGCCACCAGGGAAGCCCTACATCTGATATTTTTAACAGTCTTCTTAGGTAAGCAGGGCTATTATCCCCATTTTTCAGGTAATGAAATTTTGGTCGAGAGTCTGCCCTATTTAACTAAGCCTTGTTGAAATGGGGGTATGTGTCAGGTTCTGTGCACTGGAGAATCACTGAATAAAACGCAAACTGAGTGGAAATAAATTTAAATTATTTTATGTAATGCATGACTATTGCATT
Organism: Mesoplodon bidens; assembly: GCF_964165515.1. Classification (NCBI taxonomy): domain Eukaryota; kingdom Metazoa; phylum Chordata; class Mammalia; order Artiodactyla; family Ziphiidae; genus Mesoplodon; species Mesoplodon bidens. Next base: position 38,768,483 of record NC_138179.1, on the reverse strand, counting down.
ACCAGTATTTCCAGAGGTACATGGAGTGCAAACACTAGAGAACTGGGCTTTGATAAGTTAGGAGTTGGGGAATAGAGGGAGGACCATCTAGGGGGGAGAGAATATATTTATATGCCAGGTTGCACACCTTGAATTTGAAAAGGTAAATTGTCCTCCTCTTCTGATTTAGTAATCCTAATTCCTTTAGTTGACAGATATACCCACTCATATGATGCTGATCTATTTCTGAAATACCTGAATATTTCTAAGATGCCCTTCAGACGATTCTCTCCAAGAGCCCTGTTTTGATCTGACCAGTTTTATTTTCTAGGATCTCTAGATGGCTGGACGGAAACTTGCTCTAAAAGCCATCGACTGGGTAGCTTTTGGGGAGATCATACCCCGCAACCAGAAGGCTGTTGCTAACTCCCTGAAATCCTGGAATGAGATCCTCACCTCCAGGTCAGTACCTTGCTGAGAGGGAGCCTCTTAACCTGTCACTTAATGTGGAAACAAAATGTGCTTTGGAATTGCACATGAATTTTTGATGTTCTTCCGGCAGAAAGTATAAAGAAATCCATGCATTTTCCAAATACAAGTAATTTTTTTGCATTCCTTTGACCTCCCTCCAAGGGAAGAGTGTGATGATAGCCCCAGGCCATAGGAATAAGGAACAGGGAAATTGCTGTGTGAATTTTTTGTTACTCATGGAACAATCTTAACTTTTGCTTTTCTACGTGATCAGGTTGGCCGCTCTGCCTGAGAAGCCACCTGCTATCGACTGGGCTTACTACAAGGCCACTGTGGCAAAGGCTGGCTTGGTGGATGACTTTGAGAAGAAGGTGAGACTTCAGGCAACTAAAGATCTGGTCTTGTAACACGTCCTGCTTGGGGAGCAGGACGGTGGACAACTACACATGCAGGATGACAGGGAGGAAAGAGGGGTGGAATTAACACCCAGAATCCAAAGGAGGCTCAGGAGAGATGGGTGTGGCCAGAGGTCTTGTGATGATAGATTTAAATGGTAAATAGGTGCAGAGACTTCAGGGTCTCTTCATTCAGCAGGTTTCTTATCCAAGGAAACAGTATGGCAGAACCTTAACCTGGGAGCCAGAGGGTTCTTGAGTTGGCCGTTTCTGCCCAACTCTGAGTTCCTTCTTAGCTCCCCACCTGTCTCCTTTTAGAACAAATGTAACATTATTTTTCTACCCTTTTACTGTTTTCCTCTTTTCTCTGCTGTCTTTTTTACTGTCCCTTGTAGCTGTGATCTCTTGCTCACCTATCCTCTTCTGATGTTAAATTTCAACATCCGTAGTTTGTTGATTCAACAGTTGCTTATTGAGGGCCCACTCTGCCATGTGCAGTGCTAAGTGATGGGGCTACAACACTAAGCTGTCCTCTAAGGAGACCATCTCCTCCATCTCCATTATGCAAACATGACTTACGCCAGTCCACTACGGTTTCTTTTATTTATTTATTATTATTATTTTTTTTTGCGGTATGCGGGCCTCTCATTGTTGTGGCCTCTCCCGTTGCGGAGCACAGGCTCCGGACGCGCAGGCTCAGCGGCCATGGCTCACAGGCCCAGCCGCTCCGCGGCATGTGGGATCTTCCCAGACTGGGGCACGAACCCACGTCCCCTGCATTGGCAGGTCAACCACTGCGCCACCAGGGAAGCCCTATGGTTTCTTTTAAAAGAGAAATCGGGACTTCCCTGGCGGTCCAGTGGTTAGGACTTTGTACTTCCACTGCAGGGGGCACAGGTTCAATCCCTGGTCAGGGAAGTAAGATCCTGCATGCCAAAAATAATAATAATAATAAATAAATTTTTTTAAAAAGATGAAAATCGAAGAGATTTTATATATTTATCATTAGAGAGCGTTGTTACACTGTAATAAGTAATGCTGAACCATAGTGTAGTGAAACCCAAAGTAATACATTAGTAAAAAAACAATAATTTTCTAAACCTGTGATCTGGGTAATACAGAGTTGCTACTCAAAATCTAATAAAGCTCTTACTTTCTATTGTGAATTATAGAACACTACTGTTTTTTGGCTGCATTGGGTCTCTGCTGCTGTGCGCAGGCTTCCTCTAGTCGCGGCGAGCGGGGACTACTCTTCATTGCAGTGTGCAGGCTTCTCATTGCGGTGGCTTCTCTTGTTGCGGAGCAAGGGCTCTAGGCATGCAGGCTTCAGTAGTTGTGGCATGTGGGCTCAGTAGTTGTGGCCCATGGGCTCTAGAGCGCAGGCTCAGTAGTTGTGGCTCACGGGCTTAGTTGCTCCGCGGCATGTGGGATCTTTCCAGACCAGGGATCGAATCCGTGTCCCGTGCATTGGCAGGCGGATTCTTAACCACTGTGCCACCAGGGAAGTCCTAGAACACTACTTTTTATAAAGCCATATGTTTTAGGGAAACTTAGGAGTGACATAGAACTGATAAATGTGTAAAGTAAATTTTGCTGGATTTTTGTATATAATCATCTCTAGACCTCTGGACATTGAGGATTCATTATGCTGTGGTCAACTTCAAATACTTTCCAATTCCAGATATCTCAATGAATGAGCCTTGTCTTTTACAAATATATGCCGAGCTGGGCAACATCAATGGATTTTCTAAAAATAATGTAAACGTCTTCTGTTCAATGTTATTTGAGTGCAATAAAATGCAGAATTCTTAAAAAAAAATCAGAATTTCTTTAGAACCGCAGGGTTCTTTGAAGTCATCAAGTCCAACTATCTTTATCAAGTGAAGAAACTGAAGCTCATTGTAATAAAGAATTGTCCGAGGTCTCCAGTTAGTTAGTGATGGGGCAGAGAAGAACCTTGAGCTTCCATTGGTAGTCTAGTACCCTTTCCACTACGATGCCCTAGATGCATGCTGGTTTCCTCCCCGAATGGAAAATGTGTTTTTATGCTCTATTACGATTAGCAGCTTTGAGCCCTTTTGGGGGGGCTCTTGGTTATATTAACGACAACTCACTGTCACTGTTTTGTAGTTTAATGCCCTGAAGGTTCCTATGCCGGAGGATAAATATACTGCCCAGGTGGATGCTGAAGAAAAAAATGATGTAAGTATTTGAGGCTCTTATTTTTTCTAAAATTCTCTTAATTCCTGACAGTTCTGTTTCTTCCTAGTAAGGTTAAGGTGGAGTGACTTTAAAGGATCAATAAAAAGGAATGAACTATTAATAAACGCAGTAACATGGATGAACCTCAAAATAATTCTGTGAGTGAAAGAAACCAGCAAAGGAGTACATACTGTACGATAACATTTCTGTAAACAGAATTTCTCCCTTCTCTTAAAAGGTGAAAATTTGTGCTGAGTTTGTGTCTCTCTCTAAGACCAGGATTGAGGAATACGAGAAAGAGGTAAGGCTGAGCCTTGGCCTTTGCCTATATTTCCTCTCTTTCACGGCCACACATTATTCACCTAGTGGGGGTAACCTGCCTTGGATTCTTTTTTGCATCTCTGCAGCCCTATTTATCTTAACCCAGTTCCCGTCTCTTTCTAGCTGGAGAAGATGAAGAACATAATTCCATTTGATCAGATGACCATTGAGGACTTGAATGAAGTCTTCCCAGACACCAAATTAGATAAGAAGAAGTATCCCTACTGGCCTCACCAGCCAATTGAGCAATTGTAAACTTGAGTCTGGGAGAAAGCTCTGGCCCTTGAATTATAAACTCTGGACATTAAAAATAATTATATAGTGCTGTGTGTGTCTGCTCCTTTGCGGGTGAGATAGTTAAACTCTGGAGTTACCTCACTGGGAGCGGAGTTTTTGTTAAAATGGAAAGGTATGCCCATAGGTGTGTGCTGTTGCCTAATGGTGAGGGCCTGTAGGAGCCAATTACTGAGCCCCCAGGGCTGCTGAAATTGTACCAAATAACAGTAGGGTCGATGACAGTGTTTTTCACTGGAATATGGTAAAGAGGAATCATTATCTACTGATTGCCTTGAACTTTCTCTTTGCTTTCAAACCACTGATTCCTAGGGAGTGCTTCCTGTTCCGTGTCCATCAGTAAGTCACATGCAGGTGTAACAGCAGGGCGAGTAGCAGCAGGGATCTACTTTTCTGTGCTTCAGCTCTTCAGTTTAAATGTGGTATAAAAAGAAATTTTGTCACAAAGTTAAAACCTGTTAGAGCTTTGTATATGAACATAGGAAATTATTTTAATTCCATCGTTTCATTTAAAAAGATCCTAGTATAGGGCTTCCCTGGTGGTGCAGTGGTTGAGAGTCTGCCTGCCGATGCAGGGGATGCGGGTTTGTGCCCCAGCCCGGGAGGATCCCACATGTCGCAGAGCGGCTGGGCCCGTGAGCCATGGCCGCTGAGCCTGCGCATCCGGAGCCTGTGCTCCGCAACGGGAGAGGCCACAACAGTGAGAGGCCCGCATACCGCAAAAAAAATCCTAGTATGGATTGTAGTTAGCAGGACTCCTGAGCAATGCCAGGAAATGTAGGTGGTTTAAAGTAAGATGAGGTGGTGGGAAAAGTTGTATTGCCCTTGAAGTCAGAGGACCTGGTATGCCTATTGCTTATGCCTTGGCCATTTAGTTGCTGGTTCTAGACTAATCGTTTACCATCTTGGGACTTTCCTTTTCTCATTTACAAACATGACAATTGTAATGAGAATTAAATGAGATAACCTGGGAAGTTTCTTGGTAAGAAAGTGATCTAAGCAAAGGCATCTGGCTTGACATGGCTTGATATGGCTTGAATCCTGTAGGAAAAACCTACCGAGGGGCTTCCCTGGTGGCGCAGTGGTTAGGAATCCGCCTGCCAATGCAGGGGACACGGGTTTGAGCCCTGGTCCGGGAAGATCCCACATGCCGCGGAGCAACAAAGCCCGTGCGCTACAACTACTGAGTCTGTGCTCTAGAGCCCGTGAGCCATAACTACTGAACCCGCACACCTAGAGCCTGTGCTCCGCAACAAGGGAAGCCACCGCCTGCGCACCACAACAAAGAGTAGCCCCCATTCACCATGACTAGAGAAAGCCCATGTGCAGCAATGAAGTCCAAAAAAAAAAAAAAACCTACCAGGGGAAGGGTAATGTGCACAGGCCAATAATTTTGTGACACTTCTGCCAGAGATTCCAGAATTTACTGGAGAAGATAAACAGTTGCTGATAATGCTCAAAATAATGTAGTCTTAAAGGACATAAGCAGAGGAAGCCTGGGGCACCATCACCCCTAATTTGTAGGGCAGGGGCTAGGCCAAAGGTAAACTGTAATTGAGGGGCGAGGCATGTTCCACTTAGAGCTGCTTTAGTCGTAACATAATCTGATGTTCAGCAGTACTGCCAGAAAGACTTTAATGCACAAAACGAGTACCATTCGCTCCCTGCCCCCAGGCTGTGAATCACTGAACTGGCACCCAGCCATCCAGCCGAAAATACAGGGATTCAGACAAGTGAAAACATGGGAATCTTAGAAAAAGCCATTGAGTTTGCTTTTGGAGTGTGGTTAGAACATGTGTTCAAGGGAAGAAGCAATATGAGTCCTGTGAAAGTTCTGTAACATAAAGGGAGGGGTCCCTAGCACTTGAGGGAGAGCCTTTGGAAGACTCACAGGAAGAAACAACAGTGAAAAACTGACAACGTGCTCTCAGTCCAAGGCATTTAGGAAGGATCGGGGCACTTTTAAGTTTTCTATCCTGAATCGTTTGAAGGTTTTGCATTGAGCATGCACTGATTTTACATTAAAAATAATCACTAGTAAAATGGGATTATGCTTTTCAAATCACAAGAGAGAAAAGTACATCCTATACAGCAAAAGTTAAATCAGCAGAAATGTAAGGAGCATAAATACAGAACCAAACATACTTAGGATGATTATGGATCAGTAAAGACCCCTATTAGAAGACAGTAATTCAAACTGGGTCAGGTAAAATCCAACTACAAGCTGTCCATCCTTTAAAAAAAAAAAGGTAATTTCCTGGTGGTCCAGTGGTTAGGACTCGGAGCTTTCACTGCTGGGCTGGGTTCAGTCCCTGGTGGGGGAACTAAGATCCCACAAGCAGAGGCGTGGCCAAAGAAAAAGTTAAAGAAGGATACATTGGCTATATCAAGGGTTCCAACTCCTTACTCTAAAAACTGGCATTGAAGGAAAAAAAATACGCATTTATCCTGCTTTAATTTAAACAATGGTATTTCAGGATAAACTAATAGACCTAGTTAATGATAGAAAGTTCTTTACAAACTATGTGGAAAGAAAGCAACATTGGAAAAAGTACTATTTTGTAATCCCTAATGAAATACAGTTGACCCTTGAACAACACGAGTTTGAACTGCATGGGTCTATTTATATGTGGATTTTTTTCAATAAGTACATACTGCAGAACTACACCATAAAAGGTGGGTTGAATCCAAGCTTGGTTGAATCTGTGGGTGGGTAGGGCCAAGTGTAAACTTAGATTATTTGATAGAGGAGGGTCAGCAACCCTAATCTGCAAGTTGTTTAAGGGTCAACTGTAGTTTATTCAGGCAAAGATCATTAATGGATGAGACCATTATATGAAAGTTTGATGAAGCACTTGACAGTGATCAGGCTGTCACCCCTGATGCCCAGCCCATATTATGTACCTTCTGACATACTGTATTAAATACACAGCACCATTTGAAAGTATTTTTGCCAAGAAGTTGAACCTGAATTTAAAAATCCAGGCATTAAAAGTAACTTACAACTTAGAGCTTCCCTGGTGGCGCAGTGGCTGAGAGTCTGCCTGCCAATGCAGGGGACACGGGTTCGTGCCCCAGTCCGCGAAGATCCCACATGCCGTGGAGTGGCTGGTCCCATGAGCTATGGCCGCTGGGCCTGCGTGTCCGGAGCCTGTGCTCCACAGCGGGAGAGGCCACAACAGTGAGAGGCCTGCGTACCGCAAAAAAAAAAAAAAAGTAATTTCCAATTTAGAAGAAATATCTGGGATAGAGGAACAAGTTAAATGACACCACAAAGAAGATAAATCCAAAATGTGGGACATTTTACGGGAAATCTGACTTTTCGTTTTTCAACATGTCAATGGCATGGGGCAGGAGAGGAGGGAAGGGGGGGCAGCTTTAGGTTAAAAAGCGACCCAGCATCCAAATCCTGTGTGTTTGGACCTTATTTGGATCCTGATTTGCACCAATCAACTGTAAAAAGATAATTAAGAGATGACTATTGAAGTATGTAGGGATAAAACGATGTGATGTCTGGGATTGCTTTAAAATACTTAAGAAAGGGCTTCCCTGGTGGCGCAGTGGTTAAGAATCCGCCTGCCAATTCAGGAGACATGGGTTCGAGCCCTCTTCTGGGAAGATCCCACATGCCGCAGAGCAACTAAGCCCGTGCGCCACGACTACTGAGCCTGTGCCCTAGAGCCTTCGAGCCACAGCTACTGAAGCCGCGCCTAGAGCCCGTGCTCCACAACAGCAGAAGCCACCGCAGTGAGAACCCGTGCACAGCAACGAAGACCCAACGCAGCCATAAATAAAATAAAAATACTTAAGAAAAGGACTTCCCTGGTGGTGCAGCGGTTAAGAATCCACCTACCAATGCAAGGTACATGGGTTCAAGCCCTGGTCCGGAAGATCCCACATGCCGCGGAGCAACTAAGCCTGTGCGCCATGACTACTGATTCTGCACTCTAGAGCCCGCGAGCCACAAGGACTGAAGCCTGCGTGCCTAGAGCCCGTGCTCCACAAGAGAAGCCACCACGATGAGAAGCCTGCGCACCGCAACAAAAAGTAGCTCCTCGCTCACTGCAACTAGACAAAGCCCGCGCGCAGCAACGAAGACCCAATGCAGCCATAAATAAATAAATGATTTTTTAAAAAAATACTTAAGAAAATTAAGGATAAAAGGGATTAATAGAGTGAATGCAACAAAATCTTGAATGCAACAAAATCTTGATAACTGATGGATCTAGGTTGGTTTATTTACTATTCTCAGTTTCTGGGTATGTTTGAAATTTTTCATTATAAGAATTTTTAAAGCATGGGCAAAAATGTAGATTTATAATATTACTATCTAGCAAAGTAGAATTCGAGACAAAAACATGATATGGGTCAAACGCAGCTCTTAAATAATAAAGGAAACCATTCACATGAAAAAAAATAATGATTGGAACCTTGATGTACTAAAAAAAAACATTAAAACCATATAAAACAAAAAAGTTAAAAAGAAATTTCTAGAAACATAATTTGTAAAGATTTTAACATACCTTTCTGGGCTTCCCTGGTGGCGTAGTGGTTGAGAGTCCGCCTGCCGATGCAGGGGACACGGGTTCGTGCCCCGGTCCGCGAAGATCCCACATGCCGCGGAGAGGCTGGGCCCGTGAGCCATGGCCACTGAGCCTGTGCTCCGCAACGGGAAGGGCCACAACAGTGAGAGGCCCGTGTACCGAAAAAAAACAAAAAAAAACCGTACCTTTCTATTTTTGACATTTGCAAGACAAGTGAGACTAGAGCAAACTATAATAAAGACTCATTTAATAGCTTATATACTAAATTCTATGTCATACGAACAGAATAACTGGAAACCGATAACACTAGACTATAAAGAAAGCTTCAAATTAAAAAAAAAGAAGAAGAATCTGCAGTATACATCGACTGCTCCCAGAGCAAACATTACATAAGACCAACAATTAATAGCCACAGTATAAACTACAATAACACAAAACAATACAGAAATGCAGCCGCTTGGAAACTGAAACTCTCTCTCCTAAATCTTGGATCAATGAGAAATTAAATATGTAATTACAGAATGTTTGGAAGAAAAAATAACATGAACATTTCATATTAAAACAAAGCAAACTGATGGCATTAAATTGTGTTGTATAAAAACATTTCATTACACAATACATTTTGATTAGAGAAAAAAATCAGAAGATATAGATAAGAAAAATAGAAAATACTGAAAAAATTAATAAATTGGGTTATAAATTAATACTCTCATATTAAGTATCATAAAAAGCTAAAGAATAATTAGATCAATGGAAAAGAACAGAATGTTCAGGAAAAGTCCATACCGTATTAGGATTAAGTACAGTTTACCCCTGTACAACCAGTGTTTGAATTGCAGCTCACTTTCACACTTTCACGCAGATTTTTTGCACTGTAAACACTACAGGGCTACATGATCCGGGTTGGTTGAAGCTGAAGCTCGGCGGCCCTAACAACCCCCCCACCCCACCTGCGTTATTCAAGGTATGTGCATATAAATATTTACTAAATAATCTAAGTAGCATTTTGAATCATTGAGGAAAGGCACTGATCTAAGTGTTTAAATATTTGTAAAACAGGAACAGATCCTTACCTGACACTTAAAAATAAATTCCAGTTACAGATGTAAATGTTAAAAAAAAAAACCGCACAAGAAACAACAGGAAAAATTGTAGGTGAATATTTATATAAGCTTCAAGTGAGAGAATTTTTCAAACACCAAAGCAGAATCCAGAAACTACAATGAAAAAAATGGATAGATTTGGGTGGGGTGGGGCGGGGAGGGGGGATCAGGCACATGGGGATCCTGCAGGCATCTTCAACTTGAGATAATCAGCCCTGAACTCATCCCTTCCCCATCTGTCTTGGGGGGGGTGGCAGCACTGTCCCCCCAAATCCTGGGCACCATCTTGGGCTCCTTGTCTCCCTCATCCCACAGCAGTTAGGAACCAGACCCACAGATTCCATTTCCTGAACATCTGTTTTACTTCCCTCCTCTTGGTGTCCCTGCTATCGCCTCCATTCGTGGTTTGCTTGTTTCTTCCCTGAACCATACATCTTTCCCTAAGGGGTCTCTTTGCCTGCACCCTCACCTGCCTCTAATTCATTCTTTTTTTAAAAAATATTTATTGGAGTGTAGTTGATTTACAAGGTTGTCTCTAATTCATTCTTTTTTAAAAAAATAAATTTATTTATTTTATTTATTTATTTTTGGCTGCGTTGGGTCTTCGTTGCTGCACGTGGGCTTTCTCTAGTTGTGGCGAGCAGGGGCTACTCTTCCTTGCGGTGCGCGGGCTTCTCATTGCAGTGGCTTCTCTTGTTGCAGAGCATGGGGCGTGCAGGCTTCAGTAGTTGCATCACATGGGCTTGGTAGTTGTGGCTCACGGGCTCGGTAGTTGTGGCTCACGGGCTCTAGAGTGCAGGTTCAGTAGTTGTGGTGCACGGGCTTGGTTGCTCCAGGGAATGTGGGATCTTCCTGGACCAGGGATCAAACCTGTGTCTCACAGCATTGGCAGGCGGATTCTTAGCCACCGCGCCACCAGGAAAGTCCCTCTAATTCATTCTTTACTGTGCTGCCAAGGGGATCTTTTCAAAATACAAGTATAGTTATTTTGCTCCTCTGCTTAAAACCGTCTGCCAGCAAGATCAAATGTAATTTCCTTACTCCAGGGTTCTCTCTTCGTACACTGTTCTCCTTCCTCCATTACAGCCATAGCAGATTGCTAACTGCCCCTCTCACGCGCCCCTTACCTTCAGACATTTGCGATTCCGGTTCCTCATCCTAGAAGGTTAGGAAAATCTAGAGGATTCTAGAAGATTCTCTGTTGAGTGCCAGTACTATACCTTAGTCATATTTATATTTCCCAGGGCTTAGCACTGTGCTTGGCATTTAGAAGAATCTTAATAAGAATTCCTTATGAATGAAAGAGAAGAAATGTAAGATGAAATTTGAGCTTTCAGGGGTTCACGTCTGGGATCACACACACAAAAACCTTGAATAATGGAGCAAACTAGTATCATAGTAAATGGTGATGACCATGACTTACAGAGCACACACTACGTTCCAGGGACTGTTCTAATCACTGAGCATAAATACTCCTCACAATAACCCCATGAAGTAGGTAGTGTGTCACCCAAGATATTAAAGAAGTCCTCTGAAGGTGACAAGATTACCAATGGTACCTGTGCCATTCTGTACCCAGAAGCCTTCTCTGACTACTCAACTAATAGTTTCCCATCACCCTCTTTATTTTGAAATCCTCCTGGTACTAGTTTACTGTCTTTTCTCTCACTTGAATGTAAACTCCATGGACGCAGGGCCTGGAGGATGGTTTTAGGAAGAACTGAAGCCTGAAGGCCAGGAGGGAAGCAGTAGCCCCAGCTTTGCAGGCTAGGCCTGTGATGGTGCAGCCACGCGGCAGGGCTTGGGAGCCAGAGAGAGCTGGAAAGTAGCATCCCTAAAACTTGGAGGCTGGCTTAGAGCAGAGAGAACAGGAAGAATTCTGGATGACCCTGGAGAAGGGAGAGGGGGATTCTGTACTTCTAGTTTGTTATTTCTTTCTCCAAAAGTACAAGGAATGGTGGTTTTTAAACTTTTTTGAGTCAAGGACTTATGAAAACCCGATAAACAATACAGCCTCTCCCTGAGTAAATACAGCATCTCCAAAGGGCACACAGTGCGATAGTCAACTTGGATGCACACCCATAGCTCCTCAGGGCTTCAAGGTAAAAAAAAAAAAATCATCCCTGGTCAGAAAAGTACAATTAAAACAAAAATTAAACATTTTACCAAAGGATAATTATATATATATAGATAGATAGATATAGATATATACACACACGTGCACACACACACACACAGGAGAGTGTGAAAATCATAAATGTATATCTCCCTGATACTCCTTTTATTTTTATTTATTTATTTTATTTATTTTTTATTGAAATATAGTAGATTTTAAATGTTGTGTTAATTTCTGCTATACGGCAAAGTGATTCAGATATGCATATTATATATACATGTTATATATATATACACACATTCTTTTTAATATTATTTTCCATTATGGTTTAATCACAGGATATTGAGTATGGCTCCCTATGTTATACAGTAGATAATCCCTTTTTATTTTTATTTATTTTTTATTGAAGTATAGTTGATTTTAAATGTGTTAATTTCTGCTGTACAGCAAAGTGATTCAGATATATATATTATATATATAGACACATTCTTTTTAACACTTTTCCATTATGGTTTAATCACAGGATATTGAATATAGTTCCCTGTGCTATACAGTAGGACCTTGTTGTTTACCCACTAATCCCTTTTTAAATACTCCTGGGATCACCCGATGTGAGCGTGCCGTCTTTTCCCTGCGGGACTTGGGTGTACTCAAGAGATTGGCAGTTATCCCCACTGTCCAATGCGCGTGCTGTACACACGAGCTTCGTTGCACCCCTCCTGGCCCTAGCACAGGGCAGTGTGGTGGGTGCCCTCTCAATGGAGACAGAGTCCACACCAGGACTGAGGGCATGGAGGTGGGCGGCGCCACACACCGCCTGCCCGTCTCCCGTGGGGGGTTTAGGGGGCAAGGAGGGACGGGCTAAGGTGTTGCCTGATTTTAACTTTATAGCTGTGGACTCACACAGAACACGCTCGCTTCTTTTGCACAGGGATTTGTAGCTTGCAGAGCCCTTTCACCACGTTGTCTGTTTAGATGCCAACCCAAAGAGGCAACAAGAAGTGGGGAACCATTTTCCCTCATAACGGTTTACCTTTAAAAGTAGTCAGGCTCGATCAAAAAGAAAGGGCAAATTAATTGCAACAGAGACATACACACGCACCCGCACACACACAAATGGTCTTAAAAAGAGAAAATGTGCCGCGTGATTTTTGTATCTTAAAAACGTAGAGAAGATACTAAAGGGACATTGAGTGGTTACATCACTTCACCCCAGATGGGACTCGAACCCACAATCCCTGGCTTAGGAGGCCAGTGCCTTATCCATTAGGCCACTGGGGCTTCTCGCAAACGGCCCCCGATCACATGCCTCTTGAACTATGAGGTCGCATGGCTGCGTAATGACGTCAACCCGGAAGTTTCCAGGTGCAAAGCCCGATTGGACACGAGCCCTACCAGGTACAGGTGACTGAAGTGGCTGCAGTGAGAGGGTCCGGAGGGGTCTACGTGTCTAAAACAAGGGCAAGGACTGGGATTTGTTTGCGGTACAAGAGTGCTATCCTCTTTTCAGGACTAAAACGTTTCGACCACGAAGGGGCTCAAACTGTTAATCCGAAGTCAGACATTTTATACATTTGGGCACGCGGCCTCCTCGCGAAGTAGGAGTCACCCGTAGACTTATTTGGTGACCCAAGGCCGCACCAGCGCTGACGCCAGATGCAGGGACCGCACTGTGGTTCTTCCTCCGCCACACCTGGGACGCACCTTGTGGCCAAACGCGCACGGTCGTTTCTCGCGCCAACGCCACCTTCGGGGGGGGGGGTGTGCACTTAACTACCGCATTGTGAGCCTATGGGCGTTGTGACCGCGTGGCCTAACGGATAAGGCGTCTGACTTCGGATCAGAAGATTGAGGGTTCGAGTCCCTTCGTGGTCGGCTTAGTTTTGGGCGAGGGGGCTTCCTGGCTTTGGTGGCTCAATAATCCTAACCCGCTTCGTTTGCGGTTTCATCGCCCTCGTCCTTCGGCCTTCTTGGCGCTCTTCTTCCTAACCCCCGGCACTGCGTAGCCTCCTCACCTTGAACCTTAACTTTTCTCGTAGCCCCGCGGGTGTGCCCTCCGGTTGTCCTGCAGGCAGCCCAGGGACGGCCCGGCCCGGCCCTCGTTCTTCGGGTCCACTGTGCGGCGGGAGTCATGGCAGGCCCGAGTGAGGCCTGTGCGCGTGCGGCTGCACGTTACCATGGACCACGTGGTATACCCTTGTTATCGAGCCCCAGTGGCCTAATGGATAAGGCACTGGCCTCCTAAGCCCGGGATTGCGGGTTCGAGTCCCACCTGGGGTAGCGTCAGGGTTGGAGAGTTTTACCCCAAAGTAACTTTTGTGCCCGCATTGCGCGGGCCTCCGAGGCTGCAGCCTAGGGAACTAGGGACCCAGGGGCTGCCCACCCGCCTTGTCTCTGCTCGCCTTCTGCCGTGCAGCATACCAGGGCCTCATTTGCAGCCAAGTAGTTGGCGTGTCCCAGCCTCGGGCTCAGTGTCCCTCACTCCCCCTTCGTGTCCTGGTGACGTTACACCCTTACTCCGGCCCTTTATCCTTGGCCTGTGAGCTGTCCAAAAGCTGGTGGCTTCCAGGGGCGCAGGGATGTAGTCACTGGCTTTGGGATCTCTCCTTGCGGAACCGGTTGTTCAGTCTTCCACCTGCGGGCCCGAGCGCAGTGTTTGGGGTCATCAATGCAGTGGAACCGCAGCGTAGGAATTCCAGAGTCCTTTACGGATGGAGGGAGCCAAAAAATGTACCCTTACCCCAGGTGGGACTCGAACCCACAATCCCTGGCTTAGGAGGCCAGTGCCTTATCCATTAGGCCACTGGGGCCTACAATTTTTCCTTCTGGCATCTCTCCCCCTAGTAGGCGGTCCGACCCGGGGCCTTGCGAGGCACGACCTAACGGGGGGGCCGAGGCCGCGAGAGGGTGGGCTCTCAAGTGCTCACAGTCAACCGTTAGAAAGAAAGCACGGTGGGAAGTGAACTCACCATCTTCTGCCACCCGCACCCGGAAGCACAGTGGGGCCTGGGAGGCCGGCGCTGAGGCTGCCGGACACTTGGACCATGGATGGCGGGTGAAGGCTGCCGTTTGTAGGCATTTCCAAATTTTACCACCATGGCCATTTTGTCCACCTCTACAGAACTGACAGAAAATCCAAGAATTTTAGGAAAAGGTAGTGTAGGAAGGGAAGGAGAACAAACTAGTATCAATCACGAATACTGAAACACAAACAGTGAAAATCCCCCATCATGAAAGGATGTAAAACGGGGAGGAACAAATCTTTCCAGTCTTAATAGTAGAAATATATACAAACGCAAATATATAATATACAGGAAAGAAATGGATCACCCAACTAGATACTTCACTCTAATATTTTGTTCCTTTAAACTGTTATACAAAAGGTAATACAAATACAGAAAAAGCACATTTTAAAATGTTACACACATTTAAAATCCATTGCTAAAATTCATGCGGATCTGAAAGATGTAACAGGAGAAGCTTGAGCCAAGAGCAGTGTTCACTCTCTGTGGTGCCTGCGTTGAGACCTTGCCTTCCAGGGACTTGGAGACATTCTTTTTTTTCTCTCACCCACGTATAGAGTCTGCACAAACCCTTAATACCAGCAAGAAAGAGGAATGTACTCCACCTGGCTCCAGTCTCCAGCCTTGAGAATGTCCTCCTTTCGGTTACTAATTGGTCTGTTTGCTGAGGTGTAACATCCATGCATTAAGGTGTACACATCTTAAGGTCACGGCTGGATGAGATACAGAACAGTTCCAGCGCCGCTGAAGGCTCTCTTATATACCCTCCCCATCAGTCACCACTGCCTCCGAGTAAATACTTCCCTGACTCTCATTACCATAAAGCAGTAGCTTTGCCTGGTTTTGAACTTCATACAAATGGAATCATATTCTTTTAGTCTGGCCTCTATCACTCATCATTGTATCTGTGAGTTCACCCATGTTCATTCTTTTGCCCTCAACTTTTTTTTTTTTTAATGACAGGTCCTGCCCTTGTGCTCCACTCTCTGTCCCCTGGCTTGTTTTGTTTCTCTTTACCTCTCCTTCCCCTCCTCCGTATCTCGAATGCTTTTCCAGGTCCCTTCACATGCCACCAATGTCTTCTGAGGGCCTCACAGGTCCAGCACTAGGCTCCAGATCTGGTTTCCCGCCACCATCATCTTACCAAGCGTCTCCTTGCCTTGCCTCATCTTCAACTGCTCCTCCATTCCCAAGACTCTACTTGTCCCCTGTCCTGCATCTCCAGCTTTGACCTCACTCCCCAGCTCCAGCTCCGTTCCCTCTCCTGGCTATCTCCACCTAAGCATTCCTCCTCAGGCCCCACAAAGTCAGCTCCTCGAAGGCAAGACCATATCCATCATCCAACCATCCTCCCAAGCCTGCTCCCTCGGTGACTTTCCTGGCTGAAAGCTCAGCACCACTCCCTTGTCACACACCAGCTCGCATTCCACCCAAGCCAATTTTCTGTCTCCATAACCCTTTTGCATCTGCTGTTTTCTCTCCATGCCAGTAGCCACTGCCCTAGTTCCACTATGGGTCCCTAACTGCTCACGTGGGTCTGTCCATCAACCTGTGTCCACTTCCCTGCAGTCTTTTCTCATTCAATCACAGTCAGATTAATTTTCCCCTGACAGCCTCTGTAGGGGTAGAGTCTAAATGTCTTAGCTGTCACATTTAAGGCCTTTCTAGACCTGGCTCCCACTCAGGGTGGCAGGTGTGTCTGCCACAGCTCCTCACCCCCTGGCTTCCAGCCAAACTGGAACCGTTTAATCATGGCTAAACTGTTAACTATGGCTAACATTCCCTGGGTACAGGCTCAGTGCCACTAACCACTACCACCCTACGAGGTAGGCACTAATAACATCATCCCTAGTTTATAGATGGTGAAGCTAAGGTTCAGAGAGGCTGAGTAGTTTGCCCAAGGCTGCACAGCTGGGGGTGGTGGAAGTCAGGAGCTGATCCAGGGCAGCCGGCTTCACAGCCCATTCTCTCAATACTATGGTTTACTGTCCCAGCCACAGGCAGGGCCCTTGGCCATCACTGGAGCCTCCAGGTGACAAGCTCTTACCTTGCTCCCTTGGCCAGCCCCTCCCCTTCTTCCATCCCATCTCAAGCACGTCAAGTACATCTTCACTGACCATCCAGCTGGAACAAGTTCCTTCCCAAAATCTATTTAGACCTTGCTTGTGTTATTTACCATGCTTTAGGTCATGTTACCCAAACAGGAATCCATTTTTCTTCTCAGCTTTTATCATCCTCTGATCAAATGGAAGTTCTCTGGAAGAAAGGACTTTTGTTTTGTTTATTGCTGATTCCCCAGGACCTGGCCCATTGCCCGGTATTCAATAAGGATTTGTTGAATTAATGAACCAAAGAATGCTGCACTTCCTTGTATATGAGCCTCAGCTCCCTACTGGGCTCTGAGTCCCTTGAGGACAGGGACCCTATCTTCCACATCTTTTGTATTACCTAAGAGTCATTTTTTCGGGACTCCCCTGGTGGCACGGTGGTTAAGACTCTGCCTGTTAATGCAGGGGACACGGGTTCAAGCCCTGGTCCGGGAAGATCCCACATGCCATGGAGCAACTAACCCCGTGCGCCACAACTACTGAGCCTGTGCCCTAGAGCCCGCGCTCCGCAACAGAAGCCGCCGCAGTGAGAAGCCCGCGCCCTCCGACGAAGACCCAACGCAGCCAAAAATAAATTTAAAAAAAGAAACTTTAAAAAAAGAAAAAAAAATCTAAATTCCTCAATTTGAACTCGAGACCCTGCACCTTGAACTTCTATCTCCCTCTCCAGACTCACCTCTCACAACGAGCTGGACAAATCCCCCATTCAGATGGATTCCTCACCATCTCCTCCACCCCAGCCTTTTCTCTGGTCTCCTTTATTCACATTGTTCCCTTCAACTGGCATGTCCTCCCGTCTCTCTACTGATTAATATTCTAGCCCTGTCTCCAGGCCCAGTTCTGATGCCCACGCACCTGTCTCAGCCCTTCTGCCCTTGTGTTCCCGAAGGGCTCATCCCTCTGTGCTCCCCCCGGGCTGTACAGTCAGCGCCAGCCAATAATTATTAGGCAGATTTCAACTGAGAGAAAAGGGAGGAATTCTGTTGTGAAGCATTCTGAGAAGCAGAAGCCCACTGAGTTTAGAACTTTATTGCAACTGATATATTAAATGGATAATAGAGGTGTGACAACATGGTAACTGCCTATAAAGACCTCTGCAACCAGTGCCTACAACCCTCATTCCAGATGAACATTCCTGAGATGGTTCCAACGTTACAGACAAGCACTGACAACAAAGAACACACGCGTCTCCTGATGGTGTTAAAGCTCCCTCGGTGGCAGCTGCCTGGACCCCTAAAGAGTCTTTGCCAGCTCGAGGGGATGATTTCAGTCCACATCTACCCTCCTGCTTGTCTTTATGGCAGAATTTATTCTCTTTTTTCTCAGCCTTTCCCGATTCATGTTTTCTATCCTGAAAACAAAGAAAAGCACAATTATGCCCAGATGCCCAGGCAGTGGTTATCACAGTGGTGAGAGGAGCTGGCAGCTGAGCGGGAAGCAGGGCAGCCGAGGCAGCAGGCGCCGGCCCAGGAGCCTCCCCTCCGGGTCCGAGTCTCTCCCATTCCCGGAGCTTGTCCACCTGCCTGCTGGCAGGTTGTGGGCTTCACCGTGCCTCCTTTCTTCCCTGTGTAGCCCCTTGTCCACACGAATTGGTTTACAGACGCTCAGGGGGTCTTCCAGTACCTGATTTTCTGAAGTACAGCATCTTCTCTGGATGGCTCCTTGGCTGGCTGGCTGGCCTCAGTCATCATGTCTCGAATTTTCTGTAGGCAATCTGCCAGATTTCGGAACTGATAGCGGCTGCATTCAGAGGTAAGGATCAGCTCTCCTGCCCTGTTGATCTTATTTTTGTGCTGCGGAGAACAAAGGCAAAACCAGAGTTCTACAGAGTAAAGGCTTAAAAGTGACTGAGGGTTAAAGAGACAAGGAAGGGGCCCGTGGTTACCGTGACCGCCATCTTCTGCCGTACAGGCTCTGCAATCCACTCGGCGCTGGCCAGGTGGAACCTGACTTCAGCCTTGGAATTTACTGTAAATAAAGGGAGGGGGCATGGGTCACTGAGACGCTCGGGCAGGCTCAGCGCCCGGGTGGCTGGTGACCACCGGATTCTGAACCACAGGGAGGTGAGACACCCACCTGGGGCTGTTTCTATCTTGTGTGAACTCGGGGATACAAACTGGGCTATGGAATGAGCCTGCAAAGATAGTGAGGCACATCCAGACAAAAATAAACTTCCAGGAACAAAATGCCTAGTGCTTTCTTTCTCTTACAATGTATTGGGTTCTGAAAAGAATGTCGGGGGGCGGGGGACGGAGGAGCAGGGAGGGGGTCCATAAGAATGAAGGAAAACTGTTCTTGGAGCTGGCTGCCAACTCACACCGTGACTTCCCTTTGCTTAGACTCCCAAGCCAATCCTAGTCCTAGCGACCCACAACTGAGAGTCTGATAATCAGACCACATTCAAAAGAATAAAGAGGATTATTATATAAACTGGCGGTATTTAAGCTTCTGAAAAAAAAATCCCTTTATTGCCACATGAATGTAAACACAGAAGTCCTCAAGTCTGTCTCTCAGCAAAGTTTTAAAGTGAAAGAAAACAAGGCACTGTTGTACCTTTGTTAACATTCTGGCCCCCAGGACCACTACTCCGACAATAAGATATCGTCAAGCGATCTGAAAAACAGAACACACACCAACAAAGTATTATCACAGGGCAAAACATGCAAACCGCTAATTTACCATCAGCGTCAGTATCCCTATTCCTCTCTCTTTCAATGACGTAACATTCAGATCAGTAAAGTCAGAGATTATTTACAAATGTCAAAACTAAAATCAAAGAGTCTCCAAAGGCCACACAGAGGGCAGAGGAGTTAAAAATACAACCCAGGTTGTCTGCTTCTGGTCTAGTACGTTCCACTAGATCTGACTGCCCTCGCTTTTTGCTGTTTGTTTTAAGGCAAGGACTCTTGGGCTTCCCTGGTGGTGCAGTGGTTAAGAATCCGCCTGCCAATGCAAGGGACACAGGATCGAGCCCTGGTCCGGGAAGAAACCACATGCCGCGGAGCAACTAAGCCCATACACCACAATTGCTGAGCCTGCGTGCCACAACTACTGAAGCCCACAAACCTAGAGCCCGTGCTCTGCAACAGGAGAAGCCACCGCGTCACTGCGCACCGCAACAAAGAGTAGCCCACTTGCTGCAACTAGAGAAAGTATGCGCGCAGCAACAAAAACCCAAAGCAGCCACACACACACACAAAAAGCCTTATTAAAAAAATAAATAAAGCAAGGACTCTTTCAAAAGCTCAAGCTAAGGGACAAACTGAGTTTAATGTTGTATTTTGAAATGCGGTGGATGTGGACTCCCCAGAGGGGAGGTGGGTCTCATTCCTCGTGAGTTGCGCGTGCACCCCCGGGCCTCGGTCGCGGTCAGTGGATGAAAACACCTGCTGGGTGAATGAGCGCTCCATTTGGAGCTGGGAGCCCCGTCTTCTGACACCAGCTCAGCACTGACTGACTTTGTGACCTCCACAAACTCCCACCGCTTCTCTGGGTCTTGGCTGGTCTGTTTTGGATCTGTACAATGAGGTTTCTTTCTTCTATTTTTGTAATTCATGAAAAGCAGCCTCGTAGTATCTGAGGGAAGCCGGGAAGGCACAGCAGTGGGAAAGTTCCAGAAGACTGGGTGGCGAGCTGCAGGAGCTTTGGGGGGCGGGGAAGTGCGGCCCCGTGGTGGTGGAGGGCCGGCCTCAGCGGGCAGCGGTGACCTCGCCAGATGGCTTCTGAGAGGCCCTTTGAAAAATCAAATGAACTCATTTTTCTGAACAGGTGAGGAATTCGTGTGGTTCCGCGGGGGGAGAGGGGGGCGCTTCTACCCCGGGGCTGGTGGCCTTGTCTGCATCCGTACAGGCCAGCCAGGCACGGGGAGGCCTGGGCCCCTCTCAGAGAACACTGAGCAGAGCCAGGTGAGGAGCGGCCACTCGGCCATTCCCACTGCCGGCCCGTCCCCACCGAGGCTGTCAGGAGACAGCCTCTCTTCTCTCTGGTTCTCGGCCTCCTCCTGCCTCAGGGCACAGCTGCCGGCCTCAAACTGCTGAGCAGCAGCAGGACGCCGGCTCCTCTGCTTTAGACTGTGGTCACCTGGCCTCCTTGCTTCAGGGTCACCCTGAGCAAGGGCCACCAGGAGCCGGCACCTTTGGCTGCTCTTCTCTCGCTGTCTGTGGGCGCCAGAAACTCTCTGAATCTCAGGAGCGTTGCTTGTTTCTTTACAGGCCACGCCTCAGGCTTGATGGGCACAAAATTATGAAGTTATGCAAATGGTTTACAGGGAGAAGTCCCCACTCCTGTTCCCCAGCCACCAAGTTCCCAAGTTTGTCCTTTCCCCTCCCCTCCCCATGGCAGTCCCTGTATCCAGGGTCCTCCACATCCTCTCAGATCTATGTGTACATCCAGAAATGTGTCTTTCAGATATATATAAGTAAAACACAAAAGGCAGCTCACCATATAGATGCTTCCGTACCTTACTTTTTTCAAATAACAATCAATCCATCTATCGTAAAGACTGTTCCACGTCACAAGACCATCAGGAGCTCTCTGTTCGTGCTCTGCACTGCACAGCACTCTGCAGTGGCTGCCTCATCACTTTTTTTTTCCTTTCTATTCTCAACAATGCTGAAAGGACACTGCTTTTGTAACCCCGGACAGTTTCTCTACTTTCATTGGTTTGGAGAGACCTGGAAGGAATGTGTGACGGGTAGAGGAAATGACTGATTTTTTATAAACCCAAACTACTCACCTATAGGGATGTCGTAGCTGCCTTGCTCTGCATCACCCTGTAAGGTAACATATACAGTGTCAAATAAATATTACCTACTGGGCGACTCCTAACTGGTCCAGGGCAACGAAGCAGAAATGATGTAAAGCCACGACATGAATGTAATACAACTATTTTCAGGTCTGCAGCAAAATCGTATCAGGATGACAGAAACATCTTCCCCAGACTCCAGAGGCACTGCCTCAGAAACACTCCTCCAGGAAAACAGAACTGACGTCTCCAGCCTTCCCTGCCGCTGCCCCCTGACTCCACTTACCTAGTGTCGGGGACTACCAGTGCCCAGGGGAGGGAAGGTGCCACAGTACACGTACATCAGGCCGACTCCAAAAGGAACACCCTCTGCCAACCTGGAGCAACAAACCATGGGTCCCCTGTTCCTCCCCAGACCACGGGAAGCTCGCGTGTGAGGCTGTCTGCCTTCAACAGTGACTAGCACATGTGCCTTGAGGGTTTGTGTCAAGCAGACCTACTCACCCCAGGGCCTCTCACCTTCACGTCTCTCCCGAGTTGTTCTTCCGAAGCCTTAAATCCTCACATCCACAGACCCGGTGCAAACACCACCCACTCTGAGGCTCTTCTGGCCCCCCACGCTCAAAGTGTCTTCATCTGTCCCTGCTCTGGCTGTGTTCATCACCCACCACCCCGTTTTTGCGGGGGGGAGGGGGGCCCCGGGCGCCACCCCTACCCCCCACCGCTGCACTGCATGTGGGATCTTAGTTCCCCCACCAGGGATCAAACCCGCGCGCGCTGCGCTGGAAGCTCGGAGTCTTAACCACTGGACCGCCAGGGAAGTCCCTTCATCCCTTTTCATCTTAGAATTATCTGGGGGTGAAATCTCATCCTACTCCACCTCCGCATCGTAGAAGACCCTGGGCTGCGCCCTCCTTGAAGCACACTCTTCCCCTCCTTCTGAGCTGGCCTCCCCAGTTTCCTCTTACCTCCCAGTGACTTTCTCACTCTCCTTTGCTTGCTCTTTGCAACCTTTAAAAACTCTGAAATGTCCTGAAATCCTTCCTCTTCTCTCTTTCCCTAGAACATTCCATCCATCTCCTTTGAAAATACCACCTTTGGGAATTCCCTGGCGGTCCAGTGGTTAGGACTCAGTGCTTTCACTGCTGGGGCCCCTGATTCGATCCCTGGTGTGGGAACTAAAATCCCACAAGCTGGGCGCCACCAAATTAAAAAAAAAAAAAAAATCTTTGTTGATGACTCCCAACCTTCTGGCTCAAATTCAAACCTCTTTCCTGAGGTAAAGCTAACTGCTATTCGAGGTCTCCTCTCTCGAGCCTAACAGATGCCTCAAACCTCCTCACAGAGGACCTCCCTTCCTAACAACCTGAAGTAGCTCCCTGGCTCTCACATCAAAGCACTCTGGTCTATTCATTACTTCTCGCTCTCTGATATGTTTTCCCCATTTGTTTACCGTCTGCTCCTTCCGCTAGAACATAAGCTCCATGAAGTGGGAACTCTGTTTTATCGTGGTGGTATCTGCAATGCTTGAAACAGGGTCTGACACAGTAGGTGCACGAGAACCTTTTTGTTGAATGCATGAACAAACAAACGAATGCTATTACCATTCCGTCGCCTCCATTAATGGCAACACAATCCTTCCATTACTCAAGGCCCTAGACCTCAATTCCTCTCTTAATCTCACTTCTCAGGGAAAATCCATTAGCAAATCCTGCAGGCTTTCCCTTCAAAATTAATCTAGAACCTGACCAATTCTCATGACTCCCATTGCTTCCACCCTGCTTATCATCTCTTGCCTATCTTATTGCAATCTCCTCACAGGTCTTCCTGTTCTTGCCATTCTGCAATCTCTTCTCTAGAACAGTGATTTTTGTAAAACTAAGTTGGATCATTCCGCTCTTCTGCCTCCATCACATTCAGGGCAAAACTAAAGGCCTGTAAGCCCTACACAAAGGCCTCCCCCCAGCCTTCTCCCCTTCAGCTTCATACCTGACCCCCCTGCTCAGCCACACTGGCCTGCTTGCTGTTCCTTGAACCAGCGGAACATGCTACTGCCTTGAGGGGGGTGGCACCTGCTGTTCCCTCCGCAGGGATGCTCCTCTCCCCGCTCTTCTCACAGCTCGCTGCTGCCTTGTTTCTCCCGAGTCTTTACTCAAGCATCACCTTCTCAGAGGCCTCCTCGGGCCAGCCTACTTACAATTGCAACCCCACCCCCTACCTTAGCACTCCTTCTCCCTTCCGGACTTTATTTTCTCCGTAGTACTTATCACATACTCTATGTTACTGATTTTATTCATTGCCTGTCTCCCTCCATTAAGCAGATAAGCTCCACTAGCATTAGGATTTTTGTGTCTTGTTCACTACTCTGTCCCCATGCCTAGCATCGTGTATACACCATGCTTTCAACAGAAGATTGTTGAGTGAATGAATGAATAAGTGAATGAATGAACGCTCTCTTCCAATCCTGTAGGTGGAAACTCCATAGAACTGGGTGGGTCTAAACTCTCCTGCTCCGGGCCCTGATACAGCGCCTGCACACAGCGGGCTGTCAATAAAGGTATCCTGAGGCAACGAACCAGAAGCCCTGTTTCCTCAGGAGTGCTGGGGTTACTAGAGGCTAAGGACCACGTCACTTACTAAAAGGCTCCAAAAGGGAGCTACTTGGCAGCTTCCTGCCTTAATTGTCCTCTGTGGAGGGCACTTTTCCCTTGGGACGAGAATTTGGGCCTGAGGGACGGGGAATGAATGCGGAAAAGCTGGTGGTCTTGTAAGAAGCATAGCCAGCATGCTCTCCCGGCGCCGGCACACCTCGAGCCACACAGGGTGCCGCCAACCGCCCAGCCGCCCCAGTCCCCCGGTTGCTCGGGCAACCAGCTTCCTCCCGCGGCGACCGCCATGTTTGAGCGCGTCCGTCTCTTAGATTAGCAGCACGCCCGGCCAATGGGGCCCCGGCTGCTCGACGTCACCCAGCAGAGTCCAGGAAACGCCCCTTCCGTCCGGCCCTCCCGGCTCACCGGAACCCTCCAGGCGGTGTCCGAGCCCCGCGATTTGGGGTAGAGCTTGTCCAGACTGTAGATGCTCTGGAATTCGGTGCCCTCTACCTGTTTGTTCAGAGACCGGTGGGGGCAGCGCGCGGGCGGCGGGAGCAGCCAGGATTCGGCTCGGTTCAGGCCCCAGCGCAGCCACCGTACGGCCGCCATCTTCGGGTCTCGGGGCCGCTTCCGGTGGGCGCTCCCTTCCGCGGTCCGTGGGCTCGCTCTTCCCTCGATACTTTGGTTCCGCTAGACCTTTAGCGCCTGCCATGGAGAGGAAGCGAGCTCCCGGCGTTCCTCTCGCGCGGAGCTTATTAGAGGCTTCTGGTCGGCCGCCTTCAGGAGGCCTGGTTGGTGCTTTGAGGGCATCTGCTGCGATGGGGAAGACGTTGGCCAGACAGCGAGCTCTCAAGGGAGCCTCCTGGTGAAAAGAATGCCACTTTTCCCCCTTTCGGTCTGTGCCTTCTTGGACCTGTGTTCCCCCAAATCTCACAACATCAACGAGGCATGCCCAGGTTCATCTCCATCCCCTTTACTCTTTGCCACTTTTTTTTTTTCTTTCACATCGCTCAATCTTATTTTTGTGTCTGTAGCCTGTCTCCCAGCCAGAATGTAATCACCTCCAGGAGGGCACTGGCTCATTGCTGGATCCCCAGTACCCAGAACCTGGCACGTCATGGGTACTCAATAAATATTGATAAAAGGGATTCTTTGGGAAGGTGTTTTTGAAAGTTGAGTTCCGCCGGAGCTGAGTTTTAGTAACTTCAGGCTCATTCACAAGGCAGCCTAAAAGCAAATCCCTGCTGAGCACCTGTGTGAAGGCTCTGTAGGACAAATACCAGGATGGAGGAGAGGCGGGCAGGTAGAGAAAGAAATACTTTAGAAAGTGGACACCTGCCCCAGCCCGCCTGCTTTGTGGAGCTTGATGGCAGTTTCTCCAAGCCAGGAGATAAGGGGAGGATGGGGAAGTAGGTGGAGATTCAGACAGCCACAGACAGGCTAAGCAGAGCCCTTTTTACAGGGTTGTTAAAAAATGAACTTGAAAACTGAGAAGTTCTAACTCTGAGAAAGGTTTAAAATAGAGCAAGCAGTGTTTGGAAACAGGTAAATATTAGCTAAGTTGCTTTGTCGAGAGGCAGTGTGGTAAACGAAAACAGAGCTCAATAAATGTTAGTGATTATTAGTAATACTAGTGGTTATTTCTTAATGGCAGGTTCTATTTTTAGGAAAAGCACAATTACCTAGAAAAACATGCTCCTGGGAATGTGGCTGTTTGAAACAGGAGATTGTCATCAAGTCAAGGCTTTACCATCTTAGCCTCATTGAAAAAGGCAAATTCTTAAGGAGGGAAAACAATACTTCCCAAGCACTGGCTTTGCAAACCCAGACTAGGAAGGGAATGGCAATTGACATGCGCTTTGGGGGCTCTAGGCTTTAAGGGGAGTCTCCTGGGACCCTCCCTGTCTGACTTAATCCCATGACCTCAGAGGGAACAGAGGCGTCTCCATGGTGACTGGAAAAAGCTGCTCAGGGGAGCAAATCCAGGGACTTGCCCAGGTTGACGGCTCAGGGATTACGAATAAAACCACCATCCCATGGCATCACTGCTCTGAGGCTGGGCTCCAGCTCTGCACCTGACCCAGAGTGATAGGAAAAGGAAGCTGTAGGTTTCCATGGCCCCAAATAAACACAGCCTGCTCAGGCCATCTGGTGGCCTGGATTCTGGGAGAGGAGGGGGTAGAGGAGAGAATGGAACAAGCTACCCTGTGGTGGATAGAGGAGCAGCTGGCAAGCTCCTTTCACCTGCTGCTGCCATGAACCATCCAGAATAGAGGCCCTTCTGGGAGAAACAGTCCTGAGAGGTGCCACCTGTTCCCTTAAAAAGGTGGCACTGAAGGCTGAGGCCAGCCTTCTTCCCTTCTCTGGTTCTCCATAGGTTGAATGCGTGCTTCAGGAAGGGGACATGCCTAGGGGCGAGAAGAGGGGAAGAAAAGATAAAGGATCATCAAGCCATTTCTGGTAGCTGAGGAGCTTGCAGACCCCAGGCTTCTCTATAGCTGTGAGTTGGGGTACCACCCCCATGTAGAGGGGGTCCATAGGATTTTCCTTTCTTCTTTTCTGGAGTGCCCTAGGTCAGAGTGGCTCTTAAAACTCAACATTACGTGGAGGTAGGGAACGTGCAGTATCACACAGTGGGATTGACCAGGTCTGGGTTTGACTATTTCTATGTGATTTTGAATTACTAACTTAACCTCTAAGGCTCAGGATCCCCATCAGTAAAACAGATTTTAACCACTGCCTCATGAGGTTGCTGAGGACAAGGGTGATTTAAAAGGCAAAGGAAGGCTTCCCTGTTGGCGCAGTAGTTAAGAATCCGCCTGCCAATGCAGGGGACACAGGTTTGAGCCCTGGTCCCGGAAGATCCCACATGCCACAGAGCAACAAAGCTGGTGAACCACAAAGCAGGTGTGGGTTGGGAGGAGGGATTTCAAAATCAGTACAGCAAGGAGGGTCCACCCCACGGGGTACCCTGCAAGGCAACGTGACTGGCCTAGCTGGTACTCAACAAATATGGAAACTTCCAAAAGCCTGCTATTTAGAGCAGTTTGGCTGCCAATCACGGGGGTGGTGAAGCTCAGGCTGTGCCCCTCCCCCCCATAGATAGCCGTGTGATGGGAGGCAGGTGTATGAGATGCACGGAGACAGGACCATGGCTCCATTTCTGGCTTTAGATTACTGGTGCGTTTTTTATTAAAGAAGAGAATAAAGCATTTGTAAATATATTTCTCTCATGTATACCTCAAAGATGACGCTGGTCAGCAGCTACAGAACCGGGGAGCAAACAGGCAGAAGCCCTTCCCCCACCCATCCCATCCCACCCCACCCCCTCCACCCTAGATGCCCGAGACACACGGATGGCTGGGAGCTGCCCAGCTCCAGCGGACCGAAGGTTCCAAGATGTGTGACTGGAAGGACCAGCTGACAACTCTCATCACAGTGCCGCCCGGAAAACAGGGTGGAGCCTCCAGGGAGGTTGGGCAGGCTTGTTAAGAAAACCCCTTTACCCCTTAGAAACAAATAAGGCATGAAGGTTCCCCACTGGGCTCCCAGCACAGAGGCCGGGGCTACTGACTTCCACTGCGTTGTATGGCTCCTCTGATTTCTAGGGTCTCAGGAAGAAGGAACTGGGAGCCCTGAAGAATTTCTCAGGGCAAACTGGGGACCTGGGCATCTCTTAGCTGAAGTTCTTAGCCGAAGCTGGACGTTCTGAAGCCTTAACAAAAGATTAAACCCCTGACCCAGCTGGGTCCTCAAAAGCAGGCATTGTATGGGAAGGAGGAGACATGTTCCCCATCTGGTCCCATTTCAATACTGCCCAGTGTGGGGTAAGACTCTTGGGCGGGTCCCAGTAAAGGGGGGCAGGGGAGGATGCTGGGACCATGGGCGGGTGGCACACATCCAGGACATTCTGGGGGTGGCAGGCATGACCTGCGGTGGGGTGGGCCTGGGGGGAGCACGGGAGTGAATGAGACACATCATGGTCCCTGAGATGGGGACAGGCAGAGGCCAAGCTCGGTGAGTCAGAGGAGGCATGCAGAGATAGGGGGCTCCCACTGCCCAGACCCCTGGAAGGCTTGATACCCAGAAGGCATTTCCAGGGCTGGAACCCGGGGAGGCTGGCTCTGAGTTGATTGGCTACAGATCTGCAGTGGGCTGAGGATCTCCAGGGAGAAGCCCGCCCTCACCAGGGCTGGAGTCGGGCCACTCGGGCCTGGCTCAGGCTTTCTGCTCTGCATGGCAGGGGCTGTCTCTGACCTGGTCAGGACCCTCGAGGTGGGACAGCTGGTGCTAAGGGAATGACAGCATGTCACAGCTGGAGAAGCAGTGGGTGGTCCAGGAGACCCCTGGAACCTGCAACAGCTGGCTCTGGGGTCCCCCTTCAAGTGTTTCCAGTTGTGGTGAGGGGTCAGGGAGACCCTGCCTTGCAAAAAAAATCTCTCAAAAAACTAAAAATAATAAAGAGAACTTTGAAAAAAAAAAAAGCCAACTGGTCCAGAATGGCTTTCAGAAGCCTGGCCACAAATCTGAGAGCAAGGCCCAGGGTCAGGGAGTGGGGGCTGGGAGAGCGGGGAGCGGGGACATTTGGCTTGCAGACTTTCGGCTGCGCCTTTGGGCTGGCGCGGGGTGGTGGAGGGTCCTGGGAGGCAAGAGGTGTTGACAGCCTCCCCCGTCAGCAGGGAACGGGTGTCCCCCGCATGCTCCCTGGCCTCCCTCTGGGGTGTATTGCTGCTAAAGGGCTCCCTCTCTCACGAGAGGCTGCACAGCCCAGGTAAGAGGGACCCCACGGCCTGATCCTGGGGGAGGCCACTGGCCGGGGAACCTTCACTTGCTGCTGTGCGTCTTGACTTTGGTGGCGTTGATGTCGGCCTTGGTCTTCTGGATCCTGGAGAAGATCTCCTTGAAGAGCGCCTTGTACTCGGGCTGGCTCTGCTCCAGCCGCTTGTCCACGGCCTCCACGTGCTGGCTCAGGCTCTTCTCGCCCGCCTTGGCCTCCCCCTGGCCCTCCTCGCTGCCCCGCAGGTCCTTCCACGAGCTGTCCCGGGAGACGGGCCGCGAGGTCTGCACGCCCGCGTGCCGCACCCCCGCCCCGTGCTGCCGGCACTTGCTCAGCAGCTCCTCGTACTTCTCCAGCAGCGCGTGGTACTGCTCGTCCACCTCGCGCAGGATGGACATGCCCCGCTTGCGCACGCTGTTGGCGTGCAGCGTGAGGTTGCCCATGTGCCGGCTGGCCGGGTCTTTGGCCACGATGGCGTTGAGCGCCGTGTCGCTGCAGCTCTTGCGCACAGTGTGGCCCGGGGACGCGGCCGGAGAGGAGACCCCGTCCTGGGTGCCCGAGTCGTCCCCGCTGCCCGGCTGGGGGTCGTCGGCTTCAGGCGCCTGGGTGAGGGGCGCCAGCAGGGCCTCGGCCAGGTGGTCCTCCCGGCCCAGCAGGTAGGTCTTCGCCTGCTTCATCTGCTGCAGCTCCAGCAGCTCGGCCTCCAGCTCCTGCACGCGGAGGCGGCAGCCCTCCATCTCGCACAGCTGCCGCTCCAGCTCCGAGTACTCCTGGAGCACCGCCGCGTACTCGCGCTCAGCCCGCTGCTGGCGCTGCCGCTCCTGGCTCACCTGGGAGCGCAGCACTCCCACCAAGGTCTGCAGCCGCTCGTTCTCCTGCTCCAGCGGCCGCGGGCCCAGCTCCAGGGAGGAACTGTGCAGGCGGAAGGCATCCTCGCACCTGGGAGGGAGCAGGGGCAGGTGGGCAGAGGGCGGTGGGCAAGGCCAAGGCCCCGGGAGCCCAGCCGCATCTCTCTACCTGACGGGGTTGGATAGGCTGCCCCAACTAGAGTCGCTCTCGGCCTTCCTCCCCCTGCCCTCTGCTCTGGGAGGTTGCCCTTAGCTTCCGCCAGGTTTCCTGGCCCTCTCTTGGGTTCAGCCAATGGGAGGCACTGGCAGGAGGGCCAGGGGGATGGGGGCAGAGGGAGGTCACGGGGAATGTCTCCCTCTGGGCTCCTTCCCTGGGTACTGCAGGCCAGACAGCGCTCTCCCTGCCTTCTAGGTTCCAGTAACCTCCCTTCTCCTGGTCCCTTCAGGACTCAGGATGGTAACAGCTCCTTGCTACTAACACCCCAGGGTGCTGCAGTGTCCCCCTGGTTTCCCCGCACCTTGCCCACACCTCTTTATTAAGCACTCCTCAGTTACTGTGGGCGGAGGCTATCTGTCTCCTGCCAGGACCTTTATTGAAACACCCACTAAATACACCGTGTGTACAGTATTCTTACATTAGGAAGTCATCCTATTCAAAAGACTTACTGAGAACTGAAAGGTATAGTTGTTAACCCCTCCTGGGTGAGAATTCTGGCTTACTAAACAAACAGGTGACCTTGGATAAGACACATGATCTCGGAGTTTCAATTTCCTCCTCTGGGTAGTGGGGACGATAAACCACACCTTACAGTACTGCCGTGAGAATTAAATCACTTAGCAGAGTGGTGGGCACACGGCCAGTGCTCACAGGCGCCACCTGCTGACTGTCGTTAGCAACAGGAGCAGCCCCTCCGATAGCCTGGACAATGCGGCAGCTCTCCTTCCCACCTGCCGCCTGGCGCCTCGCCTCCCTGCCCTGCCGTGGTTGGCAGCCCCGGGCACTCGGAGACACGGTCCAGGGTCCGGGCTTCTGCCCTCGAGTGGCACCCTCACCTACCGGGGGCTGGCGCACAGCTCCTTGAGGCAGGGGAAGGTGTGGATGGTGCGCCGGCGCTCCCGCTTCTTCTCCCGCCGCACTCGCAGGTGCTCCAGGTCCCGCAGCTGCTCCACCTGGGCCTGCAGCTCCTCCACCTGGGTCTGCAGGCGCTCGATGGTCTCCGTCAGCCTGGGGATGGGGTGCGGGACACACGCACGGGAGGGACTTTAAGGGGACGGGGCCAGCCCTCCTCACTGCAGCCCTAGGGGGACTTGGGGGTGGGGGACAAACAGGTGACCTTGAGCCATGCTGCCTGGTGCTGAGGTCAGACAGGGAACTCCTTGTATGACCAAGGACCCACTCTTTTCCCCCACCTCCCCGGCCGAGCTGACCATTTCTCCTCCGTGTCTCCTCGGTTCCTTGTACACCCATCTAATCACTTATCGCCCCCTGCACTGCAATAAAATATTTACGTGTCTGCCTTCCCTCCCAGAGGGCGGGACAGTGTCTTTGCATCCCCATCACTGTATTCCCCAGTGCCTAAAACAGAGCCTGGTGTGTAGCTCGTGCTTAAAGGTTTGTGTCCTGAATGTTAAGCCAGCCCAAATCGACAAGGGCAAACTCACTACCACCCCATGTTCCCAGACCTGGGCTTCCGAAAGAAGGAGCCTGAGTCACACCCACTGGTCAATACGCACACATGTACACCCAGCCCTGGGCCTCTCCTTGGCCATCCCCAGCCCCCAGCTCCCAGCCCTCCAGCCGGCCCTCACCCATGGATCTTCTGCTGGGCAGTCTTACTCTCCAGCACCAGCTTCTGGTTGGTCAGCTCCAGGTCTCGGGCCGCCAAGTCCAGCTGTTCGTACACTTTGGCGTGCTGCTCATTCACGTGCCGCAGCGTGTCCAGCTGTTTGGTCAGGTACTGGGGGTGGGGGTGGGGGTAGGGGTGGGTGAGTATCCTTTCAGAACTGTGTTGGGGAAAATGTCTCCGCCTGGGCCCCCCTCCCACTTCCTGGAACAGGTTTGCTTTGGGGTATTCGTCTGCAGCAGAGGGAGGTGTCAAGGTGGTGGTGCATTAGGGCTGCCTAGGACAGTTGTGCAGGTTGTGAACTGCACAAGGCTGTTGGGCCAAGGCTGGGCCTGCTAAGAGGGCACCTTTTCTTAAGCTGCACAAAGGTACACACGGGCCAAGGGGTCCTTGATGGGTGGTGGAGCCTGTGCAGGGCCCGTGTGGCCCCTCACCTCAATCTCCTGCACTTGCTCCTCGTTGGTGGCGTACATCTGCTGCAGAGACTGCTCCAGCTCCTTGTTTCTCTCCAGCAGGGTCTTCCCCAGCTCCGCAGCTAAGTGCAAGTCTTGGGGGGGGGAGGGGGACAGAGGGTGAGAGGAATATGAGCAGCTGAGAATGAAGTTGGAGGACCCCCCGCCATTCCTGTTCTGAGCATTCATTCTGGGCTGGGCCTCTGGGGACCCTGAGAGAACCAGGACCCAGGGGCCGCCCCTGGGGAGACTCCAGGCCTGGAAGGGGATGTAAGCCACAAGCTAAGCCTGTGCATTGGCTGTCACTTCTGCCTGGAATGTCCTCTCCCCAGACACTCCCAGGGCTCACCCCTCTCTGCCTTTAATGTCACCTTCTCCAGGAGGCCTTCCTCAGACATTGACCTCACTGACCTCAAAACTGCACCCTCTCCCACGCCCCACTCCCTCCCTGCTTCATTTTTCTCCTGAGCTCATATCACCACCGAATTTATCAAACAATCTGTACCCTTATCTTGTTCGTCTCCCTTGACTAAATCGTAAGCTTACAGGGCGGGGATTTTGCCTGTTTCGGTCACTGATATTTCTAGGACCTAGAACAGTACCTGGCACAGAGCAAGTGAATAAGAAATCTTTTTTGAAAGAATGAGTGAGTGGAATGTGACAAGAGCATCATCAGACATAGGGGCAAAGTGCCCTGGGATGACAGGTAAGGGAGAGTTCACGCAGGGGACAGTGGGAATCTCAGGCAATGAGCAGCCTTGGAGTTGGGTTTGGAAGGGCGGCTGGGGCTCACTGAGAGGGGGAGGGGCAGAAGGGCTTGCTGGGTGTTAGAACTGGACACGGCTTCAAGGCTCTTTGGCCCAGGACTTCCCGGGTGGCACAGTGGTTAATCCGCCTGCCAATGCAGGGGACACGGGTTCGATCCCTTGTCTGGGAAGATCCCACATGCCCCGGAGCACCTAAGTCCACGTGCCACAACTACTGAGCTTGTGCTCTAGAGTCCGTGAGCCACAACTTCTGAGCCCCTGTGCCACAACTACTGAAGCCCGTGCACCTAGAGCCTGTGTTCCACAGCAAGAGAAGCCACCGCAATGAGAAGCCCGCGTACCACAACAAAGAGTAGGCCCCGCTTGCAACTGGAGAAAGCTTGCGCGCAGCAACGAAGACCCAACGCAGCCAATAAATAAATAAATATATATATTTTTTAAAAAAGAGAGAAAACAGGAAAGTAAAAAATGGTGCAATAAAAATAAATATTTAAAAAAAAAGCTCTGGCCCAACCTCCTTATTCTATGGATGACAGGTTGGAGAGGAAAGAATAACCTACCCGAGGTTTCATCACCTGGGTTACAGCCACATTGGAAGCAGAATTCACATCTCCTCACCCCGGTTGGGTACCATTTGGTCCTAGTGACACACGCCCCTCTCCAAAACCTTCTCCTTTCCCTGGGCAGCAAAACCAACCTCTTCCCCCAGTAGCCCCAATTCTTGTACCCTGTGGGACCGGAACCTCCTCTCCCCAATCCCAGCCAAAGGTAAATGAACACCTATCAGAGAGGTCGGGAGGGAATCTGGCCTGTCTTTAGGGGGCTGTATCGTGGGGAGGGGGAGGGGTTAGAAGGGAATGGCAGGTGCTGGAATTCCTAAAATGTCCCTCAGTGGGTCTTAAGTTGGGCGAGGTACCTAGACATTTGGGGTGGATATTTCCCCATACATAGGCCTAACTCCTTTTAGAAGCAAAGGGTAATATATAAAATAGATAATAAGGACCTACTGTAGAGCACAGGGAACTCTACGCCATACTCTGTAATGACCTATATGGGAAAAGAATCTAAAAAAGATAGATATACGTACATGTATAACTGATTCACTTTGTTGTAGAGCAGAAACTAACACAACATTGTAAATCAACTAAATGTCAATAAAAATTTTAAAAAGAAACAAAAGTTAATGTTTGTAAATATATTATTATTTATATTTAAATATGTACATATATGTCCAAGGGAAGCCTAGGATCAGATTGTGGTCTCAAAGAGGAGGTCAGGGGCTTCCCTGGTGGCGCAGTGGTTGAGAGTCCACCTGCCGATGCAGGGCATACGGGTTCGTGCCCCGGTCTGGGAAGATCCCACATGCTGCAGAGTGGCTGGGCCCATGAGCCATGGTCGCTGAGCCTGCGCGTCTGGAGCCTGTGCTCCGCAACGGGAGAGGCCACAACGGTGAGAGGTCCACATACCGCAAAAAAAAAAAAGAGGAGGTCAGATCAACTTATGTTGTGTGTTTGGTGGAAATTCAGCAAGACCACCCCTAGTTCGTGACGAGGGAGGCACGCCAGCTTCCTGCTCTCTGTAATGGGATGGCGGACATTTGGCTCATCCACAAAGGCTATCAGGTAATTCATGTATACATGAAAAGGAACAGACGGTCACACTAACTTTTTTTTACCCTTGGGAACTGTCAGGTCGTCTGTGACGAGGCCACTGCTAGGGATGCTACCTCCTGCACTGGCGCGGGAGGACAGGCTCTGTGGGTGGCCTGCATGAAGCCCCTGAAACTTAACCTTGAGCCCAAGGTCAGAGGCAGAGTGAGGAAAGGCCAAGAACAACTGCACTTTATGTTCTTCTTTCCAGGTGAGCATCTGAGCTGTGTGTGTATTCCTGCTGCCAGCGGGGTGGGCTGGGGCAGCTGTCATACTGCAAGTCATACTGTAAATTGGGGATATTGAAGGCAGCGAATGTGACCGGGGTTCCGAGATGCAGAGGAAGGGAACACAATAGAAGTGGCTTGGGGAGAATCTCAGAGACTGTCTCAGGGAAATGGGATCACAGTGCAAGCTAAGCTGGTCCGAGCTGCCAGGAGGGATCATGAGAGAAGTCTAGAAGCTGCAGCGCAGGGGACTGAGTGGAGCCAAGTGCTGGGGAAAGGACACCAGCTAGATGAGGGCTGGGCACGGCTTCGGCTTCGGGGAGGGTGCAGCTCCCTCTGGACCAGAGGGGGAGGGAGTCCTGGGAGTGGGAGAACAGGGGAGCTGGCTAAGCCAGAAGTAGAATCTGGAGTAATAAACAGCCTGTCACAGCCAGATTAATGGTTACACTGGACCAGGCCAGGGAAGGTACTGAGTCTGAATTGGCATCTCCCCTGCCTGGACCCCAGCATTTTCTGCGGTCTCCTGCAGTGGGCTGCAGCAGTTTTGCCCTCTGAATGCCAGCAGAGGTGTTGCCCAGGAGCAATGCCCCAGAGCCCTAGAGAGAATGGCTGGGAGCCGAGGGGATGTCTTTGAGAAGAAATCCTGAAATCCTACTGCCCCTCCTGGTTGGGGTCAGGGCGGGACCCCCTAGACTCCAGAGAAGAGAGGTAGGAAAAGGACAGGACAGACATAGGGAAGAAAAGACAAAGATAAAGGGGGCAGAAGGAGGTCAGCTACCACCTGGCAGGGCTGCAGGGGTCCCGTTCACAGCCTCCGGGCACCAATGTCAGGAGCCCTGGGTCCACAGAATTGGGGTCCGGTCAGCTCCCTCCCCTCGCCATGTCAGAGCTCTCCCCTGAGGCTGAGACTCAAGGTCAGGAGCCCAGGACCTCAATTCTGTGACTCAGCAGTCATCTCTCAGCCTGGAAAGAGGTGCCCACAGGGCCGGCCACACCTCATCCAAGGCGGGGGAGGGAGGCAGGCAGAGAGAGAGTGCCAGCGCTTAATAATTAATGGTTTTTTCTATTTTTACAGGTGCTCATGGCAGTGGGCAGAGGG
The DNA here is from genome assembly GCF_964165515.1 of Mesoplodon bidens. Taxonomy (NCBI): domain Eukaryota; kingdom Metazoa; phylum Chordata; class Mammalia; order Artiodactyla; family Ziphiidae; genus Mesoplodon; species Mesoplodon bidens. The sequence goes on along the minus strand of NC_138179.1, from coordinate 38,732,929 downwards.
AACACTGTGAGAAAGGAGGACCCTGTTTGTCCCAGATGCCTGCCTCCATTGGGAAGGAACAGCATCAAAGTCAAACAGGTGCTTGATGGCCAAGCATCTGAAAGTAAAGTTGGGGCCCGTCCTCGGGGGAGTTGGGGCTAGCTGAGAAAAACCATGTCCTGGGACACTCAGAGGCAACTTGGGGGCAGCTGGGCGGGAGAGAATTTGGGGAGCGGGTGTGGGGAAGGGGGAAGAACAGGCACCCGATCCCCCACGTGTCTGGCCTTTGGCCCACGTTCACCCCACCATCCAGCCCTCCGTGCCGGTCCCCGTGGGGTGCCGCAGCACCAGTGCCTGGGACCTCCTTCGACCCCCACCCCGGCACTCCAGATAATTCCTACTTTGCAGTCATGCGTGGTCTTTTCGCATGGCACTGTGCCTCGGTACAAGCACCCCCTCCACTTAGACTACCGGCCTGCCTTCCTCTGCCGGGGCGGGGTGGGAGGGTCCTCTTCACCCTCCGGCTCGGATGGGTGTGTAAACCTTTACGCGTCTCACAGCAGAAGGCCCTCACTCCTGTTCTCACTGTCCGCAGGGGCTCACTGCTGCAGAACCCCTGTCGCTCCGTCACAGGTGCTAGTCTGATCCCATTTCTGCCTCCTCTGCTGGACTGTGGAGACTGCGAGGGTGGAGATCACATCCCAGGCTCAGCACAGCACCTGGCCCACGGCAAGCAGACGTTTGGCTTCTGGTGGAAAGCTCCAGTTTCTTCTGAGACTGTCTCACTTCTCGTTTCCCTCCTCGTTCCTGGGCTCTGGCTGCTACTCAGGTTACGAGGCAAGGCTGACTGCTGCAGACCAGTAAGGCCAGAAAAGCAGGGGCCTGTGGGTCCCATTCCCGACCCCGGACCCAAAGCATGGCTGCCTGGCCCAGCTGGAATCTCGACATCTCTCTCCCTCTCCGGATGCAGCACATCTCCCACCCCTACTCCCTAGCTCCTTCCTCCCACATCTGGGCCGGGCACAGTGCCAGAGACTTCTTTAGGAGTGCGGGAATGAAATAAGACAGCAACAACATCAGCATCTGCCTCCAAGGAGGCCATCTTCCCAGGCATTCAGCTTCCAACCTTTCCTTCTAGGCCCGCTTCTTCCATGAAGCCCTCTCACCGCATCCTATCATCCCCACTCAGTTACAAGCCCAACTCCACCGACTCAGGTGCACCCAGGAGGCCAGGGCTGGGACTACTCCCAGCTCCCAGGATCGTGTCTGACACTTAAGTGGAGCCTGATATGTGTTTGTGTAATGTGAGGTTTTGGGGGTAGTTGCCCAGGATGGGGAAGGGGGTTGTTGCAGCCAGGACTGGGCATTTCACTCCAGGCAGGGAGGCTGAGAGTAGCCTCCGGGACACAGAGGCGCGGTCCAGCCCAGCACCCCACCCCGTCCTACACTGGTCCCCCAGAGGCTCTGATTAACCCACTGTCCTGAACACAAGGGCAGCGCCTCATCTACCAGCAAATGTGGCCACGTGGGGATGTGGGTCAGGGCCGGAAAACAAAGCCTCCAGGATCTGGCTAGATGCCTCACATGAGGGCAAAGGCAGGCGTCTGAGCCCCATGAATGCAGACCCAGACCAGAGGGTGCCTGCACACACTGAACCAGACTGTGTCCACACCCACCAGGCTTGCTGGGTGACTGTGGTCACTTCTAGAACATGTCTCCTAGCCCCTCCAATTCTGACCATCCAAGAATGAGGCACTTTTCTTGGGAGGAGAGGCTGGATTTGATCTCACTCCAGCAGCCCTGGCCCCGACCCTCTTAGGCCTCCTCCTCCTTCCTGTCCTAACAGCCCCGCCCCCTACTTGGAGTGACGTCACCTCGGCCACCTCATCAACCCCCTTGCAGTCGCCCTCTCTGCCCTCAGATGGGAGAGGGGGGAAAGTGACTCCCTGTTTACTCAGGCTCTGATCTGGGGCACTGCTCAGAATTCCCAAATCTGATCCCCTCCAAACCTTGAGCCATTTGGGAGAAGGCCAGCAGGGGAGGGACCAGGGGACTCCTCCCTCTGAAGGGCAGATTGGACTCCTAGTAGCCTCCGCTTCTCCATCGGCAAGGTGCCGGCACCCCCATCACCCCCCTGGGTAGAGGGGAAGGGAGTTGGGGAAACTTTCTAGGAGCTCAGGAGTCCTGGCAGGGAAGTGTGCCGCTGGATTTGGAATGGGGATAACTTCCTCCCCCCTCGGCCCCCCAAAACCCCTCTCAGCAAAACATAACCAAGGAGCCACCTCCTGACCTCCAAAGACTTCCAGCCAGTACTCTCAGACCCCCCACCCCAACAATACCCGGGGCACCTGGGCAGTTCCTGCCTCTAAGATGGGGTGGGCGAACTGGGTGAAGTATGCCCCTGTTGTTCGGGCAAAGAGGAAGACCGCTCCCCCCATTTTTGCAGGTCTCCACGCGTCTGGTTCGGGTCTTCCCGGGCAGCGTCCCCTCTCTCCACGTCCCCATTCTCCAGACGCATCTCCTCTCTCAGTCCGGCACGCCGAGTGCAGCCCAGCCCTCCCCGGGGTGATACCGCCCAACAATGGAGAAGCGGACAGGGGTCGCGGGGCGCACCCCGCTTTCCCGCCCCCTTTGCTCACCCTGCTCCAGGTCCTGCTGGTCGTACCAGGGCTCCTCTTCCTCTGCGGTGAAATCCTCCATCCTGGCGGCCCTCCGCATGGCCCCGCAGGCGGCGGGCTGCAATTGGGCGCTGCGGCGGCGCGGCTCAGGGCCGGGGCGCGGGGCCCGGGACAATGCGGCGGAGGCGGGCCGAGCCTCCCGCGTCGCGGACTAGGGCTGCAGTGCCCCCGCCCGCGCCGCGCCCCCTCGCCATCGGCCGCCGGCCTGGCGCCCACACGGGGCTGGCCCGCTGCCGCGGACTGGCCCGGCTGGGGTCCTGCAGAGCCCGGGGCACCGGGCGGCGGCTGCACAAAGGGTGGAGGGGCGGGGACGGCGGGCGGCACGGCGGCAAGGAGGGCCCAAGCCCGGCCGGCAGGTCTGGGGCGCTAGGAGCGAGCGGGTGCCGCGGCGGGCGCCCCCTGTCCGACTCCGGCCGGCGCTGCCCCCCGCCCGCCCGGCGACACCAGGAGCCGCCGCTGCTGCATCTTGGCGGGGTCGGCCCCGCGCTTCCCGAGCCGCCCGCTCCGCGGGGTGGGGCCAGCCGCCGATGGCCAATCAGGAGACGTATGCAAAACTAGAGGCGGGACCGAGGGCGGTATCTCCGCAGCGTCGAGGTTCGGCTGTTGCTGAATCAACCCCACCTTCCCTTCACTGCCGACTCCAGTTTACATCTCAATGTCTAAAATCATTTTATTTTGTTTACGTATTGTTGTCTCTCTCTCCCTGTAGATCTCCTGAAAGCAAGGATCTTGTCGATCTTGTTCACAGTTGGCTCTTCAGTGCCTAGAGCAGGCTGACCTGCTACCTTCCATGGACACTCTTTGAATGAATGAAAATTAATCAAAAATTACCTTTAAGAAATTGTGTTTAAATGCCTGTGGCCTGAAACCTCACTCCAGGAGTGGTGAACTTTGACTGTTACCTGCATTCTGGGCCTTTCCCTTTAAGGTCCTGTTTCCCTCTCCCTGGGATTCATATCCTATACCCAACTATACCCATTAAACTATATGTGTCACTTATCCGAGCATTCTTTCCTTAAAGGAGTTTTCCGACTCAAGTATACATGTAACTCACTTTTATTAGGCCCCACCATGTGCTGGTACTGTTGAAGCACCCTGAGTATAACCGACTCTGAATATATGTGGCAAATACATCAAACAAAGGACTTGTATCCAGAATATAGAAAGAACACCTGCGAATCCACAAGAAAAAGAAAAACAGCCCAGTAGAAAAGTGGGTAAAAGACTTGACCAAGCACTTCACAAATGACCAAAGTGACCCAATCAACATGTGACAAGTTGTTGAACTTCTTGAGAAGGAGCCACGGTTGTTTCTGTAACAAATTACCCCAAATTTAGTGGCTTGAAACAACACACACTTATTATCTTACAGTTCTGTAAGTTAGAAGACTGACATGGCTCTTGAAGAAATCTAGTTGTTTGCAAGGCTTTGTTCCCTTCTGGAGGCTCCAGGGAAGGGTCTCTTTCCTTGCCTCTTCCAACTTCTAGAGAGGCTGCCCACACTGCATGGCTCATGACTCCCTTTTTCCATCTTGAACGCCATCAACAGCAGGTGATCCTTCTCACACTGGATCACTCTGACTTGTCCTGCCTCCTTCTTCCACTTTTAAAGACCCTGTGATTACATTGGGCCCACCTGGATAATCCAGCATAATTTCCCCGTCTCAAGATCCTTAATTTAACCACATCTGCAAAATTCCTTTTGCCATGCGAAGTAACATATTCAAAGATTCTGGGGATTCAGTTGTGGATGTCTTTGGGGGTCAGGATTCCATTTACATAAAGTTCAAAATTGGCAAAACAAATCTAATCAGGATAGTATTTGGCCTTGGGGAGACATGTGGGGGAACTCTGAGGGGCCAGAAGTGTTTTATTTCCTGGGCTGGGTGTTGGTTACACACAGGTGTGTTCATTTGTGAAAATCATTGACCTGTATACTTTCGTGCACTTCTCTGAATGTTATACTTTAATAGAATAGTTTACTCAAGAAGAAGGAAAAAAAACACCCTATGGCTAAGACACAGGCAGTTTCTGCTCTTGTGTAGCTTACATTCTAGTGGGGATAAATAAATGATTACAAACCTGCAATGTGCTGTGAAGGAAATCAACAGGCTTCTGTGAGAGAGTCTGGGGGAAGGTTCAGGAAAGACTTCCCTTAGAAGGTGACATCTAAGCTGATACCTAAAGGATAAGATGGTGCCAGCCATGCCAAGCTCTGGGGGGAGAGTGTTCCAGGCAGAGGAGACAGCAAGATCAAAGGCCCTAAGAGCTCGACATATATTAGAAGCTGATGGAAGCCCAGCATAGCTGGAGTGGAGAGGATAGAAGACAGATGAACTGGAGTTAGGGCCATGGGAAGGAGTTGGGATTTTTTTTGTTGTTCCCAAGTAGACAGAGAGAACCAATAAAAGGCTTTCAGTTTTCAGTTGTGAAATATCACTAGCAATTTTGGAGCATGGATTGGAGGGGAGCAAGGGTGGAAGCAAGAAGACCAGTTTGGAGGCTTTTGCAATCATCTAGAAGGGAGGTAACGGTGGGATGGGCAAGGCTGGTGGTAGTGGAAATGGAGCGAGATGAGAAATATTTGAGTTGTAGAACTAAGATGTGCAGATGAATTGACTGAAGAATCAGAGTGATGCCTTAGACGTCTGGCTTCAGTAACTGGGTGACAGTGACGCCATTTATTGAGATGGGGACAAAATGAATCTAAGGGACAAACAGGTTGGGTGGCTGTTCCACAGGGATCTGGTCACATTCCCAAACCACCAAATCCCTTCCCATGCGTTCATTTCTTCATTCTGCAGCTGTGTGGAAATGTACCCACAGGAGCCAGGGAGTTTAAGGAGTCCCCAGAGGAGAGCAGAGGCAAAGGGCTGAGGGCCACGTCCTGTGCAGTGAGGATGATAGCAATGAAAGGCGACCCTTCAACCTGAAAAGTCACCGCCAACCCCCACAGCTAAGGATGTTTTCAGCGATGACTTAGAAGACCCCCATGTTTGAAAACATTCAGCTCCTGAGTCATCTCTCAGCTTTTGGCCTTTACCATGCTGACCACACCCTCAGCATGACCCAAATACCCTCCCTTCCTGTGGACACCCGCTCCCTGCCCCAACCACAGAAGCACTGCCTGGCAGGGATAAATAAATGTCACAAAGGCTGAATTCTTATTGCTGCCTGAACACAGGGTGGAGTGATTCAGGCTGGAGTCCCTGGATCTCATGAGGCTGGTGTGGGGTGGGAGTGAGCTGAAGCTGGGCAACCAACTCTGCCAGGTTGGTGGAGCCTCCCTGTCCCCTCTGCAGGGGACAGAGGGTAGAGGCTGGGGTGGCTGAGGGGTGTGGTGCCTGCTGCCTGCCAGGCCTGTGCTGGGCCCTTTGCCTGGGTCGGTTCACTTGAATCCCCTGGGTTGGTTCATCAGTGCTGCCCAGTGGGACCACTCCCAGTGCCTTCAGGGCAGACTTGGTATTTTCTAAACTATGCCATTAGGAGGAAAGTCAGATCTACCTTTGAAGAAAGAAATTCCTCAGCTTCCCTGAGCTACTAGCCAACACGTCCTGGGATCCATTTCTGGCCTTTCCTCTAAGCAGGGCAGAGTCAAGCCCAGGGGTGGGAAGTATAAACTACCCGACCTTGGTAACCCCCAGAGCCTGGTACCTCATCTGCGTGTCAGGCGGACCTATTTCGTGGTGTTCCTTGTCAGGGGCATCAAGACTCGATGCTGATGGTCAGAGCCTCGGTGGATTCGATGTCCCCTCAGCCTTGGGCGCTATGATTCCCCTGGGGTCAGTTTCACACTCGGGCGACCAGGAGCGCTCCCCGAGCACTCGCCCGGGCTCCCGAGAAATGCAAGCCCAGATGCTGGATTTGGGACCAGAGCACAGGTACGGAACCCCGGGAGAGCTAGGATGCGGGACTTGAAGATGTAACCGCCCTCCCCGAAGAGCGTGAGCGCTGCCCCCTCCACCCCCAGCCCAGCCCAGCCCACCGGAAATGACGGCTCGTGCGCAGTCAGCACTGACGTTAGAGGGTCCCGGCGCTCCCAGTCACACGAGTCACCCTGGGGGAGGGGCAGGGTGCCCAGCCCGCGCCTCTGGGCCGTCGGGGTATCCACTGACACCACAAGCTGCGCATCTTGGGTGCTCCCACCCCTGCAAGCCGCGCTACCCTCCCTATCCCCACACCCGTGATTTTAGCGCTGGGCTTACATTGCACTGAATGATTTCGCCCCATCTGTCCCCTCCACCCTTCTGAGGTCAGCGCCTGGCGGGGAAAGGCACTCAGTACATTTCAATGAGTGAGGTCATCTGGTGTCCAACCCCCCTTCCCCCGTACACCATCGGAGTGTGTCCCAGATAATGTCTGTTCTGAAAGGGGAATTATGTTAGAGTTTCACAAGTCCTTGTGGTCAGGAAGTGCTTCTGTGTGTCTACCCCAAATCCCTGCAGTTTAAACCCTCCAGGCCTGTCATCAGCAGTGACCTTTAGGATGCTTATGCTGAGGGTGTCCCTCCTGTGGGGTCATTCTTACTTTTCCTCCTTTGATACCTCCTCATGGGGTTGTTGGGAGGGGCTATAAACTCTTGGTCTGAGTTAACACAGGCCAAGGGCTTAGAAGAGTGACTGGACCATATGAACACTATTCAGTGTTTGCTCTTAGGATCATTATTATTGTAACTTTTTTTACCTGGAGGATTCACTCCTTGCCTGTCACTACCCCTCTTCTGGTGGGGCTCCTGAAGGGGGTGCTGGGGAGACTGTCCAGGGACTTTACCTTCCTGGTGGGGGGTCACGGGGGCAGGTCAGGCCTGCAGTCAAGGCCTGAGACACAGGCCTAAGAGAACTGTGGAGAAGCTCCAGGCACATTTGCTCACTGCTGGCTGCCTGGGCTCCCACTGTAACACAGAACTCGGTCCACTGTATGGGATCCATCTGGCTCCCAGCAGACTAAAAGCTCCTTGAGGGCAGGGACTCCAGCTGGCACATAGCAGGTGCCTGATGAAGGAACAAATGGATGCTCTAAAACCAGTGGCAGAATCATATTCCTTGGCCCTCCTTCTTTATCCATCTCCACCCCAGGACAGATCCAGTTGCCCTACCCGAAAGGCTCCTAAAGACACTAAAAAATGAATCTGAAAAACAGTGGGTGAAAATGTGCCTTTCCTATTGACTGAAGTGGATTCCCAAAGTGGCTCCATCTTCTGTGATCGCCCAGGAGTTCTCTTCATTCAGTTATTCACTGTGTGCTAGGCCAGTGCTAGGTGCTGGGGAGGTAGAGAACAAGACAGATCCAGCCCCGGCTCTCATGAAGCTTGCATCTCAGTAGGAGAGGCAGACCTAAATCAAGCAAAAAGGCAAAAACATTTAAGATGGTGGTAAAAGTTTTAGGAAACACACTGAAGGATGAACTAACAACAGCTGGGGATGGGAAATCTCTCAGGGAAAGAGACTTTTAAGATAGGACCCTAAAGCATGAGAAGGGGACAGGCGCGTGAAGAGTGGGAGGAGGGATGTCTCAGTCAGAAGGAACAACTTGTACAGAGATCCCGGGAAGAAAGAGCTTAGAGGGTCTGAGGAAATAAAGGAAGACCAGTGTGGGTGGAACCTGGGGGCTCGGAGGAGGGGGAGCAGGGCTCAGATCATGCAGGGCCTTGGAGGTCACAGTGGGACCCAGAGAGAATTGACCCTAACAATGGGCTCTAAGGTGTTTTCAGTGGGGGAGCGTTGTGAGCTGCAGTTTACAATTCCTCAGGCTGTTCTGCAGAGAATAGATTAGGGGAGGCAGGAGTGGTGGTTGTGGTAGACAGGAGATGGTGGGGGCCCTGGCAAAGGTGAGGGCAGCAGAGATGAGGGAGGTAGAACTTATGATGTATACGTCTGGGGGATGACATCACCGGGTCTTGGTGATGGACTGGAGGAGGGGTTGACAAGAGGGGAAGCATCAGGCTGACACTGGATTTCTCGTTTGAGAACCTGGGAGATGCCATTTACTGAAATGAGAAGACTTAAAGACAAACGTTAGGAGAGAGATGGATTGGGCTTGGGAGGAGGAAGTGTGGAGGATAGAATTGCCCACAATGTGGCAGTTTCAAACATGGCGCTGACTTCTTTGACATGTCTTCCATGGGGAGGTGGGTTCCCTCCCCTTGAATCTGGAGGGCTTCTGATTGCTTTACCAATAGAGTATGGTAGAAGTGACTATATGTATTATTCCCAGGCTGGGTACCAAATGGCCATGCAGCTTCCTCCTCTTTCTCGAGGGACACCCTTGAAAATTATTTATTTATTTATTTATTGGCTGTGCCACACAACGTATGGGATCTCAGTTCCCCGACCAGGGATCGAACCCATGCCCCTGCAGTGGAAGCACAGAGTCCTAACCACTGGACACTAGGGAATTCCCTAAATCACCCCTTGATTAAACTCAATTTGGCGAATCTGTCCACTTGTCCATGGGTGACCGATAATATCTTGGTGCCACCTGGAGTTCCTGGTTGCAAACCACAGGAATGGCTTGGAACAATGGGCAAGACCAAAGCGTTCACAGTTAATCCCTTGGAGTGGCCGGTTATCACCTGCTCTTGGTGTTTGTACTTTTTTTTTTTTTGCGGTACGCGGGCCTCTCACTGTTGTGGCCTCTCCCGTTGCGGAGCACAGGCTCTGGACGCGCAGGCTCAGCAGCCATGGCTCACGGACAAGCCGGTCCGCGGCATGTGGGATCTTCCCGGACCGGGGCACGAACCCGTGTTCCCTGCATCGGCAGGCAGACTCTCAACCACTGCGCCACCAGGGAAGCCCGGTGTTTGTATTTTTTATTGAAGTGTAATTTACATACAGTAAAATTCATCCCTTTTAGGTGTGTAGTTATATGAATTTGACAAACATATACAGTCATGGAACCAGCACCACAATCAAACTATAGAATGTTTTCATCACTCCAAAAAGTCTCCTCATACCCTTTCAACGGTCAGTCCCCTCAGCCTGCTCCAGCCCACGGCAACCACTGATCTGTTCTCTGTCCCTATATTTTGCCTTTTCCAGAATATCATATAAATGATATAACACAGTATGTTGCCTCCTGTGTCTGACACAGCGCTTTTTTTTTTTAATACATGGACTCCCGTATTTTTTTTTTACCTTTTAAAATTTATTTATTTTGGGCTGTGTTGGGTCTTCATTTCTGTGCGAGGGCTTTCTCTAGTTGTTGCAAGCGGGGGCCAGTCTTTATCGCGGTGCGCGGGCCTCTCACTATCGCGGCCTCTCTTGTTGCGGAGCACAGGCGGCAGACGCGCAGACTCAGTAGTTGTGGCTCACGGGCCTAGTTGCTCCATGGCATGTGGGATCTTCCCAGACCAGGGCTCGAACCCATGTCCCCTGCATTCAGGCAGATTCTCAACCACTGCTCCACCAGGGAAGCCCCGGACACAGCGCTTTTGAGATGCATCCACATTGTTGCTGCCTGTACCAGTAGTTTGTTTCTTTTTATTGCTGAGTACTAGTCCCATTGTATGGATGAACCACAATCTGTTGATTCACCAGATGATGGACATTTGGGTTGTTTCCAGGTTTTGGTGATTATGAATGAAATTGTTATATGCATTACACAGGCTTTTTGTGTGGATATACGTTTTCATTTCTCCTGGGGAGATACCAAAAGTGGGATTATTGGGTTGTATAGTAATTGTATATTTAACTTTATTTTTATTTTTATTTTTGGCCGTGCAGCATGCGGGGTCCTAGTTCCCCGACCGGGGATCAAACCCATGCCCCCTGCATTTGAAAGGTGGAGTCTTAACCACTGGACTGCCTGGGAAGTCCCTATATTTAACTTTATAAGAAAATATAAATGCTCCCCAACCTCACCAGTATTTGTATCCTCAGGTTTTGTTTTGGTTTTTAACCTATTCTAATAGGTATGTAATAGTTATTGTACTGTGGTTTCAATTTGCATCTCCCTAATGAATAAGATTCAGAGGTTTTAATGTCACTCTGGCCTGGACTGGGGCTGGGTGATTTGTAGGGTGGACTTGATTTTTTTTTTAACGCCAAATAAAGGGATTATTCATTTGTTATCTTGAAGTGATTAGAAAAGCCATGGAGCCTGTCCAAGATTTCATCCAGGGCAGGGAAAACCCACCTCTGGAGCAAGGACAGAGCTATCCTGTCCAGTCTGCTCATTCAGTGACATGGTGACATCCCTGTCTCCCTCCTCCCTACCTCCACACCTGTCCTACCCTGCCTTTGTGCCTAGACGGTGCACCCTTCATTTTTTACTCGTGGAGTTCCAGTTTAAGCTAAATGTCACCTCCTTTTGAAGAAGCTAGGATTTCTAGAAGCTTCCAGGCACACCATGCAAGGCAATATTATTGAAAAAATGCAGCCTCTTTTGGGGCCAGAGTTGAATTTGCCTTTTTGGCTTTGTTCCTTACCAGTTATGTGACTTTGGACAACTTAACTGCTTTGAGCCTCAGTTTCCCCTAGTGTAAAATGGGTATAATACCTATCTCAGAGGCAGGTTTTTGTTGTGTAAGAGATGTTGTTGTCACTATTATTATTATTATTTTGCCTCTATCAAAGCCTCACTGGGCTGAACCATGGCTAATTCGTTCCTTGTTTCTCTCCCTAGCTAATTGCTCTTAAAGGGCAGACCCTGTTACTTAAGCCCCCTCTGCCCCCGCCCCTGACACAGTGTTGGTAAATACTAGTCCCTCAACCTATTTGTTGAAATGGATGAACCTAAAAGGGTTCTCAAGGAAGGCAGGTGGCCAGAAAGGAGTTGTGGGACTCGGAGGGACCTCTCGCTCTCATTAGACCGCGGCGCTGCTTTCCTGGAGCAGGGGCACTGACTCAGGGCTTCTCTTCCACAGAACGGAAGGCTGAGGGCTTGTGACTGCAATAACAGCGGGGCCGTCTGGACATGTGGGTTTGACAGGTCAGGAAAAGGGGAACTAAAAGAGAGGATGCTCAGAATGCGAGTACAGGGACTGACAAGGAAGAAGCTGGAGAGGGCTGGCTTTGAAAGTGTGGGCCCAGTGATGGCGTGGGGACCATTGGTGAGGATGGGGGCAGGGGACGGGAGGCTGGGAGGGTTGCGGGCCCTGGGGGCTGGGTGGAAATGGGAGAGACCGAGGGGGGATAACGCTGCCACGCAGAAGAAAGGGCGCAGAGGCAACCGGTCCGGCTGGGAAGGACCCGGGGAGTGGGGCAGCAGCGGATCGGAGGAGCAGACCCCGGGAGCCAGGAATGGGCGGTGCGAGGAGCGGCAGGTGCGGGGGGCGGAGCCCGGAGAGGAGGAGCCAGGAGGGGGCGGGGTCGACGCCGGGCGAGCGGGCGGGGTGCGCCGGTCCGCTCCTGCGAGAGCAGCTGGGCCCGCGGAGCTGCAGCTGGATACCGAGCCGGGGCCCGGGCGGGAGTCGGGGCCAGGGCCGGGCCGGAGGGGGCTCCAGCGATATGGGGTCGGCCGACTCGAAGCTGAACTTCCGAAAGGCGGTGATCCAGCTCACCACCAAGACGCAGGTGCGCCCGGGGCCCCGGCCTCCCCACCCACCTGCCGGGCTGGGGGCTGGGCAGGGCTGGGGGGCTGCAAGAACTTGGCTTGCCGGGAGATAGGGGGACCAGATGGCCAGGAGGGTGACGCTGAGGCCAGCGCCGGAGCGAGACCCCTTGGCCTGTATCCCAGGGCTCCAGCCCCTAGCCCCACCCCCGGCCTTCTCTCCCGGGAACATCCCTTTTCCCTCAGCTGCTGCTGCCACCTTAGGCTGACGTGTGCCTGCTCTCCAAGCCGGCGTCGCCGCTGTCCGCCCCTCTGTCCAACCCCCCCCAAGCCCCTCCAGCCTCGCATCTCCAGCCTCCTCCCCCGCCCCAAAACACCTCCCTGCTCTCCTCCCTGCCCCTCGGTGCCCGCGGGTCCCGGAGGCACAGACCCGGCTGACTCAATGCAAACAAAGCCGGCCGGCGCCCTCCCGGATCCGCGAAACAGCTGGTGCGCGGCAGCGGCAGCGGCCTCGCTGGGCCCAGGTCGATGCCCACGGCCAGGGAAGGCCCAGGTCTTGCTGGGAACACGCAGAGTGGCGGGCAGCGCTGCAGCCTGGCAAGGGGACCTGTTCCCAGATCTATGGAATCCAGGTTCCCAGCTGGGGACCACTGCTCCAGGGGGCTCCCCCTTTGAGGCCCAGCGCTGAGGTTGGCTGTGTTTGCAGGTACCCTCTGTTCTCTGGGTCAGGGCTAAGAACCGTCCAGGCTGCCCTTGATGCCTGAGGGTATCTTTCACCCTAGGCCATGCTAGCACACTCCCCTAAGTCCACAAGTGGCACAGAGGCCACCTCCTTGCCCCCAGCACAAGGACCTGGCCCCGGCAAGGCTTCTTCCCTGCCCACCCCTCTCTCCTCACTCTTTGAGCCAGGCTGCTCTGGCCACAGAGATGCCCAGCTCTCACTCCTCAGATCCCCCACTTTCAAGGGAGTCAGGACCTGCTGCTATCTGGGACTTTCCTCCTACCCCCGCCCCCAGGGCTCTCTCTGGCTCTAGGCAATTAGAGTGGGTTCAGGGGAGCTATTTCCTGGTGGCTCACAGCTCCAGAGGCCAGACCTCTGGTCCCACACTCTCTCGATCCCACAAGAGAAAGGTCAGGAGCCCGGCAAACACCCGGGGGCTCTGGAGAGTCCAGCCCCAGCTGAGAGGCGTTTGATAGAAACCAGGCCTTGCTTCTCGCCACTTCCCCCGTGGCTCCTGGTTATTTCTGGCTCTTGGCTTTCTTGGCATGGGGCTGCTAGATCTGAGGGTGGCAGGTGGGCCAGCCTCTCAGTGCGGGGCCATAGGGAGAGGAAGGGAGGCCTCCATGTTTACCTACCTGGGTGGGGGGGAAACACCTTGTTGGAGGAACGAGGTATGGGCTGTAGCCTCAGCAGCCAGGGTCCTTTGCCAGGCCAGCAGGGCCACGTCCCAAAGGATCTGCGTGGACAAGATTCCTACCTGCTCCGGTCCCCTCCCCAAAATACAGTGTGCCTCCATCTTTCCCTGGCTGTGGCCCTGTGACAGGGCTGACTGAGATGGTGCTGTCTTGTTTCCCAGTTGGGGACAGTAAGTTGGCTTGGGACAGGACTGGAGCCAGAGACCAGCCTGGGTCTCCCTCTGGAGGGCCCTGGGCCCTGCAGGTGGGAGGGGGCCTGGGCTGCCTGGAGGGAGAGACCCTCAGGAATGAGGCCACTTGCCCTGTGTAGTGACCTGGCTCGGGCAGCTCAAGAGTCGGGACCAGATCCCAGATGGTGTTTCCAGACCTTGCCACTCCGTGTCCCCAAGGAGATTCAGGCCAGCTGTGTCCACAAGATGTCCTCCTGTCCCAGGCCTTCAGAGGCTGTGCTGTGAACACAGATTTTTGCTCTGGGCAGCAGACAAACCGACCCAGCACCTTTTCCCGTGGCCTGGGCCGGAGCTGCCACTGCTCGGCCTTCCCTGCCTTCCTGTGTTGCATCCTGTTTTCTTCCTGCCTCGGGCTAGGCCTGACCCTGGTCCTGAGGGCCAGCAGCTTTGGCTGTGTTTCCAGAGCCTTTCCTGGTGTGGGTGGGGCCCTGGCGGGGGCACATTCCTGGACCTGAGACCCTCTCCTAGATCCTGTCCGTTTGGAGATTGTTTGCCGTAGGTCAGATGATACCGGGTGGGTCTATGTTTACATGTGTGCACATGTACGTGTGTGTGAATGCCGTTGTGACACAGTCCTCCGGTACAGGTCACCCTCAGCAGGCTAGAGCACTGCTGGTCCTTCCCTTCTCCCCGCCACCAGAGAGGTTCAGAAGATGCAGCTGGTCCCCCAGGCTGGCGGGGGCTTTGGCCTGAGCAAGTCCTGGTAAAGCTATGCTAAGAATATCTGGTTTCCCACCAGGGTAGCTCAGTGCCCCTGGCAGCATGGGCCTGCCCACCTCCAGCAAAGAAACTGGCTTGGATTTTAGAAGCTTTCTTGCGTTGGGTGGAGCCCAGCTGGGGTAACTGAGGCAGGGGCTAAGCCATGTCCCCCCTCCAACAAAAGTTCCAGTGACCCTGGCAGTACCTGTAGCATCAGGTTAGCCTGGTATGGTCAGGTAATGGTCACCAAACTGAAGTGTCTGAGCCACAGCTGGGACCAGGTGGGGAGGCCCAAGTTGGGGATGGGGGAGGTGAAAGTCTTCACTCCTGAAGTTCAAGGCCAGCTCCCAGAGCTGGGACTTTCCTCTGCTTCAGGTCTGGGCTGCCCTGGGGCCTCCGAAGTTCCCTCCTAAGGCTCTCTCCTCATTTTGAATTCAATCCCCAGGTGACACTTACCTGATGAACTAGGTCAGAGGTCAACTCCACTTGATGAGTGTCTGCCCCTTTAGGGGGGTAGTGGCTATGTGGGAGGTGGGGAAGGTGGCATTCCAGAGGTGTTCCCAGATGGTGGGGGGCTCTGCACATTTTCTGGGATGTTCCTTCCCCACTCCCACCCTGGCCACCCACACGGGGATGTGTTTCCCCTGGATCCCAGTGAGTGTCAGAGAGCTGTCTGGACTGAGGGCAAGTGGGCCAGCAAACCCCAGCCCCAGGGACCCTCCTTTGGTCTTTGTTCCTCTCCGCCCGGCTAACTCGCTCTACCAGTTCTGGGACTGAGCACGTCCTGGTGCCAGGCCTGCCCTGAAGGCCATGGCCACAAGCTGCCCTGTACCTCAGAGGGGGGCATTGTTTGGGGGGTGGGCTAGGGTGAACCTGGACCCTGGGGAGGCTTGTGGCCAGGCCTGAGTTTGGGCAGCCCCACTGGCGCTCAGCTCTGCCCTGTGACGGGGCTGAAGGGATCTCTGTTTAGGACTAATTACAGCCTTTGGCTGAACGAATATTGGCTGAGTGTCTGCCATATGCCTCAAGTGCACGGTCAGGGAAGAAGGGCTGATGGACTCGTGGGGCCTCCACGCAAGCACACCCAGACCTGTTGGGGACTATGATGAGTGACTGAGGGGGGTTCCAAGGTCGAGGGAGCCCGCTTGTCCAAGCTCTGGGAGACTTCTTGGAAGAAGCGGCTTCGGAGAACAGAATTATTTTTTAACAAGATTCATATTTTTTTCTGATGGTAAGACTGATGCATATTGCATGCGGGTTTGTGGTGGGGTAGCAAGGCCCCATTATCAGCCCTTTCAGAGAAGGCAAAAGTTTAGGTTGATTGGAGCAACCCAGGAAGATTTCTTGCAGGAAGTGCTATTCAGGAGGGTAAGAGTGTCTTGGATGCCCCTCAAACAGATGAACATTCAAAAGGAAAAAATAGTAATACGTATGCTTACAGAAAAATATAAAGAAAATAATAACCACCCCATGAGATAATTGCTGTTGACATTCTGTCATTTTCTTCTAGGCTTTTATTCCTGTATAATTTAACACAAAATTGTGATCATCCTATAGTTAATTTTATATCTTGCCTTTTTCACATAACATTGTACTGTGAGCATTTTCCATTCATTCATATTCTTTGAAGACGTGATTCCGATGGCTGTGTAATATTCCACTGTATGCGGGTGCCTTAACTTTTCAAGCATTTCCCCAATTGTTGGTTATTTAGGTTGATTCCAAGTTTTCACTGTTATCAACTCTTCAATAAGCATCCTCATACCTGCACTTCTCAGATCATTTCCTTAGGAAAGATTTCTAGAAGTGGAGTTCATGATTCAACCTGGTTGTCTATATGACCGACTGACTATATGACTTAAAAGGCATACGTGTGTTGAAGGCATGTTGCCTTGATAGGACCGCTGGGGCTTTGGGATGTGTTAGAAGGGGCGGGCGTGCTGGGAAGAGGGGACAGTCTGAGCAAAGGCAAAGAGAAAATATGGCAGGGTTGTGTTGTTGGGATAGTAACTACAGGTGTGTGTGCGCACACATACCTGTGCACACTTGTGTATGTACACGTGTCCGTGTATGTGTACGTGCACGTGTGTGGCTTGTATGTGTGTTTAGGTGTGATCTTGGCTGACTCTCTGGCCGAGGTCTGGACTCTGCAGGCAGTGGGGAGCCCTAAGATCTTCGTTGAGGGAACAATGCCTTTGGAGGGGGGGCCGTGGCAAGAGTGGCCTGAACTGCAGCACAGGTGGTGGGTACCAGAGGAGCAGGTGTTGTCAGAGAGCTGTGGGATGACTCCTTTATTTTATTTTATTATTATTTTTTTTTGCGGTACGCGGGCCTCTCACTGCTGTGGCCTCTCCCGTTGCGGAGCACAGGCTCCGGACGCGCAGGCTCAGCGGCCATGGCTCACAGGTCCAGCCGCTCCGCGGCATGTGGAATCTTCCCGGACCGGGGCACGAACCCGTGTCCCCTGCATTGGCAGGCGGACTCTCAACCACTGTGCCACCAGGGAAGCCCGGGATGACTCCTTTAGATTTGGCATCTGTTGGGTATACCAGCAGAGGGTGGAGGCTGGGGCCGAGGGGGCAGCCTGGGTGAATGGAAATGAGCATATGTCCCCTTGTCTTCTTCCTAGGGGGAGGGGCACAGTCTGGCTCTGGTCCCTGGGCACTTGACTCAGGGGTGTGGCCTGGGGAGGCCCCCAGGTGGGGAGGGCCTGCCAGAGGGGGATGGTGAGTTACTGAGGGTCACACAGTCCCTCAGGGACTGGGCTGGGCTTTGGCCACTGGATTCAGTGTCCGGCTGGCCCCTGACCATCTGTGTCAAGTGTCCCCAGCCTGCCCGTGCCAGCCGGGGCTCATGGTGGCTGAAGGATGTCTCCCATGTGGGAAGGCTCCTGGCACCAGCAGGGATGGAGTAGGGGGCTTCCCTTTCGGGGGCTCCCTTGGCTACAGGGTGGGCAAACTGTGGACCTGCTGGCAAGAGACCATGCAGCTCTGGACACTGCATCTCCCCACAGCCCGTGGAAGCCACTGATGACGCCTTTTGGGACCAGTTCTGGGCGGACACGGCCACCTCGGTGCAGGATGTCTTTGCACTGGTGCCGGCAGCGGAGATCCGGGCGGTGCGAGAGGAGTCACCCTCCAACCTGGCCACTCTGTGCTACAAGGTGAAGGGTGCCCAGGCCCTTACTGCCACTCCCACCTGAGCTATTTCCCACCCTCCCAGGGAGGCTGGAGCTGGCCCAGCCCTGTGGTCCAAGAGGGCAGGCACCCAGGAAATCCTCCACCCAGATTGGAGTGGTCCCAAGTCTTCACCCACTTCTCCCCCTGGCTGGGCTCTGGGGGAAGTGATGGTGGCAGTGCCACCTGTGAGGGCTGCCTGTGGGTGACACTTTCCATAGGTCAGCTCGTGTAGCTCACCTGTGCGGTTGGTACTGTCAATGTCGCCATTTTACAGATGAGGAAACTGAGGGCCAGATGGCTGGTCACTTAGCAAGGTCTCAGCCAGTGAGTGGTGGGCTGGGTATCGCTCCCAGGATGCTCTAGGCTGCTCCCCGGCCCACGTCCCATCCTCCTGGGCTGGCTGACCCTGTCTAGAGAGGCGGTCCGGTAGGGTGGCCCCACCGTCTCTCCCCCTCTGAAGCCTGGGGTGCCCAGCCTGACCCCAAGTGCCAGGGCCCCACTCCCCACCCTGCCAGCGTGCCTCTCTGCCCATCCTCGCAGGCTGTGGAGAAGCTGGTGCAGGGAGCCGAGAGCGGCTGCCATTCGGAGAAGGAGAAGCAGATTGTCCTGAACTGCAGCCGGCTGCTCACCCGCGTGCTGCCCTACATCTTTGAGGACCCTGACTGGAGGGGCTTCTTCTGGTCCACAGTGCCCGGGGCCGGGCGAGGAGCGGTCTGTGGACCTGGCCAGGGCTGGGCGGGAGGTGGAGTTGTGGTGACAGGGAAGGAACCCCTTCAGGGCCAGCCACATTCCTCCAGACCTCTTCTGGGGTTTGGGAAGGGCAGATGTAGGGGCAGTGCGGGTGCTGCTGAGGAGGGGGGCCAGCTCTTCCTCCTTGAGCCCCCGCTTTCTCTCCCATGGGGGTCTCTGCCTCTACAGCTGGGCAGAGATGGGGGCAGGGCAACTGGGCCCTCCCCCCCCAGCAGCCCCACCCCCTCCCTGGCTTTCTGTCCAAGCAACTGGCAGGGGGGTGGGGAGGTGGGCAGTGATTCCCAGCAGGGCTGAGGCTCTAGAGTTTAGGGGACTCACCTCTCCCCTCCCAGTCAGTGGGGAGGTCTCCTCACTGGTCCCAGCCCCGCTCCCCACTCTGTCCCGCTTCTGCCTTGGGACGTTTGGGGTGATTAGGGGTCTACTTCCTGTTCCTTCTCCCACCTCTTCCTCCATCCCTCTGCCCACGAGTGTCTTCCTGGGCCCAGACCCCGTCCTCCTCCCAACCCCCCTCCAAGTCCTGGGGCCACCTCTCCTTAGCCAGCTACGACTGAGGGGGCCTATAGGTGCTGTGTCCCAAGCAGGGAGAGGACGATGACGAGAACGCCCGGCCCCTGGCTGAGTCCCTGCTCCTGGCCATCGCTGACCTGCTCTTCTGCCCAGATTTCACCGTCCAGAGCCACCGGAGGAGCACCGTGGTGAGAGCCCCCCAATCCCCGCCCCCCGGGCCGAGGAGGACTCTGGTCCCAGGTTGGGGCTGGTTGAAATTCCCTTGGGCAGGGGCTGCTCCAGGAAGGCTGGGCTGCCTGGCACGCATGGTCCCGGGGAGGGGGTGGTGGCTGGCACGGCTGGAGGGGAGCCAGCTGGTGCCCGACCCTGCCCCCTGCATCCAGGAGGTCGGGCACAAGCACCCATTGTCTTCGCCTGGGCCGTGGGTGGAGGAGTGGGGCTTACACACAGGAGCCCTGGCCCTCTCACTGCCCGTGGACCCATGGACTGGACCTTGACTGTTCTCCGTCCCCCACTCCCACGCACCACCAGGGGCACCTGATTCCGTTCTGCTCCCTCCCTGTCTCTCTCTCCCTGTCTCAAACTGGATTGAGCAAGTACCAGACTGAAGGAAAAGGAGCTTTCAAGAGGTTGAGAACATTCATTTCTTCCCGTGTGCATTAGCACCTGGGGCATTTTGAGGGTCTGTCTTTAGGAGAATATGAGGGTCTTTGCCCTCAAGGATAGCGGGGGGCTTGGGTTGGCCTGATCTCTCCCTGACCCTGTCCCCAGGACTCGGCGGAGGACATCCACTCTCTGGACAGCTGTGAATACATCTGGGAGGCTGGTGTGGGCTTTGCTCACTCCCCCCAGCCCAACTACAACCACGACATGAATCGGTGAGCTTGTTCAGGATGTAGCTGGACCCCAGGCCTGGCCCCCTGCACAGTTCAGAGAGGGAACCATGCGTGGGGTCTTCCAAGGAGACCCTGCCCACTCGTGACCCAACTTCAGCCTCACAGGGATAAAATGGAGTCATTTCTTTTCATGGGCCTGAGCTGGGGCTGGGCAGGGTGGGTGCGCCCTCCTACAGGAGAACTGCGATCTCCAGGTACTGAGCCCTCTCTTCTGTTCTCCCTGCCCAAGGATGGAGCTGCTGAAACTGCTGCTGACGTGCTTCTCTGAGGCCATGTACCTGCCCCCAGCTCCAGACAGCAGCAGCATCAATCCATGGGTGCAGTTTTTTTGTTCCACAGAGAACAGGTGAGGGGCCCCTGGCCTTTCTTTCCATTTCTCCTCCTCTTGGTTCCAGGCAGCCCAGCGCTGAGGCCGTTTGCCAGCCCTGTGAGTCTTATTTGAGGGGATGTGCTGCCCCCTCGTGGTGATAACCTATAAGAACAGTCACACCTTATGCCAGCTCTGTCCACGTCCCATTGGGGGGCCCTGGATGACCCATGCCTGGGTCCTCCATCTAGAGCCCTGCTATCCAGTAGAAATATAATGTGAACCACACACGCAACTTAAACATCTCTAGTAGTGACCTTTAAAAATAAAAAAGAAATAGGTGAAATTAATTTTAATAATGTATTTCATTTAACCCAATATGTCTGAAATATTAGCATTGAGCATGTAATCACTATACAAAATTATTGAAATGTTTTACATTCCCTTTTCATAGTAAGTTTTCAAAATCAAGTGTTTAGTTTACATTCACAGCACCTCTCACTTCAGACCAGCCACATTTTAAGCTCTCCATAGCTACATGTAGCTTGTATTGGGCAGTGCAGTTTATTTTATTTTATTTTTACTGGCCGCACTGCGGGGCTTGCGGGATCTTAGTTTCCCAACCAGGGATTGAATCTGGGCCCTCGGCAGTGAAAACACCGAGTCCTAACCACTGGGCCGCCAGGGAATTCCCTGGGCAGTGCAGTTTATTCAGTGGGTGGAGAGGGAGCATGATAAATACCCTGAAGGGTGGGGAAGCCCCACCCACATGGGGGCACTTATGGGCAGTGGGGGGCATAGGAGCACATGGAGGTGTCCCATGGCTGGATTGAGTATTTAGAGCAGGTACACATGCTCCAGCTGTGCAGCTCCAGCTGTGCCCAGGGCTGTGCTGGCTGCACAGGGGTTAGTGCCCCTCAGTGTCATGGTTCACCCTCTTCTAGACTCTGATTCCCACATGGCAGGCCTCATCCTTCAGGTTTTGCTGGCTGCCTGCTTCTTTCCCCCACCCCAGCCCCCAACTCCCAGAAGGAGCGAGAACCCAGGTGACTCCCTCCACCAGGCACAGTCAAAAGCTGGCCAGAGTTTTCTTTCTTACCAGCATTATGGGGCAAATGGCCACCTTTGCCACTTGATTAACCCCCTTGGGTCTCAGTTTCCTCATCTGTAAGATGAGGAGCTTGACCTCTGGTGTCTTACAAATCTCTGAACGGAGTCATTCTGTGGCCTGGGATCTGGGGGATGGGGCACATGCTTTGCCTCCCAAGGGGAAGCCCGCCTTCCCTGTGGGCCCTCCCACCCTTCTCTGAAGCCCCAAGGAAGGGTATCTGCCCCTCAGAAACGTCAGGGGCATGTCCTTTATACATTTGCCCAACCCTGTAGATCATACAGCATGAAGAGTGAACCCTGGGGACTTCCCTGGCAGTCCAGTGGTTAGGACTCAGTACTTTCACTGCTAAGGGCCCAGGTTTGATCCCTGATCGGGGAACTAAGATCCCACAAGCTGTGGTGTGGCCAAAAAAAAAGAGTGAATCCTGATGTAAGCTGTGGACTTTGGGTGAAAATGATATGTCGATGTAGGGTCTACAGCTGTAACAAGTGTACCACCCTGGTGGGGGATGTCGATAGTGGGGAAGACTGTGCACGTGTTGGGGCAGAGGGTACACGGGAAATCTCTGTGCCTTACTCTCAATTTTGCTGTGAACCTAAAACTGCTCTAAAAAGTATTTTAAAAAATAATTAAAGGGCTTCCCTGGTGGCGCAGTGGTTAAGAATCTGCCTGCCAATGCAAGGGACACGGGTTCGAGCCCTGGGCCGGGAAGATCCCACGTGCCACAGAGCAACTAGGCCCACGAGCCACAACTCCTGAGCCTGCTCTCTAGAGCCCGTGAGCCACAACTACTGAAGCCTGCACGCCTAGAGCCCGTGCTCCGCAAGAAGAGAAGCCACGACAATGAGGAGCCTGCACACCGCAATGAAGAGTAGCCCCCGCTCACTGCAACTAGAGAAAGCCCACACGCAGCAACGAAGAACCAACACAGCCATAAATAAATAAATAATAAATAAATTTTAAAATTAATTTAAAAAAAACAATAGCCTTCAATCCCTGGAGGTGAAAATCTATGGGGTGTGGGCACGCTATCCTACAAAGAGCCCCTCAGGACTGGCCATCCCACTCTTGATAATAAATTCCTTCTGGCCTTGGCCCAGCCTGGCTTGGGTCGCAGATGCAGGCAAGGATGAGGAGGGGTCCCTCCTTTGTGGGAAGGGATGAACTCCTGGTTCTGCTCCCTGGCCCGAAGATGGGGGCCTGGCACTGAAACCCTTGTGGAATGAGGGGGCTGGCCTGGCTGACCCTTCCACCTGGCTACGGCTGGGGGCGGAGGGAGGGCTGGGCTGGTGGGTGGTGTCTCTGAAGCTCCGCCCCTCCTCTCCTGCTGCAGACACGCCCTGCCCCTCTTCACTTCCCTCCTCAACACCGTGTGTGCCTATGACCCTGTGGGCTACGGGATCCCCTACAACCACCTGCTCTTCTCTGACTACCGGGAACCCCTGGTGGAGGAAGCTGCTCAAGTGCTCATTGTCACCTTGGACCATGACGGCGCCACCCCCACCGTGGACGGTACCACCACAGGCACAGCCATGGATGATGCTGATGTAAGGACGGGAGAGGGAGGGCAGCCAGCCCTGCCAGGCTGTGGGCGGGTGGCACCCCCTCTAGCGGAGCTGGGCAAAGGATATCCAGTGGGTACCTCGTGGGGGTATCTGGGGTCAGAGGGGGTACTGCTGCACTGCCTAGGCCTGGGGTAGGGGCAGGGGGTGACGGCACCTGCTCACCCCAGGCTCTGCCCTCCGCAGCCTCCAGGGCCTGAGAACCTGTTTGTGAACTACCTGTCCCGCATCCATCGCGAGGAGGTGAGTCCAACGATGCTCTTGCTCTTGTGGGTTCTTGATGCCCACCCTCCACAAAGGTTGTGGCCTTGCAGGGTGTGAGGGGATGCAGATGAGATGGGGGTAGGGAGAGTCCTGACTCCTACATGAGGGAACCACGGTCCCCGTGGACTCAGGCCACCACAGGTGAAGTCATGATGGCAGGACCGCGAGGGTCTTGAGACTCAGAAAAGGGCCGATGGCCTCAACTGGGTGAGGGTAGCCGGGAAGACTTCCAGGAGGAGGTGGCTCTGATGTCAGGTTTGCTGGGGGAATGACAGTGGACGGAAAGGCCAGTCACACCTGAGTTCCTGTGTCTTGTGACCTTGGGGGAGGTTCTTGTGCTCCCAGAGCTCTAACCTCTGCAGCTATGACATGGGAACAGTAACTGTGCCCTTGCCTTGTAGTGAGGATTAGTTGAGAGCACAGTCCAGCAGGCAGCAGGTGCTCAGTGAATGACAGCTCTCTGAGGATAGAAGGCTCCTCCCGTGTCACAGGGCGATGGGGAGGGGTGGAAGGATGTCACCTGTCAACAAGGAGTCCAGGTGGGCCTGTGAGGAGGTCACTAGGAGCAGATGGGGAGCCTGTGGTCTGGCGGAGGGGCAGGGTGCTCTCTAGACTTGCCCTGGACACAGCTTCTGAGGGGCTGCCCCCGGGACAGCTGTTGATGCCACTGGCATCTGGGCCCCTCCGGCTCTAGAGGTGGGCTCAGGCCCTGGGGGGCTCGGAGGCATCTGTGGGAGGCCTGGCCAGGAAGCCTGGATTGTTGGGAGCTGGACTGGACAGGCCCCTGCCCTTCCCCCACCCAGGACTTCCAGTTCATCCTCAAGGGCATAGCCCGGCTGCTCTCCAACCCCCTGCTCCAGACCTATCTGCCCAACTCCACCAAGAAGATCCAGTTCCACCAGGAGTTGCTGGTCCTCTTCTGGAAGCTCTGCGACTTCAACAAGGTGGGCCGGCCTCGGGGGCCCAGGCTGGCAGGCAGTGGTCTGCCTCAGGGATGGGGACAGCATCTGGGGAGACTCCCAGCAGAGGGAGGGGGTGGGGCAGAGCCCCTCCCCCTGACTCTGCCCATGTGTCCCCGCCTCCCCCCAGAAATTCCTCTTCTTTGTGCTGAAAAGCAGTGACGTGCTGGATATCCTGGTGCCCATCCTCTACTTCCTCAACGATGCCCGAGCAGATCAGTGTAAGGCTGGGGTGGGCTGAGGATCCCTGGGGGGTTCCTCGCGGAGGGGCAGTTTCGGCCAGTCTGTCCTGCCTCCCAGCAGCTCAGGCCTGGTGCCCCGACCTCCCGGGAAGGGCTTCTCCCTTTACCCCCAAGATGGGTCCCTGCCCTGGGCTCCCTTTCTCCCCCCCACCCCACCCAGCGTGGTGACCCCTCCCATGCCACGTGCCGCAGCTCGGGTGGGCCTGATGCACATCGGCGTCTTCATCCTGCTGCTTCTGAGCGGCGAACGGAACTTCGGGGTGCGGCTGAACAAGCCCTACTCAGTGCGCGTGCCCATGGACATCCCGGTCTTCACCGGCACCCACGCCGACCTGCTCATTGTGGTGAGGGAGCTCCCGCCAGGACCTGGGTGTGTGGTGTAACGTCCCCTCGGCTGAGTCTGGAGGCGGCAGAGACCCCATGGCTGCTCCTCTGCCTCCCCGCACAGGTTTTCCACAAGATCATCACCAGCGGGCACCAGCGGCTGCAGCCCCTCTTCGATTGTCTGCTCACCATCGTCGTTAACGGTAGGGGGGCCCAGAGCCCGCCTTCCCCATGCTCACCACCAGGGGGCGTCAGGCCACAGGCTGACCTGCCGCTGGCTCCCTGGTTCAAACCAGCTGGGTACAATAGAAATATCAGGGCAGCCAAGTATGTACTGGTCAGTTTTCTAGTAGCCATATTAAAAAGGAAGAAGGAAAGAAAGAGAGAGGTGACAATAATTTTATTATATATTTAATTTAATCTGTTGTATCCAAAATACCATCATCTCAATATGTAACCAGAATACAAAATTATTGAGATGTTCTGCATTCGTTTTTGAATCCAGTTTTCCAAATCTTGTGTGTGTTCCATGCGTGCAACACACATCCATTAGGACTACGTTTCTAGCACTTAATGGCCACATGTGGCTTGCGGCTGAGGTATTGGACTGCGCAGGTTTGGATGAAGGCCCCGCCCACAAGCAAGGGCTGTAGATGGCTGCCTCCGAGCTGGGAGGGGGCTGACAGGGGCCCTGGACCCAGCAAGGTCGGGGCCTAGGGCTGGGGCGGCATGACTTCCGCGCAGCTGCTTTTTGGAGAGGAAGGTCCTGAATGGGAGGGGCTGACTATTCCGTGGTCCGGTTTGGACTCCAGGGTGGGTGGGATGTTGTAGGGCCTTGGTGACCTCTAGCTGCATTGTTGGACTGTGAGTTCTGGGGCCAGAATCTCACCTTCCATCACTGGCTCCACCCCACAAATCTTCACTGAGAATGCATTTGTGAACAAGATAGCCACCAAACCCTGCCCCATCCTGAGGGAGAAAGACACGGGGCAAGGAAGCACACAGATCAATCTGTGACTTCAAGCCGTGTGCAGCCTCGCATTTCTGACTCCCCCTTCACAGGCTGTGCAGAAAATCTCTATCTAATTGTATGTGGAATATCAGCTTGATATTCTATTAAAATTTTTTTTAATAATATTTTTAGTTTTTGGCTGCACTGTGCAGCTTGTGGGATCTTAGTTCCCTGACCAGGGATCGAATCTGGGCCCCCTGCAGTGGAAGCTCGGAGTCCTAACCACTGGATCGCCAAGGAATTCCCAGCTTGATGTTCTAGAAAGAGTTAAAGATCCTGTGTTTGTATCCCTGCCCAATCATTTTATAACTGGAGAACTCTGGACAAGTTTATGAACCTCTCTGAGCCTCAGTTTCCTCATCTGTAAAATGGGGATGGTCTCCTCTCTGTCCACCTCCCTCTCAGATGCGGGGAGGAGTGGGGGAGATGGAGTGTGTGAGTGGCTTTGTAAACGGCGTGGCTGTCCACAGGGGAGGGGCCAGGGTGGAGCCCTGGGCCTCTGCAGGAGGCATGGCCAGTGTGGCCTTAGCCTCTGGTGCTTGGTCTTCCTGACTTTTCGGGGGACTTCACAGGCAGGGGGCAGGGAGGGTGTGGGAGCAGGAGCATCGTGTCCCACCCAGGCCCAGGATGTGCTGGGGTGGTTGGTGGGGGCCCCAGGAGTGAGCCGACCCCTCCCCTGCAGTGTCCCCCTACCTCAAGAGCCTGTCCATGGTGGCCGCCAACAAGCTGCTGCACCTGCTGGAGGCCTTCTCCACCACCTGGTTCCTCTTCTCTGCCGCCCAGAACCACCACCTGGTCTTCTTCCTCCTGGAGGTCTTCAACAACATGATCCAGTACCAGTTTGATGGTGAGGCACTGGTCCAAGCCCCTGGCCTGGCCTCGGGGGCAGGAACCAGAGTGGGCAGTGGGCGAGGACACCTCCCCATCTGAGGAGGGCCTAGCCCTCCACCCCTGTGTTTGTCCAGCGTGCAATTATTGAGCACCTACTGCATACCAAACCCTGTGCCAGGTGCAGGGGATTCACTGGGGAACAAAGCAGAGTGTTCCCTGCTCTCTGCTCAAAGCAGAGTGCTCCCGTGGAGCTCATAGCTGGGGAGGGAGCACGGAGGGGGACTTCAAACAGATGGTCACCCAGACAAACAGGTCACCTTAAATCTGTTGAGAAGGAAGTGCAGAGTGGCATGGTCCTGCTGGGTGTCACAGATGCTGGGCTGCCTGGTGTCAGTTAGGGCCTTGCCACTTAGCTCTGTGACTGTGTGCACATAACCTCTCTGAGCCTCAGTTTGTTCATCGGTAAGATGGTCATAACGATAATTCCCAGAGTCCCCATCTCAGAGGGTATTGAGAAGATTAAGTAAAATAATCCCAAAAAAGCACTTAGCACTTGCCTGGTGAACTAATTAGCAGTTATTATTATTTCCCAAATAAGTAATATTTGCACTGATCTATGAGGGCTGAATGGGGGTGGGGAGGGGTAGAAAAACATGGGGGGATCACAATATATGCAAAGGCCCTGGGGTGAGATGTGTTGAAGTGGAAGCAGAGCAGGGTGGTGAGAGGCAGGGCCCAGAGCGGTGGATGGGGCATTGAAGGCCCAGAAAGCGTCTCTTATCTCCCCGGGAGCCAAGGGCGTTCCGCGTGGGCGACAGAGCACAGGCACGTGCCATATCCTCCTTCTTCCCGGTGACCTGACTTGGGGGACAGTCAAAATATTGAACAGCTGGCTTGGTGGGACACTGACACGCTGGGCCCGCCCCACTCTGCCCGCTGTTACCCCTTAGTGCTGGGTGGTGAGAGAGTCCGGAAGGTACCAGGGAGGGACAGGGGCGGAGCTCAGCCCAGAAGCTCTTTTCCCGAAAGGTAGCCTCAGACCACATACGCTGTCCGAAGCCAACCCTGCCTGTGGCTCCCTCTCTTCTGCGCCCCGTGCTGACGCCTCCCCCGGGTTAGACACCCTCCTGTCCTCCAAACTCCCCCTCCCAGGACGACACCCGGGTGAACGGGGTGGCAAGGGGGCCTCCCTGAGACAAGCTTCCTCCCCACAGGCAACTCCAACCTGGTCTATGCCATCATCCGAAAGCGCAGCGTCTTCCACCAGCTGGCCAACCTGCCCACTGACCCGCCCACCATCCACAAGGCACTGCAGCGGCGCCGCCGGGCGCCCGAAGCCTTGTCCCGCACCAGTTCACAGGAGGGTGTCTCCATGGAGGGCTCCCACCCCGCTGCCCCCGCCGAGCCGGGCACCCTCAAGGCCAGCCTGGTGGCTACCCCAGGTCCAGTGCTGGCGAGGGGCAGGGTGTGTGTGCAGAGTGGCGGCAAGGGTGGGGGTGGAGGTGTGGGGGGCCCGGGAGGGCCAGCTTGGTGGGGGGACCGGGCCTCGGGGCTGAGCGTGGGGGGATCAGGCACAGCATCTGTGAAGTGGGGGGAAGTTGGAGACTCTCGGGGCCGGCCCCAGGCAGAGGCTTTCTAGGAGGAGCACTGTGGCAGGAGTCCTCACGGCTCCCCACCCCACCCCCCAGGCATTGAGAAGCTGACGGAGAAGTCCCAGGTGTCAGAGGATGGCACCTTGCGATCCCTGGAGCCTGCACCCCAGCAGAACTCGGCAGAGGGCAGCCCAGCCTCAGAGGTATGTGCGCTAACTCCTGGCAGGGCTGGGGGGCGAGGCTGGGCTTTCCCTTTCTCCCTGGCCTCCGAGGTGTAGGCCGGACCGGAGCACTCTGCAGCAGAGGGGCAGGTACCCTGTGCCCAGGGCATCAGGCTTGGCACTGATGACTCTCTGGGGATGGGGGGCCTTTCACAGACCCCTCCCTTGTTTATTGGTCACGGGCTCAATCCCTTGGCCTTGAGCCTCCTCATCCATCAGCCTTATCTAGGCTGGGCTGGCCTTTACCCAGTCTGCTCAGTCAGCTCCTGGCACTAAACCTGTCACTGGGCTGGGCAGGGTCAGGCAGGGCCTGGGTCCCAGGGCAAAGGTGCTGGGCTGAGCTATCCCCTCCTTTGGGAGTGAGCCCCCTCCCTGCAACATGGGCCAATGGGGAGACCTCCTTGCCCTCCCCCCCCACCCCCCGCACCCTCTCCCCACATCCCTCTCTCTTATTCCTTCCCCGGGACCAGGAGCCCAGCCAGGCGCGGCGGGAGCAGCGGCGACTGTCCAGCGCATCAGCCAGTGGGCAGTGGAGCCCGACGTCGGAGTGGGTGAGGGTGGGACAGATGGTGCAAGGTGCCGGGGTGGGTCCGGGGCTCCTGGCCCTGGGAACAGCTCAGGAGAGGCTTGGATGGGAATGGGTCCAAATCCAAGGACTGGCCCGGGTCAGGTTAGGGGTCAGTCCTGTCTCCTGACCTTGGCCTCTCTGGCTTGGTTGCTTCCTCTACACTGTCCCAGAGTTTGTTCCCCAGCAGGGTTAAGCTTCAGTTGTCCACAGCCCTTTCTTAGTAAATCACCCTTTGCAGCTTCCTTCCCCGAATCCCTTGCCCTCTCCCTTATATGACTCCTTAGAGCACCACTAATTGCATTTGCACGGGGCTAATAAATGTCCCTACCTCATCACGCCATCGTGAGGATCAAAGGGGATACTTTCTGGCACATAGTACATGCTCAGTGAGAGGCCCCAGCTCTTCCCGTGAATAGCAGTCACTGTGTACGGGTACTGCGCTGTGCCAGGTCCTTGCTGTGATGAGCGGGGATGCCTTCTGCCTTGGGGAGTCCATGGTTTCAGGTCAGGGGTCAAGCCTATGCCACAGCCTCTGGGGGCTGTTTTGCCAGCCCAGGAACCCCAGTCCCTCCCCCAGGTCCTCTCCTGGAAGTCGAAGCTGCCGCTGCAAACCATCATGAGGCTGCTCCAGGTGCTGGTTCCCCAGGTGGAGAAGATCTGCATTGACAAGTGAGGCTGGGGACGGGGCTGGGCGGGCTGGGCTCTGAGGGGCCAGCCCAGGCTGCGCTGGGGGTGTGGCCAGGACCATGGGCCTCGGGGGTCCAGGGTGAGCCCACTGCTCCCCTTGACCTTCAGAGTGGGCACATTGGAGACCCTCCTCTCCTGGCAGGGGCCTGACGGACGAGTCGGAGATCCTGCGGTTCCTGCAACATGGCACTCTGGTGGGGCTGCTGCCCGTGCCCCACCCCATCCTCATCCGCAAGTACCAGGCCAACTCGGGCACGGCCATGTGGTTCCGCACCTACATGTGGGGCGTCATCTATCTGAGGTGGGCCCCTTGGGGGTGGGGCAGTTACCGGCCTGGGTGGGTCTGGCATTCACCCGAGGGTCAGCTCAGTGGGGCTGTGCCCCGCTAGGGTAGTGGGGTTAATGTCAAGACAGTCGACCAGGGTGGTCTTGTCTGGCGGAGGGTGGGCACCCACTTCCCCAGGGGCAGGGGGCAGAGCCCATGAGGGTGGGAGAACGACAGGCTCGTTCCTCCCCAGTCTTTCCTGCAAGGCCTCCCGGCACCTGGGTGACAGCCCACTCCCTCTGCAGGAACGTGGACCCACCTGTCTGGTACGACACAGACGTGAAGCTGTTTGAGATCCAGCGGGTGTGAAGATGGAAGCCTGCAAGGGGCAGGGACCAGGGGAAGGCGGGGACCCTGGTCCCCCAATGTTCCCCCTGACCCACCATTCTGAGCTTTAAATTACTACGGTCAGGGCTGGGGGCTTGAGTGGCTGAGTCCTGAGTGACAGACCCTGGAGGCCCCTTGTGGCTGGGATGGTGGGGACCGGCCCTGCCCCCTGCCTCCAGGCTGGACTGAGAGGAACTTTCTGTCTCCAGGGCTGCAGCCCTCCGCCAGGGGCCCACCTCACTCTGGCTCCCCTTTGGGACCCGTTTCTGTGCTGACCCTCAGTGCCCGCCTGGCTCCTGAGCTGCCCAGCCCTGGAGGCCACCAGGTCACTGTGCCCTAGTGGGCTGCCCAAGAGGGAGTCTTGGGTGGCCCCTTGAGGCACCTGGGCAGGGTGAGGGGAGCCTTTCCAAGCCTCCTAACGTGAGACCACCTGGTCCAGACCCGGCTCGCTGCCAGGACCCCGGGAAGAAGGAGGGTGACCAGGCTGCTTGTGGAGGAGGCTGGGGGCTGACAGACACCGAAAGCCAGACGAGGGGACCTCGTGCATTTTAGGGATTTGGGGTGGGGTGTTGAGGGTCTCCTGCTATATTCTTCTGGGTCAGTGAATATAGCCTGGCTGGCTCTTATACGGTAATGGGGGCGAGGGAATGGGGGCGGGGGAACAGCTGATCAGTCCTCTCTGCCCCTGCCCACCGCCTGATGACTTGCGGGGAGGGGGACCAGGATACCAACGCCCCATCCTCCTGATTCTGGCTTCTTGGTCTCCCTCACCCCACCTGTGTCAGTACAATCTTTGCTCTGTACAATCGGCCTCTTTACACAGTAAACCCCCCTCTCCATGCCTGGTCTCTTTGTGCTTGGAGGGGAGGGGGTCAGGCCATGGCTCTTGTTTTCAGGGAAGCTGGGGACTCTGCCTCCCAGAATCAGGCCCCAGAGGGCCCTCGGTGCGCACCTGGGAACCAGCGTTTGTCATTTTCTTGGGTGGGGAAATGGAGGGTTGGACGCCTCAGGCTGTGCCCCCCCCCCCGAAAGAAAGAGCCCACACAGGAGAGGCAAGGGGCCTGCCTCTCAGCCTCCTGCACGGCCCCCAGGCAGCCACTGAGACAGCGCTGGGGGTCCAGCACCCAGCTGCAAGGGGTACAAGCCTGGCCTGCAGGGTCCGGGGCTGCCGTCCCTGGGCCTCACCCTGGGCCTCACTCTGGGCACAGTTCACTGTTTGCGCTGGGCTCAGGGAGATGGATGAGCTGTCAGTGCCTGTCCTCCCCATCCGATGGCTCAGAGGATCGGCAGGCCTGGGGTGAGGGGCTGCAGAAAGTCACCGGGGGCTCCATCCTGGGGAGAAGGTGTGCTGGCGAGGAGTGGGGGGGATGCGAGAGCCCCAGCTCCTTTCTTCCCACCTCCTGCCATGGATCAGACAAGGGGAGGACCAGACAAAGGGTCCCCCTCACAAAGAGACCCCTCGTGGCCCAGAAGTAGGATTGTCCCAGCCCCACAGCCCCGCCCAGGACTGTCCCTTCCCACCATATACACAGAGTGCCCTCTCTGTCCCCGGGAACAAAATGCCACGAAGCCCGAATGTAATCGATCAAACAAACAGGGTTTATGTCAGCAGGAGAGAGCTGTTGACCCCTGCCTGGCAGCTAATTAACCAGCTCATTAGGAGACAGGGTGTGTGGGGAGAGAAGGGCAGGGCTGCCTGCCGAACTGCGAGCTTCCAGATGTCCTGGGCTGAGCTTGGACCATGCAGGAGGCAGACCCCCAAGGCCTGGCTGGGTAGGGGTGCCCCTCCCCAAACTCCCCGGGATCATTTAGGGCTGACCGTCCCCGAGAGTAGCTGTGTGGGCTTCCTGGGGCTGTGCTGCTTGTGGTGGTGGGCAGGGGGCAGGTATGTGCTCAGTGCTGGGTGTGGACCTTAACGGCTCAGTGTCCAGGCCCTGCCCTCGGCCTTGGGCTGCAGTGACCCCCATCCCCACCCCAGTGAGGATCTGGGGAAGAGGAGGCTTCAGGGAATCCAGGCTGGTCTAGGTCCCCCTGGAATGGGGCATCTGGGTTACATTCTCCCCAGCCTTGGCACTTTGGGGGTGTGCAGGTGGTGGGTTTCTTGGGCACACTTAGGCCCCCAAGTAGACCTCCACCAGCACCCCGACAGAGTGCATGCGGTAGAAGACCCCCAGAGGCAGGCCGAAGTTGACGATGGTGAACCATGTCCGGTAGCCATAGAAATCCTTTTCCAGCCCGTTCTCAAACTCCGGGTGTATGCCAAAAGCGGGCATCATCCACAGCTGGGGAGGAGAGGAGGTTGTTGAGTGGGGGAGGGGCTCTCCCATCCCCCAAGGCCCTCAGCTCAGGGGAGGCCCCAGAACCTGCAGCTCCTCCAGCATACCCCCCACCCTAGCATCCCCTCACCCTTAGGCTTTCAGAACCAGCCCCTCTCCCCCTATATCCCCCTTACCCCATCCCACAGATGGCCTCAGCCCCCTCCTTGGCCTGCCTGGGGCCAGCCTAAACTCCAGCTGGATCCTGAGACCCCAGGCTGCCACCACCATGGTACAACTTGCTCCACCTGGGCTCCCCGGGCCCTCATTTCCATCACCTTTTTCTGCTCTGGGTTCATTCTTCCGCTGTCATGACTCTCTGCCCGCTCCACCCTGACCCTGCCTCCAGTCCAAATTCTGCCCGTTTCTCAAGGCCCAGATCAAACTTTCACAAAGAGTTCCTTGGCCACTTGGGCCCACACTTCCTTCTCTGAGCTCCGACCACACTTTAGGGCCAATTTATTACTTATGCTCTGTCTGGACCAGAGGTTTCAGCCTCTGAGGTGTTTCCAGCACAGTTATTACCAGCATGGGCTAAAACAACCTGGAGTTGTCCCGGGACTGCCACTTGCAAGCTTGTGGGAACACGGCAGGTCAAACAGCCTAAGCCTCAGTTTGCTCGTCTGTTAAATAGGGACAGTAATAGTGCCTGTTGCATGGAGTTAGTGTGATGATTCAGAGAGATGCACGGAAAGGTGGACTTGGAACTTAGCAGCCGCCGGGCACCGAGCAGTCATTGTCAATACCTTCCCCTAGAGATTCTTTAGAAAAACAGGCACCTTCTGACCTCTTCCTTTGACTCAAGTCAGTGGACCGTTAATTATTTGGTAATTCTCTAACTGGTCCCCCTGTGTCTCCTCAGCTAAGCAGTAAGCACCCCGAGAGTAGAAATCCTATATGTATGTTTGTAAATAGCACTTAGCTACATGCTTGGCACGTTCATTCATGCCAGGCACCTTGCAGGGAGCTGGGGGACACTCCCTACTCTCAAGCAGCATCAAGCTAGTTGGAAAGGGGCCTGTGTCCTTGACAATCAAAGGGACAAGCCAGTCGCCCTCGGGACAGTCAATGCACAATGAATGCACCTTGATGCATTCCTTTTTGAGTGAGGCTTTCTGGGGCCTCCTTGCCAGCTCCACTCCCATGCCTCCCGGCCCTGCCACTCACTGTGATATTGCAGAGGATGAGGAAGAGTGAGATCTCCTTGAGGGCCCGCCGCTTCCAGTTGAGGTGGCTGTAGGAGTGGATGTAGGCCCGCGAGGCCTGCCGCAGGTCCTGGCCCAGCTCCAGCAGGGAGCCCCTGCGGGGAGGCTCAGCCTCCCACTTCCCCGCCAGGCTCTCAGGAGCTGCACCCCAGAGTGGGCGCCGGTGCAGGCCCTCGATGATGAAGAGGTTCTGGGCTATGTGCTGCAGGATGAGAAGCAGCGAATAGGCCAGGATGAGGCGGTTGAGTAGCTCGTGGGGGCGAGTGGCCACGATGGCCACGATGGAGAAGTAGGAGATGCCCATCTGGCCCAGCGCCGCGCCCATCAGCAGCACCACGTCCAGGCTGCGGGTGGGGTTCTTGAGCGTGTCTAGCTCTCGCTCCTCCAGCCCATGGATGGCCATGCCCGCCAGGCACGCCAGGCTCATAATGGGCAGTGCGGCTGCATAGAAGGCGTAGTAGATGGTGAAGTACTGGCGTGCGATGGCAGGGCCACTTGCTTGGATCTGGAAGAGCACGAAGACGCACGTGCCTGCCACCAGGACCAGCAGGCCCAGCAGCGGCCCTAAGATGGCCCCGTGCAGGTGGAAGGGCGGGGTGCTGGGGTGGGAGCCTGTGTGGGGTGCCAGGCGGCGGCCCACATTCTTCCACATGACGAAGAGCATGCCACAGCAGATGAGGGAGTACTCGGTGCTGAAGGGGTAAAGCATCAGGTAGCCCTTCTGGAAGACCTCACACGTGGTGACGTTGAGGCACAGACAGGTGCTGGTGTTGTTGCCTGGGATGGGCAGGGCAGGAGGGGACAGATGTTCAGGTGGGCCTTGCTCTGAGGAAACCAGATGCACAAATCAAGCTGTTCACCTCCTGGATTATGGCAGAGGCAGAAGGGACCCAGCCACGCATTTTACAGATGTGGAAACTGAGGCCAACAGAGAGAAGCCAGAAATCACAAGACGGTCATTCTTTTTTTTTTTTTTTTTTTTTTGTGGGACCTTAGTTCCCCGACCAGGGATCGAATCCATGCCCCCTGCAGTGGAAGCGTGGAGTCTTAACCACTGGACCACCAGGGAAGTTCCCAGGATGGTCATTCCTTGACAAAGGGATTCTAGACCTCAGGTGCCAAGCTTAGGTAAAGCATTTGACACATGATGTCTTTGGTGCCAAATGTCACCTCTACAGATTACTTGCTGAGCACAAGGGGAAGCCTGTAACCTTATACTGGGAGGATCTGGCTGATACACCTGGACCATCAGCAGCATCCACCGTGGGGCAGACATCTTGCCTTGTGATGAGGTGCCCTGCAAAGCACACAGTATCCCCTGTGGAATGTTGGTGTCCAAAATGCTCAACCCAAATCTAATCAACACTTTGGTCCATACTTCCTGTTTCTAGGAAAAGCAGGGGATTTGGGAACAAGTCAAATGCCACCATGAGGAAGCAACCTGACAAATCTCAATGTCATTAGGGGAAAAGAGACTTAACTGAGCCACCAAATGTACTGCATGTTTGAACAAACCATCTTTAAAAGACATTTCATGGGCTGATTGGAGAAAGTCAAATATAGGTTGATACAGAGGTTGGGGAAGATGTTAAGGCATTTTGTTAGAAATTACAATGGCATTGTGCTAATGTAGGGAACTATATTATTTTAAAGACATGCATACTGAAATATTCTGGGATGAAATGCCAGTATTTCTGCAACGTAAGTAATTCAGCAAAAATACTGGAATGAATATGGCAAAATGTTAATAATTATTACATCTAGGTGACGGGTATGTCCTCTTCTTCTACTCATCTGTATGCTTGAATTGTTTAATAATAAACAATCCATGATGTCACTTGCCGAAAATTCTCTTTGCACAGGTCTTCTGAAAAATGGATCTGGAGCATAAAGAATGCCCACGGTATACAGGCATGCTGAGATTTATGCAATGGATGTGTGAATGCATGAGTCTGCTGGGAAAGCTTGGCTGTACACAGGTCAGGATGGTGATGCCACCTGGGGCGGGGGGAGGTGTATACATACAGGTGTGGCTGAATCCCACAGACAGAAATGTTCCCATGTAGGTTTACGGGACATGGCCTCTAAGGGCAGACTGACAGGTAGGGCACTGGGTACGTGGAACAATCCAGGGAGTTCTTTCTGCCCAGAAATCTTCTGTTCTTCCTTATATGTCCAGGTACCTATAACTGTGTTAGGAAGACATTCCTTTCGGTCTTGAAGGCTTTTTAGCTTCTTGCAAGTAAAATGCAAATACCAGGGGTAGAGTGCATACTTGGACTTATCAGTGAAGAGCTCAGCCAGGATTAGTGGTTAGCTTACTGATAGCTAGATGGATGCCTGGAGCGGGCTTGCAGAGTGCCAGCACCTGATGGGGCAGGCCCAGAATGGGGGCAGGATGGGTACCATTGGCAAATGTCAGTTAACGTTTAGTCATGATCTGGTCTCTAGAGCTTGCTCCCAACTCTGCAGAGTCATTGAGCCTCACCTGTTTGAGGGAGTGTAGCGTGCATGCATGTGTGTGTGTGTGTGTGTGTGTTTGTACATTCAGGGATCGGGGGGGCAGTCACAGTCTCCTCTGTACCTGAGAACTTTTCCATGAGGGCGCTGAGCTCAGTCTCGATCTCATGGTGCATGGAGTCGTTGGTGACGGCCAGAAGCCACAGCAGCAGATTCGTGGCCAGCGTCAGCATCAGGCCACACCTGGAGGAGGTGGTGCTACACTCTGCCACACAGCCTAGCCAGCTTCCCGGGTGCCCCATGTTCACCAACACTGCCTTTGGGGTGACCACTCTCTCCCAAAGCCAGATGCCATCTGCCATTAGAACTTCAGGAGGGGCAGCCCTAGGGGCTACGTGGGACCCATTCCCAGACTAACCGATAGCCCCAGGGCCACCCTATCCAGGGAAGCTGTTGGAGGCCCAGCATGAGTGGGGGACAGGGGTATCCCAGGAGTTGTTGAAAGGAGAGAAGGTGTCCGCATCTTACCTAGTGAAGTTGGTCTGGATCTGAACGCAGTCCTTAGAGTGTTTCCAGAGCACCCAGGTCTGAAAGAGAAAGGGTCTTGAGCCCAGGGGCTAGGGGTGGGGCGAAGGTTGGTGGTGGGACTGTGGGGCGTGTGTTCCAGTTGCGTGTGTGTATTTACAACGGAAGGGACAGTGAGGAAGCCTGGGTTGGATTCGTGGCTCCAGTGTTTCCTTGCTGTGTGGTCCTGGGCCAGTGGAAAAACATCTCTGAGCCTTAGTCTCCTTGGCTCTAAAATAGGACTAAAATGTCTATCAGGGGAATGCCTACTTATTGGGGCAATAAAAAGGATGATGCAAACAAAACACATAGCACAATGCCTGCAGATCAGGAACTCAGGAGGGAGTTGGAGATTCATTAAGAGTAGCTCTGGGGACTTCCCTGGTGGCATTAAGAATCCACCTGGGGCTTCCCTGGTGGCGCAGTGGTTGAGAGTCCGCCTGCCGATGCAGGGGACATGGGTTCGTGCCCCGGTCCGGGAAGATCCCATATGCCGCGGAGCGGCTAGGCCCGTGAGCCATGGCCGCTGAGCCTGCGCGTCCGGAGCCTGTGCTCCGCAACGGGAGAGGCCACAACAGTGAGAGGCCCGTGTACCGCAAAAAAAAAAAAAAAAAACAAGAGAAAAAAAAGAATCCACCTGCCAATGCAGGGGACACGGGTTTGAGCCCTGGTCCAGGAAGATCCCACATGCTGCAGAGCAACTAAGCCCGTGCGCCACAACTACTGAGTCTGTGCTCTAGAGCCTGCGAGCCACAACTACTGAGCCCATGTGCCACAGCTCCTGAAGCCCGCGCCCCTAGAGCTTGTGCTTCGCAACAAGAGAAGCCACCACAATGAGAAGCCCGCACACCGCAACAAAGAGTAACCCCCGTTTGCCGCAACTAGAGAAAGCCTGTGCGCAGTAACAAAGACCCAACGCAGCCAAAAATAAATAAATAAATAAGTAAATTTAAAAACCTTCTTTAAAAAAAAAAAAAGTAGCTCTGTAGGGCTTCCCTGGTGGTCCAGTGATTAAGACTCCATGCTTCCAATACAGGGGGCCCCTTGGTCGGGGAGCTAAGATCCCACATGCCGCTCAACCAAAAATATAAATAAATAAATTGTATTAAAAAAAAAAAAAGGAGAGTAGCACAGTATGTCCAGGGGATGTAGATTTAGGTACACACAGGTACGTACAGGCAAATGTATCTATAGGTGCCTGCGTTTCAGTAACACAGTGTGTGTGCTGATGCTGACACGTGTAGGTAGCATAGGTGTGGGCACAAAGAGGCCAGCATGTGGAGGGGCACTGTGGTATGTGTGTATACACTCTGGGCCGTGTAGGTATTTGCTGATGTGGCTGTTTCTAGGCATAGGCTGGGGTGTGTATGCATGCGGCGAGGGGGTGCGAGAGGCGGGTCACCTGGATGCCGATGAAGATGATCTCGATGGCCGGGAAGATGAGCTCCAGCTGTGACTTACAGTGGATGTGGCTCATGTCGTAGCCCACGCGGAAGACGTTGAGGCAGATGGTGCAGCTGCCAAAGAGCACCAGGGAGCCTGGCCGGGCCAGGGGGCCGTTGGCACCTCCCCTGGAAAGAGCCCTCCCTCCCCAGCCCTCTGCATCCACCCAGGCGCCCCGACACTCACCACGCACCCAAGCGGGTCCTGCGTGCGGGTCCTGGTGGAGCACGGCTTGCGGCCAGCGGGTGGTCCTGGTGGTGTAGTAGAGAAGCCAAAGGAGGGCCAGGGCCTTCAGCGTGGCCAGCAGAATCCACACATCCCCCAGGGTGATGGCCACGTTGTTGAAGATCATGCTGCAGATAAAGGCTCCACCCAGGAACACCATGTTGAGGGCCAGGAGCCCCGAGAAGAGCTGCCCGGCCTTCTGGGCCTGCCGGTCCTGGCGCAGCAGCAGTGAGAAGTGCCGCACCATCCAGGACCTCCTGAGGGGCGAGGTGGGGGCCCTTGTCTGCTTGGCCCCCGTGGCCACTTGGTTCTCCTTGGCCGGGGTCTCTCCAGTCTCCTGTGCTTCTGGAGAGGCCATGGGTGGAGCCTCAGTAGGGGCTGGGGAGGGAGACAGGGTTCTGGTTGGCTGCCAAGCCGTCCTGGGCTCAATTCCGCTTCTGCCTCTAACCGCTCTGGGA
This sequence comes from Mesoplodon bidens, assembly GCF_964165515.1. NCBI lineage: Eukaryota > Metazoa > Chordata > Mammalia > Artiodactyla > Ziphiidae > Mesoplodon > Mesoplodon bidens. The sequence continues at coordinate 38,694,104 of NC_138179.1, read as the reverse complement.
CCTAGGGCAAGCTAAGCAACCTCTCTGGTCAGGATATTGGAAATAATAGCAGCTGCCCCATCTGCCTTACTGGACCCGAGAAGATTCAAACAGACCAGGGGATATGGAAGCCCTTTGTGCTCCACATAAACATAGGGTTTATTTCGACTGGCTTGAGGACCACCTTCCCCCCACCCCTATCCTCCTGCATCAGTGCTTGATCTTAAGGTGGAATAATGATGTCTGTCAAGGCAGCCAGGGGTATCTGCACAGTGCTTGGACACTGGGCAGTTTCCAAGGCTGTGACTTTTCACCACCAAAAGGCAGTTCGTACCCTCTGTCTTCTGGAAAGAAATTCACTCCTCAAGTCAGGGAGAGCAAGTAGGTGTCCTCTCTTGTTCTGACTCTGATTAGTTGGGCAGTGGTTGCTTAGAGTGTTGGGTTGAGAAGGATCCTGAGGCTGAGTGTGGGCTTGGTGGGAAAGAATGCTGTGATCTGAGATAATACTCTATTTTGGGTACATATGGGTGTATATAAAATTACTTCTTAAAAAAGTCTTTTTATTGAACTTGTTACAATATTGCTTCTGTTTTATGTTTTTTGATTTTTGACTGTGGGGCATGTGGGATCTTAGCTCCCTGACCAGGGATTGAACCCACACCCCCTGCATTCGAAGGCAAAGTCTTAAGCACTGGACTGCCAGGGAAGTCCCTAAAATTACTTTTAAAAGATCTAGAAGACACCCATCGAGTTCACAACAGGAGTTTCTTCTGGGGAAAGGAGGAGGGCACTAGCATTGGGAGAGGTTTAATGTTTTAGTTAAAAAAAACAAAACAAAACATTCCTGGGACTTCCCTGGTGGTGCAGTAGTTAAGAATCCACCTGCCAATGCAGGGGACACGGGTTCGAGCCCTGGTCCAGGAAGATCCCACATGCCACAGAGCAACTAAGCCCGTGCGCCACAACTACTGAGCCTGCGCTCTAGAGCCTGCGAGCCACAACTACTGAGCCCACATGCCACAGCTACTGAAGCCTGTGCTCTAGAGCCCGTGAGCCACAACTACTGAAGCCCGAGTGCCTAGAGCCTGCGCTCCGCAACAAGAGAAGCCACCGCAATGAGAAGCCCACGCACCGCAACAAAGAGTAGCTCCTGCTCTCTGCAACTAGAGAAAGCCCGCGTGCAGCAATGAAGACCCAACGCAGCCAAAAAATAAAGAAACAAGCATTACTTATGTAATTAAAGTTAATTTTAAAGCACATTAAAGGTTTAAGGAAAAAGTTCTGAGATTGGTTGACAATATCTGCCATGAGCATGGGACACATTGGGATGAGCATGAATGCCATGCCCTTGACTTTTTTTTTTTGGCTGTGACGCACAGCTTGTGGGATCTTAGTTCCCTGACCAGGGATTGAACCCATGCCCTCGTCAGTGAAAGCGCAGAGTCCTAACCGCTGGACTGCCAGGGGAAGTCCCATACCCTTGACTTTGATAGAACTGACTTCCATCTGTACCCTCCCTCCACTCCTTGAAGTCTCATGAATGTACAACTCAACATGGGGAATACCATTCTGACCCTTCTCTTTCCCTGAGTGTCTCCTGCTACTTTCTCACTTGCCCCAGGCTTTCACTCAGGCCGACCCCTTTGTTACCCTTCACTTGGACCCAGATCTTGGGTCACCCCATACCTGCAGCTCAGGACCCCTTCCTGGAGTCCAGCACACTTCCCCCATGGGCCCTTTGAGTATTCATAACGCTGCACTGGAGTGCAGGGATGCCCCACTGGTCTGGGTGCTCTATTTTATGCTATTTTATTTTTATTTTTTTATTTTTGGTACGCGGGCCTCTCACTGCTGTGGCCTCTCCGGTTGTGGAGCACAGACTCCGGACGCGCAGGCTCAGCGGCCATGGCTCAGGGGCCTAGTCGCTCCGCGGCATGCGGGATCTTCCCGGACCGGGGCACGAACCCGTGTCCTCTGCATCGGCAGGGGGACTCTCAACCACTGCGCCACCAGGGAAGCCCATGTTATTTTTTTTTTTAAGTTTACTTCTTTTTTAATTAATTAATTAGGCTGTGCCGGGTCCTTAGTTGCAGCATGGGGGATCTTTTTTTTTTAATTGCGGCACACAAACTCTTAGTTGCGGCACATGGGATCTAGTTCCCTGACCAGGGATCGAACCTGGGTCCCCTGAATTCGGAGTGCGGAGGCTTAGCCACTGGACCACCAGGGAAGTCCCATATCATGCTCTATTTTATTTATTTATTTAAAAAATTTTAATTTAATTTTATGTATTTTTTTATATAGCAGGTTCTTATTAGTCATCAATTTTATACACATCAGTGTTCATGCTCTATTTTAATTAGATGTGCTTTGCTGTGTCTCTCCCTTTGGACTCTGACCTTTAGACTATTCCCCTATGTAACTACCAGAAGACCCTCAGCACACTTGGCTCTAAAATGCAGCCTCTTCAGACCCCCATTCTCCAATGTGCAACCTGCCCAATATTTATACCTCCTAAGGTCCTCTTCTGGGGCAAATAGAATAATAAAACTTGGTACTCTTTTAAAGATTCTACCAATGACTCCCCCCTTCCCAGTCTTCCACGTCATTCTTGCTCCAGTTCTGTCCCCTCCTTCTCCAGCCCCCTTGTCACACTCTAGGCATCTGCTCCCCACATTCATCCAGGCCCTGCCAGAGGACTCCCTGTGTCTCGTGTAGCCTCGTGCCCCCCCGTCACTCCTGCAGCCTGCTCTTCCTTCTGTCTCTCCCGCTACCTTCCACCAATGGCTCTTGCCCATTCTCACCACCCATCTTAAGCGCTTCTCCTGGGAAGACTTCTCCCTTTGCCCAAACATCTATCGACAGCGGGTGTGCACTGCTGTGGGTGTGCCTGGTGGGCAGCGACCAGCTCCTGCTTACCTCATCCCCCGCATATGGCACAGGCAGGACACTGAACCAATGTTAGCTGACTGACTCTGGCATTTTCTGGGGAGATTTCAGCACCAGAGCCATGGACAGAAGCCCTTCCCATCAAACCCTTTGCATCCATCCTGGCCCAGTGGAGGCGACTTTCCAGATGATCTTGGTCTTTCTTCCCAGGCTCCCCCACCCAGGTTGAGCACATCTGAAGCTTACAGGGACACCTCCCTGCTCCTTTCCTCCCAAACCTGACTGCCCCATCTCGCCTTCCCAGAAGCTACCCCAAGGCAGGAGGATAGCCTAGCGCCGAATTCTGGCACTTACTACCTGTGTGATCTTGGTCAAGCTACTTAGACTCTCGGTGCTTCAGTTTCCTCATCTGTAAACAGATACACGACTATGGAATAGTACCCGTTACATAGTAGATGTTCAATAAAGATTTCTCGAATGAGTAAATGAAGGAATCAAGGCATAATACCTACCTGATGGGGATTTGTCAAAATTTAATGATTTAACACATGTAAATGCATGTAGAGACATGCCTGGCATAGAGAATGCTCTCAGTATTAGCTGTTTATGCATTTCCTTCCTGTTCAGCTCCTGGAGAGGCCGGAAGGGTCGGGATTATTGGTGAATTACAGGGGCAGGTTCTGATTGGACTGCAGGCCTAGAGAGGACGCTGGAGGACAAGGTCCTGTCCTCCAGGGTCCTCACCTTGACTATCTTCCCCGCCCCCACCCCCAGGGTCCAACCCTCCATCAACGGCTAGAGGGAGAGCTCAAAGTGGAGGATAGGGTCCTCCGCTGGGAAGGGTGCGGGGATGGGCAAGCAGGGGTCCCGGGAAGAGGGTGAGGGCTCCCTGACTGACAAGGAGGAATCCGCCATCCTCTGGCTCGACCCTCCGCGCGACGCCAGTTCAGGGGAGGGCCCGGACACCAAACTGGTTTGTGGGTCGCGATTAGCGCCAGTGATGAAAGCTGCAGAGCCGTCGGGGCGCGGCGCCTGGCCGGATCCGACGGATGCTGCTAAACACTGGTCGCGGAGCTACGGGATTTCTTTCCGAGCCACTCGAGGGACTGCGAGGCCTGGGGCAGGCACCACACGGGTGTCTCTGACTGGGCATCCCGGCAACCAAGCCCCATACCCCTTTTTCCAGCCGTCCGGGCTTTTAGCTTCTTCCTGGCTTCGGCGCTCCCTTTCCGCTGTGCGCGCTCGGACCCGGCTAAGGCGGGGGGTGCCCTGCTGACCCCTGCGCGCCCCCCTCCCGCGGAAAGAAGACGGGGTGCGGACCCGGGGTGGGGGCAGAGGGGAGCCGCCGTTCGGGTCACCAAGGGTTGACCTTCCTCCCGTCATCTCGCCCTCCCGCCCCAGTCCCTGCAGCCCCCGGTCTCTGACCCTGGCTTTGGGAGCGGAGTAGGTGTGAGTGTTGAGGATGGGCTCTCGGGAATGTTTCTCCAGGGGTCAGAGGGCGCTCCCGGCCGTAACGGCGCCCCCGGGGAGCCTTACCTGAGGCCTGGGCAGGCATCGCCGCCGGCTGACCACCGCACCGCGATCGTCTGTCCGGGTGAGGCCCCTGCGCCGGACCGATGCCTCCGACGCCCTCCCTCGGCGGGACTGCGCAGCCGCCTCTCGGGCTCCGCGGCCCATTGATTTTTCTGTTGACTTTGGGGCTCTCATTAATCCTTCGTTAATTACCCCGCCGGGGGCTCCCCGGACAGCTCAGCCAATAACCAGGCGGCTGGACAGGCGGGCGGGGCCGGAGGCGGTGCAGGCGCAGGGCGCTGGGTCAGGGGACCCACGAGCCGGCCCGCTTCCGGGGTAGATCGGGATGCAATGTCCTTAGGCCGCAACAAAGGCCGTGTAGGGTTCAGGCCACACTTGCCTCTGGCGGCCCAGCAGGGAATGGACCCTCCCCCACAGATCCGGGGTCACCTTCTCTTGTACCCCACGTAGCACCAGGCCCGGCCCTGCCGCAAGCTCTCTCCCTAAGGCAAACGTGAACTTGGGGCGAAAGAGACCCGGTTCTGACACGGCAGGAGGCGCCCCCTGCGGCCCTCCTCAGCTCTTCCTGCAGCCTCTGAGACCTGCCCACCTCATCGTGCTGGTGGGGTCCTGGCACGTCTTCCTCTAAAGTGCCCTGTGCCCCAGGTGCGGCTGCTCCCACGCTTCTGCACAAAATGCCATCTCCTCCCACCCCAGTCCCCACCCCAGCCTGTCCCCCTTCACCTGACTCGCTGGCCACCATTTCCGCCTCCTCTTCTAGCTGTTGGTGCCTCCTTTTCAATCTCTCTCTGCACCGTCTGACTTCCTCAGTCTCTCTGAGTCCATCTCTATATCCCCCCTCCCCACCTTCTTTTGGATCAAACCATTTTATTGAGGGGATTCAGAGACGGTCGAAGGACTGGGAAAACAGTGAGATCCCACACCCTCTGCCCTGCCAGGATCTCCCCAGCTTCACAGTTGCCCCGTCTCTATATCTCTTGTAGAGTAGAAGCCAGAGGGCTTTGGAGAGGAGCCTCAGGGACCGCAGGGAGTGGGGTTGTGGGTAAGAGGAGGCCCAGGGGGTGAGAATCTGTGCCACCCAAGCCCTGTTTAGCTATAACAGCCCTGTTATAAATTATGTTATAACAGCCTATGAATTGAAGTTGCGTTCCTGAAATGTTTCATTTGAAGGGAAAACAAAAGCTCTGATGCATGAAAAATGTTTGAAAATTATTCTCCTTAGCAGAAAGGCACTGGTTCCCTTTCGCTGTGTGACTGTGGGCAAGTCACTTTACCTCTCTGGGCCTCAGTTTTCTTCTTTGTAAAATCATAGTTGGATTAGGTGAGTCCTTCCTAACCTTTCATGTGTCATGGAACACATTAAAAAATGTATATGTCACCTGAGGATAAAGCGAAGAGGAAGGTGGCAGCCTGGGTACTCCACCCAGCCCCTCCCAGCCACCCCGGTACGAGTCTGTAACTAGTCTGTGACTCAGACTTGGCTCACCCACAGAAAAGCCTGAGACCTGAATATCTCCAGGGGCCCTTGCAGCTCCGACCCCAAGACCCCCTCCTGTGATCATCTTAGATGTGGCGGCTGAGACACGAAGTGGGCACAGGGTGGGGCAGGGAGAACATCAGGTTTATTGGTTTCCAGCTCCAGGGGGCAGCACTGGCCAGGGCACGGGGCTGGGGTAGGGGTGGAGCTAGAGTCTAGGACACTTCCAGATCTTGCCTGGTCCTAGAAAGGGTGCAGGGAGAGGTCCTCCTCCCCCGCTTGCCCCATGCCCCAGGGATATGCATGTCCTGATTGTGATTTAAAAACTC